>NC_138874.1:96058377-97404627 GCF_965194805.1 Balaenoptera borealis | reverse complement strand
GGACATTCCATCCGAAAAAAGCAGATTACACTTTCTTCTCAAGTGCCCATGGAACATTCTCCAAGATAGATCATATCTTCAGTCACAAATCAAGCCTCAGAAACTTTAAGAAAATTGAAATCATATCAAGCATGTTTTCCGATGATGATACTATAAGATTAGAAATAAATTACAGGGGAAAAAACATTAAAAAACACAAACACATGGAGGTTAAACTATACATTACTAAATAACCAAGAGATCACTGAAGAAATCAAAGAGGAAATCAGAAAATACCTAGAGACAAATAATGACACAATGATCCAAAATGGGATGCAGCAAAAGCAGTTTTAAGAGGGATGTTTATTACAATACAATCCTACCTCAATAAACAAGAAAAATCTCAAATAAACAATCTAACCTTACACCTAAAGGAACTAGAGAAAGAAGAACAAGAAACCCCCCAAAGTTACTAGAAGGAAAGAAATCATAAAGATCAGATCAGAAATAAATGAAATAGAAACAAAGAAAACAATATCAAAGATCAATAAAACTAAAAGTGGGTTCTTTGAGAACATGAACAAAATTGATAAAACGTTAGCCAGACTAATCAAGAAAAAGGGAGAGGACTCCAATCAATAAAATTAGAAATGAAAAAGGAGAAATTACAATGGACACCACAGAAATACAAAGCATCATAAGAGACTACTACAAGCAACTCTATGCCAATAAAATGGACAATCTGGAAAAAATGGACAAATACTTAGAAAGGCATAACCTCCCAAGACTGAGCCAGGAAGGAATAGAAAATATGAACAGACCAATCTCAGGTAATGAAATTGAAACTGTGATTAAAAATATTCCAACATGGTGGTGTGCTGAATTGGGCGTTTGGGATTGACATGTATAAACTGATGTGTATAAAATTGATGACTGATTAAAAAAAAAATTCCAACAAACAAAAGCCATGGACAAGATGGCTTCACAGGTGAATTCTATCAAACATTTAGAGAACAGCTAACACCCATACTTTTCAAACTTTTCCAAAAAAATTGCAGAGGAAGGAATGCTCCCAAAATCATTCCACAAGGCCACTATCACCCTGATACCAAAACCAGACAAAGCTACTAGAAAAAAAAGAAAATTAGAGACCAATATCACTGATGAATATAGATGCAAAAATCCAACAACACATTAAAAGGATCATACACCAGGATCAAGTGGGATTTATCCCAGGAATCCAAGGATTCTTCAATATATGCAAATCAATCAATGTGATACACCATATTAACAAATTGAAGGTGAAAAACCATATGATCATCTCAATAGATGCAGAAAAAGCTTTTGACAAAATTCAACACCCATTTAAGATAAAAACTCTCCAGAAAGTGGGCATAGAGGGAACCTACCTCAACATAATAAAGGCCATATATGACAAACTCACAGCAAACATGATTCTTAATGGTGAAAAACTGAAAGCATTTCCTCTAAGATCAGGAAAAACACAAGTATGTTCACTCTTGCAACTATTATTCAACATAGTTTTGGAAGTCCTAGCCATGGCAATCAGAGAAGAAAAAGAAATAAAAGGAATACAAATTGGAAAATAAGAAGTAAAACTATCACTGTTTGCAGATGACATGATACTATATATAGAGAATCCTAAAGATGCCACCAGAAAACTACTAGAGCTAGTCAATGAATCTGGTAAAGTAGTAGGATACAAAATTAATCCACTGGAGGACCTTCGAGATGGCAGAGGAATAACAAGTGGAGATCACCTTCCTCCCCACAAATACATAAAAAAATAGATCTACATGTGGAACAAATCCTACAGAACACCTACTGAATGCTGGCAGAAGACCTCAGACTTCCCAAAAGGCAAGAAACTCCCCACGTACCTGGCTGTGTGGCTGACAGTGTCATCGTACTACAGCTGGGTGTCAGGGCTGAGCCTTTGAGGTGGGAGAGCCGAGTTCAGGACATTGGACCACCAGAGAGCTCCCAGCCCCACGTAATATCAATCGGTGAGTGCTCTCATAGAGATCTCTGTCTCAAAGCTAAGACCCAGGTCCACTCAAAGACCAGCAAGCTACAATGCTGGACACCCTATGCCAAACAACTAGCAAGACAAGAACACAAACCCACCCATTAGCAGAGAGTCTGCCGAAAATCATACTAGGGTCACAGACACCCCAAAACACACCACTGGACATGGTCCTGCCCACCAGAAAGACAAGATCCAGTCTCATGAACCGAAACACAGGCACCAGTCCACTCCACCAGGAAGCCTACACAATCCAGTGAACCAACCTTAGCTACTGGGCTCAATCACCAAAAACAACGATATCTACGAACCTGTAGCCTGTGGAAAGGAGACCCCAAATGCAGTAAGCAAAGCAAAATGAGAAGACAGAGAAATACACAGCAGATGAAGGAGCGAGGTAAAAACCCACCAGAACAAACAAATGAAGAGGAAATAGGCAGTCTACCTGAAAAAGAATTCAAAGTAATGATAGTAAAGATGATCCCAAATCTTGGAAATAGAATGGAGAAAATACCAGAAACGTTTAACAAGGAACTAGAAGAACTAAAGGGCAAACAAACAATGATGAACAACAAAATAAATGAAATTAAAAATTCTCTAGAAGGAATCAATAGCAGAATAACTGAGGCAGAAGAACGGATAAGTGACCTGGAAGATAAAATAGTGGAAATAACCACTGAAGAACAGAAGAAAGAAAAAAGAATGAAAAAACTTGAGGACACTCTGAGAGACCTCTGGGACAACATTAAATGCACTAACTTTCGAATTATAGGGGTCCCAGAAGAAGAAGAGAAAAAGAAAGGGACTGAGAAAATATTTGAAGAGATAATAGTTGAAAACTTCCCTAATATGGAAAAGGAAATAGTCAATCAAGTCCAGGAAGCACAGAGAATCCTATACAGGATAAGTACAAGGAGAAACACGACAAGACACATATTGATCAAACTATCAAAAATTAAATATAAAGAAAAAATATTAAAAGCAGCAAGGGAAAAGCAACAAAAAACATACAAGGGAAACCCCATAAGGTTAACAGCTGATCTTTCAGCAGAAACTCTGAAAGCCAGAAGGGAGTGGCAGGACATACTTAAAGTGATGAAAGGGAAAAACTTACAACCAAGATTACTCTACCCAGCAAGGATCTCATTCAGATTCAAGGGAGAAAGTAAAACATTTAAAGACAAGCAAAAGCTAAGAGAATTCAGCACCACCAAACCAGCTTTACAACAAATGATAAAGGAACTTCTCTAGGCAACAAACACAAGAGAAGGAAAAGGCCTACAATACAAACCCAAAAACAATTAAGAAAATGGTAATAGGAACATACATATCGATAATTATCTTACATGAAAATGGTTTAAATGCTCCAACCAAAAGGCATAGACTGGCTGAATGGATACAAAAACAAGACCCATATATATGCTGTCTACAACAGACCCACTTCAGACCTAGGGAAACATACAGACTGCAAGCGAGGGGACGGAAAAATATATTCCATGCAAATGGAAATCAAAAGAAAACTGGAGTAGCAACTGTCATATCAGACAAAATAGACTTTAAAATAAAGAGTATTACAAGAGACAAAGAAGGACACTACATAATGATAAAGGGGTCAATCCAAGAAGAAGATATAACAATTGTAAATACTTATGCACCCAACATAGGAGCACCTCAATACATAAGGAAAATGCTAACAGCCATAAATGGGGAAATCGACAGTGATACAATCATAGTAGGGGATATTAAAACCCCACTTTCACCAGTAGACAGATCAACCAAAAGGAAAATACATAAGGAAACACAAGCTTTAAATGACACATTAAACAAGATGGACTTAATTGATATTCATAGGACATTCCATCCAAAAACAACAGAATACACTTTCTTCTCAAGTGTTAATGAAAAATTCTCCATGATAGATCATATCTTGGGTCACAAATCAAGCCTCAGTAAATTTAAGAAAATTGATATTGTACCAAGTATCTTTTCCGACCACAATGCTAAGAGACCAGTTAACAATTACAGCAAAAAACCTGTAAAAAATACAAACACATGGAGGCTAAACAATATGCTACTAAGTAACCAAGAGATCACTGAAGAAATCAGAAACGAAATCAGAAAATACCTAGAAACAAATGACAATGAAAACATGATGACCGAAAACCTATGGAATGCAGCAAAAGCAGTTCTAAGAGGAAAGTTTATAGTAATACAATCCTACCTTAAGAAACACGAAACATCTCAAATAAACAACCTAACATTACACCTAAAGCAATTAGAAAAAGAACAAAGAAACCCCAAAGTTAGCAGAAGGAAAGAAATCATAAAGATCAGATCAGAAATAAATGAAAAAGAAGTGAAGGAAACGATAGCAAAGATCATCAAAACTAAAAGTTGGTTCTTTGAGAAGATAAACTAAATTGATAAACCATTAGCTAGACTCTTCAAGAAAAAAAGGGAGGAGACTCAAATCAATAGAATTAGAAATGAAAAAGGAGAAGTAACAACTGACATTGCAGAAATACAAACAATCATGAGAGATTACTACAAGCAACTATATGCCAATAAAGTGGACAACCTGGAAGAAATGGACAAATTCATAGAAAAGCACAACCTTCCGAGACTGAACCAGGAGAAATAGAAAATATAAACAGACCAATCACAAGCACTGAAATTGGAATTGTGATTAAAAATCTTCCAACAAACAAAGGCCAAGACCAGAATGTTTCACAAGCGAATTCTATCAAACATTTAGAGAAGAGCTAACAGCTATCCTTCTCAAACTCTTCCAAAATATAGCAGAGAGAGGAACACTCCCAAACTCATTCTACGAGGCCACCATCACCCTGATACCAAAAAGAGAAAGATGTCCCCAAAAAAGAAAACTACAAGTCAATATCAATGATGAACATAGATGCAAAAAATCCTCAAGAAAATACTAGCAAAAAGAATCCAACAGCACATTAAATGGATCATACACCATGATCAAGTGGGGTTTACACCAGAAATCCAAGGATTCTTCAATATATGCAAATGAATCAATGTGATGGACTGTATTAACAAACTGAAGGAGAAAAAGCATATCATAATCTCAATAGATGCTGAAAAAGCATTCAAAAAAATTCAACACCCATTTATGATAACAAACCCTCTAGAAAGTAGGCATAGAGGGAACCTACCTCAACATAATAAAGACCATACATGACAAACCCAGCACCAACATTGTTCTCAATGCTGAAACCTGAAACCATTTCTACTAAGATCAGGAACATGACAAGGTTGCCCACTCTTATCACTATTATTCAACATAGTTTTGGAAGTTTTAGCAACAGCAATCAGAGAACAAAAGAAATAAAAGGAATCCAAATCGGAAACGAAGAAGTAAAGCTGTCAATGTTTGCAGATGACATGATACTATACATAGAGAATCCTAATGATGCTACAAGAAAACTACTAGAGCTAATCAATGAATTTGGTAAAGTAGCAGGATACAAAATTAATGCACAGAAATCTCTTGCATTCCTATACATTAATGATGAAAAATCTGAAAGTGAAATTAAGAAAACACTCCCATTTACCATTGCAACAAAAAGAATAAAATACCTAGGAATAAATCTACCTAAGGAGACAAAAGACCTTTAAGCAGAAAACTATAAGACACTGATGAAAGAAATTAAAGATGATACAAACAGATGGAGAGATATACCATGTCCTTGGATTGGAAGAATCAACATTGTGAAAATGACTATACTACACAAAGCAATCTACAGATTCAATGCAATCTCTATCAAACTACCAATGACATTCTTCACAGAACTAGAACAAAAAATTTCACAATTTGTATGGATATACAAAAGACCCCGAATAGCCAAAGCAATCTTGAGAAAGAAAAATGGAGCTGGAGGAATCAGGCTCCCAGACTTCAGACTATACTACAAAGCTACAGTAATCAAGACAGTATGGTACTTGCACTAAAACAGAAATATAGATCAATGGAATAGGATAGAAAGCCCAGAGGTAAACCCACGCAGATATGGTCACCTTATCTTTGATAAAGGAGGCAAGAATATACAATGGAGAAAAGACTGCCTCTTCAGTAAGTGGTGCTGGGAAAACAGGACAGCTACATGTAAAAGAATGAAATTAGAACACTCCCAAACACCATAAAGAAAAATAAACTCCAAATGGATTAAAGACCTAAATGTAAGGCCAGACAGTATAAAACTCTTAGAGGAAAACACAGGCAGAACACTCTATGACATAAATCACAGCAAAATCCTTTTTGACCCACCCCCAAGAGAAATGGAAATAAAAACAAAAATTAAAAAATGGGACCTAATTAAACTTAAAAGCTTTGGCACAGCAAAGGAAACCATAAACAAGACGAAAAGACAACCCTCAGAATGGGAGAAAATACTTGCAAATGAAGCAACTGACAAAGGATTAATCTCCAAAATATACAAGCAGCTCATGAAGCTCAATATGAAAAAAACAAACAATCCAATCCATAAATGGGCAGAAGACCTAAATAGACATTTCTCCAAAGATGTACAGATTGCTAACAAACACGTGAAAGGATGCTCAACATCACTATTCATTAGAGAAATGCAAATCTAAACTACAGTGAGGTATCACCTCACACCAGTCAGAATGGCCATCATCAAAAAATCTACAAACAATAAATGCTGGAGAGTGTATGGAGAAAGGGAACCTTCTTGCAGTGTTGGTGGGAATGTAAATTGATACAGCCACTATGGAGAACAGTACGGAAGTTCCTTAAAATCTAAAAATAGAACTACCATACGACCCAGCAATCCCACCACTGGGCATATACCCTGAGAAAACCGTAATTCAAAAAGAGTCATGTAGGGCTTCCCTGGTGGCGCAGTGGTTGAGAATCTGCCTGCAAGTGCAGGGGACACGGGTTCGAGCCCTGGTCTGGGAAGATCCCACATGCCATGGAGCAACTGGGCCCGTAAGCCACAATTACTGAGCCTGCGCGTCTGGAGCCTGTGCTCCGCAACAAGAGAGGCCGCGATGGAGAGAGGCCCGCGCACCGCGATGAAGAGTGGTCCCCACTTGCCGCAACTAGAGAAAGCCCTCGCACAGAAACGAAGAACACAGTCATAAATAAATAAATAAATAAATAAAAGAACATGAATTTCTTTAAAAAAAAAAAAAAGAGTCATGTACCACAATGTTCATTGCAGCACTATTTACAATAGCCAGGACATGGAAGCAACCTAAGTGTTCATCGACAGATGAATGGATAAAGAAGATGTAGCACATATATACAATGGAATATTACTCAGCCATAAAGGGAAATGAAATTGAGTTATTTGTAGTGAGGTGGATGGACCTAGAGTCTGTCATACAGAGTGAACTAAGTCAGAAAGAGAAAAAGAAATATAGTATGCTAACACATAAATATGGAATCTAAAAAAAAAAAAAAAAGGTTCTGAAGAACCTAAGGGCAGGACAGGAATAAAGATGCAGATGTAGAGAACAGACTTGAGGATACGGGGTTGTGGGGGGAAGGGTAAGCTAGGACGAAGTGAGAGAGTGGCATTGATATATATACACTATCAAATGTAAAATAGGTAGCTAGTGGGAAATAGCCGCATAGCACAGGGAGATCAGCTCAGTGCTTTGTGACCACCTAGAGGGGTGGGATAGGGAGGGTGGGAGGGAGACGAAAGAGGGAGGTGATATGGTGATATATGTATACGTATAGCTGATTCACTTTTTTATATAGCAGAAACTAACACAACATTGTAAATCAATTTTACTTCAATAAAGATGTTAAAAAAAATAATGCACAGAAATGTCTTGCATTCCTATACACTAACAATAACAGATTGGAAAGAGAAATTTAGGAAACAATCCCATTCACCATTGTAACAAAAAGAATAAAATACCTAGGAATAAACCTACCTAAGGAGGTAAAAGACCTGTATTCAGAAAATATAAGACACTGATGAAAAAATCAAAGATGACACAAACAGGTGGAGAGATATACCATGTTCATGGATTGGAAGAATCAATATTGTGAAAATTTCTACACTACCCAAAGCAATCTACAGATTCAATGCAATCCCTATCAAATTACCCATGGCATGTTTTACAGAAACAGAACAAAAAATATTAAAATCTGTTTGGAGACCCAAAAGTCCCCAAATATCCAAAGCAATCTTGAGGGAAAAAACAGAGCTGGAGGAATCAGACTCCCTGACTTCAGACTATACTACAAAGCTACAGTAATCAAGACAATATGGTACTGCCACAAAAACAGAAATATAGATAAATGGAACAGGATAGAAAGCCCAGAGAAAAACCCACGCTCCTATGGTCAACTAATCTGTGACAAAGGAGGCAAGGATATATAACAGAGAAAAGACAGTCTCTTTAATAAGTGGTGCTGGGAATACTGGGCAGCTGCATGTAAAAGAATGAAATTAGAACACTCTCTAACATCATACACAAAAATAAATTCAAAATGGATTAAATACCTAAATTTAAGAGCGGACATTATAAAACTCTTAGAGGAAAACAGAGGAAGAACACTCTGACATAAATCACAGCAAGATCTTTTTGACCCACCTCCTACAGTAATGGAAATAAAAACAAAAATAAACAAATGAGATCTAAGGAAACTTAAAAGCTTTTGTACAGCAAAGGAAACTAGAAACAAGACGAAAAGAGAACCTTCAATGGAAGAAAATATTTGCAAATGAATCAACAGACAAAGGATTAATCTCCAACATACATAAACAGGTCATGCAGCTCAATATTAAAAAAACAAACAACCCAATTATAAAATGGGCAGAAGACCAAAATAGACACTTCTGCAAAGAACACATAGAGATGGCCAAGAGGCACATGAAAAACTGCTCAACATCACTAATTATTAGAGAAATGCAAATCAAAACTACAATGAGGTATCACCTCACACTGGTTAGAATGGGCATCATCAGAAAATCTACAAACAACAAATGCTGGAGCGGGTGTGGAGAAAACGGAACCCTCTTGCAATGTTGGTGGGGATGTAAATTGATACAGCCACTATGGAGAACAGTATGGAGGTTCCTTAAAAAACTAAAAATGGAATTACCATATGACCCAGCAATCCCACTACTCAGCTTATACCCAGAGAAAACCATAATTCAGAAAGAGTCAGGTACCACAATATTCATTGCAGCTCTATTTACAATAGCCAGAACATGGAAGCAACCTAAGTGTCCATCGAAAGATGAATGGATAAAGAAGATGTGGCACATATATACAATGGAATAGTACTCAGCCATAAAAAGGAACGAAATTGGGTCATTTGTAGAGACGTGGTTGGATCTAGAGACTGTAATGCAAAGTGAAGTAAGTCAGAAAGAGAAAAACAAATATTGTATATTAACGCATATATGTGGAATCTAGACAAATGGTACAGATGAACCTGTTTGTAAGGCAAAAATAGAGATACAGATGTAGAGAACAAACGTATGGACACCAAGAAGGGAAAGTGGGGTGGAAGGTGATGGTGGGATGAATTGGGAGCTTGGGATTCACATATATACCCTAATATGTATAAAATAGATAACTAATAAGAACCTGCGGTATAAAAAATAAATTAAATTAAAAAACCCATCCAATCTGCATTGATATAAAAAAAACTTTCTAGTTATAACAGAAATGAGCCTTGGGGATGTAATGTACAGCATTGTGACTATAGTCAGTAATGCTATATTGCATATTTGAATGTTGCTAGGAGAATAGACCTTAAAAGTCCTCATCAAAAGATAAAAAAATTGTGTAACTATGTCTGGTGATAGATGTTAAGTGGACTTATTGTGGTGGTCATTTTGCAATATGTACAAATATTGGATCATTATATTGTACATCTGAAACTAATATAATGTTGTATGTCAACTATACTTCAATTTAAAAAAATAAGACGTCGTTAAACCCAGTGGAGGAATGACCATGGCACATTGTATAACAGTCTTTCTGTAGTAAAGCACTAAGGTCCTCTTGTCACAAAGGAAACAGAATTAAAATGATGTAGATCCATCTCTAGAAATGCTTCCTAAGAATTCTTTTTTTCCAAAAAAATGCTTACTGACCACCATTTGTATGTGTTCCACTGTGCTTGCCACTTTTCTTATATTATCTCATGAAATTTTCACAACTGTGATGCAATAACTTCGGGGGACTCAGGTCACTCCCTCCATAAGAGAAATCTTTTTAGACATCACAGTATTTTGGCTTATTTATTGATTTAATTATAGAATCATCTCACCTTTTCTAAGATGCAAAATAAACATAGGATCAGCATAGAATTTTAAAAAGAGACCTAGGTTTAGAGTGGAAGGTTGTGGGGATTGGAAAGGAAAATTTAAGAGGTGGATCTAAAGATGTCAAAGAGAACTGAGAAAACACACTTAAGTGCGTTTCAGGCAGGACAACTTGAATGTTCTCCTTGGGCATTCCTTGGCTGTATCATTCTCTAATGCTACAACATACTTTAAAATGTGTGTGTCTGATGTCAATTTGATGAGAAGTCCATTGTCAAATTATGAAACTTTCTTTTCTAAGAACTTTTCATTTTCATGGATGAAGGCTTAGAAGGCTATTTAACACTATGTAGATGCATATATCAGAGTAAGAGCAAATATCAACACTCAAAATCATATGCATGGCATCCAACTAAGAGGGGGAGTGAATACCAATACTTGAAAAGCAAACAAGAGGAAATTGATCATTGATAGAGAGTTTTTGAATTTAAAGCAAAAAAAGTAAGTTCATAAGTCTAAGGTAGAGGAACCTCAGTTTAAGAACAATTCACTTTGTAGAAAATCCAGAAGGGATCATTGACCTCTGCTGATTATGAACTTAAAGTCCAATCAGCAGAACAATAAGAAAAAAAATCTAAGATTTTGACATGTTTAGCCTTCTTCAGAGCTATGTGACTCCTCTGTGCCTAGCATGGTGCTAGGCAATTCACATAAAAGTATCATTTAATCCTCACAACAATCTTATGGGATTAATACTGTTATCCTTATTTTGCAGCCAAGTCTGCTGATGCCTGAACTCATGCTCTTAATGCCACACTACACTGTTCACTAGGAATGTTTATCAAGGTTACCATGCCCTGGACATTTCAGATGACCTTGGGAGCAAACTAGATATAACAACCCACATAGGATAATAAATATATAAAAGTTCCACATTTGTATGTGGAACCTCCTGGTTCACATACAAAATAAATTTAGAATTCTTAAGTGAATAAAGTTACTCTTTAAAAAAGTGAATGATTTGTCTAGAGAAGATGGTGTGCAAAAAATACAAGTAGTCATTATGTAGACATTGAGCTGTCAGTGAATTGATATTGTTCTGGGAATCTGGGAAATGGTTGGTGGAACATTGCTGTAGAGAGGTGAATTTTGCCTCAGAACAAAGAAATAATCATTTCAAAACCATACAGTATAATGAGTAGCTTTGCAAAAGAGTAAACGCCCCATCATTGGCAATGTTTGAGAAAACTCAAGAAGACACATGTTAAAATTGCCTCAGAAAAAGAACAACGATCAATTTCTCTGTTCATTGATTTATCCACTTCTCACTCAACTCATCAGATCAGGTTTCTATACAATGTTGAACTTCTTTAGCAGTGTACACAGGGTCAGACAACAATAGTTTGAGGCTGTGTCAATTATCATTGAATTAATTGATCACTATCAGGTTTTTTTTTGTAACTACCTCTATATATTTTTATTTAGCTCATCTTTAAATAAATGTCTCAAATAGAGTAGTTAAAGCAGCGGTGTCCATGAGTGATGCAGCCATGCCTTTCCTCACTGTGTACACCTTAGCACTGTAACAGTGTAGAAGCATATTTTTCATCACCCCTCACTAGCATTTTATTTTTGTGGAATTTTATCGGAAATTTCTGGCATGAAAATTACAAAAGTGACCTAATTAATTACAAAATACCAATTTCACCGACCGGAGGCTGAGTACAGAACCAGTTTGCCACAATTTTACACTCTCTACTAGATTCACCTAGCTGCTCTAAAGAAACCTAATACTAACGTGCACAACTGCTTCTGCTCCCCACCACTTCCATTCCCATCTCTCTCCAAGTTAACACTGGTTTCTGAATTCTCAGTCATGATTTACGAGGTCACCAACTATCCAGTTTCAATAACCAGAATTCTAAAACGTGCCCTGAAATTCGTCTTTTCTTTTGCTCCCTCCCCCTCTAAGAGTACTAGCAAATCATCATTAAGTTCTATTGACTGTACCAAAAAGTATCTCCTGAATTTTGGTGCACCTATTTTGGGCACTGTCACTCTCTAAATCAGGCCCCTGTTCTCTCTTTTACTCCACAATAGTCTTCCTTCTGGTGTCCTCACTTCTACCCACTTCCTCCTCTAGTCCGTCTAAGTTCATAGGATATCATTTCCAGACCTATCTTCCTAAAAGTAACAACGGTTCAAGCCTGTAGTTTTAGTCCAAACACTGCACTTGGCATACAAGGCCAAATGTCATCTTCCCCCCACCCCCATTGAAGCCTACCTTCCTCCCCACATGGGCTACGTTCCTACCCAAAGGCACCATCAACTCTCTTGATCCTCCCATCCCACTGTTAAGAATAGTCTTCTCTTATATGGATAAATAATATTGCATTCATAAATATACCTCATTTTCTTTATCCATTCACCTGTCAATAGACACCTAGGTTATTCAATCTTATTGTGGTAAATATTTCACAATATATATGTGTATCAAACGATCACATTGTATACTTTAAACCTACGCAATGTTATGTCAATTATATTTCAATAAAGCTGGAAAAAAGTGAAAAAAAAAAAAAAAAAGAATAGCCTTCTCATCCTCAGTGACTGAACTGAAAGAATATCAGCTTTTCCTGATGGGTGCAGGCATCTATTTGTTCATTCCTCTGTATCCTCACTGCATTTGTTCACACTGCGGTACTTTTTACTATCATCTTAAATGTGACATATATTTTCACAAGTCTATTTTCAATAATAGTCTTCGAGTTACTCCCAGGCAGGAATAATGTCTTATTTATTTTCATTTCCCCAGTGCTAGTTCAGTATCTTGTATTGGCTAAGTGCTCAATTAATTTGTGTTGGATTAATTAAATTATTTTCTGCAGTGCATTACCTCTTAAATTGTATACTGTGCTTTCTAGTCTTGATTGAGTCACTTACCTTCCCAGTAACTTCAAAAAATAGGAATGAGACTCCATACATATAAAAAGAAAGGCTGAAAATGGGCAACATCAGCAGAGACAGAGAAAATAAAAATGGCTTCGAGACAGGTCTTTGAAGATTCTTCAATTACACAGTCCTCTCTTGATATAGCATATAAAGGGGACAGTCACCACTAGGTCCCAAATGATATAGTTCCAAATTACAAATGAAGCTTTATTTGCCACTACACTACTAACAAAACAAATGAAAACAAAACTAGATAAATGAGTCAAAAAAGCCAACACCCTTTTCACTAGTCTATTTATTGCCTAGTATCAGTGAATATTTACTCACTTTATTTGCCCAATATGTGTTATCCTGTTAAATATCTTTGATTTTCAGAGTCTGCCAACCCCCTTACCTCAATCCCTTCTATTTGAGTTGGACTGACCACTAAAAATAACCATGTGATTCAGGCCATTCTTCTTTTTTTTTTAAACATCTTTAATGGAGTATAATTGCTTTACAATGGTGTGTTAGTTTCTGCTTTATAACAAAGAGAATCAGCTATACATACACATATATCCTCATATCTCCTCCTCCTTGCATCTCCCTCCCACCCTCCTTATCGCGCCCCTCTAGGTGGTCACAAAGCACAGAGCTAATCTCCCTGTACTATGCGGCTGCTTCCTACTAGTTATTTATTTTACATTTGGTAGTGTATATATGTCCATCCCACTCTCTCACTTCGTCCCAGCTTACCCTTCCCCCTCCCCGTGTCCTCAAGTCCATTCTCTACACCTGCTTCTTTATTCCTGTCCTGCCCATAAGTTCTTCAGAACCATTTTAAAAAAAAATTCCCTATATATGTGTTAGCATACGGTATTTGTTTTTCTCTTTCTGACTTACTTCACTCTGTATGACAGACTCTAGGTCCATCCACCTCGCTACAAATAACTCAGTTGCGTTTCATTTTATGGCTGAGTAATATTGCATTGTATATATGTGCCACATCTTCCTTATCCATTCATCCGGTGATGGACACTTAGGTTGCTTCCATGTCCTGGCTATTGTAAATAGGGCTGCAATGAACATTGTGGTACATGACTCTTTTTGAATTATGGTTTTCTCAGGGTATATGCCCAGTAGTGGGATTGCTGGGTAATATGGTAGTTCTATTTTTAGTTTTTTAAGGAACCCCCATACTGCTCTCCATAGTGGCTGTATCAATTTACATTCCCACCAACAGTGCAAGAAGGTTCCCTTTTCTTCACACCTACTCCAACATTTATTTTTGTAGATTTTTTGATGATGGCCATTCTGAATGGTGTGAGGTGATACCCCATTGTAGTTTTGATTTGCATTTCTCTAATGACTCGTGATGTTGAGCATCCTTTCATGTGTTCATTGCCAATCTGTATATTTTCTTTGGAGAAATGTCTATTTAGGTCTTCTGCCCATTTATGGATTGGGTTGTTTGTTTTTTTTGATATTGAGATGCATGAGCTGCTTGTAAATTTTGAAGATTAATCCTTTGTCAGTTGCTTCATTTGCAAATATTTTCTCCCATTCTGAGGGTTGTCTTTTGGTCTTGTTTATGGTTTCCTTTGCTGTGCAAAAGCTTTTAAGTTATTTAGGTCTCATTTGTTTATTTTTGTTTTTATTTCCATTTCTCTAGGAGGTGGGTCAAAAAGGATCTTGCCGTGATTTATGTCGTAGAGTGTTCTGCCTATGTTTTCCTCTAGGAGTTTGATAGTGTCTGGCCTTACACTTAGGTCTTTATTCCATTTTGAGCTTATTTTTGTGTATGGTGTTAGGGAGTGTTCTACTTTCATTCTTTGATATTTAGCTGTCCAGTTTTCCCAGCACCACTTATGGAAGAGGCTGTCTTTTCTCCATTGTATATTCTGGCCTCCTTTATCAAAGATAAGGTGACCATATGTGTGTGGGTTTATCTCTGGGCTTTCTATCCTGTTCCATTGATCTATATTTCTGTTTTTGTGCCAGAACCATACTGTCTTGATTACTGTAGCTTTGTAGTATGGTCTGAAATCAGGGAGCCTGATTCCTCCAGCTCCACTTTTCTTTCTCAAGATTGCTTTGGCTATTCGGGGTCTTTTGTGTTTCCACACAAATTGTGAAATTTTTTGTTCTAGTTCTGTGAAAAATGCCAGTGGTAGTTTGATAGGGATTGCACTGAATCTGTAGATTGCTTGGGTAGTATAGTCATTTTCACAAAGTTGATTCTTCCAATCCAAGAACATGGTATATTTCTCCATCTATTTGTATCATCTTTAATTGCTTTCATCAGTGTCTTACAGTTTTCTGCATACAGGTCTTTTGTCTCCTTAGGTAGGTTTATTCCTAGGTATTTTGTTCTTTTTGTTGCAGTGGTAAATGGGAGTGTTTCCTTAATTTCCCTTTCAGATTTTTCATCATTAGTGTATAGGAATGCAAGAGATTTCTGTGCATTAATTTTGTATCCTGCTACTTTACCATATTCATTGATTAGCTCTAGGAGTTTTCTGGTAGCATTCTTAGGATTCCCTATGTATAGTATCATGTCATCTGCAAACAGGGACAGCCTTACTTCTTCTTTTCTGATTTGGATTCCTTTTATTTCTTTTTCTGCTCTGATTGCTGTGGCTAAAACTTCCAAAACTACGTTGAATAATAGTGGTGAGAGTGGGCAACCTTGCCTTGTTCCTGACCTTAAGGAAATGGTTTCAGTTTTTCACCACTGAGGACGATGTTGGCTATGGGCTTGTCATATATGGCCTTTATTATGTTGAGGTAAGTTCCCTCTATGCCTACTTTCTGGAGGGTTTTTATCATAAATGGGTGTTGTATTTTGTCAAAAGATTTTTCTGCATCTACTGAGATCATCATATGGTTTTTCTCCTTCAATTTGTTAACATGGTGTATCACACTGATTGATTTGCGTATACTGAAGAATCCTTGCATTCCTGCAATAAACCCCACTTGATCATGGTGTATGATCCTTTTAATGTGGTGTTGGATTCTGTTTGCTAGTATTTTGTTGAGGATTTTTGCATCTATGTTCATCAGTGATATTGGCCTGTAGTTTTCTTTCTTTGTGACATCTTTGTCTGGTTTTGGTATCAGGGTGATGGTGGCCTCGTATAATGAGTTCAGGAGTATTCCTCCCTCTGTTATATTTTGGAAGAGTTTGAGAAGGATAGGTGTTAGCTCTTCTCTAAATGTTTGATAGAATTCACCTGTGAAGCCATCTGGTCCTGGGCTTTTGTTTGTTGGAAGATTTTTAATCACAGTCTCAATTTCAGTGCTTGTGATTGGTCTGTTTATATTTTCTATTTCTTCCTGGTTCAGTCTCAGAATGTTGTGCTTTTCTAGGAATTTGTCCATCTCTTCTAGGTTGTCCATTTTATTGGCATATAGTTGCTTGTAGTAATCTCTCATGATCCTTTGTATTTCTGCAGTGTCAGTTGTTACTTTTCCCATTTCATTTCTAATTCTATTGATTTGAGTCTTCTCTTTTTTTCTTGATGAATCTGGCTAATGGTTTATCAATTTTGTATCTTCTCAAAGAACCAGCTTTTAGTTTTATTGATCTTTGCTATTGTTTCCTTCATTTCTTTTTCATTTATTTCTGATCTGATTTCTATGATTTCTTTCCTTTGGCTAACTTTGGAGTTTTTTTGTTCTTCTTTCTCTAATTGCTTTATGTGTAAGGATAGATAGTTTATTTGAGATGTTTTGTGTTTCTTGAGGTAGGATTGTATTGCTATAAACTTCCCTCTTAGAATTGCTTTTGCTGCATCCCATAGCTTTTGGTTCATCATGTTTTATTGTCATTTGTTTCTAGGTATTTTTTGATTTCCTCTTTGATTTCTTCAGTGACCTCTTGGTTATTTTGCAGTGTATTGTTTAGCCTCGATGTGTTTGTATTTTTTACAGATTTTTTCCTGTAATTGATATCTAGTCTCATAGCATTGTGCTCAGAAAAGATACTTGATAAGATTTCAATTTTCTTAAATTTACCAAGGCTTGATTTGTGACCCAAGATATGATCTATCATGGAAAATGTTCCTTGAGCAGTTGAGAAGTGTATTCTGTTGATTTTGGATGGAATATCCTATAAATATCAATTAAGTCCATCTTGTTTAATGTGTCATTTAAAGCTTGTTTTTCCTTATTTATTTTCATTTTGGATGATCTTTCCATTGGTGAAAGTGGGGTGTTGAAGTCCCCTACTATGATTGTGTTACTGTTGATTTCCACTTTTATGGCTGTTAGCATTTTCCTTATGTATTGAGGTGCTCCTATGTTGGGTGCGTAAGTGTTTACAATTGTTATATCTTCTTCCTGGATTGATACCTTGATCATTATGTAGTGTCCTTCTTTGTCTCTTGTAATAGTCTTTATTTTAAAGTGTATTTTGTCTGATATGAGAATTGCTACTCCAGCTTTCTTTTGATTTTGCTTTGCATGGAATATCTTTTCCCATCCTGTCACTTTCAGTATGTATGTGTCCCTAGGTCTGAAGTCAGTCTCTTTTAGACAGCATATATACGAGTCTTGTTTTTGTATCCATTCAGCCAGTCTATGCCTTTTGGTTGGAGCATTTAAACCATTTTCATTTAAGGTAATTATTGATATGTATGTTCCTATTATCACTTTCTTAATTGTTTTGGGTTTGTTATTGTAGGTCTTTTCCTTCTCTTGTGTTTTCTGCCTAGAGAAGTTCCTTTACCATTTTTTGTAAAGCTGGTTTGGTGGTGCTGAATTCTCTTAGGTTTTGCTTGTCTGTAAAAGTTTTAATTTCTCCGTCGAATCTGAATGAGATCCTTGTTGGGTAAGCTTGGTTGTAGGTTTTTCCCTTTCATCACTTTAAATATGCCCTGACACTCCCTTCTGGCTTGCAGAGTTTCTGCTGAAAGATCAGCTGTTAAACTTATGGGGATTCCCTTGTATGTTATTTGTTGTTTTTCCCTTGTTGCTTTTAATATTTTTTCTTTGTATTTAATTTTTGATAGTTTGATTAATATGTGTGTTGCTGCGTTTCTCCTTGGATTTATCCTGTATAGGACTCTCTGCACTTCCTAGACTTGATTGATATTTCCTTTCCCGTATTAGGGAAGTTTTCAACTATAATCTCTTCAAATATTTTCTCAGTCCCTTTTTTTTTCTCTTCTTCTTCTGGGACCCCTATAATTCCAATGTTGGTGCGTTTAATGTTGTCCCAGAAGTCTCTAAGACGGTCCTCAATTCATTTCATTCTTTTTTCTTTATTCTGGTCTGCAGTAGTTATTTCCACTATTTTATCTTCCAGGTCACTTATCCATTCTTCTGCCTCAGTTATTCTGCTTTTGATTCCTTCTAGAGAATTTTTAATTTCATTTATTGTGTTGTTCATCATTGTTTGTTTGCTCTTTAATTCCTCTAGGTCCGTGTTAAACGTTTCTTGTATTTTCTCCATCCTATTTCCCAGATTTTGGATCATCTTTTCTAACATTACTCTGAATTCTTTTTCAGGTAGACTGCCTATTTCCTCTTCATTTGTTTGGTCTGGTGGGTTTTTACCTTGCTCCTTCAACTGCTGTGTGTTTCTCTGTCTTCTCATTTTGCTTAACTTACTTTGTTTGGGGTATCCTTTTCGCAGGTTGCGGGTTCGTAGTTCCCATTATTTTTGGTGTCTGCCCCCAGTGGCTAAGGTTGGTTCAGTGGGTTGTGTAGGCTTCCTGGTGGAGGGGACTGGTGCCTGTGTTCTGGTGGATGAGGCTGGATCTTGTCTTTCTGGTGGGCAGGACAGTGGCTGGTGGTGTGTTTTGGGGTGTCTGTGACCTTATTATGATTTTTGGCAGCCTCTCTGTTAATGGTTAGGGTTGTGTTCCTTTCTTGCTAGTTGTTTGGCATAGGGTGTCCAGCATTGTAGCTTGTTGGTCATTGAGTGGAGCTTGGTCTTAGGGTTGAGATGGAGATCTCTGGGAGAGCTTTTGCCACTTGACTTTACATAGAGCCAGGAGGTCTCTGGTGGACCAATGTCCTGAACTCGGCTCTCCCACCTCAGAGGCACAGGCCTGACACCTGTCTGGAGCACCAAGACCCCGTCAGCCACATGGAGAAAAGAAAAGGGAGAAAAAAAAGAAAGAAAGAAAAAAATAATAAAATAAAGTTATTAAAATAAAAAATATATATTATTAAAAATAAAAAAATTAAAAATCATTAAAAAAAGAAAGAAAGAAGAGAGCAACCAAACCAATAAACAGATCCACCAATGATAACAAGGGCCGAAAACTGTACTAAAAAAAAAACAAACAAAAGATACAGACAGAACCATAGGACAAATGGTAAAAGCAAAGCTATACAGACAAAATCACATGAAGAAGCATACACATACACACTCACAAAAAGGGAAAAAGGAAAAAAATACATATATCTATATATAAAAAAAAAGGAAGTGAGCAATGAAATCAATAAGCAAATCTACCATGATAATAAACTCTAAATACTAAACTAAGGTAAACATAAAACCATAAACAAATTAGATGCAGAAAGCAAACCCCATGTCTACAGTTGCTCCCAAAGTCCGCTGCCTCAATTTTGGGATGATTCGTTTTCTATTCAGGTTTTCCACAGGTGCAGGGTACACAATCAAGTTGATTGTGGATATTTAATCTGCGGCTCCTGAGGCTGCTTGGAGAGAGTTCCCTTTCTCTTCTTTGTTCGCACAGCTCCTGGGGTTCAGCTTTGGATTTGGTCCCACCTCTGCATGTAGGTTGCCTGAGGGCATCTGTTCTTTGCTCAGAAAGGACGGGGTTAAAGTAGCAGCTGATTTGGGGGCTCTGGCTCACTCAGGCCGGGGGCAGGGAGGGGTAAGGAATGTGGGGCGAGCCTGCGGCAGCAGAGGGCAGTGTGACATTGCAACTGCCTGAGGTGCGCCTTGTGTTCTCCCTGGGAAGTTGTTGCTGGATCATGGTATCCTGGCAGTGGCGGGCTGCCCAGGTTCCCGGGAGGGGAGGTGTAGATAGTGACCTGTGCTTGCACACAGGCTTCTTGGTGGCTGCAGCAGCAGCCTTAGTGTTTCATGCCCATCTCTGGTGTCCACGCTGATAGCCATGGCTCGCGCCCATCTCTGGAGCTCGTTTAGGCAGTGCTCTGAATACCCCCTCCTCATGCACCCCGAATCAATGGTCTCTTGCCTCTTAGGGAGTTCCAGACTTTTTCCGAGACTCCTTCCCAGCTAGCTCTGGCGCACTAACCCCCTTCAGGCTGTGTTCACGCAGCCAACCCCAGTCCTCTCCCTGGGATCTGACCTCAGAAGACGGAGCCTCAGCTCTCAGCCCCCACCTGCCCCGGCGGGTGAGCAGACAAGCCTCTGAGGCTGGTGAGTGCTGGTTGGCAGCGATCCTCTGTGCAGGAATCTCTCTGCTTTGCCCTCTGCACCCCTCTTGCTGCACTCTCCTCCATGGCTCTGAAGCTTCTCCCCCGCCGCCCCCCGTCTCCACCAGTGAAGGGGCTTCCTAGTGTGTGGCAACTTTTCCTCCTTCACAGCTCCTTCCCTGAGGTGCAGGTCCCATGCCTATTCTTTTGTCTGTTTTTTCTTTTTTCTTTTGCCCTACCCAGGTACGTGGGGAGTTTCTTGCCTTTTGGGAAGTCTGAGGTCTTCTGCCAGCGTTCAGTAGGTGTTCTGTAGGAGTTTTTCCACATGTAGATGTATTTCTGATGTATCTGTGAGGAGGAAGGTGCTCTCCACATCTTACTCCTCCACCATCTTGAAGGTGTCCTAGCCATTCTTCTTGCCACATAAAGTGTCCTTGTGTAAATAGGTGACCTAAGCTGTATGATGAAAATCTTATAAAATCCAGCCTAGCCACTGCAAAAGAGACACTCCCTTGTTGCTAGGATTGTCAAGTAGTTGGGATGTAGGCTTGTATTCCACCTACTTGACAACCTTTGCAACAAGATGACCATTTCTCCTCTCTGCGTAAAGAACTTGCTTGAGGATTAACTGAACCTTGAGGAAGTAAGGTGAGAAAGACAGAAATATTCCAAGGGTATTATTTACAGTTCCTGAAACATGAGTCATTTTTTCCTGTTAAAAAAGCAGTTGTACTTAGTTTTCTGTTACATGAAACCAAAAGATTCTTGACTGACGTACCCGTCACGATCTTATATTGAGTCCTTTCTCTAGAGCTTTGCTCACTCTGCCCCATTTATACATGGAAGCTTCCTCCCTACCTTTTCCTCAAGTCTCTCTTCAAGGCCCACCCCCTTTAAGAATCCTCTTCCCAACCCACCACACAGTGATGGCTTTGCCTCTTACCTCCCAGAGCAGTAGTCATCTCAGTTTCTTGGATGTACTTACTGTGAGGTTCAAGGTGAATGAGCCATTCTCTTGGAATCCAGATGTCTGTGGGAGACGCCACCCTGCCTCTTCTCATCCTACCCCCCACTTCTCCACATCTTGCTCCTCCTTGATTTATATTAACTTGGCTGAAACCATCAAAGACACAACAATTAAAAGTCCTCACCCCTCTCATGATCTCTGTAAGTCAAGGGACTTAATTTACCCTGAGCCCGTCGATTTTCATTTCAGGATATGCACATGCTGATTATGCTTACATCCTTTTTAGTCTTACTTATTTTTTAATTAATATTGCCTGGATGCCAAGGACTGGAGAGTTAAGAAGTCTAAGGGGTGTGTGTGTGTGTGTGTGTGTGTGTGTGTGTGTGTGTGTGTGTGTCTTAGACACTGCAGAGTGAAATTTTTCATCATCATACTGGTCTCCCCACTTCTCTTCTTTCTCCTCCAAATGTTATATTTATTTGTCCCCACCCCATTTCCCAGGATCAAAATAAACTGATTATTTTCCCAATATTCTTAGTTTAGTAAATACTTTTTCTCCTGAACATACACAATCCCCAGGACTTTGTCAAGCATTTCTGCTAAAATTTACCTTGCTCTTCCTAAGAGAAATTCCAGCGTATAAAATTATTTCCACATCACTACTGTTTATGCATGTGCTGTTTTTCTAACTAGACTCTAAGACCTTTTAAAAAAGTGTAAAGGGGTCCAGGTTTATAGACAATCATTCCAGATTAGAATCCTGGCTTTACTGATTTTCATCTGTGCAATCTTCAGCAGGTTACTTAAGTTCTCTAACCTGGGGTCTAACCTACTGAGATAATAAAATTTATCTCAAAGATGGAATAATGCACATCAAATGTCCTACACATAGTGGGACCTAAATATATGTAATTTTCCTAATCTATCTGAAGCATGCATCATGTCTGCTGTGTGCATTTACCACTTAAAATATTCTTCAGCACAGCTGATTTTTTGAATAAATAATTAACAGTGTAATGATTGTGGTGTTCTGGAATCACAGCATAGTGGTACACTCTAGGCGAAAATCAGGAGCTTCCACACTCTGCTACTATGATCGCCCCCTGAAGGATATCTTATCTCTTATCCCCTGATATGCCCAATGTCTTAGAATAAAGTGTGTCAACATGTTGCTTTAAATTTAGTGACTTTACCAAAAACGACAATTTACAAATCTGAATGAGAATATCAAAATGAAAATTGAAGTTTACTCTGTGTGTGTGGGTGTGTGTGTGTGGACAAACTGGAAGGACTAAAAGGAAGACAACATCTTTATGAAAAAAATCTCCTTTTAAGAAATATTAAAAATACATACTTTTTATAATCACACCCTCAAAAATGACTACCTATACCATTACCCTGTGAAATTCCTCTATAATGCCAAAGGTGTTATAATAATTAACACTAGTGCCTAGAGAGGCAGGTGGTCCATCTTTAATTCTTACTGTACCATTAAGTATACCAAATTAAATCTTCCTTCAAAACCCAAATCCTTATGATATTTATGTAATGGAAAAAGCAAAGTCACAGTCACAGGCAGAGCCGAAGTTTTAAGGAGTACAATGCAAGAGCAAGTTTAAAAATAACAACATCAGCAGTATTGTTTCAGGACACTGTAATCAATTAGTACTTTGTTTTACTTCCATGAAAAGGATGACATCAAAAACAAACACCAAAAAAAAGAACTACATGAACCGTGAGGCTTGATGGTCCTATTAGAAAGAAAAAAATACTTAAATAGGTGACTCTGTAGATGAATACAATTAATTTGAGAAGGTGAACTTTTCCTTGAAACACTAAATACAAAGTGTATTTGTACAAAATGCAAAAAGAAGTCTCACCCCACTTCTTTCTTCTCGCTCTCTCTCTCTCTCTCTCTCACACACACACACACACACACACACACACACACACACACACACACACACAGAGAAGGAAGGAGGGAAGGAAGGAAGGTAGGTAGGAAGAAAGGTAGGAAGGAAGGAAGGGAGGGTGGAGGGAGGAAGGAAGGAGGGAAGGAAGGGAGAGAGAGAGAGATCACAGAGGAAGGGAGGGACATACCAAGCTTTGTAATTTGATTATAAAAATTTTCTATTTTCTATGTTTCTCTGTACACAGACTTTGCAGCCAGCTCAACAAAGATGCAGAAAGAAAAGGTAAGAACGATTCATCTGGTTCAGCCCATATTTCTGACCCACAGAGTATTTAGCTAAATAAATAGTAGTTATTATAAGAAATCAAGTTTGGAGGAGGTTTATTAAGCAACAGCATTATGGTGTCAATAGGTAACTGGTATCCAAGCTTTCATGTGATGAATATGCTAATGTATTAGTCAATCCAAGATCATGGTGCCAACATGGTCAGGTGAGGGCCCTCTTCAAGGTCCATGTATCCTTACATGGTGGAAGGGGTAAGGGAGGTCTCTGAAGCCTCTTTTATAAGAGTAATAATTCTATTTGTACTCTTATAGGCTCTGCCAAAACACCTCCCAAAGTTTCCACCTCCTAACACCATCAGCTTTGGGGATTAGGATTCAAAATTCTAATTTTGGGGGGATACAAACATTCAGACCATAGCAGCCTATTTTTATATTAATCATCAGGGCACAGTGGATGATAAAAAGTGAACACAGAAGACAATATTAATCCCATGCTGCTGACAGTCTTGCTGTAAGACAAAGCCCTGGGCACCATTTTCCATTGCTGCTGCTGTGCCTATGTCTGCATGTGTAAAAGTGGTGTTCTACAACCTTCAGAGATGAGCTGAGCCCATGGCATCCTGTTTTTGCTTAAAGTTCTTTTTCACTTATTCTCTGCAAATACTCAACTAAATGTAGCATTTTGCATACTGAATTCAGCCATCTGATAATGTTTTGCATGATCTTAAGTGACCTCATTTTCATTCGTGCATTCATCTATTCAATCATTCAGTATTCCACAACTATTTGTGCGATCCAACTATATGTGAATTTCTGTGGAAGATTTTAGATATATAGCAATAAAATATAGACAAGAATCAACCTCAAGAAGCTTCCAGAACAGAAGGAGAGATAGATAAGTAAAGAGGCAACTGCTATATCACATGGTCAGTGCTGAGATGGATTTACGGTGGATTCTTTGTCTATAATATATGGGGCACCTGACCCGGTCTTGGAAAGAGGGTGGTCAGTGAGGTCCTCTAATAATCAAGTTTTTTAAAGATTGATTTAAAGGCACTGTTTCAGGGGGGGAAAAAAGATTTAGGATCTTGTTAAATGCAAATCCTAGGGTACCAAAACAGACCTAATGTATCTAAATCTCTGAAGCTAGGGCTGAGTGACCTACATTTTAACAATTATGCTACGTCATTCATGTGAAGTTTGAGAACAACTCCTCTAGATTAATTGACATCTACTTGGAGACCTGGAGGGTCTTGATTAAGTTCAAGATTTGTTTCTTCCTCAATGTACATAAATAAGTAGACATCAAGTTAAAAATGCAATTCAGTGGAAGAAATTTCTGAGATAGCATTGATTCAAATGTAAATTATTAACAAACTGATTTTTTTTTTTTGAACAATGGTAACAAGGATGGTAACCCACTCCATAACTGGTGAAAACACAGAGGGCTGTAGAGGTTATTGGTTAAGAGTTCAGCCTCTTGGGCCAGATATCCTGTGCTTAAATTTTAGCTCTGCCACTTACCATCTGTATAGCCTGAAGCAAATAACCTAATCTCTCTATGCCTCACTTACTTTCAAGTGTGAAACAAGGATCGCAGTGAGATACCTACCTTATGAGCAGCAGTGAGAACAAAATAAATTAATATACGTAAAGCACTCGATATACGTAAGTTAATAGAGGTAAAGTGCTCGGCACATGGTAAGTACAATAACAGTGTTAGATATTATCTTTAATCTCAGATTCTTAATTCATTGCTTCTCTAGGCCTAACTTAAACTCACTACATTCTCCTTCCTTGCACATCATTCTCCTGTTGTCTGTTCTCATAGAACTTATTTCATGTAAGTCAGGAGAGGCCTGTGAATCAAGTATGTCTGATCTTCACCTGAGAATTGGCTTAAGGAGAGATTTGTTCCCAATAGAGTGTTGGTCTCATCTTGGGTCAGCAAGGTCCTTTGGAAAAACAGTTTATCCTCAGGGTTATAGAGATCTAGAAATCTGATACAGTAAGTCCCCTACGTACAAACCTTCAAGTTGTGAACTTTCAAAGATGCGAATGTGTGTTTGCATGTCCCATCACGTAAGTTAGTTCAAGTGTCTGATGCACATTGTCCTGTGTGTGCATCCTCTACAAGTGGTTGTGCTTTTGTGTACTTTACTGTACAGTACTGTACAGAGTACAGTATCTTTATTTTAAGCCCCGGATTTCTGGAAGCAAGCGTAAAAGCAGCAGTGATCCAGACCTCACTGGATTGTTTTTTTCAAGAGAGTAGATCCAGCAAGGAACCAGAACCTGTGCCATCAAGGTCAGGCATGTGTGAAATTGCAGCTTGCCCTCCGTCTCCTATTGCTGACAATTCTTCAGCTCTACCATCTCCCACCTCCTCTCCCTCCTCCAGTCAGTAACTCTTCTTGTCTGTTCACTCGCTGCCAGGCCCTGTATGCCAGCTGTTGTACTGTACCACTGTACTTTTCAAGGTACTGTACTGTAAGATTAAAAATGTTTTCTTTATCTTTGTGTTTGTTTTTTATGTATTATTTGTATGAAAAGTATTATACACCTATTACAGTACAGTACTATATAGCCTATTGTATTAGTTGGGTACCTAGGCTAACTTTGTTGGACCTATGAACAAATTGGATTACGAACGCGCTCTCAGAACTGAACTCGGTCATACGTAGGGGACTTACTGTATTTCATTATTATCTCTAAAGACCAACAAATCATCCCTTTCCTCCCTAGTACTTCAAAATGAAGTTATTGAAAGTGAGGAAATACTGAAAATATAAAAAATTAGGCAGTTGGCATTTACACCCCCTACTTACTTGTATGTAATGAAATGTATCTCCTGGCTCTTCATTAGGGAGCTACTTGAAGCCTCTGCTCTTGGTAACTCCTCATTGCTTCATGCATTCTTCTGATAATGTGCCTGTAAAAGGGGTTTGGGAAAATTGAATCTTACCACATACCCACTATTCTACAATTTTATAAAATTCCAGTGAAATTAAATGAAATAAAAATAGTACAAATTGAATATTTTAAATGCCAACTAAGAAAATTTTAAAAATAAATCATTGCTTTAGAAATTAAACCTCTTTGATTAATGAGAAGAATTTTTAAAGCTACGTTTAAAGGTTATTCACTCATGTATTTTTATTAAGTTGTATGTCTTACTAATAAGTTATGAGTTCTTTACGTATTATGGATATAAGTACTTTGTCACATATATGTTTTCCAAATATCTTCTCCTAGTCTGTGACTTGCCTTTTAATTTCCTGAAGAGCATCTTTGAGAAAGCAGAAGTTTTTAATTTTGATAAACTATTATCATTTTTCAATGATTCATACTTCTTGTGTCCTGTATAAGAAATCTTGTCGTAATCCAAATCACAAATGTTTTCTCCTATGTTTTTTCCTAGAAGTTTAATAACTGTAGTTTCTATATATAGAAACTACAGTTATATATACCTGAATAGTTTTTTTCCTAGAAGTTTAATAACTGTAGTTTCTATATATAGACCTATCATCCATTTCAAGTTAAAATGGGCAAAATTTTGAACAGACATTTTGCCAAAGAGAATATGCAAACGAAAAATAGGCAAAGGATAAGATGCACAAAACTGTTAGTCATTAGGGAAATCAAATGAAAGGCATATGAGATACTACTGTACCCCTAGTAGAATAGCTAAAAATCAAAAGACTAACAATATCAAGGGTTGGTGAAAATGTTGAGTAAATGGAAATCCCATAAATTGGTGATGAGAAGGCAAAATAGTGCAACCACTTTGGAAAGTAGTTTTGTAGTTTCTTCTAAACTTGAACATAAAATTACTGCATGATCCAGCAATTCCACTCTTAAGTAACTATATAAGAAAAACAAAACTATGTTCACACAGAGACTTGTACACAAATGGTAATGATATCACTGGAAAGAACCCAAATGTATTTCAACTTGTGAGTATAACAAACTATGATATATCCATAAAGTGGAGAACTACTCAGCAATAAAATAAGTGAACAACTGGTACAGCTTGGTGCTTTGCAACGACCTAGAGGGGTGGGATAGGGAGGGTGGGAGGGAGGCTCAAGAGGGAGGGCATATGGGGATATACGTATACATATGGCTGATTTACTTTGTTGTACAACAGAAACTAACATAGTATTGTGAACAATTACACTCCAATAAAGATCTATTAAAAAAAAAAAGAAATGACATGGATGAATCTCAAAGGCTTTGTGCTAAGGGAGAAAAAACAGACATGAAAGACTACAAACTATACGATTTAATTTATGTGAACTTCTAGAAAAGGTAAAACTATAGTGACAGAAAGCAGAGAAGTAGTTTCCTGCTGAGGCTGAGAGTGGAAGGAAAGCATTGACTGACAAGGGGCTGAGGGAACTCTTTGGAGTGAGGAAAATATTCTTTATCCTTATTGTGGCAGTAGTTGCATAACTGTATGAATTTGTCAAAATGCCTTAAAGTGTGGACTTGCTGAAGTTTGTATGTAAATTATTGTTTGATAAGCTAATTTTAAAATGCAGTTAAATTAAAATGCCTTTGAGTTGAAGAAGAGTGATTTACAAAATCTCATTTGTCCTCTCCCCAAAATAAATGAAGTAAATATTCTTTTGTGTACATAAACATAGTTTATGGTATTTATGTTGTGCTGGAGAAATCATACCAAAGCTTTTAGCTCAATGTAAACACTGACAGTTTTAACAACCCATCAACACAAATTGATTAAATCACCAAAAGGAAGTAAGAACTTAGTAATCTAATTTGAATTTTTAAAAGTATTTAAAA
Organism: Balaenoptera borealis; assembly: GCF_965194805.1. Lineage (NCBI taxonomy): Eukaryota > Metazoa > Chordata > Mammalia > Artiodactyla > Balaenopteridae > Balaenoptera > Balaenoptera borealis. The sequence continues at coordinate 97,376,056 of NC_138874.1, read as the reverse complement.
ACATTCACCTTGTCTTCTACTGAAAATGTTATGTAATTTGCAATGACTATGGCAATTTTCTCTGGGGAAGTATGAAGCAACTGGAATTATCTATTCTTTAATGAAATGTCTGAAGATCAGTTCAAGTAAAAATCCTCTGAAAAACATGATATTAGAGTATCATGATCTTCATTAAGATAATTATTGTCAGTAGGTCCTGTGCTCTTTAAACCACTTACAATCCTTTTGGAAACAAGAGGAAAGAAATGAGAGTAAAAGGGGACATTGGGGATTCCCTAAATATATAAAATGTCCTATGGGGCTACAAACTAACAAGGAGTTCATAACGTAGATTTGGAAATAAAAACTAACAAAATAAAATAATATGGCATTATATACTCAAGACCCTGTAGTCCCTGAGCTGCCTAGAATAGGAAAAGAATTAAAATATTAAAACATAGCATGGCTCATCACACAACTTGTAGTATTCAAATGAAAGTGCTTAGAAAGAGCAAGCTATTGAGAACCCAAAAAGAAAGAATGAGAAATTTACAATGCCTACTTTCCACTGCCATGGGTGTAACAATGATCTAGTGTGAGAAACTTACCAGAGGATTTCACAAAGAAGAGAGAGGGACTACAATAGTCAGAGGCCTTCTTAGGGGACATGGGACTTAAGTTGGCCTTGTTGGACTAATAGAATTTGGGATGAGTTGAAGGGAAAACAGAGACAGGATTTGAAATAAGACATGGAGAATGGACTGTGTGTACCATAGTGTAGAGAACAGAGTGAGTTTGGCAACCATTGCCATCATGCCAAACAATGTCTCCAAATCGTCAAACCAGGAAGGATGGGGGTGAATGAAAATACAGTTTTCAAAGGATATAATTGGAGTTAAAATAAACAAACAAACAAATAAAACTACCATAGGCTGCTGATTGAAAATGATGGCTTTCAAAATAAATAAGTAAATAAATTTAATAGCAATTTTTCAGAACTGAATGACATTCAAATTCAGGTTGAAAGAGTCCAATGAGTGTTCACCAAAGTGAATAAAATGAATCCAAACCAAAGCATGTATTTGGGGAATTTCAGAATGCCAGGGATAAATAAAAGAGCCTACAGGCTTTGAGACAGCTAGATCAGTAAGAGAACAGAAGGGCAATACCATTTTCTCTGACACAGCTGGAAGCTAAAGACAACAGAGCCATGTCTTCAATTATTAAGCAGGAAAATTAATTTCAGATTAGAATTATGTACTCAGCCACACTTTCATTAAATGTGAAAACATAAAGTATTATTTACACATATTTTGGTTGTTTTTTGTTATTTTTAATTTGTTTTGTTTTTGTTTTATGCTTCCATGCATTCTTCACAAGAAGCTACTGAGGAGAAACCCCACAAAAATGAGGTCAGTTAACAAACAAAAAGAGACAGAGAATCCAACATTCAGAAAATAGCTCTGAAAGTAATTGGTAGAAATTTCAGTATTTGAATGGAGGATGGAAACTTGGATAGAGCTCAGAGGAAATAAAACTGGAATCAATTTTCAGAAATGTTGGAGCCATTCAAAAAAAATGTTAGTCATATGATGGTAATGGTAGACATGAATTATAATGGGTATATTAAAATTATGCAAGTGACAAGAAAAGAAACATGATCTTAATGCATTATTTGACTCTGCAGGGGAAAACACATACAGATGCGTAATAATATAAATATTGGCATTTAATAAAATTTTCTTTAGTCAGAGAACAGGAGAAAAATAGAATCTGGGGATGAATTATTATATGATCATGATAGCACTTAATCTTCACCTATATTAACAAAATATTGACAGATAATGTATAAAATAAAGCAAGAACATATAGATATAACATTATAAATCTATGAATGCCAAGATAATTGCACATCAATAATTAAAAAAAGGTTTCTTTTGGGAACATAACTGGAGAATTTGAAATGGTGAAGCAGCTCATACAATTTTATAATAAGTATTTTAGTATTTTATTTTTACTTTTAATTATAAAAGTAAAAATAAAATACTAAATTTCTTTATTTTTTTTCTACTGAAAAAAAATGAGAGATCATAGAGTTTATAATATTGGAATTCTTTACAAAACAAACAGTTTCCTGTCTAGGACTGGATAAAATTAACTCCCAAGGTTTCCTTTATTTAAGGTTTTAAATTATCACAAAAATGATTAAACTTGTCAACTAAGCTAAGGAATGGTGCTACTGGGAAGACTGGATTGCTTGGTGGTGCCTGTTGGTTTGCAACCTTGGGAGTTTCCCAGGTGATATTCAAAACTGGCCCCAGTACACAGAGGGCAAGAAGAGACCGAAGAAAGTGGCAGAATACTCCCACTTGGTAGGCGGCAGTTTTAGTAAGCAAGGGAACTTTCATACAAGGCTTGTCTAGGGTGGCTGCAAGATGAGTACATCTTCACACCTGCCTGCTAGAATCTTAGAAGTTTACATAGAGGCCTTTAATCATTTAATCAGTCCAGATGGTCTCAAACCTTATTATCTCAATGTTATGTTCTTGAAACAGCTGCTAGCATTGGAAGAGAAGCCAAGATGCACCTTCCAAGGACAGGGGAGGGTGCGATAAGCCTCCAATTGCCTGGGTCCAGCTCTCAGGTAAACTGGTGGTCATGTCCTCAAGATGAACTCCTCCAACAGTGCCACGATAGGCCAATAAGGAAAATATTTTAGACATAGTTCGTAAAAGAACATGCCTTTAGAGACAGTAAGTTTGACGTAGTTTGTTTACTGGCCATTCTACTGTATTGGAATGCTTGTTAAATATCCCAGGTCTATATGGTCTCATCTGAAATATAGACTTCATTTCCACCTTTCGAAAGGATTGAGATATATTATAGGTTCTCAGAGCAGAGTAACAGGGATGTCTCTAGATCATCCATTTGTTGAATGGTTCAAAGAAATCAAGGCTGCTTCACGTATAGAAGAAAGATCTGGTGGCACATGTTAGCTGGGTTCTAATATCTTCAGGCATATTCTAATTCTATGAGTCCTGAAAATATAGAACTATGACAAATGGATAGAAGTTACAGTGAGGTTGATGGCAGTTTTATAAAACAAAGAGATTTCCTATGATGGTAATTATGTGACAATAGTGGTCTGAGCATTCTGTCCTTGTAGTTACTCAAGGAGATCCAAAAATCCGCAGGTGTCACCCAGTACAGCTGTTCTAGCCTCTAAGTAATTTAAATATTCTTGCATTTTACTCTGTTCGGTTCTACCATGTTTGAGCTGTAAAGAACTTTCAACACCATTATATCAAGCTCCTCCACTTTACAGATGATGAAAGGACCAGAGGTATTGAATAGACTCAAGGTCAATGACAAATGAAATAGAACAAGTAATCAGGTCTCCTTGAATATAGTCCTATACTGTTTTTCCTACTTATTGCTGCTTTAACATGAGTCCAATCCAAAAAAAAAGAGGAAAAGGCCCTAAGGTGCAAATAATAAATCTATGTAATAAAATAAAAACATAGAGATGAACAGTTTGTGACAAGAGGCCTGTCCTCCAGTCCTGAAGGAGAGCACAAAACAGTACTATGGCTCTGCAGTTTATACTTTCCCTCTGGCTTCCTTTGAATGGAAAGTCTAATAATGAGCCTAGTGCTGTGCTTAGCAAACTTTTTTCTATAATGGATCAAATAATAAATATTTTATGCTTTGTAGGCACCATTTGTTCTCTGCCCCATATTGTTTTGGTTTGTTTACAACCCTTTAAAATGTAAAAATTATTTTTAGTGCAAAGGCTGTGCAAAAATAGGCCACTGCCACATTCAGCCTACAGGTCAGTTTCCTGACCATGGGCCAAGGCTGCTAGTAAGAGAGAGGAGAATAATGTTTTTTGAGAGACAGAAGGCTGTGGATAAGAAAGGAAGCTCCATAAGACAATGTAGATAGATGATCTTATTGTGAACAGAGAATAATTTAAGGATATCAAAGCTACTAAAAAGTCCTTGCGAATCTGTTAGAAAGGAAAAAAATAGTAACAGCCAGAGAAGAGAGGCAGGCAACCATATGCCAATGGACCACGGGTGATTGCTGAGACATGATTAGCTTTATGCAGAATAACATTGTTAGGGGCTTGATGTGATATCAGTTAATGCCATAATATGGTGATTATAAAGTAATTATGATTAAATCTAACAACGAACTTCATGGCAAAAGGAGATGAAGGAAATAAAATGCATAATTTAGTAATGAAAATGTTGTTTACTGAATCATTAATCAAGAACACAAAAAATGATGAGGATCTTAAAAAATCTCCACAGTGTCACAGGAAGAAGGAAAAGACTCCAGTGTGCAGTCATTAAGTAGGTGATTTGTTTTCCCTTCAGTGCAAAGTTAAAAACAAGTAAACAAAAATTAAAACCACACCTGTCCTTCTGCTCAAGTATTTTTGCAATGCTCCTGAATACTGAGCTTCCTGTGGGCATAGTCTGGAGATAGATGATTAGATAGATAGATAGATGATAGATAGATAGATAGATAGATACCTAGGTAAATATAGAGATACATTTATACCATATACTCTACAACTTCACATACATTAATCTTCCCAAATAAAATTACACAGTAGGTATTTTATTCCCCATTTTAGAGGTGGAAACAGAGGTTAGGTAATTGTTCAAGGTCTCACAGGCAGAAAGTGTTGGAGTCAGGTTTTGAATATTGATTACTCTGATGCCAAAGCTTTTGTTCTTTCACCATCTCTGGGTTCTTCTCTTACAGCCACCTTCCATCTCTGGTCCTTGCAAGAACTTCCCAGGTTCTATATTCTCTAATGCAAACACAGAGATTGCCTATGTCTTTAAGCTTCAAGTGAACTCTAATGTAGCATCACTAACAGGGTGCCCTAACACCCTGCCTCCTGGTAGATAGATGAAGACTTGGAGAAAGGAGATGCCTTGGAGGTATGGCTGGAGACATGGTGTTGAGAGGAAGTGTGATAATGAGAGAGGTTGTGCATGAGCAAAAGGAACCAGCTGACTTTGCCTGTACCTTGATTTACTGATACGGCTTTAATGTCATCTACAGGTGTAACTGCCTCCTGCTCCAGCTCTTAACCTCTGACTCTGACCATTAATACTGCTAAAATAACAACAACTTTTTCAACAACAATGTTTTTGCTAACAGCTTTTAGTTGTTAAAATCTTCACAAAGTGATCCCATGATCTTCGTAGAGTTTGTATTCTTTCAGGGATTTTTATTTTGTCTTAAAATAGCAGAATTACTTCCCCTTTGTTTCTCAGACATAAGAGAAGTCTAAAGCACCCATGAATCAAGCAAGTGGGGAAAAAATACCCTTCTTGCTTTCTCAGGACCATTACATTCTTATTAATATTTAAATTTAAGATAGGAGAATGGCAGCAACAGGAATCCATTCTTCATCAAAGTCCAGAAACACCAGCAGAGAACACAGAAGCTGGAATGAGGTGGAGGCACCTAGTGAAAGAGGCCAAAGAACAGAATTTAAAAGTAGCAAGGACAGCAGGAGTACGTTTCAGTCAAGTCAAGGGCTGAACCCTCACATTGCACCACAGGAGAAGCGTGGCTGATAACTACAAACGTCCCGCAGCTTCAAAGTTGAGACAGATCTTTCTTTGGAAGACAACCTAATGAGCAGGAAAAAATTCCCCTCCTTGCATAATCCAGACTTTTAAATTAATCTCAGTGCATTGAAGGAGTACATGTACATGTGCTTCTTAAACAGCCCGGACACATATAACTTAGCAACACACATCTGAAATTTAGAGAGAACACAGAGAGCAGAGAGTCTACCAGATAAACGGATACACCAAATAATTGCAAATAATGAGATGCAGAATTAATTGTGAGTTTGAACATGGAATCATGAAAACAACCAGCTTGAGAGCAAAAGAGACTCAAATTCTTTCACATGAGAGATGTTTTAAGTAAGAGATAGCATAGGCTTTGACAAGTAAATGTCATTTTTTTCAGAGGAGTTGAGTTTGTTAACAAAAATTTCCAAATTATCCTGGAAGGATGGCAACAAGGAAAGAGAAAAACTGTGTCCCTAGGCATCACCAAGCAGTCGCATCAGCCCAAGTCTAAGGTGTTCAAAACTTCTGAGGTCAATGTGATTGACTCTTGTCCTTAAAAAAATACTGTGTGCGTATGTATTTATTTAAGAGTTTTGAAAATTAATTTCTTTTATTAAAAAAATCCTTCCACTTTCCCCAAATACCGATAAGGAGATTCCTCTTTTCTTTGCTCTCCACTTTTTCTCGTGGATTGACTTGTGTCTTATTATTTCCTCATATAAAAGACACAACAAAGTATATTAATCCTGCAATCTCCCACAGTAAAACTGACCCCTACTCCTTAAAGGCTGATAAACGTAGGAGCATCTTTACAAGATGTGACTTACGGAATCACGAAGATTTCCCAAAGAAAAGTAGAGCTTTGGGAGCAGGAATCTGATTAAACTATCCAGTCCTCTCCATACATTACTTATCTTTGTTTAAATTAGCAAAGTAAATGGGCTCCTTCCACAGTCAGTAAGAAAGCTTCGGATTGACTATTGTGTTGAATTCTCTTAATATTAAACACAATTGCTGGCATTTTCAGCCTGGTGGTTCATTTTATGTGGCCCCAATCTTTTTAATGTCGTATTACTTGTTCTTGAGAGTGGCTAGGATCTTATAGATGAATGTACACCCGTACATAATTTTCATTTTTTAAGGTTTAATTGGTCCTTCAAGGGTAATTATCCTTTCTTCTAATATATTCTCATGCTCAATCACGATCAGAAGCCACAAAAATATGCTAATTTCATTTGGACTGTAATCTAAACTTGCGTGTAAGTGTATTGCAGAGACAAAAGCTAAGGCTCTCAGGACTAAACAATGATTACTTGGAAGGAGCTCAAGATGCTAAAACACAGTTCTAAGAGGAATTTCAAAAATAAATAAATATGCAAGAGCAAGCAGCAGGATAGTTACTCTGATAAAATAAGAATTGGAATGAGTGCCCTTAATTGGAGACTTCAGGGACCCACACAATGGACAAGGCAGTGCACTTCCCCAGAGCAGAAGTTAAAAGCTCTTCCTCAACTTGGCTCTTAGGGCTCATTTCCTGGAATTGCTGTTTATCTTTTGCCACACATATTCCTTTTCCTCTGACTGTGTTAGATGCCCCTCATGAACAGGTTTTCCATGTATCTTCAGTTTCTAGGCTTCATGATGCCAGGAATGTCATTGAAACTCAATAAAGCTTTGCTGTTATGCAAATGAAATAGATTATAGCTTCTGCAATTTATGTTGACTCACCTAAAATTTTTTTGATTATTTGAGAATTATTAAAAAATAGGAAAAGATGCTGAATTTCTAAAATATTTTACATATTTCATAGAAAAATATTAAAGCTTAAATGAGAAGTTAAACTTATTTGCACTACAAACAACGTAAGTAAACAAATCATATTCGGAGGCAAGGTAATTTCATTCTTCAGCTAGGCTGCTGACTACAGAAGTCAGCCTAGGATTCCCCCGCTTTGTGCCACAGATAATCACAATTTTGTAAAAAGGAAGTAGTTTAATAATGTAACAGATCTGTGCTGAATGTTTCCTTCCATTATTTTGCTAGCGAGGCAGTACCGCTGTCTTACTTTAGAATCAAGCTTAACCTTATTTTCTATTATGTAATTACTGTTGTTCCAAAACAAGATAAATTTATTTTCTGCAAGCCACTGAGCAGTTGCCATTAAAATAAGATTGATTCTGAATCTCTCTAAAGCAAACTTACCTCGCATTTTATTTTTCATCAGGTAATGGAACCACCGTGTCTCAGTAAAATTCAATGTAAGATATCTTTTTCCACATGGAGTGTTTTAGATACGTAAAAATCTCAATTCTTTCTGAAACATAAGAGAAGAATCTTTTTTTTATACAATATTATTTTAAAATAATATTCTAGCAGGAACATAAGGAGAGGGAAGAATTACTCTATTCTCAAATAAATCCTCTATGAGGAAATAGACAACAATGAATCTTCTTGATGGTTTCTGGTTATTTTTACTCAAAACAATCAAAAGTGGAACATGCTCTTAAGATAGTTTCAGTAGTTTGCTAAAAACTAGTATTTACTGATAACTAAAATGTAAGATTAATTTGTTTTACTTGTGCTTACAAAATGAAACATCCTTAGAAACCACATTTTGAAATAAAATCTCAGGAAACAGACATTTTGCCTGTGTACAATAAACTTTAAATCCTAGTAAATATTCCACTGGCTAAAGAACAGTAGCATAATTTACATTATTGTCATTCATTCAAGCTTTTACCAATAATTCACTAAACACCTACTATATGATAGGAGAAATTACAGGTTCTATTTAATTCTACATTTATGTTCAGTTTTACAGTTTGCTTTTACAATTGTCCTTTCTTTTTAATTTATTTATTTTTATTTATTTATGACTGTGTTGGGTCTTCGTTTCTGTGCGAGGGCTTTCTCTAGTTGTGGCAAGCGGGGGCCACTCTTCATCATGGTGCGCAGGGCTCTCACGTTGCGGAGCACAGGCTCCAGACGCGCAGGCTCAGTAATTGTGGCACACGGGCCCAGTTGCTCCACGGCATGTGGGATCTTCCCAGACCAGGGCTCGAACCCGTGTCCCCTGCATTGGCAGGCAGATTCTCAACCACTGCGCCACCACGGAAGCCCTACAATTGTCCTTTCTAAACTAAAGAAAAATTTTCTTGTTCCCAAGGCTTGTGGATGGTACCTTAATCAATTCTTTTAAGATTAAAGAGTTTGTACTATTTTAGATGATTCCTTTGGGCACAATATATTTGATGCATTATTCAGAATTATTTAAAAATTTAAAATATGACCCATGTCAATATAACACTGTTGCTTACAGTTATTAATTAAATGAGAATTATTTAACCAAATATTAATAGAAACAATATTCTGGGTTTTTCTGTATTAGATTTCTCTAGTTTGTTTTTTCTGAATACATCTCCATTCAGGTTACTGAACATTTATCTAACATCATATTTGGCTTTAAAATATAGAAGTCACACAACCTGAGTCAAAACTGTCCTTTGCAAGAGTCAAATGACACATTCCAACAGTCGAATGGAGAAGAATTTTAAAACTTAGAGGTCTGCTCTCATTAATACACTTACTAGAAATTCATTTTTCCTATATTTTAGCCTCCATTATCTTTACTCTGAACACTGCTGAAATCTCCCTCATACAGTGTCTCTGTACATGTGTGATTATGCGTGCATGTGTCGTGTGTGTGTGTATATACATGTGACTGTATGTGCATGCACGTGTGTGCACATACTGTGTGTGTATGTGAGTGTGTGTTGAGCAGCATACAGCCTTAAGTGCTAGAGGAGATCACAAAAAGGATATATCAGAATCATGGGGCTGAGAGGTAAATTCTAGGAAAATATGTTCTTCCAGGAAATAATAGTTTGCCAATATTAGCAAAATATAACTGGGATATCACTTGTGAATACCTGTGGCTGTATATAAAATGATTTGGATGAAGACATTGTGTAATAATTTTATTAAAGCATCAAAATGTAGTGTTAAAATCATGGTTAGAACCCATTCAAAGAGGGAAAGAGTCTACTGTATTCTAGACCATCATTGAGAATTACAATTGTATTCTATAGGAGATGAGCAAAAAGATATATAAACCAAAATTATGTCCACAATTTGAATATGTATGGTTAATGTCACTCTCATTATGTTCTCTAGACCCTTGTGTGCTGGTTCTGATACCTGGAAGACAAAGTATGTTTCCCTAAGCTTAGCCATGTCTAAATTACTCATATTCTATCTGGACAACAATCCATATCTTAGGCACAGTGTCTTGCTTGAATGAAATGTCAGGTGGAGACAGAGCATGAGTGTGGCTGGCTTTGGCCCTGAAATGCTATATGGTTATGAGATATGTTTTTGTTTCCTACCTGTGGGACACTGGAGTTTCATATCCATCCTCTCACAGTGCTCAAGATTGCCTTCCTTTCTTTCTTTTCTTTTTCTTCCTTTCTCTTTCTTTCTTTCTTTTTCTTTCCTTTCTTTCTTTCTCTCCTTCTTTCCTTCTTTCTCTCCTTCTTTCCTTCTCTCCTTCTACCCTTCCTTCCTTTCTTTTTCTTTCTCTATTTATTCATGTTTATATTTTACCGTGATTTTTACACCATTATAGATCAACCAAAACCTGAATTTATGTTTCATCCTAAACTAAAATGTGGTAAGTCAGACACAGGGGTTGAGAGTCGGGTGCAGGGGATATTATGGGGCTTCAGTGTTATATCTGGATCCATTTATCTCTAATTAGAGAATTATACAAATAAAGTAGCTTAATATTAGTGCATAAATTTTCTCCTATAATAAGGGGAAGAAAGTTCCAAACTGGTTAAACAGGCAGTTCAGTTACATCATCTGAAACCCAGATGCTTTCCTTTTTCCATTTAACATCTTCAACATATTGGCCTTTACACCCAGGCTTGGTCCCTTCAGCTCACACAATGTGTTCACTACTCCAGCCATCATGTTCTCACACAAATATGTCCAAATGCAGGAGGGAGAATATTTCCTTGCACTAGCTTTCTCAGAAGTCCCTCTGTAGTCTTCCTATCAGGCCTGGATTAGGTTGCATGCTTATAATCCTAAATTCAAAAGAGGTTGGGAAAATGAGAAAACTATCTGTCAAGTTCAGCTTTTATATGAGAATTGGTCTCTATTATAAAAAGGAGAGGTTATAAACCAGCAGTATCTGCCATAATTAAGAGAGAGAGAGAAGCAGACTGAGAAAATACCTCAGACTAAATATTATATTCTGTGGGTATTAACCCTTGTGATTCTTTGGGGGGATAGTGGACACATGCCTGAAGTAAAGAAGGGAGCTAGGGAGGTCTTTGGAGATTTTCAGCCTAGCTTGAAAATGAACAGTTTAAATATAATTTTTATAAGGAAGAGAAAAACTCATTTCACTATTTTATAACCCCTTTTAATTCTAGGACTCTCCATTCCCCATAAGGGTTTGACTTGTATAATTGGAGTATATGAACTGAGAGATGCCTCTCAGAAGGTTCCTTACTTCTGCTTTAAGGTTTCAACACCATGTGACCTTCAGCCCATGAGTTCTCTATGGTCCAGACTGTATTAGACTTAGTGGTATTTTAGGTTCCTCTTCTCTGTCCAGAATTATTAGATCAGACAAATGTCCAGAACTCCAGAGAACTTTCAAATCAACAGAAAGTAATGCAAGAGTATAAGACAAAGAGAATGAGGAAATAAAGGTTGTTACTAGATGGTTAATTTTAATAGATTAAAGAAAACATCAAAGAGAAGGTGCAGCAGTATTTAACCCTGAAGGCAGGAGCATTAAACACCTACCTCTTTCATGGGAATCCTAGAATAATCTTCTAGTTTTATCTAATAAATGCTAATAGTCATTATTGTCCATTTCCCTTCATTTCTCCATTTAAATATATATGTAATGTCCATTATAGCCTGATTATCAACTTATTCTGGGGATTGGGGGATCATTCAGGGTGGTTTTCTCCATGTTCTACCATGGATGAATGGTCAGGAGTGATGTTGGCTGGTGAAATTTATGTGGCCTGTATCAGGATTTGTACCAATATGCTGTCAGCTGTGTCAATATGCCTTCCCTATCATGTCATTAAGGACCATATGCAGGTCAATTTGAACTGACAGTCATCTTCTTGCATATTTAACTGAAGCAAGCCAGAGAACCTTTCTATCTAGACTTTAGTAATGGTTGGCAAGAGACTGGGGAGACATGAATCTTCTTTGCCTCCAAAGTTCCAGTTCTAAGAATAATTCTAGACAAACATACAAAAAAGATGCATAAAGATATTCATTGCAGTATTGTTCATAAAAAAAATACAAGCTAGACATGTATCAAAAATAAATTATGATATAGATACAGTGGGATATAGTACCAGTATTTAAAAACAAAAAGGTAACATACTTCCATTTAGTCATATATGGAAGATATTCATGGTAACTTTTTTGAGTCCTTAACATGTGCAGATATTGTGGTAGGCTTTATAAAGTATGCAACATTATTATGCTCATTTGCAGCAACATGAATGGACCTAGAAATGATCATACCAAGTGAAATAAGTCATAAAAATACAAATATCATATGATATCACTTATATGTAGAATCTAAAATATGATACAAATGAACTTACTTACAAAACAGAAAGAGACTCACAGACATAGAAAACAAAGTTATGGTTACCAAAGGGGAAAGGAGGGGGAGGGATAATTCAGGGATATGGGATTAACAGATACACACCACTATTTATAAAGCAGATAAACAACAAGGATTTACAGTATAGCACAGAAATATATTCTATTTCTGTGAAAAATTTCATTGGGAATTTTGATAGGTATTTCATTGAATCTATTGATGGCTTTAGGTAGTATAGACATTTTAACAATATTAATTCTGCTGATCCATGGTTATGATTAAGTGTTACATATTTCTGGGTTTAAATTACATTTTTGGGAAATCCCTGGCAGTTCAGTGGTTAGGACTCCATGCTTCCACTACAGGGGGCATGGGATCTATCCCTGGCCGGGGAACTAAGATCCCGCATGCCACGTGGCACGGCCAAAAAAAACATTACTACGATTTTATTAAAAATGTTTGCATTTATGCTTATAAAGGATATTGTCATACAGTTTTATTTGTTATGTCTTTTCTTTCTTTTTTTTGTTTCAGGTTAATGTTGGCTTCATAAAGTGAGTTTGGAAATTTTTTTTCATCTCTCATTTTCTGGAAGAGTTTATGTATACCTGGTATCACTTTTTCCTTAAATGTTTAATAGAATTACCCAATAATTTCATTTATACCTACAGTTTTCTCTGTGGGGATATTTTTAACTATTAATTTAATCTTTTTAAAAAACATACAACAATTTGAATTATGTATTCTTCAGTAGGTGTTAGTAGTTTGTGTCTTTTGAGGAACTTTTTTCTATTTTATGTAAATTTTTTAAAGTTACTGGCATCAATTCATTTATATTATTATTTTAATATATGGTGAGCCTAATGTTATCAGCTCTTTCATCCTTGATATTGATAATTTTACTTTTTTTCATTATCAATATGTTTAAATGTTTGTCAATTTTATTTATTTTTGAAGAAGACATTATTGTCTTTCTTCTATTTTTATTTCCCCTCTTTTTTCTACCTTTATCTTTATAATTTTATGCCTTGTGATTAGTTTGGGTTTAATTTACTTTTAATTTTCTAGTGTCTTATAGTGGAAGTTTAGATCATTGTTTTGTGCCCATTCTTCTTTTCCAGTATAAACAATTAAAGATATAGATTTCCCTATAAAGCACTGCTTTAGCTGTATCACAAAATGTTGACATTTTTTGTCTCTATTCTCATTCAAGTCAACTTATTTTCTAATTTGCCTTGTGATTTCTTCTTTGACTCTTTCTTTTTAGCAGTGTGTTGTTTAATTCCAAAATAGTTGGGGATTTTTCAAATATTTTTGTTGTTTTTTATTTCTGATATAATTATATTGTGGTGAGAGAAGTTACTTTGTGTAATTTCAATTCAATCCTTTCAAATTAGTTGAAAAAATGTTATGATCCAGAATATGGACTATCCAGGTAAATGTTCCATGTACACTTACACAGAACATGTATTTCTGCTGTTTTTGGATGAAATATTTGATGTCAGTTTTGTCTGGTTGGTTAATAGGGCTGTTCAAGTTTTCTATAGTATAACTAATCTTCTCAATACATTTACCATTATTTAGAAAGTATGAAATTCATTAACTGTAATTGTGGATTTATATATTTTTACTTAAATCTACTGGTTTTGGGTTATGTAATTTGAAGGACTGTTATTAAGTACCACACAATTAGGCCTCCTCGTATGTTTGTGTGGTGTGTTTATCCCCTCCTTATTGCCAACAGACTCCTGGGAAGCTTTTGACTTGGATCCCAGGTGAGAACGAAACTCCACCACTTATCAGCATCACCACAAAAGACAAATTCTTAACTTCTCTTGGCCTCAGTTTGGCCATCTGAAAAATTAGAATCATGTGTTTTATATCAAATTGTCATTCTAGGACCTTAATTTAATAAGAAAAATTATGTAAAGTATTGAATACCTAGCATAGTTTCTTTACTCTGGCTCCTATCTAACTCCCCAGTCTCCACTAATAAAGTACTGCCCCACCTGGCTACTAAGCTTAAAGCACAGTAAGATTCTCATCATTCTCATAGCACAAAGTCAATTTTTCAATTCTGTGTATTTTGTACATACTGTTCTTTCTGCAACAAACGTTCAGCTATCTTTATTCATCTGGCAAACTCCTACTAATCCTTCAAATCCTGGAGAATTGTAACATCTTTAGTAAAGCCTTAGTTAATTCTCCTGAGTGGGTGGGATAATTGCTACCCTTATCTGTAATCCACACATCATTTTTATGCCCATTAATTACACTTATGATTTAATATTAAAGTTTGTGTATTTACATGACTCCATCAGACTGCAAACATTTTGATGGCAGAAGAAACAGGGTTGGTTTGTTCCATCTTTGTATGTGCAGTAAGTAGAACTTATTAATTAGCTGTGGAGCTTAATGTACCTGCATATTTCATAATTCAATCCCATGTATTTACTGGGCATCTGTATGAGCCAATCCTTGTTCTTGACATAAAGATGGAAATAAAATTATAAAACCCATTAAAGAAAAGTGGAAACACTTAAACTCAGAATCTCTAAATTATTGCTGGTTGTGTAATATTGGACCCCAGTCTATTCATCTTTCATATGGAATCATTAAGACATCCTTCCACACAGGATTTTTTTTAAAAAACACACATGAAACTGTGGCTATAAAAGTCAATTTTTATAGTTGTTTTTAAGACATGTTTCTTTGACTTTATGGAATTCCTAAGACTTACATTGAATATAATTGGGATTAATGATCCATATATACCCAGAAAAATGCCATGATTTCCATAACATGATAGTAATATAAGATACTATAAGGTGTGTCCAAAAATGGAGCCATTAGTTTTTGGGGTTTTTTAAATAAATAAGACAGAAATGACAACTGTGAGTTGAGGTATTAGGGGAGTACATATAGAGGAGTCATAACAAGAAGAACAGGTAAGATTCAAACATATGGAGTGAAAACTAATTATGTTTTTCTGGAGCTCCACATCCTCCAGCACAATGTGAATTTGCAATGCATCCAATATACAGTTTCAAAAAATGCCTGCTGGTTTAATTTATATGCAATGATGGGAAACAAAAGGCAGCTACAGGTGCAAAATAACAGCAGTTTCCTCTTGTAAGATGGTAGTTGACAAATGTCACTATTCAATCTGATATGTAGCTAGAGAATGGCTTACATGAGAATGTGGAGATCCCAAGAGGAGGTGGATGAAGAAATGGATACTGGGGGGACACCAGAGTAGCCACAGGTTCCTAACTCTTCACATCAGCAACAAAGAGCCTTCCTTCCACCTATGCATTCACTTAAAGGCAATTTCTGACTCTTGATTATGCTGATTTTACAGGGCACAAGTCAGTGATTCTACTCTCCCCTTTTCTCTCAGGAGTGCTCCTGCTCATTCTGAATAATGATGGATTTGTTGAATAATTTAACTAGACATTTGCATGCACACTGCAAGCTAACACTGCCTTTACAGAATGGTCAGTGTTAAAGTGAGGTTTTTCACCACCAAACACAATAAAAATAGGGATCAGAAGCAAGCACCATGACCAGGAACGGAGTAAACTTTTTGTAGTTGGTCTTAATGAAAATTAAGACTTCTGCTAACTTTCCTTCCCCAGCCACTGATTCATAAACTGCATCCTTTCAAATCCCTGCAGTTCTCTGTCCTCCAATTACAGACTTGAAAGTTATCTTTCCATTTCTTTTTTACTGGTATGACACCCCAATCCTTTGTGTAGATAACACACAATCTGTACACCTAACAAACATGTTCAGAAATCATTACATTTTGCTTTAATTCACAGTAATGTAATGTACTGCATAGGCATTGATTGCACTTGGCAATCACGCACCCAGAGACTTTAACACAATGAATAAATATGTCCTTTAAATACATAACAATGTCCAGAAGAAAAACAGTCAAATAAAAATCTACTTGGAAATAATTCTGATCATTTATCACAATTTCATGTGTTTATCTCCTTGACTCAGTCCAATGAAATTGGAAATTAACAAACTGTGTTTCTCAAAGAGCCAAGGATATTCAAAATAGATATCTGGAAAGAGCCCATTTCTTATACTAAGACACAGCTGACTGGTCCAGCCTTTTTCTGCACAGAGCTGGCTGGAAGGGGCCCACTTCGTGTTGGTACCTGATGGTCTTCAAGAATTAATAAAATATTGGCAAAGAATTGTCCAGAAGCACAGAAGTCTCATTGAGAATGTTCCCTTCCTCCTCTATCTTAGCCTTGAACTACTTGTTTTTTCCTTCTTTAAACCAACTCACTTTCATGGAAGGAAGATGGATTGTTATTTTCCAGACTTTTATGAATAGATGCCATATATTTAAGTCCATGATAGAAACAATAGTGAGCATATTCACTAGCATATTCACTATTCATTTTCTTTACTAAGCCTGTTACAGGCATTATTTCATTTTATGCCCAGCAATCCCCACATGTGCAGCATTATTTCCACACTCCTCAGTTTTCACACTTCACACACACACTGGCTAGTTTCTGCTAGATACCCTGTTCTTTCTTACCACATAGGCTTTGCACACACTATTTCCTAAAACTAGAATCCCCTCTCTCTTCTTCCCCTCTCCATCCATTATCACTAATATATTCTCTTACAATCTTCATGTCTTTGTTAAAACATCATCATCTCATGGAAAGTTACATTCACCTATTATACACATACATACAAATTCAGGGACTCCTCTGTGGAGCTTTTATCACATTTTTAGTTACTTTCAATGTTGTCTTCCCCGATACAGTGTAAATGCTGTAAAGTTAACATCTAAGTTTGTGTTGATCAGAACCCACTTTCTGACCCTAAAACATTCTTCAAAAAGGTCTGTTTTACTAGTTTTAGTTATGTGTATCTTTGCAAGTGCTGTTTAAAACAGTTCTTTTAAAATACTTCTTATAAGAAAAAAACAAAATAATAAAAGTTCTTAGAGAATAATTATATGTAGGCCATCTGAAATTCTAATTAAAAACTTAAGACCTAACAATCTTGTATGTTAGAATGTCCAATACCCTTAACAAAAATAATCAAATGCATATTTCTGTGAGTAATCTCCTTTTAAGTTCTATGTAAAATATTGCATTTCACTTTTTGTTTTCTCAGGAATTTCACTTTATCTTTTTACCTTGTGAGAATACCTTCTCTAAGCTTTAATTTTCTGATCAATTATTTTTTTACTCTCCATCATTATATTTCAGTTTTCTCCTCCTCCTCCTCTTCTTTCTTTCTCTTCCCCTTCTTTTTGTTTAAATCCTAAGCTTCATGCTATGATCTGCGCGAATGGCCTTTTCTTTCTTGTCCTTGGCAGTGGTGTTATTTTGGCTGGTTTGTTGGATGTTTTGTCTCGGTAACTGGACATTTTTTAAATGGTCTTTTAAATATTTTGGAGTGCTCTTTAATGAATAAGTAATACTTATAAATAAGCTATAAATTCATAGGAAAATATACATATGCACACAAATTATTCATACACACACACAAAAGTAAATGTACTAAACAGATTGTCTTGAGAGATGGCGTTAGGTGTAATTCACGTTTATATGATGCCCAGTGCCTATTGTAATGGCTTCTACATTGTAAGAGCTCAGCCATTGCTTGAAATTGGAAGTTATACCATCAGTTCATTGCATTGGGATGTGAGATGCAGAGAGGTGCAGAATGGATTGCTTAACTTACTGATTTCTCAGATGTGACCCATGTTATTCTTCACAGTATAACTGCATATATGAATCAGTACAGAGTTACTAAAATTTGTCAAAAACTCAAGACAGGTGGGCAGATTCTGAAAGTGGAGGTCTTTGGAATGCCTGGGTTTGGGTTCTAGCTCTGTCACTTACTAGCTGTGAGGTCTTTGAGCAATTCACCTCTCTGGACTTAAATTTGCTCACCTGTAAAATGAATACAGTGCCAGTAATAGAATCAAAATGAATTCAGACTTTCATTCAATCAGCATTTATTGAGTGCCTACCACATGCATGGTGCTATGCATGCATTAGCTGATGTAGTCTTCACATCAGCTCCGTGGTTTGGTGTCACCCATTTTACAGAGAAGAGAAACTGAGGCTCAGAGAGCTGAAGCAAGTTGCCCAAAGTCACACAGTTTAAAAAGGAACACGATTTTTCCTGCTCATTAAGTGTTCATTCAGAAACCACCATTTTAAAGGGCATCTGCACATTGTGCTCCCATAGCAGCAAACTTGTGTATCCCTATTTCGGCGTTAATATCACATTATAGTACAATTACATGTAATAAAAATATGTAATACTACAACACATAGCATATGCCAAGAACCTTGTGAAGTCCCTTGTAGTATCTCATGTCATCTTACTCTCCTATGAGATAGATACAATTTTTATGCTCATAATTTGAATGAGGAAACTAAGGTACAAAAAATTCAGGTGAGTTCCCTGAGGTCATATATCTAACCTCTGGAATAACTAGGATTTTAATCTCTATCTCTATCTGACTCAGATAGTTGAAGTCCTTAATAGTTGTTAAAATTCAGTTTGCAAAGACTTTTTAAGGACAAAAATCATAGACAAAAGGAGATTCAAGTGGAAAATTAGTCAAAGTGATAACAACTGAGGAATATAATAAATAGGTAGAACACCCACATCATTGCAGGTTTTAATAGTATAGTCAAATAACCAAGGAATATGTTTTCCAAATTGCACTGCTATCTCTATAAATCCCTGTCAACACAGGATACAAGTAGATCAGATGAGACCACAGTAGTAGCAGTAGGAGAGAAGTTTTAGGTGTTCAATAAGTATGTGTTGCTTGATTGATTCATCCAAGCTTTCCTGCCCTACTCTAATAGGGAGTCTCTGAGAAAACAAAACCATCTAGCTGTTTATCTGCAAATAAAGACCCCCATTCTCCTAATGCAATGAATGAAGCTATAAAATATCAGGTTGGTGTGGATATTTCCCTTCAGCCTGTTAGACCCTGCTAGTTGTAGGGAGGATCAGAAATGGAGGTAATGACTTATCTAACTGGATGATAGTTTGCAACACTCACTTGTTGCTAGGAAACATACACGCAGATTTATAAATTTGTATGTATTCTTCCAAAAACTTGTGAGATGTAAAATCTTCTCAAGTATTAATAACGCTGTGAACAATTAAAAAATGTTATCCTTTTCTATGACTGCATTTTGCATTCTTCAGCTTTAACCACGAAGAGACTTTATTCTTCCATTACGGAAACATCCTCTTATTGGTTCCATTTGGGGTGTTTGTGTCACATGAGTGTGTGGGGATTTGGGTACAAGAAATTTCCACTGCTGCTCTAACAAGAGGATATAATGTATTTATTTATTACAACAATAAACACAGCTGTAAAATGGACCATAAAAAATAAATGACGTGAAAATTTCTGTAACTAATGTGTCAGCTGTAATTGAGAAATAAATTAAAAGATCCATCTGCTTCCCACTGTTGATTCTACTATCTTCTTCAGTACTTAGGATATTTAAAATGAAGTCAGCATTATGTATACTAATTATTCATTAACAAAAATGCCACATCGATATTGACACTGTAATGTAATTTTGCCAACCCTTAACATACTGTTGTTGCTCTTTCCAATACACTCAAATCTAATGAGCATATGAGCTCCCTGTCTCATTAATGTTGTGTTCCTCTTCAACTTACACCATTATCTATGTTGGTGACTTACAGGCTTTTGTGTAATAAATAGAACAGTAATCTAATCTATTACTATGGTTATGATTTCAGAGAGTAGAAATAAATAAGTAAATGAACAAACAGGTGTGTTTTATGTGTGTTAAATCATACAATGTAAACTTTGTGCTAATCTGGTTTAATGGTGTGGGTCAAAATGGCTAACAGTCATGGGAATTATATCACACACTTCTCTCCATTAAGAATCCCACAATGAGACAGTATATATCAGCTAAGAGAAAACAGCCAGGATTTATTTTTTTATCAATTAAAAAATTTAACCCTTTCCTTAATGCTAAAACCATTTTTTCCCCTTAAGTCTCCAGGCATATTCATGTCTCAGCCCAGCAAATTATTTGCAACATTTTGGAGAGACAATAGGAATGCAATGCTGCCTTTGTAAATGCTTTTTCTTCCAATGTTTTGTTAGTTTAATTATATAAATCAATCATTTTTACCGTACTAGTAATAGAAAATATAGTTAAGAGAAACAAAATAGAAGTCATCCAGATATAATAACCCCTAAGAGCTTCTTGTATGTATACCCCAATTATTTATTGGTACATTGGTAGGCCAAAAAGTTCCTCTGGTTTTTAGGTAAAAATAAAAGACGCATTTTTCATTTTCACCAAGAACTTCACTGAACAACTTATTCACCATTTTGTTCCTCTATTTTCTGCCATTGTCAGGCAACTTCATAATTCTATCTTCCCAAAACTTTTTATCTTTTTGACCAAAGAACTGTTCTAGGTGCCTTTTACAGTCTGCCAGGGAATTGAAATTTTTTCCATTAAGAGAATTTTGTAAAGACCGAAATAAACGGAAATCCGAAGGGGCAATGTCTGGTGAATACAGTGGATGAATCAGAACCTCCCAGCCAAGCTGTAACAGTTTTTGCCTGGTCATCAAAGAAACATGTGGTCTTGCGTTATCCTGATGGAAGATTATGAATTTTCTGTTGACTAATTCCGGATGCTTTTTGTCGAGTGCTGCTTTCAGTTGGTCTAACTGGGAGCATTACTTGTTGGAAATGATCGTTTGGTTTTCTGGAAGGAGCTCATAATAGAGGACTCCCTTCCAATCCTACCATATACACATCACCTTCTCTGGATGAAGACCGGCCTTTGTTGTGGTTGGTGGTGGCTCATTTCGCTTGCCCCACAATCTCTTCTGTTCCACGTTATTGTACAGTATCCATTTTCATTGTCCATCACAATTTGTTTTAAAACAGAACGTTTTTGTTATGTTTAAGTAGAGAATCGCATGCGGAAATACGGTGAAGGTTTTTTTCGCTTAGCTTCTGTGAAACCCAAACATCAAAGCGATTCACATAACCAAGCTGGTGCAAATGATTTTCAACGTTTGATTTGGATATTTTGAGTATATCGGCTATCTCCTGAGTGGTGTAACGTTGATTGTTCTTAATGTCTCGATTTGATCACTATCAACTTCAACTGGTCTACTCAATGATGGAGCATTGTCCAGCGGGAAATATCCAGCAGAAACGTCACAAACCACTTTTGACATGTTCAATAAGTCACAGCACCTTCTCCATACACTGCACAAATCTTTTTGTGTGTTTCAGTTGTGTTTTTACCTTTCTTGAAATAATAAATCATAATATACTGAAAATGTTGCTTTACTTCCTTCTTCAATATTAAAATGGCTACACAAATATTCACCAATTTTGATAAGTTTTTTTTAAATGCACGCTGATATGACAGCTGTCACAATACAATCTCACAAAGTGTTTCGAATGAAGTTGAAGACAACTAAGCGCTACTAGAACGATCTTACGGGAAAAACTGAATAAACTTTTTGGCCAACCCAATGTAACAAAACACTGCAAAACATGGTAACTTAAAACAATGACAACAATTATTTTGCTCATAAGTCTGCAATTTGTGCAGGGCTTGTGGGTTCAGCTCCTCTTTGCTCATTGGCATAGGTTGGAGTGTTTTGACTACTGGGGCTGGAACCATCTGAAGACACCCTTGCTCACATATCTGATGCTGTTTCTGGGACGTCAGCTGGAGCTGTGGCTGAAGAATCTCCACATGTCCTTCCTATGCAGCTGTTTGGCTTCTTTGCAGCATAATAGCTGTGTTCCAGGGGCAAATATGTCAACCAGCTCAAGCAAAAGCTGTTTTGGCCTATTTTTTGGAAGTTCATACATTTAAAAAAATTTAAACATGTAAAACAGTTGCAAATTTAGTACACCAGAGTTTCTGAATACCCTTCATTCAGCTTCCCCTAATGTGAATAATTTATATAATCATGACACAATTATCAAAATTCAGAAATTAGCATTGTTACAATACTGTAACTAAACATTAGACTTTATTCAGACTACACAAGTTTTTCCACCAACGTCTTATTTTCTTTTCCAGAATCCAATCCAGTATACCACATTACCTTTATCTGTCCTGCCTCCTTAGTCTCTTACACTCTTTAACAGGTTTTTGGTCCTCCTTTGTATTTCATGGTGTTGATACTTTCGAAAAGTTCTGGTCCGTATATTTTAGAATGTCCCTCAAATTGGGTTTATCTACCTTCTCTCATGGTTGGATTGAAGTTATGCATTATTAGGAAGAATAGCATAGAGGTGATGTGCCTTTCTCAGTACATAATATCAAGGAGCTGATGATGTGGATATGTTTTTTAACATATACTGTATCTTGATTGCTTGGTTCAAGTGATGTTTGCCAGGTTTCTGTATTGTAGTTTTTATTTTTCCCTTTGTGATTAACAAATTCTTTGGGAAAGATACTCTGAGGCTATGGAAGTATACTATTTCTCCCTAAACTCTGCCTTCTAAATTTAGCACTTATTGGTGATCTTGCCTGTTATTTCTGTTATCTTACGTTTTACCATTACAATTTAGCCTTGGAAGTCACAGTGTCAATTCAATTCCAGTTACAGCCCCTCTCTGATGGTGAGATGAATTGTATTGGCTGGTTATCTTTAAAAATACAATCTGCTACAGGAACTTTCAGTATTTTTTCCTTCTGCATTTACAGTTTCTTTTTCACACACAAAAATGGAGTGGCATAGTGTTTTCTTATGCCTTCTTTTCTTAATTAATAAAATAGAATGAGGATATTTTCATGTCAGTGAATATAGACGGCTGTGATGATTTATTTTGGGTGGTAAAATATACATAATATAAAATTTATCATTTTAAGTGTGTAATTCAGTGGCATTAAGTACATTCACAATGTTCATAGTCATTCATAAGCATCACCAGTATCCATTTTCAGAACTTTTTCATCACCTGGAACAGAAACTTTGTATCCTTTAAACAATAACACGTCATTCCTTTCATCCCCTAGTAACCACTCTAGAAACCACTATGCCACTGTCTATGAATTTGCAGATTCTAGATACTTCATACAAGTGGAATCATACAGTATTTGTCCTTTTGTGTCTGGCTTATTTAACTTGGCATAATGTTCTTAAGTTTCATCAGTGTTGTAACATACATCAGAATTTCACTCTTTTTTAAGGCTGAATGATATTCCATTTTAAGTATATACTACATTTTGTTCATCCCTGGATCTTCCTATAGAAATTTAAGTTGTTTCCACCTTTGGGCTATTGCAAGCAATGCTGCCATGAACATTGATGCTCATGTACCTCTTCAAGTCTTTACTTTCAGTTCTTTTGGTTGTATACCCAGAAGTGTAATTGCTAGATCATATAGTAATTCTATGTGTAACTTTTTGAGAAATGACTAAACTGTTTACCACAGTGACTGTATCACTTTGCTTTCTTCCACCAATAAACAAGTGTCCCAATTTCTTCATGTCTTTACCAACATGTATAACTTTTCATTTTTTGGTAACAGTCATTCTGGTGGGAAGTGGTATCTTATTGTAGTTATGATTTGCATTTCCCTAATGACAAGTGATGTTTTCATGTACTTATTGGCCACTTGTATGTCTTCTTTGGAGAAATGTCTATTCAAGTCCTTTGCCCATTTTTTAATTCGGTTGTTGTTGTGATGGCGTTTAATGGTCGCATAGCTATTAGTTATTTAACCAGGAGTATATTTCTGGATATATACTGTAACACATTAAAAATAAGGCGTCTGTGGCAGACCCAGGCTCCATTCTGCGTACCTCCCAACTTGTGGTCTAGATCACACTCCAGTACTTTTGGGCTGTCTCTGCACAGCCAACTCCGGTCCTCTCGCTGGGTCTGTCTGCTGAAGCCAGAGTTTCAGCACCCAGCCCTTGCACGCACAGCAGATGCACATCTCTGGCTGGGGAGTGCAGCAAGGTGGCCAGGACCATTTGTGCTGGTTTTGCCTGCTACAGAGGCTGCTGAACTCGCCTCTGAGCCTCTGAGGCTCCCTATCTCTCCCAGCTGATCTCTCAGCTGTGAAGGGGGTTCCCAGGGTGAGGGAACCTTTCTCTTTAACAGCTCCCTCCCAGGGGCACAGGTCCCATCCTGATTCCTTCTTTTTCTTTTGTCCTACCTGGTTACTTGGTGATCTTTCTTGCAGCTTTGGTTGTATGAGATCTGCCGGTGTTCAGTGGGTATTCTGTGAGAATTACGTCACATGTAGATGTATTTTTGGTGTATTTGTGGGAGAAGGTGAGCTCCATGTCCTTCTATTCCATATCTTATCTCTGCTCCAGGTTATATGTATTTGAAAACATTATTTTTCACACCTCTCATGTGCTTGTTGACCATCTATATGTATGTCTTCTTTGGAAAAATGTCTATTCACATATTCTGCCCATTTTTTAATCAGTATTTTTTTTGCTGTTGAGTTGTAAGAGTTCTTTATATTACTGACATATTAATCCCTTATTAGATATATGATTTGCAATATTTTGCAAAGATGTGAATGGCTATGACTTGGAATAAATAGTAAGACCTGAACTGCAAGCTCAAGTACTTAGTTTCTTCTGCTATAACAAATGTAGCATCTGTATATCCTGAGATCAAGGGTAGAAAAGAGGGAACAGAAGAGAAATTTTTAAAAAGAGGCCAGATAGAGGAGCTAAAGGGGAGCTTAGCATGCTGCCTTGGGGAAAGCCAGAGAGAGGGACCCTGTTAGCAGAATTGCCCAAAAGTCCCTTCAGAGTATAGCAAGCCCAGGAAGGAGAAGCAGGGATTAGGTGGTTAGATTTCTTTTTTGGGGAAGTGTGCAATGCAATCCACACCCAGCACCCTCCAGCCCAAGTGCGTTATCTCCTTCTATATTGCTCATTAATGCTTTGAAAGTGTCTTCTTCTGGATCCAATTTGACATGTAAACCAAGCCAAGGAGAGGCTGTATCACAGATTTCAAGAGCAGCATAAAGTGTGAAGTACTGAATGATTGGACATGAAACTATGAGAAGTAGAAATAAAAAGAAAACTTCTCACTTGTGTTAATGTTAAAGCATTTGCTTCATGTTGCATTAGCCTCATTTTATAGATGGAACATAAAACTAACCATGTGTGTGTTCTGCGTTCATGTCAGTTCCAGAGCACACACCTCTTGCTTCCAAATCCAACTCCTCGCTTGGTCTGCTTACATACAGCCCATTTCTTTCCCCAAGGAAAAGCATCTCTTACCTGGAGTAAGATGTGCACCCTAACACCCACCTGGAACTTGCGGGCTAAATCTTCAGAGCCCTGTAAACATCTAAGTTTGCACAGTCCTGTCATGGTCTAAGTCACAAAGACTGAGCTTTCAGGCAGCAGTACACTGGTGCAGAGATGTCACAGCCGCCTGCTTGACTGTCCTATACGTTCAAATCCACTATTGTCTCCTAGATCAGGGCAGTCCCTTCATAAGCAGCGAAATGACTTGGAAACATTAAGCATTGGTGATACTCTTCTCAGTGATGCCATACTTTTCAAATTTAATGATGGAAGAGGGGGAAGATGATTACATTTCCTTTGCTTTGCACGTTGATGACCTGAACTCATTTTTTATTTAAAGCTCTCTCTAGGGCATCAAATAATTTACATGAACACAATTAAATGATGAGTCATCTTGTCTTCTCTGTCTTAAAACAGTCTCGTTCTTGGCAGCTTGTAACTTAACCATGCAGTTTTCTGCCATATCTATTTGAGGCTAATAGAAGCAGGAATTATGCAAGGTAGTGATGGTAGCAACTCAAGGCTGCCCAGGAATTGGAATCCAGTTGAAGCAAAGAATGTACCAGGTTTCAGGGGCCAGAGCAGACACAGAATAAACTTTGAGAAGTGGGTATGTCTGGATAAAATTTGTGAGTAATATCTTATTTGTATCTCATTTGCCAGTTACACTTTGGAGTTACTCAGTTTTATTTTTATTTGTATATAAGGTTAAAAATTTGAATCACTTTTTATTTGCACAATTATTTTAAGTCTATTCTATATGCCAAAAGCCACAACAACAATTTTTTTCATACATGGCTCTCTAGATTATGTAAGTATCAGGCTTCTGTAAGACTTCATTTTCAATATTTCTAAAACCCAGCTGGATATTTTTGTACAACTAAAGGGATCTGCAAGATGCCACCTTAATACTTTCAGAGATACCAGAAAAAGTATGATAGTCACATCCTTGATTCCTTGATGATGTCTTTGATCTTAACAGTAGTGCTATGGATTCCTTTTTTTTTTTTGCAATTGCTTCAAAAATCACACATTTACTATTCTACACTTTCTGAATGTCAGGAGTCTGGGCATTGCTTAGCTGGATCCTTTGCTTCAGAGTGTCTCACAAGGTTGCAGTAAAACTGGTAGCCAAGTCTGGGGTCTCATCTAAAAGCTTGACCGAGGACAGATCTACTTTGAAACTCATTGGGTTGCCGGCAGAATTCAATACCTCAAGGGTTGTTAGACTAAGGGCCTTATTTCCCACTGGCTGTTGGCTAGAGCTTCCCAAAGTCTCTTGCCATGTGAACTTCTGCAGTATGGAAACATGCTTCATCAAAGTGTAAAAGCCTAGTGGGCAATACAGAGATTCTGATAGCACAATAGAAGCCACAGTCTTATGTAGGCTAAATATGGAAGTGGCATCCCATCACCTTTGTCATGTTCTATTGGTTATAACAAGTCATTAGACTACATTTCGGGAAAGAAGATTATCCAAGAATGTGAATAGCAGGATGTGGGAATAATTGAGGTGGAGCATTCTAGAGTCTATCTGCCACAACAATTATGCACTTACTACTTTAATTATGTGGTTCAGTTAATATCATAAAGTATTGATTTAAAGGTATGAAAAGAGAATTGTTGGCATAAAAACTGTCATGTACTTTACGAAGACATGATAAACACACCTGCAAATTTTTTCACATGTCCAATTTCTTATTATACTTTAAAGAAATAGGAATTAGAACTATAGATGATACATTATGTGATTTATGCAACAAAAACTATATAGAAATTCCATCAGCCATACTAAAAAAGGTCATATAAACACATAAAAAACATGGGCAGCCCTAAATATTTTAAACAAATTAACTTTTGGTGTGGATATTAGAAAAAAATTATGGAACCCACATATTAAGTGTCAATTAGGAGAAATTACCTACCAAGATAAATGCTCCTCAGAGATTTAAAGGCATCTGTCAGTAAAATTGGATTAAAGGGCAACCTTACAAAATATAATGAGTCTAAATTAATATATATTATATTTACCTATGAAAGTATAACACCATAAAAATCAGAACAAGTAGTTTCTACATTCAGAAATCCAAATAAGAAATTATTTGGATTTGTTTTTGGTCCTAAAGTCCATAGAATTTAAATGTTCATAGCTTTTAAATATCTAGAGACAGTTTCATTTTATAACATTGCAAATATCATATTTCTGGGCTCTCTATATTTAATTTCAATTCTGTTTGTAAACAGAATTGTTCCTGAGCTTATCTCTTCCTTGGTGAACCTTATCAAATTCAGCTAATAACAGCTTACCTTTTCAATATTCTGCCTTGAGACTCCCTCATACAGTGCTTTATGTTCATGAGGTACATTTTTGCTTTCACACTGTTACAAATATATTGATATTTTTCTAGACTCCTGTTATAGTTTCCATACCATCTATTGTCCTTTCTCAGTGCTAATGCAGTGCATTTTAAGTTTTCCTAGAGCAGCACACAACTTTCAGTACTGATTTCTTTACTGGTTGATTATTATGACAACACTACTGCAGAACAAGCTACCTCCAAATTTAAAACAGCATTATTATTACGTTCATGGGACTGTAAGTTGGCTGTAGTTTAGCTGATCTAGACTGGTCTCAGTGTTAGCCGCTGCTTCAGTTCATGTCTACTCTGGGTGTGTCTGTTCAGAGACGTCAGCTGAAAGTACAAGAGCTACGTGGAACGTGGTCTTCTCATGGTGGATCGTCAGATCACCAGAGAAGAAGTCCACATGTGCAAACCTATTACAACCCTTTACCTGTGTCATAACTAAACCAAGTCACATGGTGAAGCGCAAACTCAGTTGGGAGAGGGATGTATATTCTGCCAACACTGTGGCTGTGGCAATGGGGAGAAAGTGTGACTCTGTTACATGGTAGTAACGAAAGGGAAACTAAGCCATTAACCTACCATTGTATTAGACCCAACTGGGTCAATCAAAGTCCTTTCCTTGGGAATAGAGACTGGAAAACTTGCTTTTGTCAGTATCATCTATACAGCTGAGCACAACCCATTCCACAATAAGATTTTGGCAAAGAGAGTCTAAAGAAAGAGAAGACTGAGGCTGCTTTTATTTGTCTCTGAAACACCTATATCTTTATCATATATTACAATTTTTTAATCTTAAACTAGCTCAAGTGATACAGTATAACTTGAAACCAAATGTGCTCAACTAATATAGAAGGGCAGGGTGCTCTTGAGGCCAAAGTCATGAATCAGTTTTCCTAGAGACAAGTTTTCCAGCCCCAGGCAATCAGAGTTCAGACTACGTGGTCTCTTTGGTTTCCTTTACTTGTAACAGTCAATGGAGGGAGCCTCTGAGTGACCCCATTGTCATGGGGAATTGGTATCTTCCACACAATAGCAAGTGAAGACCACCCAAGGGCGAATGAATTATACCACCACTCCATTATTAGAAAAACAACTCAAAGTGCATACTCTACAGGCAGCATGAGTGACTAGTTAAGCATTCTCTGAGTCTTTTCTTTCTAGGACCAGTTCTAGCACGCCAACTTCAGGATTATTGAATTTTTCTTATGTATGTGAAAAAAAGCAAGAATAAGCCACAGAATGAACAGGGAGCAAAAATAGTTTACTTAACAGATTTAAATGGGCTTTACAGGTCGCAATGATTTTATCTATAAAAACACTGCAGCCTGAGGTTGGGGTTGACTGAATCCTTTCATGATATACATCTTTACATGAAACTTTCTGCAGTCCTTCTTGTGCTATTGGGTTAGGAAGTCACTCACTGTGTAGTCATCACATTAAACCCAATAACTTAATGCAGTGCATAGAGTAGACCCTAAAGTTGTCCTACCGTAAGTGATGGTGGTTCTCTTTGGTTTTGGATCAGGCAGAGCACATTGTACACTTTCCAAACACTCTAGCCCCTGTGCAAAATCCATGAAGTCAGTGCCAGCTTAAGGGTACTTACTAATGAACCTGCCATGTGTGTGTGTATATGTGCATGTGATGGGGTTGATGAAGTCTGCTATCTACAGAATCCCAGCAGCCAAATTTTAGAATATGTCTTTTCTCTTGATATCCACTTTACAAACTTTTATTCCTACAAGGGACACTTCACTATTTACAGAAAATTTCTTTTTCTAGGCTAAATGTCAGAAGAGCAATCCTATTATATTTGTCCAAGCAATGGAGGCAGGGAGTTTCATATAATATCATAGATCCTACTGATTGTGTGATGATTAACTTTTCTCATCACAAAGACAGATTGAATGAAATCGATAGTGCCACAAAAATAATGGAATAGAAGTGCCATAGAGTATTCCCTACCACAAAAAAAGTCAACATCTCATGGTTCTTATACAACATTTCTTCTAGTATTTTCAGAATCTCCTGATTAACATTGAAAACACAAGTGCTTTTTTTAGTTCATTCCATACTGAGTATAGGAATAGTGGCTTTAAAATTAGAAAGGTATAAGTTTAAATATAAGAGCACAACTTACTAGACTTGTCACTTAATTCTGTCTAAGGCTTGGTTTTATTATCTGTTAAAGAGGAGATAATAAGGCCACCTTCTTAGAATTGTTGTAAGGATAATAATAGGACACTGGGAAATTTTTTTTAGTGTAGTGTCTGGCTCTAACAAATACTTCACTCTATGGTTACTACTTTATTATATTTTATTTAATTTGCAAAGTAACATTGCATATGACTCTCCCATTGTTGAAAATTAACTTGTATAGGTAGAAATTAAGGACATTACCTGATGGCATTTATCTTTTATTCATTCATATACAAATATTCACTAGACTAGGGCAGGTCTATTCATCATCAGGCTTTGAGTTGTTGAGCCATGTGTTTATAGGATTTTAAGTTAGAAAAGGTGTTAGAACTAGTTTATTTAGTCTAAACTTTCACTTTATAAGTGAAGAAACAAAGACCTCAAAAGATACGGTGAATTTTTTTCAGGGGAATTAAGCTGGGTAGTGACAGCTATAAGTAGAATCTCTGTCAGACTGTTGCAGTAAAGATAATCTGTTGATGCCTCCCTATGTCCATGCCCATGTCCTTGGGTAGTCTCCTGTCACAGTGGCTCTGGGTTTAGGTATGTGGCTTGCTTTGGGCAATTCGACAATAGAAATCTAGCATATGTAGAGGCTCGAAAAAGGATTGTGCATTGGAAATTGAAGTACATGGAGTGATCCCTACTAAAAAAAAATAAGGCAGCATTTCATTGTCTTATCCATCACTCCTTGATGGGTCTTGGGATCTAGCTACTTAGATATAAAGAGGTCCAGCTACTGGTAGATAAGAGACTCTGTGGGGAGAGACACCAGTCATCCCAGGTATTCCAGACATTCCAGTCATCCTAGCCAAGGTCTCATCCCAAAGCAGCTAAGCCAGAACCCAAGAAGTAGGAAAGCCTGCTGAGTTCAGCTCAAGCATGTAATCTCACACCAATATAAGAAGGTGTTTTTTAATGTCATTCTGTTCTGGGGAAGTTTGTTACAAAGCAAAATCTAATGGTTATAGAACTGATTTCAGTTTATCTTGTGTTCTGCCATCTAACCTAGGGGCTGAAATTGAAGACGTTATGATTTTCTCTGAATTGACTTCCTACTAATTATTTTGCACTCACTTAAGTGGATTAATGATCTGATTTATTTTGTTCACGTCTTCTTAGCTCCAGATTATGCACCTAAGCTTTAAATTTCAAGTCTCATAGGCAAAAGGCAGGACAGGGGTAATTATGAGTTTATTTCAGACACTAGTACAAAGTAAACAAATCTATTGGTCACACAACTTCTAAAATAACAATTGTTTTGAACAGTTCACCACAGGTTCCAATGGGAAAATGAAAATATCCTCTCAGAACTCTCATATAGCCTAGCATCCAGGAACACCTAGCAGGAAACCAAAGGTATAACCTAGAAACAAGCCTAATTACGTAAACACTAGTGAACAAATCTAGACCACCTGCACTGTCAAGATATAGGGTTTCTTCAAAGAAGAGAGAAGAAAAAAGAAAGACAATTCATCTATTGTAGTTCCATGAGAAACATGCTGTGATTGCTATGATATTCCACCAGAGTATCTGCATCATATAGCTAGATCTGAAAATATCTGTTCTGCTGGATGTCCAGCACTAGAACCAACACTTTATCAGGAACGGATTTCTAGACCTGCACTTGGGAATAATGATTGTGAATTGGATGTATAACAAGGCTACTTTAAAACTTAACACTCCTTTATAGGCACCATGTTTTGGGCCATGTACCATGCTGGCCAAGAGAATAATGGGAGGTGGACCATAGTCTCATTGACCCTGGTCTACTTGACCTTTCTGGATAGATGGGGCTGACTACACTCTAAAGATAATGATCTGAAAAAATCTGAAAGAGAAATTAAGGAAACACTCCCATTTACCATTGCAAGAAAAAGAATACAATACCAAGGAATAAACCTACCTAAGGAGACAAAAGACCTGTATGCAGAAAACTATAAGATACTGATGAAAGAAACTAAAGATGATACAAACAAATGGAGAGATATACCATGTTCTTGGATTGGAAGAATCAACATTGTGAAAATGACTATACTACCCAAAACAATCTACAGATTCAATGCAATCCCTATCAAACTACAAATGGCATTTTTCACACAACTAGAGCAAAAAAATTTACAATTTGTATGGAAACACTAAAGACCCCGAAGAGCCAAAGCAATCTTGAGAAAGAAAAGTGGAGCTGGAGGAATCAGGATCCCTGACTTCAGACTATACTACAAAGCTACAGCAATCAAGACAGTATGGTACTGGCACAAAAACAGAAATATAGATCAATGGAACAGGATAGAAAGCCCAGAGATAAACCCACACACATATATGGTCACCTTATCTTTGATAAAGCAGGCAAGACTATACAATGGAGAAAAGAGTCTCTTCAATAAGTGGTGCTGGGAAAACTGGACAGCTACATGTAAAAGAATGAAATTAGAACACTCCCTAACACCATACACAAAAATAAACTCAAAATGGATTAAAGACCTAAATGTAAGGCCAGACACTATCAAACTCTTAGAGGAAAACACAGGCAGAACACTCTATGACATAAATCACAGCAAGATCCTTTTTGACCCACCTCCTAGAGAAAGGGAAATAAAAACAAAAATAGACAAATGGGACCTAATGAAACTTAAAAGCTTTGGCACAGCAAAGGAAACTATAAACAAGACAACAAGAAAACCCTCAGAATGGGAGAAAATATTTGCAAATGAAGCAACTGACAAAGGATTAATCTCCAAAATATACAAGCAGCTCATGCAGCTCAATACCAAAAAAACAAACAACCCAATCCAAAAATGGGCAGAAGACCTAAACAGACATTTCTCCAAAGAAGATATACAGATTGCCAACAAACACGTGAAAGGATGCTCAACATCACTAATCATTAGAGAAATGCAAATCAAAACTACAATGAGGTATCACCTCACACCATTCAGAATGGCCATCATGAAAAAATCTACAACCAATAAATGCTGGAGAGGGTGTGGAGAAAAGGGAACCCTCTCGCACTGTTGGTGGGAATGTAAATTGATACAGCCACTATGGACAACAATATGGAAGTACCTTAAAAAAGTAAAAATAGAACTACCATATGACCCAGCATACCCTGAGAAAACCATAATTCAAAAAGAGTCATGTACCACAATGTTCATTGCAGCTCTATTTACAATAGCCAGGACATGGAATCAACCTAAGTGTCCATCGACAGATGAATGGATAAAGAAGATGTGGCACAGATACACAATGGAATATTACTCAACCATAAAAAGAAACGAAACTGAGTTATTTGTAGTGAGGTGGATGGACCTAGAGACTGTCATACAGAGTGAAGTAAGTCAGAAAGAGAAAAACAAATACTGTATGCTAACACATATATATGGAATATAAAAAAAAAAATGGTTCTGAAGAACCTAGGGGCAGGACAGGAATAAAGACGCAGATGCAGAGAATGGACATGAGGACATGGGGAGGGAGAAGGGTAATCTGGGACGAAGTGAGAGAGTGGCATGGACATATATACACTACCAAATGTAAAACAGATAGCTAGTGGGAATCAGCCGCATAGCACAGGGAGATCAGCTCGGTGCTTTGTGTCCGCAAGAGGGAGGAGATATGGGGATATATATATATATATGGCTGATTCACTTTGTTATACAGCAGAAACTAACACACCACTGTAAAGCAATTATACTCCAATAAAGATGCTAAAAATAAATAAATAAATAAATAAATAAATAAATAAATAAATAAATAAAATGATCACCTGAAGTATCAAAACTTTATTACCATCTGAGTAAAATGGACAGTGAATTCAAGGGGCATCCGGGTGAAGGGACAACTGTTTGTTGGAGGAATGATGGTAGTCTTCATGAATTGGTTCAGTTAGCCCATTCTCATTGAAACTCCCTTGGTGAACCCTCCTATTTGCCCATTTGGTCTTGGCAATTCAGTTTGGGGTGTATGTGCTTTAGCTACTGCTGAACTTCATACCTCAACTTTGGGCATTAGAAATGTTGCAACTGTAAGCTCCTGTTTTCAGATCTACCATTCTAAGTGTTCAAATATTTGCCCTAGAAGCTCTTCCTCAACTCAGCCTTAGCATGATAATAGCTATGCTCCTACTTCCATACATGTTAAGCCCTATTGTCTTCCTCTTGGGGACCTTATCACTCTTCATTCATTCCCACTTCTCCACATTTTAAGGTGCATTTATCCTAATAATACCTCTTGTGCAGTTATGTTTTCCTCCCCACACTAGCATTGCTTATTTTTACATAAACCAGTGGAATTTCTATTGATCTTTTCCTTTTACTCATAACTTTGAATAAAACAGCTTCTGAATGATACACGATTTTTGTGTATCTATGAAATACCAGAGAATCTCTTTACTCTTGTAAAGCACTTGTCAAATTGAATTTAAATATCACAGTTATCTATCCACTACAAAGATAAAAGTGTTCTGAGATCCTCTTAAATTTCCCAAGATATATGTTGTGGCTGTTATCCTTAAATAGTATCGTAAGCATTATTTAATAGTGCAGTGACTGCTGTGGGGGAAACATACATAAAATGAGGAAAACAGATTATAGATGGAAAGAATGTTGAGGAGAAGTTAAATGGTTATGTAGGCTTATTTTAGCTGTGTGATGGGAAGCACATGTATTTGCTTTTTAGAGCATGACTTTGATGACTCAAGCAGGCGGCAAACTAATTCAAATTTGGGAAAGACTTTGTTTACTCATTTCAAAACCAGTGGTTATTAAAGGTTCTATTCAGCTATTCCCAGATATGTCACACCTTGCTATAAATAACCACTTTTAATTATAAGCTGTAATATGCATACTTATTCAACAAAAGAATGTAGGGCTCCATAATGCAACAAGCACTGAGCTGGCACTAATGGTGTAACAATGAACAAAAGAGACAAGGACTCTGCCTTCATGGAGCTTACATTTTAGTAAGGGACATAGTCATATATTTTCTAGTGTGAGTATATTTAATTACACCTATTTTACAGGAAAAGGGCTGTGTCATATGGGAACTCACAACAAAATAAGGGAACCCAATCTGATGGTGATTTTCCTGCGAATATGAAAATTCAGCAATGTTCCCAAAAGTAAGTAGAAGAGATAAGAGGATGAAGGAGGGCAGAAGAGTAGTCAGTAAAACCCGAGAGAACTGTAGCACGCGGGACCCCTGAAGCAGGAGGAGACATGGAACATTTGACGAAGTCCACACTGGGCCAGTGTGGCCAGAAGGCAGGTTAGAATTGTCAGAGGTGAGTCTGGAGAGACAGACAAGGGCCAGATCACGCAGTGTTCTCTTCATCAAATTAACAAATTTGAGTTTTAGCCCAAAAGCAATGTGGCCCATTGGATTTGAACTTTCTGGGGTCTGGAAACTTCAGCACGATATATATATATATATATATATATATATATATATATAAAATATAGCAAGACTTAACTTTGAATTAAAGCATGCCTAAATTTGGCTTGCATAAATAATACTGCGAATTTCTCTCCTTTTTAGATGTCTTTCCCAAAGGTACCCTAAATTTTTATCTGATACTTTTATCTTTATACAATCCATCGAGAGAAAACGTTCTTGACCGCTGGAATAGGCAGGGAAAGAAAAAGAAAAAAGAAAAAACAATGGCTCCATAGAGTTATCTAGTCTTCTGTATGTCTGCTCTTGTGTCACTACTTTCTCAAATGCACTGCTTTGAGGTTGAGGACTCAAAGTTCAAAGAAGATAATCATGGAAATGTGATGAGAGAGGTGGAGATAAGAGGGTCTCAGTGAGAAAGTAACAGTTTTATTAAAGCCTGGAGGAGAGTTAAATTGTTTTCTCCACTCCCACCCCAAATGCTCCCACAGCTGATGTTTGCCATGTTATGCCTGTTAACCTGGATAGAAATGGGTTTTTAAATGGATTAAATATTAATTTGAGGTTAACAATATGAAAATTAAACAGACCCCTAGATGTTCCTAAAGTCAGCATCTTGAGGATCATTTCAGCTAAGAGAGTGCCATCAATTAGGGATTGCATTTTCCGTTGATTCCAGGGGTGGTGTTGCTTTCTAAGATTCACTTGGAGGAACGATTTTTCTCTCCAACCAGTCTTCTTTTGACGTAAGCTGACTTTGCCCACCTCCTTTCTTCCCTGGCAGGTGTTCTATCAGTGCTGCTTCCCCCCACCCTATCTCACAATGCCCTTATCCTATCCACCTGACAAGTACTTTCTTTTCTTTTTATGACTCCCATTGATTTCTTTATGGAGGTGAAATTGTGCAGAAGAAATTTTCCCCAAAATTGAGCCCAGGTATATTATATCAAGAAGAACTTCCTAACATTCAGTTCTATTATATGCCAGAACAAGTCCCCAGGAGCAATTGTAAAAGGCCAATAAAATGAGTTATTTAAAACTCAACTGGACAAAGTTATGGTGGATGTGCTGTCAGGAATTCCCTAGTTTTAGCCACAAGAGAATTCAAAAGACAAAGAGATCATAAAAGGATTTTTTCTCTTCAGCTCAGTTTTTCTCTAAGCTGAATTCTGTAATTTCTGTTGAAATCAATAACATTAATAGACAGCAAGAGTCTCTGCTTTTCTGATGTCAAATTTATCAAGAACTGGAAGGAAAGAAGGATGGGGATACTAAGGGAAATCATTCCCTAGAAAGAAGTGACGTGATCTCATGAATGACTATCTGAACGCAGTGTTTGGGAACTCGTATCCTAATTCTAGTTCTCTTTCTGATTGTGTGATCAAAGAAAAAAGTTGTGTGGAAACAGACAGTTAAGTCCTGCTAACATCTAATAAACCCCTCTAATTATGTATCACTTCCTGCACTGTTCATGTATTTTGTCAACCAAAAAGTATAAATAACCTTAAATTAGTATCTGTTTTGCCGTTAAAAGTTTAAGATGATTTTTCTCCAACACATTTACTAGTGTTGTACTACTACTAGTACTACTACTACTACTGTAAGACTTTGATTATGATTATGGTACATACCAGTCTTGAAGAACATTCCAGAAAACTTCCCTAACCCAAATGATGTATAATATATACTCTGAACCTTTAATAAAAATCCCACTGTGGTTCAATTAATCAATAGTGTAATTAAATGGAACTCTTCATTGGTGGAGCATTTTGACAGGCACCCTCTCATTTAACCCTCTGGACAACCCTGTGTGGTGGGTATTATTATCGGTTTTATTGACAATGAATAAAACTAATGTTCAGAGAGAGGAACGGTTTGATCAGAGTGAGAGTTAAGTCCAAACTCAAACCCAGCTTGGATTCCAAAGCCCTTCTGCATATCTGCCCTTCTCAAACATTTTGGGGGCTTCATCATCTAAAAATATTCAGATGACAAATTGTATATGTTAATTACACTTTCTTTCTTCCACTTCCTCCTCTCTACATTCTGTTCCAGAACAACACACATAAATATATACAGTATTTTAATCAATGGCTCCGAGAAAGGAGGCTTATTTGCAAGTATTTTATTTTTCATTCACAGAGAAATAATCATGTAAATTCCTTTGAACTGTGTGCCTTTTGGTTGAAGTAATTAACCCTTCTCCTTATTACCCCAGAACTTAATCTATTCTGTCTGATCACTCTGCAGGACTCTCTGACCCCTACTTTTCTTAAACAATTCCATTCACCCATCAGGTCAGAGACCATCACATGTTTCACTGTGATTTGAGAAAAGAGTCTGTAAGTGAAGAAACAACTAATATTTTTAGTTAGTTTCAACAGGTAGAGATCGTAATATGTATTTTTACTAAGTGTGAGCAAGATACATTTGCATCTGGCTGGAATTCATTGCTTATGTCAGGGAATCATCAAAAATTTTCAATCCTGATCTTAAAAATGAGAAAGAGTAAATTAAATAAACTGGTGAAAAAAGAAATAATGCTTTGATTAATGAGAATACAGATGAAAAGAAAAAGTTACCTCAATAAAGATCATAGTAAGAAGTTTTCTTCATTGTCAAGATGAACTAGGTCTACGTACACAATAATGTAAATGAATGTCACAAATATTATATTTAAAAAAAGAGGACAGGCATAGAGTACATACTGTACAGTTCTACAGATGATCTTCAAGAAGAAATAATTTAAGGTGATTGAAGTCAGAATAGAAGATACCCCTGGGGAAACACTGGCTGGGAAAGAGCCCAAAAGGGTTTTATTGGATACTAGAAGTAATCTATATCTTGTAGGTGTTTACACAGGTATAGCATGTAATAATTTATTGAGTTTTATACCTAAGATTTATGCACCTTACTCAATGTATTGTATAGTTCAAATATGAGTGAAGGGATAGATCACGAAAAGTCTTTTCATTTATGTGTAGGACTTTGTCCTATAGAAAATGGAAATCACCAATATGTATATTAATCAAGTAATTGGTTAAATTTGCATTTTGAAGACTACTTTTGGATCTCTGGATGATCGCCTGGAAGAGTAGAGAAGCTGGAGTCAGATTCCTACTCCAGAGGCTATTTAAATAGGCCAAGTGAGAAGTGATGAGAGCAGAGAAATAGAGAAAGGAGGCGATGACTATTAATAGTAACTAATTAATACTTGGCTTTGGAAAACAGTAAAAGAAAAGTTAAGGGCTATTTTGGAGGAATTTGTGATCATCTTAACTGAGATAATTCAAACGAGATGATCCAATAACTCATCACATTTAAAGATAAGCTAATTGTCTTCCTCCTATATTTCCTGTGAAATGTGCAAATATGAGTGTGATTCACCAGGGAGATGTCTTGGTTGGTGAGGTAAGCTTGTGAGTCATTAGCATAAACATATTTTAAGTCATTGTCATATTAAAGATTGTCCAGATGTATTATTTAGTTAGAGAAAGAGGATTAGGGATGAGAATTTGTAGAGAAAAAAAAAAGGATGAGCAAAGAAATAGAAAATGAGGAAGCAAAACAGAGGAAAAATTAGAAAAACAGAAGATCCAGATGGTGACAGAAGTCAAGGAAAAGGAGATTCGAAGATTAAATGGTCAGTGATATCTGGTATTAAATTTACATAGTTTGAGTAATATACAGATTTTACCTTTTCCCTTGAATTTGGGTATTAGTGGTTATCAGTGATTCTTGCAAGTGAAGAGAAGCTAAATTGGTAATGTGCGTAGAGATGGTGAAAACGTTTATAATGAACCATGGGGGTATATGGAGGTGAGACATAGAAATAGCAAAAATGACTTGAAATACTTTGAAAATTTTTAAAAATTGAGGTTTAAAACTAGATTCATGAGGTTTTCCATTAATGCTTCTTTTATAATATTAGATAGACTTGTGGAACTATACTTGAGTCTAAACTGTAGTTGAAAGAAAAAAATAAAAATAAAAAGAGAAGATGGAAGAGCATGGGATTCAATGCGTTGGTGGAATAATTCGTTTTGGACAGAAGCATAGCCTTCTATGCCTTTGACATTGTAGACAGAGAGAGATTGCAAACAGGGACAGAGGAGACAGCATGTTTTAAATTGTTCAAGAAGGAGGAGGTGAGGGTGTAAGTCTAAGATATAGAGAAAGTAGAGCGGGTGTAGAACAGACACTGAGTAGAATGTAAGAGAGATTACAAGAATGCTCTCCACCTTTTATCTTTCTCAGCATTTCAATACCTGGCTTGAAATACTGAGACGTGGTAGTAGATAATCATTCAAATTTAAAAAGTAATTGTAATATAATGAGAATAAAATGCTACAACTCTCTAAAAAAACATACTGACTGTTCACTGACCTGAATTCCAAGTAACTGCAGAACTGGATGTTAACCAATCCCCCTCAGTCAATGGCAGCCCTACTTCAGTATCCCTGCTTCAGACAAGACAGGACTAGGGTGAGGTGAGTGAGGCACTCAACTCACACACAAAATTTAAGGAGATACCAAATAACTCAGTAATCAGGATAAAGGCATGCCTCATTTTACTGTGCTTTGCTTTATTGCACGTTACCAATATTGTGTTTTTTAAAATAAATTGAAGGTTTATGACAACTCTGCCTCGAGTAATTCTATCAGTGCCATAATTATCAATAGCATTTGCTCTCTTTGTGCCTCTGTGTCACATTTTGGTAATTCACACAATATTTCAAACTCAATACTATATTTTTATGGTGATCTGTTATCAGTGATCTTTGATGTTAGTATTGCAAAGAGATTACAACTCCCTGAGGCTTAGATGATGGTTAGCATTTTTTAGCAATAAGGTATTTTTTAATTAAGGTATGTACGTTGGTTTTTAGACAATGCTATTGCACACTGTATAGACTACAGTATAGTGTAAACATAACTTTTATATCCACTGGGAAGCCAGAAAATCTGTGTGACTCATTTTATTGTGATATTGTTTTATCATGGTGATGTGGAACCAAACCAATACTATCTCGAAGCATGCCCACATTATAAAGCAATATCTTTAAAAAATCAAAATTACTGCAAAAAAGTCATACTGAACAAAATACAATTTTAACGAAAGACAGGCTGCAGCCCTAGATCTCATGACCCTGTCTCACTCTCTTCACCCTAATTTCTACCCTGCTTATGAAAGTCAGCCAGTCTCTAAACCAGCCTTCCATCACTGTACCTCTAAATGTCAGGCAATCCCTGAACCCATGCGTCCCCAAAATACTATATAAAGTTGGTTCCCTGCTTTGTTCTAAATGACTGAGTTCTGCAACCAAAGTTGTCCTTTGCTTAGCAAATAGAGCAAAAAATAGAGCTTTGTTTCAGACATATTTGCTGATCTTTTTCCTCAGTCCAAGAATAGTAGCAGGACATCTATATTTTCTGTGTTGAACAAGG
The DNA here is from genome assembly GCF_965194805.1 of Balaenoptera borealis. Lineage (NCBI taxonomy): Eukaryota > Metazoa > Chordata > Mammalia > Artiodactyla > Balaenopteridae > Balaenoptera > Balaenoptera borealis. The sequence goes on along the minus strand of NC_138874.1, from coordinate 97,335,081 downwards.
GTTCCTAACCCAATCTTGCCGTTAACATACTCTGGACTTGGCTAAAATTGTCCTCTCTGAGTATCTTTTTTGCCCCCATTAAGCATACTCTTGGATTTGTAATAAAAAAGATTCTTTTGGATACCTTTAATGGAGGAGGTTATTGCAAGGAGTCACAGAAATAAACTTGTGGTTGCTGTGGTCATGGTCTTTTAACTGTGAAGGATAACAGCAAGCCTTGGAGAAAGTCCAGAGAAATCGTTTGGCTTCTTTCATGATGAAGCCAAAGCACTGGTTACTTTCTTTTCTTTATTCTTTAATATTGAAGACATAAAAATTTAAAGGTAGGAATTTCTTTGACAGTTATCTCTCATAAAAGAGGAAGTTAATCTTTGTGTCTGATTATGACACATTCAGTTTTTTTTCTGATTTTTTTTCTATTGAAGTATAGTTGATTTACAACGTTGAGTTAGTTTCAGGCGTACACCAAAGTGACTCAGATATATATATTGGGGTTTTTTTTGGATTCTTAGATTCTTTTTTCTTATAGGTTATTACAAAATGTTGTGTACAGTTCTAAATTAGGAGGTTGAGATTAACATATACACACTACTATATATAAAATAGATAACCGACAAGGACCTAATGTAGAGCACACACTCAGTTATTTTAAACAAAACAAAACTAACAAACAATTTGGGGAAAGCATATTATTATGAAATCGTGTCAACCACTGTTAGCTTGGGATGCTCATAAAAATAGAATTCATCAAGTGCTAATAATGTTTAAGGCCATGATCTTTATTTAGATTTTCTTTTAATCTTTATATTAATTCTATGAGGCAGATGCTATTATTACCCTATTTTACAGATGGGAAACTAAGAGAGCAGTGCAAGTTTGAACAGCTATGATATAGAAAAGCCAAGATTTCAACACAGGCTGCCTCTCTCCGGAGCCCACATTCCTAAGCACTGTGGTTTCTTGCTTATAAAGTTTATCATATCAAATCATATTTTAAAAATTATAACAGGAGGACTAGAAATTTTAAACACATTTGGTATTTGTTCCAAGGGATACACCTTGGCAATTGCAAATCATGAATATTATTGTAAAGAAGACTTCAATGATGGTACTATAAAACAACACAGCAAGTTATTGTTGTGAAGTTCAATTGCAGAGATCATAAATATACATTTCAAGGATGGTTTAAAATATTGCTTTAGTATTATGTAGATGGTATTCGTGGCTTACAATTTTTAGTATTCACATTGGATACTGCTTTTAAAAGCGCTGTGTCTCAAACAACTTCAGGAAACACATCTCTCTCCTTTTTATTGTGTTATGTGATGTAAAAGTTGTTCTAACAATGAATTTCCTAATATTCTGTGAAGAGTTTAAATGTCCACCCATACCTACCTCTCATTAGTAGTAGTGAACTGCTTTGTAGTAACAGCTGCTTTGTTGTGGTAGTGGTTCATATTGTCTTAAAATTCTTTAGTATGTATTTTCTCATTATGAAATGAGACATCCCCTTATACTTAAGGAGGTCAAATATTTGAGCATACATGTTTTTATACTACCCACAAAGAAATTTTGATTGTGTCACATTGCTATTCAGCTATGGAGTGTCTTTCTTTAGCAAAGATTGAGGCCAAGTCATTTGAGAGACAGTTGACCTTGCTCTTCTCTGATGGTATGTGGTTCTCTTTAGTCCTGATGCCATCACCTGTGTCCATGTCAAAGGGCTTGGTTTCCCTTAGGATGACTGAGACCTGCTCCTGTGGGCATGATAAGCACCTGAGACTTTGCGGACACCTCCACAGTCCGATGACAGATCCCCACATCTGCCAAATAGAAGGAGTATCACCTGTTCCTTTCCTTTCCCAGAGAAAAGATAACTGAACTTTCCCATTTGTTTCACCCAACTATTAATATTAGAAAATACTGTAGGAAGGGCAGTGCTTCTTCTCAGTACTTAATAGGATGCTGAATATGTTATATTTTCTGGCCTAGAAAGCCTTGGAGGCCAGCTCAATGAATGCAAGCTGTTTGCAGCAATAGTCAGCAACCTCACCAGGGTATTTGCTTCTTCCCAACATTATCAGAACCTAGCCTGGTACTCATGATATATTCTACTCTTTACTGATTTGCTTCATGAATAAGGGAAAAGGTAAACCAATAATCTGTCTGTCCAGTGTCCAATGCTAATAGTATTTGACTTCTGGTTCCGCCACATCCTCTAAACTCCAGGCTTTGGCTGTATGATTCTTAGATCCCTGATATTCTTTCCCAGAGTAAAGTAATGGAATTCAGAAAATGCCACTCAGAACTGTTTGTCTCTATATTCTGTAACTGACTGGTTAATAGAAGAATTGTGGAATAGCCACAAGAGAACCAGGATCGTAATTAATTCATCTTGAGGTCTCAGTTTCCTACTTGTTTTGTGACTTTGGGCAAAGCATGTCACCTCATGAATATCATTTTTCTCCTCTATAAAAGGAACAGTTTGATTAAAAGGTCTCAAGGATATCTTCAAGATAAAAAATATCTGAAACTATGGTTGTATACATGTCAGTAAATTTAATTTTCCTCACAATAGTTTTGCTAATGGAAGCTTGGCACCTTAAATATGGTCGGGTCATTCTTGAGGATGTGCTCTGACTATTCCAGTATCACTACTACTTGACATGACAGCTACTTAACAACCCTATTAATGTGTCATTGATTTGTGTGTACAGTCAGCAAATCTTAGACACCTGGGATCAAGGGAAAAGCATGGTACTTATGTAAGCTCTCTTTGCCTCAATTTCCATAACCATAAAATTAAGATAGTTATACCTACTCCTATGATTGTCATGAGGATGACATGATATAATATGTGTGAAGAACTGAGCACAGTGCCTGTACTATACTGGTACCCATGACAGTCTAGGGTTTTTTTTTTTCTTCTTGCCTTCATAGTGAAGCTGGCCAAGTCTTATAAGATCAATAATTATCCACTTCTCAAATAAAACGCTTGTCAAAACTTAGGCTGAATGAATATCTCTTCCTCCCAAGTTCTCTGCCTCAGGATTCAAAGATATAAAATCACTGGAAAACACTAATGACATTCCTCCCTCTACATGCATAGACAGTAAAATAAATTACTTTTAATGTTTTCCAGGAAAAACAACAAATTACATTTGAAAAGTATATGTTTAGGATGATAGAATCCAGAATTTTTGATGCAACATTATAAATACTGTCATTTGACAGTTATTAGTTTACAGATTTTTATAATTATGGTTATTACAACAATTTATATTTCTTAAATATCAACCAGTGATTCTCCATTATGTCAACATCCTAATACATATTGCATTGGGATGCATATTTATATTGTCTTTATTATAAATACACATATACATTTACAGAAAACTGAAAGACATGTGTCAGTACCTTAGATGTTAAATCTCTCAGTCACCATGTGTTATATAATCTTGAAAGTGACAAATCCAGGTTGTGTGACTAACACTCCTGATATTACAGCCACCTGAGTCTCCTGTAAGAGCCCACATTAACCCTGGTTCATGATGAGAAAGCATTTCCCTTTAGCCCTTTTTGTTAAGACATCCATATTCTTGACCCTGGGCATTAACCAATGAGCAGCTAATTTTTAACAGGTCGGGGTGTCAAGTCTGGCAGAAGTATTTCCTCAAGGGCCCCATCACCACTTTCATATTTAATTTGAACTTCTTTGGGTCAAATGCTTAACTGCTCTAGACATTCTCCAGAGCAGTTATATTCAATCTCAATCTGCATAATAGATTGTAGGGAGGGCAAGTCATTTTCTATCTCAATTTGGTCAAGCTAGCAAAAGTAACCTGTTGCTTTGATAGCTATGGGCAAGTACCCCTTCCCATTTTGATTTTATATTATCATCAATAACATAAAGGAATTAGACTAATTCCCTTTTGCCATTACATCATCTTCTGATATTTTATAACTCTAAGTATTTTAAAGTAACTATTAAGTACCAGGTTCCAAGGGTTTCTAATGGAAGTAAATGCCACTGGCCAAAGAAGTAATTAAGATTCTCCTATTCAGTGAATATGTAGAGGTACTGCGGTCATGGTTCAGTCAACCAGGGGAGAATGGGAAGGTGGAAGTAATTGTCCTGGCTTATGTATCTTCTTGCCCTGAAAGCACAAACTAGGAAGTACTTAGGCATGCCTGTGCTGTCCACACAAATAGATACTTCTGTTTCCTTATTGAAGGTATATAGGGACAGTGAAGAAGCTGTCAACTTGAGTATGAATTAGGGGGAGCTAAAATCTCCTCCCAAACCAAAATATCTTCACCACTTACTGTCCATCTCTTTGATACAACAAATATTTAGTGAACAGCCATTTTGGCCAGACATTCTGGCTGGTGCAGAGCACTTGAGAGCAAATGAGATACAACTACTGCTCTCCAAGAGTTCAAAATCTGAGACAGCAACTATTCCTGCAGGAAGGAAAATTGGCTCCTGGAAAGGTTAACGCATTAAGTGTGGTATGTTGAAATGGCCTGAGTTCAAATTAGCCCTTGTATCTGTATGAGTTGAGAACAATTACTTAACTCTCTGACCCTCGGTTTCCTTAACTGTACACATGGCTACTAATAATGTATGTCTTTCAAAGACCTTAGTGGGGAGCAGGGCAATGAGAGGAAAGAGCTTCAGAGAGTTATATGATTAGAGCAGCTGGGGGTAGGAGATTCCGGGACCCAGGCAAAGATATGGTTTAGGTATAAAACGTTTAGCATTCAAGGCTGAACAGGGATTTATTTAGAGTGATTCAAAATATACTGAGTCATCAAAAGTGTGACTAAGGACAACCTAAGGTACCACTGCAGGGTTCTTGGTAGGCTCTTCAGAACTGATGTCAACTGTAGAACTTCTGAGATACTAAGTGAGTTAAGCATGGATCTCAGTTACTCAGTCATAGCCTCAGGTTTTTATTCTTGATGTTTCATGTTGCTTTGATATGATATAGTACCTGGGAATGAGGCCAAGGCAACAGACTGGGAGTTAATATCTTCATTTAAAATTTTGCAGCAACATGGATGGGCCTAGAGTTTGTGATACTGAGTGAAGTAAGTCTGATAGAGAAAGGCAAATATCATATGATATTGCTTATATGTTGAATCTAAAAAAATGGTACAAATGAACTTATTTACAAAACACAAATAGAGTCACAAATGTAGAAAACAAACTTATGGTTACCAGGGGGTAAAGGGGGTGGGAATAAATTGGGAGATTGGGAGTGACATATACACACTACTATATATAAAATAGATAGCTAACAAAGACCTACTGTATAGCACAGGGAACTCTACTCAATACTCTATAATCACCTATATGGGAAAAGAATCTAAAAAAGAGTGGCTTTATGTATATGTATAACTGATTTACTTTGCTGTACACCTGAAACTAACACAACATTGTAAATCAACTATACTCCAATAAAAATTTTAAAATAAAATAAAATAAAATAAAATTTTTGAACCTTGGGATACATTTGGGAGGAGAGAGAGGGAGAAGGGAACAGGTTAGTTGACTGCAAAAGCCACTGTATTTCAAGAGAACCTGGAAGTCTTAGGAATTCATTCTGGGGCTAATAATTACAACCTGGGAATCTAAGGGAGAGGGAAAGTTCTCAAAAAGTCCCCTGGAGGAAAGACAACACTTCATCATCTGGTAACATGGCAGGGATGTAACTTCTTGAGAGAATATAAGACATGACTTTCCAGTTAACTTTGGACTCCTCACTCTGGCTGTTTAGCTGCTGCACCATCTGGCCTTGGGAGCCCACACACCTCCTGCCCACACAGAGGATAAAATGGAGATACAGGGATGAAGAAAGTGGCAAATTTGTTCAGCTTGAAATAGTTGGCATCTGTTTTTATCATTTTAATTCTTGTTTTGAACTCTGGCTGCCTTGGATGCTCCTTGACGTCCCTGCAGAGACAGCTGGGCTGAGGGAGGCCAGTGCTTGCTAACCAGTGAGCTTTACTGCAGGTTGTTCTTGAACACCTGGGGCCTTCCTGGTGACCACAGGACACCACAGTTTCCCCTCTAGAACATGGCTTTGCTCCAGGCACAGACAAAGCCAGCTTGGGGTGCTCTTGGTCAAGGGTGTTATGGGCCCTCTGGCCTTTTTAACCTGGTCCTGAGGGAAACAAGAGCAGATACACACCCCCCTCACCCTGGCGGAAAATTCACCTCCACCCAGGTTGTCCTTACACCCTCTCCTCGTAGGAAAAGGCTGGTCAAGGCTGCTGGGTCAGGCTTGACCTCACACACACAGACAGAACCTGTGCTCAATCTGGCCCTATCAAGGGAACTAGCATCTCACCACTCTTCTTGTTCTGCTGTTTATGTCTCTAAAATAACAGGATGACTTTCTATCTCACACACACACACACACACACACACACACACACACAGAGCTGAGTCGCATTGTGCAAAGTTGTAACAAAGAAAAAACATTCCATGACTTTAGAGCATTTCCATGAAGGTCAATTATTTAAGTTATTTTGACATTATTAACTATGCTAGTAAAAGCTATTAAAAACTGCATTTGCAAGTGATCAGTGTAAAACCCTGTGCATGCTTGAGTAAAACTACCACTTAGGGTTAGGTGCCACCTAGTAATGGTTATGCAGGTGTGGGTGGACCTACACTGTTACACTTTTAAATCCCCTTTTGTTTTGCTGCCCAAATCTAAATAAATACTTTTGTTAATAGATAATTGTTCTTTTACTAAGAGATACTCTTTACCTACAGAAATGTATTTTGGGAACTTATTTTACACAGCAATTTTTTATCCATTGGAACTAACCCTTATCAATAAATCACTATTGTTTAGACATTTTAAACAGTACTTTTTGTAATTTATGTTTTAAGAATCATGCCCAATTTTATTATTTCACAAGAAGGAAACAAAGGATAAAAGTAAATTTAACACTTTCTGGCTGTTGATTACTGGCAAGCTGCTGGCCACCTGCTAGACAATCTCTATGCAAATGATGCTCCTTATTCACCAGAGTACAGAAGTTTAAAGACAGTTACAATATGAACATGCGTATAAGCTGTTACACATAATAACAAAAGCTGGTTCTGTCAACTCCAGCCTCGTAAGAAAATTCCATCAGAAATAGCTAAACTTTCCCTTGGTGGATCATGTCTTCTCCACTCTTGGCCCACATGTTTTGGTCAAAATGGACCTAACTCACAGCTTTAGGAATAGATATTGAATAGCATATAACTTACTTCTTGAAGTGTGGCAGTGAACCACATCATGAGTATCACTTGGAAACCTATTGCAAATGTAGTGATATACACACACACACACACACACACACACACACACACACACATACACACACACACATACAATGGAAAATTACTCAGCCACAAAAAAAGGGTGAAATGATGCCATTTGCAGTAACATGGATGCACCTACAGATTACCATACTAAGTGAAGTAAGCCAGACACAGAAAGGCATATATCACATGATTTCACCTATATGTGGAATCTAAAAAATGATACAAATGAACTTATTTACAATATAGAAATAGACTCACAGGCATAGAAAAGAAAAAAGAAAAGAAATGTAGTATCTTGGACTGCGGCGCATCGGGGCCACAGCTCCAAAACGAAGGGCAGGCATTCCCAAAACAATGTGCTAACCTGACTCTGGCCGGTGGGCCCGGCCTGCAGGCGTCCGGGGGCTTTCAGTGTGGTCACCGTGGCGTGCGTCTCCTGGCACCCCAGCGCTGCGTGGCAGGAAGAGAGTCAGGGGTGTCTAGGAGAGAGGAGGGCACGGGCCAGCTCCGAAACTCCTTCAGACAAGGTTAATCCCGTGGCCAGTAGCATGAGCTGGCTAGGGACAGACGGGCACTGGCTAGTGGTCGATGGGGGCCCGGCCCCGCCCCTGACCCCCACCCCTTGACCCCTCGCCCCTGACCCCGGGGGCCCCGCCCCGCCCCCGCGCCGCCCCGTCCCGCCCCGCCCCGCCCCGCCCCGCCCCTGACCCCAGCCTCTCCAGGGCTCAGAGCTCTCAGCCGCGGCGCTGGGCTCTCGAGGGTCTGGCCCAGCCTCTCTCCTGGGCTTCCCTTGGCGCCCTCCCTGCTTGGACTTGCAGCCTGCACTGTGGGAAGAGTCGTGCCCCGCCCTGGGCGCGGGGTCGTCCGTGCTGGTGCCCAGATGGCCTGGACGCACCTCGAGTTGCCAAAGAAGCGCTCGGCACAGCGCGAGCCTCAGGCTGCAGGCGCTCTGCCGCCTCCCCAACCCAGCGCGCAGGCTCCGGGTGGCCTCCAGGGCGCAGCCACGAGCACGGGGCCCGACTTGCGAGGAGCCTGAAGCCGCAGACACCTGCGGCCTGGCCCTCGGTGAAACCGCCAAGGCTCAGCCGGCACCGTCCTCAAGGAGTGAGTCACTGAGAACCGGCCTGAGCCGGCGGCTCCCTTCTTGCTCGGGCTCCTCCCCAGTCCTCAGCCTGAGGCCCCGGGCTCCTCCTGAAAGATGCTTCCTTACCCGGAGGAAGCTCCTGAAATTCCTCTGCCCGGCTTCTGTATATACTCAACTTATATTTAAAGCTTTTCTATATTCTGGGCCCGTTGACTGCTCCTCCGGTTTGAGCACTTCGGCTTTGTACCGTCTCTGTGGTGGCGTTGAAGCGTTTTGGTCCATGACGACGTGATATTTTTGTAACCGATCCCAACAAAGACTCGTAACACAGTTCTTGTTGGTCTTCTGCAAACTCCGAGCTCCTTTTGAAACCAAATGAACTGACGGTGAGCAGGCTTCAAGGAAGGCTACTCATGAGACCACAAGCAGATGTGCTGGTAAAGTGCTGGAATGTTCCACCCTTTTAAATTCCTAAATGGTAAATATCACCCCGTGACTTTCATTTAAATTATTTATATTTATTATGTTATATATTTATTATTTTTCCTTGAGAAGAGTGGGAAGTGTTGCCAGGATTATAAATGCATTTAAGTTAAACTATGTAGTGTTCTCTGCACAGTACATTTGCTTTAGAAATGTGGTATAGTTCTGTTGCTGTTTTATATATACACATATAGTATTTTTATGCCTCAACACTTATTCTTGATGGTATCTGTCAGATATTAGGAGGGATCAGAAATGGGAATTGTTTCAAAAGTCCTTTAATTAACCTGATGACCTCACCAGGGACTTACAAAATCTGTTTCTAATATCTAGAACACTACAGTTTAAGCTCCAAAACGACGTACAGAAATGTAAACCCTCATTTATCAAAGGCTCTGGGCAGAGCTGTCCTCCCACTGTGGGTGGTGCCCTAAGTCTGCAGCCCAGAGTGGCCAGCCTTCCCTTGGGGCAGGTGGGCAAGGCCGCTGGACGGATGGACAGAAGCCCAGGCCAGCCCGAAGTTTTGTCCCTTGGAGCAGGACTGCTAAGCTCATGTGCACAAGCTTCCTTTGGCCCAGTGTCCAGTCACCCAGCCCTCCATGCTCTGTCTGTGTGAGGTTTAAAAATAAAGCTTCCAATGTCCAAAAAAAGAAAGAAAAAGAAAAAAGAAAGAAAGAAAAGAAGGAAAGGAGGGAGGGAGGGAGTGGGGAAGGGAGGAAGGAAGAAATGTAGTGTCTTGGGCCCTGCATCAGACCTACTGAATCAGAATCTGCCTTTTGAAATATTCCCCAGGTGAACTGTATAAACATGAATCATTATAGTCCAGGTCTAAAGCAGTGGTTATTCTGGATAAACACTGAAATCACTACGGAACTTTAAACTATACTAATGCCTGATTTCTCACTCACAGATGTACGGGCTTAATTCGTCTAAAGCTGGCCCCCAGCATAAGTGTTTTTTAAATCTCTGCAAGTGATTCTAATGTGCAAACAGTGATTTTCAACCATTGGAGAGCTTACCTCCCTACCTAGTTTAATTGTTTCAGATGTAGTAATTCAGTCTAATCCAACCTATGAGAGGCTAACCCTGGACATTTGTCTGATTCTGAGGGAAAGATAAATTCTCTTTCAAGCTGGAGGTGAAGCTAAAAACATATGAAATTCAGAACAGCTGTACACCTCCGAGGACAAAGATTATACCTGCCTACATGGAAGAAACAAAGCTGAGAAGAAAGATGGAATAGGGTGCGTCCTGGTGATATTTTTCAAGCCCCACTTTAAGTCATTCCTTTAGCCATTTAAGCTTTACCTTTGTAAGCTTTTTTGACATAATCATTTGGTTGATTTTTCTATTTTGTACAACAGAAAGTAGCTTATTTGATAAACTCTGACCCAAGGAATCTCTTGGTGGACTCAATCTCCACAGGAAAATACTGCATCAATCCATAATAGCTATATAATTTTAAAACTTTAGAGAAACATATTGAGTTCTGACTCAATACACTTACTTTATAATTGAGAAGACTAAGGACTACAATGGATTGGGGAAGAGTTCACTACAAGTGAGGATCAAGGCTGGTCGATAGGACCTGGCTACAGAACAGCAAGAGTAGAACCCAGTGCCTTTACAGGAAACTTGCGGTTTCCTGTTTGCAGTAGTCTCTACCTCATTGGTATTTCCTGTTAAAATATTTGAGTTCTGATCTAAGAACCAGTAGCAACCTGGTAGATGAATACACAACAAAGGGAGTTCTTCGATCAAATAAATTTGTCAAGTGCTTTTTAATAACTTCTGCCTCCTCCGGGAGCACCTCAATTCACTTAAATTTATAATAAATGCTTGAGCAAAAACAACTGTTTAAATCTTTCTCCTCCCAAAAAATACCTATTAACATAACAGCTCTCTGGATTGGACTTTTAGAATACAGCTGATGTCTATTAATATGACTTTAAAGGAGTTAAAGTTCGTAAGAGAGGAAATGCCTGGCTTCGATTTCTCCCAAAGCAAACCGTGACAAAAAGACTGAAATAAAGTTATTTGTTTAGGAGGTGATCTCAGGGAGCAGAGCAAGGGTGAGGGAGTAAGTGAAGGAGGGGTGGGAGAAAAAGCCAACCAATTATGTGGAATGAGTGAGTCATGACTGTTGGCAACTGGAGTTCCATCCTGCTGGGATGGTTGGGAACTTAGGTTGAGGGTTGTCCTGAGTGTGTTAAAAGCCCTCTAGTTCTGGTCTGCTTTGCACATTTCTGAGCAAGCTCCCATGTCACTGCATGAAATCCTCATCCAGAGAAGCAGAAACACACAGAGCTTGGAAGCTGTCAGTATTCTAGGAACTTTTCTCTGCAGATGGTGGAGACCTTACTAGTGAGGGAAATGGATAAGGGGGCCATACGACAACATCATGTACTATAGGAAGAGTCATAATACATTTCCCCCAACTAGGGCCTGAGGTAAAATTAATAAGTAATTTGGGAATGATGAGAAGATAGATATAAGCTGTATTTATATTTATATATATATGGAGAATGAAAGAAGACAGAGAACTGTGTGCTGGCATCTCATCACAAATGAGGGTTTGGAGAATTAGGCCAAACAAAATTTTTGCAACCGTCTCTGTGGTCAGTGGCAGCTAGAACCAAATAATCCTGCAAATAATTAAAGAGAAACTTGAGTTCGATATGCTGTCAGTGAGTGTTTCTTCTTTTGCCCAATATGTTACATTATGAGGAATGTACCTTTGACATGAAAATATGTCAGTATGAGAGTACGTGTCTTTCAACCTACTGGATTGTGTGTTTGTAATAAATTCTGCTGGAGGATTTGAGGATTAATTGTCACCTTATCCCCAAGGTGAACTCAGACTGATTAGTCAATTTCACATACATAGGTAAGCAAATAGTCATTTGTTTGCTGACTTCATGTTTTTCCCACCTTGGCATATGTCATTCAGAAAAGAATGGTTCTGCTCTATGCTATAGGCTTGGCTTAGTACAATTTCAGATAATTAGTAGGTTATAATAATTTTTGACTAGATGGATTTAGTGGGGCTTAAATTATTTATGAGTTATTCCTCCCCGCCAATACTGAAATAAAATGTTAATTTAGAAAAAATTTAAATACAAATTTAATAAAGATATAGTAAAATGACCAAGAGGAACTGAGGTTAATAGTAGCATTTGACAAATTTTCTACAGGTTATTTTCAAGGCTTATTTTAACATACCATATATGATTTTGTATCTTGAATAACACAAATTTATAACAGAATTATAAAGAGTCTATGCCAACATTTAAAATTAACCTAAGCAAACTACTAAAAAATCCATGAAAGTTAAGATGTATAAATAAAATGGGACATAGTCTCTCAACGGAAAACTATATAGTACTGAGGATGAACAATCTAGAACTGTATGCAAAAAGAGAGATGGATCTCATAGACATAATGTTGAGCGAAAGAAGCCAGATGTAATAGAAATGCTATATAGCATTTCATTTATGTTAAGGAAAAAAATTACACAACTAATCTATGCTGTCATGAATAAAAATATGTTTACCTTTCCAGGAGCAGTGACTGGGAAAAAAGAGAGCTTCTAGGGTGCTGGTAATGTTCTGTTAATTGGTCGGAATGCTGGTTACATGGGGTGTTCAGTTTTTTTTTAAATTTCAAGTTGGGTACTTGTGTATACTTTTGTGAACATACTTTATATATAAATATGTATCTATATCTATGCATAGATATAAAATATCATTTATAAAGAAAAAAAATTGCCTAAGCAGTTATTTCACAGCCTTTAGTGAACAACTACCCCTGAAGACTAGAGACCAGCCTTCTGATTTCTCCCTCAATAATGGCTGAATAATTTGTCTCCAGTCTCTTGCCCCTCCTTTTTTTTTTAACCTCTTCAATCACTATTAAATTGTTAATTTAATTAACAAATTACTGAAGTATTTATTATGAATTATTCTTTATTCTTTATTATATCTTGCAGGTAGACATAACCCTGCCATTTTGATAACTTTATTATAAAGTCCTTAATTCTGAATCACAGCCACAGATAAAATTAAAATCTCTACCTTGCAAAAGGTAAAGTTCCCTAATTGTTTTCCTGATCATATTTAAGGAGTGTTCTAAGCCTGAGGACCTGGAATAAGTGATGCAGATCTCTTGTTTTTACTTGACTTCAGTTGGCTCAGTATGCATGTAGTGTGGTTTTGAATTATACAATATATTGAAACCAAAAACGTTTCTGTTCAACAAGAGAGGTTCTATCCATATAGTTGAAAGTACTGGGTCAGCAACAACCTATGAGTATGTGTTACACTTACATTTGATTCAAATTAACTTTGGGGATGCATTTCAACGTGGATTATGATATGGAGTTTCAAAAATAAAAAAATTATCCATTGTAAAGTTAATGATGCATTTTCCCCATTCAGATTAAACTTTATTATTTGTATTAAATTGTTTCCTCAAAGAAAACTTGCTAACTGATTATTATGAATGCTGGAAAATCCTGTTTGTGACATAGATTGTCACATATGGTGACTGAGAGATGTATCTTGGGAGAGTCCTTCACAGTTGGACATGTGTCCTTGATGCTAATAAATTTAACTCATAAGGAGACAGTCCCTGGCTTCCTATCCCGAGGGTTAGAGGTAGCCTTCTGATTTAAAGACCTCACTAATTTTTGGTGGCATAACACAAGCGACCTCCCAAGGACTGTTGCCAATAGAGTCTCTCTTTCATGCTCCTAGCAGCTAAGCAGCTTTTACTCAATTTGAAAGGTCATTGTGGGGAAAACCTGGTAAATTGTCCTCAGGAAAATTAGAGACAGAACATGTTCTTGCCAAGTAATCTTGGAATTTCTCAATATATTTTAACCCTCAGCAACCCAGGCATTTTTCTTAAACACAAAACACAGTAGTATACCCCTGATGAAACAGGTCTAAAAATTATAACCCTGATAAGGAAGACAGCAACAATAACAACAAACAAAAGAATGGAAACAAACATGCTATCTGTAGGAATCTCAATCATGTATGATCAAGAAGCAAGTGAGCTAGCTGGTATGAACACAAACAAAATATTATGACATTTATAACATGCTTTTAGACAAGGGAGAAAAATTTTACTGGACATTTAATACATACCTTGATTTGTTGAGAAGTGAGGTGTGGAACCAATGAACCCTATCAATCAACAAAGGATGATAAAGTAATTTAAGGATTTACTAACAGTTCTCCTAGATTTAACATTCCCTAAAGTTACTATTCAAAGGACAATTTTAGTTCAAAATATCACAGAGGAGAAGAAAAGTGAAATTGTGTTAAGTTTGGGTTAAAAGAGGGAGAGTGATCTTTAAAATTATTTTTACAGTTAGATTTTGAACATAAAAGAGAAAATAAACATCATTTATCTTTGTGCTTTTGCAACTGAAATGCAGTACCCATGAGGGCATGAATTGGTATACTAGGGATTACTAGAAATCAAAGGCTAAAACTGCTTCAGCTTTCAGGAAGATTTATCTTCACTTAGAAGATTTTATACATAAAAGTGTATTTTACATTAGAACAAACATGGGTAGATTTTGAGTTAAAATGAAGGATGTGCTTGAATTTTAAAAAGTAAAATATGAGAAATCATAGAAACACATTGATTGTTGTAGAATCCATAGGCTGTGCCTGGGTTTAGACTTTGAATTGCTTTCGGCATCAGGCTGAAGCACAGAGTGAGTTGCCAGCCTCGTCACCATTTTTTAGATCAGAAAAAGTGGGACCTAGAAAACCAAAATGCCTTGTCTAGACTTTGTAGCTGACAATAGCAGAACCTGACCTGGATCCCCATTTCTATATCTCTAGGGCTCTTCCCCTGCTGTGGCTTTGGGAGGATGCTGAGCAGAACTGGAATAGAGGTAAGTGCCGGACCACACATCTGCCCCACTCTTGTATCTCGAGGTAGAAACACATTTTCTGGAATGTTCTTTCATCAAGATATTGATCTCTAGGTTAATGTTGCCCTGTCTCAGATTTTAAACTGTTTATTCACCCTCAAAGCACACTCCCTGTTGAATAGACCCAAGGTACACTTCTGTTTGAATATGTGACTATTAAGAACATTCATTCAATTATTTTTATTAAACAGATGTTTGTATGTTGCCCGTTATATGTTAGGCTCTGTGCTAGGTTAGAGGAGTTTCACAGAGCTTATTATATTGTGTAGACTAGCAGGAGAGAAGAATGAGCATGAATATATTCAGCTGACATTTTACATTCCTCCTTCCCTATCCTAACCCCAGTAGGAGTTTTAATGGCCCAGCCATTCTAGTTGCAGTGCCTTGTACCCCGCCTCAAGACTACCAAAGAAAGTAATGGCTTGTTTCTATGTTGTTCCCATGCCCACAAAATATATCTGCAATAAATTCAGAATTGAAACTGTGGAAATGAGTTATATTTGCAAGCATTGTGGCCATCAGTGGCAAACCTTGGGAGTACAGTATTAGTGTTACCACCAAGATTCAAGTGCCATTTTGTTCCTTGTTTTCCCTTGTTCCCATGTATCCCCTTGGCCTTAGTAGTGTGTTCTTTCCTCTTGCCTCCCAGCTGTGTCCATGTGAGCACAGGATCGGTATTAAGGCCACCAAAGCCTAGATAACCATTCTGACCAGCAGTAACGGAGGTGACCCATGGCTGTCCTAATCATAGTGATTTTTCTCCTTGGGCTCCTTCTATGAGTCAAACCCAATCCTAGGGTCTTTCTAATGCCTCATGTGATCCTATATGGTATTGAAGGAGCATGCACCTTGTTGAAATCAGTTATTCACCTAGATCCTCTGGAGGAGGAAATGGTCCTAGATTTCTGAAGCAGACTTGACATGTTAAGAATAGGCTTGTGACAGAATGAGTGTTTGTAAGTATTTTTTTAAATGTGGCTTTTGTTTCAAAGTTTATCTTCATTTTGCCATGCTTTGCATTTCTCCATACTCTGTATCTTACTTGAAAACAACAAAAAATATAAATAAATAAAGGTAAATAGCAGGGCTTCACCTTTCCCTTTTTGATTCAGTATATGGTGTTTGTTTTTATCTCCTGATGAGCAGCTTGAGGTTATGCATTAGGGTTTTCACAACCTAGATTCCTGTTTTGTTGATGAGCAATTATATGATTTCTCACAAAGATTTTCTTTGTCTGTTTGGGGGATTATAGTAACTTCTGACATACACATGATTTGTTAAAATTATTATTTGTATTTTCTTTATATATATATATATTTTTTTTATTTGGTTGTGCTGGGTCTTAGTTGCAGCAGGTGGACTCCTTAGTTGCGGCTCGCCAGCTCCTTTAGTTGCAGCACGTGTGCTCCTTAGTTGCGGCTGGTGGGCTCCTTAGTTGCAGCTCGCAGGCTCCTTAGTTGTGGCATGAGAACTCTTAGTTGTGGCATGCATGTGGGATCCAGTTCCCTGACCAGAGATTGAACCCGTGTCCCCTGCTCGGAGGTCCTAACTGCTGTGCCACCAGGGAAGTCCCTATTTGTATTTTCATTATCCATTATTTATTTCACTGATCTAATATTCCGTGAGATGGACAGCATAGTCACCATTATCTCATGTTACTGAGGAAGATCATTATTCAACCATTTTACTAAATGTCTAGGAGTAAATGTATGATGGGTGATATGGATGGCATGAAATCAAAGTTGGGCAAGGCACACTTTATGTTTTTAAGACACATATCTGATAGGGCCAGCAGGTATGTAGACAAAAAAATCACAAGAATGTGATTATTGAAATCTATTGCCACCATAACATTTTATATACCCAGTATAAATGTTAGAAGTTGTCATTATTGTTGCATATATTTTACAGTCAGCTCTAACTAAGAAGAGCCAGAAAAGATCTAATGAGGCATTGCTTAAGTGAAGACTTGAAGGAAAAGAAAGAATATACTATAAGTGGACCTTATGGAAAAGGGAAGAATGATTTTCCTGCAAAGGGAACAGCTTGTGCAAAGGCATGGGAGCATTAAATAGTTTTCATCAAAGTGTCTTTCATGGAATTTTATGGTAGGAGTAGTATGATTTGTCCAGGGTGATGCAACTCTTTAATGACATTGCTTAGGGTCAAGTTCACTGCTCTTTGCATAGTGTCTTTCTCCCTGTTTCTAAGTGTCTGGACTTTGCCTAATACATTGAGCTTCCTGAATGGAATGTTACCCTACAACTGTGTTCTCAAGAAAACAATCTTTCATATTCTTGATTTCAAGCCACATATCCTTGGGTGACTCTCTATAGTGACAAAATGAAACGATTGTGATCATAGTAATAACATTGTAAGAATAATCAAATGCAATTGATTGAAGTAAAAATGCATCATTCTAGCCTGCGTTTCTGCTATTGAACATTTTAGTTTAATGCCTTTTTTTTGATAACCTAGGATCCATGAAAATTGCCTCTGAATATGGTTTAGTTTAGCGATTAGTATTACCCCCATCCGTCAAATTCAAAAAGAAGGGAAACCAGCCCTCTTTTTGAAATCAGATCATATCCAAAATAAGCTAGACCTAAAGAAATGAAGGCAGGTAATTTATAAGTAACTATATTAAAAATATTATCACTGTTGGGCCAAAATTGAACTATTGTAAAAGAATGTGTAAATAACCTTTATTTAATGAGGAGTTCAGCAACTTAGTCCTTTTCTCAATTTCCTGAAGCAAGGAAGATGGAACAGTCTCTTGTCTGTTGTTCCTGGTTTAGTTCCAGCTCCTTTGGTAATTCACATAATTTTTATCCAGGCAGCATCTGCTAGGCTTGTCAGTGAGGCTACAACAATTGTTTTGAAAGTGTATTTGAATATCTGATACTGTTTCTGTTTTTTATTTGTAAAGATTGTGTGCTTACTTGAAAAGGTTTGGGAAGTAGCTAATGGAGCATGGAGTGGTAGAACTAGAAATCTCCCAAGTCACTTATAGTGACAACACTGGTTAGAGGCCAGGTCTCCTTCTATCCACAGTGAATGCAGTGAGCCTTCCTGGTGGTTGATCTTTTATTGTAATTGAGCAGCTATGTATACATCCTGCCCAGAACCAAATTAGAGACAGCACTCAGGCTTTGTGACAGTTTACACCAACAAATTGGGATCCAGTATCTCCCTCCTGGCTTCACACGCTCATGTACATGTGGAAAACAAACAAAAGTTTGTTCCCCAAACTGAAAGCCTGCTGGAGTGACTGAGCATGTGGAACATACAAACATGAGTAAGAGATAGCCATGTCCCCAAAGTGTTTTGTTTTAGGTTAAAAAGTGCTCTACTTAAAAAAAAAAAAAAAAAAAAAGATATTTAGTTAAGAGCAAAATCTAGCAGCCATTCGTATTTTCAGGTGAATCAGTTTCACCAGATTGAGTTATTCTCACTCAGCAGTTCAGAAACTTCACAGTGCATTTGAATCATCCTGAAGGCTTGTTAAACATGAATTGCAGGGATTTCCTCCCACCCTCAGCTCTGTAAGGTGTTACCTGACAATTTGCATCCCTAACAAAGTTTCCCAGTGATGCTAATGCTGCTGGTTCAGAATGCACTTTGAGAAGTGCTGACCTAACTGTTAGCTGGTTAAACTGATTTCCATGGGTTGTTGAATGACTAGTGGCTTTCGCCTTTCCTGAAGGCAGGAAGCAAATAGAAATGTCACTGCTCTGAATGAGGAATGGAGGAGTCATGGCTTGACAAGCAGCACAAGGTAGGGTAGGAACTAAATGTAGGCTGGGAGTTTGGAGTGATGGAAAGCAATGTGAGACTGCTGGGAGGCTGTGTGAATGGACACAAATGTATGATAGAATCTAGAAATGTGCATGGGTGGCCCTCAAAGTCAAGCTCACCCACAGGGTGTTTTAACCTAGAGCCAGGCATGTAGTGATTTGGGTCAAGGAGGACAGTGGAGATCAGTGTCCATTGTTTCTCTATTGTCCTTCTTCCTTTGCTTGTTAAGTTTCATTGATTGGATAGCTGTGTGAGGTCCTGAATCTCCAAAGTTCTCGTTTGATGGAGCTCAGGCTTCTGAAATGACAAGAAAGGTAACACAATGCCACTTCCAGAGAAGTCCTCTGTGGTGCAGATTTGGGGTGATCACCTGGTTGGGGGAGTATTGTAATAACAATTTCATAGATGGGAGGATTCTTCCTCACCTCCCAGCTGTTTGCTCTAGTCCTGGGATGTAGTTCATAAGCCTCTACCCTCCTATCTCAGCAACAATGAGGTCATCTCTGGATCCAAAATAATTCTGAGCTTTCTAATTAGAGAATTTCAAGGCAGGCAGGAAGAAAAGTACTTCCATTTCCCTCTGATATGGTCAAATTTTATTTCTATTGATGGTTTGGACTCCACTATCTTGGATCTCATCAGAAGCTAGAAATCTGAAAGTAAGGACTCTGAAGCCACCAGGATGATTTTAAATTCAAATAAGCTTCTTAGACAAAAATGGGACATGTTGGTATAGGCATCAGGAGAAATGAAGACTGACAGTTTAATTTCTCTAAATACTATGAGCAAAATGATGTCAGCTCCATTGACTGGTAGGGTTGTCTGGTTGAGTGTAATGGACTGTGGTGGAGAAATATAATATTAAAACATATCTTTATAAGATTTTACATGGAGAAATTGGGAGGGACACTTCTGGGTAAGTATTCCAAGTTTTGTTTGTTTTGTTTTTTCTTTTTGCCCTGATCCCTGTCTTTACAGCAGGCTGAAATGGGTTGATTTATTTACCACTGCCTAAAACCCTAAAATGACCCTTTCTGTTTATCAAAGTGGCCCTTGTGTCTTCTGTACATCACTACTCATACAGTCTTCCAAAAGTGACAGTTACATATAAAGGGCTCATGCCTTCTCCATTTAGAGGCATCTCAATTTACAATCTATCAAACACTTGAGCTGCAAGAGATCTGACATTATTGAAATAGACCAAAGATACATGCCATGTCTAAGTTTTATTTTCAAGACAAAGATTGCAATCTTGGAATTAGTATTATAGGCCAAATTTTCTTTAAACAGAGAGCAGGATCAGTTCTGCAGACAGAACACTGGAGTCTACCTGGTGAGAGAAGATGACAAAGTTAGGAAAGTCAGGCATTTTAAGCTTGTATTTAAGTAAGTTTGAGGATAATTAGAACTCTATGCTGTGAATGAAGTCATCTGGGGGATGGGAGGCAGAATCATCTATAAAATAATTTTTTAAATTTCTTTTCTGTTTTATTTTGGGATATCTACCTTAATATTTATACAACTGCCCTTCAACCCAGGTACACTACACACTGTGATGATAATAACAATTATAACAGAGATTAAGCTAAGGGCTTTACCTATGTTAACTCTAATATTTGCAGAGCAGATAATCTATCATAATGAATAAGTAATGACAGTGAGGAGAAATTAATTTCTTATACAAGGGAAACACATGTTCATAACATTAACTATGACGTTAGTGTTGTTGAAATGAATTTCTACGCCCAAGATGGAGCTGCGTGTGCCCAGGGTGCCATGTCAGCAAACTGAAACTTAGCTAAGTCTCACGTCCCTGTAAATGCTCCACACTGAGCCTCCTGCATGTTCGGTAGCCATTCAGTGATGCAATAGGCTCCTTCCTTCAGTTTCTCTAGCTCCTGCCCCCTCCCTCCCTACCTCTCTTCTTCTCATTTTCTTCCTTGCTCTCTGTCTCTTGGTTTGGACCATTAGTTCCTTCACAGAATGATAGAATTTCCCTAATCCCTTCAAATGAAGAAGCTGAAAGAGTGAGAAAAAATAAACTTACAAAGGGATGAATTTTATTTCAGGTTATACAAGTTAAATTGGATTTTAATGCTTATAGTATAAGGAAAATACTTGCAGTTTTGCCATCTGGAATGGCAGAGGTGTGAAACAATGAAAATAGACTGTGTTTGTAGGTGTGGGGGAAACGTTGGTGTTTGGGAGGGGCTATTTTCTGCCTCAGCTAGAGTGAGAGAAATTATAAAGGGTTGCTTTAACCTTTTATTCTGTAGCTGAATGCCATTTATTATTCACTGTGTCTCCCAGGCATGGTGTGGCTGAAACCAGGACTCCATGGATGATTTCTGCAGCCACAAATCTGAACTTGAGGCCAGTTGAGTCAGGGACTTTTGGGAGGAGAAGGGATGCTTTTCCAAGGCTGACATCTCAGAAAATTGGAGCACTCTTTACAAATATCTTTCTCATAACATGGAACATTTGCCTTTGTTTCTGGCTTGGACGGAAAAGTAGAGAACAATGGAGAGGAAGGAAAAGAGTAGCAACATGAAGAAATCATTTTCAATCCTGTGATAACCTGACTGTCTTTGAAGTCTGAGTGTAAATTCTAGTTATCCCCTTTGTAATCTGAATCTACATACTTATCCCTAACAAACAGATGACAATGTCCTGAGAAGTTCAGGGAGTTACTTCTTTTTGAACAGGTGAGCTAGTTCCTAATGGAAGTCTTTTCTCATTTGCATTGGAGTGATGGTAGTCATGTTTGACTCTTGACTCCCCACTACCTATTATGCTGTAATAAACAGTAAATGTTTATTAAGTCAGTAAATGAATGTACTGACGAGTTATTTAATGGTTTGTTAGTATCCTATTGCTGTGTAACCAATTACTGCAAACAGTGATTTAGACAACACCCATTTATTATCTTACAATTTCTATGGATTAGGAGTCCAGGTACATGTTGGCTGGGTACTCTGCTCAGGGAATCACCATGCTGAAATCAAGACGTTGGCTAGGGATTCAATTCTCATCTGAGGCTCAGGATCCTTTTCCAAGGTCACAGATTGTTGGCAAAGTGCATTGGCTTGCAGCTGTATTACTAAGATCCCATTTTCTTGCTAGCTGTCAGCCAGGGGTAGCTCTCAGCTCCTGGAAGTTGACCTCAATTTCTTGCCTCAACAACCTTGCCTCCATAGGTAGTTCACAACAAGGCCACTTGCTTTCTTCCAGTCAGCAGGATTGCATCTCTCTGACTTCTTAATTCCTCTCTAGTCTGCTAGGAGGAGGTAATACAATATAACATAATAATGGGAGTGACTATTCTATCTCCATATGCCCTATATAAAATAACCGAATCAAGGCAGTAACTATCCATTATATTCACAGGTTCTGCCTCAGAAGGGAAGAGGACTATACAAAGGGTTGGGGAACTTGGGGCCATCTGAGAATTCTGCTTACCACAGGGGGGAGATACCCATCCTCTTTTGTGATGAAAAATATGTATTTGATTTATGCATGAATTTCATGTGGCTTGTTTAAGACATGGCCAGGTTTGAATCACCCACTGTGGTTAGTCTACTTCTTACATTTTCAAGAAGCTCTCTTTGTCATTAGTATGGCAATAATTAGTAAAAATATTACTAGTAACTTTACTAATTTAGTAAAAATTATCACCTTACCCTATGGCACAGAAGATGCAGGCCAAACTTACCCAAATTTGCACTGGTCATTTGGTTTCTCAGATAGTTCTATTCTTGGTCACAGGGAAGACATCTTCATACTAATCTTTTTGTTTGTTTGTTTGTTTGTTTGTTTTATTACCTGCTGAATTTTGGTAATCCTTTGGTAGAGAAATAAACTGTTCACATCACACACAGACACACACAAACACACACACACAGCTTTGCCATCTATGGTCTTCCCATGTGGCCCCAAACCTTTATCACTATTCACTGGACATTGATCATCGGAACCAAGATAAGACAGCAAGGTTCCCCTGGAAATAGAATTTAATAAGTATACTTTGTGGAAAGGTCCCCATGTGGTCATGTATGTACCAGCCAGCATGAGAAACACACACTTAGATAAAAATAGTCCTTTCTACAGAGACAAGTATAAAATGCCTAATTTTCTGGGGAGAACAACACCAGACTTCATTAGTAGTAAGATGTAACTTAACATTCTCAGAACTTTTTTCAGTGTAGATTTTTATCAAACCTAGGGGATTGTTGGTCTGTTGCTGAAAGTAAGGGCCACTGGAAAAGTAGAAAGTAGCCTGGAAAGAGAATCTATACAGCATCATACCACTTGGTCCAGTCCTCCAAAGATATGATTTCCTGGAGGAGCTGAGGCCAGGCCATGTTCTTCCTCCAGTTTGTTCACCCTGACTTGGGAATTATTTGGAAACCTTCAAGGTCACCCCTTTATGTTTGTCCATAGTGGCAATATAGTCTAACATTCCCAAGGTAGACACAATGATAATAATCAAAACTTCTGAGAGATGACATGAGACATAAAATAAAATGTACTTCTCTCTTCTAGAATAGAAGCTACAGAGGGAAAAATGCAATGAGAGAGATATTGTTTGTTGACTAAAATAATTCAAAGTCATAGGTACAAGAGTCGAGGGAGACTCAGGTATATCAAAATTCTGGAGATCTAATGTACAGATTTCCAAATTGACTGAGGCATGTACTATATAAAAGCATCCAGAGCTATATAAAAATATAAATGTGTTAGTTAAGGCATTATAGGTGTTCTGAACCTATTGGTGGTCAATTTTCAAGAGAAAAAATCATACCCTGAAAAATGGAATTTTACTACCGATACATAATATCTTAAATAACATAATTTTTTGTACATGCAATATCATTTATTATTTGTTTGCATTATGGATAGTTAATTTCATTTTATGCTTTGAAGACATTTGCCTTAATTATTTGGGTAAATTTGAACAGACAGTCAAATAATAGGTGTTACCTAGAAACAAGAATTAAAAGTCATTTGATATAAGCTTGTAACTTGGTTAATGTGGAGATTTTTCAACACAGTAATGTTTGGTCACTTCACTGATAATAAAAATATTGTTGTTTGCATTTTGAACTCCTCTTGTTTAAAATGAAATAGATTTTTGAGAATCTGGATTTGGTATTTCTGGTTTTTTGATGAATATCTGTGCTTGTGATATTTAGGAAAAAGCATCCAGTTAAGGATAAGAATAGGGTGAGAAGGAGGAAAGAGATATGCCTAATAACCTTTAGAGCACTTTAAACTTTTCAAAGACATTCACATATTAATATTTTTTGAGTACACACACTCTGTAGGAATATAGGGCAGTCATTTTAAGTATAAGACAATGACGTTTAGAGAAAGTAACAACTTGCCAAAGATCATGTTACAAGTAAATGAACAGAAACAGGAATTCATATTTTATTCAGACATTACTACCTTTAGATAATTCTATAGAACTGCATCCCATCAATATTAAAAATCAACTAGACCAGCCATTCATTACACAATTCTGTGGAATGTGTAATATGTTCCACATAACACGACTAATGTGTGGCCGACTTAGAATTTCAAAAAAAGACTTAGACTGAAAGGCAGAAAATCTTCATTCATTACACTGAATTGCTATTGCAAAATTATTCCATATCATTACAAAAGGTTTTAAAAATTAAACTCACAACTGATGTTGCCTTGAAAATCTGGCATTCGTCAATGCATGGACTTGCTATTAGCTCAGCTTTGGCTCATTAAACATCTTGAATTTGAAACAAATTGTTTAAGATGCAAACATGTGTGAAATCAGTGTATTGATTAAACATGACTCATGACATAAAACAAAACTTTATCTCTCACTGTTCCTTTAAAATGTTTAAGATCAGATATTTCTCTGGCCCTGAGTGAAAATTCCCCAGGTCCATGACTTTTATGTTCACTTTTTGGTAAGAGGGAATCCTACTTTAAGTCACAAAGCAATCTCACATCAGAAATTAGGATGTCCAATCCAATTTTAATCAAAAGTTTGAACTTAATTTAGCATTGAAGTCTGTCTCCGCCCCCAGTTATAGACTATGTCAACTCAAAACCCACAGTGAGAAAGGGACTTCTGTTCTGCCACTGTCATGACCACTATTCAACTTATACAGATACACTCTGTTGGAATAGAATGGCCCCAAATCTACTGCATCTGCCTTCAATTAACCTCATTCATCTTTGGATAAGCTCCTTGAAGTTAGATGGGTAGAACCGATACCTTCTTTGCTGACATGGCCTGTCACTATTCCTTAGAGAAACATTTGGAAAGATACCCATTTATCTTGCTGCGCTTCCTCAAGCTGATGATCCCAAATAAATTATAATGAACAATTTGGGCTTTCCAATTCATTCTTTTCATTTATACCTGTTAGAGTTGGCTTTTTGAATTCAATACATCATGTTCTTTTTAACCTGGGCTAGTATGTCAGAGAACTGTATGGGTTGGTTGAGGATGATCCATTTCAAGACCAATGTATGAAATGACAAGACTAAAATAAAGTATGTTGAATGATTTCAAGACTATGTGATCTAATAATTTTAAGACTTTGCCATAAAAGGAATATTCTGGAAAATCTAATAAAGTTGAGTTTCCTGGATGTGTGAAGTTTTTCGATAAATTTAGAAAGTTTTCTGCCGTAATTTCTTTGAATATTTCATTTGCTTCTTTCTCTGACTCCTCCTTCTAGTTCTCTTTTACATATATGTCCAGAGAGTTAGTTTCCCACATTTTTCTAAGGCTCTGTTCATTTTTCCTTCATTCTTCTTTTTCTCTCTGTTCTTTGAATTGCGTAATCTCCATAGATCTATCTAAAGTTCTTCAGTGCTTTCTTTTCTCAGTTCAAATCTACCATTGTGCCCTCTAGTGAATTTTTATTTTAATTATATGTACTTTCCAACTTCAAAATTTCCATTTGGGTCTTTTTTATAATTTCTATCTCTTTTTTATATTGACTATTTGATATGATATTGTCATCATTCCATTTTTTAACTTTAATTACAGTTTCCTTTAATTCTTTGAGCATATTTATAATGACTACTTTTAAGTCTGTTAAATATGACATTTGATTGCTCCCAGAGGCAGTTTCCATAATCTGTTGTTTTTGTTGTTCTTTTTTTGTTTGTTTCTGGTGTATGGATCATACTTTTCTGTTTCTTTGCTTGTCTCTCCTTTTTTTTTTTTTTTGGAATTGGACATTTTGGATAATGTAGCAATTCTATGCACTACTCATAGAATTTCCAGCAATTCTATGCACTACTGCTTATTATTATTTCTTTGTTTAGTGATGGTCTGAATTATTTTGGTGTAAACTATCAGCCCACCCCACCCCTGCTCATAAACACACACATACACCACACACACGTGGTGTGAAGCCTCTGATTTTGCTCCTCAGGGGACATAGACTTGGATATGACCACAGTCAGCCTAGGATGACAGTGATCATGGTAGATCTCTTGTTGGATGTCTCTTTTCCTGATCACACACAGCTGTTAGCTCCATTAATTCTGGCCAATTGCTCTGTTGTTTTCAACAATGCCTTGGGTCATAAATTCCTTTACAGACTAATCCAATCAAATTGGGACTCCTTTGAAGGGACAGTTCCTGAGGTCAGGGTTTGATATTTGTCCCTCCCAAGAGAGATCTTCCCAGCTGGCACTGTCCTTATTTCTCTCCACTGAAATGAGGACAATCACAAACTCCCATGCAGCCTTTATCACTAATGAATCTATTGATCTTTTCCCAATTGCCTTTCATCATAATTTGTACTGATTTTCAGTGTGCCCTTAGGCTTGGACTTCTCCATACTTCATTGCAATTGAAATCAGTTCCTTAGGGGTTGGAGATAGGATTGGAGCTCTCTGTTCTATGGCCTGCCTCTCCCTGTGAGCAAAATATCTGAACCACTGGTCTAGTTCTGGAGGTGGGGACAATGGTTGGCTTTTTTATGAGTGAAATTCCACCTTGAGTTGCTGAACGCTCAGTTGATACAGGGTGGGGAATACTAGCCCCAGATCTCCTCAGATCACCATCTTCACTGAGGAACTCCCACCTTAAGAACCCATTCTTTCTAGTACCTTCACAATTTTTTCTGTAAATCCACAACTGTACTAAAGTAGTTTAATTTTTAAATGTGCTGAAAAAAAATTGCCCAGCCTCAGTGAATTCCCATAAATGAGTCTCTTGGACCACCTCTTTAAGTGATCTAGGGAAATGTATTTGGAAGATAGGGAAAAGTAACATTTATATGGAGGAAAAAAAATACAAAGCATCTGTATCCTCACCAAGTTTCAGTCTGGATATCCATTCTTTTATGCTAGGAGGATGACAAATATCTAGGGCTAGAATATTAAGAACACTATTTCAAAATCAACATTAGTCCTTACCCTTCAAAGTTGTTTATGCCCTCTTTCCTCTTTCCTTTGCTTTATCCAGCTCTGTATTTTTATAGGGACCTACTTGTATTTTGACATTTTAATCTGGTTTTCCACCTGTGGAATAATTTTCACACTCTTATCATGGCTAGAAAGGAGTTAGGAAGGTTTGTAGAAAAGATATTAAACAAATGCTTCTGCAAATTCTGAAACCAGAATTTGTGAGAGAAGAGAGAAACAGCTATTCTGGTCTTTAACAAACAGCATTTGTGGTTTGGGAAGGGAAGAGGACCACAGGTTCCTTTCTCCCATATACAAACCACAGCTGGTGGGCATGTTGCTTTATTAGTAGGGTACAGGTCAGTTTTCCAAGAATAAGTCCTTACTTATGGGTTTTAAAGACATTTTTGGAAGAATATTCCAGGCTTTTTTAATGAGTGAACTAAGCTACCATTTAGGACGCTCTCTTGTTCATGAAACACTGAAATTTAATGGCTGAGATGGCTGCTTTGCTTGATTTTGCTCATGTTTTAGATTGTTCTAAGGAATAACTCAGAAGATTCTTCTAAAAACACATCTCACGAAAGAGCTTGTGTACAAGAACCTTCCATTAAACATGTTAGAAAAGGTTTAATTATTAATGAGTAAGAGTTACATTGTTATCTTCAAAGTGGCCAATTCACAGATCCAGACATTATATTTTTCAATGAAGTTACCATGGAAGAAACAAAATTTATATTTAGAAGAGGAACTTTTACATTTTGTTATAACAGCTGTTATCTTTCTGGCACTCATTTATTGAATGTTGAGTACCTACATGTGCATACAGGAGTATTACTAGCTTTGTGAAGACTGCAAAGGAATCTGAAGACATTTCACCCTTCTAGAAATAACCTGTCTACTTGAAAAGGTTTGGATTTTAAGAAATACTTCGCAATTTTCAAAGTCATTTTTCCTCCCTAAAATCTCCGTTTGAACTTTATAATAGCAGCAGCAGGAGAGCTGGCTTGGTAGATATTATAGTCATACAATTGAAGAATTCTAGTCTCAGAAAGGTTGTAAAGGTCATTTAATCCAAACCTTTTATTATTTTTTTTTATTTTTTTTAACATCTTTATTGGAGTATAATTGCTTTACAATGGTGTGTTAGTTTCTGCTTTATAACAAAGTGAATCAGCTATACATATACCTATATCCCCATATCTCTTCCCTCTTGCATCTCCCTCCCTCCCACCCTCCCTGTCCCACCCCTCTAGGTGGTCACAAGGCACTGAACTGATCTCCCTGTGCTATGCGGCTGCTTCCCACTAGCTATAGGTTTAACATTTGGTAGTTGTAGATATGTCCATGCCACTGTTTCACTTTGTCCCAGCTTCCCCTTCCCCCTCCCCGTGTCCTCAAGTCCATTCTCTAGTAGGTCTGCATCTTTATTCCCATCCTGCCCCTAGGTTCTTATCATACCAATTTCTTTTTCATTTTAAAACAGTACCAGATGACAAAATGTTGCAAAAATGAAATTCTTCTATACCTTTTGTTTAGCTGCTACACATATAAACATCTTATATAACCTCAGTGGAATTTCAAAACTGGGAAATTAAATGTGATATGATACTGTCAACTGATTTTTAGAACTTATTTAAATTTTGCCAATTGATCCACTAATGTCCTTTTCCTAGGCTGGGATCCAATCCAGGATCACACCTTTTGTTTCCTTTTTAAAAAAAATTAATTAATTAATTAATTATTATTATTATTATTTTGGCTGCGTTGGGTCTTCGTTGCTGCGCACGGGCTTTCTCTAGTTGTGGCGAGCAGGGGCTACTCTTCTTTGCAGTGCACGGGCTTCTCATTGAGGTGGCTTCTCTTGTTGTGGAGCACGGGCTCTAGACGCGTGGGCTTCAGTAGTTGTGGCGTGTGGTCTCAGTAGTTGTGGCTCGTGGGCTCTAGAGCACAGGCTCAGTAGTTGTGGTGCATGGGCTTAGTTGCTCCGTGGCATGTGGGATCTTCCCGGACCAGGGCTTGAACCCGTGTCCCCTGCATTGGCAGGCAGATTCTTAACCACTGCGCCACCAGGGAAATCCCACTGTTCCCATGTTTCTTAAACCTTCTCTAATTAAGGGCAGTTCCTCAGTTTCTTTGTCCTTCACGATGCTGGTATTTTTTAATTGTACTGGTTCCTTATTTTGTAGAATGTTTCGCATTCGTAACCCATTCCTTTTCAAGCTTAAGCAACCAAACATGGTTATTCCCTGAGATCTCACAGAAATTAGTGGCAGAGCACCTTGTACACAAACAAAAGACTGCTAATTTTATGGAGAGTTCATCCCAAGGTTTCAGAAAGCATGTCTTCCTGCCAGAAGGGTGAGGGTTGATACAAGTAAATTGGTGAATTTATCCAACAGTTGTATAATACATGCAAATTATTTATATACTAGATTACTGATTTCCTATGGAGTCTTGGGTTTTATGCTAAGCCCTGGGACTATAATAGTGTGCAAAAACCAAAACGGCCCCAAGCCCACAGTTTTAGCTCCTTTTTGAGTCCCCCCAGGACTTTGTAGTGTTTTGGAGGACAAGGAAGTGTATGCCTATGTAAACACAAAGAACATTCAGAACATGGCTAGCAGCAAAGTGCTATTTCAAATGAGATTATGCTAAAAGACTGGTTTTAGACAGAATGAGTTTTACAGAAGGGGAGTAAAGCATGGCGACTAATGGAGAAACCCCTAAATACAAATACCATCACCATCATCGGAGAGATGGAGGGACAGGTAGGTAAGTAGGTGGTCGGTGGGTGAGTAGGTAGGTAGGTAGATAGGAAGAAGAACTAATATATCTATGTTTATCTGTACTTATAGATATATCTAAGGCAGATCAATCTGTTGATCTATCACACACACACAACCCCACCCCATGTCCTCTAGTACCCTCCTGGCGTCTCTCCCAGGCCAAGACACATTGGCTGTGCTCTAGTTTAGATCGAGGTGCCAATTCACAGAGACAAAGGGGCAAAAGTAGGACTCCCTCAATCCCTCTCTTCCCAAAGACACTGGTGAGAGTCCTTACGGTTGAGGAAATCTGGGCAACTTGCAAAGAGAACAGGAGGACAAGGCGAGAGGCAGCGCGCGGGAGAGGGAGGGTCGGCAGTGCTTGCCGGGGGTCTCCGCCCGCAGCCGTGCCCTCTCGGAGTGCGTGTCCCGCCCCTTGTGGCCCCACGCGTGGGCTCCGCAGGCGGCCGCGCCCCGGTCTCCGAGACTCCAGCCCGCGTGGTGGCGCCTTGCTCCTCGTCAGCGGCCGCCACCTGCCCGTCAACGCCCCCGCCAGCCCCCACCGTGGCCCAACTTGACTGGAGTTGGGGTCCTGAGAGCCTGCCCCCTACAGCCGGCCGGCGGAGAGCCCCGCCCCGCCATCCCAGGTCCGAGACCCCTCTCCGCTCTCGCGATGGGAAAAGTTGGCGCCGGCGGCGGCTCCTCAGCTGGGCTGAGTGCGCGCGCTCCTCGCTGGCGCGGGGCCGCGGTCCTCCAGGTACCGGGTGCCTGTGGCGGCGGCTCCTGCTGGTTCCTGTGGTACCGGAGTCCCGACCCCGGGGATCCCCTCATCCGTCGCTGCGAGGACGGGCTCCTAGCAACCCCTTCCCTTCCCGAGCGGTGCGACGTGAGCAGGAGCAGATGGAGCGGCAGTAGCCGCCCCTGGGGACTTGGGGCAGCCGGAGCGTAGGCTCCGGAGCGAGAAGAAGAAGCCACAGATTTGGGGGATGGAGACGCGGAGGCTGACAGACAGCCTGGGAGCGGTGGCGGGGACTCCACCACACTAAGGCTGCTCCGTTGTCCTGACCGCCACAGCCGGTGAGCAGAGCAGTGCTGAGGGGGCGGGTCGAAGAGGTGAAGGGCGAGGGGTGGTGGGCTTTAAAGGGGGCTGGAGAAGCCGGTGTGAGGCTCCTGACGGGGCGAGTGTGCAAAATGGAGCCTCTGCCCACCTTCCTGAGGAGCTGTATCGCCTCAGAACGTGCCAGCGTCCCTCCCTCAGGGACTTGCATCTTCTGCTCCCAGCGCCAACCCTGAGAGAAACTGCCGAGGAAGCACGGAAATCCTACTTCCTGTCACAGTGGCCGGTGGAGTCGAAGACCAGGCAAAGAGTAGGATATTGTTAAGTATTTGGAGTGAGGGGGTCATAGGGTTAACTTTTAGGGCAGCCTGACATTCTCTGGAGTGATTCCCCCTTTACTTGCTACAGGCTTACTGATGTCTCTAGTCAAAGTTTAAGATGACATATTTATAGGCTCTATGGAAGGGGATGAGAACTGAGATGGGCAATCATTGCCCTTTAGTGCCATCCTTATTTCTTGGCATTTAGGGGTTGCAAGTTACAGAGAGAGCCTGTATCACCTTCTAAAGGCCCCAGCGTGTGTGTGTCTGTGCCTGTGCGTGTGCGTGTGTGTGTGTGTGTGTGTGTGTGTGTGTGTGTGTAGAGCCGGGGCTTTGCAATTTGTGCATTTTTGATTGTTCTCCGGTGTGATCCAGTCCTAGAAACATCAATACCCCAGTGATTAACAACCCCTGATCTCCGCCACTGCCTGACTTCCTGCAGTGAAGAGCGCGCACACACACAAAATGGACCTTTTCTTATGAGGTGAAAGAGATGAATAGATTGCAGGAGGCTGACACCTAGGGACAGGGGGTCTGTGATGGGCTTCTGCTGGACACAAAGAGGTCAGTAAGGGTGAAAGTTGGTGATTTGGGGCCATGCCAGGAGAGGTTTTAGATTTGAGGTAATAAATGGGCACCTCTTCAATCTGTCAAAGCTGGCAACAGTGAACGGGGAAACTCTTATTGGCAGAAATAGTAAAACAATAGCTTTTCTGGTAATGATTAGAGACCATTTAAAAAGTGTGTGAAAGTTCTCTAGGCTACCATAAAGCAGGGATTGAGAAGTTATGACCAACGATAGACAAAAAGTAAACACATATATAGATAAGTGGGGATTCAGTCAGGAAACTGAGCGTTTACTCTTTGGAATATGCACAGGTCATCCAGCCCAGCTACTTCTACCGTGCCTTCATTTATGAGAGAATCTCCAGAAACCTTCCCAGAGACATGGCATTGAGTTGTGCTCGTTGTTAGCTTTGAAATAATTGTTTTGAACATTTTAAAATAAATATCTGCTCATTAGGAATTCTGTTGGTACATAGGTATAGATAGTATTGATGCAAATCATGATACCAGCACTCAGTACTGACAGCCCTATCCCAAGAGCATTCACCTGCCCTAATGTCTGGCATTGAGGACACAGTTTCTGGTTCATATGTTGTTCATATACAAGTTTACTGAAATAATTGCAGTAGATATTCTCTCCATCAAGCTCCTGGAGACCTTTGCCCTCACTCCCTTCTTTAATCGCATCTTTAATATCATTATCACTAAAATTATTCATCCTGTTTAAATTTGAATTTCTAAAACTTTTGCACTTCTTCAGTTAGTTCATTCAGAATTTCTGGCTTTAAAGGGAAGTTTCAGACACATCAAAGGACTCTGAAAAAGAAACATATGCTGTTATCTCAGCTGCAGAGTATCCCTTACCTAGTCCTGAAAGATTTTGGATAGAATAAGAGAGAGAAAAAATACATCTTTGGCAAACCAGATGCTTGTTCATTTAAGAAATGACTGAAATGTATTGTCAGATTGTGTGTGTGTGTGTGTTACATGCATGCTCATATGTTTGTGCTTACAAGTCAAATAATGACAGTGTGGGTCAAATCATGGATGGGTGGCATGTGGTAGTCCAGTAAGGCTACTTATTGTAATAAATAATAGGAGTGGTGACTGTTAATGTTTGAGCACCCAAAATTTGCTAATTAGTGAGCTTTCTTTCTTGTCTGAAGTCTTCCATTTCTTAATGCCAACCCCCAACACACACACCTTTTTTGGTACGTGTGTACATGTCCTCATAAACAGAGCTAATCAATTTCACCTAGCCAAATTCATCTGTCTGAGCGTGATGGAGAAAGTAACGTTTAAAGTTATTATTTTTGTCAATTGGAGTATGGGGAATCAGAGGAAACAGAGAGAGGTGACTTGAAATAGAAAGCAAGAATGGAGATTTGAATTCTAGTCCTATTTATTTATCACGTACCATCAGCAAGTCGATATAATGATTTGAGTTTGAATTTCTTCATCTGTAAATTGGGGTCCATGCCAGTCGGGATCAGTTGACAGAATCACATATATTGATACAGATAAAAAGGGCATTGTTGTTGTAAAGTCACATACACGAGTGTGTCACTGCCATTCCTAACACTTTTTTCTCTCAAATCATTAAGAGGAACAGTTCATCAACCCTAAATCTGAAGACAAAGTCAGAAGTTCATAATTTGCCACTTAGATTTCCTCCCCCAGAAAGAGGTGGGATGCAGGCACCACACATCTTTTGGACCTGTCTGATCTTTAGCTAAAAGCCAAGGCTAAGAAAGACTAATGATTATAATAAAACCTGAGTTAAACATATTAATTTATGGTAATTATAGGCTACCCATATAACTTGTCAAGAATTCTGAGTGGCTTCTTTGCCTCCCTCTCTCTCCTTCCTGTCTCCTTCCTGCTTGGAGCAGCCATTGGTAGATGTAATTTTTGCTGTGCACATGATGAGACCTTTCCCTCTTCTGTGAGTGTGTGTTTGTGTGTTCAGAGGAATTCCCAAAATTTGAGAGCCATTATGTAAACCCAGGTACTGATATTTGCATCCTTGTCATACAGGACAGCCTTTCTTGATGGAAATGTGTGCAAGATCTGGACCAAATGAGGGAATCCCATGGCATCAAGGATGCTGAGTGCAGATAATTTGTCAGGGGAAGAACATGCTGCTTCTGCACAACTTATTTTGTACATGATCTAATTTTATATGATGATATTTACTGTCTTGTGGGGTGTGTGTGTGTGTGTGTGTGTGTGTGTGTGTGTTATTTTTTCTTCCACTGAGTTCCAAAATGGTAACCAGTATTAGCTCATTAATCCCTATGAAATTCTTATTAGGTAGGTAGTAAGCATTAATATCTCTTTCTCACATTTTTACGCTGAATATGATTGAAATATTTTGTTTTCTCACCCCCGTCTCCATCTTACTGGCAGTGTTTCTCAAAAACAGTCATCTGCAGTACGCTATTTAACTTACATCATTATGATGGTATTAATGCTGCATGTATCAAATGCTGCATGACTGTCTGATTGTTTGACATTGCATGTCTTCTCCTTCTGATATTTTTAGACCTGAGATGTAACCACACAACCTTGGTAATTAAGCTAGGTCATTTTTTGTTTTGGGGGTTTTGGGAGTTTTTTTGGTAAAATGCTTTATTGTCATCATTTATTTAATTTTCACAATAATCTTGTGAGGGACACATTCTCACACCCATTACACAGATCAGCAAACAGGTTAAGAAAGGGTAAGTAACTTGGCTAAGGTGTTAGGGAGGGTGAGGAACAGAGAATAATTTGGAACCTGCTTTGATCTGACTCCAAAATCTACCCTTGCCTTACAGATTTTAATGTAGAACTTAGAAATCAGGACCTTTTAAGATTGTAAAATTATTTATCTTGAGTGGATTTCAGAGGAGGTTAAGAAGAGGTAAATCCTGGTTAGGGAAGCTCTACCTCCTTGTGAAAAAGGAATGTTTTTAACATGTGCCTGTCACATTTCATTCCTTAGTTCCAAAGGTGACTTCATTGTTTCCCCACTTCATCTTTAAGAGAGTCTTAAAATGAACAATTGGGTGATATATTGAGCATAGGGTCACGGGCAGATTTTGAGATCTGGTCTTGTTTAATACATTTCTGAGTTAACAACAAAATCTGATTTTATTTTGACATTGGCTGTGAAAACTGGGTTTAGTGATCATTTGTGTAAGATCTTTTCACCTGACCTTTTTTCTTTTTTAATAAATTTATTTGTTTTATTTATTTATTTTTGGCTGCATTGGGTCCTTGTTGCTACCCGTGGGCTTTTCTCTAGTTGCAGAGAGCAGGGGCTACTCTTCTTTGCCGTGCGCAGGCTTCTCATTGAGGTGGCTTCTCTTGTTGCGGAACACGGGCTGTAGGTGTTGCAGGCTTCAGTAGTTGTGGCATGCGGGCTCAGTAGTTGTGGCTCACAGGCTCTAGAGTGCAGGCTCAGTAGTTGTGGCACATGGGCTTAGTTGCTCCACAGCATGTGGGATCTTCCTGGACCAGGGCTCGAACCCGTGTTCCCTGCATTGGCAGGTGGATTCTTAACCACTGTACCACCAGGGAAGCCCTCACCTGACCTTTTAAATTTTAATAGAATTGGCTTTCTTTAGCAAATTTATATTTTCCTTTTCTGATCAAGGCTCTGGTCCTGATCAAGAATGCAAATGCAGTGTGGCATGGAAGGCTATTTGCTATTGAGGAAAAAAAGCATAAGATGTGGAGGCAGATGGACTTAGGTTTGAATCTCAGATCTCCTTACTAGCTGTCTTTAATATAGGGAGACTGTCTGCTGTCTGCTTTCTGATGACGCATAGATGGTTGTTTCTCTGACTGTCCACCCAGGTCTGACAGTATTTTAGTGTCTTCAACTTGAGAGGGTTGAACACTTTGTACTTATAAGTCAAGTTCTGGGGAAATAAAGGTGACACATTGATCTATGCCCTTGACTTGAGAGTGAGCAAATCTTACGTTTCACATGATTAGGTGTGTCCCTGTTGTTCATATACATATGTATTTATAGAAATTCCTGAAATTTGAATGCCACTATTTAAATCAGGTACGGGTATTTGCAGTAAGATATAAAGGTGTAGTAGTTTGTTTTACATCATCTTTGTGTTGGCAAATATGGAATCTCTAGCTACAAAATGCATAATTTAAGAATAGAAATTAACCCCTTTTTGAAATTTGCTGGTACCATCTAGAAAAGATAATTAAATATTGACTCTGGGAATGATTCACATTTTTAGAGTTATGAATAGAGTTTAACTGGGCACAAAATACATGGAGTGTCTTCTTTATTTATGATGTTAATAATTCCTAACATTCAGGGAGTACAAACTGTGTGCCAGGGACAAGCCAACAACCTTATATAAATTATCTTACCGACTTTTAATTCTACAGATATTTGCTGAGCACCTAATTAGATCCAGGCACTGATCAAAAGGTGTGTGTGAAGTGGTACAAAAAGTTATGAACATTCCTATGAGGCAGTAGAAGATCCTTGTCATCTGATGGCAAAACTGCTAAAGAAGTAAAGGTGAGACGGGAACCTTCTGGCTGGGATGGTTGTGAAGGCTCATGGCAAGGGTGATGCTTGCATTGGACCATGAATAGTAGTGAGGACTTTAAAAGGGGAGTTTTGAGATGACTCTAAGTACATGGTAGGCAAAAGAACCGCAAGGGCAAGTGTGGAGAGGAAAGAGATTACAATTTCTTAATCTGTGACCTCAATTTTGAATGATTATAGATATATTGCATGCCCAATGAGAAACTGAAACTCTATGCCAAGGAAAAAATCTGTGACATCCCTTAAAGATTTGATTGCCCTTATTTGCACATTTAAATCTCATCTTGGATGTTGTAGCTTTTTTTTTATTATGACTTCTTTCTCAAACACAGTTTTCAAAAAAAAAAAAAAATAGACTGTCATTTATTTAGTAAACTCTGTCAGAGACATCCTCAGCCAGGCTGCCCAGACTGCCACGTTGCTTTATGTCTTTAAATTTATATGCAAATTCTGTGACCTGCCTTTTTGTGTATCTTAATTATTGTCCTATACCTCTAGAAAGTATGGAGACTACACCTTTGTCTCCAGAGGGGAAACTGGACAAAGAGCATCCCTGCAGTGGCCAAAGGTGATGGCCTGAAAGAAGTGTGAGGAGGAGCCAGACTCCTCAGAATATAATGGTTTCTGCAGAGGGGGGGCTCTACTCAGATCAGATGGATGCAATAGTTAAAACCTTGGCAAGAAACAGAGGTGAAATCCTGCTGTTCAAGGTTTACAGTGAAAGAACAGAGCTTATTTTAAAGTGTAGGTAGGGATAAAAGGACCTGAATGCTCTGACATGAACTTTTACATGTACATAAAAGGTCTCATATCTCTCTGCTGAGATCTGCTGAATGTTTTTATACTACTTAAATCAGTAATGTACCTTTGCACTGTTCGAAATGACTCACTTTTGAAGAATTTTGCCACGTTACTTCAGTTTTATTTTTATCATAGTCCTAAGAGATTAGAAGGACAGATATGATTATTACCAACTTTTTGTGGGAGATGAGACAGGCACCACTGGATTACCTGTGTGATTTACACTTCAGTTGTTGGAGGAAGAGGGGCTAAACCTTAGGACACAGCATTCCACTGATCCCTGGACTTGCTCAGGCTTTTTCTGCCGTGGGTTTGAGACAGAATTTATGTTTTGGCTGAAGCCTGCACTCCTGTCCATCAGGGACCTCGGTGGTTGGGGAGAAGCGTGGAGATTGGGCACTGGAGAACCTATACAAATTACATGTGCTGAGCTTTAGAACAAGTTGCTTGGTCCAGGTTGATTTGTGGGTCATTATTAGCCTTTAAAAAGGGCATATACCCTGAGAAAATCATAATTCAAAAAGAGTCATGTACCACAATGTTCATTGCAGCTCTATTTACAATAGCCAGGACATGGAAGCAATCTAACTGTCCATTGACAGATGAATGGATAAAGAAGATGTGGCACATGTATACAATGGAGTATTACTCAGCCATAAAAAGAAACAAAATCGAGTTATTTGTAGTGAGGTGGATGGACCTAGAGTCTGTCATACAAAGTGAAGTAAGTCAGAAAGAGAAAAACAAATACCATATGCTAACACATATATATGGAATCTAAAAAAAAAATGGTTCTGAAGAACCTAGGGGCAGGGCAGGAATAAAGACGCAGAAGTAGAGAATGGACTTGAGGACACAGGGAGGGGGAAGGGGAAGCTGGGATGAAGTAAGAGAGTAGCATTGACACATATACACTACCAAATGTAAAATAGATCGCTAGTGGGAAGCAGCCACATAGCACAGGGAGATCAGCTCAGTGCTTTGTGATCACCTAGACGGGTGGGAAAAGGAGGGTGGAAGGGAGACACAAGAGGGAGGAGATATGGGGATATATGTATATGTATAGCTGATTCACTTTGTTATACAGCAGAAATCAGCACACCATTGTAAAGCAATTATACTCCAATAAAGATGTTAAAAAAAAAGTGACCATGCACAGCATTGCCAAGATTTACTGCCAGCAAGGTGCCATTGCCTGTTGAGACAAAGGTTATTTTAAGTGCCCACCATTGTAAATGAGTCATCAGTGCCTTCTTTTGCACTTGTATCTAATTGAGATGGGGGGTGGAGGGGGTTTTACAGATAAAGCAGAGAGGAGTTTGCTGAACACTGGCAACTCTGCTGCACCCAGATGTGCTATCTACATGATAACAGAAGCTGACTTTTTACAACAATAATAAAAATCACCATATCTTTTGAGCAATTCTCTGTAAGCACATTGCAGAATATCACTACGTTATTTAATTGAGACCTCACAACAACCTTGTGAAGTAGGTATTATCTCTGTTCTAATACTGTGGAAACCCGAGGCTCAGAGGAGTTAAGAAAGCTGCCCTAAATTACCTGACCAGTGACACATCTGGGATTTGAGTTATGTTCTAACTTTGGCCCTAAAGTTCTTTCTACTGGATCACGCCGCCCCTGTGTATGGGTTTATTTTGGGGTTCCTTAGAGAATTTATAAGTCAGTTCAGAGTGATGGTAGGGAGAAGTCTTGGCATGAGAGGAAAAATCTTAAGTGTGCCCCTTTCCAAGTCACCGTGTTCTCAGGTCCCTGGCCCTTTTTATTCCTTCCTGACCTCCAGTTATCCCTGCGAATGACTCACATAGCGTCACTAATGTGTATTGTCTCCAGCTTGTTATCCTGGAAGATGTGTGGAAGCTGCCACTTGCTTTCTCCCTGCTGGCTGCTGACCCTAGAGAGGCAGCATGGACACCATGGACACTTACCTTAAGATAGGGCTACTGAGACATGTTATCAAGTATTTGGCGAACAATATTGGGTTGGCCAAAAAGTTCGTTCAGGTTTTTCCCAGAGCCTAAGGTTTGAGGGTTCTGGTCACCTTCCCTAACTAGAATGACGGAGGATGTGGGAACCCAAACTCATGGTCCATCTGATTCAGGGCTTGCCTATTTGGAAAGTAAAAGGTCTTTGGTTTAGTCCTTCACTTCCTACCACTCTCAATTAGAATTATGAAAAGGGCATTTGTCACCCGGACTTGGAAATTCTGTCTCTAATCTCCACCTGACCTGCCCTGTATTTTGTCCAGTGGGTGGAGGGATTTTGAAGTGGGCTCTCTTACTGACAACAAAACTACCTTCAGGTAAGATCCTCAGGCCCCTGCTTCTAAGTGAGTATCCTTTACCCTTTGAATTGTCTTTGTAACATTCTTGGTAAACAATTGACCATATAATTGTAGGTCTATTTATGAATTTCCTATATTGTTAAAATTATCATTGTTTTTCTTAGGGAAAAACACACCATCTTGAGTCCTATTGCTTTACAGGAAATCTTAGTTTCATATAATAAATAAACAAACAAACATATAAAGTTTTATTGGAACACAACCCCATTCATTCATTTTTACATATCATCTGTTTTTGTGATACATGATGCAACAGCAGAGTTCAGTAGTTGTATTGGTTTGGCCAAAAAGTTCGTTCTGGATTTTCCGTACGGAAAACAGAGACCATATTTTCTATCTGACCCTTTATAAGAAAAGTGTGCTGACCACTGGTCTAGACCATGGGGAGGAGATTTTTAACCATTCCTTTAATATTTGTCTATGCTGTTTTAAAATTTTTTGCCATGTGTATGTATTCCTTTTGTGATAAAGCTATTAAAACATTTTAAATGGTTGTGCTACATACTAAAATGTAGCCTTTGCCCTTGAGGTTGCATATACTGGTGGGAATAGACAGCTACCCAAACAGAAAAATTGCAGTTTAGAGTGATAAGTGCATAATAAGCATAATAAGAATTGTGTAAAGTACTATGAGAACAAAAATGGGTGGGGAGCCAACTAATCCTCCTGGGAGAAGGAAGGAATGATTTTATAAGAAATTGGTATTTGAGCTGGCCTTTATTTATCCAGGATTAGGAATTTGCAAAGTCAGGGATGATTGGGAAGAGGAGAGGTTATCTATACCCAGTTTTCCCTCTTTTTTATGAGAATTAGGTCCATCTTAGTGGCTCTTAGTACATGTAACAATATGTGATCAATCATTCTTCCTTTAGACTCTCCTCCATCTCCATGCCATTTGGGACCCAGACTAACAGTCTTTAAATATCATGTTTGATTTCCTTTTTCCTTTTAAGCATCGTGTCTCTGAGTAGACCAAAGAATCTGAGCTCCCAAACAGATAAAGACTCGCCTTAAATCTTAA
Organism: Balaenoptera borealis; assembly: GCF_965194805.1. Taxonomy (NCBI): domain Eukaryota; kingdom Metazoa; phylum Chordata; class Mammalia; order Artiodactyla; family Balaenopteridae; genus Balaenoptera; species Balaenoptera borealis. Next base: position 97,294,558 of record NC_138874.1, on the reverse strand, counting down.
ACATTTGCTCTCTCATCTCTTCACAGCGGAATGTCACTAGCATGGTTGTGACAGTTTCTGCTTGATATTTGTGATGTTGCTGCTTCTGCACAAGATGGAAATGGGTGATCCTGTCATCTTCTTGGGCCTGTGGCCTGAATCAGTGTGGCTGTTGGGGTGATTATGACAATTCGGTTGTCATTTTCTGTTAGTGCAATGTCGCTTCCCTAGGTGGTGTGACGGTATGTGATAGAGGGAACGACATCGCCGTATCCACAGTCACCTTGGTATATACGTGTAAATGTGAGGGATGGTGTACCTAAATTAGGTCAGTGCATAGCTCATGACTGTAATCTCAACAGCTTTCTCAAAGCTGCTCCCAGAGAAAAAAATTAACTCATAGAAGACTTTACATTTTTTTCCCCCAAAGACTCCTGTCCATCTCTTCTTCCTACTATGGATATTTTAGTTTTTTTAAAGGTAATTGTACATTAAAAAGTATCATCACTGCGCTGCTTGTAGGATTTTCACAAATGAACACACACACAAATGTAGCCAGCACTCATGTCACTGCAGCGTTCCAGAGGCCCTGCTAATACCCTTCGTAGTCAGTTCCCTCCCCTAGGATAACCTCTGATATGACTTCAAATAGCATAGGATGTTTTTTTTGTTTGTTTGTTTGTTTGTTTTTTAAAGGTGTAAGCAAGATGGAAGTTGTCTGTTTTTTTGTTTTTTTTTTAACTTTGGGTTTATTTATTTATTTGTTTATGGCTGTGTTGGGTCTTCGTTTCTGCGCGAGGGCTTTCTCTAGTTGCGGCAAGTGGGGGCCACTCTTCATCGCGATGCGCAGGCCTCTCACTATCGCGGCCTCTCTTGTTGAGGAACACAGGCTCCAGACGCGCAGGCTCAGTAATTGTGGCTCACAGGCCTAGTTGCTCCGCGGCATGTGGGATCCTCCCAGACCAGGGCTCGAACCTGTGTCCCCTGCATTGGCAGGCAGATTCTCAACCACTGCACCACCAGGGAAGCCCCATAGGATGGTTTTAATTGCTTTTATACTTAATATAAAGTTTATGTAAGTGGAATTCAATTCTATGTCCTTTTTTATATCTGGCTTTTTAATTCAGCATTATGTTTTTTAATTTCTTCCAAATTATATTTATTTGTGAATTATTTGAGCTCTGTAATTTGAGATTTATACTCATATGTGTCTTTTTGATGAACATATAAAAAATAAAATGGGGGAGCCATTCAGAGTCCTCTGCCCCGCACCCCCCCACAGTAAACTATCAGTCAGTCCTCTCTAGCAACAAGTGTCCTAGGGATACTATGAAGTGAGAGGTTTGTTTATTTAATTTGTAATGAATTAATGAATGAGAAATGAAGCCTGCCCCTTCACTGCTGATTTTCTTCTCTCACGTCTTGCCTCCTCGAAGTTATCCTTAATTTAACCATCTCAGGAGAGAACTTAAGATTGGAATGGGGTCTTGATATGGGAGACTGAGAGGGTATAAGAAATGGTGTATAAAGAGCATAGAGAATATGTGACTGTTCGTGATTTGACCAATGCCTCAGAGCACTGACTTTTAATGCTTCATTCCCTCTGGAAGTTAGGAATGTGGCTAGTGGAAAAACGTAATTAAGAAACCAGCCTGACTGTAGAAAACACAACTTTTGATTGAATTTGGTGGGTTTCTATTAATAGCAATATTCAACTAAAAGTATCAGGGCTATTTAGGTAATGGCAGGGACTTTCTTTCACTGATGGATTATCTGAGGAGGTATTATTTTCTATTTCAGAATGTATGGTGAGGTTGTTCCAAGAGTTGGCACCTCTGTATCCCCAGCGTCTCGGTCTGCTGAGCCCCTTGCCAATCTAGTATGTGTAGTTGGCTTCCAGCTCAAGTTCAGTTCTTCTGAAAAACTGCTGTTTTACACTCTTATGGTGTTACAGACTTCATGTTGCTGACTTCAGAGCTTCACTGAAAGCATCTCTGTGGAATTGCTAATTCGTAAGGGCTGGCTGAGTTCATTCCTACCATAGTGGCTTCTTGTGTGATACATATTCATTCTCTGTATAGATGTAGATATAGCTCTATCTCTGTCTCCAGAGGCTCTTTTTGGAAAGGCTTGGCTCTACCAATTTTACCTCATCCCTGGGTTTTGGGTTCCTCATGGTCTATGAGAAGGTAACATGGAGACCAAACCGTAGAGATGTCAACTCGCTTCCTTGAGAAGGGCAGTTACTTTCGTGGAAAGTGATCGTAGACATCAGTAAAATTATATGAGGGAGACTAAAACACCTCATTGTAGTAGAGTCAGGATTATCCTATTTATGAGCTCAATTTAATTAATTATTAAAGGCTAAGACATTTAGAGAAAATTTTAACAGCATTCTATTAAGGTCACAGTGGCTAAGATTCAAGTTTAAATGGTTTTAGCGATTGCATTGTTTCAAGAAGTCTCTTCCATTTGGGGAGGTAATCTAAGATGTGAAGTGGAGAGGCCTGGGCTCAGGGTCAAAAGACTTACATCAGATTCATCCTCTGCTATACACTGGCTCTGAGGTCTCAAATATGGCACTTACATTCCACAAATAAGGAGATAAAAATACCATTTCCCGAGTCAGCTTCCCATAAGCTATGAGAGCATCCAACGGAGTGAGGGCCTGACTCACTGTAGATGTCCATTGAACTTTTGGTTCAATTATATATGTCCATCTTCTCAAAGAGAGTTTGTTCAAGAAGTTTCTATGAGCCAGGAAGTTTCATGAGATGCTAATGGTCATGATTTGTGAGCATTGGTCCAGGATATTCTTTTTAGGTTGGGGGAAGATCATCAGTCTTCTGATCTAGAAGACTGGAGTTTTAGTTCTGATTTGTCCTTCATTTGTTGTGAAATTTTGGGGCAAGTCACATAACCTTCCTTGAGCATTCAGTTTCCTCCCCTGGGCTATAAGAATAATACCTTGGACAGTTTACTGCAATTTCTTTGTGTATTTCCTTATCTGTAAAGTAAGCACAGTGATATTAGCCACCTCAGAAGATCTTCAAGAGACTAACATGATTCAACACCTGGAAATGCTCTAGCAGAGTGCCTGTTGTATGATGCGTGCTCAAAAAACGTTAACTGGAATGATTTTCACTTCTTCCTAGAACTCACTTGAATGAAATCACCAATCATGGAAATTGGAATGCTGAGTATGCTGTTAATACAGTGTTAATGCCATGATAGTTATCTGAAAAAAAAAAAAAAAAAAGGAAAAGAAAAAAAATGAAAACCTGTCTACCTGTCTAATGCTCCCAGTTTTATTTTACTGGAATTTTCTCCTTCTCTTTCTCTCTCTCTCTCTGTCTCTCTCTTTTTTTTGCTCGCTATGATGTCCATTTGTGGTAGAGCGGCAACAACAGCAATAACAACAACTACAGTCGGGGGCCAAACTGCCAGAAACCAAGGATGAGAAGGGCTACCCCTCCTTGCCCATCCTCTTCTGTGCCGCTGGGTTTTCTCTGGCAGGAATGCTTCACGTATTTCCTCAGGAGCTGCAGAGCTGGGAGCACAGCAGTTTTCCTAGAACGAGAGGCAATAGACGTCTGCTTCCCTTGCGGCTCATGTTCTCACTCAGCAACCAAGCATGTCTTTATCCCGGCGGAAGTTCAGACGGCCTTTCCCTTCCTGTCTCAGCAGCTCCTGCCCGAGCCTCAGACCCAGTCATGACAAGTATGGCTGCTGCGTGGAGCACGTCTTCTGAGCCCCGCAGAAAATTCAGAGAGCCTCTCAGAGAATAAAGCTTTGCCTTGGACTGTGGCTTTGGCCGTGACTCTTTTTCCTAGCAAACTGTGGTGCTGAATGAAACAAGATGCAAACTGTAATCCAGTCACAAAGGCCAAAGGTTGAGGAAGAAATTGCCATTTCTCCTTCCTGCTTACAACTCAAAGAGTCTGTCTCCCGAATCCTTGTTAGAGTTATTGGTATCCTGGCTTTATACATACACCCTGGTATTTGAGTGCATATACTGGTGCTCACAGCATTGGTTTGAAGTTAGTGGTTCTGTCACCGCTCTAGCTGTATGACTTGGACATTCAGTTAATCTCTGTGAGTCTCAACTTCCTCACCTGTATGATGGGAGGAGTCATGTCTGTCCTGCTTACCTGGTCAAATAAAATCTCAACTTTGTAAGTCTGAAACCTTAGGGTCCCATACCTGGGTAGGAAGCTTGCATGTTATTTACCACAGCTTTTGTCTGCTGCCGGTGACCATCCCCTCACCAGCCTCCTGCACAGATGATCCTCCAGGTTCAGACTGAGGTCTGACTGGTGGGGGAGCTGGCCTCCTCAGGAACTCTGACTGTGAGAAAGTTGTGCCAGGCTGAAATCTGAACTCTCCAATAACTTTTACCTGCTGGTTTCTGTTTCATCTCTGGATCCAACAGTACATTTAATCTCGAAGTCTTCTGTATATTGAAGACTACTGTAAAAAAAATACAGTCAATTTTTTTAAACTGGGTATCAAGTCATTTTTTCAGTTCCTTTGCCTGCTCTGCCCTTGAGATTCTGATCTGGATTGACTGCATGGAACGGAACATGGTGCCTGGTGTTCCTGAACATTCTCAAGGGTCCTTGTGGCATCGGTTATAAAAGTTTTCCTGATGATCCCTAGAAGAAAGTGTGATTATTATTAATGATAGGTGTCCCCACACATAGTGGGTCTACTCAAATCCTAGAGCTATAATTGTAAAAGCAGGTTTCTTAACATGTTTTAAATTATTTTAACTTGGAAATAATTTCCCCCTCTATTACCTTGGATTATTTTTTATTCTGCAAAATAATAAAGATGAATTAAATTTAATAAAAGACGTAGAAAAAAATCTAAAGAATAAAATAAAAGTTATTTGTAACCCATCTATTTGTAAAAAAATAAAATATTTTTATACCTTACACCTTGGTCATGTTTCCACATATATGATTGTATATGTGTAATTGCTGAAATTATGTAACATGTGGTTATGTGGCTCTGCATTTTGTTTTGCTGTCTTATTGAACATTGTATTGTCTTTCCCCATGTCATTATCAATTATTTATAAGTATCATCATAATGGTTGCATCATAATATTCTATTGAATGAATACACTGTAATTTACTCAATGAACCCTTTGTTGTAATCCCTAATTTGTAGCCAATTTCCAGGAGCTTCAGGGCTATTCTCTTTGAGAAATGGAAATAAGGGAGAAGGCAACACCTCTGGATTCCCACAGCAGGATTTTATTTTCCAAGTGCTGGGGTAATCCCTTCACTCCTCTCTTCCTAAGTAGGCAGAGTTAACAGGACATGTAGATCAGATCCTGTCAGAGCTGGAAAGCTAAAAAAACAGGTTGATTTGTGCATATGTATTAGTGTGTTGTATCCTCACTTCACAAATTCAAGTTTAAAATGCTGTACTGGTGATTTCTATAATCAACAAGATGTTTGGATTTGTTTCATTTACTGATGCAAACGGGCCCACCAAGGGCTTGAACTGCCTCTTTCCTCTGATATCAAGGATTTTCCCTTGATCAAGGAAATTGAAGAAATCCAAGTACAGTATCAGGCAATTGCTGTCCTTCAGTGTCAGGAAGAAAACTTTTAATGCACTGGAACCCAGAGCTAGAAATCAAAGAATCACAGATTTGTCTTCCATTAATATGATTTGGGACGATGTTAGAGCATAGGTCTGGCAGCAGGAAGGCTCCATTCTCATATAATCAGCTCAGTCATCTGGGGTCGTTATTAAGGGGGCAGTATCCCCGCTCCTCTGTAAACTTGCAGAACCAATCACCAAGATAAGGGAATAGGAATCTCTGTTGTCTACAAACTTCCCAAGTGAATTTTGTTAGGTAAATTTAAGAAGTGGATTCTGACCCATGCACAGAAGAAGGTTTCTAGGCCATCAACTTAGCCTGAAAGAGAATTGTCCTGTCCCCACACCTGTATTTCCAACAAGTCGTAACACCTTAGATATTGAGCTTTACTTTGGATTTCATCTTTGGTGATTATCAAGATTACACAACTGGAAAATAGTAGCTGCATAAACCTATAGCAAGGGTGATGGGATTTTTTCCAATTAAAACGTTATCACTTTTGAAAGAGGCATCCCACATCTCCGCAAAGGCACTGCCACTAGTAGAAAACCAGCTGCATTCCTCCATTGTGGGCCAATTCCACCCTTGTGGAATGGATACAAACTGTGTGTCTTCACCTCTGGGGACTGTCTGGCTTGAGGCAGTAGCATATGGTTGACTGTTGAAACAAATAAAAATAAAACCAAACAGAAACTTCTGGTTGTTTAGCCCCAGTAGAATTCTCAAAACCTAATACAAAAGGCTAAGCCCAGACACAGCTTCACTCCATCTGTGCCTCGCCTCCAGGCCAGGGAAACATTAACCTTATTGGGGCCTGGTCGCTGGGGTGCTTCCAACACTGTTCAGATTTTTCTGATGTCACAGGTGTCTGTTTGTGCAAATGAGAAACTGCTAATTGTGTATCTCATGTGCTTATTAGGAAAGATGAAAAGTCAACCGACCAAGACGACCTCCTGGTGCTAGTAGTGAGGGCGCCCATATCTGATGGGCAGTTCCTCATGGTGCTGGGCTGTGGTGAAGAGGCATGAAAGTTCTATGTTATTCTTTCCCGTGCTATGATTTCAACAGCCAGGGAAACAAGGTCTTAAAACCTCTAACTTGGGTCCTAACACAGACAAAGATAATAGATAGGAATTATCTTATGAAAAGCAGGACAGGAAGAAGTTTATGGGAAGCGGAAGTGGGAGAGAGAGATGGCCAGTCTTTTCACATTAAAAAAAATGGGAAGTATGGGTATCCTGAGTCTGCAAGTTGTGGGCTGCTTGAAAATAAGAAAAGTTTCTCTCTTCCTTGTTGGACCCCCTGCATGGGGCGTTCATGCTTCCTGTTCCCTGAGCACTGTGAGGCTGTTGGATTTTGTGGGTGGGAGATGTAGGCACCTGGTTCCAGCAGAGCAGGCGCCACTGTAAACTAGGGCATCCCCCCCGTTGACGTGTTGTCTCCTTCAAAAATGCAGATGGACCTTAAGGCCATTTGTCCATTGTGTATATTTCCTAGAGCATTAAGGAAATGAGAAGCAGGTTTCTTAAGTGTCTGCCCATTTCTCCTGTGGAGGAGGAGAGGCGTAAATGGCCCCTGTGAGTTAACTCTGACTATGCTGGATCCATGAAAAGCCTTTACAAGAGCAGCTGGTCTCTCCCAGAGGCTGGGAGCCAGTCAAGCCCAGAGGATTATAGGTCTTAAAGACCCTTTAGGTAAAGGGTATAAATGCTGAAGGCATGGCAGTCTCAGTGCCCTGGAGCAGGGTCTGAGGGAACAGGTACATGTTCTAAGTAGGAGCAGAACCATGGGTCACAACCAGTGTGGGCACGGCCGGCACAAGACAGACTACAGGGACCCAAAGAGGAGGACAGGAGCCAGTGGGACAAAAATTCCAGAGGTAGAGCAAAGTAGGTGCTCCTAAGTCTCATAAAAAGCAAATGACTATTAGAAGTTGCAAGGGCAGGCCTAGCAAGGAGGGTGGGGCACAGAATAAGAGGTCTCTTTCAAACTGAGTAGCCACTTGTTTCATCCCAAGAGCCTTTGTGTACTTCATCAGGCAGGGATACCGTTTGGAGGTTAGGGCACCTTTGGGCCTTACATGTGGTATTAAATAAAAGCATCCATGAGGGATGAGGGCTTCCCTGTCCTGAAGGAAGCACAGCTTGGGATTCCCCTCCTGGAAGCCCCACAGATGGTGGCAGAGCAAAGACTGCTGCCTCCCTGGAGTCTGTTCTTAATGTTTATGACCACAGTGTCCCACTGCGCCCCTCACACGCAGGAGTCTTTCAGGAAAGTTTTGCGCAGTGGATGCTGGGTCTGTCCCCTCTGCCTCTCTGAGAAGTGCTCAGAAAAGAATATGAAAAGTGGGGCATCAGGAAGCTCTTAACAAGAACCAGACCCACCTCCAAAGAGCATTGACATATTGCTACATTTTTTTTTTTAATATGCCTTGGGGAAAAAGGGAAAAAAGTTAACATCTGACTCCTGATATCCTCTAATTTTTCTTCCATTCCTCCCAAACTGTTTTGGGGAGTTTCATACTAAAAATGGCAACATAACAGCAACTAAAATACTTATTTCATATTTTCTTGCAAACTTTTTGCTCCTATTTTTCTTTGTGATTGTTGAGTATGATCCAAGCATAAAATGACTACACCAATTGAATGCTCACTCAGGACTGAAAATTTGGATGGGGGCAGCCCCTTGGAAACCTTATAACTCTGGCCAGTGGTGGAAAAAGAGCCCATGCTCCCATGTGACAGTGATTACTCACGATGGCCTGGATCTCATGACACTGTGTCTGATCAGTAAACACAATAGAAGAGCTGTACTCCCTCTCAGGTGTGTCTCTCTGCCCACAGTGCCGTCTCCCCCATTGTCAGACGAACTGGTCTCAAGCCCTGGAGGCTGTGCCTGTTGGAGAATTTGCCATTGATGGGACTTTTGTGGCAGAAATTTTTGCAGGCAGAACACACCTCCCCAATCTGCCCTAACTTGAGGAGAAAACTCTGGCATCATCTCCTCAGTCTGCCTGGCTTAACTGATTGCAAACCTTGTTTTCCTTTCTTATAGCACTTTTTTTTGGCTGATTATAAAAGCAGTACGTACTTGATATAATAAATATTAAGCAACATAAATTATAAAAATCTAACATGACGATTACCCATTAAGCTGCCACTTATGGATAATCACCATTAACTAGTACATATTCTTCCAGTTATCTTTTGAGGCTTTCAGGAACATACAGAATGACTGCGTATGTGTTTATAAAATAATGTTTAAACACACAAACATATACACAGAGATCAGTTCATACAATGCGTATTATACACTTTGCCTTTTTTTCACTGGCAAGAGATTTGAGTCATTTTTTCCTATGCATCCATGCAAATCTACCTCATCCTTTCTTTTTAAGTAATAGATCTTATTTTGCAGTTTTAGAGTCATAGAAAAATTGAGCAGAAAGAACGGAGTACCCAAGTAACCACTCTGCTCCTCATGTACACAGCCTCCCCTGCATTCATCATCCGACAACGTAGTGGTACGTTTGTTATAATCCATGAACAAACATTAACACACCGTTATCAACCATAGTTTACACTAGGAATCATTCATTGTGTTGTACATTCTATGGGTTTTGATAAATGTATAATGACATATACCCACTATTATAGCATCATACAGAGTAGTTTCTCTGCCCTAAAGATCCTCTGTGCACCACCTCTTCATCACTTCTTATCATAAACTCCTGACAACCACTGATCTTTTAATTTCTTCATAGTTTTGCCATTGCCAGAGTGTCATATAGTTGGAATTGTACATTATGTAGTCTTATCAATTGGCATCTTTCAGTTTGCAATATACATTTAAGGATCCTCCATGCCTTAATATGGCTTGATAGCTCATTTATTTTCAGTGCTGAATAATATTCCATTGTACAGATGTACCACAGTTTGTCTATTCATCTACTGAAGGACATCTCCCTTGCTTCCACATTTTGGAAATCATGAATAAGGCTGCTACAAACATTTGTGTGCAGGTTTTTCTGTGGACCTAATTTTTCAGCTCAGTTGGGTAAATACCAAGGAATGTGAGGGCTGAACTATATAATAAAAATACATATAGTTTTGTAAAAACACAAAATGCCAAACTTCCAAAGCGAATTGAGCCTTTTATGAATCTTCCTTTGGTGATGTATCTAAAAAGTCATTTCCAAACTCAGTCATTTAGATTTTCTCCTAGGAATTTTATAGTTTTGTGTTTTACATTTAGGTCTATGATCCATTTTGAGATAATTTTTATGAAAGTGTAAGGTGTCATGTGGATTTCCAGTTGTCCCAGCCTCATTTGTTGGGAGACTCCTATTTTCCTGGAATGGCCTTTGCTCCTTTGTCAAAGATCAGTTGACTCTATGTGTGTGAATCTATTTCTGGACTCTATTTTTTCCCACTGATCTATTTGTTTAAACTTTTGCCAGTATCACACTGCCTTGATTATAGTAGTAGTAGCTTTGTAGAAAATCTTGAAGTCAAGTAGTGTCAATCCTCCAACTTTTTCTTTTCCTTCAATATTGTGTCAGTGATTCTGGTCTCTAGCCTCTCCACATAAACTTTAGGATCAATACATTGATATCCACAAAATACCGTGCTGGGATTTTGACTGGGATTGCATTGAATCTATAGATCAAATCAGGAAGAACCGACATCTTAACACTGTTGAGTCCTCCTGTTCGTGAATGTGGATTATCTCTCTGTTGAGTTTTCCTTTGATTTCTTTCAACAGAGTTTTATAATTTTCCTTATATAGCTCTTTAAACATGTTTTGTTCAATTTATACCTATTTCTTTTTTTTTTGGATGCTAATGTTACCTCATCCTGTTTAGTGGCTGCAAAATAGACTATTATATGGATGTATTTAAGAACCCTCATTCATTCTTAAGTGCATCTTTAATTTGTTTTTATTTTTAATATTTATTTATTTATTTATTTGGCTCTGCCGGGTCTTCGTTGTGGCATGTGGGATCTTCAGTTGCGGTGTGCAAACTCTTAGTTGCGGCATGTGGGATCTAGTTCCCTTATCAGGGATTGAACCCGGGCTCCCTGCATTGAGAGCACGAAGTCTTAGCCACTGGACCAGCAGGGAAGTCCCAAGTGCATCTTTAATTTGGATGATTTTAAAAAATGAACAAACAAAAGCATAGTTCATTCACCACCCACCACCAAATCAGAGATGGTGATATATTACTTTGTCAAGCTGGAGGCCCAGATAATAAAGGAAACCAATCTATATTTATCACTCAGGGTGACAGTTGTCGAATATACCAGCATAAATAGCAGCAAACTAGATTGTATGAAGTGGGTAAGCCTACTCTAAAATAAGTACTTAAAAACAACTTAGCCTGGTATATAGATAGATAGATAGACAGACAGACAGATAGATGTGTGTGTATGTGTGTGTGTGTTTCTAAGAACCACTGATTCAAAATAGCATGGTGGAATCTTAACATTCTTCTACAGTAATTCTCAGGTTACATTTGTAACCAAGCCAGGTTTCACAATAGTAGTCTAAATTTTGACCCATTAGAGACCATTTTGGGATACCTTTGATTTATACTTGCTCAGATCTCTAATGTACTTCATAAGGTTAGACTTTAAAGGAGGCTTTTCCTTGAACATTTAGGAAGAGTTTTAATTTATTATTTGTCTGGTGTCCCCTTTAAAACTGTGGAAACCTCCTCTTTAGGATTTAGGCAGTTGTCTCCATGATATCCTGAAGGCTCTTCTGTCCCATCTGCTCAGGAAATGTGAGCCCTGAAGTTGTAGCTGATTTGAGGTTTAGACAGACTGTAACTCAAGGTGACGGCAACTCTACTGTTTGTTCACCAGGCTGTTAAGCCTGTCATTTCCCAAGGCAGCCTACAGAGCAAAGTTTTATTTAATTGTTCAAGCACAAGAAATAAAAATATCCAAGTCCCCTGCTTGTCTGAAGCTTTTTTCCCGGACCTTGTCATCAGCTATTGTTTAAGTTAGAGAGAAATAGACTTGGTGAGATGGCCCCATGAAGACTGAAGACCACAATAAAATTGTAATACACAAGAACTCAAAAAAGATGGTTTGGAGATAAAAATGTGGCATGTGAGAAATGTTCTTCCTCACTTTTATGTATATATTTGAAAAAAATATTTAGAGAAAACGATCAATAGGCTAAAATTACAAAATAAATCCAGATGAACAGACCCTATATCTTTGACTAACAACTTTATCCTTAAAGTTTTATTTACAAGACCAGCAATTAGTATGGATCTAGCACTAACAGTACAGTCTTCTAACAACTGTCAGTCATTCTCATTGGATTGATTCAGAATGAGGAATTTAGACAGGCTGATTTAAAAGAAAGTGGATGGGCCTAGAGTCTGTCATATAGAGTGAAGTAAGCCAGAGAGAGAAAAACAAATATCGTATATTAATGCATATATATGGAATATACAAAAATGGTACAGATGAACCTATTTGTATGGCAGGAATAGAGACGCAGACATAGAGAACAGATGTGTGGACATGGGGTGGGGGGAAGGGCGGGTGGGATGAACTGGGAGATGAGGATTGACATATATACACTACCATGTATAAAATAGATAGCTAGTGGGAACATGCTATAAAGCACAGGAAGCTCTGCTTGGTGCTCTGTGACAATCTAGATGGGTGGGATGGGGGGTGGTGCGAAGGAGGTCTAAGAAGGAGGGGATATAGGTACACATATAGCTGATTCACTTCATTGTACAGCAGAAGCTAACACAACATTGTAAAACAATTATACTCCAATAAAAACGGGTAGTATGCAAAAAAATAAATAAATGAAAGAAAGTGAGAACTGTGATCACCAGTCTTAAACATGATCTTAGCCTTGGTGTTCAACAATTGGTGAGTTTACAGTTCTTTGGGGGGATCTAAAGGAACTCCCACAAGGATCTTATGAGTCACTTTGATATATTTTTTAGCAATAGTGCTAGCACTTTGGACTTTGTGGATGATGGATGATGTGTTTGAGAGGAAGATGTGTTTCGCTATTTCCAAAGCCCTACTGTAGTTTGTAATTACAATGATAGTTAAAGGTGTAGATGTTAAGAATTAAATAGGGTGCATCATCTGTAAGGCCACAGATGTCAAGCAGATATGGCTCATGTGTTAGGTTGACAGGATCGGGAGGTGGTAGGCTGAAAAGTTATCACCTAAAGGGAGCAGCAGATGTCTGTCTCCAGCTAAGTGTTACAATATGCTAAAGAGAGCTCAGGGGAAGAGCTGAACATCTTCAGGTTTGTTTTGGGGCTTAGGCAAATGACTTGGTTTGGCCAAATAGAACGTTAAAAAAGTATTTATTATTCATGCAGAATCTTGAAAAAACTGCTTGCATGAGTTCATCTCCTCTTTTGGAATCCTGCTACCATGAGTACAAGCTTAGGCTAACCTGCCCGAGGATGGAAGACCACAAGAGGAAGGAAATGTGTCCTAGACAACCAGCCTTGAGCCAGCTAATTTCTAAACATGAGGGAGCCCAACCAAGATCAGCAGAAACACACAACTGAAGCTGACTGCAGACACATGGTGAGTCCAGCTGGGCCTGGCCTAGATCAGCAGAATTGCTTAATCACCTCACAGATTCATGAAAAATAATAAATGTTATTGTTGCACAACACTTGAGGTTTTATGGTTGTTGGTTAGACAGCATTAATGTGGCCTCAGATAACTGGTACGCCAGCCCATGGAAGTGGTCAGTAAATGTTAGCTATATGTACTCATGTTTCATTGACTCTAAGGTGCTTAGATGATGGTGCCTTCTTGAGTTTTCCAGAAGCTGTCTGTAGAAGGTTTTTGCTCAATAGCACTATAATTGCCACCTGGCTGACAGTGACTGTTATATCCATCGATTCTAAGATGCATCCTGAATTTCAAAGATGTCAAAATGCAAAAATTCTGCTTATTGTAGAAAACGTGACCAAGACTCCTCAGGATAGTGATGATCTTGAGTGTAGCTGAAGCCCAGGTCCTCGGAGCCAGAGCATGTTGTAAAAATGGAGGTAGTCAGCATGATACAATATAGAATCAGAATTTCAGGTTCCTGGAGCACAGGGGGACCTGGGGAGCATGTGGCAAAAGGTCGTCTCTGTTGAAGCAGGTCAGTGCTGTCCTCTTTGACCTCCTAGGTGTCCAGAGGAGGAGCAGATTGGGTGACTCATGAATATTCTCCAAGTTGCCTAAACATTGCAGGGACAAAGGCTTCAGAAACAAAGCTTTCTTTCACACTTGTAGTTTGAAGGTATAAAGTATGTCCCCTTAGGTCTCCTAATGCTGAATTAGGATAGTGTTTAATTAAGCTGCCTATAAATGGTATTGGGACAGCCAGGTGAGTTTAAATATTACAATTAAAGGCACTTATTTTACCTTTTGCTTTTTATGTTTCCTAAGGGCTTGTATGTTACACAGAGACAAATTAATATTTTATTCCATTATCTCAATCTTCTTTAGTCTTTAGTAGATTCTGGTAAATGGGGTTAATATTGGACATTTACACCTTTAATGGATGTTTACAAGCATCACAAAAAAATCAGTACTTTCATTTCATTGTTACATATCATTTTGGACCAAAACATTCCCTAGGTTGAGTACCACCCTTGGCTCCAAGTAATCTTCACGTGCTGACAAAAAATCATATTCTCCTTCAAAAAAACCCAAGACTCTGTAAATACCTTCTCTGAGAGTTACAGCAACAATCTCCCCAAACTGTTTGAAAAAATGGTGGTGCTACAAGGATCCTGATTGTCCCTTTCATAGCGAAAGCCCTGAAGAAAGCAGTTCTCAGTTGAGAGCAATTAGGATGCTGTAGCTGAGTGCTAAGCTTATTCTGAATCCTTGTTCTGCCAAGGAATTCATGTTCCTCCCTTGTGTCTATGTCTAAGAGGGTACCTTTGGCATTATTAATTATCGGGCTTGGGAATCAGGCTACTGAATTATTCTTCTTACCTAAAATACAGCTTTGGTTTCCTGCCCAGACCTCTTGTAATTTCCACAGAAGGCAAACCCAAGTCTGGCTCCACCATATACCAGGACTGTGATCTTTCCTAAGTTCTCTGGTTCTGAACCTCAGTTTCTTTCTTTTTTAAATGGTTGGCGGTGGTTGGTAATACTGTCTTATAATGTGTGGTGGAATTTAGAAACAGTAAGATACAGCAAGCACCTGTACATAAAGACAAGACATAAAGAGGTTACTTCCCATCTCCCATCTTTCTTTTTTTCTTTTCTGTTTTTTTTTTTTAAATCCCGAATTTCTCTCTCTGGGCCTGGCTACAGATGCCTGCCATCTGCCTGAATGTCCAGATTTGCTCCCTCTCAAATGACACAAGTCTCTGTTCCTCTCATTTGGTGGGAACTTTCCTTTTTGGTGAATTTCCCTGAAGGGACCACCAGCCTAGATTACCACTGCTCATCTTACTCTATGACATAGTTTCTCTATCTCTGAATGTTTGTGTTGCTGACCATTCCAGTGGGCATACTGTGATCTCTCTCCCTCCCCAGGGAAGTCCTGAGACACACTGCCTCCCCCTTTGTAGCCCTGGACTCAGCAGCAACCAGGTAAGGGAGAGTGTGGATGAATCAGTGCAGTCTGTCACTATCCCTGGGAATCTTGTTCAAAGAGAATTTGGTATAGAAATTGAGGCACCCCTATCATCTTTATAGAACAACAGTAGCAAAAAGGTGACACTGCTGAGATTAGGGACATTTGTATCCACTGGGATCACTGTAAACACTGACCTCAAGGTCTCTGAAAGGTCATGTGTCAAAACAGAATAAAAGTGGACATCTGTTGAACATTTTCTGTGCCAGACTCTCTTCTAAGTGCTATATATTTATCATTTCATTTAATATGCACAACAGACCCATGATATGGATGGTAAAATAGCTCTATTTTACATTTGTGGAAATTGAGGTTTAGAGAAACTAAGTAAATCACAGAAGGTTCTATAGCTCCTGAGTGGCAGAGCCAGTATGTAACCTCAGGCAGTGAGACTCCACAGTTCTCTCTGCTTCCCTCCCTCGTGAAGCCATTCTCAGGTGGGCATTGGTCATTTTCATATTCAAACAGACTCTCAGGAACTAGATGTGTTGGAGAAGTTCTGGGGAGCTGAGGGGAAAGGGACATCCATGGTTCTGTTATGAAGGAAACTACATTTGCAGCCACAAGTCATCAAATTCGGAACCTAGTTAAGGATTTAGGTGTCAAGGATCAGTAGAGTTTCAGGTGCACTGTGTCAAGTGTCCAATGGCAGGGAGGGGACTAAATTCCTGTAGTCAAGTCTTTGGGCACCAATGAATGAAATATCTTCTGGGTATAAAGGAAAAGACAGGGCCATATGCCCTTCCCTCTCTTGGACTCTACCCTCTGACCTACGGCATATGGAATTAGAGGACATGCGTATATGAGCCAGATCTGATACTAATCAGAAGAAACTTCCCTCCTTATTATGTGAACAAATGTATATTAATTAAAAGTGAATCCTCCCAGTGACTGTAAATTAAAGGGCATCAGGATTAGTATATCTTGAAGCAGAAACATAGTATATGTATTTGTATTCTTGCACTTCAATATCAAAACTACGTTATTTAAAAACATAACCATGCAAGGAGATTTTAAGATGCTTCTGTTTGCCTTTCTTCAGGAAACTTCATCTTTAGCTTTGAATTCTTCATCTTTGAGGTCATCTAATAGTTTTTCCTTCCTTTTGGCAATGTCAGGGTGTGAAAACTATTTTTTTCAAACACCTGCTTTATTACATGTAAAAGAAAATGTGTTTTTTACCTTTGAAAAATGAAAATGTATTAGGATGCACATATGCTCAACAGCTCATGCCTCAGAAACTGTTCTTGTTTGAAAGCCCACAGAAATAAACTCTACTTAAAAGGTGGGAGAGAGATTTATTGGAAAAATATCATTAGCTTGGGGATAAGGCAGCAAGAACCTCAACTAAGATTCTACCAAAGCGACAGTATGGTTTATGCATGTCTGAGCTTCAGGCATTCTCTTACTCTTCTTACTCTTAGTATCATTTAATCAAGGTTCAAAGTCCTAAAAAAGAAGATCCAATTGACCAAGATCGGGACACTAGCCCACATCTTGGCTTTTCCAGGAGATGGAAGAGGAACAATATGGCCTCCTTTGCTCTCATCAGGGGGAGATGGCAGAGGGAGGTTGGGCTTAGGTACTGCCAAGATCTCACACTTTGAAGAATTGCCCAAATAGAAAATGGACATGCTATAGAAACAGAGGTGAAGTGTTGAGTGCTAACCAGCCGGAAACAAACAAAATCTTTTTCTAGAAAACAATGTAAAGACGATATATAATGTGCGTGTATATGTTTGTATCTTGCCTTATATTACAGGTAGGTTTCTGAAAAGCTTTATTTCTTATTTCAGTTGTAAAAGGGTAACCATTTATTTGTAATAATTTGGGTGCTGCATCTTCTCGCAGCTAGTACTGAAAAACGGAGCCTCAGATTGATTTTGTTTAAAAGTTGAATTGACCTGTAATGCCTTTCTCCAAGGGAAAGAGGGTGAATATGTAATTGAGATCCCTTGGGGAAGAGGATTCTGAATTCTGCCAGCAGGAAGCTCCTCTTTTGAATAGATCTTGATGGAAGATTCCATCACGGATCTCATTACTTCAACCAGACAATTATCATTTAGGAGCTGAATGTTCTGTAATCCCTTTCTCTTTTCTTTTTCTTTGTGTGTATGATCATGTGAGTGATTTTTCTTTGCAAGATGCATGTGATTTCAACCCTGGCTAGAATGATTGATTTTATCGTCTTCTTTAAGGAATCATGTTTGTTAGTTGAGTGCCTGCTAAGAGCCTGTACATTTTCTTTACAGTCTACTTATGGTGATGAGGCTTTCCTTGAGGGCCACCAGCCCAGGGCACATTTTCTCTTCTCCAGAAACCTGGGACACAGAAATCTCATGCTTGATGTCTTGGTTCTTTTGTCCTTTCCTGCAAGTGGATCATGCACCTCCTCCTCGTCCACTCTTTCTGGCAATTCTAGAGGCCTTCTGATAGGACCTAATCTGACCTGGTACTTAGGGAAATTGATGCTGTTATTTATTTTTTATGCATGTAGATTACAAGCATGAAAAACAGCTTCCTTTATGGCTCTCAAGAAAAATCAATAACTGGTAACTGGGATTTTTGTGGGCAACTCTGAGAATCTGCCCTTACGAGCTGACCAGCGAATGTGGCTGTAACCAAAGACCAAAGCCTCTAGCTGGCCTGTAAATCAGAGCCAAGAGACTTAGGGGGCTTCTAGCCCTAGGGAACCCATGCTTAGGGATTTCAAGGCCCAGTCAAATTTTGCAGAGTTATAAAACTTGGGGCTGAATTTGCTAAGTTAGCACATTAAAATAAAAACAAAACAAAAAATAAACAAAACACTAAAACCAAACTTCCAGCAGTTAACAATGGATTTCAAAAGGATGCAAGCACATAATCTCCAATGAAAAGGTAATCATTTATTTTGGATAAATTTAGTTTTATGAAAAACATGCTCTATTTTCTTATTTTTTCTTATATCTAAAGCATGCATCATTGAACCCTTCAATATTACACTCTACAATGAAGATAAATCACACAAATTTAACAGTGAGTGAAAGAAGCCAGACATAATATTGCTCATACTGTGTAGCTCCATTTATAAAAATGATGTAAACAGGTGACATTGATCTCTGCTGACCTGGGTCAAGGCAGTGGGTTATCATCAAGGAGTAGATGGAGATTATCTGGAAGGGAATGAGGGCGGGCACATTTCTAGGATATTAGTAATGTTTTGTTTCTTAATCCAGGTGATGTTACATACATCAGTTCATTTTGTGAAAATTCAGCAAGGTTTCCAGTATTTTATATGTATTTTTTGGTATATTCTACTTAAGTTAAAATAAAAAATAAAGACTATGCCATCAAAGCCCTGTATAGACCAAACTGGCATTTGGAAAGCACTGATCTGGTTTGGTTTCCTTTTTGACTGATGAGGAAACTGAGGACCTGAGAGGGAAACTATCTGATTCAAAGTTATGAAGCAAATTAGTGACCCAAGTGGGCGTGGAGTCCAGGCTTCCTCAGCTTAGTCCAGGGTCCTTGCCATGCTGCAGGCTCCTTCATCCTGAGATAATCATTATGCTTGAGGCATCTCTACCAGGCAGGGCCCAACTTACAGGAGGGTGCATGTTCAGGTGCCTGCACTTGGCAGATACTCATTCTATGCTTATTGACTGAGACCTAGAATGCATATTGCTGTCACTCATCTTCAGCCAGGGAGCTGGGTACTTCTTAATAGATAGCTGTCTCTGTCATACTTTTGGCCATTTTATTATCTAAGAAAAAATTTTCTTCCGTTTTCAAGAAAAACTTCCCTCCTTGAACACTCGAAGCTTTCCAACCATTCTTGTTTTATTTTCTCCTCTCACATTTGCATCACCTATCTTTTTCTTTCTACTGGGTCCCCCCCACCCTTCTACCTATAGATATGCTCAATATTCCCCTGTCTTAGAAAATGAGATAAACAAAAGCAAAGCAAAACAAACAAAAGTAGCCCCTTTCTTTGTCCCTGATAGTGACTCATATATATCGGGTATCCATCCTATGTCCACCTGCCAGCCCAGCCCACAGTCAGGCAAGTCCAGCCTCCCTCTCGAGTTATTTCTTTACATCTTCAAATTGTTTGAGGAAGACAAGTAATCATTAATTCTTCCTGCTCCTTATCTCCAAGTTTCCCCTCAATCCATGGTTGTCTGGCTTCCACTTGCACAGCTCTGTGGACACTGTTCTTTGGAGTGATGACCATGTCTCCTTGGTCAGGTGTCCCTATATCCTAATTTTCATCAGTTAGTTATAGTGTGTGTCTGTGGTCCTGAAACTCATTTTAGTGGATCCCTGTTTTCAAATCCACAAAAATCTCACAGATTGGAGAATACATTAAGTGGTCAAGACCACCTCTCCATCACCATATAAATGGTCATTACTAAGTCCTCATTCTCACTGACACGTCACATTGGGTGCGTGTGTCTAACACTTTTGAGCATAAGCTTTGACACAGCACTCTGGATCCGTTCCCAACTCTCTTGTGTAGGAGCTGTGTGATCCTACACAACTTATTTAATCATTCTGGTTCTCAGTTGCTTCATCTGTAAAAAAGAAACTGGTAATAATGTACTTGCATGGGATCAACAAGAAAGGTATTAAAAGTGTGTTGTACTGGCATGGAGTTAGCAGCCAGTAAGTCAGACCAGTTCTCACTCTATCTTCCTTGTTGGCTCTTCCTCAGGTCCCCCACAGTGTCTTCTTGTCTCAGGTGATGTTTCTTGAGATCCTCTGTCCTCTCACCCTTTACTCACAGCACACTCACTATGGTTGCCATGTTTAGAGTTTCTGTGTTTGACACTACGCTAGTGCCTTATGGTTAAGCTGTGGGCTGAGCAGCCTGACTTCATGGGTTTATAATCCCAACTCTGTCACTTAATAGCTGGATTTATTGGGCTGGCCAAAAAGTTCGTTAGGGTTTTTCCGAAAGATGTAACGGAAAAATCAGAACGAACTTTTTGGCCAGTCCAATACTTGGACAAATTATTTTACCTTTTGTTGTTTCGGCTACTATAATTATAAAATGAGGTTTATAGCCATTATCTAATTTCATAGCTGCTACCTACTTCAAAGCAGTTATTATAAAGATCAGTGAGCTAAGGTGTATATCAAATGCTTAGCACAGTACCTGGAACAGAGCAAGGAACCACAGAATATTAGCTATTGTTATCCTCATACACCAGATTCGCTATTTTGGCCCTGCATTCCACCCTTACCGTAGTTCAGATCTTTATTCCTTCTTTCTGAACTAGAATAACTTCATAATTAGTTTTCCTGCCTACAACCTGCCCTCCTTCCATCTACTGTCCTTGGGAAATGAGTTGAATTTTCCTGAATCACATTTCAGATCGTGTGATTCTTTGATACTAAGAAAATCTGTGGTTCCCCATTGTGTACTGATTAAATTTCAAACTCTAAGTCCTGCTATTCAAGCTCTCCCCTATCTAGACCCTACTTATCTTTCAAACATTATTTCTCCTTTGCATACATTGCTGCACCCAGTGGCCCACCCTAAAGGACTCTTTCTCTCCTCCTCATGTCTGACTGCAGTTACCTCATTGGGGACATTGTTTCCATTGTTCCATCCATCTCAGTATTCTCCCCTCTGTAAATACCCAATTACTACCATCCTTTGAAGTTCAACTCAGATGTCATCTTCATTCTGACTGCCCTGATGTGTCCTCTACCCCTAAAATGGAAGGATTCTCTCCATCCCATGTACTCCTCTGAGGTATTGTCTGCCTCTTTCCAATAGGTGCAACACTTTCTGCTTTGTGTTCTGTCTGAAGACAATTATTTTCCCCCACAAGATCAGTTTGCATCAGTATGTCCAGGGAAGTAGGTGAAGGTGGCTTGATTTAATTAACCCCACTGTTTGCAGGAACTGAACCTTCTGTGGAGGTTACTGCAAAAACCATAAAGGGCTCTAATCCTGCCTTGCAAAAACGTAAATCTGAATTGAGGAGAAAGAGTGCACATACATGAAAATGACTTAAGAACATTCTCAGAGCAGCACATAAACAGGTGCAGATTAAAGAAGTGCACATGGAGTTGATCAGTGCTGAGGGGATGCAGAGCAGGGAGAGCTCATAAACCTTGTAGTAAAATGTGTGAAGCCTCTTCAAAGAAGGGGAGTTTTCTGGAGCGAATAGAAAGAAGAAAGGCAAAAGTATTGTCAGAAAAGAGAGGGACAGTTATCCTGGTGGGTAGGAGTGACTGAGCAGGGTGCAGGATGTCTATTTCTTCTACTGCCTGAGGGACAAGGTGAGCTCTGTATTGGAGAATTTTAGGTCCCAATCAAGATATGCTCAGGCCCCAACTTAGAACACTGAGGAACTCAATCCTTCATGTTTAGTGGTACCTTGGAGTCATATAGCTGGGTTATATCTTCTTTTACTTACCAAGCATATGATCCTTGGAGTCAGATATGCTGGGTTACATCTTCTTTTACTTACCAGACATATGATCCTGGGCCCATCATTCCACCACCCTAAGCTTCAGTTTGTCCAAAAGTCTTCAGTACAGCTTGAAGTTCAGAACACAGGATCTGGCAGGAGATTAAATTCTACCTCTCCTAAGTACTGGCTGTGTGACCTTGGAAATGTCTCCTAATCTCTCTGAGCTTCATCTTAATGGGATGGCCATGAGGGTAACTGAAATAGTGTACATAAGAGTCTGCCATATCATAAAGATCAATGCATTTTAGGTGATATTATAAACATTATTTGTTACATTCTTACAGTCAGTATCTTTATCTATAAAATGGGAAAACTAATAATCATTTGCTGTCTGAGACTAACCAGAAAGATGCATCATCACTGTATTTAATCAATTGTATAATTTTGTGATTAATATCTATCTTCAATGCTAGAATGAAATCCCAAGAATTCAGAGCTTTGTCCATCTTACCTACCACTGGGTGCCTGGTACTAAAGACTGTTTCTAATACAGTGTGAACTAATATACAGACAAATAGGGACTAGGGAGAAAAAGTTTTAGTGGTAATTATGGGACATGCACAGCTGGTAGATGGTAGATTTCTATGGACTAATGAATTGTGCAAATTATTTCCAGAGTTGTTGGAATGAGGCCATTTGCATTAAATATGAAGAGTATTAGTAATTAAGCTGTAGATTCAAACTTTCTTCAGTCTATGTTCTTCTGTTTTATTTTTACCTTATTTGCAATAAATTCATGCTCTTGCCCCCATATTCTCTAACTTTGTCCAATGATGCTTCTAATTTTCTCTTATGGATTTTATCACTTACTATACAAATTGAAAGATTTATGAGCAAAGAATCATCTTGGTTTTAAGAAAGTGCTTACTGTTAGAATCTAAGGCATGGTGTGTCTTCTGACAACTATTATAATTATTGGAAAACCTCAATTAGATTGTGGGAGGGGGGAGCATTTCCATAGGGTAAGTTCCACAGGTGAGAGAGAGAGAGAGAAAGAGAGAGAGAGAAAACGAATGAAAGAGAAAATCAAAGGGAAAGATGTTTAGTCATTAATCAGCTTAGTTAGACTTGACTTTGTCAACTTGCCATCTTAAAAGTGGCTAATAGCTTCATCTGAAAATATTATTTAGCATCTACTACATGCAATGTTGTGAAGTGCTATACTGGGTAGTGTGGGGATTTAGAGAAAAGAATGGGACACAGTCTCTGCTCTCAGGGTTCTTCTGTCATAGTTGTGGAGGGAAATATGAATCAATAAAACTTGAGTAAGCCTCTGGAGTACCTTGATTTTTAGTCCAGAGATGTAGGCCAGGATGTTGAAGGAGTTTAGAAACTAGTCATCTGAGCAATGATGAGAAAACCTCAGAGATACTGTCTTAGAAAGATTAAGTAGGAGCAGACCAGAAGTTTCAAGGACTAAATGGAAGTTACATAGAGGAGTGTCAGATTAATTTCATATGGCTCCAAGAGGAAGGATTAAGATTGATCTATTTATTATCTCATTTATTCATTTATCTATTAAATAATACCAAACATGAACTAAATGCCAGGCATTTTTGTAAGTGCCATAGAGAAAAGAATGCACAAAAATCTGTACCCTAATGGAGAGGAATGCCCTAAACTAAGATACAGAGAAGACCAGCTTCAGGAGCTGGACTTCTTCAAGACCAAGGCTTTTAAAAAATGGGTCATCTATGGATAGGGTCGAAAATCTTTCATAGAACTTTCTAATTGTTAATACACAGAAAGCAGTTGACACATCCATTTATTGATTTATTCAGCAAATATTGATATTACTATTTACTATAATCCATGAAATATGCTACATATGTGTTGTGAACACAAGGTTAAATAAAACAGACAAGGTCTCTGTCTTCATGGAGTTTATATTCTAGATGGAGGGAGAGACATAAACAATTATACAAATAAACATGACAGTTTCAGGAAGATATGATTCCCAAACAAACATGATCCCAGCCAGCTGCCTTCTCATGGATGTTCTCTCCTGACCAGATTGCCTTAATATTCCCTTCAGCTTGACTAATCTTCACACAAGTTTGCTTTTGAACATAGTCCCCCGACTTCCATTTTCTTGGAGCATTTACTTTAGAAAACTTGAAATTATAAATACTTTTTCTGCCCCTTTGAGATGTAAATCCTCCTAGCACTTGCCAGTTTTATAACCCAGGAATGTCTTTCTCAAGGATAGGAGCTATTCCTTTAATTATCAAGAAAGATAGCAGCCTAATTTCACAGTCTCTGTGGAAGGGTAGGAGGCTGACTTTGATAAGCACCAGTTAGCAAACAGAGCTGGTCTAATCACATTGAGCAAATTCCTCCCTCATATCCTCCACTATTTTCCAATAGCTCACCAGGTACTTAAAAACTCTCCTGCCTTTTATTTCAGCAGAGTTGAGCTCATTCTGTCTCCTCTTTTGCAATAGTCTTGAATAAAGTCTCCCTTGCCTGTTAAACTCTGTCTAGTGCAATTTTTTTTTGACACCCTCTTTCTCTATTAGACATTTTGACAATCTGGGCATCTGGCAGGGGAAAAGTGACTGGAGTTTACCAGAGCTTGATTCTCCCAGCAGTAAACTCATGTTCTGGATTATTCTTTTGAATTCCTCCTGGTTAGCACCACAGGAGACTATAAGAGTCCCCTTAGTTAGGCTTCTGGAAGGACAATAACATTATATCTGCTGATAACTCAGAAACCCAATTTGATAATGAGATGGCAGAGAGCTGGCCTGGGAGAGCCAAGCATGGGAACCAAGCCTGGGCTCTGGCATGGCCTGAATGAGCAATTGAGATTCAGGCCTTAAGATCTGCGTTAGTAAGCTCTAAAATTGATACTGAGCATCTTAGAGTATGGTGAACTTGGCTATTTCTAAGGACTCTCTCCCTGCTATGATTTCATATCAACTTCTCTGAGAATCGACTTGGGCTTCGGAAAGCTTATTTGTTATGATTGTATAATGGTCTAGAGAGCCGACACACTGAAATTTACTTTACAAACTCCTGTTGTTATCTAGTTTTGCTATCTTTGTTTGCTTTACTGTTATTTTTTCATTAGGATAAATTCCCAGCACTGAGATCACTAGGTCAAAGTGTGTATCATTTTTATGGCTCATGTTGCCTGTTCAGAGTATTGCCCTTTTGAAAGATGGAAAAAATTTATTTTGCTGCCAGCACTGGCTGAGTGCACAAGTATTTCACAGTCTTGTCCAACTCTTTTTACTAATTTAAATTTGTTTTGTTATTTGTTTGATGGGGCCTGATAATTATTTTTATATAATTGCATGTATTTAATTGTGATCTAGTCTATTTGTTCCCTCTTGGTAGCATGACAAAGACTCTGGAGATATGTTTCAGGTGTCTGTCCCTGGGCCCAATCCTCCCTTTTAATCTTTTCATTGATTTCTGATTTCTCATAATCTTCTCTAGGTTTAAGTAATTATTTCTGCAGTATTTAAGTACTGCAATGTGAAAAAAGGTAAAGGAGACATCTCAGTGGGATAAGCGCCAAGCATGGAGATGGTCTCTAAAGCAGGACTCATTCCTGGGCTGTGAGAAAGTGTCCCTTTAGGCCTGGAGAGATGCATATTGAGCCCGCTTCCTGTATTCCTTCCATCATAACCCAACCAACTATGAGACATTATATTAAAACCAACTAGGAGTAGCTCAAAAAGGTAAGAAGCTTCCTAGGGTTGCTTCAGGATAAGGAAGCCAGATAAGAATGAGAAAAAGTATCTTGACTGGTGGTTCACAGGCTAACTGTGCATATATGAGACTTAGGTTGTTATATTTTAAAAAAGACTATTGAATTCAGCATTTTGCAAAAAGATTACACATATTTTGAAACAAATTGAAACAATATACAAAGGTGTAAATTTTTAAATGATGATTATTTTTCATTTTTAATTCTGGAAAGCACATTGTGTTAAGGTTTTATGTATTTATATAGATTTTAAATATTATTTTAAATATTATTATGAGATATTATAAGCATACAAGAAACAATAGGGAATAGTCTATTGAACACTTCTTTACCTATTACTAGCCAGCTTTATCAAATTTATCAAATTCCCATATTTCATAATTTTCCATGTCTATTTTTTCTATGCTCATACACATTACTAGATTGGCAAATGTTTCATTCTTTCTTTCTTTTGAGTGTAATAATAGTCTGCATAAATTCTTCTCCCTACACTGACATTTTCCCAAGTCAATACTTCTAGGATAGTAGTTTGCAATACATTATAATCATGTGGAGAACTTTAAAAAATATTCCCATATCTACATCAAAATGTTTGAAAATGTCATTTAGGACGACTATGTTGTTGCTTCTACTATGTCGTTGTTGGATATCTACGTAATCTCAAATTATTTTCCCCAAATTACCTGATTATCACAAAGAGGAAAAGGGTGACTTCATAGTGAAGAAAACTGGACACCATCTTAATCATATTATCAAAGCTAACATAACCAATATTGGGACAAAATGACATCAGTATATCATCTGATATGATGCCCTGAAAGCACACAACATCTGTTTTCTGGCATTCTTATAAAAAAATGCATAAACTGGGTCTAATCATGAGGAGAGCTAAGACAGACTTAGCTATTGAAGGGCATTTTACAAAATAACTGGCTTAATTTGCAGGGCCAAACTCTTTTTTGAAAAAGTAAAATGAGAGAAATACAAAATCTTTTTCGCATTTAGTGAGTTCTCATAAGGTATTTACTGAACTGAAAGTTCAGTAAGGTCGAAACTAGTCCCCAGTTGGTCTCTACCCAGAGCATATTTGAGGAAACTGTGAGATTTTGAATCTGATGCTACAGAGCAAGATGCTCTCCTTCAAACCACCTCATGGTGCAATATTCAGGGTTGGGTCTCTCCATCAAAAGGATACAGGACTGACCTAGAGAGAGGGGCAGAAGCCTGGGACTCAGAGTCTGAGATCAATCCCAGATTTGTCATCAATTTACTGTGACCTCAGGCAAGTCACAGTACAACTCTTTATGCATTGTCTTCCCTTTCTAGAGGAAATAAAAATAGCTGCCTAATATAAGGAGGTTGAGTTGAAAATGAGATAGGATCATAACTGTTGAACCCTTTGGGGTAAAATGTTAAAGTTTCTACACAATCAAAAGAAAATAATGTCCTGTTATCAGGTGTGTTGTATTAAAAGATTAAAACTTTACATTGACTGAGAACAAAGTGTTCTCACCTTGTTCCTTACTGATAACCCCTCCTGAAGTCAGAATCTCAGATCCTACTACCTCTTTCTCCTCTTACTGTCCATACCCTTCTTCACCCTCCTCCTCTGCCTGAAGCCCCAGCTTTATTACTGGAAGCACAATTATCTCTTCCATTAAAAAGCCCCATAGTCTCCTGCAGATAAGTAAAGAGGTCTTGTCATCCTACAGCCATAGTATTGTCTCATCCTACAGCTTCACCCCCAGCATATCTTCGTTGTTGATATGTGTTTTACTTACACAATTTGAATGCTGCAGGTAGTATGTACAGTTGAGCTTCCAACAGAAGTAGTTGGTGGCATAAAATTGACTGAAAAACTTTCTTCAGGATCACATTGTCTTTGATTCAGTGTTTCTCTAGCTTATCACCAGTGGTCAGGATTTTTTTTACTCTTGGGCGCAAAGAACAAGGTAGTTTCAACTAACTCCCTCCACCCCCAAACATTTTCATTTTACTATTCATTGGAGTCCATTTGGGAGAAGACATATGACTGATCGAGGGCTGATTATGGACAGATTGTGGATTCCTCATCATTCTAACACTGGGCTCTTCACTCTCTAAAAGGAGAAGATGAAACCAGTTCAAGATGAGAACAAAGAAGCTGCCAAAAACTAGCAGCATGGCTTTAGGCAAGCTGTTTGATCTATCTGAGCCTCTGGTTCATTATCTAAAACAAATGATAGTTTTGTATTGTGAAATTACATTCAACTCTGGCACTTCTAATTCTGGCTTCAGTGGGAAAGGAAATAAAATTTCCTACAACCAATCTGCATGCACTCTGGTCACATTTCAAATTCTCCGTGTGCAAATGGAGAGGAAAGGAGTGCTGATGTGTCAAATCCCAACAGAGGGAGCCTGATAAACTGTAGGGGGAAAGTGTGATTGGTTGGCCTTGTTCTCTCTCGCATCTCCTGACCTGGAGGACTAAATGGAAAGGGAGCTACCAAGAGGCCATTACAGTGATCCAAGAGAATAAGGAGGAGGGCATAGACCAGAATAGGAGCAGCAGGCACCCCGGCCAGCATCTGCCTCACCGTGGGAGTTGGATAAATGTTTACAAAAAGAATAAATGCCCCTTCCCTCCTCCCTCTAGTGGGAGGAATTCCAGCTTCCTTGTATAAAGTGCTGTAGTGAGCTGTTCCAGGCTCTTTGACATTTAAGGCTAGAGGGTATAGTATGGGCCTGGGACTGCAGGACCATATGCTGTCAGTCTATATTATTCATCCATCTTTTCCTTCATTCAGCATTTACTGAGCAACTTAATGTACGTCCTATTGCTGGACTTTTTTCATGTTAAAGATATAACAATAAACAAGACAGTTACAGTCCTTGTTCTCATGTAATTTATCATCTGGATTGCTCACCCCATCTGTACTCCTCAAATCATGCAGTCTCTCTTAAAACCCTCTGGACCAGTTCATGTGAAAGTTTTCCTCCCTGAACTGTTTATATGCCCATTGCCTTTACCATAAGAATTCACATTGAGTCTGCTCAGGCTGCCATAACAAATACCATAGCCTGGGTGGCTTAAATAACATAAATTTATTTCTCATAGTTCTGGAAGCTGAGAAATCCAAGATCAGGATGCCACCATGGTTAGGTTCTGGTGAGGGCTCTCTTTCTGGCTTGCAGACAATCATCTTCTCACTGTGTCATCATGCAGCAGAAAGAGAGAATGAGAGCAGTTCTCTGGTATCTTCCTATAAGGGCACTAATTGTATCAAGAATGCCCCACCCTCATAACCTCATCTAAACCTAATTACTATCTCTCAAAGGCCCCATCTCAAATACCATCGCATTGGGGGTTAGGGCTTCAACATACGAATTTTGGGGAGACACAGTTCAGCCAATAACAGGTATAAAGTGAACTATTTAATCTGCAAAATGGGCATACAAAGCTCTGCTCTACACAATGCAAAGAATTATTGTAAAACAAAATATCACTTGAATATGTTCAGATTAACCCACATATGTCAAGGTGTCATGAAACTTTAAAGCATTGTCATTAACTTTCATTTCTGCACCTGCTTTATTTGAGCAAATGGAGTGCTTTTCCCCAAGAACATTAAAGTCTCCTTGAACACAAGGATAATTCTTTCCCTATAGTATCCTCAGTGACAGATAACACAGTGCAGGCACATAACTCTGAAGAGTGTAGAAAGGAGGAAGAGAGAGGCTTCCAAGGTCCTTTATCAGCAGGTCCCACTGTGTTGGTAGAACCTAGCACTCTCCATCCTTCTTATCATTTGTCACTAGGATTTAATTTTTCTGAAGAATTAATACCAACATTTTGAAGAATCCCAAAGTTCAAAAATACCACCAGGGTAGAGCACGTTCTTATTTCAGAAACATAGTAAATAGAAGATAAGCAAACTAAATTTTAAACAATGCAATATTCCTGTTGGATAGCCAGATACACTCAGTATCTAATACTAATCACTTTGAATCCACATTTCAAATGTGTGCCTTGGCAAAATGCTGTTTCTTCATATTCTGAAGCTTCAAGAGTCATTCTCTAATGATCAGAGTTGGATGTGTGGGACCCCCCACTACCTGTAGTTTGTCTTAACCGATGGCTTGGAAATGCTAGATTGTCTTTTCTGAGTTCCTCTAATTACTAGTGAGAACTATTAAAATTGTAACATGAGACACCACCTGGGTCAATCTCTTACCTGATGGAGTATCTTCTACTATATTCTCTAATGATGATTTAGCCTCCAATTTGGAACTTCCTGCCTTATAAGGTACTACACCCCTTTGTTGGGTGGTCTTATACTTGGAAAGCTCTTTATCTTATTGAGATGAAAGTTTCTTCCCTCTGATCTTTGCCCTTTTATCCTAGTTCAGCCACACATAAGGTCACTTACAGTCAGTGATAAAACTTTTATTTCCAAATCATGAGAAGTCTTTAAAAATTTTATATACACACATAAACAAATGTAAAAGAGGGAGATAGCGGAATATATTAGACATAATCTCACTCTCCAAACATAATTACTCTTAACTTTTCAGTATATGTTCTTGCAAGTTTAAAAAAGCAATTTGGCCTTTTTAATGTTATTATACTGTAATATTCTTCTGTAGGTACCCCCATACACACACAGAGTTATCAATACAGTATCATCATTTGGGGTATCAGTACATTTTCTTCTAAAAGTGATTATTAAATGTTTCATCGTATGGATGTATCATAATTATCTAAAATTACTCATGCAGGGCTTATTAAATAATAAAAAATATTTTATGAAATGCTATTCTATTTTGGGTAGCCTATATTCCAATGACATTTACTTAATTTTTATTTTAGGATAAAATGCTGGAATTGGAATTACTGATCAAAAAATTTTTTTTCTTGATTGTTATTCAATAGCTAGGGCATGTCACCTAAGTTTTATATTATCTGTAAATGAGATAAATGATTCTTTTGTGTATTTATCTAAGTCTGTAAAAAATGTTATACTAGAAGGATCCAAGTAAAAATATTTCTGGCAGAATTCTAGATACGAATATTTAGGTTGACCCATTGAACAATTGATGGCATCTGTCAAATGTGTACATATATCAAATAGTGTCTTTAACTGTCATTGATGTTCTTCCAAGGAGACTATTATTTTATAAAGAGTCACCATCAGACTGAACAACCAATAATTTCTATAATAGATTTTTGTTCTGTTTTATAAAATTATAACAGCAACAGCGTATTATTTTGAAATGCTAATGTAAGAATACATAGTTCATTTCCCTCCTTGGCTCTTCTTCCTTCCCTGTTGGGTGCATTTCAAAATCATGTGGTTGCACAGTATTGGGTGGCAAAGAAAGAGAAACATAACTTTTCATTTTAAGAGTATAATTCATGCTGGCTCCTAAAGATCACATCTAATTTTTCTCCTTCCCTCCCTGAACTTCCTTAAAGATCACATCTAATTTTCCTCCTTCCCTCCCTGAACTTCCTTACGTCTTTCCTTCTTTCTTTTCTTCCTTCCTCCTGGCCTTCCCTCCTCCTTTCCTTCCTTCCTTCCTTCCTTCCTTCCTTCCATGAATTTGCAACCTATCTTCTTAATAATTAACTGTGGAGTTTTGAGAACTGTGTTTGGACTGTACTAGGTGGAATAAGTCCATGTTTTATTATTAGAATTGCCTGATAATGGTGTATATTCATTTACATTCATTATTATTAGACTTGTATTTGTTTACTTGTTTTGGTTCTTGTTTAATAAAACATTGGATATCTCCATTCTTTCGTAGGAGTAGAACCAAAATCATAGACCATCAGGGTTGAAAGGGGTTATAAAGCATCCCATCGAGTGTTGGAATTTTTATTTAATATGGAGCCCAGGGATGGATGTGGCTTGAGTAAGGTCACAGGTCAGCCAGTGGTAGAGCCTGGACCAGATTCCAGGTCATTTTGATGCTTAGCTTAATGCTCTTTCTCCACCCTTCCCCCTCCTTTTTTTTTTTCCTTAATTACTCTTGGTTAAGTCAATGATTATGAATCCTTTATTGCATCTTCTAAAGAGTCTGTCTTTTTCCTTTCTTTCTTTTAATTTCTCCTTTTCTCTTTCCTTCACTGCAAAAAAACTTAAAAGGATCCAAAGAAAACCTCAGATCCTTCCATAACAAAACCTGTCTCAATTCTTTCCTCTTTGGATTATACACAGACTACTGTGTATAATAACCAAGACGGCTCTTGCCTAATTTGGATCCTAGGAATGTACATGATCTGCAGAGCATTCCGTCAGTGCTCACTGTGCATCAGGCCCTATGCTAAGTTACATCTGCACGCATTGTATCCTTAAATGCAATTTTTATAACAATCCCATTAAAGAGATGGTATCATACCTAATTTATAGATTGTAGAAAACTGAATCTCAGAGAGGGAAGAAACATTTAAATTTTACAGATAATGCATGATGGGACTAGAATCTGAGGAGCAGTCTGTCAGACTCAGAGCCAGCTTGATTTCTTCTCTCTAGAGTTTGCTGTGTGTGTGTGTTTATGTACGTACCCCCAAGTATGTGTGTGAATGCATGTGTCTGAGTCCACATATATGTGATGTTTATGTCTGGAATGTGTGCATGTGTGCATCCATACACACACCTAAACAGGTGTGTTAGGACAACGGTGAGACAATCTTGTCATTTCAAGGGATGTGGCTACTGATACGAAAAGGAAATGCCCTTTAAATAGTCTGAGCACCTCTCAACCCAAGTAGAGTAATGCTTATTCTCAGTCTTTTCCAGACGGGGGATGGCCTATCATTTCATTTTGTTATAGGAACATCTATCCCTAGCCTGCAGTTTATGAGAAACATTCTGTCAGCGGGCAGCGGCATGGGCTCACTATAATTAATCTCTTTCTCACCCCACACTTCTGAGAGTGAGAAACGAAAGGGCATTAAAGGGAGTGCAGTTACAACCCAAGAAGGGACCACATAAAATGTTACCTTTTGGCTCAACACACTGCTCTATTCATGAGCCCTAGTCCTGCGTTCTTACCTCAGCAGGGCAGGCAGGGCGTGTTGCTGGCTGAGACCCACTCTCTGTGATCTGGTAGGAGTATTAGCTAAAACTTTGCTGAAAGTTAAGATTTTGTGCCAAATGTTTTTGGTGTTTTTTTTTTTCCTTATCCCATGTGTGTTAGAGATAAGATGAATAAAGGCAAAGAAAAGAGATGAATTATTGGTGGAATTTAAACTTTGGAGTCAGGGAGTGGAGTGTGAGTCCCCACATTTCCATGTAATAACCTAGAGTGAGGTTAAGTCCACTTAACCTTTCTGGGCTCAGTTCCCCCATTTGTAGTATAAATATCATGACACACGTCTCCTGAGGTTTGGGGGAATGTGCATGGGTTAAGTATATGTGCTGCTTAACAGAGTACTTGGCACAGTGAGGTAGGGACATTAGATAGTTATCAATTATGGGGGATCAATGCCATGTAGACGTACAGGGTGACATGAGATTGAATCACAGAGACAACGAGCCTAATGTGGAGAGACAAAGATATGTTCCCAGGAGAAGGAGATGTGATGGGTAAGTAGAGGATTGGCTAGGTGACGGATATCAGGGTAGCACTGGGGCACTTTGAGGGTTTGCATTTTCTCCAGGCAGAACGATTTTAAGTTTAATTTTCCAATAAATATATGGGTTTCACTGTATCAAACATGAAAGGCCAAAAAAAAAATTAATAAAACCAATCACCAGGATTCTTTTCATAGCTGTTTGTGGTGGTTCCTCAGTGAGGAACTAAGGTCCTTAGTCTTATAGCCTGTGAGGAACTTAAGGCTCACAACGACCATATGAGTGAGAATGGAAGGGGACCTGCCCCTGGTGAACCTTAAGATGACCATAGCCCCAGCCCGCAGCTGGACTGCAGACTTAGGAAAGATCTTGAACCAGAGGGTCCCAGATAAACTACATCTAGATTCTTGTTCCATAGAAACTTTGAGAAAATTACTCACTGTTTGTTCACGCTGCTCGCTAGGGGGAAATTTGTTATGCAGCCGTAGATACTTAATATACTATTCGTTGCTGGGATCTAGACATACTCAGCCTCATTTTTTAAATATCTTCTCTTGAAGTTTTTGTGCAAAGTCCTGAAAAAGAGGGTCATGAAATTTCACCTCATAATTTTTCTTAGTAAAGAGACAGATATAAAAAAAAAAGAAAGAAATCATTACCCACACCACTTGAGACTATTGGGCTTTTTCATAGTCATAGATGTCTGAATGGAGTCATAGAAGTCTGCTGAAGGTGATGGGCAAGGAAGCATCCAGTTGTTCAGAAATTATGCCTTAACACTGATAAGGTCTCATGTTCAAACAAGACCCTTGGGGGTTCTCAGGCCTATGGTGTGCTGCGCCTTAGGCTAAAGAGTACGAGCAGAAGATGAGAAGCTACCTCCAGGAGAGCAGAAGATGCTGCCGAATTGATCTCAACACAGCCTTTTCTACCACTGTGGCTCCAGAAGGTGTTGGTGGATGCCACACATTGTTCCCCGTGAGTCTGTTTCCCTGGCTTCCTTTTGTTCTAGGGTCCCAAACGAACAGAGAGGAGACTTGTAATCTCCTGGAGGCCTGTGGATTAAAATAACATTATTTTAAATGTTTTAATGTTATTTTAAAAGAATAACATTATTTTATGTTAATAACTAAGGAGACCCTCCTTCCCTTGGGGATTTCTGATCGTTCTCATGCCCTGCACCTCCCACTTCTCTAAGGGGAAAATATACTGCCCTTAGAGTCCAGTTGTTTGGCTTTTTTTTAAAAAAACAAGAACAAAAAGATTTGTTTGCAACACAGCCCAGTCCCCATCACTTCATTACTGCATAGGAGTAGAAAAGAGTGGTGTGGTTGGGAGTGGGAGTGAGTAAAGAGTATAGATTAAAATAAATGAGCTGATAATTGTTGAGGATGAGTTAAGGTACATAGAAGTTCATCATTATTCTCTTCTTTTCTGGATAACTTTGTAATATTCCATAATTAAAAATTAAAACAAAAAGAAAGAAAAAACTCTTGGTATGTAGGCGTCAACAATTGTGGAAGAAGCAGGAAATTTGTATAGGCTTGATTTTTCTTCTCTGCATACATTTCATATATTTTTGTCTAGAAATAGCCTATCCTCATTCTTGCCTTTATTTCTGCCAGGACATGTTGCTGGATATGTGTTTTTTAAAGCAGCTCTAAGAATATGCTTGGCAGTAATATTTTCCCTTTAGAGAATATTTCCCATTATAGCCAACAGTGGATGTGGACTCTGGACTAGTTTTTATCCACTTCCAAGACAGTATACCACTCGTCCGAAGGTATGTGTGTATATGTGTGTGTGTGTGTGTGTGTATGCACACACACATATATTCTTATGGTATTCCTTCTTTTCTAGTACCATGGTCTGAGCTGAGTCCATAGGTACTAAGTTAATATGACTTTGCCTAGGTCTTATGTTTGTTAAGCATTGTCTTAGTGAATCCTCACAATAAGCTCTGAAGACTATACTACTGTTAATTCCATTATATAGTTGTAGGAGCTGGTCTGGTGAAATGAAGTCACTTGCCCATGATGTGAAAGGAGATCTACCAGAAAACTGATCAATACACTTTAACAAATAATTATGTCATTTCCTCAAAAGTTTTCCTTTCTCTTAAAATAGGTTTGTTGTTTGTTTTCCATGCAAAAGAAAGCAAGATGAGCTCTTCTTTTTATACTCTTTTCTGAAATAGGAAACTACTGTAAAATGCCCAAGGGTCTGACAGTGATTGTGCTGAAAGGATTTTGTGACCAACAACTTTAGGTCGGCTCAGGATATCCATCTGAAATAATGGGGAATAAACATAGGGAAGGAGAAGTTTATTTCAGCTCCTATCAGAATAAGAGCAAGTGGATCAATGTTTACCAAAAGAAACTTGTCTAGAATAGCACTTATTTCCTATGTCCCATAGGTATTACAAACTGAAACAGGAAATGGAAAGCTATTAAAATAAATGATCCAATAGTGTTCTTTAAACAACTGTCAGCACTTTGACAAAAAAGGAAACCCATACCCTCCTTTTCTTTTATATTCCCTAAGTTCAAACTCATGTATCTTTTTTGGTAGGTCAGCACTAAATTTGGGTAATGACTGCTAAGTCCTAGACACTACTTAAAAGAAAGTAGAAGTTAAAAAGAAAGAAAGAAAGAATTTTCAAAGTATGTGGATGTTAAGCTTACAGGTAATCTGTAATTGGACCTAAGGGCAGTTGAAAATGTGGCTCTTAAAAAATATGGGTCAAGTATTACATTTTAATTTAATGTGCTGGATAGAAATGATTAAGTGAGATTTCCGGAATTCTCTTTCCCATTTCCCCATGAAATTTAAAGGAGATGTTGTGCTTCTCAGTGTTTTTTCTTGCCCACGCTTCATGGAAATGTCTGTTACAAAGGACAAGGGGAGGAGGACGATAGAGGTAAAGTCAAAAAAAAAAAAAAAGTGTTTTTTCCCATAATATTTAGTTTTCTAGGGCTGGGAGCTTTTTAAAGGGGTTTTAAGGAAGACAGAGTAAAGGTTACTGTAGTAGGTGTTTTAAAAGTATATGAATACACTCATGAGTGTGTGTGTATCACATTTTCATTATCCATTCATCTGTTGATGGATGGATGTTTAGGTTGTTTCCAGGTCTAGACTATTGTGAATAGTGCTGCAGTGAACACTGGGTTGCTCATATCTCTTTAAGACCATGATTTCAATTCTTTTGAACAAATACCCGAAAGTGGATTGATGGATCATACGGTAATTCTATTTCTAACTTTTAAAAACCTCCATACTATTTTCCATAGTGGCTCTACCAATTTGCATTTTCGCCAACAGGGTACAAGGGTTCTAATTTCTCCACATCTTCACCAGCAGTTACTATCTTTTGTTTGTTTGTTTGTTTTTGATGAGAGACATCCTGACAAGTGTGAGGTGAAATCTCATTGTGGTTTTGATTTACGTTTTCTGGAAATGAGGAGTTATTAATCCACAGGCATAAAGTTTCACTTATATAAGATGAATCAGTTCTAGAGCTCTGCTGTACAACATGGTACCTGTAGTCAACAGTACTTTATGGTACAAATGAAAATTGATTAGGCAGGTAGAGCTCATGTTAAATGTTCTTACCACAGTGAAAAAAAAAAAAAATACAGAAAAAAAAGTACATGAAGAGATCTGAGTCATTTTGTAATTATTTTTGTATGTCTGGAGTATGAGTCTTTAGTTAGGGGTTGCATTAAAGTGTTCCAGGCCAGAACCATGTGTGTCACAACTTTTACAAGCAATACATCCAGTCTGTAGGAAGAGGTAAGCTATATTTATCCTCTACATTCTTTCCTCCTCTGCTGACTTTTGCTGGCAGTAGGAAGGGTTGATTTAAATGCTTGCTTGGTGCAGCAGAAGAGTCCTGAACATACTAAAAGTAAAATTTGGTAAATTAAATCAGTGTAAAGAAGAACTAACAGTTTTGAAGGACTCTGGCTTCAGTTTTCAAAGTTCTGCTTGTGTTTTTTGCAATTAAGGTACTGAATTAAGGACCGAATTCCTTCATTCTTTCAAATTTTTGTCTCCAAGGAGACTCAAAGCAGACTATTCCCTCAAATATCTTGTCTGATTTACCCTCAGAGAGGCTCATTCACAGGCACCAGGATTTACTCAAGAGGTGATCAGTGTATTTTCAGATTATTTGACACTCAAGCCTTTGTTTTAGGCTGAGCTGTTAGTGACCTTGGGAGAAGTTCAGTAGAAGTGGTCGTGGTCCAGGAAGGAAGCTGGGACCACACTTCAGCAATATTGACTGGGAACAAAAAGTGCTGTGTTCTCAGGGCCTGGCAATGCGTCTGCCTAACACATCACTTCTATTAATTACATCAACACACACGTGTACTTTTCATGCTAGACTGAATGTAATTCTCATCATGAATCTCGCACTCCTATATATGTTTTTAAGAATGTGGTCAGCTTAAGAATTCACATGTTGACTGCTAAGCCATTTACCCAAATGTGATCACAAAGTAGTGCAGAAACAGAGTCAGGACTTGGGAAGGCTGTTTACAAAATTTGAAAAAAAAATTATTTCCCAGAACTTTTACCTAACTGACCTGAAACCTCTCATTTAGGGACTTCACTCTAAATAATTATTGATAATTCTCTTATTTTCTATTATCTTGCAAAATTTGCTATAGAGCTCAATGAGCTGAAACAGAATACCCTCACTTACTATACATATGTGTGTGTGTGTGTGTGTGTGTGTGTGTATGTGTGTGTGTATCCAAACAGGTTGGTTCGAGAAGATCTGTCAAGGGTATGTCAGTGTGTTAATTGTTAGTATTACTAGAGGACTCAGCTTTAAACTATTATAATTATACTGCATATTTTGAGTCTCCCTTTGTAAGAGAAATTCAATTTGCAAAAGCTCAATTTCTATAAGTAGCTTTATAAGAATATAGCTAGGTTGTGAAACACATTAGGCACATGACAATGCATCAAGCAGAAACTTGGATGAAATAGTACACAGGTCATCTCTAACCCTTAAGCAGCCTTTGTGCTGTTAAAAAAAGAAACTCATCCTTTTTCTCAAGACAAGACAGTTTGCTTCTCTTTGGCAGAATAAACTGATTTGTTAAAGAAAAATAGACATCTTACTGCCAGCTGTGTGAATGATTCTTAATAAATATACAAATACCTGATGTAGGTGATGTGCTGGTACCCTTTAGACTGTTAATGTTCTACCGTACACAGCTTGCACAGTGTATGCAATGGCTCGGTGACTTGGTGAGTGGGTGTGGAGAGCTAATGAGAAGGCCTGCCTGCTGAGGATTGAGAGGTGCTGAACATTTGAGTGAACATGGGTGATGCTCACATATCTTCATCTGGCAGAGGTGGAGTTTCCTCCTTGGAGGTTACATTGGCCTCTACGGATGCACTTCCTCCTTGGAGGTTACATTGGCCTCTACGGATGCACTGAAAACTGGAATATTGATAAAAATATAAAGCATTTCCAGCTGTATCAGATATCATCTTATATTAGATCCAATATTAGCAAGATGAAACAAGCTTTGAGGATTAAATACTTATGAAAGAAAGATTTAAGCTTGAGAAAAAGTTAACCCAATAATTTAGTTTCTTTCTGACAGTTGGGTAAAATGCCCCTTTTAAATGCTTTCGGCAGAATATCTCAGTCAAGTTTCCACATGAGTGGAGGTGGGTAACCTCCTTCCTCCTTTGAGGCAAAGGTCAAGTGTCGGCATTTGACTTAACCAAGAGCTCCATTTTCACCGTGGGAAGAAACCAAAAAGATGAAAGTAACTGTGGTTGTCCCTGAGGCTGTCCAGATATATTATTTTCCCTCTTCTTCAGGGCATGTTCTAGGATTGCACTAGAAATCAGGTGTGGCCATTCGACTTGCTTTGCCCAATGAAATGGAAATGGAAGTAACATGTGTGCTGGAGAAGGCCCTGCATCTTGGTCCTCCCATTGAGGTTGATTTGGAACAGAGCTACCAGTTAATGCATGTACTGTGAGAGAAGAAGGAGTCTTTTAAGCCACTGAGATTTGAGGGTGGCTTCTCAAATGTTAGTGTTCATCAGAATCACCCAGAAGAATTTTTAAACAGATTGCTGAGCCTACCTCCAGAGTTTGTGATTTAGCTGGTTGGTATGGGATCTGCAGGTCTCTAACAAGCTGTTAGGTGATGCCAATGCTGCTGATCCAGAGTCCACATCTTGAAAACCGCTGCCTTAGGTTTTCTCGACCCAGGCAGAGAGAGAGATTCAGAGAGAGAAAGTTGGGTGGGAGTGTGGGCACAGAGGTTGCCCTGATTTACTTAACTGAACATGTGTTGGTCTTTTATTATACAGTAAGCATTATATTTATTAATAACAACTCTAAGAACTATGTTGCACTAATGTCATCCATTTTACAGATGGAAAACCCCAGATTTATAAAACCTAAACTATTTCCCATGGTCCTTTTGTTAGTAATTGTCAGATATGGAATCTAAGGCCACCTGATATTAGAGATTGTGTTGTCATTATTCTGTTTTTCTATGATTCAGACTGTTTAGGTGGTGTTTAATCACCTAAATGATGCTGGCTATCATAATACTTAGTCTTGAACATAGTCTCATTTAGTAAGATTATATTGAATTACTCCTATTTCAATATAATTATATTTCAATAAATTATATTTTCAATATAATTAGGCTCTTTCTAGATATGGTGGAGCCACGGAGGTGAACAAACTTTAATATGTTTTCGTGGAATTTGTAGTATGTTAGAATAAGGATCTCTAAAGCAAGGCAAATTATAACTGCCAGAGGACAAGAATAAGCAAAGGACTATGGGAGTCTAGAGGGGCAAGGGATGCCTTCCAGAAAGTGGAAGAGATCTTGTGAGCTGGGCTATGCAGAATGAGGAGTCTTTGTAGAAAAGTAGGAAGGAAACAGTGCATTTAGAATACTGAGCTACAATTCACCACCGAGAAAATTGGTTTAATCAGTTGGGTTTTTTTTAATTTAAAAATATCCTTGGGACACTCTAATGCTTCTAAAGGTTAATGAATTGATGCATTGAGTTTTATGATAAGGATTAATTGAGATGGTGTTGGAGGAATGATGAGAAATTAAAAGTATTATATGAATTTTCTGTTAGGTCACTTTCCCATGAGACAGCTAAATCCAATGGCAGTGACAGTACCAAATTCAAAATGATATTTCTAAGTAAAGTGTTTAAATCCTCATTTTAGTTGTTTTTTAATCTGAAAATGTAACAGCTAACAATTCTAGAGAGTGCATACGGATGAAAATGATCTGTATAGATTGTGATTTAAAATATGTTTGACCTCGGACTATGCCCAGTGGAGTAGCTTAGTCACTCTAGTCAGGAAAGGAATTGGAATTTCTTTTGAAGAAGGATCTCCTAGCATCTTGTGCCTTCCATAATATAGCTGGTACTTGTTAAAAAGCTAACCTTTGCCAGAAATAAATGGAGCTGTTTGCAATGTTAATATTCTTCAATCCTCCAAATACACTTTGAGAGCTTATTCAGGTGAATTCACATGTGTATCAGTCAGCATGGGCTAGGTTATTCTGATGTAACATATGAGGCTTAACTCAACAACAATGTATTTCTCACTCATGCAAACCAAATATGGGAAAACATTAACAATGTGTATTCAGTGGTAGATGTTTTGAACCTGAGTAATGTCTACCCATAGCATACAAATGGAGCAGTGAGAGAGAAATGAAACAGCTACCTAGACGGCCAGATGAGCAGAACATCACCAGTAATCAGAGGGCTATCAAGTTTCAAATCAATCTCATTTGGCATAACTATTTCTCTTCTGTGTGTTTAGCTTTTGTAACTAATTTAACAGAATAAATTTTTTTTAAACTTTGAATTAAAAAAAAAATGGAGCTGTTTTCATGATGCCTTTTTCACACAAACATGTCACAGTGACGTCAATGCATAAGCTGCCTCATAAATTTGATTGGGTTTTGAATCTCACTGTATAGTAATCACCTGCTTGGGGAATGTCCAAAATGTTGGTTTGAAACTGCCAATAAAGCCACTAGTTGACATCTATAAAGACGTTACTGTGAGGTGCCCAGAATTTTGTTTTCTTCTTCACATCTTCTCCACAGTATCCCTCCCTTTGCTTCACCAACACTTCCGTGATTCTAGGATATGTGAATGCAAGCGGATTTTACTAAACAGTCTGACCACCAACCCCAGTGTGCTCTCTGCAGGCCCCAGAAACGAAGCCATTAAGAGTGTGGACGCTGCTTAGACTATTTGGACCAGGATCTGCAACTCCACCTCCTACTAGGAGAGCAGCATCAGAGAATTATTCCTGTTTGAGGAAAGTAAGATCAAGGATAGACTTTGGAGTCAGACAGTCACACAAACCTTTGTTTAAATCTGAGCCTTTCTACTTAACAGCAGGGACATCCTTGAATGAATTCTTTAACTTCCCTGAGGCAAGGGCCAGGAGGGCAGGGTGGGGAGAGAGGAGGGAGGCTTATGGAAGAGACAGATGGGGAGGACCTGGAATATGGCAGAGATTCCAAGAAGATTGTGATGCTCTGAGGGTACATTTGATAATATAAGATTAGAGGGAACGATAGGATTGATGTGGACATTCTGGTGGAGTAGAAATCGACATGAAGGTTAGCCGCTTTCAGAGGAGTATTCCATTAAATTCTCTGCAGGATTTCCACTTCTGACCTGTGTTCGCTGGATCTCTCCCAGTCACCAAAGTTTCCATTGCTGTGTGTGATCTCCACTTAGCCTACAGCATCCAAGATGAGGTTGAGGGTAACACCCATCAGGGGGAAAGAGGAAAAGCAAGGAAAGCTTTGTGTGTGTGTGTGTGTGTGTGTGTGTGTGTGTGTGTGTGTGTGTGTGTGTAGTTTGTGTGTGTTTTAATAAATAAATCTGAACTGCAAAACTCAGGTGTAT
This sequence comes from Balaenoptera borealis, assembly GCF_965194805.1. Classification (NCBI taxonomy): domain Eukaryota; kingdom Metazoa; phylum Chordata; class Mammalia; order Artiodactyla; family Balaenopteridae; genus Balaenoptera; species Balaenoptera borealis. The sequence goes on along the minus strand of NC_138874.1, from coordinate 97,252,622 downwards.
GTGTTTTTCTTGCGGTTGGAATTCATGGTAAAATGCTGTCAGGTCTTGTCTTTGACTTTCCTCACAGCCAGTAGTTTTAACAGTCATATTTAAAGTGAGTTAAATGGAATTTTTATTTTAATAATTACAGCACATATTGTCTATTTCCACTTTTTCACAGTCTCAAGTTTCATCACATAGTGCTTATTTTCCCATATTATAATTCAAGATGTCATATTTTAAAATTTCAGTTGACTTGCTAAAACCTATCTGGTTCTGTCAGAGACTCGTTAACTAAAGAATAATAAGACTTACTCAATCCAACCTGATCCAATTGCTTGAGCTGAAAAAAATAAGGACAAACAAACAATTTTGACAAGTGGCACTGTTAGCAATGAGCTGAAATATCAGTGGATTCATTGAAAAATCCTCTGTAGAAAAATTTTGTCTGTAGAAAATAAGGGTTAGCCTTCCAAGCTTATGAGAGAAAGCTTATCAATATTGTCCAAATTAACTCTAAAGAATGGTTGTATTTGTTGCAAAAGTACGTTTGTGATTTGAGAAACATTGTATTCGACATATTTAACTTTAGCACTTGCCAGAATATTTTACATAAAACTGTGCGTTAAGAATCTCCAATGTATTTGACACCAGGAATCTTTTTGCTCTTGGTCCTTGTTTTAGAGCTAATCTTCAGGGGAGGACATTTGAGAAAGCTGATTTAGATGGCTTGCGTTCATATTGGTTGTTTCAACCTAATGAGTAGGATAAGGCACATGACTAACCTTTAAAGAAAGATATTATGAAGGCTCATCACAGGGCTATAATTTGCAACTTGGTGTCTTTGTCAGAGAGAATACTAGATGGATCAAGGGATTAAGCCTAAAAAATAAAATAAAATAAAAAAGCCTTGGAATATACTCTTACTTGTTGCCTACCCTGTAATTCTTCTACCTAATAGGGCTTCTTCCTAATAGCATTTTTTTTTTTTCTAGGGATGGGGGTAGCAGTGCAGTGTTAATTGTAATAATTCTGTTGCCCCTTTTACAGCTTCTCTTGCCACTAAGCATGGCCAGGTAACTCATTTATGGTCAATGACACAGAATGGGTACACTGTTAGTAAAGGTTGAGCATTCTGAAGGAGACAGAGTTCGCAGGTACAAGACCTTTGCACTTGTACTTGCATTGAATGTGCTCAGCCTCCTTGTAAAGGTGAGGCGAGGACAATAAGGATGAAGATAGCAGGGCAGGATAGGTGGGAAAAATGGTCTCTTAAGGGCATTACTGAGCTACTGCCCGACTATGGAGGTGCTCATCTCCACACTGTTGTAAATCATGAATGTCTTTACAGTAGACCTGTCTATTTCTTAAGCAGCTTAAAATACCCAATATGTATATTTAAGTTATTGGTATTCCCGGATGTAAGCTACTTTATCTCATTTTCTTTATGCAGCCTCTGTTCTTCATATTGTAAGTGTTCAAAGACAGCAAGGACCTTTCTTTGAATGTCTGAACCATGACCAGGAAAGGTGATAACTTTTTCTAATGTATGCAGCATTCAGATAGTTTTGACTTCTCTTTGCTCTTCTTGGATGATGGCCATGCAGGCCAAAGGCTCCTAAGAAATTTACCCATGTTCCTCCAAGCCACCAGAGTAGGACCTATACTTTTTTAATAAAAGAAAGAAATATAAAGGAAAAATACAAAGCATCTACTGTATAATGCAGCTAATAAACTAAGGTCATCATTTACTTTAAAAAGGAATTATTATTGGTTAAAGTTTTGAATTTCCTGGGACTGTTTCAAATAGGATTGTTCAACTAAGTTGTTCAGAGTCCTCCCTCCCTCCGAAAGATATTCATGAGTCATTTTATATTCTGCCTGCCTCAGTCCTGAAAAGAACCACCTCTTCAAGAATGTTGTTTGGTTGGAGCGTGGTGTTTAGAAACTAAAGTCCAGCTGTTAGGTGTTCTCGTTACTAATATGGTGTCACAGCTACTAAACTCACACGAATGCACACATACATAATTATCTCTACATCTATTTTTATATATATATATATATATTTTTAAGTAGTTTTTAATAATTTCTGATTCCAGTCTACCAACACAGGGTTTATTTATTCTAGTCTTTACTCTTTTCTTATTTTTAGCTTATTTCTCTGACAGTGAGAACTAACTCTCATTGAATACATACAGAATTGCTAACTCTTAAACAAATTTACCAAGCAGAGTACAGTTTTTGTGAGTTTTCATTATCTTAAATCTTAACACTCTCCAGTCAAAACAAGGTTTGCAAAGTTGTTTAGGTCAGCTCCTTTCTTTCTCATCCCCTTCAGAGGGGTGAGATGATTCTTTGGCAACACAGAATCATTTGTCACAGTCCTCACTCTTTCTTGAGTTCCCTGCATATCCTGGTATATTAAGAAAAATTTTTCCACATGGTAATACTCATTCTTTATGGTATACAATTCTTTATCATGGAAAAAAAATGTCTGAAGTTATGTACTTACCACCACGATATCCCGTAGAACAATTCTGTCACCGCTAAAAGCCCCTTGTGCTACTCTTTTCTAGTCAGTAACCCACTGCATCCACACTCCTGGCCACTATTGTTCTGTGTTCTAGCTGTGTGATTTCTACTATTGCAAACTAAATCATATGTCGTGTAGTCTATTGGTTATGGCTTCTTTCACTTGGCAAAATATTTTTAAGATTTATTCATGTTGTTATATATCTATTGTGTGTTTGCTTGCTTATCTTCTCTCTCTCTGTCTCTATCTATCTATCTATCTATCTATCTATCTATCTATCTATCTATCTATCTAGTTTGCTATTTTTATGGCTAGTATTTCATTGTATGTGTATACCACAGTACTTCACCATTTGTAGTATATCTGGGTCGCTTTGAGAATGTAACAATTTTGAATAAAGCTGCAATAAACATTCACATACACCTGTGTGTGTGTGTGTGTGTGTGTGTGTGTGTTTGTGTGTATGGGTATGAACATACATTTTCTCTTGGGTAAATGCGTGAGAGTGGAATTGCTGTTATGGTAGGTTTATATTTTAACTTTATAAGAAACTGCTATTTTTTTCTCCAAAGTCACTGTATTATTTTGTATTCCACCAGTGATGAATGAGAGTTCCAGTTGATTGATTTTTTTCCCCAGCACTTTATATTGCTTTATATTGTCTTTTTTTTTTTTTTTTTTCCATTCTGCTATGTTTATAATTGTCACTTATGGTGGTTTCCATTTGTGTTTCTGTAATGATTAGTCATGTTGAGCATATCACTATACGCTTATTTACCATTCTTATATCATCTTTGACAAAATATGTTTAGATGTTTTTCCGTGTCTTATTGTGCTGTTTGTCTTAATTTGAGTTTGACATTTTGTTTTATATTTTGGACACAAGTTCTTTGTAAAAAATATAATTTGTAAACATATTTCTTTGTATTTAAAATGAGGTTCTTGTAGACAGTATACATGTAGTCTTGCTTTTCTATCCAATTTGATGATTTCTCCCTTTTAAATGCTGTGTTTAGACCATTTATATTAATATGATTATCGAAAAAATTAACTAAAATCTGCCATATTGTTCATGTATGTGTTCCATTTGCTTTAATTTGTTTTATTCTTCTGCCTTCTCTTGAATTATCTGAACATATTTATGATATTGCTTTATTTCCTCTATTGGCTTATCATTAAAACGTTTTATAATGGTTTCACTAAGATTATATTATATATCTCTATTCAATTAAATAATACCTTAAAATAATATTATACAGTTTTAATATGTAGTTTGAGAACTGTACAACTGTATAGTCTCACATCTTCTCATCTTGTTTTATTGCTGTCATTTATTTTGCATGTCTTTAAATACACATATTCTTCACGCCTGAAAATTTCCTTTAACGTTTCTAAACAATCTGAATTAACCTTCAAATAATAATATGCCACTTCATGTGTAGTCTAAAGAACTTGTTACGGTATTTTTCCAAGTCCTGCCTTCCATCCTTGGTGCCATTAAATGTTACATTTGCATACGTTACAAACATAAAATGCATTATTACTGTATTTGTGTTAAACAACCAGTTATCTTTTAGAGCAATTAAAAGAAAAATGAGTTTTTTGTGACTTTCATTTATTCCATTTCCAATGCTGGTGATTTCATAGTGTGGACCTAAGTTTCCAACCACTATCATATTGCTCCTCTCTGAAGAATTCCCTTTAATATTTCATGTAGCATATGTCTTCTGGAAAAGAATACCCTCAATTTCTGTTTTTGAGTTTTCTGAAGCAGTGTTTATTTTTCCTTTGCTCTTTATAGAATTCTGGGTTGACAGTTGTATTTATTTAATTCTATTATAGCACTTTAAGGATACCATCCCATTGTCTTCCTGGTTACATGATTTTGGACAAGAGGTCTCCAATAATTTTTAACTGTAGCCTCTTGTAATGACTTCTCTTGCTTACCTTCAAGATACTTTGTTTGTCTTTGGTTTTAAGCAATTTGAATGAGATGTGCCCAGGGGCATGTGTGTACGTGTATATGTGTGTGGGGGCGGGGGTAGTGGAGAATTTACCCTTCTTGGTGCTCTCTTAGCTTTTTAGATCTGCATTTAATTTTAGAAAATTCTTGGCCATTGCTTCTTCAAATATTCTGTCACCATCGGACCTCTCTTCTTCATCTGGGATTATAATTACTCATATGTTAGAGCATTTGATACCGTCATACAACTTTCAGATGCACTGGTTTTTTTCAATTTTTATTTCTTAACTTTTCTTTTTCTATTTCTGAGTAATTACAGTTGATATGCGTTCACAGTCAGTGATTCTTTCTTTCACATTGTTGAGTCTCCTGAGGAACCTCTCAAAGACAGTCCTCATCTTAGTGGTTGTGTTTTTCACTTGAAGTATTTACATTTGAGTCTTTCTTATGGTTTCCATCTCTGCTGAAACTACCCTTCTGATCTTACATGCTGTCTAGCTTTTTAGAGCCTTTCGCATATTAATTATAACTATTTTGAATCTCCTGCTGAATGGTTCCAGCGTCTACGTTATATCACAGTCTGGTAACAATGATTGCTTTGCCGTTTGGAAGTGTGTTGTGTTTGCTTTTTCTTTGTATGTCTCATAATTTTTTGTAGAAAGGTGAATGTCTTGGGAAACACAGTAGAAACTAGTTTTACTCTAGGTAACTAGCTAAATGGGCAAAACATTTCTTCTGCTAGAACTTTAGAGTGAGGTTTGAGTGATTCTAAATGGGAGTTGGGCTGCTTTGAAGTTTGTTGTTGATATGGTTATCCTCAGTGTGCCGTAGGCTTCAAATTCCTCTAGCAAAACTTTGTGTCTAAAATAGAGGTGCATTTGCCAGATAGCTTTTCTCAATGCCTGTCCCTTGCTGAGTTTTTGTAATCTACCTTACAAAGTATCTTTTCCCCCACTCTTGCCCCTCTCCTACCCATGTCCAGCATTATTTCCCTGTTTCTTGTTATTTGATGCTTGTTATCTCAGCAATGAGAGGCATGTGTGGGGCATGGACTGTTATTCTGATTAAGCCTCCGTCTAAGCTGATGGCATGGCACTGGGTTTGCGGTCTTGCCAGTGCTCCTGATGCTCCTTGGCTATAGTTCTGGGTCCAGCACCTAAGCCTGCCCCTCCTCCAGGGGGAGCTTTTTTTCTGTTTCCTTCCTCCAGCTGCAGTAGGATTTCACTATTGTCCTTAGGGTATTGGTGTTCCCCTTTTGTGTTAGTAGCCTGAGGATGCTGTGACAGTTGTCACAGACGGTGGTGGCTTGAAACAACATGAATTTAATCGCTCACAGTTTTGGATGCTAGAAGTCTGAAAAGCCATGCTCCCTCCAGGGCCTCTATGGGAAGAATCCATTTCTTTCCTCTTCCAATTTCTGGGACTGCTCTGGCATTTCTGGGCTTGTGGTCACATCTCAGCCTCTATGTTCATATCACCCTCTCCTTTATATGTCCTCTTTTCTGTGTGTCTACCTTGTAAGAATATATGTTATTGCATTTAGGGCTCACCCAGATAATCCAAGATAAATTCCTCTTCTCAAAATCCTTAATCACATCTTTGCAATACAAAGTAATCCTCAGAAGGACTAGGGATCAGAGTATGGACATATATTTGGGGGAGTGGTGCACCATACAACACACTACATCTTCTAACTCAGATAAAGGGTTTGTTCAGCAGAAAAGATAGGTGAGTAGTGAACAAGTGGAGCTGTGTGCCTCACTAGTAGTGGTTGCTCTTTTCTCTCCCAGGTCTCTGTGTACCACAAGGGACATTTTCTTAGGACTCTACAGCCTTTGCGTGAGCACCTGTTGTGATTACTATAGAGAAACCCAAAGAACGCTCTGACTTCTCTAGTTTCACTCATCCCCAGGGGCTTTACACTTTCTCATCCATTCACACTTGTCCTGCACCAACTTTCCAATTAAACTCTCATTACCAGCATCCACTTGTGTCTGTTCCACCTAAGCTAATGTTTGCATCTTATCTTTCCTTGAAGGTATCTCGTATATATATAATATATATTATAGTATATCATATCATATTAAAAACATATAGATATAATATATCATATATATATTTCTTTTACCAGTTAGTTGCCTTACAGCTCTCTGATAGAATCAAGAAAAGTTGTGAACCTGCATAGGTTATCATCATCGAGAAATATGTTTTGCTAATTTACCCTTTATAAAATGACATCTTGCTGTTTTAATTTGCAAATCTCTGGTTACTAGTGAAAATGACAATGTTTCATATTTGTTTAAATAGTTGAGAATCCCACTTAAATGTTTGTTTCTGCAGAAGAAGCATCATAAGGACATTTAAAGAAGGAGTGAACTAATGAGCAAGGCCATACATTTAACATTCCAGCAGTTATTTAAACACAGGCTAAACAACTACTTGGTAGAATACGTTGGAGACAACGAGTAATTTTTTTCCATTTATTTATTTATTTTTGGCCGCTCTGTGCAGCTTGTGGGATCTCAGTTCCCTGGCCAGGGACTGAATCCAGGCCTTGCAGTGAAAGCCCAGAATCCTAACCACTTGGCCACCAGGGGGACTCCCCAAAGAGTAAGATTTGGAATAAAGGGCCTTCAAGTCTCTTTGAATAAAAGACCTTCAAGTCTCTTTGAATCCTGACAATGTAGTTGTGGATAAAAGACTACATAGAAATGAACTATATCTCAAAGTGCTGAGTTCAGAGTAGAAGAGTTTTTGAGAAATATTTCCCCTTTTCGATGTTACCTCTGTTTCCTCATTTTCACTTTACTGTTCCTTTGTCTTTCCTTCTCAGGAGCAAGATGTTGATATTATTTATCTAATAGCCACTTTCAGATTAGCACCTACTAAAACATGCTGTTTTAACCTAAAACTTGCTGTCTCTCATCTCCTTTGTCTTAAGATCCTATTTTTTCTTTCCGAAGGGGATTTCTCATCAATAAGTTGAAGCTCATTCCATTTTAAAGTGAAATAACTAAAAGCAGTGTCAAATGGGGGGAAACTGTTGACTGTGAGAGATAACAGAATATTGGTCAGAAAAAAAGCTGGATCGAATAGAAAATAGAATCAATTTAGCAAATTGCTGTACTAATTTCTAATGATGGCCTAATTTAAAAGACTGCATAATACTGCATGAAAATCCTTAGGTTTTGGTTGTTTCTGGGAAGCTTTGGAGAAACCACAATTAGAAAAATCTTTTTGTTTGCTTTTTTGTTTTGACTTTTCTTGAGGACTGTGATGCAGAGACTTGATGCTGTTAGGGTAGAAGGGTAAATATCCCTCCCAATATTCCAGGAGTCTATCACTCTAAGTCAGAGGCCAAAATAATGGCGGGGGCCATCCCAAAGGATTCATTCTAAGAAAAAGAATCGCATGATGCTTGTAACTATTTCCCCTGCGTTATAAATGCCAGGGTCTGGAGAAGAGGAAAGAATCCTTCTTGGTTCCCATTTTGAGAAAAAAATTGATCTTTCTATTAAGAATTTATTTTGAAACTCTCTCGGGGCTGTTTAGTCAGGGACCAGTAAGGTCTATAAATCTGTCTTCCCACCTCTGAAATGTTTTAAGAGGATTAAGCATCAGAAATCATCAAAAGATCTGTAGCTAGGGTGTTGACAGAATTGAATTCTCATCCTGGTTTTACCACTCATCCAGTTTTCGTACTGGAAAAATTTCTCCATGTCTATGGGCACCAGGTTCCTCAACTACAAAATGATAGAAATAGAACTGAATAGTCGCAAGGATTACTGTAGAATTCTATGGGACAGCCGTCTTTTCTATCTCAAAAATTGCCGAACAAAGCAATATCATGCCTTCCACAATGAGGTATCCCCAAACTTATGGAGACAATGTATGCCTTGTGCTGTACCTAATTGTCTTAGGAATTGTTTAAGGAACGTGAATCATATACATTCAAAGTAGTCCCCCTTCAAGCTCCTTTACCATGTACAGTAACTGTACTGTCAGTCAAGATGTCAGTGGTTGTGAGAATGGTTGGTACCTGGTACTGCTGTGATCAAGAAAAGTTAAATCAAATAGTGTAGTAGTTAATCATATGGGTTCTGTAGTCAATGACCTGATTTAGAATTCTAGATTCCCTCCTGCTAGTCCTGTGAGCTTAGGCAAGTAATTTAACCTCTTGAGACTTAAATTTTCTCACCTGTGTGAAATTATGATATACTAAACTGACCTACTGAAGTAAATGAGAATATGAAATAAGACCTTCTGTGTAGCTCATGATGCTTGTACATAATGGAGATTCAATAAAATTTAGCTATTATTTTTACCCATCCAACCACTTTTAACTGAGTTAGGAGCCATAAAGTAGTATTTAAAATATGACTGAAATTTTCAGATAGAGTGTGGTATTAAGGTATTTTTCCCACATTATTTGCCTTTTATAAGAATAAACACTGACTCATATTCCATGAGTCAGTGTTTATTCCTTATCCTATTATGCCTTTATCCTATTATGTTTTGGGGTTTTTTTAAGGAATACTTTACTTCACATAATATTTCCCTTGTGAGAAATTTAGAGACCTAAAGGGAGTGTTCTTACTGATTATTTGCTTTCCATTCTGTTGAAGAGGGGACTTCTAGGTAGCCTATTCAGATCTATCAGATTGTTAAACCCAGGCCTGTTGTGTATTTATTCTTCAAATGGTTATTGAACACTTACTGTGTGTCACGTAAATTTCTAGTTGCAATAGTGAATGGTGAGAATAGTAGGGAATCCAACTTTTCTCTAGCCTCAGTGAATGAAAGTCTGCTACGTACCTCTATTCATGACTATGAATGCCAAAATTCAGATTCTTAGGACCTGAAAAAGCTCTCCATGAGCTTTTTTTCCTTCCCTCTTCTGGGATTCTCCCTCTCTTTTAATTTTAGATCTCTAATTTACACCACTCTTTGCATTTTCTTTTTCCTGACTCTCTTCATAGAAGGAATGTTGCAGAACATGCAATTTTTAAAAAATAAGATACTGTCTATTATACTAATAAATTCTCTTTGGGTTTGACAGATACTTTCATTGGGTCTGGAGAATTTATATGGAAATCAGCGCAGCACTACATGTGTCTAATTAGACAAATGAACTCATAAAAGAAGACAAGTATCTCCTGGAATAGGAGCAGGATTGAGCAGGAGGGGAACTCCTCCTCAGCTGTTTTCATAGGTTAATTTAGGGGCTATTATTGCACAGACTCCAGTCTCTTGGGGCACTTCCTTGCTCCACAGGAAAGGGGAGGATACATTCTTTGTCACATCCAATAAAGAACTCAAATTAACCTACCCCCCCTACCGCACTATGACATAATTAATGTCAAATTTAAGAAAAGCAGGTTGCAGATTTCCAGAAGAATGGCAAAGACCTAACTACTTTACCGTATAGAGGTTCTAAACCCTGGTTGCACGTTAGAATCACCAGGGGAACCTTTACAAGTTTTTATGACTAGGGCCCTACCTAGGACCAATCACTGGTCATTCAGATCCTCTCAAATTCTATTTGAAGAATAGGGTATAGATCTCAGTGTTAAAAATATCAGAATTTAAAACCATTGGCCTGTGTTTCCTACCATGCCTGTTTGAACAATTTAGTAACATTAATGGACCAAATTAAAGTTCTTCCACCTTCTGTTTTGTAACATAAATACTCATACAAATGCTTAAAACTGATGTGGACTCACACAAACACACGGCATAGACCAGGCACAGAGACAAACACTGGCATGTTTAGCAACCTGCACGGCATAGGCACACTCAGGCATCCAGACTCATTCCTAAAACCTCACAAACAGGCTCATAGATATATATGTTCAGGTATAAACAGGCACTAAGATCCCATAGGAAAGAAATCCACAGACACAGGTTCACACAGACTTAAGTATTGGTACACAGAGACACAAACATATACAACCACATACATATTTTGGATGCATTCATGAGGATGTGTGTATAAACTTAGTCCCATACACAGAGAAAGACCATCAGAGATACTCAAAAAAAGATCAAGAAAAATCACAGGGTAAACCTCATGGTTTGTAAATTATGCCTCAATAAAGCTGTTGAAAAATTAAGAAAGAGAATCCACTGAGATGTACATAGACACCCAGCAAACAAAGATATAAGAGGAGATACACATATTCAGAAATTCTCCTTTAGTAGTTTTTGGGTCTTTTTTACTTGCCTATGTTTGTTTAGGTTCTTGAAGTGCCATTGACATGTTATTTGCTGCCTCTTGGTGGATGGGCTTTTGCTGAGCTCACTTGCAAAATCCCTGGCCCCTTGCCCAGGTGGATCATGTGGAAGATATGATTGGAATTATAGCCTCCAAAGAGAGAATTAGACATATTTTGCTGGAAAAGGAGATTTTACCGAAAATATTCCTTTCATGGGAACCTGAAAATTAGAGAAACAAGTAAACTCAGGTTTGGATGCTGACATAGTTCCAGAAAGCATAACAAACAGCTTGTAATAATGAGAATTAATAAGTAATGTAATGTCTCTGTGGCCTTTTATAATAAGTTCTTTTGTACTTACTAACTCATTTGATCATATCAGAACTGTTCAGTGTGATCTCATTTGATCTTCAGAGCAACCAAGCAAATAAGAATTATTATTATAAACATTTTATAATTGTCAAAATTAATGCCAAGAAAGGCTGTGTAATATTTTCGAGGTCATCCACCACTAAGTTGCTTGTTTGGAAGTCAAATTCATGTCTGATGGACTCAGAGTCGGTGCTCTTGGCAATTGTGCGGCATGGCCTCTGCAAACACTGAGTTCCGGGTCCATCTTATGGCTATTCTGACTTTGCATATGAGAAAACTGAAGATCAGGGTGGTTAAGTACTTTACATCAAGCTCCCAGGGGCACACACAAGACTTGAATCTAGTATTCTGAGGCCTGTTCCAGGGCTGATTTCACCAGAGAAATGAGCCTTTGGACCATTCTATGAACTATATATGAACTAGACTAGGTAAAGAGATTGAAGTTTAGGAAATATGACTGAACTGAAATGGCAATGGCCGTGCCTTAAACATCATTACAAAGAGCATGGATCCCCCTAGAAGACAATGAGGCCTCTCTCCTTCTCTCCGTGCTCCTGTGTTGCTGCTTTGAGGACTATGAAACTGATCTCCCTGGCGATCGGGCCAGTGACATCTCAATAATCTCTTGAAGGGGAGGGGCTTCCCTGGCGGTCCAGTGTTTAAGACTCCCTGCTTCTACTGCAGGGGGCACGGTTTCAATCCCAGGTCTGGGAACTGGGATCCCGTATACCGCGTGGTATGGCCAAAAAACAAAACAAACAAACAAAATAATCTCTTGGAGGGGATTGCATCCTAGTCTCAAGAACGGAGGTGTGACTTTGATTTCAGGAAGAGGTTTTGCCTGTTTGCCATTTTCTCAGGGTCTGTATCTGGCTGGAATGAAAAGTGCTCAATAAGTGGGAAACCACCTTGATTATATTTTAGAATTTCCTCTGAATTCTCTTATCAGAATCTGAATGTGATTATGAAATTCCCTGTTATTCCATAATTATTGAGGATGTATCAAATGTTTGACACTGTATTAGACTCTGGATACAGAGTAAGAGTTCCTGTTCTCAACAAGCGTATGATTAATTGAGGGAAAAATAATGATTAGATGTAATGAATGATTAGAAACCATCACATCATTCTTAACAAGGCAAGAGTTGGTTCTTGGGGGGCATAAAATTCTTAGATATTACAATGATTTGTGACCCTTCCTTCAGATCTCAACCTTATCTGAAAAAATCATATTCCTTAGTATTTAATTCCATGGGTAAGTGATTAGGACAAAAAAATACCTAAGGCCCCTTAGAGAGGTGATAATGACAAAAAGGTTGAGAAACACAGCATTAGACCACACGTCACAGGTCTGCATGTTATTCACTGAAACATTTCAAATTGTTATTAACTTTAAATATCAAGAGATTTTATACAAAAATCTAAGTTCCTGGTTTTGTTTAAAAACAAAAATCAGAAGATCTGGCAACTCTGGGTCCATAGTTCCCATGGAATTAATTGGCCAGACTTGTGTAGGCACTTCATCCGTTAGGTAGGCCATGTCCACCACAATCTCCAACATTCTCCCTTCATTATATTTATTCTCACCCATTTCACTTATTTATGTTACCTTTCTGGATATTGTAAGTATCTATTTACATTCCTACTCCCAGTATTCAGATAAAATTAGTTACAATATCAGAGACATGTTTTAGCAGTCTAGGGAAGGAGAAGTTAGCAAAGGTTTGAGTGTTCATAGATGGCTTCATAAGGAAAGTGCGAAATAAGCTTTTAATAACAAATTAGGATTTAGTGAAGGAATAAAGGTGGGAGGGTCCTTTAGTGGAGAGTCCATAAGAAGAAAAACAAGAGATTATGCAAAATTAAAGTCTGATGGATGAAAGATCAATTGTGCAAGGTAATATTTTAAACATTGAGAATAAAATGTAAAACATTATGTTTATAATCTTAAATTTGCAAGGAATTTCCTTTTTAAATGACATAAAAAAAAGACACACCATAAAGGACAAAGTGGATAAGTTTGACTCAGTCAATGGAAAACATCTGTTCATCTAAGGTATCATAGGGTAAAAGGAAAGCAAAATATTTTGAGATGATATTTATGCATAAAACTGATGAAAGATAAGTATGCAAAATTTATAGAGATCGTCTACAAATTGAAATGAAACAAGATAACCCACTGAAAAAAAAGAGCAAAATTTATGAAAATGTCATTCATAAAAGATAAAAGACAGATGACCAATACGTACATGAGAACATGCTCATTCTGACATGTCATCAGGGAAATACAAACTAAAACAATAGTAAGGTATTATCCCATACTGAATGATTCTCACATAAATCTAAAGTCAAGTAACTCCAAAGGACTGGATAAGAATATGGCAAATTTGGAAACTTCATATAGTGTGGGAGTGGGAGTTGGTACATTCTTTTGGGGGGCAATAGACACTATTTAATAAATTGTATTATTTATAGACTTTTTAACCCAGCAATTCTATGCTAGGTACATACCTTGAAGAAATTTTCACACATGTGCAAAAGAAGATGTATACTTAAATGCCCTTTATATTATTGTACGTGGTTGGGAAAAAATGAAAACATCTTAAATGATCCTCAGCAGCAAAAGTGATAAATATTGAGCATCTTTTCATGTGCCTCTTGGCCATCTGTATGTCTTCTTTGGTGAAATGTCTACTTAGGTCTTCTGCCCAGTTTTTGATTGGGTTGTTTGTTTTATTGATATTGAGCTGCATGAACTGTTTGTATACTTTGCAGATTAATCCTTTGTTGCTTCATTTGCAAGTATTTTCTCCCATTCTGAGGGTGGTCTTTTCGTCTTGTTTATGGTTTCCTTTGCTGTGCAAAAGCTTTAAGTTTAATTAGGTCCCATTTGCTTATTTTTGTTTTTATTTTCATTACTCTAGGAGGTGGGTCATAAAAGATCTTGCTGTGATTTATGTCAAAGAGTGTTTTTCCTGTGTTTTCCTCTAAGAGTTTTATCGTGTCCAGTCTTACATTTAGGTCTTTAATCCATTTTGAGTTTATTTTTGTGTATGGTGTTGGTAGTGTTCTAATTTCATTCTTCTACATATAGTTGTCCAGTTTTCCCAGCACCACTTATTGAAGAGGCTCTCTTTTCTCCACTGTATATTCTTGCCTCCTTTGTCATAGATTGGGTGACCATAGGTGCGTAGGTTTATCTCTGGGCTTTCTAACCTGTACCATTGATATATTTCTGTTTTTGTGCCAGTACCATACTGTCCTGATGTATCACCTCACACTGGTCAGAATGGCCATCATCAAAAAATCTACAAACAGTAAATGCTGGAGAGTGTGTGGAGAAAAGAGAACCCTCTTGCACTGTTTGTGGGAATGTAAATTGATACAGCCACTGTGGAGAACAGTATGGAGGTTCCTTAAAAAACTAAAAATAGAACTACTGTATGACCCAGCAATCCCACTACTGGGCATATACTCTGAGAAAACCATAATTCAAAAAGACACATGTACCCCAATGTTCATTGCAGCACTATTTACAATAGCCAGGACATGGAAGCAACCTAAGTGTCCATCGACAGATGAATGGATAAAGAAGATGTGGTACATATATATATATATATATATATATATATATAATGGAATATTACTCAGCCATAGAAAGAAATGAAAATGGGTCATTTGTAGAGATGTGGATGGACCTAGAGTCTGTCACACAGAGTGGAGTAAGTCAGAAAGAGAAAAACAAATATTGTATATTGACGCATATATGTGGAATCTAGAAAAATGGTACAGATGAACCTGTTTTCCAGGGCAAGAATAGAAAGGCAGATGTAGAGAACGGACGTGTGGGCACAGTGCGGGAAGGGGAGGGTGGGATGAATTGTGAGATTAGGTTTGACATAAATACACTAGCATGAGTAAAATAGATAGCTGGGGGAACCTTCTGTATAGCACAGGGAGCTTAGCTTGGTGCTCTGTGATGACCTAGATGGGTGGGATGGGGTGGGGAGGGAGGTCCACGAGGGAGGGGATATATGTATACATATAGCTGATTCACTTCATTGTACAGCAGAAACTAACACAACATTGTAAAGCAATTATGCTCCAATAAAAAAATTAAAAGTAAATTAAAAAGAGGATAAAATAAAGTGATAAATTGTGATAGAGTCACAAAATGAAAAGCTGTAAAACTGTTAAAATAAATGTACTAATACAACACATATCAAATTAGCTCAGTCTCTAAAAACCTTCTAAAATCAAAATGCAGAGAAATACACGATATTATAACTTTTACCAAATACAAAAACATGCAAGATAAAAGAGTGAATAACATGACTGGTAAGGAACCTGTAGGAAAAAAATATATTTATGTGAAGGGAGATAAGGTTGCCAGCGTCTGGCCCAGGGTGCGCTGGGGCCTGGAGTAGGGAAGTACGTATGTGAAAAGCTGAACTTTGCTGTAGAAGCTTTGAATGTTGCTGTGCTTTCATCGTCTGATCAAGCAACTACTGGCAAGGTTTCTTTTCAATGCCTGAGGGAAAATAGCCATCATAGATTCATATGGAAGATAGTTTCTAGTTTCAAAAAATTTACCTGAAGAAACAAGGGTCTTTGCAGCCAGTACTGAGAGACCGAAAAATCAGCTGATGTTCTCTTTGGTATGGACATCAGGTAGAGGAAAAGACTTGGGCTCCCACAGATCATTCACTAAAGTAGATCAACTTTACTTCTTTCTTCAGATGCTTAAAATGACCTTCCCTTCGTGAGAACTATCCACAGCTGGCCGCTGCCTCTTGCATACATATACACCTTCCAAAAGCAGAGCTTTGAAAATTATACTTCCCTTTTCAAAGTATCCCAGATCTTTATTATTCTGTGAATAGAGCCCAGAACCTGCATCCTCTGACTTTTTTTCCCTATTAAATAGACTATATTTTAGAGCAGTTTTTGGTTCACAACAAAACTGAGCAGAAAGTACAGAGTTCCCTTACACCCCTGCCCCACGAAAGCACAGCCAACCCCACTGTTAACATCCCGCACCGGAGTGGCACATTTATTACAAACGACGAACCCACATTGACACCTCATTAGCACCCAAAGTTCATAATCTGCATTAGGGTTAACTCTTGATGTTGTATGTTCTATGGGTTTTGACAAATGTATATCACATTATTCACCATTATGGCATCATGCAATGTAGTTTCCCTGTCCTAAAAATTCTTTGTGTTCTGCCTGTTCATCTCTCTTCTCCAACCCCTGACAACCACAGGTATTTTTATTATTTTAATTTTTTTTTCTTTTCTAGAAAGAGATATAATTGGAATTACACAGTGTGAAGACTGTTCAGATTGGCTTCTTTCACTTAGTAATACTTATTTAAGTTTCCTCCTTTTCATGGCTTCATAGCTCATTTCTGTTATTACTGAATAATATTCCGTTGTCTGGATGTACTGTAGTTTATTTATCCATTCACCTACTGAAGGGCATCTTGGTTGCTTCCAAGTTTTGACAATTATGAGTGAAGTTGCTATAAATATCCATGTCCAAGTTTTTGTGTGGCTATAAGTTTTCCACTCATTTGGGTAAATACCAGGGAGCACGACTGCTGGATCATATGGTAGGAGAATGTTTAATTTTATAAGAAGCTGCCAAACTGTCTTCCAAAGTGGCTGTACCATTTTGCATTCCCACCAGCAATGCATGAGAGGGTTCCTATTGCTCCACATTCTCGTCAGCTTTTGGTGCTGTAAATGTCCTGGATTTTGACCATTCTAACAGGTGTGTAGTAGTATCTTACTGTTGTTTTAATTTGCATTTCCCTAATGACAAATTATGTGAAGCATCTTTTCATATGCTTAATGCCATATGTATATCTCCTTTGGTGAAGTGTCTGTTAAGATCTTTTGCCGATTTTTAATCAGGTTGTTCATTTTCTTATTTTTGAGTTTTAAGAGTTCTTTGTGTATAGTCTAGATACAAGTCCTTTATCAGATATGTATTTTGCAAATATTTCCTGCCAAGGAGAAAATGGTTCTTCTTCTCATTCTCTAGATGTTGTCTTTTGCAGAGCAGACATTTTTAATATTAATGAAATCCAGCCTCTTAATTATTTCTTTAATGGATCATGCTTTTGGTGTTGTACAGCCTCTGATTTTTGATTCCAGCTTTACTTTCAACCCTCCCTCACCTATTCACCTGTCATGTCAACAGATTTTTACTGTGAACTTTGTTGTGAACACTGGGAATTGAGAGAGAGCAATACAGACAAAGGTGTTGTTCTCATGGAGCTCATATACCAGGGTAGAGACAGACCATGAACACATTGACAAGCAAATGAGAGAATTTCAGAAAATATAAGTGCTATGACACCTGTAAAACAAAAATACAGTTTAACTAGGGACATTAGGCAGTGTGCTCAGGCAAGGCCATATTGCAGAGATGAAATGTGAGCTGACAAAGTAGGGTATGAAAGAGTTAGTCATTTAAACTGTGGGAGGGATGGGTCAGTCTTCTCTCCTGTGCTCTGGTCCAACTGGCCTCCTTGCCCTGAATACATGCTATTCTTTCAGGTCACTATGACTTTGTCCATGATTTTTTTTTCTGCATAGAGTACTTCCCCACTGATACCTGCATGTGAAAGCCCCTCTACCTTAGATGTCACCTCCTCTGGGACATCATACCTGACTCACCTAATTCAATACTATTTACCTTGCTACTGCCGGTCACCTCTGTAGGAAGGTCAGCATATTCTCTCTGTTAGTCAAGGTTATTTTATGACAGACTATTGGACCACTGAAATGGGCATAAGGGAAAAAAATAGATGGCATATGTTGGGTTAGTAAGATGCCATTTAAAACTGATGACTACAAAATGACTGAATTTTGTTCCTTCTTATGACTAATATTCCATTGTATATATGTATCACATTTTCTTTATCCATTCATCTGTCATTGGACATTTAGGTTGCTTCCATGTCCTGGCTATTGTAAGTAGTGCTGTAATGTGGAATCTAGAAAAATGGTACAGATGAACCTATTTGCAGGGTAGGAATAGAGGTGCAGATATAGAGAATGGTTGTGTGGACACAGGGTGGGGGTGGACGGGGAAGGGGGGTGGGATGAATTGGGAGAGTGGGATTGATATATATACACTCGCATGTATAAAACAGATAGCTAGTGGGAACATGCTGTATAGCTCAGGGAGCTCAGCTAGGTGCTCTGTGGTGACCTAGATGGGTGGGATTTGGGGGGCGGAGGAGGAGGTCCAAGAGGGAGGGGATATATGTATACATCTAGTTGATTCACTTCACTGTACAGCAGAAATTAACACAACATTGTAAAGCAACTATACCCCAATTAAAAAAAAACAAAAAACAAAAACCCAATGACTAGTAAGAGCTTCCTAACCCCATCTTCTAATTTTAGAACATATATTTTGAGGGCAGATGTTCGTTATCTCTGGCACAATCTATCACTGTCTTATACATATTAGGTGCTTATAAAATGTATGTTGAATAAATGTTTGTATTTTGTTAATCTTTTTTTTTTTTAAGATTTTTTTGATGTGGACCATTTTTAAAGTCTTTATTGAATTTGTTACAATATTGCTTCTGTTTTATGTTTTGGTTTTTTGGCCGTGGGGCATATGGGATCTTAGCTCCCCGACCTGGGATCAAACCCACACCCCCTGCATTGGAAGGCGAAGTCTTAACCACTGGACCGCCAGGGAAACCCCTCATTGTTATTACTGACTAATATTTATCCAGAATTTATTATGTGTCAATGTGAAGAATTGCTTATGCGTGGTCTTATTTAGTCCTGTATGTATCCTGTGAATTAGAGATAATGATTATTTCAACTTTATAGAAATGTTTTCAGTAAAAATAATCACTACAACAATAAGACAAGGTATTAGTCTTTGGATTAGAACAATTTGGAGAAGCACTTCCCTTTTAAAAACTTTAACCTGCCATTTCCTGTTGATCTAATGAAACAAATCAATAGTGGCCAGGGCTAACCTGTTGACTTATTTCAGTTAGTCCTCCCCAAGTCATCACAGCTCATAGGTTATGTTCAAGGTCATTTTATCAGCCTCTATTCTTTATCCCTTCTTTCATCTTTTTTTCTCCTTTTCTTTCTCTCTCTCTCCTCTTTTTTTTTTTGCATTGCACACTTCCACCCCTTTCCAAAAAATGGAGAATGGAGGGTGTATTTTTCCCTTCTGCTTGCCTTTATTCTTGGTGTTATGACCTGCTTTGGCCTGTGGAGCATGGAGGGAGGTGACAGGGTTCCATTTCTAAGTCTAGACCTTGAAAGACCTGATGTATTTCCACTTACCCTGTTGTACCCATGGCATCTACCTGAGAAGGGTTTTCCCTGAGTATCTTTTACCCACTCTGTCTGGGCCCCAGAGTGATCTCATGCAAATCAGGGCTGCCGCAAGTGACCACACACCTCAGGCTGCAGCGCAAGGTAGGGCAGCAGCAGCCCCGCAGCTGAAGCTGAGCCATCCCGTGAGAAATAATGCATATTGTTTCATGTCACTGTTGGTGCTTGTTGGTTATGCAGCAATAAAATTCAATATGCCTACCTCATTTTTTTTTATTAAGAGTGGAGGTAGAAGTGTGTGAGGGGAGTGACAGGAATTCATATTTTCTGTCATCACAGCCTGTTTATCCCAAGGCACAGTGTCATTAGGTTTCCTTTTTATTAGGTTTCCTTTTTCTTTCTCTAGCCTTTTTCTTTTGCCTAAATCAGGTTTAATAAGGTTGTTAATGTGAGCTAGCACGGTAAAGTTTTTTGCAATAAAGCACGTCACAGTGTGCTGAATTAACCCACAGAAGGAACAACCAAGGTGACAAGACAGGAAGATAGAGCTAAGAGGAAGCCAGTGTGGATGAAAAGGTTTGATGTGCTATCTGAGAATAGATAAGGTGTAGGCACAGGTTACTTTCATTCATTCTCCACATTGGCTGGCTCTTCTGCTGGTTCCAAGTATAGAGCTTCAGAAAGTATTTTTGGCAAAGAAAGAGACGTTCTGAGGCACTTGTATATTATAACATCTAGAGCATGTCAAGATATTATCAGATGTTGGTCAAGTAAATGAACAAGAGAATAAATGGATGAATGAACAAATTAACTAATCAATGAATGTGTAGAAAATTGTCCAGAGAGAAGGTTATCAGTGGTAACAACAGTACCACCAACATTCTGATTTATTACACATTTGCAGTGTGACAGGACCCAAGCTCAGTGTTCTTCTTCCTTTTCCCATCAAATCCTCAGAATGCCCTGTTGATGTGGGTGAGATTGATCCTACAAATGAGAGCATTGAGGGTTGAGCAGTTAGGTCAAAATGAAATAGGTAGCAAATGATAGGTTTGAGACGCAATTCCTAGTTTCTCTATTCCAAGTAAGTCTCAGGTTTACAGAAACCCACGCTTTGAATCGCTTTTATTGTTGTTGGCTTATTCCTATGTTACAGATGAGACAACTTACGCTTAAAAAGTTATGGGAGCCTCACGTAAGCTACTTGAATGAATGACAGTGGAGAGTATGGAGATGGGGAGGACCTAGGACTTGCTCCACAGAAATAGAAAAATTAGGGGAAAGAGATGTAATTCGAAGGCCAAGGGTCCCAGGATTGGAAACAACACCAATGCTACATTCTGAAATCAGATTTTGATAGCCACAGAAGGCTCAGCCACTGGCGATCTTTGCTCTGCCATGCTCACTCTCCCTTCCAAAAGCGAGAATCTAACTATATTCTGCTGCTTACTTAGACTGCCTCTCTAGGAGAATGTCATTGCCTTTATACATCATGATTCTTGTGAAGAAGGGCTCTGATTTCTTGTCAACAAATATTCTTTCTTAACTCTCCTCACTGCCAAGTATGCTGAGAATTACACTGCTTAGTGCTTTGTTCCCCTAGTCTGGGATTTCTCAACCTCATCAACATCATCATTACTAACATTTGCACTCATATAATTCTTCTTCTTCTCTTTCCTCCTCCTCCTCCCCTCCTTCTTCTTCTCCTCCTTCTCCTTCTTCTTCTTCTTCTTCAAGGTTGGGGGGCTGCCCTGTGAATTGTAAGATGTTTAACAGCTTCACTGGACTCTCCTCAGTGTTGCAAGAACCTCCTATCCACCACTTCTCATTTGTGGGTTGTGGCAACAAAAAGTATCTAGCTCAATTAAGAATTTAATTCTTAAGATTCCAAGGTGGTTATTAAGTCAGCTCATCAGTCAATTACATCTTTCTGTCCATGGGGCAGTTTCCTTCATCCATCAACCCTTCAATCCTTTGCATCCACCCAAGAGCAGGATGACTGGTTGGCCCCTCTATCACTTCCAGTTATTTTTCAGGACAGACTTTTTCACATTTCACAGGTTCTGTGGGGGGATTTTGACCATAGGGATATCATTCTTTGTCCATGTCACATTTCATTGATGGGTCCATTAGCCACTGGAAATGATACCCAGGAGGGAAATTCTCCTTAGGAAAAGTGTGGGTGATTTGCCATTGACAATGCTTTCCTCTAGATCAGAGAAGCTTACTTGTGATGAATATTCTAAGACATTCCAATAAATAAAAGAGCTTCTATATATTTACCATATTGTGCCCTATGTGCCTTATTCTTCATGTTCCTTTATATTTATCATCACATTTTCTTAAGCATTTTTACATTTTTCTCTTTCATGTAGAATCATGAGGTTTGTTTATCATGTGTTATCTCCATTTTATAGATGAGGAAACTGGAGCTCAAAAGGGTTAAGGGACTTTCCCTGCTTTAGTAACTCACTCCTCCCATTTATCAAATGATGGCCAGAAGGATTGTATTTGTTTCCTAGGGCTGCCCTAACCAAGTATCCAAAGTACCACTAACTGGGTAGCTTATAAAAACTGAAATTTATTGTCTTATAGTTCTAGAGGCTAGAGTCTGAAATCAAAGTATTGGCAGAGTTGGTTCCATCTCAGTGCTGTGGGGGAGGACCTGTTCCAGATCTTTGTCCTCGGCCTGTTGATGGCCTTCTTCATATTCACATGATGTGTACACATGATGTAATTCTTGTATATGAGTCTGTCTCCAAATATCCTCTTTTTATTAGGACATTAGTTGACATTGAATTACAACCCACCCTAATGACCTCATTTTAACATTAACTCTGTGAAGACACTATCTCCAAAATAAGGTTTCATTCTGAGGTACCAGGGATTAATGAAGACTCCAACACATGAATTTTTGGGGAAACAATTCAATCCATAATAGAGAAATTCATTGAAATAGATCTGATTAAACCACTCCTCACTGCCTATAGAATAATGTATATGTTTTTTACGATGAGTCACAAGCCCCTTCTTGGTGTGGCCCTTGTTTCTGGCCTCAGCCTAATCTCTTTATTTTTTTTCTATATGTAGATTTTTTTTTTAATTGAAGTATAGTTAATTTAAAATGTGTTAGTTGGGCTTCCCTGGTGGCGCAGTGGTTGAGAATCTGCCTGCCAATGCAGGGGACACGGGTTCGAGCCCTGGTCTGGGAAGATCCCACATGCCGCAGAGCAGCTAGGCCCGTGAGCCACAATTACTGAGCCTGTGCATCTGGAGCCTGTGCTCTGCAACAAGAGAGGCCGCGATAGTGAGAGGCCCGCGCACCGCGATGAAGAGTGGCCCCCACTTGCCGCAACTGGAGAAACCCCTCGCACAGAAACGAAGACCCAACACAGCCATAAATTAAAAAAAAAAAAAAAAGTGTTAGTTTCAGGTGTACAGCAAAATGATTGTTATATATACATATGTATCTATTTTTTTCAGATTCTTTTCCCTTATAGATTATTATAAAATATTGAGTATAGTTCCCTGTGCTATACAGTAGGTCCTTGTTGGGTATCTATTTTATATATAGTAGTGTGTGTATGTTAATCCCAAACTCCTAATTTATCCCTCCCCCCCTTTCCCCTTTGATAACCATAACTTTGTTTTCTATGTCTGTTTCTGTTTTGTATATAAGTTCATTTGTATCATTTTTTTTTCGATTCCACAGATAAGGGATATCATATGATATTTATTTTTCTCTGTCTGGCTTACTTCACTTAGTATGATAATCTCTAGGTCCATCCATGTTGCTGTAAATTCAGTCTAATCTCTTACTACTGCACAGCAGGAACTCTAGCAATGCTGAACTACTTGGTAAAAATAATTCATTCTTATCAAGTGCTTAAAGACACTCTGCTAAGTGCTCACATGTGTGCATAATGTAAATATATTATGCTGATCCTGTTATTACCACCATATCATGGATTTATTTATTCATTAATTCATTCATTTATTCAAAATACTATTTGGATGCCTGTTATTAAGAAGCTTTATTCAAGATGCTAGGGGTGCCACTGCCAATAAAATGGAAAAAAAAAAATCCCTAGCCTCACAAACTTATATTCTAGTGAAAGAAAACATAATAATAAATTAAAACATTATATGTTAAACAACAGGAAGTGCTGTAGAGAAAAATGGGACAGGGAGGAAGGTGCTTCAGGGGCAAGTTGCAAATTTTAAAAATTACGTGAAATAAATTTCTACTTATGGGAAGGTTGCATAAACTCTGCATCCAGAATCCACAAATGTTATTCTGAAATAATTTCAATTGTGTAAAGAAGTTGCAGGAAAAATACAAAAAGTCATGTATCCCCTTAATCCAGAATTCCCTGTTGTTCATTTGTCAGCATTTATTCAGTCTTTCCCTTCTCTCTCTCTCTCTCTTTCTCTCTCTGCAGTTCCATATTTCACACACATGTGATACCATAACATTCTTCTTGCCGGATTATACTACTGATAACCTTTAAATAATATACATTTATTACTTCAACAAATTAGTATTCTTAAGAGTTTTTATTAGGGTAATATTAATCTTATCTTAGCAAGAACTTGGCTATGCTTTTACCTTATACATCAACATAAAAGTTCAATTATTTTTCAAATTATTGAGCACTGCACTCTGCTCTTACAAATTAGATGCTAATTAACGCTCCTTCACTTGCTCATTTATTTGGAATCTTCTTTTTTTTCCTGTCAGGGCCAATGAAAGTATGTAACTTCCATTAATTGTTTTTACTAACTCACTAAATAGATTCTAGAACAAAATAGTAATTTTGAAAATTATAGCTATCCAACACCACATTTGAAAAAGTTGCAATATTCTAAAGGATATTGTTAACTACACAGTAATTAAAAATTGCAAGGAGAATGCTTCACAGCAAGATTTGTGATAATTTTAATGAATTTCTGAAATAAGATAAACAGATTTTCTAAAGGACATGTCTAACCTTGAAATTCCGTGAAATTACAACCAGTGAAATGGTGGAAAGGAATATATCATTAAGCATGTTTTCATATGAGGAGTATTAGAGGATATCTAAAATGTTTGAGCATATTTAGAGTAATTAAAATTTGAATATACAATACTTGTATTTCATAGTTTTAACAGCTCTAACGTTGTTTTATTTCCATCTTAAACATGAGACAGCTGAACCCTGTGGCTATTCAGTAATTTATGCTCCTCTAATGAGAGTATTCCAGGCAGAGAGACACATGTGAAAATGTGAAGCCAAAGGAACATGGGGTGTGGGTAGCAAACTCCTGCCTGGTGTGTAAGGATGGGGGGGAAATGGTCTGAGCTGAAGCCCATGGGGTAGGAAGGATGGCACATGCAGGGTTTTCCAGGAAATGTTAAGGATCTGGGGCTTCAGCCATTGTGTTTTGAAAAATCACGCTCGCCACACTGAAGAATGGCTTGGATGGGATGAGTGGGTGACAAAATGCAAGGCAACTGCAAAAGTCCTGGGGAGATAGATGATGATGATGATGATGATGATGATGATGGTGGTGGTGGTGGTGATGATGATGGTGATAATGATCATAGTGATGATGATGGTGGTGATAATGATGATGGTGATGATGATAACAATGATGATGACAACGATGATGGTGATGATGATAGCATGGTCCACGGAAAGGGGGAGCTCGTTTGTGAGCAATTTAATAGGAAAGAGTGATAGGGATCACACACTGATTGCCAGGAAGGTTGATGATGAGGAAAAGAAAGATGTCAGGATGATCGCCAGGATTTTCAGAACTGCTCAACTGTGTGGAAGATGGCAGAGGGCACTGGAGAAAGAGAAATGGGAAGATAATTTTCTAAATTTGTTCTAGGATGTGAAGCGTTGAACTGAGACAGATAGAAAAGGTATTTGAATGTACAGATGAGTTCACAAGAGATGTCTGGACTGAGGATGTAAGTGTGAAAGCAAAAGTAAGGAACCTTTAAAAAATTTAATGTTTCTCAAGGAGTTCTTCAGACTACTCAGAAACCCTTGTATATTTATCTCATAAGTCAGTGGTTTTCAAGCTTTAATATGCATTGGAGTCACCTAGATACAGTGTAGTAAGGAAGATGGAAACTCTGAATTTCCACTACTTTAGTTTGAATCAGCTTGGACACTTTCTAGAATAAACTTGAGCAACTTAGCCTCTGTGCTTCAGTTTTGTTTGTTTGTTTTTTCTCTGTAAAAATGGAGATAATGCTTACCTTATTGGGTTTCTTGAAGATTACATAAGAAAATAATTAGTTGGTTTATATAACGTCCTTAGAACACTTAGTAGCAATTAGCAAATGGTTAAAAAAGGCTAAGTTAGCTATTATTATGGTCCAGATAATTTATTAAAATGCAGATTCATGGACCCTTAACTCAGGATTTTGATGTAAATGTCAAGTTACTGGGTAGTGTGGATATTTCAGTGTGGATTTGGTTGTGCTTCGAGTTGGAGATAGAGGTTGAATTGGAATTCAGTGGTTCTGGCCAGGATAATTCTGAACCCTAACACACTTATTAAATTACAGTGTCTTTGTTCACTGGCCAGGATCTGTATTTTTAAATAAACAAAGTCTCAGTGGTGCTGGTCTATAGGCATGCTTGAGAGGGATTATATTAGACACGGTCTTGTGGTTCTCATTATGTCAGGGCTGGATGTCTGCCACAATGTTCAGTCCCCCTTTTACAGCAGACATTGTTTTGCTGGGAAACGACCGGTCAGCCAGTGAGCACATTGCATGCCAGGTATGAATATATGACTAGTACTGACCAATAGATCATAAATGGAAGCGATGTTGTCATGGCTGGCCAAAGGCTTCTAAGAAGCAGTCTAGTCCTTACCCTTTGGCTCACCTATGCAGAGAACAACAAGCCCTAGGTGATGCTAGAGCCCTAAGATGAAAGGAATCTAGGGCATTGAATTGATGACAGGTTGGTTTGTTGTTACGTTAATATGAAAAAAAGATTACACAAATGAGAAAAAAGTTTCTAATATGTTATGTTAGGGAAATGTTGGCAATTACTTATAGTAGTTGGTGTTACCCTAGTAACTGCTCTTGAACGTGAGATTTCTCCTCGAAGACAGTATTTATCAAAAGCTCCTTGGTGAACAGTATCTCTCCTTCATAATCAATATGTTAGACTCTTAAGATACAAAGAGTAAAAATATCTCTTATTTGGTTCTTGGAACATAACTCTATGTCTGAACAATCTCAGTGTTTCAGTTGTCACTGGTTGCTTTTATTTTTTTTGTTGATTTAGAGTATAGTTATTAGAAAAAAAGTGTGCATTCAGAGGAAACTTTTACATTTTTCTTAGTAGAATTTGAATATAAATTACTAACAATTGGTAGCCTTCTGTTTAGTATCACCACTCTTCTCTGTGAGCTCGGGAAACATTCCAGTGGTTTTGCTTTCTGCCTAAAAGTAAGAGATGGATCTGCATCTCTTCAGACAACCAACTGCTTGTTTTTATAAAAAAACAATGTTGTTTGTATGTGGATCATTACTTAAAATAATAAAAAAATTGCTAAGCAATGTAAACATCAATACTCGTGAATTATTATTCTTTTAAGATTGTTGGCTAAATTTACATATAGATTAAACTTAGAATTTATGAAATGTGATTTTCTTTCAATCTGATGGTGTAATGCCGCTGCTGTTTTATGGACAAGGTTCCTGCACAGAATGCTCTATGTTTTTCCATGGGACTGAGGACATGGAAGACGGCATCACTGGCAGACACCATGGCATTAAATTGCAAATTGAATTTGAGATGGCAGAAAAAGGACATGTTGGAGAGTGACTGAGAGTTGGAAATTAGAACTATTGTACATGGAGCTAACACATGTTCCTGGGAAACATAATGAAGCGTCTTCCTCTCGAAAAGAGGTTTACAGGGAGCAGGTTTCATTATTGAGGCCATATGTCTGCTATCAGCTTGTAATCAGGACCAACACAATTTGTTCTATGGAGAAGATGTCAGTCTCCTTTCCTGGAGGCTTATTACACACACACACACACACACACACATACACACACACACACTCACTCTCTCTCTCTCTCTCTCTCTCTCTCTCTTGGGCTGGGTCCTCTCTCCCACATAGCCTGATTGTAGATAGAAACGGAATCAGACCCTCATGTTTCACCTTGATTTTTAGTGCTTCACACACTAATGACTTTTACTTGCAACTTTGGTGACAGAATCTAACTTCTTTGGCAGACCCTACAACATTAAATTGCAAATTGATTTTGAGACGCAGCAAAAAGATGTGGCAGAGTTACTGGGGACTGGAAATTAGAATGACATGGAGTTAATACATGTGACCTGAGAAACTCATAATGATCCTTCCTGCTCTCTAATGTGGATTTATGAACAGCAGGTTTAATTATGGAGGTCATATGTTTGATATCAACCTTTGATCAACATGGACTCAGCTTGTTCTCTGCATAGAGAAGTCGCTAATCTCCCTTCCTGATAGTCTATTACACACACACACACAAACACACACACACACACATCTTTCACACATAGCCTGTGGTAAAAGGGAAACCAAATCTTCATGTTTTCACCTTGATTCTTTCATGCTTTATATCCCAGTGCCTTTCTCATTGTGACTTTGGTGACAAAGCCTAACTTTCTGCTTCTTTATTATATTATTTTTTCCCAATGCTGTGTGATTTAACAGTCAGTTTCTGAATGATCATTTTTTTTCTTGAAACAATCAGTGTCGTAGAACCCACACATTTTACGCTCTTCCTTCTTCTCCCACTCCTCTCTGACATTGGCTTTGTCCATTTTTCTTTCCAAATAATAGTTTCCTCAACTGTTAAAAGGACATCTGTAATAAATTGGAATATGGATCTTCTTGAATCGTTGGGATGATGATACAATATCATTATGTCTCTTTTTCTAAGTCTGTGCCTGTTACTTTTACCATTGTTGCTTAATTGCTGAGAGAAGCAGGGATGGATGGGGGGACTTTTCTACCAGCGACCAGCTTAACCTCCCCAAATGGACAAGTTGGGGCCCGTGGGAGAAAAGAACAGGAATTGACCAGCAAGTCATACACAGAGTATTAACAAATCAATCAGCGAGTTTTGATTACTATGTGATTTCTCCAGACTCATAGCAAAAGAAGGTCTGGAACTGGGGTCTGGGAAGCTGCTTTAAAAACAAGATTCCCAGGTGATCCTGGCAGTCATGTAAGTATGAGAACCACTGACCTAGTGTATACCTACTGCAGTGGTAGTTTTAAATGGGAACAAATAAATCAAATTCTCAAAATAAATGTTTTTTTCATTATATTAATGAAAATCCCTGTCCTCTTCCGCTAACCACATCCATATCCAGAGCACTCTTTTGCTGGAACTAAACAGAAGCAGCTCTCACTCCTCCCTCAGAGCCAGGAGAGTGGTAAAACAGCTCTTCAAGGTATAGAAGCAAGTGTGCTTTAAACCATTGCAAATTCCTCTTGTAAGCAGAAAGGTATAAGTTGTGAATAAATAAATTAAAAAATCAACAACAACTCAGTACGCTCTAAAAGGAGCCTTGGGCCTCTATTCATTGGATCCAAGAGTAGCTATGAAATTGGCAAAGTAAGTCACAGTCCTTGCAACCTGCCTCAGAATTATTGCCAGCTCTACAAAGTAGGTATGAAACTAAACCCTTTCCTTTTGGGAGAGTATTCTGTCTTATCAGTTCCAAGCCAAAAGCTGCAGTTAAAACACCTTACTTAGTATCCCCAATTTTATATGTGTTTTAACACCTGCATGATGTGATTCTCTTTCACTCCAGGGTTCATGTTCATCAGTGCTGTATTACTGATTTTGTTTTTCACTAAATTAGGAACAAGCATCACTATAGTCTATACATTTATTTTCTATCCCCAGAGTAAAGAGTAAAGTTTTTTGGGAGGTAAGGTGCAAAAAATACCTTCAAATTTCTTGATTTTTCTGATGATTCTAGGCCTCTAGATGGACTGTAAGGGAACCAGAGATTAACTTGTGTGGCTAATATACTCACCTAAGTCATGTTGCCCTTTCACTCTACATGCATAATATCTATTCTGTGTGTTTTGATGCACATATGTTTTTACATACACAGCACACAAAAACATACACACACCCTCACTCACTCCAGAAGATGTGGAAACTGGTAGATAATTGTGAGAAAACAAAATTTATGACTGGACTGTCTGATACTTGGTTCTATGAAATAAAAGTCTAAATTCTAATTGTGCTCAGCATCAGCCTAAGTCTTATTATTTCATTATGTTTTCCTGAGAGTCAGTCAGAAGTCTAAGATTTGTATTGTTGGTTTTGTTTTGTTTTGTTTTGCTTCCTTTTGTTCATCTAAAACAGGGAAGGCACACTCACGAAAATGGAAATGAAGGATGGATAGTTTTGCTTTGTTTTGTCTTCTTATATTTAGTCCCCTCTACCTTTTTCCTGATGCCTATCTCCCTTTCTCTGAATTCTATGAGCTAATACTGATTGGACATTTAGTATATTCTAGTATATTCCCTAGACTGTGTAGCTTTATGCACATTGTATTTCATCCACATGACTACCCAGAAGAGGTACCTGAATTTAGAAAAGGAAATGATTTACTCAAGGTGATAAAGCTAGTAAATGAAAGCATTCATTCATTAATTCCACCAATATTTATGGCTCACTTACTATGTGCCACTGACCTTGGTCCAGAGATGCAGCAGTGAAATAAAGGGCACAGACTCTGCCTCATAGAACTTTCATTCTAAGTGGGAGAAACACACACACAAATGCATATATATGGACTATAAATACTGTGGAGAAAAAATAATACAACATAAAAATTAGAAGCTGGTAAGGGTGGCCTGTTAGTTTATGAGAGTGTGAAAGTAACATTTGAATTAAGGGAACTGAATGATGTGAAGGAGTGAATTGTGGATGTTTGGAAGATTTGAAAATCTTAATGTGGCCAATAAGTGGGTAGGATTACTTCCTTGCCCTTCCCCATAATCTCATTTTTTCCTCTATTCTATCCCTTATTCTAGGTATTCCATAATTTCTCTCTGTTTCCAAATGCATTATGCACTTTCTTAATTTAGAATTTTTACCTGTGCCATTCCTTTCTTTCCTACTAGAATTCTGTATGCCCAAGTTCTGTCTGGCTATTTTGTGCTTCTCTGTCACAGGATATATGTCCTGGTAACACAATATTCAACAGTTGTCACTTATCTGCTCTCTTTTTGCTGTTAGAGAGTATGACCCATGAAGGAAATAGATTTGTACCCAAAAGAATGGAAAGCAGAGTTTCAAACAGATGCTTGTACACCAGCAGTCATAGTAGCATTATTCACGAGAGCCCAAAGGTGAAAACAACTTGTGCCCCTCCTCTTTCCTTCCTTTTTTTTTGATAACATGAACAAGAAACTTGAAGCTTAGGGCCTCCTATGGACAGCAACACTTAGCTGGAATGCCATCATAAAATTTGTAGTGTTGTTGTTTTACTTTTTAAGTTTTAAAAGTGATACTGGCTTCTCATAGGTGGTTCTACTAAAACGTTTACATAAAAAGTATTTTAAACGATCTGATTTAAAGAAAATATTAAGAACAATAATAATACAGATAGACTAAGGATATTGCAAACACCAGGAAGGTGTTCTAAGAATGACTGAGGTGAATGAAAAGTCACGCCTAACTCCGGGGCCTCTTAACATCCCCGCGCTTGGGTCTGCCTGTCTCTTTGTCTGCAGCGGTGTGGTTGGTGTCTGCGTCTCCCTCTCTGTGTCCATGCCTGCCCCTCCCTGTGTGCTCTGTGCCTGCCTCTCTCTCTTTCTTGCCCCTGCTTTCTGTTCGTGGCCCCATCTTGCAGCTCCACACCTTGGTGCATCTCAGACTCTGTCTTCGCGTAACTGTCACCCCCATGATGCCTGGGGATAGGAAAAAGTGTTGCTTTTTTCCTGTTCCAGATAGATCCCCAATGAAAAGTTCATAGCTGCTTGCTTTATTTACCACCTCCAACTTTTCCCTGAAAACTTCTGAACTTTCTTCCTTCCTTCTTTAATTTTCAGTGTGGATTCAGAGTGAGTGGATTCTGAAAGAGGTTATGAAAATACGAAGGGGTGACAACCTGTATCAGAAAGGAAGTGCATTTACTGATTTTATCTCCCCCACTCCTCCCAACACACACACACACACACACACACACACACACACACACACACACACACACACAGAGTCCCTCTTATGTTTTGGAATTTAGACCAAACCACAGTTATAGATACCACACCAGGGCGGATGGACTGTTGTAATTGGCTGGATGCTTAACTGAGTCCTCCACTGCAAAGGAGCATCAGGCCACTTCAGTTGGGGTGGGGACCTTGGGAATGGGACATGAGAGTTTTGTGTGTGTGTGTGTGTGTACCATTTTGGAATGAAAAGACATTAATAATTTTTCCTTCTTTTTTAACCTTTGGAATCGTATTTCCAGAACAACTCCCTAATTCCCTTCCTTCCCTGTCAGATTCAGCAACAGGGTGACAAAATGGATTGCAGGGGAATGAGAGGACTTTGGCTTATCTAAACTCTGTTTCTACTTCCATGTCACTTTTCATCCAAAGACATCATGGTAAAATTATTTTTAAAAGTATAAACTGCACAGAGGTTAACAAACCCAGGGCAGAAATGCACAGAGGCAAGATGGGGGTCAGACACAGGGCACAAAAGGTCTAACCTCTGACTTTTCCCCCAAAAGACTCACTTTCATAGAGACAGAAACTAATGCATAGATACATTCTGAATTAATCTCCAAGGAGAAGCTGTTCAGGCATCACTGCAGACAGCTCGATGCAACAGGCTTTACATTTTACAGAAATCAAGACAGTCAGAAAAGCTCTGAATGGAATAGATGCCCCCCTCTTCTCCAGCAAGAATGTTGTGATGAATGATAGGAGAGTGGTCCAGGCTGCCAGATCTGCCCTGTGTTCAAGTTATCTTCTGGTCTGCATCCTTCTTAATCCTTTCCTTTGGCCCCACTTTAGTGAGACATATATTCCTTGGCTCTGCTGTTCCCTAAATCTTGGCCTTGCCACACTACACCTGACGTATGGTCCACTAATTCCAGTATTGTCTTTCTGTCAGAGATGATAAATGGAATGGCATATCTGTCACCCTTATAGTGTTAGGGCTATGTCCCACTGATGTCTAATATCTTGTAATCTTGTGACTCAGTGGTTCACCTATGCATTATTTAAAACAATCTTAAAACAGTCTTCAATCACTTTGTATTTTCAACCTGTTTTAAATCCTAGGACAGTGTCTCTGTGGGTAAAGATGGCTTTCTTTTCCCGTCACTTGCCATATAATCGTTTAGCTCTCGTGAATGGTCCTTGGAACATCCCCTTTATCAGGTGAGGGGCAGATGGGAAGAATGCTGACCTCCAAGTCAGGAACCTAGGTTTTGTCCTCATCGCCAGGTCTCTGAGTAATCTTGAGTAATCTTGGAGGATTTCCTCACTATTTTCTTTTTTTAAATAAATTTACTTATTTATTTATTTATTTATTTTTGGCTGTGTTGGGTCTTAGTTTCTATGCGAGGGCTTCCTCTAGTTGTGGCGAGCGGGGGCCACTCTTCATCGCAGTGCACGGGCCTCTCACTATCGCGGCCTCTCTTGTTGCGGAGCACAGGCTCCAGATGCGCAGGCTCAGTAGTTGTGGCTCACGAGCCTAGTTGCTCCGTGGCATGTGGGATCTTCCCAGACCAGGGCTCGAACCCGTGTCCCCTGCATTGGCAGGCGGACTCTCAACCACTGCACCACCAGGGAAGCCCTTCCTCACTATTTTTGAATCTCAATTTTTTTCCTTGACAAATGGAGCAACAAACTTTGACCTCCCTATATTATTATTATTATTATTAGTTCCCAGGTAGAAAATAAGTGTGAAAATTTATATTATTATTTAATTAACTTAGTTCACATTCTATACAAAATCATGTTTTATTTTATAGCCATATTTTGTAGTATCTTTAATAATTACATTTATCAAAGTAATACATGGCATAGTTAAAAGAAACTACTGATTTATTTAAAAGCAACAATTTCTCACCCCACAGCTTCTTGCCTCTACCCCCCACTCCCTGGACAGATTTATTTGAATAATTTCTGGCTTTTAATTTTAATAATTTCTATTTTTAAGGTTGTTAATTCATGGGTCTTCAGAAATATTCTTAAAACTCTGTGTGTTAATTTGTTAAATTTAGACATATTTGTCTTTATTTTTTATAGTTTTCCATCTCATCTTTGCAGAGCACTTCTAATTATTTTTCTATTCCAAACTTATGCCCAAAAGAGAAACCAAATGAAAGACAAAGATAATCTTTCCTGTTCCTTTCCTACATCCCGAGATCTATAGCATTTTTGTCCCTGGCTCTAGAGAGCCCTCACCTGAGAACAAAGGTCAACCTGGAGGAATCATAAATGGGTATCAAAGGAAATGTGTGGTCCGTGTATGACAGGTGTTAGTGGATTATTTATTTATTCAATGGTCATAATTGGAAAATCATTGAGAATCCCCTTCATAGTCATTAATTTGCCAAGAACACAGAAAGTAGCTTGGTGTCCTACTCAGGCAAAATTTAGGTCCTTCAGCTGCAATGAGAGTTGCTTTGACAGTAACATGTCTTTTCCTTTTTGCCAGCCTCTGCCTGTAGTTTTAATAGCAGCACAATGGGACCTGGATTCTTGCAACTGTCAAAATGAATGAGATGAAGCATGAATTCCGTTGCTTTATCCTGCTACATTTTGGGTTGGTTTTCTAAAGTAATTATTCACAAGATGTAGCACTTCTCTTTGCTTCTCCACGGCGGTGGATGAAGACTACCTATAAATCAATGTCCTGTTCTTATCTAGAATTACATAGGAAGAGAGCCCTGAAGATGATAGGAGATGTTTGGGGGACAGAGAGATTTCTTAAAAGGAAAAGTGAAAAGAACTGCTTAGCTTGTAGTGGAAAAGTTTCAGGAGAAACAATGCCAAGGAATATAAATGAAGGACAATATGAAGAAAGCCATTAGGATATCCCGGTTCGCTGATGAGTAATAGCTACAAAAAATAATGTTGATAAAAGTAAAGCAGTTTTTTGGGCACAGCACTTAATCTGTAAGAATCCTATTCCATTTAGCTAGTTAACAAAAGTTATTGTACCAGAGTAAATAATAATAGTAGTGATAGGTAAGAAGAGAATGGAAATTGAAAGGTAAATTAGTTGGTTCAAAATGTTCATCACTGCACTCAAGTCAAAAGGATTCATCTGACACAAACCTTCTTCAATACACATTGTTTGCCAGTCCAGCTAAGTAACCTTTTAGTGGGTGGCAGGGCTACCTTCATGATAGAATTGCTGTGCATGTTTTGGACTGTTTTGTGGCCTGCAAAAGTCTGTGATAAAAGATGTGTCCTTCTGCTTTTACTCTTGAGGGGAACATAATTGATTGTTTTTTCTT
Organism: Balaenoptera borealis; assembly: GCF_965194805.1. Lineage (NCBI taxonomy): Eukaryota > Metazoa > Chordata > Mammalia > Artiodactyla > Balaenopteridae > Balaenoptera > Balaenoptera borealis. Next base: position 97,217,712 of record NC_138874.1, on the reverse strand, counting down.
AGCAGCCCTCCTTCTCCCCCCTGCCCTGCCAGACTCTTTGCTGCCTTTCTTCCCCCCTGCCCCCCCACTGCCAGACTCTTTGCTGACTAAGAGGTAGTAAGGATAAAGTTTGTTTCCTTTTGGATTAAAACCCAAAAGTTTGCTGCCAAGACTGAAATGTTTTTGCAAAAGTTTCTGTGAAGCTTAAGAGGGGTGTGGTATATGTTAAGATGAGAAGATGTTGCATTGTGTGCGTGATATGTGTGCATTCCCTGTGGCACCTGAAAATTCATAAGCTTAGAAGCCCATGAGTATACCCCCAATCAGTGCTAATGTCTGCAATCAGTATGGTAGACAGACCTTAAGGTGACTCCGTGTACCTCGTAGCTCAGCATTTACACCTTGTATGGTCCCCTTCCCTTGATTGTGGGAGGACCTGCTTCTTATCCATTGACCATGACAAAAGTGGTGAGAGTTTACTTCTGTCATTCTGTTATACTGTATAGGACTCTTCTTGCTAGCTGACTCACTCTTGCTCTCCTGCTGGCCAAAGGAAGCAAGCTGCCTTGTTGTGAACTGCCTGTAAAGAGGGCCACATGGGAGGGAACTGTGGGCAGCCTTTAGGAGCTGAGGGTGCCCTCCAGCTGATAGTCAGTAAGAAACTAAAGCTCTCAGCCCTACAATCACGTGGAAATGAAATATATCAACAACCTGAGTGATCATGGAAATGATTTCTTCCCCAGTCAAGAATTCAGATGAGAACACAGCCTGGCCAACTCCTTGATGCAGTCAGATAAGACCCTAAAGCAGAGATGCTAGCAAAGTGGGTCTGAATTCTTAGCCCATTGAATTTATGAGACAATAAAGCTATATTTTCTTAAACCACTAAGTTTGCAGTAATACATTTTGCAGCAACAGATAACTATCACCACAGACATCAAATTATAAATAGGTTGTTACAATTTATATAATTTGTATAAAAGGGGGATTTGCAGTCAGATCTACCTGGTTTTGAATATTAGTAACAGCCTTTACTAGCTGTGTATGTTCTTCAGAAACTTATTTGATATCTCCAAGCTTAGCTCAGATCTCCTAAACTTAAAAAAAATAAGAAAAAGAAGAAGAAAAAAGGCATACTGTGATACTGTGATTTATAATAAGAAATACACATTTGTTCTTTGTCCTCATTTCTGGCACATAGTTCCTAAAATCCTTGTCATTTCCTAAGTGATGTGAACCATAAAGGTGTCTTTTTTTTTTTAATGTTAATCAGGTGACTTTGGACCACACCTGAGGATGGGGGCTGGTTGCCAGGAGAACCAACCATGTGATTCGGGGGTTGGAATTTTTAGTCCCACCCCCACCTTCCACCTCTGGGGAGGGGAGGGGGGCTGGAAACTGAATCAGTCACCAATGGCCAATGATTTAATCAATTGAGTCTATGTAATGAAGCCTCCATAAAAATACAAAAGGATGGAGAGCTTCCCAGTTGGTGAACAAGTGGCAATCTGGGGAGAGTGGCAGCTTGGAGAGGAAGCTCTGCGCCCTTCTACCATACCTTGCCCTAGACATCTCTTCCATTTGGCTGTTCCTGAGTTGTATCATTTTATAATAAACTGGTTATCTACCAAGTGAAATATTTCTCTGAGTTCTATGAGCTGCTCTAGCAAATTAATTGAACCTGAAGAGGGGGGATTGTCAGAGCCTCCAATATACAGGTGACAACATGGACTTTCAACTGGCCTCTGAAGTGGTGGGGCAGGGGGGTGGGGAAGAGTCTTCTAGGACTGAGCTCTTACCCTGTGGGATCTTTTGTTATCTCAAGGTAGAGTGTCACAATGTAGATGAATTATAGGACACCCAGCTGGTGCCCAAGATTTGAATGGTATGTAAGGAAAACCACACACACACATTGGAATTGGGTGCTCAGAACCTGTATATAGCTATAGTTAGTCAACTCACAGTATAAACTAAAAAATGAGCTAATTAATATAGTAAGCTCTTAAGGAATGTTGCCTACTTCTTATCTTTTGGATAATCTCTGGTTAATGGCTAACCTCATTTCCCACAGTATTTTACTAATACCTTTATATTCAGCCTCATAACTGGATTGTGAGATCAAGAACTAGAAAATTCTTTTCTTGTTCACCTTAAAATCGCTAGCAAAAGCATAGCCACCCTGGTTAACAAATAGCTTTAATGAATAATTCATGAATCTACATTAGGGGTTCTGAGTATATGAACATGGCGTTTGTTGAACTTGACAAAGTGATAATTTATGTTTGTGTTTACTCTTTCAATCCCGAGGCTAACTGATGTGCCAAGAATTTAAATTAAAATGGATAAAAATATTAAATTAAAAGTTGAAGTTTTGCAAATATAGTTTATTGAATTGCTGACCACTAGATGACTCACTGATGGTCACTGACTGACCATCAGTGTTGTCTGATGAATAGAACATCGTGTTTATCTCAGAAAAGATCTATATTTAAAGATCTAGGAGAGATCTAAAATATAGTAAGTATTGACCAGGATGTCTTTTCTAAATCACTTTTTACCTGAATCTTGAAGTTTAGGGTATATGATAGATCACAAAATATGGCCACAGATTCTTCCCATCCCAGTGTGCACCCAAGTCTGCAGTGTGACATTGTCAGTCCTTTCATTAAGGCGTAGGGTCTATTTACTCAACCTTGAAACAATACCGGCCTTATGACTTATGTTGACCGACAGACTTACTCTGAAGTGACTTTAGGAGACTTCCAAAGCTAAGTCTTAAAAGGTCTTGCAGTGTCCACCTTAACACTCTCGGACACTTCCCTGAGACACACAAAGAAGCTGGGATGGCTTCTTGGAGGATGTGAGACCACGTGAAAAACTGAGCTTCCCAGCTAACAGCCTGCAACAATTCAGCCACGTAAGTCAGACCTGGAAAAACCAACATTGAAATCACCCAGTCAATCCACAGAATCATAAATGGTGTTGATAAATCATTTTTTATTTATGTAAATAACAGTAAATCATTGTAATTTAAACCATTGACTTTCAAGGTGATTTGTTACGTAGCAAAAACTAACTTTGACCCCTCCTCCCTAAATTTGCACGCACATGTAAAACACTCAGATTCATTGCTAGTTACTCAGTGACTGACAGATATGTACTTCTATCCTATAAACATATTTAAGTCAAGGAAAAAAAAAAAAAAGCAAACAAAAAAGGAATAAGAACCATAAACACATTTTCTGAGGCTATTTTTTTTGTTTGTAAAATAAATGTCAGTGTTGACATTTTAGTGATGAAAATTGTAGAGCCTGAAATACAGTAAGGGTTTACCTGGTTTCATTTGCTTCTGTCAATACTTACGTTTCCTAGTTTCCTGCTTTAATCCTGCTATCACGCCATTATAAATGTCTTCAGTTCCCAGTGTCTGCATTCTTTCTCCTTGTTTTTTTTTGTTTTTGTTTTTAACTTAAACCTGTTCCCAGGAAGGGATCAGAACGTTACTCAAACTCTAGTCTGAATGTCAATCATTGCCAAAGACTTGTTACTCATTTAGTCTTTTCTGCATCCCTTCATGTGGGGTGCTATGCCTCTCAGACACAATGTGATAAAGCAGGGGGGCACCTCATCGAAGGGCCTTGCCTCCCAATCAGGGCCATTAGAGGCCTCTCTTACGAGATAGGCTTAGATTCCGGGAAGGGTAGGAGCTCTGTTCTTCTGAGATTGCAAGCAGCCTGTGAACCTGGAAGGTTTATTGTCTTTCCCACCAAGAGAAGAGAAACTGCCAGAGAATGAAAGTGTCCCAGAGAAAAGCAGGAGAGAGAGAGAGAGAGAGAGAAAGATAATGTATTTGTACATTTCTTAACATAATTTGAACCCCTAGATTCAGCTATTTCTGATTTTTTTAAGTTTTCAGTAACATAGTCAAATGATATTTTTTTCCTCTCAACAAGCTTGAAATTATGTTTCCATTACTCCAAGTAAGAAGCCTTGTGGTTAATATACTGACATAGACTTTTCAGGTGGATTTGCATTACATTTAAACCCTTGTCTATTATAATTGATGCAAATGCTATTTTAAATTAAAAGTCATTTCATATATGAAACTAATAAGGATATTTATTTGGGGGTGCATCAAGGATTTTCATGGGATTCCTAAAATTACATCTGTAGAGGTATTAGCTCAGTCCCTTATTTTGCTGTCATTTAATCTAAGGTTGCTAAGTACAAGATAAAACGGTTTGAATAGAGTGAGAAGGCTTACTCTCCCTCAAGTCAGAGGGAATTCCTCTGCCTGACTACCTTGAGTTGGGACACTGTTTGTTTTCCTGTCTTCAGACTGGAACTACACCATCGACTCTCCAGCTTGCTGTCTGCAGATGTTGGGAATTGTCAGCCTCCATAACCATGTAAATTAGTTCCTTATAATAAATCTCTGTCTCTCTGTCTTCTGTGTCTGTCTATCTGTCTGTATGTCTCTCTCTATATATATGTAAAATATAATAATATATATAACATAATATAGATTATATACACACATACACATACACATAAAATATTGATGCTCTGCACGTGGGCATGCTCCCCCACCTACAGTAGACCTTTTACCACTTCTGGATGTGGGCCAAGGGTATCATGGATCCATAAAACAAGCTTCATCTCAACATATTCAACTTAAAAAGAGGCTCAGAGTGTTGGTCTCTCCTCCATGTGAACATTACTGTGACCTCCAACAGGAATTGAGACATTTAATGGCAGAGCTTCAGGGAAAAGTTCCCCTATTTTTATTGCTGAGGTCCTTGGAAATGTCCGGGTTCTGATGCTTCCCAAGAATTTATTATCCAATTATTTATTAGATTCAAATGCCCTTCCCTATTTGCTTAGGATGGTTTCTTTTGTGACCAAAGGAATTTACTGTGTATTCTTCAGTCCTCACAGCTTTTGAGCAGCTGCTGGAGATTTGAATCCAGATCTAACTGACTCCAAGATTTGGAACTATTTGTTTTTACATCCCAAACAGTATTAATGATACATAATTCCTCAGCAAAAAATAATACTCTGTAGATACTTGGTTTGAAGAATAATGCTGACACTTTGCTAATTTATTCTTTATTAATTTTGTTGATTTAAATCAATATATTCAATTCATTTTTAAATTTAATTTTAAATGGAAAGGAAAGACATCATAATCACTTAAGAACTTTTTGTTTTCACTTTCTCCACTCCCCGATTACCAATAACCACATAACTAAGTTTAAAAGACTTTCTTGAGAGTTTGAAGACTGCAGGCTTTTCTTTCCTGAGGTTTTCTAGAAAACATAAAATTATTCAAACAGCACCAGTAGGCAAATGTTGTGGTCCCTCCCTTCCACATCGTTCAGAATGGAGCCAATTCTCACACACGATTAGTTACGCAGTGTGTGGGAATTTCACAAAAGTGACTGATAACACTGGGCTTTTTTCTTTTTCAGAGATCATTTTACTCTTGTAATTAAAGTCACTGATCCCAGCTCACCAGCACACATCTGCTGTTCATTGATAGCACCACAGGCAAGCCTAACTCTGCTGTGAAAGCAGCTGTGTAGCTACCTCCCAAAAGATGTTTATCCTGAAATGACATTCTGGAAGTACAGACCTAATATTGTAGGTTTGCTGAAACCGGCAAGCTAATTTGCTCTTTCCCTGTTCTTGAATGGACTGTTCTGATGCCTTCATCTGTTCGTGTTTGAAGTATATTTATTTATTATATTTGAGAAAATACATATTAATGTGCTTAGTGAGCAGCTTGAGAATAAATGTGCTTATCAACATTTTACCTGAAGCTAATGGGCATGTAATTCCTAATCGGAATAATTTATTTAGAAGGATAATTATGACAAGGTGGGTTGAGCTGCAGCTATTACATGACCTTTGATAGTGCCTCTTAGAGAAGTGATACCTTTTAATGTATCCATAAATGTTGCCCATTCAATGAGTAGCTCCTTGAATTATTGATCAGACACTTAAACTTACTGAAGTGTCTTGATGTCTCAGTTCTGTTGCAGGAGCCAAATTAGAGTGGTAGGATAATTAACTAGCTGTCTGACCTTTAATAAGGCACTTGACCACACTGAGCCTCACTTTTTTCACTGTTAAATAAAATACCTGCCCCATCCTGCCTCTAGATTATTGTGACACTTAAATAAGATAAGCTATATGAAAACATGTGATGATCAGCATGTATAATATGTGTTTGATATTATTCATGTATCTTTCATTTTCACATCAGAATTTGGTGAAATAGAGTGGGGTTCATTTTGTGATTTTGGAGAAAATTGATTATAGGTTTGTAGTATGCATAACTACTATGTTATTATAGATATTTTATATCCACAGATATGCAGATATTTATAGATATTGAGTATTTTATGGACAAATTATCTCATTCCAGGTTATTCTCAGTAATTACCACCTAAAGAGCAATATGTCTTCTGAAACTGTAAACCCTTTATAATTTGAGCCACATAAATGCCCAAAGTGTTTCTTGGAAAGAACACTATTATTTTAAGGTGTTGGTCTTGAGTCCCGCACTGTTTTATCATCTCAAGGGTAAAAACTATGGTACGCTTTCCTTCTGCATTTCAAGCAAAGAAATAGAACCATTTATATGGAAGCATAGCACATATTTTGATTGTTTTATTGTCAAGGAAAAACAAAATTTAAAATCATCTTTAGTTTTGTTGACTGTATTTAAAACTACCAAAGTTGCAGTCATAGACTCATATCTGGTTTATATGGATACTAAGAACATTGATCATTTACTTCTAGGGCACACACATTTAAAAAAAAAAATTCGGGGGGAGCTTGTGGAGCCAAACAACGTAGACAGCTCATTTAAAAGATGAACATGTTTGAACTGAGACATTCCATTTGAGTCAAGACTCTAAGAATAAAGCTGTGCCCAGAAATCTGAGAGTGCCTGGGTCTCCTTTCTTAAAGGACCTGTGAAGAAGCTCAGAACTAGAAAATGGGGTTTCATTAGAATGTAGGGGTGGGAGATATAGCTGAAGAGCTTCAGTGCATGGGTCTTATGAGCAGAATAGAAAAGTCACAGAAGAGTGGCCTGGAACACTTTCAACAATGTGAGGAATCAAGCCATTCATCTCGGGGTCAAGGCAGCAGTGATGAGTGAGTCTGAGGAGGGCAGAAGTGCCAAGTACACCACTGAGACCACATCTATGATTAGTTTCACAGGGAAATAACCTTAATTAAGATGCACTGAATTAGGTGAGGGTGGTAGTAGGAAAGCTGGATTAGTTATTTATTTATTTTAAAATTTATTTTATTGAAGTACAGTTGATTAACAATGTTTTGTTAATTTCTGCTATACAGCAAAGTGATTCAGTTATATATGCATATATAATTATGTATATATATTCTTTTTCATATTTTTTTCCATTATGGTTTATCACAAGATATTGGATATAGTTCCCTGTGCTATACAGTAGGACCTTGTTGTTTATCCATTCTATATATAATAGTTTGCATCTGCTAATTCCAAACTCCCAATCCATTCCTCCCCCACACCCCTTCCCCCTTGGCAACCACAAGGCTCTTCTCTATGTCTGGGAGTCTGATTTTATTTCATAGATAAGTTTATTTGTGTCATATTTTAGATTCAACATATAAGTGATATCATATGGTATTTGTCTTTTTCTTTCTGACTTCACTTAGTATGATAATCTCTAGTTGCTTCCAAGTTGAGGTAAATGGCATTATGCGATTCTTTGTTTTGTGGCTGAGTAGTATTCCATTGTATATATGTACTACATCTTCTTTATCCATTCAACTGTTGACGGACATTTAGGTTGTTTCCATGTCTTGGCTATTGTGAATAGTGCTGCTATGAACATAGGGGTGCATGTATCTTTTTTTTAAATTAATTAATTAATTTATTTATTTTTGGCTGCATTGGGTCTTTGTTGCTGCATGCAGGCTTTCTCTAGTTGCAGTGAGCAGGGCCTACTTTTTGTTGCAGTGCATGGGCTTCTCATTGCGGTGGCTTCTCTTGTATGGAGCACAGGCTCTAGGCACGCGGGCTTCAGTAGTTGCAGCGCATGGGCTCAGTAGTTGTGGCATGTGGGCTTCAGTAGTGGTGGCACGCAGGCTTCAGTAGTTGTGGCTTGTGGGCTCTAGAGAGCAGACTCAGTAGTTGTGGTGCATGGGCTTAGTTTCTCCACGGCATGTGGGATCTTCCCGGACCAGGGCTCAAACCCATGTCCCCTGCATTGGCAGGCGGATTCTTAACCACTGAGCCACCAGGGAAGCCCCATGTATCGTTTTGAGTTATAGTTTTGTCCGGATATATGCCCAGGAGTGGAATTGCTGGATCATATGGTAATTCTATTTTTAGATTTCCCAGTAACTTAGGAAAGAAAGAACAAATCAGAAAAATTATTTGAGGAAAATAGATAAAATGTTCAAATTTTTTGAAAAATATCAAACTACATATCCAACGTACATATTCAAATCCTTGGAGTCAAAAAGGTCAAAATGAATAAATACAAAGATAATTGTATATAAGCACATCATAGTCTAACTGATGAAAATCAAAGATAAAGAGAAAATCTTGAAAGCAATAAGATAACAATAGATATGTTACAGAGAAGGAAGAACAATCGGAAAGCTAGTAGACTTACCCTTAAGAAAAAAAATATAGAGATGAGTTCTATCAAATATTTAAGGGAGAAATAAAACCCATCTTACACAAAACCTTTTAGAAAATAGAGGAGAGAACACTTTGCAATTTGTTTTATGAGACCAGGACAGACTATTACCAAACCCTGGCAAAAGTGGTTACAATAAAGAAAATAACAGATGTCTCTCATGAACATAGCTGCAAAAATATTAACAAAATATTAGCAAAATAAATCCAGCAACATATAAAAAAGATAATGTATTATTATCAAGTAGAGTTTATTCTAGGAATACAAAAATCAATCAGTGCAACTCACCATATTAAGAGAATTAGAAAAACAACAACAACAACTATACGATCATCTCAATATAAGTATCAAAAAATAAAGTGGATCTATGATTGGATAAATTGATGGATAGAGAAGGAGATCTGTGATAAAGCTCATATATTGAAGGTAGAAATTATTTACTGGTTATTTAAGTATTTAAATATTCTGTAACTTTAGAAATGTTTATAATATATTGTTGAGAGGGGTCATTGTAAGCATTTTGGAACACAATTTTTCTTTCTACTTGAGAATTATTTTCTAAGAATAAATTCCAAGAAATGGGATTACTAGGTTAAAGGATCTGAATAGTAAATAAGATTTTTAAGGTGATAGAATTTTTGCTGTAACATGAGGCTCTAGTTCTTACACATGCCTAGTGAACTGAGCATGTCAACATGACTTTCTTATTTTATGGTTGTAGAAACTGAACCTTCTAAGGGAGATTGACTGACTTGCCCAAGATCCAGTGAACACTATGTATCGGGGGCAGACTTAGAGGAAAATTCTTCTGGTCTCAGGAATTTTCTGTAAACTGGGATAGCAAAGGGAGAGTATATGTTTTCCTTTTGTTTTAAAAAAATATTATTGATTACTTCCAGTTTTTATAGTACTTTTATGGTTAATTTCAAGATTTGGGGAATATGTCAAGAGAGGAGAGAGAAGAAATTCATTCATTGCCTTAGATATATAATCATTGAATTAAAATAAATATAAAATGGAATAATAAAACTTTGCTTTTATTGAGCACTAAAATATTATGTGAAGTGATTTCTGAATTACATCATTGAATTCTGACTAGCATCATATGATGTTTTCACTATAAGATTTGAGAAGAAGGAAACCCGAAGAAGTAGTACAATTTACCAATACCAGACAGTTAGTAGGTTGCAGAAATAGGGTTTAAAACAGGATAGTTGAGACACCAAACAAAGCATTTAACTTAACCCCATATTTAACGTCTCCACACTACCATATACTAGCACTAATAGATTAAGAATATTCCAGGATTATTAGTAACACATTCTGAATTGTGGTTTAGCTTTCTCTTTGTTTTCTCAACTACATGTGAATAATAAAGTTCAATGTTAGAACAATTATAATGTTTTCTCCTGTAATTCACCTAAGTCTATAAGATGGGTTAATGGCAAAATTTCTCATTTTTAATAAGGAGTCTAGTACCCTGAGAGGTTAGATAACTTGCCCAAGATTGCTAAATATGTCCTCATTCATGCAGACAGTTGAGCTCTGCTTGTCCCATGATAAATGAGCTAAGGGCCCCATGCTTGTGGACAGGTAAGCAATAGACATAACTGCTCAAACTGTTTCAGGAGTGAATTACCATGGAACTTCACCATAACTGATAATAAACAATCAGTATTTCCTTTAAGTAAAACTTTCCTCTCTCCTTTAATGATAGTGGGGTTTGTAACAGCACTGTTCTGTGACATACCATCTATTACAGTATCAGTTATTCAGAGAACAGGATTTTTTTTTTTGGTCATCTCTCTTCTGGTTCCAGATGACTTCCATAATTGGTTTATTAACTTCGCAGATGCTGTAGGAAAATTTTAGGATGTAAGCCAATAAGGGATCACGTCAGCTAATGAAAGAAAGCTTTTGCACATTATATTTACTGTGATAAAACAACTATATTATGTATGTTGAAGCAGGAAGTATGGCTCTTGAGCCCAGAGTATCTGATATTTTAAGAACAAGTTGATCACTAAGATAGTAAAGGTACTGTTATCTTTTGGAAGACTAGGACTTATAAGTAGTGAATTTACTAACCAAGAATCAGATCTTCCTCTCAGCAACGTTAGAGAAAAATTTTGTAATTATAATCCCTTGTGGTCGGAGGTTGATTCAAGCTGGTGGAGTAGAAGGACGTGCGCTCACTCCCTCTTGCGAGAGCACCGGAATCACAACTAACAGCTGAGCAGTCATCGACAGGAAGACACTGGAACTCACCAAGAAAGGTACCTCACATCCAAAGACAAAGGAGAAGCTGCGATGAGACGGTAGGAGGGGTGCAATTACAATAAAATCAAATCCCATAACCACTGAGTGGTTGACTCACAAACTGGAGAACAATTACACCACAGAAGTCCACCCACTGGAGTGAAGATTCTGAGCCCCACGTCAGGCTTACCAACCTCGGGGTCCGGCAACAGGAGGAGGAATTCACAGAGAATCAGACTTTGAAGTCTAGAGGGATGTGATTGCAGGACATCGACAGGACTGGGGGAAACAGAGACTCCATTCTTAGAGGACACACACAAAGTAGTGTGCGCATGAGGACCCAGGGGGAAGGTGCAGTGACCCCATACGAGACTGAACCAGACGTACCTGCTAGTGCTGGAGGGTCTTCTGCAGAGGCAGGGGCCAGCTGTGGCTCACCACAGGGACAAGGACACTGGGAGCAGAAGTTCTGGGAAGTACTCCTTGGCGTGAGCCCTCCTGGAGTCCACCATTAGCCCCACCAAAGAGCCTGTAGGCTCCAATGCTGGGTTGCCTGAGGCCAAACAACCAACAGGGAGGGAACTCAGCCCCACCCATCAGCAGACAAGGCGATTAAAGTTTTACTGAGTTCTGCTCACCAGAGCAACAGCCAGCTCTACCCACCACCAGTCCCTTCCATCAGGAAGTTGCACAAGCCTCTTAGATAGCCTCATTCACCAGAGAACAGACAGCAGAAGCAAGAAGAACTACAATCCTGCAGCCTGTGGAACAAAAACCACATTCACAGAAAGGTAAAATGAAAAGGCAGAGGACTATGTACCAGATGAAGGAACAAGATAAAACCCCAGAATATCAACTAAGTGAAGTGGAGATAGGCAACCTTCCAGAAAAAGAATTCAGAATAATGACAGTGAAGATGATCCAGGACCTGGGAAAAAAGAATAGAGGCAAAGATCGAGATGATGCAAGAAATGTTTAACAAAGACCTAGAAGAATTAAAGAACAAACACCGAGAAGACTTAAAGAACAAACAAACAGACATGAACAATACAATAATTGAAATGAAAAATACACTAGAAGGAATCAACAGCAGAATAACTGATTGGAAGAACGGATAAGTGACCTAGAAGAGAGGATGGTGGAATTCACTGTCACAAAACAGAATAAAAAAATAAACAATGAAAAGAAATGAAGACAGACTAAGAGAGGTCTGGGACAACAAATAATGCACCAACATTCACATTATAGGGGTCCCAGAAGGAGAAGAGAGAGAGAAAAACGACCCGAGAAAATATTTGAAGAGATTGTAGATGAAAACTTCCCTAACATGGGAATGGAAATAGCTACCCAAGTCCAGGAAGCGCAGAGAGTCCCAGGCAGGATAAACCCAATGAGAAACACACTGCGACACACAGTAATCAAACTGACAAAAATTAAAGACAAAGAAAAATTATTAAAAGCAACAAGGAAAAAATGACATATAACATAGAAGGGCACTCGCATAAGGTTAACAGCTGATTTCTCAGCAGAAACTCTACAAGCCAGAAGGGAGTGGCACGACATATTTAAAGTGATGAAAGGGAAGAACCTAATACCAAGATTACTCTACCCAGCAAGGATCTCATTTAGAGTCGACAGAGAAATCAGAAGCTTTACAGACAAGCAAAAGCACAGAGAATTCAGCACCACCAAACCAGTTCTACAACAAATGCTAAAGGAACTTCTCTAAGTGGGAAACACAGAGAGAAAAAGGACCTAAAAAACAAACCCAAAACAATTAAGAAAATGGTCATAGGAACATACATATTAAAATTACCTAAATGTGAATGGATTAAATGTTCCAACCAAAAGAACACGCTTGCTGAGTGGATACAAAAACAAGACCTGTATATATGCTGTCTACAAGATACCCACTTCAGACCTAGGGACACATACAGACTGAAAGTGAGGGGATGGAAAAAGATATTCCATGCAAATGGAAATCAAAAGAAAGCTGGAGTAGCAATATTCATATCAGATAAAATAGACTTTAAAATGAAGAATGTTACAAGAGACAGTGAAGGACACTACATAATGATCGAGGGATAAATCCAAGAAGAAGATATAACAATTATAAAGATATATGCACCCAACGTAGGAGCACCTCAAGAAATAAGGCAAATGCTAACAGCTATAGAAGAGGAAATTGACAGTAACACAATTATAATGGAGGACTTTTAACACCTCACTTACACCAATGGACAGATCATCCAGACAGAAAATTAATAAGGAAACACAAGCTTTAAATGAAACAACAGACCAGATAGATTTAACTGATATTTATAGGACATTCCATCCAAAAACAGCAGATTACACTTTCTTCTCAAATGCACACGAAACATTCTCCAGGATAGATCACATCTTGGGTCACAAATCAAGCCTCAGTAAATTTAAGAAAATTGAAATCATATCAAGCATCTTTTCCAACCACAATGCTATGAAATTACAAGTAAATTACAGGGGAAAACGGTAAAAAACACAAACACATGGAGGCTATACAATACATTACTAAATAACCAAGAGATCACTGAAGAAATCAAAGAGGAAATCAAAAAATACCTAGAGACAAATGACAATGAAAACATGATGATCCAAAACCTATGGGATGCAGCAAAAGCAGTTCTAAGAGGGAAGTTTATAGCTATACAAGCCTACCTCAAGAAACAAAAAATATCTCAAATAAACAATCTGACCTTTACACCTAAAGGAACTAGAGAAAGAAGAACAAACAAAACCCAAAGTTAGTAGAAGAAAAGAAATCATAAAGATCAGAGCAGAAATAAATGAAATAGAAACAAAGAAAACAATAGCAAAGATCAATAAAACTAAAAGCTGGTTCTTTGAGGAGATAAACAAAATTGATAAACCTTTAGCCAGACTCATCAAGAAAAAGAGGGAGAGGACTCAAATCAATAAAATTAGAAACGAAAAAGGAGAAGTTACAACGGACACCACAGAAATACAAAGCATCCTAAGAGACTACTGCAAGCAACTCTATGCCAATAAAATGGACAATCTGGAAGAAATGGACAAATTCTTAGAAAGGTATAACTTTCCAAAACTGAATCAGGAAGAAATAGAAAATATGAACAGACAAATCACAAGTAATAAAATTGAAACTGTGATTAAAAATCGTCCAACAAACAAAAGTCCAGGACCAGATGGCTTCACAGGTGAATTCTATCAAACATTTAGAGAAGAGCTAACACCCATCCTTCTCAAACCGTTACAAAAAATTGCAGAGGAAGGAACACTCCCAAACTCATTCTACGAGACCACCATCATGCTGATACCAAGAAAAGACAAAGATACTACAAAAAAAGAAAATTATAGACCAATATTACTGATGAATATAGATGCAAATATCCTCAACAAAATACTAGCAAACAGAATCCAACAGCACATTAAAAGGATCATACACCATGATCAAGTGGGATTTATCCCAGGGATTCAAGGATTCTTCAATATATGCAAATCAATCAATGTGATACACCATATTAACAAATAGAAGAATAAAAACCATATGATCATCTCAATAGATGCAGAGAAACCTTCTGACAAAATTCAACACCCATTTCTGATAAAAACTCCAAAAAGTGGGCATAGAGGGAACCTACCTCAACATAATAAAGGCCATATATGACACACCCACAGCAAACATCATTCTCAGTGGTGAAAAACTATAGGCATTTGCTCTAAGATCAGGAACAAGACAAGGATGTCCACTTTCGCCACTATTATTCAACAAAGTTTTGGAAGTCCTAACCATGACAATCAGAGAAGAAAAAGAAATAAAAGGAATATAAATTGGAAAAGAAGAAGTAAAACTGTTACTGTTTACAAACAGTAAAACTGTTTGCAGATTACATGGTACTATACATAAAGAATCTAAAGATGCCACCAGAAAACTGCTAGAGCTAATCAATGAATTTGTTAGATTTGCAGGATACAAAATTAATGCACAGAAATCTCTTGCATTCCTATACACTAACAATGAAAGATCAGGAAGAGAAATTAGGGAAACAATCCCATTCACCATTGCAACAAAAAGAATAAAACACCTAGGAATAAAACTACCTAAGGAGGTAAAAGACCTGTACTCAGAAAACTATAAGACACTGATGAAAGAAATTAAAGATGGCACAAACAGATGGAGAGATATACCATGTTCTTGGATTGGAAGAATCAATATTGTGAAAATGGCTATACTACCCAAAGCAATCTAAAGATTCAGTGCAAATTACCAATGGCATTTTTTACAGAACTAGAAAAAAAATCTTAAAATATGTATGGAGACACAAAAGACCCTGAATAGCCAAAGAAATCTTGAGGGAAAAAAATGGAGCTGGAGGAATCAGACTCCCTGACTTCAGACTATACTACAAAGCTACAGTAATCAAGACAATATGGTACTGACAAAAAGACAGAAATATAGGTCAGTGGAACAGGATAGAAAGCCCAGAGTTAAACCCACACACCTATGATCAACTAATCTATGAAAAAGGAGACAAGGATATACAATGGAGAAAAGACAGTCTCTTCAATAAGTGATGCTGGGAAAACTGGACAGCTAAATGTAAAAGAATGAAATTAGAACACTCCCTACACCATACACAAAAATAAACTCAAAATGGATTAAAGACCTAAATGTAAGGCCAGACACTATCAAACTCTTAGAGGAAAACATAGGCAGAACACTCTATGACAGAAATCACAGCAAGATCCTTTTTGACCCACCTCCTAGAGAAATGGAAATAAAAACAAAAATAAACAAATGGGAACTAATGAAACTTAAAAGCTTTTGCACAGCAGAGAAAACTATAAACAAGGTGAAAAGACAACCCTCAGAATGGGAGAAAATATTTGCAAACGAATCAACAAAGGATTAATCTCCAAAATATATAAACAGCTCATGCAGCTCAATATTAAAAAAACAAACAACACAATCAAAAATGGGCAGATCTAAATAGACATTTCACCAAAGAAGACATACAGATGGCCAAGAGGCACATGAAAAGCTGCTCAACATGACTAATTATTAGAGAAATGCAAATCAAAACTACAATGAGGTATCACCTCACACCAGTTAGAATGGGCATCATCAGAACATCTACAAACAACAAATGCTGGAGAGGGTGTGGAGAAAAGGGAACTGTCTTGCACTGTTGGTGGGAATGTAAATTGATACAGCCACTATGGAGAACAGTATGCAGGTTCCTTTAAAAAGTAAAAATAGAATTACCATGTGACCCAGCAATCCCACTACTGGGCATAATACCCAGAGAAAACCATAATTGAAAAGGACACATGTACTCTAATGTTCATTGCAGCACTATTTACAATAGCCAGATCATGGAAGCAATCTAAATGCCCATTGACAGACAAATGGATAAAGAAGATGTAGTACCTATGTACAATGGAATATTACTCAGCCATAAAAAGGAACGAAATTGGGTCATTTGTAGAGACGTGGCTGGACCCAGAGTCTGTCACACAGTGTGACGTAAGTCAGAAAGGGAAAAACAAATATCGTATATTAATGCATATACGAATGTGGAATCTAGAAAAATGGTACAGATGAACTGGTTTGCAAGGGAGAAATAGAGACACATATGTAGAGAACAAATGTATTGACACCAAGGGGGGAAAGTGGGTGGGTGGGTGGTGCTGGACTGAATTGGGAGATTGGGACTGACATATATATACTAATATGTATAAAATAGATAACTAATAAGAACCTGCTGTATAAAAATAAATAAATGAAATTTAAAAATATATACAATCCCTTGTATTTTTATACCATTTTTCCTTTTATAATTGTTTTGACCACATTCCTCAAGGCAATACAGCAACGTAATATTATCCCCATATTTCTGAAGAGTAAAGCTTAGGTGATGTGACAACTCAAGATCAAACAGTTCTCTTGTGAAGGAAGAAATGAGGTCTGATGATCATAAATCTAGAAATGTTATTATATACAAATATTCTATATATTTGTGTGTATATGTATACATATATATTTTATTATATATCATTACATCTCTTGGATGCAGAACCTCTGCTTGATGTACAGGAAATAGGTGTTTCTTTTCCTTCATAGGGCCCCTTTCTAACACAAGGTTTAACAGAAAATCAAAAGTGCTTATTTTTGTAGATTTCTTTTTCATATGACTCTACATCACTTGTAGAGGGAGGGCATTAAGTGGGAAAGAATGGAATCCTATAAGTTAGGATAGGGACCCATTAGGAAGACCCTGATGAAGCTGGGACATCGAACACCTAAATTCTGATAAGTCTTCTTTGCTAGTGGAAGAGGGCTTCCCGCCCCTAGTGGAAGCAGCTTCCCCACGTCCAGCAGGGGAGGCTTCCTCACTCCTAGTGGTATCAGCCTCTTCACCTACAGTAGTATCAGCCTTTCCGTGGCCATCTGAGGAAATTAACCCCGCATTCCTGAGGAATATGTATTCACTAGTGAGATGGTGCTGGTTCTCCTCAGGACTCACCCCCAATTTCTCTTTGCCTCTAGACCTATAACTAGACTGAAGTCCCAGCAGGCCCCTAAAGGTGAGGTACGATGTGAGGTAACATGCATGAGACACTCCAAAAGAACCACTTTAAGTTTTCTAATTTATACAGACAAATCTGGAGAACATGTTTAGGAACAAATACTAATAATGTGGGATAGTGATGGAAGGAACATAAAGTTGGATCAGGCCGAATTTATTGACATGAGCTCACTAAACAGAGATCCTGCATTTAATTGTAGGAGGTAGCTCAGGTAGTTAGAAAGGCTCTGGCAGTCTGGTTGTTTGGCTGAAGCATGGATCAAAAAGTGGTCCCTGGTGAGCAAATTAAAAATGCTGGACATGTCTTGGTTGAATGAAGAGTAAAGGATTCAAAGATGTAGGGAGATGTGAATGTTTAAGACCTCACTCCCACTAGGAGGGTCCAGAAGACACACCTTTTACTAATACTGTGAGAAATAAGCTTGTGAGGGGAGCCCCAGCATCTTTGGAAAGCTTTGTGATCACTGTAACCTTGATAATGTTAGTATAATATAAAAGTCCACTTATCCATGAAAATTACTTATAAAAAGTAATTAGGAATGATGCAATCTGAAATTTAGCTTGCTCAATGTAGAGGAAAGAGCTTAGGAAGAATTTGGAAAAATTCCCCAAAGCAAAGAAAAAAAAAAGCCAAAACATCACCAAGTAATAAAAGATTTGTATGAATCTGTGTGCTAAGAAACTTCTTAAATTTTGTACACATGCTAAATCTCCCAATGACTTTAGTTATACTCAGATAGGTAGTACACTAAATGTTTTGTTCTTACATATTTCTTCACATCATCTGACTGATGGCATTACTGCTTGAAAGGAAATGCTAGAGAAAAGAGTTTTATTAGTTTAAACTCCACGATTAGAGGCATATCCAAGAAACGTACTTTCTTTTTTCATGACTCAGTTTTGAGAACACTTGTATTGAAATTTAGTGCAGAGCAGGTGGTTAGTAATGTCTTGTCCCCACTCTCACTCCCCATGACTGTCAATGGTTTTTAGAAAATAAAAGTAAGAGTACCAAATAATAAAGTCAAAATGTTCTCATAATTCATGCCTCAGAATGAAAACTGATGACATTTTCTTGTTTATTCACCCAATGATTTTTATGTATACTTTACAAAATTGGGTCATACAACATCTGCTGTTTAACCTGCTTTCTTCCTTAATGGTTTGTGACTGTTTTCTCTTGCAGTTAATTATTCTTTTAAAACTTGATTTTTATTGGCTCAGTATTTTTATCCATCATTCTTAATTACTGATGTTTAGTTGGCCAATATCCTCTTATTGGAATTTGAATTTTTTCAAGTTTTTCATAACTCATAATGTTTATAAATATTTTGTGTATTTGTAATTACATATACAAGATAATAAATTCCTATATGGAGAATTGTCAGGCTAAACTATATGAATAATTTTAGCTTTTGATAAATATTGATTAATGCCTAAGTCTCTTCTCTATGGGAAAGAGCAGTTATTAGCAACCACAACATACACTCATACACATTTTAGAATTTGGATAGACCAAAAGTGACATTTAATCTTGTTTCTTGTGACTACAAGTAGCCATAATATTTTCCCTTTTTTTAATTGAAGTATAGCTGATTTACAATATCATGTTAGTTTTAGGTGTACAGCACAGTGATTCAGTTATACATATACATTATATATATATAATATATACAATATATATTATATATATATATAATTCCTTTTCAGGTTCTTTTCCCATATAGGTTATTACAAAGTATTGAATGTAGTTCCCTGTGCTATACAGTAGGTCCTTGTTGGTTATCTGTTTTATACATAGTAGTATGTATATGTTGATCCCATCCTAATTTATCCCTCCCCCCACTTCCCCTTTGGTAACCATAAGTTTGTTTTCTGTCTGTGGGCCTGTTGCTGTTTTGTAAATAAGTTCACGTGTATCTTTTTTTCAGCTTCCACATATAAGCAATATCATATATTTGTCTTTCTTTGTCTGGCTTACTTCAATTAGTATGGTCATCTCCAGGTCCATCCATGTTGCTGCAAATGGCATTATTTCATTCTTTTTTATGGCTGAGTAACATTCCATTGCATATATGTACCATATCTTCTTTATCCATTCATCTCTTGATGGACATTTAGGTTGCTTCCATGTCTTGGCTATTGTAAATAATGCTGAAGTGAACATTGGGTTGCATGCATCTTTTCTTTTATCAATTTTTTTGTCACGTAGATCCCTTTACTTAAGAAATATTGTATATTTATCCTTTATTTATATTTATAGCAAAAGAGTGAAAAATTGTGACTATGCTGTAAACTTGTAAATGACCAACCCAGGATTCATCTTTAGTCAGTCATAATTGCAGTTGGTATACCTCTGACTAGAGACTGGATTCAATTCTCACATAAATTATGTAATTGCTGTATAACTTGGGCCAAGTTTTCCCTTTATCTCTGTGCCTTAATTTTGCCATTGGGGGAAAAATAGGGACAAGAATTAACTGCATGCTTTGAATTTCATCAAGATGCCATGGAATGAGTAAGATCATAATCCACATGCTATCATGACTTCTTCGGCTACTTGTGAAAAGTGAATTTACACTTTTTCATTTTATCATGATACATAATAGTGATATGAGAACATTTTATTTTATGTATTAAAACAAGACCCTCACAGTTCTTAGCTACATTGCCTGTAGCTTCCAAGTTAGCAGGAAGGAAGTGGTTTTAGAAGTTATTAAGCACTTATAATGTGCCAGGTAATATGATAAAAACTTCACACACATCACCTCACTTAATCTTGGCAAACATCTTGCATGGTAGTTACTGTAATCATCCTATATGTTAGATGAGGAACTGAGGCTAGCACATTTTAAATAACCTGCCCAAGAACATGCAGTTAATAAGTATTTAAAATAGGAGTGAATTCCTGGAAGTCTGAATAACACGACTGTGTGATTTGTACTTGTGAGTCTTAGAATAAAAGCATGATTTGAATTCAATGTACTGTCAACTCTCAAATACACACAGTAAAATTAATGGCAGGTTAATCTCTTTACAACATCCAACGTAAAGGTCATCTCTCTCCACTCTCAGTGAGTTCTCAGAATACCTAAAATAAATTTAATATTAGCCTAAATCAACTGTAATTGGCTGTAAATCAATGATTGAGAAAATAAAATAACCAAAAATAAGTCCCCTGAAAATGCATTATAGTGACCAGGTGTCAACAAGATGGTGGACCAGGAAGTTACAACCCCTTCTTCTTCAACAGAGACAGGGAGGTAACAAAATATAGAAAAGAATACCTCTGTGAGAACCCTAGAGACAGGTTGAAAAGCTACAGCACCCAAGCTATTGTAAAACCAAAAAGGGATTCCAGTGAAAGAGGTAGAAAAATGTGCAGTGTTTGGCAGGCCCTTCCATGCCTCTCGTCTTCTGCAGCCTAGTGCAGAGCAAATGCGAGGACCCCAGACCCCGAACTAGGGCACATCCTTCAAGATAGAAACAGAAGAGTGGGCTGGACAGTGCATCCAAAGTTCTGGCTTGACTGGGGAATGCGCTAGGGACTGGTTTCTGTCTCACCTGAATCAGAGCACTGACTGGACTGACCCCAGAGTTTGCAAGCCGCTGAAAACAGAGGTGAGCAATACATTAGAGCTGCAGTCCTGAAAGCAGACACCAGGAGGAGCAAGAGATCAGATCAGGTCAAGTCATAGAAGCTCCAGCTAGGCTAGTTGGTGAAGGTGGTCCCCTGCTGCAAAGCCACATCCAGGATTGCTCTTCATAAAAATTAGGCATGAAAACAGATTTAGTGCCCAACCTCCTGTCTCCATTCCCTCTGCTGTGCCTCATCTTTCTCTCCATGTTGCCTCTCATCTTCTCTTAGGCTCTCGGTCCTGCTTATCTCTTCTAAGAATTATTTTCTACGTAAGTCATCAGCTTTGCCAGATGCAGTCAAAAAAGCAAAAAGCAAAAACCACCCAAACAAAAACCCAACTTTTCACCCTTACAAAAATGTTTCAGGAAATTTTTAATCCTAGTAATGATGGCATAACTTGGATAGATTAAACCTCCTGTAGACACCGTTATAAATCTGAGACAGGGAAGAAAAAGGAGTTTCTGGAGAACAGTCAAAGTAGGGATAAAGTGAAGGGATATCAACCCATGAAAAACAAAGTAGAAAGGGTGAAATTTTCATGTTTGAGGCTTTTTCCTGTGAGCTTTACTTGGAAATAAGTATACAGTTATGCAGTTACTTTACCCATGACCACCCTTCTCTGCACTCCTCTACAATTTGAAAGGACCCAAAGAAAGCATGGTGCTCCAGTACATTCCAGGAAGAGATTTAACTAATAAAGGAGACTGAATAAAAGAGAAAATGTCTCCATTTCTGTTCATTATAATTAGATTCATCTGCTCGCAGAGACATTTTCATATACTCTTAAGCTTAATACGATTTGCCTTAATGCTGTAGAGTGTGTGGTAGGTGGAGTTGATAGTCAAAAATAAAATAAAAATAAAGCTCAACTGCATACTTAAGTGGATCCTCATGACCCAGAAAGATGCGATATATTTTTAACAGGACATGGCTAAAAGCCATATGTCCATAAAGAGCAAAATGGATTCAAAAATAATAATAACATACTGTTAAGGAGAAAACCACAGGCCCAAAATAGTGTCATTGTACCAAAGCCCCTTATACCAAAATTAGACTTAATACTGACCTAGTTGCAGTTTTGACCTTCCCCAGAAGTGTAATCTTAGTCAAGCAGTTTAGAATTTTCTTGTCAATACCAATGAGGTAATCTATCACATAGGCCCCCTCCATCCCCCAGAGGAAGAAGAGAAAAATCTCTGTGATAAAGAACGCTGCCATTCTCTTCCCCCAAAAAGAAGACATCCGGGTCCCAAATAACCCTTTTGTTTCTTTGCTAATGACTTCCTTGCTCCACCCTCCTTTCTATAGAAGGCTTCCATTGTGTACAGTCCCTGGGAGGACCCTTCCAATTGCTAGATGGGATGCTGCCAGATTCCCGAATATTTGAATAAAACCTATTAGATCTTCACATTTACTCTGTTGAATTTTTTTTTTAACAATATTAAACTTCTGTTTTCAGTTTGATAAGTGAGGCCACTCCTCCAAGGCATTAGAGCCCTCAATTTCTTCTCAGAGCATTGCCCCTGCTAGAGGATTTAGTTACTATTTTGACAAGGGAGCAGTGATAACAAAAAATGGCTTTGTTAGAGGAGAGCAGAATGGGTTAAAAGCATGGTCTTGGAGATAATGCAGATCTGGGTATAAATCCTGGTTATAGAAATAAGTAACAGGGTGACCATGACCCCATTACTTAATACTTTGCAGCTCAATTTCTTCATCTTTATAATGAGGATAGTAATTCTCTGATAGGGCTGTTGTGAGGATTAAATGGTAGAAATTCTGCATAAAGTGCTAAATAGTGCCTGATGTCTAACAAAATTTGGTAAACAGAAGGTACCTCTTCAGACTGGTGCTGAGGCCCTCAATCATTCTGTCCTCTTTCTTCTTCAATTATATTTCCAGCCAACCTTCAAAAGTTATTTCTCTCTTGTGTATAACTCCAAAGTATTCCTATCACTTTTGAAAGGAGCCTGTGTTTACACTGTGTAACAGGACAGGTTCTTCATTCTTGTTCACTTGAAGCTTCTTTTGACAGCTCAGCAGAGATGGGCACTTTACTCCAGCAGTATTTTCAACTCCCCCAACCCCTAGAAATTATTATTCAAACTTTTTGTGTGTGTACAGACAAACAGGACAGAGCTTCTACATTTTCCCAGATGTTGAGTCCATCTATTCTTACACTTCTGTTCCAGGAAAGTGCTTCAGGCTCCCTGTTTACCCCCCTTTGTTTGGATTTTATGCAAGCCTACATCTGTGATCTTTACCATAACCACAACAGCACTAGACAGAGTTTTCTGAAGGCTTTGTCTCCTGATTTAAGTCTATTCTAAATTCGGAAACCAGAAGCTCCCTCACCTCACTTTGAGTGAAAATGGAGGTGTCCATTATCCTCTCTTTAGAACACACACTTGTCTCCATGAATGACAAAGGATGGGAGGAAAGTGTCTAATGGTCTGATGAAGAAGAAACAGCAAATGATGAATCAGGGATGACTCCTGAGGAAGGATTGATAGCTTGGGGAAAAGGAAGATGAAAGCAAAAAAGAAAGGGAAGACTCCAAATCTCTGAAGGTCTTAAATAGTTGAGGGGTATTTCTGGTTTATGGCTTGGTATATAAGAAGCTTGGAAGTGGGCACTCCTATTTCTACAAGAAGAAAGCTGAACAAACTAAAAATCAACAACTCTTCTTAGATTTATCAGAAAATTAAGGTCACAAGGGAAAATACTGCCCCCAAAATTGGAGAGACAAATAGGCAGATACATAGAATCACATCTTATTGGAACAGAATTCCAGGATCAGAAGCCCACCACTTGAGCCAGTAATGGTGTACAAAAACTTAAACTTTAATTAATGAACTACTGGGGGCTCAATAAAGATAAGCTTGAGAGTTAAAAACTCCTAGTTGTAGAGAGACTCCACACTTTCCTGAGATTTACCTCCAGGAGTCCCATCGTTCTCAGGGTGATAATCAGAAAAAAAAAGTCACTTGCTTCAGGCAAGAGGTGGGGGAAAGTAGCCGTTTGGAAATATATCCAATACATTACCTTACCAAAAGCATGCCTTTAAGGGAAAACATTTCATTAGAGCCTGATCACCTTGAGTTTAACCAGAGATGAATTGACTGGGGGAAGGGAAATACTGAACTCCAGCCTCCGCTAGTACCACTGTCTCATTTAAAAGTGTGTGAGTGAGTGTGTGTGTGTGTGTGCGTGCTGAGAAGCACTTGAGAAGGACACAATCAAGGGGCACAGTCTCACAAAATGACAGAAATCTAATCAGAGGACTATAGACAGCTTCCCTCCCTCCCACATCTTACCACCATATCAACAGGGCTTCTGTATAGGGAGATTACAACAGAAAGAACTGCACATCTCAGAAATTATTTAAGAAGTCTCTAGAGAAGTACAAAGACGACAGGGAAGTCAAAGACAAGGGCAACAGAGGAAACTTGAGCCTCTGACACCTATAGCTACGGCAATCAGTAGACATAAGCTAACCTATAGCCAGATAAACATAAGACTTCTAGCTAAAGTCCTATTCAGCTAAGTTCATTTTACCTGTTATGTTCAGCTTTCATCCAAAAATTACAAAGCATACTAATAAACAAACAGCACAGTTTGAAGAGCCAGAACAAGTATCAGACATACATATGTCAGAGATCTTGGAGTTATAGATTAGTAATTTCAGATTCCTGTGATTAATAAACTAAGGACTCAGTGGAAAACGTGGACCAACATAAGAGTGATGGGTAATGTAATCCGAGGGATGGGAATTCTAAAGAAAAATTAAAAGGAAATGCTATAAATAAAAACAGTCTAACAGAAATTAAGAATGCGTTTAATGGACGTATCAGTAGACTGGACGTGGCCAAGGAAAGGAACTTAAATATATGTCAACAGAAATGTCCAAAACTGAAATGCAAACAGATAAAAGAATGACAAAGATGGAACAGAATCTCTAAGAACTCTGGGATAATTACGGTAGGTGTAGTATATGTGCAGTGGTAATACCAGAAGGAGAAGAAACAGAACAGAGGAAGAAGGAGCAAGGCAGCTAATACAGCAGTATATAGAGCATGCTAGAGATAAGTCCTAACTCTGAAGCCAGAGAGATGTGGGTTCACATCTCAGTACTGCTGCTTCTCTCTTGATCTTTATTTCTCTCTATATAAAATTGGGGAAAATAATACTATCTTATAGACTTGTATTGAGGAATAAAGGAGGTACTGCATATGAAGAATTTGGCATAATATTTGAAGTATAGAACTTGTTTAATTGAGTTTAGCTAATATCCATGTTTTGAGGGCATATTCTATCATAGATACTAGACTAGGCCTGTTCATACAGGTATCGTAATTTTCTTACCCCCATATTACAGACAAGAACACTGAATAAGCAGAGAATTAAACAACTTGGTCAGGTCATGTACTGAATAAAGAGCAGAACTTGGACTAAATTTTAGATCTGTCTTATTTCAGCATGCGTTCATTCTCTCCCCCACTCCACCAATATATGTCATTCTGCATGCAATTTAAAATACATATATCTACATTATACAATAGTTACTCAAATTTGCCTGCTTCCAAATTAAAAGTGAATAAAAACAGGAAGAACGAGGCAGGGATGTTAGGACTGGATTATTTAAATATGACCATCTTCAAATGCCATATATAGAATACTAAATTCAGGGTATGTAAACTCTCTAAAAGATTTGATTGGTAAAATTTGCCATGTTCCACTCTTTAACAATCAGAGAGATCCTGAGGATTCTCTGCTTAGTTTTTACCTTTAGACAAATGCCCATCTAAATCATTTGGAACAGTTGCCCTATCCTTTCCTTGGTACTGTATTTGTCCAGATCTGGATCTTTTGTCTTTTAATGCAAGTATTAGAGCCTGGACTGTACTTTTCCATCTTTGAGTTTCATAATTTAGCACAATTTCGAGCATATAGAAGATTCCATTATGAATTTGCTGAATGTGTGCTAGAAAAAAGGTGTATGTGTGTCTGAACATTTCTGCAGTCCCAGAATATTTTTTCTGTCATTTTTATAATCAAGATGATTCTCTCCCTCCTTCTCTCTCTCTTTTCGTCTCCCTCCCTCCATCCCTTCCTCCCTCTCTTTCTGTCTTTTCCTCCTTTAATTTCTAAAAGGCCACTCATATGTTGGCTGATGTTAAAGATGGCTCACTACTTCATTCCTAGTGCTTCTTTCCTCTGATGTTAACATCTGATAACTAGCTTGGCAGCTTTATGAAACCTCCTTGGAAAATCATTTCAGTATTTGTTTACTCTATATGTTGCTCTTTCTTATCTCTGTTTCACAACTCTGCTGCATTGTTTTGGTTCTAGGTAGTTTTCTTTTAATTCGTGTATGTTTTATAATATTTTGTTTTATTGAAGAATTTATTTTCTTCCCTTCTACTTCTTTCCCAAGTTTGGAGGTTAATGCAGTCTCTTCCTTCCCAAGGCGTCTGTTATGTAGGTCTGCACCATCATTGGAACATTCTTAAAAAGTTAGGGAAGGAAAACTATGTTGGCCTCAAAACAACAAGTTGAAATATACAAAAGTGGTTGATTATCTTGGCTTTTGCCACACTTGTGGAATATTTTACTTACACATAAAAGATTCTCTCTCTCTTTAATACCTAAGATATGCTATGCTCCCTATTTTGGAGAAAATATCACATGAGGAACTTATATCTGACAATAGAAAAAAATAGATCAAATTATCTTGGCCAAAATTCCCATTCTTTTTTTTTCTTTTGTAGTAATATCATTTTAATTCAGAAATTTAAATATACACATTCATAGCCAACTATTTTTTTTAAAAGTGGCATTTCCAAAAAAGGAGGTAGCCAAAAGCAATAGCAAAATTACATGATTACAGTAGGCTGAATCTGCACATAATATCCCTTAAACATCAGAAAGTAAAATAATTACACATACACCCATCGTCAATTTATTTCAAAAATCTAATATTGGTACTCTAATGAACAAAAGTATAATCATCTCTTTGTGACCAACTGCTCAGAAAAGCATAAACACTGCTTTCATTTCCTCAGCATCTTTTCCCCGGCACTATTCTTTAGCTCTTACAGCAATTACTTTGTTGGGTCACTTTAAGAAAAGTCTAAAAAGTAAGGCTTTATATGACTGGCCACTGGTTATTGATATAAGCTCTTTGTTGTACTAGATAAGCTTTTCTAATATTCAATGAAATGAGGTTTTTTAAAAAAATATATCATGTAATTCTTCCTCCTGTTTTCATTCATTTCTGTCATTCATCGTGTTCCTTATAGGAGATTTCTGTATATGAACATGGGTTGGCCCTTTTCTCCAGATTGCCCAGAGGTAGATGTGAATGAAAATATTGACAACAATATGGAAGTGACTTTGAGAAGCTGTTTTGACATTCGGAATACACAAGAGTTCATGTGAATTGTAAAGATTTGCTAAAGTTCATGTATTTCTGCTATGGTTTCTGCCCATTTTTTAAAAATCAGAGTATTTTAAGCTGAATAGAATGATACAAATATAAGGATCTTGAAAGGCCATGAAGATGAACCGCCTTTAAGGGAAATGAACAAATTCCTTTTGAGTTAATATTCAAAGGCAAGTACATTAATAATATGTAAAGGTAACCCTTAATTTCACTCAAAGCTAGACTTTTGATGGTGGATTGTTAAAAAAATACAGGTCTTGATTTA
This sequence comes from Balaenoptera borealis, assembly GCF_965194805.1. Taxonomy (NCBI): domain Eukaryota; kingdom Metazoa; phylum Chordata; class Mammalia; order Artiodactyla; family Balaenopteridae; genus Balaenoptera; species Balaenoptera borealis. The sequence continues at coordinate 97,189,814 of NC_138874.1, read as the reverse complement.
TAATGAAAACTACCATTAAAAGATTAGAGTTAGCAGATTGATATTGATCCATTTAATGGGTAGTAACAGACTTATTTCTTTTCATCAGGTTTGCATTTGCACATTTATCTGATTCAGAGGCCAATCCAATAAAGCCTCTTATTTGACATTACCTTCCTGTATCCTGAAGTATTTGCTTTAGTTGAATTAAACCGTGATTGTTGCTACAGTTTCCTGAGGGCATTGGTATACTTGCCATTGCAGAATGATTTCTTTCACAAGACCTTTTTCTTTGTCCCTTGAGGGTGGTGTCCTTTCCACTGTGAAATGACCTGGGTTTGCAAGCAGGGAGATAACCATGGTATCTGACTGTACCACCACCCGATAGCACCTGCTATGCTTAAATAACTTTCCAATTATGTGACCCTATTCAATATTATGATGAGAGACCTGAATGACATTTTCTCAGTTATTTTATCCACTTCCAAGTAGAAGTTCTAATTTTGAATGAATAGCAAAATGAATCTTTTGCTAACACAAACACTGAAGCCCCAAATTTTGAAAAAGATGATACTGAGCTTTGGAAAGGACAAAGACTCCCAACTTCCAATTATAGGTGATAAATCGTTAAAAATGAAACCATTATGTATGTGCCTGTGCATTTATAATTGCCTAGGCTTTAGTGAATTTGCAACCATAAATTTGCCTGTTTTCTAAAATAAACATTTGAAAATCTTTTGCATAAGCAGAATGAAATGGAACAATGAAACGGCTTAATGCGTCCATGTCTTGGCTTTCCTTTGCTCCATTCTGCCTGGTCTGCTTCAACACTGTCGGACCTATAGTACACATTTGAGAGGCAGCATAGCATAGAAGTTCATAATGTAGACCGTTGACGCAGATAATCTGTATTCAGATCCCAAATCTGCCTCTAAGTACTCTCTGTGTCACACTGACCTTAAATGTAAAATATGAATAAAGGCAGTACTTGCTTATAAGATTATTGTTAGGGTTAAATGAAATAAAAATATGTGAAAGGCTTACTCAAACATGTGTCAGTTATTATTAATATCCTGCCATTACCATATTTGGTAGCCATCGGATGTTTTGCCCGCAAACATCCCGCCTCCCTTCTTGGTGATAATTCTTTTAATTTCCTTGGGAAACTCCTCCTTAATGCGATTTTGTGAAATCCGTGCTCAAGGTACTCTGTCTTGCCCAAGCCAAAGGATGAGCATGAGACCCTCCTAGGCCAATCAGATCTTCATTCCAAATAATTTAAAAGCAAACAGAGAAACATGTTCATTGATGACTTATTCATATGCAATAGAGTACACAAATATTAAGAGTCCAGACAGGTGAACTTTTACACTCTTATAAACCCATGGAACCACACAAAGATAGAGATAAAAAATATTTCCTATACCACAGAAACCTGCTTCATGCCCATCCCTAGTGACAGCTGATAAGGTAATCAATATTCTGACTTCTATTAGCATAGGATAGTTCTGTATATTTTTGAAGTACTTTGAGTGTGATCATAAAATATGTGCTCCTTATGTTGTTTTGTTGTTGTTGACTTTTTTTGGCAGCAGTGTGTCTGAGGGACAGCCATATTGTATGTAGTATTATTTTTCATTGCTGTGTACTACCTGATTTTAGGAATATACCATACTTTATCCATCCTACTATTGGTGAACATTCAGATTTGCTAATTTTAAATAAAGCTGTATGAGCGCTGTGGTACATATCTTTTGATGAGACAATGTATTCATCCCCACTAGTATATAAGTAGGAGTTGAAACACTAGATCATAGACCATTGTGTGTAGAAAATTATCTTTAATAAATACTTCCAAAGAGTTTTCCAATTAAAATTGTTCCGTATCCCTGCCAATACTTGGTATTGTTAGTCTTTTTAATTGTTGCATATGAGTGCAAATTAGTGATAGCTTATGATTTTACTTTGTTATTTTCCTGAAGACTTCTTATGTTGAGTTACTTTTCATATTATTTTTTTGCCATTTGGATATCTTCCTTTATGGAGTATCTGTTCAAGTATTTTCTGCAGTTTTTATTGCATTGTCAACCATTGTCAGTAATTTCTAGGAATTCTTTATATAGTCTAGAAGTGAATCCATTGCTGAAGCATTCATTGCAATTATTCTTCCCAAATCATGGTTGCATTTTCACTCTTTCATTGATGTCTTTTGAAGAACAGAAGTTCTCAGTTTTAATAACATCCATTTTATCTTTTTTTCACTAATATTTTGTGTTCTGTATAAGAAATTCCCAGTCATGAAAGTAATTTCTTATGCAGACTTCTAGAAGATTTATTGTTTTACTCTCACATTTATATCTATGATCAATGTCAAATTAAATTTTTTGTATACTGTATAACCCAGTATCTTTTATTAAAAAGATACCTTTCCCCTATTAAATTACAGTGGCACCTCTGTCACAAATCAAGTGATCTCATATGTTGATTCTGTTTATCGACTTGCAAAAATTATATTAAATTGGGCTACTCTTCTATCCTTAGTCCAACATTTACACCAACTTAATTTTATTGTAACTTTATAATTTATCTTATTATTCAGTAGTTTAAAACCCATAATATTGATTTCTTTTTAAGAATGTCTTGGCTCTTCTAGTTTGTTTGTATTTTCATAGAGAATTTAGTATCAATCTCTCAATTTCCATAAAAATAAAATGCTGGGACTTTGGAACATTTTTTAAAAAACTCCACAGACTAATAGAGAAGAATTGACGTAACAAAATATTGAATCTTGCACACTATAAACATGGTATATCCCTCTTTTTAGTTACCTCTTCTTCATTTTCTCTCTATGTTTTGTAGTTTTCAGTAAAGCAGTCTTGCATATATTTTTCTGGATTTATTAATGGTTATATGGTAGTGTTTTAAATGGCATTTTATCTTTAATTTTCTATGGTTTATTGCTGCTATATAAAATACTATTGATCTTTGTATAATGAGTTTATAGCAAATAAATCTTTTAGATTTTCTATGTGTATATTTTTTTAAATTTACAATATTCATATCATTCCCCCTCATATCACATTATAGTGGCTGGCATATTTAAGAAAATATCAATTAAAACAGGTGTGAGTAAATATACTTGCTGTGTTACTAACCTCAAGAAGAAAGTAAAAATTTCTTTTTACTTCCAATTTGCTGAAAATTTTCATCACATAGAGTATTAACTGTTAGTAAACGTTTTTTGGCAACTATTCAGATTGTCATATGTTTTTTCTTCTTCATTTCTTTAATGTGTTTTTCAATTAATTTACCTGGTTCACCTAAATTATCAAAATGATTAGAATAAAATTATTAATCATACATCTTCCTTGTATATTTTGATGTCTGTAGATTTGAGGCATATCCTCTTTTCTATTCCTGATATTAATAATTTGTATTTTTCCTCTTTTTTTAATTATTCCAACTAAGGGTTTAATAAGTAGAAGAACAAGAACAAATTTTGTCTGTGTTGATTTTCCTTATTTCATGTTTGTTTTCTATTTCAATAATATTTTTAATCCTTTTATTATTATTTAATCCCTCTATTCCCTTGAGTTTAATTTATTGTTCTTTTTATATCTTCTTGAGATGGAATCTTAGATACTTAATTTTCAGGCTAATATAATTCTAAACACGTCCCTCTAAACACACCTTTAGCTATATCCAGTGGATTTTGATGTCATACTTTTATTTGTATTTTGTTAAGAACTTCCTAATTTTCATTTTCATGCATTATTTAGAAGCATGTTTCTTAATTTGCAAGCAATTTTTTGAGGAATTTTCATCTTGAAAAGAATACCACAGGAAAATGGTCAGAAGTGATCAGACTAATTATTGTGGCCTGATGAGGCTGTTTTTGAGTCTCTGCCACCAATATCTTCACAGCTGCCTGCCCCTGTTCATTTCTCCCTTGATTTAATGAATTGCCCCTTATCCATCCAATCAATTATTTTTTTTGCTTGTTACCCAGAGTTTCTTTCTATTTCGTTTAATTAAGAACTTGACTGATACTCTGTTTACAAAATACTCAGTTCTGCAACTCTTTGTTACCCTTCTGTTCAAATTTTGCCTAATAGCCAAGGTCCAATTTAAGTTATACTTCATTTGAGAAAAGTCTACAACCTCTATACTTTTGCAAACTAATAACACTGTTTTTTTCTAATTTATTCATTATCAGCCAAAATTGAATTCAGAACAAAACATATCACCAGGGATTAAGGGGGGGGGGTGTATCAAAAAAATAATAAACTGTTGAAGTCAACAAGAGGATAGAGCAATCCTGAATGGGTATGCACCTAACACCAAAGCTTCAAAATGTATAAAGCAAAAGTAGATAAAATGGAAAGGAAAAAGAGGCAGATACAAAATTATAGTTGGAATCTTTTACACCTTTCAGCCTTACATATTCAGTAATTAATAGAACCAGTAAATAGAAAATTAGTAGAATATAGAAGACTTAAATGTCACCATCAGTGCATGTGAACTAATTGACATTTATAAAACACTTCATCCAGTAACAGAAAACTACCCATTTTTTTTTCAAGTGCACATGGAACATTCACCAAGATGCACCATATTCTGAGCCAACAGTCAGCAACCTTTTCCTATAAGGAGCAAAATAATAAATATTTTAGGCTTTGTGAGCCATATAATCTCTCTCACCACAACTCATCTTTGCTGTTGTCATGTGAAAGCACCTCTAAACAACACAGAAACAGCTTGATAATTTTTTATGAAGTCAAGCATACACTTACCATTCATCACAGTAATCTCACTCCTCTCTAGATATTTACCCATGTGAAATAAAAATGTATGTTCACACGCAAATCTGTACGCAAATATTTTACTGGCTTTATTTATAATCACCAAAACCTGGAAACAATCCAAATGTCCCACAACTAGGGAATAGGTTAACAAACTGTGGTACATCCACACAAGGGAAGAATACTCAGCTCCACAAAGGAACGAATGGCTGTTACGTGCAACTGCATGGATGCGTCTCAAATGCTCTATGCTAAAATGAAGGATGCCAGTTTAAAAAATTCTATATACTGCATGATTCCGTTTATATAACATCTTGAAAAGACAACACTCTAGGGACTGTTGGCATATCAATGATTGCCAAGGGCTGGGTTTTGGGGAAAGGTTAACTACAAAGTACTAAGGAGAACATTTGGGCAGTAGTGGAACTGTTCCATATCTTTATTATGACAGTGATTATGTTGATTAATGTGTTTTTCACAACTCATAAAAATTATTTGTCAGTAAACTCTACTATCTGTCAATGCTATGTTGTATTCTAGAGAGTCCCTGAAAAGGACATAGGGGCTGACACTGTGAGGAAATTGTGAAGGGTCCCGCCGTTCACCTTAAATACATCTTAATTCAACTTCAATTTCAAAGAGAAACTCCCTTTGCATCTGTTTTATGGATTAGAGTTCTTAAAAAATATTTAACTTGAATGGCAGAGTATACTTTGTTATGTACTAGATTCTTGTTTATAAGAAAGAAAACAGCTTACCGTATAGTTCCTGGATCTTACTACCCTTAAAGGTTCAGAGAGTTTTCAGATAATTTTCCCTAAGAAGCTGTTCCTGCTGGATCTTTGTCACTTCTTGGATGGACTATTACATGACCTCTTCCTTCCTTGCATCTGTCAATGCTAGCTCCTTTAAATCTATCCCATGTAAATGATAGTATAATATTTAAAATATTTAAAACAGTAAAATATTTAAAGCCTGGTCATGTCATTGAAAGCACCTCACTAGCTCCCTGTATTCCAAAGTATGCATTTTGAAGATTTTCTCAAGGTGTCTTAGGGGCTGCCACTTGGAGTGAGCATAAGGTGAATAGTGGTCCCTCCCTTTTTCTAAATGCACTAATTTCAGCAGAGAAACTCCTCTTATATTTGCTTTGTGAATTAAAATTCTTCCTCAGGTTGTTCAAATAAAATAGTCTACCTTTAGAAATAGTTTAAAACCACAAACTCTCCTGATAAAGGATGTTTTCTTAACATGACAGATACATCTGTGGTGGTTTATTCTTTCCTCTCCAGCACATTTACCACTCCTGCTGTACTCTTCCTGTATCACTACTAAGTTTGCTCATTGTATTTCTGTCATCTGGGAATGACCTTCATCCTTTCCTTTTCTTGGTTAACTTTTAGGAATATATTTAGACTCACTTAAAGAGATATCTGTATGGAACTTCCTTGACACCCCAAACCGGGTTAGTTATTCCTTTTCATAATTCCATTTTATATATTGCTTTGAGCACATTTTCACATTTTATTGATTGCTTCTTAAGTGAGTCAGGTCTCAGCCTTTGGGTCTCTTTTGGTCTGTTCTCTTTCTATGTACACCCACTCCCTTGGTGATATCATTCACTTCCATGCCTTTTTATATCATCTATATGCTGATGATTCACCAAATTATCTCCAGTTTTGACATCTCCACTGAAATAAAGACTTGTATAATGAATTTCTTACTTAAAATTTCCAGTTGTATGCATAATAGGTATTTCAATCTTGTTCAAACTGAACTTCTTTACACCCCCACTATAAATCTTTTCTCTACAAAATATTTCATTTTTAATCTAATAGCAATAGTGTTAGCCCAGTCGTCAGGCCAAAATCCACAAATTCATTTCGGACTCCTTTCTCTTTAACAATCAATATCTGATATATAATATAATCCCTTTACCTTTATTCAAAATATACTAATATACTTCCAGTTCTAATATTTCAGAGTAATCCCCTTAAAGACGAGCCCTCCAGCTAGCTACAAGTATAACTGTGGACAAAATTCAAAAGAAAAAGTAACTACCTGAAAACTAAGTACAACAAACAAAAATAGGCAGATTGTTAGAGGGAATTTAAAATGCGGAGAAGTAATCAGCATGGTGTCAAATCGAGTTTATTACTTTCCCCTACTTGTAGCTTCATCACAAGGGTATTCCCCAATAATGGAGCAGAGCAGTATGGCTAAAACTCCATTAGCAACCAAGCCATCTTTATGGCCAAAACAAGCATACAGAGAAGATGATGTAAGCCACAGGGTGAGGAGAAACTGCAGGTGGGGGGAGCCAGAGAAGATGACACCTAATTCTATGTGTGGATCTGTACAATTTCAGTCTAATCACTGAACCTTGCAAATAAAGGTAGCCTCAAATCAGTACGTCAAAGGCTTTGAAAACTGAAGTGAGATTTGTACCACTCTGCCCTGTCTGAACCTAACTAATTTGATTGTCTTCTAAGACAAAAACATCAACATCCTCTAGGGGGTTATAATAAAATCCAGAGTTTGTACAATATATCATTTACAACGTCTGACTTATTTCACTTAGGTTAATGCCCATCCATGTTGTGGCAGCTGACAGAATTTCCTTTCTTATGGCTGAATTTTATGTATATCTGTATATATATATATCCCGTCGTATCTATCCACTCATCTATTGATGGACACTTAGGTTGTTTCCATGTCTTAGCTATTACAAATAATGCTGCAATAAACATGAGAGTACAGATATTTCTTCGAGATAGTAATCTCATCTTTGGATATACATCCAGAAGTAGAGTTGCTGGATTATCTGATAGTTCTATTTTTAATTTTTTGGAGACACTCCAAACTATTTCCCATAGTTCTTGTACCAATTTACATTCCCACCAAAGTGCACAAGGATTCCCTTTTCTCCATATCCTAACCAACATTTGTTATTGCTTGTATTTTTGATGATAACCTTTCTAAGAGCTGTAAGGTGATATTTCATTGTGGTTTTGATCTGCATTTCCCTAATAAATAGTGATGTTGAGTACAGTTTCATGTACCCATCTGATATTGATTTCACTTTCGCTGTTCATTTTATTCCTGATATTGTTGATTTTGTCTTCTCTCATTTTCTTTCCTTTGTTAAGTCTTCCTAGAAGTTTGTCAATTTTTTGAATTTTTCAAAAAGAAGCTTATTGTTTCATGTCCATTTATCTGTTGATGGACACTTAGGTTCTTCCATGTCTTGGCTATTATAAATAATGCTGCTATGAACATTGGTGTGCATGTACCTTTTCATATTAGAGTTTTCGTCTTTTCTGGGTATATGCCCAGGAGTGGGATTGCTGGATCATATGGTAACTCTATTTTTAGTTTTTTAAGGAAGCTCCTTATACTGTTTCCTATAGTATCTGCACCAATTTACATTACCACCAACACAATGCAGGAGGATTCTCAACAGGTGATTCTTATATTAACTGAATGTACTTAAAGAAAAATTATTAACATGTAATCTTTCATACATTTTACTTTGAAATTATCTCATAGGTTCTTGGTCATCATTTAGCACTTTATTCTGTCTGTGACTTGGTTTGGACATTTTCTCTTTCTATGTCTTTAAGTTCACTAATCTGTTCTTACAGAAGTGCTGAATTTACTTTAAAGCCCATCCTGTGTATGTTGGTATTTTTCAGCCTTCAAAATTTCATTTGTATATCTTCCATGTCTTTCTTTATTTAATCATGTTTTCCTTTAATTTCTTGCACATATTAATAATGGCTCCTTTAAAGTTCTTTGTTTGCTAGTGCCATTATTTCTATGCTTTGTGGTTCCTTTAAAACTTTTTTTCTACTAGTCATAGTGTTTTTTTCTGTTTCTTTGCATGTCTAGTACTTCTTTATTGCATGCTGGATATTGTGACTACAGTTTTTAAATGGATTTTATTGTCTTTCTTTAAAGAGTGTTAGTTCTTTTGACTAGCAGTTAAATTTCATGCTAATCAGTGTGATTTTTAAAAGCTCTTAAAAGCTTTTTGTCTGGACTAACCTTTACTCTAAGGTTAATTTATCTATGCTAAAAATGTTTGAAACTTCTGGAGGCTCTTCTGAAACTCATGGGAGTTTTTATGGGTTGTTTCCAACCTGGCAGGTAGGACCTTGAAGTTCTCCCAGATCCTTGTTATATCTTCTTAAGTGCACAGGTCCCTTGTTGTTCTTTTTTCCAGAAATTGTCCTGTATGCAGTCAGAAAAGTAACTTCTAGAAAAATGTTAGGGATAATTGCAGGATTCAGCTCATTTGCCCCTCATTTATTACTCTCAGGGGATCACTTCCTGAGGTTCCTGCTGTGTGATAGCTATATGAGTTGTTTTGCATATTTTGTCCTGTTTTATTTATAACAAGAAAGCAAGTTCAGATTCAGTTATTTTGACATCTCTGGAAATGGAATTTTCCTGTATCTGCACTCGTCATTCCCACAAAAATACTATGTATTTTTCTTATTTTATTTATTTGCTTTCCTATGACAATTTGAGCTCTATGAGGACAGGTATGTTTTTGTTTTGTTTTCTCTTCTGCTAGAAAAGTTCTTAGCACAGAGGAGTTATACAATAAAATATTTGTTGTTGACTAAGCTGCTTACTCTTTGAGGGGACAGCACTGTCAGATGTTTACCTAAAAATCCCCTATGATTACACTCAAACCTTATGGGCTGGTATCCTTTTTGAGTGAGTGGTGTCCAAACCGTTCGGCTGTTAAACACTTTAACTCTTATTCCTGATTATTTTCTCTGGAATGGGAAAAGTAAAATTTGCAACATTCTGAAGATAAATCACAAATACTAATTACCATTTGGTACATTTTTCTTATATTTTAAACTCATTTTTTTAAAAAAATCCTGCTGCTACCTCATCATCAGAATGACTCATTTTCCTGGGCCATGCTTAAATATAACTGAAACCCTCATCACTTGGTAAAGTCATCTGCAACCTTTCAACTTCTAACAGCTATTTTCAGTTATACCTAACTGCCACCTCCATCCTCAACACACACACAAAATTCTCTGCTAAAACACTTCATCTGTCACTCTTGGTTATGAAGCAGCAGCTTCTACCAGCCTATATCCCTAAGCTGATTCCTTCCACAGATACAATAACAAAGGGAAACTAATGAATGTGTTTTTATATTTATCATTATTCTTTTCTTGATTGTCCTGGGAACAAAAGCAGATAATACCAAGACTTATTTTGATTTGAGAACTTTTGTTGAAGAGAGAAGGAGGAGGCAATGAAGCAGGCCTGGGCTGAACCAGGGAGTGGGGGTGTGGGAGGTGCGGGGGGTGGGAGGAGCTTCATTTTTACTAACTGTGCTTCAGATTAGAACCACATAGCACAAGTCACCCATGATTACTTTTTTCAGGCTGTAAGTCTATCAAAATTTGTGACTGGGTGGCCATCAATTCATTCAGTAGCCTCATTCATTTAGCTATAATTTATGCACCTCTAGGCAAAGTAGAACTGAAATATATGGATCAGTAATTTGTGATATCACATTCTTCATATGTCTGTTCAGCTACGTTTTATGGAGAGAGATGGAGTGCTGTGTGGGCAAGCATGTAGAATGAGGATGTAACCTAGGGATTAGCCACCCCTCTCCATTATTCTGAACAGTTCATCTCTGTCCCAAATGTGCATTCCCTTCTCAGTAAGAGAAAAAAAAAACAAAAACAAGCAACCACAACAACAGTCCTGCAGACATAGCCTCTGTAGATGGCAGTTGAATGGCTCTCTGTTGTTAACATGAGTAGGCTTCCTGGGAATCTCAGGCCTCACCTGAAAATTCAATAAACTTAAAAAAGGTCTCTACATATATTTTAAAAACTATTCCCAGTCCTCTCCTTGAGCTAAATAAATAAGTAAATAAATAAAATAAAATCAGTTTTATTTACTTTGTTGCCTTTTAATGATATTTTTTAACACCCAGGTAATATAAAGGCCCTTACATACAAATACTTTGGAAAACTGCCTGGCTTTGTTTTTAGGACTGACTTCAACCTCAAGATATCTATATTGATGACAAATCACATTTATTGAATTATTATTTTGTTGTTCTTTTCTTTGATTTCAAGAGATTCTTTTGTTCTTTCAGATGTGCAGTTTTTAGCCTGAATGCCATAAACGTTACTGAGTTGGTGATTTCTACCCAAATAGCTGTTAGCAAATGGAAACAATTACTCTCGTTTCTGTGGCTGAATCTCATTGTAGGGATGTGTACACATCTGATATACATTTAACATTTAATCTCTCATTCATCCATTAATACCTAATGTAGAATTCTAACTTTGCACTAATTACTATGGTTGGTATGGGGATACTAAGAAAGATGGCAGGATCTTTGCTGTCAAAGAGCTTACTGTCTAGTAACAAAGATGTATATTTGGTACGTTCCCAGTACGGCAAACTTCGAAGACAAAAAATATCATATTAATATTTTATCTTGAAATTTCAGTGATGGCCAGCCTCCACCAACTTTCTAGTCATACTAGAGGCTCTCTTGCTTAAAAATCACCCTGATTAATTTTAGAAGCCCTTGTCAGTGTTCATCACATGTGCCATTAAAATATTTCTATATACACTCTCCACTGAATCGTAGCACAAACACTTTAAAGGATGTATTCAAAAGACTTTAAGTTCAGAATTTCAAAATGAAACTTGTAAATGGTGATTTCTTCTCATGGTGGATGTTGTCTACATCGCTTGTACAAGAAGGTCAGTGATTCCTGATGCCTCTACACAGATTTCTCTCATCCCCTTTGTTCCTCCCTTCCTCTGTGTGCTCTTCCACACAGTGGAGGCCAGAGATCTCTCAGCTTATCTGGTGGTGTTCACTGGGGTTGTGAGAAAGTGGGAGTTTAAAATCAGCTGAAGTTTATGGAAACAATTGAACTAAGTTATTCTGTTCTGGAAGTAGTGCCAGCAAGTACTAAATGAGGTAAGGAAATATTCACAGAAGGTGCCGTGACCATGACTGGCATTTAAAAAGTCCTACTAGAAGACATTGTGTCAAGCTCTGATATTTTTCCATAGTACTTTCTGGGTTTTTATTTTCCCAATGATTTAATTTCCAAAGCAGAGTAATTATGACTAACTTATGGCAGTGAATCTAAGTCACAATATGTGGAAGCCACAGTAGAGAACTTGATAGCAATTCCATTTCCTTCTCAAAGAGAAGTGGTCTTTTCCACAGGTAAGCCTCATGGACAGGTACACATCACTTGGCCTCACTTCAATGTCAAGGACCTTTCACACAGACCATATAAGCCACTTCTCAGGTTCCTCAGGTTTCCCCTTATTGTCTCACCTCCACTTATAAATGCCTGTTCCACTGGACAGCACTAAGGTGGAATAGCAAAAGCATTTGTGCTACCTCAGGTATTGCCATACTATAGCTAGGACCTGCACGCCATTTTTCCTTCATTCTTAGTTTCCTAAAATACTGCTTTCCTTTCACTTTTTAGTGAGAGAGAAAGGTTTGGTACAATAGTCATTATTACAGTAGTTCCCTCTTACCCATGGTTTTGCTTTCCACAGTTTGTTACCCACAGTCAACTGTGGTCCAAAAATATTAAATACAAAATTACAGAAACAAGCAAATAATACATTTTAAGCTGCCTGCCATTCTGAGTATCATGACGAACTCTCTCGCTGAACTTCTCCCTTCTGCCTTGGACGGCGGTGAAGGTGGTGGTTATTTGATCTTCTGTCATGGTGTCACAGTCCTTGTGCTGAAGTAACCCTTGTTTTACTTAATAAAGTACAAGAGTAGTAACACTGGCAATTCGGATATGCCAAAGAGAAGTCATAAAGTGCTTCCTTTAAGTGAAGAGGTGAAAGTTCTCCACTTAATAAGAAAAAAAAAAAATCATATGCTGAGGTTGCTAAGATCTACAGTTTAGAACAAATCTTTTATCCGTGAAATTGTGAAGAAGGAAAAATAAATCTGTGCTAGTTTTGCTATTACCCCTCAAACTGCAAAATTATGGCCACACTGTGGTAAGTGCTTAGTTAAGATGGAAAAGGCATTAAATTTGTACAATAAGATAATTTAATAGAGAGAGAGAGAAAGCACATTCACATAAATTTTATTACAGTATACTATTATAATTTTTCTATTTTATTTTGAGTCGTTGTTATCTCTTACTGTGCTAATTTATAAATTAAACTTTATCGTAGAGGTGTACGTCTGTATATTAAAAAAACAGTATATATAAGGTTCAGTACTGTCTACAGCTTCAGGCATCCACTGGGTGTCTTAGAACATATCCCCCCATGAATAAGGGGTGGGAGTGGGGGGCTACGCTACTATTAGGAAACAGGTTTTCAAGTTAAAAATAATAAGGCCGTGAGATCTGGGATTCTTACCAGTCGGGACAACGTCTTACAGATATTACTGAAGAGAACAGTTCCACATTGTGTCAAGGGCTGAATCAATCCTTTTCCCCCTGTGCTCACTTCTAAGATCCTATTATGATGGAAATGGGCTGTGAATGAATTCCAATTGCATCCAAACTTCAAAAGCTATTTCACAACTTCTTTTAATCTGACTATTTAAAAGTATTATAACCTCCAAATAAGATTCTCAATCTATCTTCCTTCTAGAAATAGAAATTATTAATAAGAAAAAGGCATTATTCCCACATTCCCCTTATCATATGGATTTACGAAATTATGCTTCTTTTGGGTGTTTAAGGTAGAGGATGCATGTCACCATAATTAAAAACACACCCCTACCTCTCTTATTCATGCTGAAAAAATCCATCCAGAAGTTGCTTATTGATGGCTTACAATTAACTGTGCAAATAGTATGCTTAGAGAACATTAAAAGAGGTCTAATAGGGTGCTAATTCATTTATTTTTCAATATATATGAAAAGAAACCTTAATAGTGGCTACCTTTAATGTATTCACCAAAGAATGAAAGTCCACACTAACGTAATTTTAAAATCTAGTGTTGCCTGCAGATTTCAGAGGAAGGATTAAAAAGAGCAAAAGCTTGTGTACCAGAGACCCAGGGCAGTGCTTTTCCCAAATATACAGACTAGATTATCAGCTCCTGCTAAACATTTTTTTTTTTCTCTTGCCGGTAACGCATGCTTCTTCTCCTTTGTTGAATCCAATATAAAATATTACTGTGAAACCAATAAGGTTTGTGTTTGTTCTTGTGTGCTAGTTGTCAACCAGCTGAGACCATTGATGGGTTTGTGGGACCCAGTTTTGAAGACAGCCTTCACTCTGCCTCTATGGGTGACTATTTCAAAGCCCCAGTGATGTAGTGATGTGTTAGGCTAAGTATTGGATTATCTGAGGTCCTCAAGGCAATAGACCTAGCTTTTTCTCTTTCTCACCTGAACTTGGTCTTGGAGAGTTTGCAGCATCCAAATTGCCCCTAGTACTAAGTAACACAGAGTTCTCTCTCTTTGGAGGGAAATTAAGGGTTAATATTTTATAGCACAGTGAGGACAGGGGAAATTGGCAAAGAACCATTTATTGGGTAACAACAAAAAAGTAAATCTTGAAGAGGTCTACTCTTTAAAATGTAGCTTGAATACCTCCACCGGCTTGTTTTTTTTTTTTTTTTTTTTGGTCAAGTTTTGTTGCATTGTGGAATATTATTGCTATAATGGAAAAAATAATTTTTTTTATTTAAAAAATATTTCCCGGTTTTTAATATTTATTAATTTATTTTTAAAATTTGTAAATAAAAATAGTATATATGGAGGTGTACAGTATGTTGATATACATACACGTGAAATGATTACTACAGTCAAGCTAATTAACATATACATCTCATCACATACTTTTTTTGTGGGGTAACGAGCTTTTAAAATGAAAAATGCTAAATTAGGAAATCATCCTACCTTTCATTAAAAAATCATCAGTGCTCAGGCTTCTGCCACGGTAATTAAAGACTAATATGGAATATTCATGATAGTTATAATTCCTTCATTACCTTTGCCAATGAGTCTGTGAGTGGCTATTGATATCCAAGGATTGGCTTCCACTTAATTATTATCATCTTCCCATTAATACATTTTTTTATCCCAAAAGCCTGCACCCTATAACTATTCATGAGTCATTTCCCCTCTATATGAGATGTAGCCCAAGATGAATGACCTTCAGTTTCATTTTATCAAGGGCTTAATTTTAATGATCACCTGCTACACAAATAAATAATGAAGCTCTCATTATTCATAAAAGTCACATGTGTTTTTGATACAAGTTATATTTAGCTACTCTCCTTGAAGTTTTCTGTAAATTTTGGATGAGCTAGCTAGCATGGGGCAGGACAAAATCACAAAGACTACATAAAGATGTAATTAAGAGTACACTGATATATTTGAATTGTAGTGTCTTGTTTTAAATTGTTTACAGTGGTTTTATTATTGCCCTTCTGTTATTTAATATTCATGTGCCTAGTTGTATAACTAGTTAGTAGTATTCTTGAAGGCATTTTGTAGGATGTTTCAGTGTCCAAAACCTAGTATGAACTCAAAACCAGCTCCTTCCTAACATAAAGTTTAGGGGATGGGCCAATAAAATGGGTTAAGACAGGTAGGCTGAGACAAAAGATTTTGCAAAAAAAGAGAATGTTCAGGAGTGTTTAAAGGATTAGACAGGAATTAAACATGAGGACCTACCAGAACATCTGATCTTAAACATTTTGGATTTCTGGTTAAACATAAAGGAGCATAAAGGGCCACTTACTTTGTAGCCCTGAGTAAATAATTTATTTCAAAGTTAAGTATGCATGTAGTGTTTACTTCACTTACTTCTACTGACTGCCTCATGTTCCAAAATCTATAGTAGTACTGGTAAGCATAATAAATGATGCTTATGGGATAAATGTCAGAGATGTTAGTTGGTAGCAAAACGGGGAGATTTTCCATTGCATGCAAAATAATATTGCTTTAAATAAAAACAGAGGAAACAGTGAGTCTTACAGGATGATATACAATTATTCTAGCAATATTAAAAGCAAAATTCTTTTGGGACCAATGCATGATAGATGAAGGTGACGGTTTAAAGATTTGATTCTTTGTCATTTCTTGTTTCACAAATATTTTATGATGCCTGAATTTCATGGCAGCAAGAATTAAGCCTCTTGTTGGACTTCCCAGAATTGGTGACCTGGGAATGCATGTCTGTCACCCTGTAAGATAAGAATAAAATTAATGAAAATAAGACATAGACTTTCAGATTCTGTAAGACTGTACTGTCACCTGAAGTTTCTTGCTAAGGATGGAATTGAATTTCCCTGATGATGCACAGGATGATAAGAGGAGAGAGTTCTGCTGACTCTGTGGTTCTTTCTAATTGTCTATGATAACCCTGAGGTTAACCCTGAGGTTTCTAATCATCTATGATAACCCATGGGGATAACCCGGAGGTTTCCAATTAGTATAGAGAAATTGGAGAACATGAAATGCCCCATTAATTACTCATAAAGTATGGAGATATAGTTCTAGAACACAGAATGGGTGGGGCACCTTTTGCCGTCCATAATTACAGTTTCTGACATCTGCTGTTTTGGCCACTCTCCAAAAATTAATGAGACCTGATTTTGTGCCAGGAGTTGTGCTATGTCTTGGGATTATAGGAGAAAACAAATCAATCTAGTGTTTAAGAGCTCTGGAAACAGGCAAACCTTTTAAAACACCTAAGTCACTAACAAGAGTAGTGAATATGAACAAATTATTGTATTTTCTGTATCTCATTTTTCTTACTTAAAAACGTGAGTAAGAATGGTATGTTAGCAGAATGCAGTGAGTATAAATAATGAACATAAAGCACTTAGAAAAGTGTGATTAATGTTCATATATTGTCCAATGTCATTATATTGATATTATTGTTTCAACAAACGTTAACTCTGTGTCAGGCACTATACTAAGTGCTGGATTATAAAATACATGCATCTGGTCTTTGTTATATAGGACAGAATCCAGGATCAAAAATGCTACTCTGTAGAATGAGCTCCTCCTTGCTAGGTCCCACCTGTAGGACCTTCCTCTGGTGACAAGCATCTGAGTCCTAAAGGGTCTCACTGGTGAGACCAGTGCTGGGTATCTTGGGCCGAGAGATCCTCCTAGCTATCTAGGCGCTTTCAGTATGCCTGCCTTCATGGAGAGCTTTGTCTGCTAAGTAATTGAAGGATTCTGCCACTTACCCAACAGCTCCATTGCCCAGACAATCAGGAGAGTCCTATATCCATTGTGAGATTCCTTCCCTCTAAGATGTGGTATCTGATTTCAAGATGCTTCAAGTGGGTCAGGTAGACACATAAATTAAAAGAACGCAATGAAGAAAGAGGGAAAAGCTAGATGAGGATAAATGTGTAGTATGAAATTATTTACCCTCCTCATGACTCAACTGTGAATTAGTGTTAAGGAATGGGGTTTAAAAATCCATCTATTTTCTTAGATCCCTGCTCTGCCATTTATAAGCTGTTTGGTGTAGGTAGTTTACTGCTCTTAACCTAGGTTTCCTCATCAGTGCAATGAAGATGATCATAGCACCTCCACCTAAGGTTATTATGAGGTGATGTACCACATCTAGTATCTAGCACAGTGCTGACAAATAATAGGCTCTCATAAATGAAAGCAATTTGAACACAAACTGAATAGGTTAGGGACTTTTAAGGATGTTTTTCCCCCTTCCCAAAGGGAATGTTAAAATCATACAGCACAGTGTCCAGGTACTTGTAGGATGAGTCTCATTAAGTGTCCAGATTGTTGATGGTTCCCTATGTAACAAATTTCATGAAGCAACTACCTCTATTAAGGATCACTGGCTTTTACAGCTCAAATCTGTTTTCTTTCTTTCTTTTCCTTTCATTTTGATTCTTTAATTGAAACAAATTCTAAAGATAAGGACTTTTGGTTTTTTTCAGTGATTCTATTTTTGTTATCTACAGTGCCATCCTAAAATAAATGAAATAAACATTATTGAAATAATAAATATATAGATAAATACATATATAGATGATTGATAGATGTGACTTTATAATGGGAAGCGATTAAATTCTCCAATGCTTTATGCCATCGTCATCTTGTGATAAAACAGTGAGAGCACAAAATGGAATTAGTAATAAGAGCAAAACTGTATCAAAATTGTTTTAAGCTCAGGATGCCATAATAGTGCACTTATTCAAAAGTTTATATTGTTTATAAAAAATAGAGACAATGAAATGAAAAACATTGCTTGTTTCTCCACAGAAAGTCTCTTATGGTTGTTGAAATGTTAAATTATCTCAAGCCTTATGAAGTGACTATTCTATGATAAAGAAGCCAGGGTTACAGGAGACTAATTACATTGTTGGTTTCAGTCCAACAATGACTTATTCGTGCAAGTTACTAGTGTGTTTAAGGCTTGCTAAATCAAGAATTTATTAAAATAATCTGTGTTTTCCTTAGTTTTGCCAAAGCATCAGTGTTATAAAGGAAAGTATATAAGGGTATAAAATGTTAAATAAAAGATCATAAGCTTGAGTTTCTAGCTGAAGTCAAACTAATTTCATTTAGTACTAGAAGAGCTTTAGCTTCACACTTGGCATTCTTAGCAAAATCATGCACTTTATGCCAGAAGTTCACACTTCGATAAGAAATTTTATCTTGAACTGGGGTGAAAAGACGGGGAATTTAGGGAAATCATCTACTGCCAACATGGAATAGAAAGTGGTGAGTTTCTTTTATATACCCCTGGCTTCTAAATGGCAGGTAATGTTCGCATCGTTGGCCTGGGAACCATTCTCTTAATTCTCATGGGATTCCCATTTAAAGCTGCTTTTCACATTAGATGAAATTTATCACTGGTGATGAGAACCCACCAGTAGAATCAGAATCAGTGAAAATTATTTGTAATATGAAACTGTCATTTCCTCCCTTGGAACAACCACCTCTCCCTCTAAGCAATTTCTGTTAGTATTTTAAGAGTCAGCTCTATTGCTTACCCTTGTGAATTTTTCCCATGGCTATTCTCATTCACAGTGAATTTCTATGGTAAACTCTGTTCTAACAGATTAAGTCTTTGGTTTTGTGTTAACCACAGTTCTTGTTTGAAATCTCATGGTAACAAATTGTCACCCCAAGTAAACTAACTGAAAACTACTCAGTAGCAGAGAAAGCCATGTCACATGATGAGTAAAATTGGCCTCAATTGAAGATCAGGAATCCTTGGAAGGTTTGAAGAACACTCTATTTTCTATAAATGGTATCTGAATAAGAAATGTGACCCAGTCTGTGGGCCATGGTCAGACGAGGCAGCTGAACTGAAGATGTTTGCTTCATTGGTGCCCCAAATAGTAACCAAGTTAACTAGCCTTAGGTTCAAAATAGCAAAGTTAGGGTTTACATAGGAAACAATGATAAGGGAAACATAGCACTTGGTGAGTAGGCAGTAGGGAAGCAAGTGTGCTGGAAGGTGGTGGGTGGTGGCGTGGGTGAGCAGTTGGAGGGAAGAGCAAGTGAGAATTACCTCTGGGTTAGAATCATATGTGCCTCCCAACCTATGGCAGGGACTGCCAACATTTGTTACCATGAAGGCTTGAGAGGTTCCTTGGAGAGATCTGCAGGAAAGGAGGGATAATTCTATGTGGAGTATGGTGCCCATCACTTGGCTGTGTTCCTGGTCTACCCCCCACACAGGTTATCTCTAAATTGAATGTGAAACAAAGGTTTTCAAGTTAAAAACAACAATAGCAAAAACAAAATGAAACAAAGCAGAAGGTATTATTGTACTGAAATCTCTGAAACACTTTGGGGCATAAGCAGCATTTCTTGAGAGCCCCTCTCACAAAATATGGCCCAAGAGGAGAGAGGAAATATTTCCCTTCTCAGGGTAATACGCCCTACAGTTTCAGCTGTGCAAGAGACAGATTTGGGTCTTAGGGCAAACAGCAGCACCTGGTGGGCAAGTGTTAACTCACCAGGGTCCTGTAGGCACTTAGGAATTCCATGGAGCAGGAGCAGTGGGAGCCAGCAGAAAATGGCTTGTTTGTGAATACAAGTTTTTCATCTCCTTGGAGATCCCAGATATGTTTGGCTGGGGAGGGGAAAGGACTTTCCAGAGGATTAGAAATCAGTCAATAAAAGTTGCTTTATTATTATTACTGTAATTCCCCAGGCACCACAGTCTATTAAAGCATGAATAATTTTCAATTTCGGGCAAATCTTAGGCAAATCTTTCAAACTTTAGAAAAAGAATCAGAGTAAATGATATAAAACTCTTCTCTGAAGTATAGTTATTTATAACTTTTGAGTATGAAGTCAGTAAGAACTTGATTAACTCAGGCTCTTATTATAGAAATTAACAATTCTTCCAGATATGCCAGCAATCATTAAAATGACATAATAATTCTTGGACAGTTATTTTATTTTATTTCATTTTTAATTTTTATTGGAGTATAGTTGATTTACAATGTTGTGTTAGCTTCTGCTGTACAAAACAGTGAATCAATTATACATATATCCACTCTCTTTTAGATTCTTTTCCCATGTAGGTCATTACAGAGTATTGAGAAGAGTTCCCTGTGCTATACAGTAAGTCCTTATTAGTTATCTATTTTATATATAGTAGTGTGTATATGTCAATCCTGATTATTTTAAACATTTATAGTACTCAGACAATCATTTTGGGGTGTGTGATAAATATAGTGGGACTTTTTTTTTTTTTTTTTTTACGTTTAGTAAGGCAAACATCTTTTGGACAAAGAAGGAGAGTGAAACTAAAGAATGTAAGTACTTATGGAAAATACTCTTGCTTTTTAAGTGTGAAATTTTAGACCAGATACAGAATTTTGGTAAATTTCCCATTAAACTCAGAGATTAAACTCTAAGATTAAACTCTAAACTCTAAGATTTTTAGGAGGAACAGAATTTATTTTGAGCAGTCACTGGAAAGCGACGAACAGAGATATGAATGAACTCTTATGGATGCTCCTAGGAAGCCTGCATGATCTTGACTTCTTAAAGGCAACCATCTCTTTCCTTAATACCTCTGGGCAGAAAACAGACTGAGAGATCTAGAGGCCCGGCTTCTATTTAGCCAACCATAATCATAATAGCGTTTTCATGATCATTAGTGTCATGAACATTTAATTGAGTACTTAGCATGTGCCAGGCACTATAATAAATGATCTATTTATTCATTTATTTGAGTCTCTAAACAACCCAGTGAATAAAGTATTTTTAATCCCACTTTTCAGATGAGAAAATTACAAATAAGTAACATGTACAAGTTCACAGATATGATAAGTGGCAGAGCAAGGATCTGATCTCAGGTAGTCTGACCACAGAAACTACCTTATTAATGGTGGAATTCAGCCTTCTTGTTTTATATTTGCCTAGATAAGGGATCCTGCTGTCTCTCAAAGAGAGTTGTAGCCGAGCTGTTCGTGGACTTGCTTCAAGTGAGAAAAAACAGTGATCAGTCAAAAACAGTTTGTCTCAATTTGCAAATGATCCAACACATACTTCCATATAACTGCAAAACTAGGATGCTTTCTGTTTGGGACAGGATATCAACCCCTTTCATCCTCAGAATGAAGATCAGTATCCCAGTTTTTAAAAATGGTCTTTCCCATCCTGTTATTATTCACCAATTTGAAGGAAAATCTCTTCCTTCCTCAATGACCATCATAATCTCCTCCCACCCTCACATTACCAGCCGTCATTGTTTTTGAGAATCTAGCAGCCATATTAGTTTGGTGAACTGAACTACAATTCTACCTTAGGAACAACTTACTTTAGTTTTTTCATCACAATCTCAAATGCAGACTCACCCATAATGCAACTTTCTTCCCTTTCTGCCTCATTCCCTCTCTACATACTTCCTTTCATCCTTTCTTACTCCCTTCCTTCTGAAAGGAAAATGTGTGCCAGAAACTGGGATTTTGATAAAAAGAAATAGATATTTTTGTATCTGACAACATAATAGGAAAAGATCAATGTGGAAATCCATTATTACAGTAAAGCATAGAAATTGTGCAACGGAAGCTCAGAAAAGGTAGAAGCAGTGGAATCTTGGTGAACCAGATCTCAGAGGAAAAAAAAGAAAAACAATATGTGATGTTTACCAATTTCCAGGTTGTGAACACCCCGACTCTGGAAGACAACAAGCTCCCAAAATCACATCACTGAATGTGAAGTTGGAAAGAAATATAATCTTTTGCTGTCGTAAGTGGGTATAAGCCACCTACAGTACTGTATTCGCTATAAGTGATTAACCATGCACAGATTTGGAGGAAGTCGTCACGTTGGAGTTGACATTTGATTTGTTTCTCGTGTCTCCTGAACTCTTAACTCCTTGATATGTATCTTTACATCCTTTTATCCCCACCCCACTCATGTTTATTATAAACATATGATAAGTTCACTAGTTCAGTGCAGACGGATAGATAATTACATATCACTAGGCTAAACTAGAAAACATACATAAATGTGGAAGGATAGAGAGATAGATATAGGGATTTGGATATAGATATGGATATTAATACAAATATATATTCCCAAGGGACAAAATAACTACAAGCATACCTAAACTACTATATTGCTACATGAAATCATAAAACTTTTTTGATACCTACTTGTAAGTTCATATTAATTCACTTTATTTGGCCTCTCATTGCTGCTCTGCAGTCCTTTTGTTCATCCCTTCTTAACCTTCCATTTCTTTATAATTGCTATTACAAATGTTTCCCACTATTTTGCAGTCATCAATTCCACTTTTGAGCCCTTTATTCTCACAAAATAACCCCAATTCCTTCTCTTCTGGGATCAAGTTCAAACAACATGAAGCTCTTCTTCCTTTTCTTGTGCCTCAAAATGCTGCTTCTGCGTCATTAACTACCTGTTAAACTTTCTCATATATGATCCTAGTCTTGTTTATTTCTGACTTCTTTGAAACCTTTTTCCAGCATTTGTCAATATTATGTCCTATATCTTCATAACTCCATTTTATTAGCTATTTCCCCACACCTAGAAACAAATTTGTCTTTTTTTCTCCTATAAGAGATTTTCTTCAATTTCATATAATTTCAAGCTATACTTTTAGCTTTCTTCTTTCCTGCAATGTATATTTTTCAGGAGAGTTTCTAAGCTATTTTCCTCTCATTGTCCTTTTAACATTAATCTCTTAGTTACGTTCACTTTAGCTTTTCTCCCCACTCCTCTGTGATAATTCATATCTTGAAGGTCACACTATGTGCCTAACGAGAAACTCCCAAGACTGTTTTTTTATCAGAGTACATATTGATTGGTCTCTTTGCCCCTGGTTCTCTTGAGATTTGCTCTATGCTACCATTTTGCTCTATGCTTCTCCTTCTCTGACCACTTTTCTGTCTCATTGTGTGGCTTCCTTCCCGATGCCAACTCCATAAGCCTTTTCTCCTTTGGCTCCTTTTTGTGGCAATTGTATCTACTCAATAATTCCAGCTAAGATAGCTAGATAATTTACATCCTTTTGAATATTTGGTATTAGACATTTAACTGTAATCATTCTAGTGTGTGTGCAGCAGAATCACATTGTGTTTCCACTGATGACTAATGATGTTGAGTACCTTTTCATGTACTTCCTTGCCAATTTTATGTAGGAATATATAAATATTCCTCTTTGAATTGTCTTTTCGAGTTTTCTTCCATCTTTAATTCTGTGGTTTGTTTTTCTTTATTGATGTGTAGAAGTGCTTTACATATGTCCTGGATGACAGCTTTTTGACAGATGTATATCTTCCTTTCTAGTGCCTTGCCTATTCATACTTAATAGTGTTTTTTGAAAAGCTGATGTTTTAATTTTGAAGTCCAATTTATTTTATTTAAATTTATGATGGTTCTGACTGTGTCTTATTAAGTAAACGTATCCCATCTCAGTGTTGTAAAATTAGCTTCCTGTATTACTTTCTGGATGTTTGAAAATGTTAGCATTTATATTTACGTCTATCATGCACCACGTGTTTTTTTAAAATACATGCCAATGTGTTTTTTTTGTTTGTTTTTTGTTTTTATTTTTGGCTGCATTGGGTCTTCATTGCTGCGTGTGGACATTCTCTAGTTACAGCAAGTGGGGGCTACTCTTCGTTGCAGTGAGCGGGCTTCTCATTGCGGTGGCTTCTCTTTGTTGCAGAGCACGGGCTCTAGGCCATGTGGGCTTCAGTAGTGGTGGCACGCGGGCTTCAGTAGTTGTGGCTCGTGGGCTCTAGAGCGCAGGCTCAGTGGTTGTGGTGCACGGGCTTAGTTGCTCTGCGGCATGTGGGATCTTCCCAGACCAGGGCTTGAACCTGTGTCCCCTGCATTGGCAGGTGGATTCTTAACCACTGTGCCACCAGGGAAGCCCAGTGATGCACCACATGTTAATTTTGTATGAAATGTGAGATAGTGGTTGAGGTTTACTCAATTATTCTGGAACCACATGTTAAAAATACTTTCCTCTGAATTGTTGTTGGAAGACATCGAAGTGACCACCAGTTGACCCAAGTTGACCCAGGCAACTGGAGGCCCCTCACCCCCTCCCCTGTCCTTGTAAGGTACATTCTGACCACTCTTCTCACAATGGGAGCCATTTTTAAGGACTTAGCCTTGAGAGAGTAAGGTGTTGTTGTAACCCTCTGAATGAATACTTGACTGAACCCAGGTGAGGCCTCTATACAGTCAACACTCTGTATCTGTGGGTTCTGCATCCTTGGATTCAACAAACTGCTGGTTGTAAACACTTTTTAAAAAATTCCAGAAAGTTTCAGAAAGCAAAACTTCAATTGCTGCATGTTGATAACTATTTACACAGTATTTACATTGTATTTACAACTATTTACATAGTATTTACATTATATTACATGTTACAGGCAATCTAGAGATGATTCAAAGTATACAGAAGGTTATGCATAGGTTATGTGACAATACTGTGCCATTTTACGTAAGGGACTTAAGCATCCTCAGATTTTGGTGTCTGCAAGAGGTCCTGGAACCAATCCCCTGTGGATACCGAGGGACAAATGTATAAACTTTTAAGATTCTTGTGGGCAGGGGCAGCGATCTTCTCTTGCGACCACCCAAGACAAACCTTGCAAGTTAAGTTCCCTTGCTTATAAATCTGCCACCTACCAATCTGGAGTAGCCTGTCTCTTTCTTTGGTCTCCCCTTGCCCTTGGTGTATGGGAGCCAGTTTGCCAACCGACAATTGTTTGGCATCTTTTTAAAAATCAGATGACAGTGGGTTTATTCCCAGTGTTCCACTGATCGATTTTTCTATCCTTGCCAAACTAACAAATTATTTTGATTACTGTAGCATTACAGGAATCTTAGATAGTGTAACTTCTCCAACTTTGTGCTTCTTTTTCAAGGTTAATTTGGGAGTTCTAAGTCCTTTATATTTCTATATATATATACATATATTAGCACAAACTTGTCAGTTTCTGACAAAAAAATGCCTGCTGGGATCAAGACGGCAGAGTAGGAAGATTCTGAGCTCACATCCTCCCACAGACACACCAAAACTACAACTACATATAGAACAACTATCTCTGAGAACAAACTGAAGACTAGTAAAACAGATTTTCTACAACTAAGGATACAAAGAAAAGGTCACATTGAGAGGGAATATGGGCAGAGATGCAGTCCAGTCAGACCCACACTCCCAAGTGGATGACCTAGAATGGAAGCGATACCACAACCACAGAGGAACCCCTCTGAGGAGCAAGGGGTCTGAACATTGGGATCCCCTGCCCAGGATACCTGCGCCAGGAAGATGAGTCCCCGTAACGTGTGACTTTGAAAACCATCAAGGCTTATATCTGGAGGACTATAGGAAGCAGAGACTCCACTCTTGAAAGACACGCACACAAACTCACTTAATTCCAGTCCCAGCACAGAGATAGCAGCTTGAAAAGCAACTGGGTCATAGGAGGAGATTTACTGACAAATATTAGGGCATGTTCTAGAGGAGCAGTCATCTGGTGAAACTTTCTTCAGGGACGAAGGCACTGGTGGGTGCCATTTGTTTTTTACTCTCCATCCACCCAGCTAGACTGGCACTCATGGGCACTGTTTCTTTCACCCTCAGTCAACCTAGCTAACACTGTGTGCACCCCTCTAAAGTGATTCCCACCCCACCCCACCTGACAGGAAGCCACAGCTGGTACCAGTGCCCTTTCAAAGTGGCTCTTGCTTCAAGGGGTCAGTCCTGTACACCATCATTCCCATAATAGTCATGGCCATATCTCGCAGCCAGATGCACCAGGGGCCAGCTCTGTACATCAGTGCACCCACAGCAGTTACAGCCAGGCCTTATAAACAGCCAGGCCAGGGACCAGCCCTGCCCATCAGGATATCTGAAGCAATCGAGACCCAACCACAACAGGAAAGTGCTCACAGCCCACACAGGGGATACCCCTAGAGCACCTGGCTTTGGTAACCAAGGGGGATTGTGCCACTGGACCCCACAGGACACCTTCTACATAAGGCCACTCTTCTAAGACCAGGATATATAGCTGAATACCTAATACATAGAAACAAACACAGAGAGTTAGGCAAAATGAGAAGAGAAAGAATACCTTCCATGCAAAAGAACAAGAGAAAACCTCAGAAAAAGAACTGAAAAATTGGAGATAAGAAATTTACTAGAAAAAGTGTTCAAAGTAATAGTCATAAATATGGTCACCAAACTCAGGAGAAGTATGAATGAACACAGTGAGAACTTCAATGAAAAGATAAAAAAGATGTTTAAAAAATATATCTGAAGAATAAAAAACTGAAATGAATCAACAGCAGATTAGAGGATACAAAATAATGGATCAGTGATCTGCAAGACAGAGTAGTGGAAATAGAAGAGCAAAAAGAAAACAGATTATTTTTAAATTGAAGGTAGTTTAAGGGACCTCTGGTACAAAATCAAGCATACTAACATTCACATTATAGGGGTCCCAGAAGGAGAAGAGAAAGAGAAAGGGAGAGAAAATGGATTTGAAGAAATAATGGCTGAAAACTTCCCTAACCTGGTGAAGGAAACAGCATCAAATCCAGGAATCACAGAATCTCAAACAAGATGAACCCAATGAGACCCACACCAAGAGACATTATAATTAAAATGTCAAAAGTTAAAGAGAGAATTTTAAAAGTGTCAAGAGACAAACAACTAGTTACATATAAGGGAGCCCCCATAAGACTATCATCTAATTTTCAACAAAAACTTTACAGGCTGGAAGGGACTGGCACCAAATATTCAAAGTGCTGAAACGGGAAAAACAACAACAACAACAAGAAACAAACAAACCAAAACAGCCTTACCACGAAGAATACACTACCTAGTAAAGTTATCATTCATAATTGAAGGAGAGATAGAATAGCCTTAAAAGAAATGTTAAGGGAAAGAATTGATGTCATAACAAATAGAATCTTCCATTGCATTAATATGGATTATCTTTCCTTTTATTCCTATCTACTTTAGTTTTGTTCATCAGTGTTTTCTTTTTTCTCCAGTGCATAATACCTGCACATTTTTACTACAATTATCCCTAAGTATTTAATTTTTTCTAAATGATGACAAATCATGTATTTTGATTTAATATACCAATTATTTACTAGTCTACTAATCTATAAAGATAAATTCATATTGATTAATGATTTTGGTTCTTGTTCCTTTACTAAATTCACTTATTAAATTGAGGATATTTTTGTACTTTCCCTAAGATTTTACACATACATAACTGTAAAAATACATTTGAAAAAATACATTTTACTTGTGTTTTTGCAATCTGTGTGCTTTATATTTACTTATCTTGTTATAGATAAACCTCTTGTACAGCGTTCAAAGACACGATGAAAGTGAACAGGCTTGCTGGGTCCCCAGTCATTTTTTTTTTACCATTCAGCATGATGGTGGCTGTAGGTCTTACATATGTGTGCTTTATAATATGGAGGAAGTTTATTTTTATTCCAGTTTGCAGATTTTTTAAAAATTAAAATACTAAGTGTTGTTGAGAATGTAGAGAAACTGGAATCCTCAAGACAAAAAATAATATGTGTTGGTGAGGATGTAGAGAAATTGGAATCCTCAAAAAATGATCCAGTTGCTTTGGAAAACAATCTAGCAGTTCTTCGAAAGATTAAACATAGGTGTTACCATATAAACCAGCAATTCCACTCCTAAATATATATCCAAGAGAAATGAAAACCTACATCCACACAAAACTTACAGACAAATGTTCATAGCAGCATTATTTGTAATAGCCAAAAGGGGAAATAACCCAAATTTATTTATTCATTCATCAGTCCATCAAATGATGAATGGGTAAATAAAGTGTTGTCTAGTCCATACAACAGAATATTATTTGGCAATAAGAAGGAAGGATGTACTGATACATACTTCAGTCTGAATGACCTTTGAAAACATGCTAAATGAAAGAAACCAGTCACAAAAGACCACATTTCATATAAATGGAGATTCCATTTATATGAAATGTCTGAAATAGACAAATCTGTAGAGACAGGAAGTAGATTAGTGGTTGCCCAGGGCTGGTGGGAGGGATTGAGGGAAATGGGAAGTGACTGCTAAACTGTACACTGTTTCTTCTGGGGGCAGGGGTGATGAAAATGTTCTAAAATTGATTGTGGTAATGACGTGCACAATTCAATGAATATATTAAAAACCACTGAGTTGGGTGCTTTATTTATTTATTTATTAATATAAATTTATTTATTTATTTATTTTTTGGGTGTGTTGGGTCTTTGTTTCTGTGCGAGGGCTTTCTCTAGTTGCGGCGAGCGGGGGCCACTCTTCATCGCGGTGCGTGGGCCTCTCACTGTCGCGGCCTCTCTTGTTGCGGAGCACAGGCTCCAGACGCGCAGGCTCAGTAGTTGTGGCTCACGGGCCTAGTTGCTCCGTGGCATGTGGGATCTTCCCAGACCAGGGCTTGAACCCGTGTCCCCTGCATTGGCAGGCAGATTCTCAACCACTGTGCCACCAGGGAAGCCCAGAGTTGGGTAGTTTAAATGGGTGAATTTTGTGTTATATGAGTTATATTTCAATAAAGCTGTTAGGTTTTTTTAAAAAAATGAAATAAAATTATAAATGTGTATTGACATTGTCAAGTCTTTTTCTTCTACTGAGCTGGTTATATTTTTATGTCGCCTTTATTCTATTAATATGGTAAACTATATTTATCTAATTATAAATTTTAACTCAACTTTGCATTCCTCGTGTGAACTTTCCCTGTTTTTTTTTCATTTTTATATAATGTTAATTTGATTTGCTACTATTTTGTTAAGTATTCTGCATTTAAATTCACAATGAATATTGGTTTGTAATTTTATTTTTTGTAATGTTCTTGGTTCTGGTTGTGGTATCAGAATTATTTGATTACTCTGGCCTCATAAAATAAGTTAGAAATGCTGCCTCTATCTTCTGAAATAGTTTATGTTTAATTGGTATTATTTCTTCTTTAAAAGTTTAATACAAAATTCTGGTGAAGCCATCCAAGCAAGAAATTATAATTATGGGAAGCTTTTGAATACAAACTCGATTTCTTTAATAAGTATTAAGCTATTCGGATTGTGTGTTTTGTCAGTTTTGAAATTAAGGCATAGAGAGTATAACTGAGTTTTTCAAAACTTTACAGTTAACAAAAAAAAAAACCCTCAATTTTAAGATGAACAAAATTTGTGTGTTTTGCAAATGAAGACAATTTTGAGATGTATTTAGAGAGTCTTTATTGTGCCAGATAGATGTGAACACAGATAATGCCAAATTTCCCAAGGGGAGAGAAGTATATATAAAATGTAAAACTCCCCAGGGTTCCCAGAAGTAATCAGTCACTGACAGGCTGCCTACTTTGGACCGACCTCGATATGATTGTCAAGAAGCATCCAAGCTGTCTGTTGAGGCTTTAGCTGAGGCTGACAAACGCACATCCATATGGTTGAGACCCAGTCAAGTATCAGCATAGTTAAACAACAGAGGATGGAAAGAAAAATATAATGCACCTGCTGCTTCTTTCAGAAACCAAATCACTGTACCAAATCATTGTAGCCTACTTGTGACTATTCACCTCAACATGAAGTCACTCTCCAACCGCTAAGATCATCTGACAGCAGCACCTAAATATTTTTTTAACATCTTTATTGGAGTATAATTGCTTTAACCTAAATATTTTTTAAGTTTATTTACACACTTAAAAAAATTCAACTTTAATGCATACATGATTATTGGAAATAATTTGGAAGATACAAAAAAGGAAAACAAAAACAAAAAAACCTCCGGAGCCTACTTTCAGAGTTAACCCCAGAATATTTACTTAATAAAAGTATGTTTTTATAATTCATAATTAGTATCATACTATATATTTATCATATAAAGTATATATTTATATAAATCATATACAATATAGAGTTTATCAAATATAAATGTTATTTATTTGTATTAGTATGTTATCATGTTCCCATTCAACTTATGCTTTTAAAAATTTCTTAATAGTAAAACCATCCTGTAGCTTCAGTTGAATTTGTTTAGCCATTACTTGTTTTGATTTTGATTTGAATAAAACCTATTTATTTCTTTGGTAGATTTTCTCATTCTTTGGGTACATCCTATAAGATGAAATAATGAGTCAAATGGTAGAGACTTTCTTAAGGCTATTGATATTATATTCCTAATTTGTTTCTTACAGAGCAATAGGAATATTTAAATTCACAGGATGGATGAATGAAAGTGTCATTTGCTTGCATACTTGCAAACACCTGATTTTTTAAAAGTCTTTGAACATTTGCTAGATAAGTATTTTATTGTTTTGTTAATTTTAATTTCTTTAAACATTCATAAAATTAAACAT
This sequence comes from Balaenoptera borealis, assembly GCF_965194805.1. Classification (NCBI taxonomy): domain Eukaryota; kingdom Metazoa; phylum Chordata; class Mammalia; order Artiodactyla; family Balaenopteridae; genus Balaenoptera; species Balaenoptera borealis. The sequence continues at coordinate 97,159,170 of NC_138874.1, read as the reverse complement.
TTTAAATAAATTTTATTTGTAAATACCTTTTTCTATAAATCACATTATTCCCTTTTCCTACTTACCTTTTGGGATTTTAGTATAATTCCTGTTAACATGTAAGCTCTTCAGAGAATAATATTAATTTTTTTGTGTAATATTTCACAGATATTCTCCTTGGCTTTGTTTGCCTTTTAATTTGGTTTACGTGTTTTGATATATAAAGAACTTTATTTGCACTTAAATTTTTCAATTCCTCTCTGGTTTATTTAATTGCATGTATTTATGAAAACTATTCACTATATGTTTGTGAGTGTCGTACAGTTTTTTATGCTCAAAATTTAATCCATCTCAAATTTATTTTGGTGTCCTAAGCCTTACTGTGAAGGAATCTACCTTTTCATTCTCGTTATTAAGTTTAAAACTTGCTAGGTAACGAAGCAGAACTTAATAGGTAATGAAGTTGGCCGGTGTATCTTATGTTCATACTTTCATTACTTCAAAAATATCATTTGTATTTTCCTATATGTTAGAAAGGCGCACATTTCCAGGCCTTCAATAGTGCACGGCAATTAGTGGCTATGCATATTTCTGTTGTACCAGATAAAGAAGACATCTTTCCACAGGGTGAGCTGAAGAATAATCATAGAAGAGGGAGAGAAAGAGAGAACAGTATTTGAACTAATGAGGGAATAATAGAAAGTTTATTTTCAGAAGTGGCCTTTGAGCTGCTTTTCTAGAATGTTTAGAGCATTCCCCCAAACACGTATAATGTGTGATTATCTGAATCTCATCATTATGAAATTGTCCGCAAATCAAGTATGTGGAATAATTTTTAGGAGAACTGACCTGGAGTCACAAAGGATTCAATATTATGAGAAATATAGGATGGTGGAGGGTCTAGTTTAAATTGTGTAGACTAAAAGGACATATCAGCCAAAATAATTGCATGAATTTTTACTAGATCCTGCCTTTAAAAGGAAACCATAAGTATGCTTTTCAGACACTGGAGATTGAAAATGGAAAGAATATTGTAGGATATAGTTGAATTAATGTTGTATGATAGTAGTGTTGTGGTTGTGTACGGCAACGTCTTTGACACTGAGAAATGGATTCTTCAGTGTTCTTGTTCTTGAGATACACATGTGGAAGTATTGCTACGGATGCACCCTATCTTCAAATGGTTTGGCATCCTGAGCCTGTGTGTGAGGAGAGAATGAAGCAGTTAGTGAAGGTGGAGGTGTTTACTGTAATTATTTTCTAACTTTTTTTTTTTTATTGGTCTGAAAAATTTCTGAATATATGCTTGCAAACATGCATATGACCATAAGGATAATAGTAGTTTCTACATCATAGGCTTTTTATTAGCACTAAATGTACTAGTCGATGTAAAGGAGTTATTACTATGTTTGATAAGTTATTACTATTTAAGCCATGTTAGTTAATATTAAGTCACAGAGAACTTTGGTACAAGAATACTGAGAATACACTTTCTAATGAATCATCATAATGATGGTATGATGATATTAATAATAATGTAGCCCAATCCTCCATGCGATGCCTATATCTTTCTAAAGTAACCTTGTCACATGGTTTCTCCATTCATGCTTGAATACCTCAAATAAGAGTACCATACTATTTAAAAAATTTTATTCCTGCACAAACCCATTCTTCATGCCATTTTAAATACCTTTTCTTTCATGTTTATCAAGAGCATTGTTTTCAGTTGAGATTATCTTTTTTTTTCTTAATTACAAATTAACTTATTGCTTATATTACTGCTCTGGGCATTTAGATGTGCACCTCTTGTTTTCCCTGCCTCTGACTACTCTAAAATACTTCACAGAATTCAGTATAGTACCAATTTGTAGTATGAATCCAAATACAGTTTTAGAGCATAAAAAATATAGTTTAAGATAAAAGGAATAATTTATCCTATGGCAGGAGTTGCTCTTTAAGATTGTGCCCAATTGTAGAAGTAGTTTTCCTAAAAAGTCTGAAACTTAAAGTGAGAAAAATCGTATTTCTTTAAAGATTCCCATGATTGCATTATACAAGCCGCAGTACAAAGAAGGACTAGATTATTCTGTGGACTCGGAATTCTAGAATTCCCTTTTTATTTCCTAAATGCACAGATATTATCTGTAATAAAAATTGGCCCCTGAATAGGATTAATGTAGATGAGACTCCCTCAAGCACCATACCAATGGTGATCCCTTCAATTTCACTTTCTACTTCCATGGGCTTTGCAAGGAAAGAAATTTAATTATTCCTGAAGACAAATGTATTAATATTTAATAAAAACAAAGTCAGATGACAGTGTTAGCAAAAAATAAGAAATGTACATAAAGCTTTTCTATATCTGAATAAGATGACTGAATTAAGCAGCATTAACCCCTAGACATGAAATAAGATCTGTGAGAAGAAAAATTTCAGGCAGAAAAAAATGTTTGGTTATCAAGCTAAAATGTTGAACAGATTATATATGGAAATAGACCACACAGCTTTATTCTCAGAAAGATTGTCTTTTCAGATACTGGTAGATATGGATGTGATTACTAATGGTCTAGTTAATTAGCAACTATGTTTATTATGAGTTACGTACCATAAGACAAAGACTGTAGAATACATAGTGGACACAATTTTTTTTTCCCATCTCTGTTCCTTTGCATGACCATTTGGATTATTCTGAACTCTTGCATAGTACTTATTTCAGAGATTAGCATGTAAGACAATTTAGTCCACCAAGATTTATCTCTGAGACGTGCATAAATCAGGTATTGTATTAATCAGGATAGGTTAGTATACGCTGCAGTAACAAATTAACCCTGGCATTTCAGCAACTTAACAAAATAAAGATATATTTATAGGCCAAGGAAAATCCAGTTTGGTTGGGTCCATACTCTTGCTTGTGACTTCACCATATGAAACCTGTGGCTGTCAAGGTCACTGCACCAGAGAAATGAGGCTGGATGACACAGAAAAAATATGTCTAAGAGCCAAACCTGAAAGGATTTAGACCTTTTCCTCCCACAACTCACTGGCAAGAGCTCAGTCACATGGCTCCAGCAATGTGGAGATGAGTCTAGACAATGGGTCCTCCTGTGTGCCGAGGAGGAAGAATTGGCATGGTGACTTGGTATCCGTCTCAGTGCTCTTTTTGTAGAGGCTAATGGGTCCATAACATATGAGCCCTGAGTAATGGTGTCTACTTTTTTACCCAATATGGAAAAAAAGTCTTCATAAGAATGAAAGCAGACAGAGAGGCATTGTCCTGATTACATCTTTTGAGCCTTTTCATGTGACTTCATAAGTGTTCCCCTCCTTTTTTCTAAGTATACTTTAAGCTGGATTTCTCCTTCTTACAATCAAGAGTCATCACTAATTAAGAGCTTTTAGACTGTCTAACCCAATGCTTCCTAAAATTGGCTTCATTAATCACTCAGTCAATCAAAATCCACAGTAAATAATTTATTAATTAAAAATTGTATCCTTAACACTATAGTGCACCTGGCAAACTTCTACTCATCTATCAAACTTTGTTCTAGTGTCACCTGCTCAATGAAGTGTCTTCATCACATTCTGTACACAGCTCCATCAATTCACATAATTCTCATTGGCAGCACAGCATGGAAGATAAAAGCACAGGCACTGAAGTTAGACTCCCTAACTTAGATGTAAATGCTGGCCCTTCCAATTATCAGCTTTGCAGCATTGGGCACTGCGTTTCATCTCTGTGCCTCAGTTTCCACAACTGTAAAATGGGTTGATATAAAATTATTTTAAAGAAAAAAGGAGTTAATATATAAAGATATCATACAACAGTAGCACACTTCAGGCAAAGTTCAATAGATGTTAGTTATTTTATTACTATAATTATTATTTTATTTTTAATAGACTGTGAACTCTTCAAGAACAAAGGCAGTGCTTATTAACTGAATTTTTCTACAGTGCTCAAGAACATGCTTAGTACCTAGTGAGTACTCATTAAATTCTAGTTGAAAGGATTACATTAGTAGAAATATACTAGTAGTAGTAATTATAATGACAACTAGCATTATTAAGCATTTATTATGTGCCAAGCATGGTTCTAAGTGTTGAGCGTGTATTAACTTGTATAAATGAATAAATAGAGAAAGCAGTATATCACTCAGGGTAATTAACTTGCTACTGTTATAAAAAAACTTCAGTTATTTTAAAATGTGAGTTTATTTTTCATTGACACAAAATTTAACTTTGATGTTGCTGGTTGGAGAGGTCTCCTAGGCAGCACTTCTAAAAGTACTGACCAGGGCTCCAGTCTTTGAACTTGGTACTACATATTCTTTACAAGGGCTTCCAATGTCACCGTGGAATGGAATAGATAAAATAATCATAAATAGGATTTTGTTTTATCTTTTAATTAGGAACATGTCTAGAAATGTGCCTATTACTTTCATGCCCATTCTGTCATTCTGTTGGCCAAACTTACATGATTGTACCATAATGAAAAAAAGAAACAAAACTCCAGCTTCCTTTGTGATCATTAGTGTAATTAAAACACAAACAGGAAATTTTAAAAATCTGTTTGGGGGGAGGCAAGATTAACTCTCAAACACTTGACAAATAAAGATGCTTACCATTGGAGGAAACTCCACTAAAGAAGAACTTGAATGTGCCCTGAAGGATGAGAAAAAGTTGGATGGTTGGAAAAAAGGTTAAGTTATTCCAGGTGAGGTGACTGACACACCCAAAGGTGTGGAGGAAGACTCAACAGGAACAGTTCCTATTAGAGAGCTGTCAGGTGCGAAAGCCCCAGACTCAATGCAAATAAATCCAGCAGCAGACACAGCACATGGTCGCTACAATCATGTAGCAATTAATGCAGGCATCCTTCTTTCTAGAGAACCTTTTTGACATAGAACTAAGCATATTGCTGATTGCAGATTGAGATTGACTTTACTGAACCTGGTTGTCAGATAAATAGATTCTTTATATCTGAATTCACTCTTTTTTTTCAAACTACTATATTCCACATAAGATGATCTTAAGATGATGGCAGTGTTTTCTGACAATTTCAACCTGTTGCACCAGTTCTGAATCCCATTTGTTTTCATCCAGTCTAGTCTTGCCTCCTCAACCTGACTATACTCCACTTGAAAATGGAGACCATTCCGTGTTCTAAGCACAGTGCAGAAAGCACAATAGTTGTTGTAAAAACACTTCTTTATCTTTCCTTCAGTAGATATTTTTGTAGATATCTGGCACAACAATTCTTTTTACTGTCTGTACACAGGCAACAACATAATCCCCAAATCCTGTCTATCTATCTATCTATTTATCTATCTATCTATCTATCTATCTAGTTTTTGTATTTTTTTCTTTTTCTCTACTGGACAGTGAACGAACAAAAAGCTAAGTTGTGACATTTCGAGTCGTCGGCCCGTCTTGGTCCCTGCAATCCATCTTGTGAGATATGGGACACAGCTGACCATTAGTAAATGATGGATACTTCCTACCTTGCCTTGTTTATGCTACCACCAGTAACCCATATTCTGTTGAATACGGTGTTCTCTGATATATTATTCTTTCACTCTTCTGCCACATTTGAAGGTTGGGTACCATGTCAGCTTGTGTGGGTATCCAAGCTTGGCTTAAAATTCTAGTGCCTTCTCTCTTTCAAGTTCTAAGGCATTTGGGGGAAGTGTAAGTGCTTCCTGGGAATGCCTCTGCCAAGTGAGGAGATTAAATAAGCAAAGAAATAGAAATGACATATCGTGTAAAGCCCAATTCAGGTCCAACTGGGGTGTCTCCAAGAAGCAACCTTTAAAAATAAGTTTCTAATACATATTAAATTTGTATTTTAAAGTAAATGGTTATGGAGATAAATGGTTCTCTGTATGTGAGAAAATAATTTACATAAACTAACTCTTAATCTGAAACATGTTTTCTCTAAAGTTCAAAATACTTTGGTTCACAATGTTCTACCCTTCAAAGAATTGCATCTTTAGGCTTCTGGATAAAATATATATATATATATATATATATATATATAAATAAAATATGTGTTTTCTATGTTGAGTCAATGAGGTCTGGCTGAAGACATCTGAATTGAATTTTGAGGCCAGGGGTTAAAAATTTGTGTTGTAACAGAGGCTGTGTTTTGTCTTCACTAATGCAGGAAATAAACTGTCCCAAGGAGGAGATAACAAATTGGCAAAATGAGGCAGCTTTGTTGTTCCAAGAAATAAGATTTGACTACCAACCTAAGTAGATGGGACTGAGAAGCCTATAAATGCAGGGCTTCCTGTAGGAGCCAGGAGATATGATTGTATTAATTGTCTTTATTACATCAGAGTTCAAAGTTGTAGAATTAGGCTAATGGATAAGTCAAGCAGTGGACAAGAGGAAATGGTAGGAAAAGAGCAGGATTAGAATAAAGTCTTGTCAAGGAAAAAGGGAAATGAAGTAAAGGGTTACTGAAGCTGGGCTTCTCTTCCTCTCTCTCTCTCTCTCTCTCTCTTTCTCTCTTTCTTTCACTGTGTGTATGTGTGTATATCTATTTACAGTATTTATGGTTTCTTTCAACCTTCAACTCAACCTAGTCCAACTATTTGTGAGTAGAGCAGCAGGGTTAGTTTCATTCACTCAGTACATGCAGAAATAATAAGTCTCAACCACCTAGTCAGGAAGAAACGTGTCAGGGATGCTTTTCTGATGCAACAAGTCTTCCACTTTTGTATATAAACTGTATAAAACTCAGAACTGAAGGCTGAGGATCAATGATGAGGATGCTGACCAATCAGTCGATAGACAGGTAATAATGCTGTGATGACTGTGATGGTAATCAGCATGATAATGGTAATGGGAGTGATCATTAATATTCAGATTTTATTTTCTCTCTCTCAGACTCTGTTTTAAATAAATGGCATATAACTCATTTAATCATCACAGTAACACTTTGAAATAAATACTGTTATTATCCCATATTTTACAGAAATAAAAAGAAGCCAAATAAATGTTAAATATTTTTTCTTAATTCACAGAGCTGATAGATATCAAGGAAGACTTAGTAGTGATGAAACCAAAAAACAGCTCTAAATTGAAATAGCTGAGATTCTGTGGAAGAAAATAGCACCAACAAGCCTTGTGCATTTCTGTAGGGTTTTTTCCCCCAGAGTAGCACAGATCTTCCCAGTGAATCTCTTTTAGAAGACATCCCTAACAAAGGGACGGAGTTTTCTGGAATCCCAGTATCTAAGATTATAATGCTAGAACCTGACTAATTCTGATTTTTTTTCTTGGTATCCTTTACCATTCAGTATAGAATGTAATTCTCACTAATTACAAAAGGATGTTGGTGGTTAAAGGATTCTGTTCTCCTTCAACTAGATTAGATATGTATCTAAATCCCAGTAATCAAGGTTGGATGGCTTAGACACTCTGCCAAACTACCTCGTTCCATTTTTTCACTCTCTTGTTTGATAATCCTGCGGTAGAGACTGAATGCAGGCACTGAGAGAAGTTATAAGTTTTACACCTTATTTGTGGTCGCTGTTCCTCCAAGACCACAGGGGATAGACTGCCAAGAAGCAGCACTCCTCAGGTTGCTGATTCCTGCAAAGTGGGATTCCAAAATAAGATGTAAATTACTGTTTTCAACATATATCCTTTCCTGCTATTTTCTTGCTCCTCTAGATTGGCATATTAGAGGTTAGGATTTATCTCAACTCTAAATATAACATCCTGACATTAATATAAATTATATGTCACTATGAAATCTGGCAAGAATGGTGCAATCCAATAAATCTGATGAGAAGAGTTAAATTTCTTTCCGTGTACCAGCATTGGCAATTAGGTTTGATTGAAAAATAAGTTGTTCACACTTGCACTAGTAGCAGCAGATCTCAAGTATTCATATATTAATAGATAGCTAATAACAGGCATTGTATATATCATTAAATTACCATAACAATTATTCTTCTTCAGTAGGACTGGAGTACCTTGTGTACTGCAGCTGAGTAAATCATTGCATTTGATGGTTTCCTATTTTACTCTAAAAAACAAAGACTGTAAATAATGTAAGCTGTTAGCTGTCACACAACTCATGTCATTAGTAGAGGAATATTTATAGAATGCTAAGCAAACCTAATATGACAGAAAAAGGAAGAAAGGAAGAGAGCAAAGGCACAGATAGAAATATTAGTAGAAGTAGCAAGTAATACAGTAGATGAAATATAATAATATTCAAACTGATTTTGCAAAAGCATTCTTCCAATCAACTAATGTGTTGATGCCTGGAAGTTCATTTATACTTGGTCAGATGTTTTGGTGGAAAAACATGTCCTGAGTTTCAGTATTATGAGTTGTTGGCTGATGTACAAAAGTCTCTTTATATCAGAATAAGAATAAAATGTTTAGTTAAGTATTAATAGTTCTTTGAAATTGTATTCAGATATAACTTTCACTCAACTGTTCATAGCAGTGTATAGAAATAATAGTAACCTTAAGAATATGGAAGAGGAGAGCCAGAAACATGGACTCACATTCATTGGAAATCCAGTCTTCTTATGATTTTCTTTCCTTCAATTCATACCACATATCTTCTATCTTTAAGATGCCTTATGTTTCAAAATGATTTCTTGAACTGTGGAAATCTTGCCTATGTACTAGGCAGCATAAAGGAGTAGGGCAAAGGGGCTGACTCAGTATGTTTTGGGGGACCACCGTTCAACCTACTGCAATCATCAACCAGATTCGGGGAAAAATCTCACTTATATGTTGCTTACAGTAGATTCATCTTAAGTGTAAAGTTGACAGAAAAGGAATGTAAAATAATAATATCATACAAACACTAAGCAAAAAACAACTATAGCAAATTTATATCAGAGAATTCAGATTTTAAGATAAGAATTATTATTAAAGATAAACAGTGGTAATTTCATAATGATCAAAGAGTTCATTCACCAGGAAAATATAATAATTCTAAATACAAATGTATCTAATGATACTGTATAAAAATTTACAAAGCAAAAGTGTACAGAAATGAATAGCAAAATAGATATCCATAATTCCGGTAGTAAACTTTAACATAGCTTTCTCTTTAGGTGATAGAACAGTCCAATAAATTCAATGAAATATGGAAAATCTGAAAAATGAATGAGTCTACTTGATATACCTGGACAAACTTGATGATACTGAACCCAAGAATTTAAAAGCACATACTGTTTTCAAATGCACATAGTATTTTTAACAAAATGGACTGCGTTAAGCTATTGTTCAATTCTTAACAAATGTCAGATAGCTGAGATACAAAAGAGTAAGTTCTAGGACTATTTTAGAATTAAGGTAGAAGGCAATAATATGTAATTGCCGAAAATTTAGAAATTAAGCAATATGTGTCTAAATAACTCTTAGGTCAAACAAGATATCACAATCAAATTAAAAGTTACTTTTAATTGAAGACAATGAATATTATCATTACAACCCAAAACACATTCAGTAATTAAGGAATGCAGGTAATACTGTGAATAGAGGAAGTTTATAGTCTTAAACAACTACATTAGAAAGAAAATAAGCCTGAGAATAAATTAAGGATTCATTCAAAAAATTTTAGAAAGTGACATGAAATAAATGCTCCCAAAAGAGTAGAAGGAAGGAAATAATAATAATAGAAGCAGAAATTGACAAATGAAAGAATCAATAATTATCAAAAATCCCAAAGTTTGTTTCTTAACAAGGCTAATAATATGATGAATCCAGGGTAAAACTGAAAAGGAGACAGAGAGAGAGGTTATGAGAGGAGCCTCCTGGGTGCCAGGTGATGGGCAAGCAGGTTGGGATTAGCTCTGAGGTGTCCATTTCTGGACTGTTCCTTCCACTCCAGGCTGATTGCTTATACCCACAGATAGTTGTCGTTTGCTTGCTGTTGATATGCCTCTAAGAGTCAGACTGATTTCATAATGTTGGCCCAAGCTGTTAATTTTTCATATTGAGATAAAAAAGCAAAAGTATCCAAAGCAAAGATAATCTAAGTGAAAATGATACTTCTTCTAGATTCCTCAGATCTGAATAAGTTTCAGTAGCAGAATCTGTGTTTCTGCTGCAGATACTTGGGACAGTTCTAGTTAGGAGGGGGGAAAATAAGGTTTATTAGAGATTTATAGGACTGAATAGTCTAAATACAGGGACAGAGGGAAAAAATGGGCAGAAAGAAACTGTTGGTATAGTGGATGTTGGGAATCATGCAGGTCACATCTCCAGGTCAAACCTGTTAAACTACATACATCCAGATTTACATTCTTTCTCTCTCAACAATTTCCTAAGTTTTAATGGCCAAAGCAATCCTAACTAGATCATGAGGACCACGTGGAATATGGGATAAAATATTGGTTTCATTCTAAATGTCAGGGGAAGTCATTGGAAGGGATTTTTTGTAAAAGATCACTTTGGCTGCTGTGTGGAGAATGGATTTCATCAACATGAATGGAAGCACAGAGACTAGTCATGTAGCTGTAGCTACATGCACCCAACCAACAACTGGGAGATAATTGTGGTTGGAACTAGTGGGTCTAAATGACTCTGACCCATGGCTATGTCAGATATGGGGTTACTTCCTCAAGCTGTGTTAATTAACCATCCTCTTGCCTAATTATGTTGGGGCAATCATTTTTCCCTGTGGAAATGAGTTTTGGGAGAATACCTCTTCTTTTCTTTTTTCTTAAGCAGGGAGGAAGCTGAAAATCAAAAGTCTTCTGTTTATGGCCAAAAGTAATGTGAGAGACACTAGAAATCTTTCAGCTATAAAAATAATTACCCCAAATCAAAGACATGAAAATGCCATCTGGCTTTTATAACTATGTTTTAGGTCATGTAAATCATGTTAAAAGTTGCAATTAGAGACGGATTTTCCCCCCATTTCACGCAATTTTCAGCTGCAGAAATGTCCTTTCTCTTTTGAGGTCTAGGCACCCATCCCTGCAAACTGTAATCTGTTCTCCTGTACTACATGTAGGAATTGTTGCCAAGGTCAATGTCTTAGAGATATAAAATGTAGGGAAAATCACCTCTTGTGCCTGATGTGTATTTTTCTGTTAGGAATATGAGGCTGAAATAGTTGGACAGCAGATATTATGGAACTAATTCTGTATCTCCTTTCTGATTTCTAGAAAATTGGTAACTCTCATCCATCAAAAATTATTTTCTAACATAATTTTTTCTCCAGTTCTGCTGTAGGGCTTTTAAGATTTTTTTTAAGAAGCATCTTTCCTTCTACATTCATTATAGGATGTGAAAGAACAACCTACATTTTTTTGTCTGGAGCTCATCGTCATTCTTTATTGTAAGCTTTTGGGTTATATTTTATTTGTGAAGTAAACTCTAAAGCAACTTTCAACAACCTCTAAGAAACATTCGGTTTTAGGACCTAGAAAGACCTTTTCCATATTCTTATTTAACAGACTTCTGATGTATCCATTATCAGTGCAATACTTTGTGAGCATGACTTTCATCCAGTCATTAATAAACACTGAACAACATTTATGCAGCAGGCACTGTGTTAAGTTCTAGGCATGCAATAGCCAACAAAACTGATGGGATTCTTGCTCCCAAGGAGCCTTCAGTCTAGTATGAGCAAAAGTCCATTCATCCAAGTTCCCTCGCTCTGCTGAGCTCCAATAAGATGTAGAGAAGACACCAGGCTCTGCACTTAAGAGTTTCTACTTTATTTTGAAGATGAAAGTCTGATATTTCCTCTGTGGCTTTAGACTTGCATGTGCATTGCCTGTGGGCCGGGTGTCAAGGTTGTGTCTGTGAGACATTGGCATCTAGATGGTTTTAAAAGATTTTTAAAAATAAGACCCACAGATTTTGACTTTCAGTTCCTGTTTTGCCAGCGTCAGGCCCTTTAACGTGTGTGTACCGATGCACATGTGTGTGTATATTTGCTTACACCCTTTGTGCCTGTTCAGTGACCCCAAGAAGCAGATCAGCATGATCCATTTACAAATGTGGGATGTATTTTGAGTACACAAGAGGTAACCTCAGAACGAATTTATTCTTTCTTAAAGCAGAACTCTCTGCTCATTTCCCTTCTCTGGGGACACAGTGAATAATGTGTGAAAGTGAAGGAGTAATTAAGAATAATGGCAGTGTCAACCTTAGGACAAGTGATAAATCTTAGTGTGTTTATGACTTAGAAACTTTATTAATGTTTAGTCAAAAGGCTACTTCTGAGTTGTAGCTAAAATATGCTAGAGTGATTCTTTAACTTCAGAAACGGAGAAAGACTTTCAAAATATGCTCAAAAATTTCCTCCCAGGAAGCATGAAGTAAACTTTGATACTCCACAAATTATTTTAGAGCATGTGCAATTTCTAGGCTTTTCTATAATATTTCACTTATGTTTAAATATGCATATGTCCTGGGGCCTTCTGTCTGCACTGAAGTGGCAGTTCTTACCCTAGGTATCCATGGGGAGCTGGGGCAAAGACACTAAAACATAAATAATTACAAAAATGTGATCAGTACAAAAATAATGTTCTATACAAAGTGCTGTGGAGTTACAAAAGTTGTGATGCTCACATTGGTCTTTCCAAAAAAGGAAATGCGGTGTCTTCAGCCCTAGAGCATTTAATTTAACTGTCCTGTTGTGAGGCCCAGCTTAGGTATTTGTTTTGAACTTTCAATGATTCTGTCTATGTGCAGCCAAGATTGGGAACCACCACCCAACAGGTATATGTCTTGCTGAGCTTCCTTGTTCTTGGCAGTAGGAGCTTTAAGACCTCTCCCAGAGAAAAGGCAATGGAAAAAAAAATTTTTTTAACATCTTTATTGTAGTATAATTGCTTTACAATGGTGTGTTAGTTTCTGCTGTGTAACAAAGTGAATCAGCTATACATATACATAGATCCCCATATCCCCTCCCTCTTACGTCTCCCTCCCACCCTCCCTATCCCACCCCTCTAGGCGGTCACAAAGCACCGAGCTGATCTCCCTGTGCTATGCAGCTGCTTCCCACTAGCTATCTATTTTACATTTGGTAGTGTATATATATTCATTTTTATATTCAAACTTCGGGATTCATCACGATAGAACACTAGGTTCAATACCCCCTGTTCCTTGCATCTGCACAAAGCTACCCATTTGGCAGAAGGAAGGAAGGGGGCTAAAACTGGCCAAATATATTTAGAAACCAGGACTTTATCTTTCTGAATCTCAGTTCCTCACTCTAAGTTGAGAGAATTGAGCACTGCTTACCTATAAAATTAACAAGTACAGACAATGCTGGAGAGAAGAAGGCTGGACAATGGTTTTAAACTTAGATGGGTATAAGAATCATCTGGAGGGCTTGTTATAATGCGTAGTCCTGGGCACCTTCCCCAAGGACCTTGATTCAGTATGTCTACAATGGGGCATAGAAATGTATATTTTTAATAAGCTATTTCTGTGATTTTTCTGTAGGGGATCTAAGAACATACTTTGAAAAAAAAAAAAAACTGCACTGGGGCTTGAGAAATCTCAAATAGTGCCAATTAAAGAGTTTCCTGGATTTTAGATATTTCAAAGAAGATAAAGAGGAGATGAACAGAAGAGGAGAAGTCTTTAGGAATAACAGAAGAGAGATTTTTTTACATGTGCTAAAGCACATCTTGGTTTTAAAACAGTGCTTTAGTGTTGGAAAAAGGATTCCAAGGTGATTTGGTCCAATTAAATGTATTGATATCACTTATGATATCACAAGTGAATGGCCCTGTAACCTTGGCTGAAATTCTCTCTGGGAGTTTCTTACATCTCTGTCCATTTGAGGATAACACCAGCTGTCCACTTAAGCTGACCATATGTACCAATATACACCTTCTGCCCTTTTGCTTTTAGCAATAGCAAACAAGCCAGCTTCTTCGTCCCTATGGCACCCTATATATATTTAATGACTGTCTTGTTAATGTCCTGTCATCCCTCTCGTCCCTGAAGAGCCCTCTTCCTCCAATACTCTTCTTTCAGCAGTTTCCAGACCACTCACCATCTTGGTCACAGTATTTTGAAATATGTAAGCCTCAGAAAGTGTCTTCTTAAACGCTCCCAGGAGAGCAGGATTACTGATATTTTATGCCCACATCTGCTGCCCCCTTCCGTGAGTACACTTCCTGAGAACACTTCCTATTACTTACTTTAGTGTATTTACAGAATACTAGCAAATGAACCTGAATTAGAACTTGAAGAAATGAGTGGTTTTATGTGGATTCCTTCAAATCATTGCCCAACATGGGAAGGAGTAAACTCATTACAACAGAAAAGAAATTGAAAGATCCAGAATCATATAACCAAGTCTAACCTACCTGAAATCCTTCTCAGAATTGGTTTCCAAGTGTACTTGAACAAGATATGTCAGAATTCTGAAAGGGGCTCAGCGATAGAGGGAGTAGAGAAATTACAAAAGTTGTTTGCATGTATTAGGGCTTTACCTCTAGTCCACACCCAAAACCATGTGCCTGGATTGTCATATTCTGATTCCACAGAATTTGGCTTAGCACCAGAGGTGATAAATTTGTCATTTCATGGTAAATACTGTCTACTGGTTTGGCAAAGCAGAATCCTTGGTGAATCTTTGATTTGCAAAGTTGTATTTCTAACAACAGCTATGGCAGGTTTTTTAATATACTATGCACAAACAAGGCTGAAGACAGTTTTTTAAGAGTCCAGGGGGACATGCGGGAAGGGAAGAGAGAATGTCTTTTCCTACCTATGGTTTGTGCAGTAAGAAAAGGTGTTGCAAAAGAAAAACTGGGAACTGGGGTTAAATGATCTAAAATCTTCTAAGGGAAAAGCAAATGAAATATTCTATTCCTGGTGAAATTTTTATCATGTCGATCAGTCTACTAAGGTGGCTGGCAGTGGAGTGGGAGGTGGGAGTTGTGGGCAGACAATGACAGAACTAGAAGACTTGGATGATCCTTTCTATACTACGCATTTTATTTAAAAAAAGTCTGAACTTGTTTGGTAAGATGGTCAAGTATGCATTGCTGCACAAGTATCCATAATGATGTTGAATCCACTCAGTGCACGTCTCCACTTTATTTCATGAATTATTACCTTCTCATGGCACCCAAAGCCTCTGTGATGATGCTTCAAGGCACCTTCCTCCAAAGTCATGCCCCACTGGTTACCTCAGGGCACCAGAGCCTCAGCAGTTGACATCTTTGCTGTGCCATGAACATGGTAATTTCATTCATACCTCCAGCCGTTGTTCTTGCTGATCTTTCGCCAGGCAGTTTACTGCCTCTGATCTCCTTCTATTGAAGATCTACTTATTTTTCAAAGTCAGCCTCCATGATACAATATCCATGAAGCCCTGCTTGAATTTTTAATAACTGCATGATTTATAAAGGTTCTGTTAGGTAACAGGCATTGTACTAAGTGTTGAATATATTATTTATCTTCATCTTTATATCCATTCCATAAAGTGAAGTATTATCTTTCTTATTTTAGGGCTGGGACTGGAAGTTAGACAAGTTTTATCTGTTTACCCTTATTGTCACCAAGTTTATAAGGGGTGACTTGGAATTTGGACTTAATCTGCAGACACAAGAATCAACACTGAGTCATCTGCAGAGAAAAGAATCATCATCATTGTCCTCTATCACCTTTTATTATTACTCCTCCCTCTATTTATATTTCCTGAAAAGTACTTTTGCCTCTATTGAATACACATTCCAGTTTTGAATACAATCAGTTGGTTGCAGGTCCTCATCCTTCCTCTGCTATAAGCAGTTCTTTCTCATTTCTCCATCCTCCCTCTCAGTGTGAGAAAGAGCTGTACCCAATAAATATTTATTGAACTCAAGATGAAGGACCAATGGCTAAGATTTTTGCTTCTGGCTATGATGTAGAAGCCTGTGTCAGAGTAACTCACATGAACAGAAATGCAAAGGGAAGTCATTTAGCCAGAAGAAAAATAATCCCAGATGAAAGATGAAGCAAGTTAAAAAAAAAAAAAGGGAGAATGTAAGTAGATCTAAATAAATAGAAGCTATTTAAAACAATAAGGATAACGGTTTTTAAGTTTTAATATATGCTGTGAGTAAGGGTTGTAAAAATATTTTCAGTGTTGGGAAAATAGTAAAAGTAATAATTTATTATATACTCTGATAAGACAAGGATAAACATGGAAATGAATTAAAGAAATGTATAGCTATATAACAGGCAAGATATTATTAGAGGGGAAATTAAATGATTTTTAAAATTCTTAATTATTTTAAAAGAAGGCAAGACTATGAAAAATATGTAAATACACATAGAACAAAGATTAAGATGGAGATTTAAGCCAAAATTTATTATTAATTAAATTAAAACAGATTAAGTTTTATAATTAAAATAAGACTAGAAAAGATTTTAAAAAGAAGAAACTAAACTAGCTAAACTCTCATTATAAGAAATACCTTTAAATATAAGAACATAGAAAAGTTGAAAATTAAAGGAGGTAGAAAGACAAAAGATACAAATCCTAACCAAAGAGAAAGTTAATATTGCCTTACTACTATTAAAAAAGGAAATATTTATGGTCAGAAATATTTCCACAGTTAGAGAGACCATTTAATGATGATGAAAGGGTCAACCCAACAGCAATATACATTCCTCCTGAACTTGAATGCCCTATTAATAAGTCCTGAAACAATATATAAAATGAATAGTGGTGATTAGATCATAGCATCTGATTTCTCCTTCTCCTGACTGTTTCAGTTAAAGAAGCATTCTTGTCATCAGGTCCATAGAAAAAGCCTAATTCTGAATGTTTCACAATCAGCGTGGCTTCTGTGACATTATTATTGCAATTAATATGAATATTTTATTGTATATTTATACATATAGAAATATATATGCACTCACATATATGGAAAATGTGTGTGGGTATGTGTGTAATGCAACCGAATAAGGTGCTAAGGTTCATAAGCCAATAAAATGATCCCTATTTGCAAGAGAGCTAAACAATTTGCCCAACTTTAGACCATCCTATCTATGTCCAGATAATACACAGGATATGCAGGCCTATGTAATCCCTAGCTTCATTTGAGTTTCTTGTGATGATGACACCGAATTAAGATGATCTGTTAATAATTGGATACTTTACCTTAATATTATTTTGTTTATTAATTGTTGAATAGGAAATGCATGCACATTGACCAAGATTCAAAAAAAAAATGAGGTGAATGCAGTGAATATTATGCTTACCTACCTATTTTGTTCCCAGATTAACCAGTTATTTTCCTTGAAAGCAAACATTAATGTCTTTATTTATTTTCCAAAGATATTCTATGTATTTAATAATAGCATTCAGTAATTATATATATATATAAATATATACTATATAAAACAAGGAATATATATGTTTATATATGTGTATGTATGTATTTCCCTTTTTTTTTTAACTCACATCGCTTTATTGTGATGAAAAGCTGACTTTTTCATTCCCCATAATTAAAAAAAAATGCTTTTAAACCTCTCTCCTTTCCTCCCTCCCTTTTTCCCACTTCCCCTCCCTTCCTCTTCTAAGAATACTATTAAAATTCTCGCAGGAAGGTGATTTCATTTGCTATCTTCACACAATTTTCACTTAGTTCCCCATATAATTGTAGGTTTCTCAGGAAGGTTGAGAAGCCTGCCTACAAGACTAGCCTATACACTCCCAAAGCTACCTATGTAATGGATTTTAAACCATCTAAGATCTAGGGCTTTTCCCCAGCTGGTTCAGACTTGCATATTTTCTCATCCTTGCACCCCTGTATGGAAGCAGTGCTCCTGGGTGTATTTATTACATTGGTCTAGGATCTACTCCACAGCTTGGTTTTCAGACCCCAGGAGGCCAGTATCTGAGTAAACTCAGCAGGAGTTCTCAATGGCGACTTGCAGAAATTTGCTGCCTACCCTGTGGCCACAAGAAGTTGAGAATATAGTATGGATGTGAAGGAAGGAGTGGAATTTCATTGAGAAAAACTCTGTTCATAGTTCATTTTTACTTTCTTAAAAGCCCTACATAGTCATTAATCAAAAATATGTTAAGTAGAGGAAAGAAATCACTCTGACCCAAAGAGTAATCATGTTAAACCATTCTATTATATTTTCTTTTAGCCTTTTCTATGTTTTAAACATGGCTTGTTTAGCATTTATTTATAGAATATCCATTAAGTGCCTGATATTACGCTAGATGTAGTTGTGACAATGTCATGTAATCAGTTTTGGAGACTAAGATTTTTCATTTAATTTTGCAATTAAATAATTCCTGTTATTACACATTCTTTTTATAAATAGTACCTATATTCTTACATAAAATTATTGTTTAGGGAATATTTATAGTATTTTTTATATTAAGAAGTACAGCATAATGATTAAGATAATGTTCTTTAGAATGAGAATGAACTCAAATCCTGACTCACCTCTTTATTAGCAATGTAAATGGGGCAAGATATTTAGTTATTCTGTTCTTCAATTTCCTCTTGGATAAACTGAAGCTAATCTATGTACATAATGTACATAAGCATGCATCACATTGAGTTTTTGTGAACATAAATGTGTTTATCTTGGTCAAATTCTTCTACATCACCAGGCTGAACCTGACTCCTTGTCTTCCTGTTGGCTGCATCCAAGTTATTGATCACAACTGAGGAAAATCATCCATTCATTGTCATCCCATGCAAGTGAGCCTCCAGACGGGCTGGCCACTATTGGTAGTGCCCTAGCTACAGTCCCTTCAACTTCCCACTGCCACATCTCAAATTGATGCACTTCATCCATTTCATCTTACATTTCATAAAAGACAATGCAGGAGCTGACCACCTCTTCAAACACAAACTGCTCTGGATCCCAGCTCCCTTTCAGCTCTTAAGTATCTCCTCTATGTCCCATATCTTCAACTGCTGCCTCACTACTCCCCACATTTCACCAACAGTAGGGCATGCAAAAATCTTTTCCAGTTTTTATTAAAAACAAAGAAACCACAGCCAAAACTAAAACCACAACAACTACTTTCAAGCCTATATTTCCCACCAGCTACTTCCATCTCATTTTTTTATTCACAGGTGAATCTCTCAAATGAAGTGTCTTCACTCTCTTATTCTTCTTTTTCACCTTCTGTTCCCTACCCTACCCACTTGAATATGTATGTAACCCTTTCCACTCCAGTAAAACTGCTCTCACAAAGGCCAACAGTGACCTTCCCTTTTATAAAGACAACATACACTTCCAGATCCTCATTTTAATTAATACCTCAAGAGCACTTGATGCATTTGAGCACATCCTCCTTTTAAAAACACTTTTCCGTTGGATCTTCTAATATCAAAAACTCTTAGTTTTCCTCTTTTCAAGCTGCTCCATTTCAGTCTCCATTTCTGACTTTTTTTCCTACTCACCTTTTAAATTTCTACTTTCTACATATTACTCTTAACTTATTGATTTATTAATTACATACAGTCTGGGCTTAATTTTAACCCCTCAAAATTCATATGTTAAAGTTCTAACTCCCTGTATCTTGGAGGTGACAGTAAGGTAAAATGTTGTCGTATGGGTGGGTCTTAATCCAATATGACTGGTGTTCTTTTATAAGAAGAGAAATTTGGACACAGATACACGTAGGCCTGTAGGAAAGACTGGATGAGGTCACAGCAAGAAGGCAGTCATCTTTAAGCCAGGGAGAGAGGCATCAGAAGAAATCAACCCTGGTAACAGTTTGATCTTGGACTTCTAAGACTCTGGAATTATGGTTGATGTTTTAGTAAGGGTCAGGCCACTTCTGGTTTGTCCCTCTTCCTCATGCAGGAACTTCCCTGACTTTTAATTCCAATCCTGGTGTGTCTCTGTTTCCTCATCCCAAAAAAGAATAAAGGATATTCAGCTCCACCCTTTAGATGTTTTGAACTTTGCTCTTTAGCCCCTTTCTTTGAAACTTCAATAAGGCAAGAGTCTGATGGAGATCCAAAATGTGTGCTTGAGGCAGGCCTCTCCCTCTGGCAAGGTTTTGCCTATGAAGCACTAAAAGATTATAGAAGTTTTTCTTCTGCCTTTTAGAAAATGTTTTCTAGTCCTCAAGCCTACTGAGCACATCCTCATGTGGAAAACCGGCTGCTCTTTCAAGGCTCTATAAGTTTTCAATCTGTTGCCAAGGGTTTTGTTTGTCTGCCAAGGGCTTACTGATTTTTTTCAACCATTTTATTAAATCTGTGTGAACCAAAATTGGTACTAAGTCCATGACCAAACTCTACAAAGCCCTCAGTCTTGAACATGGCCAGTGATGGCCAACCCAACTTGGATGGGCTCCTGGGCCTCTGAGATTTCAATTCATTTGCCCCTATTGCTTACATGGTGCTCTGATATCTTTGAAAAATGATTTGTGTGGTTTATACAGCTTCTTCCAGTTGTTGCAGGGAGTATATTAGGTGGATGATCCAGCCTACTAAATCTACATGGAAGCAGAAGGCATCTCTTAGGACACTAAAATTTGGAGCTTCTTGGGACTTAAGTGTAGGTGCTCTTTTGCCTCTACATTTTTCCTGGATGATCACATCTTTACAAGACTTTTACATTTATTTTGCCAGACGAGAGCCACCTTCTGAGCTCAATAGAGTTATATAAAATGGCCTCTGTAGCATGCTTATGTTGATGTTACAAAGCACCTTAAACTCTACAAGTCCAAAACTAAGCACATGCTTATCTCCCGCAAGAGGGCTCACGCACATTTTGGTGAACAGTGACATCATGCAGCTGTAGCATTTCCATTCACTGCCCAAAAGCCTGGGAGCCTTCTTTGACTTCTCCCTCCCTTACACCCCCAATCTGGGGCACCACAAGTCTTTACTTTATCACTTGCATATTTCTTCACTGCATCCAGTTCTCTCTACGCATACTACCTTCCTCCTGGTCCTTGCCTCCACCATTGCTCCCTTCAACATTTGCAGTAGCCACGTAGTTCTCCCTGCCTCTGTTCTTGCCCTTCACAATGGTGACAAGTGTTTGTTTTTTTCTGTTCAGGCTGCTATAACAGAATACTGTAGACTGGGTGGCTTATAAACAGCAGAACTTTACTTCTCACAGTTCTGGAGCCTGGAAAATCCAAGATCAAGTTGATGGTAGTTTTGGTGTCTAGTGAAAGCCCACTTCCTGGTTCTCACTGTGTTCTCACAAGGCTTGGCGGGGTGAAAGAGCTCTCTAGGGTCTGATTTATAAGGGCACTAGTCCCTCATGATCTAATCATGTCCAAAAGGCCCCACCTCCTAAGACTATTACACTGGGGATTAGGTTTCAACATATGAATTTTGGTAGGGAAAACAAACATTCAGTCTATAGCAGTATTCATTTAATACCTCATATGTAATGTTTTTACCTGCTACATTTTATTTATGACTCCCCATTTTTCATAATAATATGTCTATAATATTGTAAAAAGGCATTAAGACTCTGTGTGATTCAGCAGATATCTGTATAGGCTGATGAGCAGCACTCATTGCTTTACCGTGCTTTATTCAGTTTCAGTTTGAGTGTTTTGGGTTTTTTTTTTTGTTGATAATCCACTTAACTTCTCTCCACTTCAAAGATTTTCATATACGTTGTACCCTGACTTAAACACTTTTCTCTACCCTATATGGCATGTGGATAACTCCTACTTATTTTTTAGTTTTAAAAGTAAATGTCACCTTGGAAGAGCCTTTCATGAGTCTCCATTCTAAGGTTAATATTTCTCTCTCATACATATTACACTCCCCTTTATTCCTCTATTGCACTATCAAGAAAGGGTTTCTTTTTTAAAAAAGGAAATTTCCAACATAAACAAAAGAGAAAATACTGTAGTATAATATACCCCCATATACTCATCATCCAGATTCAAAAATTGCCAACTCATGGCCAATTTTGTTTCATCTATACCTATATCCCCCCTCCCTCACTTCGATTATTTTGAAATAAATTTGAAATGAAATTGCAATATGTATCTTTAAAAGATCCTTATCTTATGCCATTGATCACATATAAAAATCTACAGTATTTTCCCGTATTTTCATAGTATTATGAAATACCTAGTCATTATTTCTATGTCTCTGGTCTCTCTCTCTCCCTTATACCAGTTTGTTTATTTTAATCCGAATTCAAATCATGAACCAGAGAACAAGAACACATTACAATGGATTGGTGTCTCTCTTAAATATGTTTTTATACATGATTCTTTTATTTTGTTATTTGTTTTGCCATTTATTTTTTGAAGAATCATGAGTTATTTGCCCTGTTAATTTCTCTGCACTGTGGATTTTTTTTTTTTTATTGCACCCTTATAATGACATTTAACATATTTCTCTCTCTTTGTTTTTGATATTTTGGGAAAACTGTGGCCTAGATGGTCTCATGTGCTTTCATCAGGAGGCACATTATTTTGTTTTACCTTTTTTGTGAGCTCAATTTTCATTGATTTCTGCAACCATTACCGTAGGCTATTTT
Source organism: Balaenoptera borealis (assembly GCF_965194805.1). NCBI lineage: Eukaryota > Metazoa > Chordata > Mammalia > Artiodactyla > Balaenopteridae > Balaenoptera > Balaenoptera borealis. The sequence goes on along the minus strand of NC_138874.1, from coordinate 97,136,742 downwards.
TCCATGTATTGTATATTCCACAAGGGCAGAAAATATTCCCATCCTGTGCCTGGTAGAATACCTGTCATTAATCATGTGTTCAGTGTATCCTTAATTGACTGAGTGAATGAGAATATATAGCCTGCTCTTTTAATTTATTGCATTATCATGTAGTGTTTGCCTCCATATGGATTTTGGGTTGCTACAGTGACAGACCCTTTTAGGTTACTTCCTGGGCTGGACTGAAATTTTTGTCACATTATATATCAATGAACTATTGAACAGATGCTTTTAGTCAACCATACAATTTCAGATTCTATAGAGAACTGTCAGCTGATGAAGGATCTCAAAGCATATAAACCGCCACAATTTGATCACTCTAAATCTGAGAATGTTGGTCAAGAAAGTGACTGACTCCATGCATTTTTCAGCTGTAGCATTTTTCATCCAAACTGCTCCTAGTTAAACCATGCTGCTGTTGTGGCCTCTAAATCTAAACTGACTGGAACCACTTGGAACTAAGTTTATGACATGAGATGTCACTTTGTTAACCCTAATGGTGCTTTTTCTTTTTTCAGTAGACATAAAGAACTTCCATGATTGAAGATAAAGGTAAACTTTGTGTGTCTTTATTGCTTCTGTTGTTTGATCCATATGCTGCCAACTGAACACAAACATAATATTTTTTCAACCTCTTCTTAGGTATGTTTTATTTTCTACCTTTCTCCTCTTTGTCTACAAAGATAGGACCAAGTGCAAAAGAAGCCTACTACTCTGCTGTTTTAGTCCCATTTCACATTAAGTTGATAAATCATGTAAGCAGAAGTCATTTGTCAAAAATACATTTATTGGAACCAGAATTACTTTATGTGCAGAGACTGCTGGATCAGTTTGCCAACTCTTACTAAATAATTCATCAAATCTTGATTTGCTAGAAATATAATGCAAAGGGAACACATAATAAAATTAAACAAAGTTCTTCTATCTTTGTAGTACTTTGAAGAATATGTAATTACACCACATTGCCATACCATAAATACCATTATGTTGAATTCAGTAGTCAAATATTCACAGACATATTTCAAAATAGACATAATAATCAGTGGTTATATATATTTAAAAAAATTTTTTTTTGATGTGGACCAATTTTAAAGGCTTTATTGAATTTGTTACAATATTGCTTCTGTGTTATGTTTTGGCTTTTTGGCCATGAGGCATGTGGGATCTTAGCTCCCTGACCAGGGATCGAACCTACACCCCCGGAATTGGAAGGTGAAGTCTTAACCACTGGACCCCCAGGGAAGTCCCAATCAGTGGTTATATTTTATGACTACTCTTGATTTCAAAATAGTGAGTGTTTTCAATCAAACCCATAACCCCTTCCCACGTCTCTCTCCTTCTGATGAAGACAAAATAATAAAAATAATCCTCTTTAATAAAGACAGAACCTTTGTTTGTCTCCTAATTGAACTCCAGGTATAGAGGAACCATGTTTTGCTTACCTCTGAAATGCTGCCTTAAGCAATATTTTATTCTGTGTTTCTGTAAAAACCACTGGGATCTCCTTCTAACCCAACCCTTGAAATTAAAATTCATTAGTCTCCCTGAAAATTAAAGAAAAAAAGTAAAGCGCTTTCAAAAATTATTATAATTCCTGCCACTGAGGAACACAATAACAAACCTTTCTGTTAATAAATTTGTTACATTAATTTAAGAAATAGTGATGAACATATCCATTTTGTAAAAGCTCAGTGGGAAATTTTCTTGCAACTTCCCTTATGAGACGTACTTCCAAATCTCTTAAAGCTGTTCAACTTGTGAATTCTATAATTCACAAGCTAATCATATTTTCTCTTTTCTTTGGTTATTAGGCAAATTTAAAGTCAAGTTGTAGCCCATCTAGTATTTGAGCATGATTTTTCACCTATCTTTTGAATATTCACCACCACCCTTAACTTGGACTTGGATTTAGTTTCCTATATTTATGTTTGTTTGTTTTAAAAATCTAATATCCTTTAGTGTTACTTATGAAAATTAGAAATGTAAATCCCAAGATGTCTTATCTTATTGTACATAATCACTGTCTTTGAACTAGTTATAAGAGTATTATATTTTTATTCTATGTTCCATTTCAATTTATTCTATCGTCTCTTTTTTTAGAAATTTATTTCTCTATTTATTGAGTTTGATGTTTCAGTTTCGCGATTTGTATTTTCCTTATTGCTTGGTAATTCTTAGTGCTTTTTGTTTGTTCATTTGGTTTTTTTTGTTTGTTTGTTTTGTTTTTAAAATCACTTCCAGAGTAGTCTCTTGCATAATTTCTTTAGTTGTTTTTCTGTAGATCTCATTTCTTATGCTCTCTTACTTTCAGAATCGCCTTAATTTTTTGTATGCTTTTGGCAGGTATGATTTTCATTGTTTGTCTAGCATGTTTTCTATAATTGCATAAATTTTTGTAATTTCATGGATGAGAAGGACATATCAGCTCAGTTTTCCATCGTAATGCATTTTCTCTCAATCATCACTTTTTATTCTGTTAGAGGAGGGGGTCTTTCATTTGAGGATGTGTATGGATCTATTTCTAGACTATCTATTCTCTTCCATTAGTCTTTGTGTTTATTCTTTCACTAATACCACACTCTATGATCGCTTTAGGTTTATAGTAAGTCTTGAAATTGAGTAATGTCTGTCCTTCAACATTGTTATTCTTTTTCCAGGTATTTTGTTTGTTAGTTTACTTAGTTTTTTGTCCTTTCCATACAAATTTTAGTAACAGTTTGTTGACATCTACAAAAGAGCTTGATGGGATGTTGATTGTGATTGAATTGAAGCCATAGATCAAGATGGGAATAATTGAAATCTTGACAACATTGAGCGTTACAATCAATGAATATGGAATATCTCTCCATTTATTTAGCTCTTCTTTGATTTTTTCACCAGAGTTTTATGGTTTTCTACATACTGATACTAAAAACAGTGTGTTAAATTTATACCTAAATATTTCATTTTGGGTACTAATGTAAATGATATTGTGTGTTTTAATTTCAAGTTCCAATTAGTGTTTGCTGATGAAAAGCAATAGACTTTTTAATAGTAATTGTGTGTCCTGTAGCCTTGCTATAAACTTTTATTAATTTCAGGAATTATTCCTTGATTCTCTGGGATTTTCAAGATAGACATTCATGCCATCTGCAAACAAGAACAGTTGAATTTGTTCATTTGCAATTTGTATATTGTTTATTTCCTTTTCTTTTCTCAGTGAAGTAGCTAGGACTTCCACCTACAATGTTCATCACAAGTCATAAAAGAGTACATTCTTACCTTGTCCCCGGTCTTAGGGAGAAAGCATTCAGTTTATCACCATTAAGCATAATATTAGCTGAATGTTTCTATAGATGTTACTTACAAATTGAGGAAATTCCCCTCTATTCCTACTTTGTTGAGAGTTTTTATATGAATGGGTGTTGGACTTTGTCAAACGATTTTCCTGCATCACATAATATCAGTACCTTTTTTTCTTCTTCAGCATGTTGAAGTGTTGGATTTTGAACCAGTCTTGTATACCTGGAATAAATCACACTTGATCATAATGCGTAATTATTATAATACATTATTAGATGCAATTTAACAATATTTTTTGAGATTTTGACATCTATGTTTAAGAGATATTGGTATATGTTTTTTATTCTTATAATGCCTTTATCAGTTTTGGTATTAGAATAATGCTGGCATCATAGAATAAGTTAGGAAATATTCCTTTCTGCTTATATTATTTGGAAGAAACTGTAGAGAATTTCTTTTTTTTTTTTTCACACACACACACACTGTATTTTATTTTTACAAGAGATAAATAGACTGACACCAAGCATTGTAAATAGATGACCACAACAAAAGCAATAATGATTGCAATTAAACACAAACCACACTCATACTATGTCATAATATTGACATTCAGTCCAGTAATCCTCCACTATAACAGCTCCTTTACTTTGCAGTGAAAATTGATTTGTATATTTTTTGCCTCTGAGTCCTTGTGGGATTTTTCTTTTTATTCAAACAGAAAGTCACAAAAATTATAATCATCCTCATCAGTTCACTCAGTCCCATGTAATTAATTTTTTTTTATCTTGATCTTTTGTTAGCACTTTTATGAGCTCATCAGTTTTCCATTAGAGTTCCGAAAATGCTTATTCATTCAGTTCAGCAGTATAGTCAGTTACCAGAAACCTGTACTTGTCAGAGTCTTTTCCATGAATTCCTTGAAGATGAAACCCTTTTATAAGAACATATTTGCAAAAGCATCAGAGTACACCCAGAACTGTCTGTAAATGACAAAAGACTTAAAAATGACCATGGTTACAGGTTTGAAGAAAGTTCATAATAATGCAATTGACAAGGAAATTTAGTTATTTCTGAGATATACATTTTAAAGTAATAACTAGAATTATGACTTATAACATTATACCAGAACATATAAGATTTTTAGAAATTTCTTGCAATGTCTGAAACATTTATATTAACATATTTCCATACAAATAACCCAAAGAAAGTTTAGTGTTAGTTGTTTTGTTTGTTTGTTTTTTTATATTGCAGGTTCTTATTAGTCATCAATTTTATACACATCAGTGTATACATGTCAATCCCAATCGCCCAATTCAGCACACCACCATCCCCACCCCACCGCTGTTTTCCCCCCTTGGTGTCCATACGTCTGTTCTCTACATCTGTGTCTTAACTTCTGCCCTGCAAACCAGCTCATCCGTACCGTTCTTCTAGGTTCCACATACATGTGTTAATATACGATATTTGTTTTTCTCTTTCTGACTTACTTAACTCTGTATGACAGTCTCTAGATCCGTCCACGTCTCCACAAATGACTCAATTCCGTCCCTTTTTATGGCTGAGTAATATTGCATTGTATATATGTACCACAACTTCTTTATCCATTCGTCTGTCGATGGACATTTAGGTTGCTTCCATGACCTGGCTATTGTAAATAGTGCTGCAGTGAACATTGGGGTGCATGTGTCTTTTTGAATTATGGTTTTCTCTGGGTATATGCCCAGTAGTGGGATTGCTGGATCATATGGTAATTCTATTTTTAGTTTTTTAAGGAACCTCCATACCGTTCTCCATAGTGGCTGTATCAATTTACATTCCCACCAACAGTGCAAGAGGGTTCCCTTTTCTCCACACCCTCTCCAGCATTTGTTGTTTGTAGATTTTCTGATGATGCCCATTCTAACTGGTGTGAGATGATATCTCATTGTAGTTTTGATTTGCATTTCTCTAATAATTAGTGATGTTGAGCAGCTTTTCATGTGCTTCTTGGCCATCTGTATGTCTTCTTTGGAGAAATGTCTATTTAGGTCTTCTGCCCATTTTTGGATTAGGTTGTTTGTTTCTTTAATATTGAGCTGCATGACCTGTTTATATATTTTGGAGATTAATCCTTTGTCCATTGATTCGTTTGCAAATATTTTCTCCCATTCTGAGGGTTGTCTTTTCGTCTTGTTTATGGTTTCCTTTGCTGTGCAAAAGCTTTTAAGTTTCATTAGGTCCCATTTGTTTTTGTTTTTATTTCCATTACTCTAGAAGGTGGATCAAAAAAGATATTGCTGTGATTTATGTCAAAGAGTGTTCTTCCTATGTTTTCCTCTGAGAGCTTTATAGTGTCCGGTCTTACATTTAGGTCTTGAATCCATTTTGAGTTTATTTTTGTGTATGGTGTTAGGGAGTGTTCTAATTTCATTTTTTACATGCAGCTGTCCAATTTTCCCAGCACCACTTATTGAAGAGGCTGTCTTTTCTCCATTGTATATCTTTGCCTCCTTTGTCATAGATTAGTTGACCATAGGTGTGTGGGTTTATCTCTGGGCTTTCTATCCTGTTCCATTGATGTATGTTTCTGTTTTTGTGCCAGTACCATATTGTCTTGATTACTGTAGCTTTGTAGTATAGTCTGAAGTCAGGGAGCATGATTCCTCCGGCTCTGTTTTTTTCCCCTCAAGACTGCTTTGGCTATTTGGGGTCTTTTGTGTCTCCATACAAATTTTAAGATGATTTGTTCTAGTTCTGTAAAAAATGCCATTGGTAATTTGATATGGATTGCATTGAATCTGTAGATTGCTTTGGGTAGTATAGTCATTTTCACAATATAGAATCTTCCAATCCAAGAACATGGTATATCTCTCCATCTGTTGGTATCATTTTTAATTTCTTTCATCAGTGTCTTATAGTTTTCTGCATACAGGTCTTTTGTCTCCCTAGGTAAGTTTATTCCTAGGTATTTTATTCTTTTTGTTGCAATGGTAAATGGGATGTTTCCTTAATTTCTCTTTCAGATTTTTCATCATTAGTGTATAGAATTGCAAGAGATTTCTGTGCATTAATTTTGTATCCTGGTACTTTACCAAATTCATTGATTAGCTCTAGTAGTTTTCTGGTGGCATTTTTAGGATTCTATATGTATAGTATCATGTCATCTGCAAACAGTAACAGTTTTACTTCGTCTTTTCCAATTTGTTTTCCTTTTATTTCTTTTTCTTCTCTGATTGCCATGGCTAGGACTTCCAAAACTATGTTGAATAATAGTGGTGAGAGTGGACATCCTTGTCTCGTTCCTGATCTTAGAGGAAATGCTTTCAGTTTTTCACCATTGAGAATGATGTTTGCTGTGGGTTTGTCATATATGGCCTTTATTATGTTGAGGTAGGTTCCCTCTATGCCCACTTTCTGGAGAGTTTTTATCGTAAATGGGTGTTGAATTTTGTCAAAAGCTTTTTCTGCATCTATTGAGATGATCATATGGTTTTTATTCTTCAATTTGTTAATATAGTGTATCACATTGATTGGTTTGCGTATATTGAAGAATCCTTGCATCCCTGGGATAAATCCCACTTGATCCTGGTGTATGATCCTTTTAATGTGTTGTTGGATTCTGTTTGCTAGTATTTTGTTGAGGATTTTTGCATCTATATTCATCAGTGATATTGGTCTGTAATTTTCTTTTTTTGTAGTGTCTTTGTCTGGTTTTGGTATCAGGGTGATGGTGGCCTCGTAGAATGAGTTTGGGAGTGTTCCTTCCTCTGCAGTTTTTTGGAAGAGTTTGAGAAGGATGGGTGTTAGCTCTTCTCTAAATGTTTGATAGAATTCACCTGTGAAGCCATCTGGTCCTGGACTTTTGTTTGTTGGAAGATTTTTAATCACAGTTTCAATTTTATTACTTGTGATTGGTCTGTTCATATTTTCTGTTTCTTCCTGGTTCATTCTTGGAAGGTTATACCTTTTTAAGAATTTGTCCATTTCTTCCAGGTTGTCCATTTTATTGGCATAGAGTTGCTTGTAGTAGTCTCTTAGGATGCTTTGTATTTCTGCAGTGTCTGTTGTAACTTCTCCTTTTTCATTTCTAATTTTATTGATTTGAGTCCTCTCCCTCTTTTTCTTGATGAGTCTGGCTAATGGTTTATCAATTTTGTTTATCTTCTCAAAGAACCAGCTTTTAGTTTTATTGATCTTTGCTGTTGTTTTCTTTGTTTCTATTTCATTTATTTCTGCTCTGATCTTTATGATTTCTTTTCTTCTGCTAACTTTGGGTTTTGTTTGTTCTTATTTCTCTACGTCCTTTAGGTGTAAGTTTAGATTGTTTACTTGAGATTTTTCTTGTTTCTTGAGGTACGCTTGTATAACTATAAACTTCCCTGTTAGAACTACTTTTGCTGCATCCCATAGGTTTTGGATCATCGTGTTTTCCTTGTCATTTGTCTCTAGGTATTTTTTCATTTCCTCTTTGATTTCTTCAGTGATCTCTTGGTTATTTAGTAACGTATTGTTTAGCCTACATGTGTTTGTATTTTTTACGTTTTTTGCCCTGTAATTCATTTCTAATCTCATAGCATTGTGGTCAGAAAAGATGCTTGATATGATTTCAATTTTCTTAAATTTACTGAGGCTTGATTTGTGACCCGAGATGTGATCTATCCTAGAGAATGTTCCTTGCACACTTGAGAAGAAAGTGTAATCTGCTGTTTTTGGATGGAATGTCCTATAAATATCAATTAAATCTATCTGGTCTGTTGTGTCATTTAAAGCTTCTCTTTCTTTCTTTATTTTCATTTTCGATGATCTGTACATTGGTGTAAGTGAGGTGTTAAAGTCCCCCACTATTACTGTGTTACTGTCGATTTCCTCTTTTATAGCTGTTAGCAGTTGCCTTATGTATTTAGGTGCTCCTATGTTGGGTGCATATATATTTATAACTGTTATATCTTCTTCTTGGATTGATCTCTTGATCATTATGTAGTGTCCTTCCTTGTCTCTTGTAACATTCTTTATTTTAAAGTCTATTTTATCTGATATAAGTATAGCTACTCCAGCTTTCATTTGATTTCCATTTGCATGGAATATCTTTTTCCATCCCCTCTCTTTCAGCCTGTATGTGTCCCTAGGTCTGAAGTGGGTCTCTTGTAGACAGCATTTATATGGGTCTTGTTTTTGTATCCATTCAGCAAGCCTGTGTCTTTTGGTTGGAGCATTTAATCCATTCACGTTTAAGGTAATTATTGATATGTATGTTCCTATGACCATTTTCTTAATTGTTTTGGTTTTTTTTTTGTAGTTCCTTTGCTTCTCTTGTGTTTCCCACTTAGAGAAGTTCCTTTAGCATTTGTTGTAGAGCTGGTTTGGTGGTGCTGAATTCTCTTAGCTTTTGCTTGTCTGTAAAGCTTTTGATTTCTCCATAGAATCTGAATGAGATCTTTGCCGGGTAGAGTAATCTTGGTTGTACGTTCTTCCCTTTCATCACTTTAAGTATATCATGCCACTCCCTTCTGGCTTGTAGAGTTTCTGCTGAGAAATCAGCTGTTAACCTTATGGGAGTTCCCTTGTATGTTATTTGTCGGTTTTCCCTTGCTGCTTTCAATCATTTTTCTTTGTCTTTAATTTTTGCCAATTTGATTACTATGTGTCTCAGCATGTTTCTCCTTGGGTTTTTCCTGTATGGGTCTCACTGCGCTTCCTGGACTTGGATGGCTATTTCCTTTCCCATGTTATTGAAGTTTTTGACTATAATCTCTTCAAATATTTTCTCTGGTCCTTTTTCTCTCTCTTCTCCTTCTGGGACCCCTATCATGCGAATGTTGTTGCGTTTAATATTGTCCCAGATGTCTCTTGGACTGTCTTCATTTCTTTTTATTCTTTTTTCTTTAGTCTGTTCCACAGCAGTGAATTCCACCATTCTGTCTTCCAGGTCACTTATCCGTTCTTCTGCCTCAGTTATTCTGCTATTGATTCCTTCTAGTGTAGTTTTCATTTCAGTGATTGTATTGTTCATCTCTGTTTGTTTGTTCTTTAATTCTTCTAGGTCTTTGTTAAACATTTCTTGCCATCTTCTCGATCTTTGCCTCCATGCTTTTTCTGAGGTCCTGGATCATCTTCACTATCATTATTCTGAATTCTTTTTCCAGAAGGTTGCCTATCTCCACTTCATTTAGTTGTTTTTCTGGGGTTTTTTCTTGTTCCTTCATCTGGTATATAGCCCTCTGCCTTTTCATCTTGTCTATCTTTCTGTGAATGTGGTTTTTGTTCCACAGGCTGCAGGATTGTAGTTCTTCTTGCTTCTGCTGTCTGCCCTCTGGTGGATGAGGCTATCTAAGAGGCTTGATGGGAGGGACTGGTGGTGGGTAGAGCTGACTGTTGCTCTGGTGGGCAGAGCTCAGTAAACTTTAATCTATTTGACTGTTGATGGGTGGGGCTGGGTTCCCTCCCTGTTGTTTGTTTGGCCCGAGGCAACCCAACATTGCAGCCTACCTGAGCTCTTTGGTGGGGCTAATGACAGACTCTGGGAGGGCTCATGCCAAGGAGCACCTCCCAGTACCTCCGCCACCAGCGTTCCCATCCCCATGGTGAAACAGAGCCACCCCCCGCCTTCGCAGGAGGCCCTCGGACACCAGCAGGTAGGTCTGGTTCAGTCTCCCCTGGGGTCACTGCTCCTTCCCCTGGGTCCCGATGCGCACACTACTTTGTGTGTGCCCTCCAAGAGTGGAGTCTCTGTTTCCCCCAGTCCTGTCAAAGTCCTGCAATCAATTTCCACTGGGCTTCAAAGTCTGATTCTCTAGGAATTCCTCCTCCCATTTCCAGACCCCCAGGTTGGGAAGCCTGACGTGGGGCTCAGAACCTTCACTCCAGTGGGTGGACTTCTGTGGTATAAGTGTTCGCCAGTCTGTGAGTCACCCACCCACCAGTTATGGGATTTGATTTTCTTCTGATTGCACCCCTTCTACCATCTCATTGTGGCTTCTCCTTTGTCTTTGGATGTGGGGTATCTTTTTTGGTGAGTTCCAGTGTCTTCCTGTCAATGATTGTCCAGCAGCTAGTTGTGATTCTGGTGTTCTCACAAGAGGGAGTGAGAGCACGTCCTTCTACTCCGCCATCTTGGTTCCTCCAGTATGAGAATTTCTTAAATGTTTCTTATTAAACGTTTGGTAGAATTCACCAGTGAAATCATTTGTGCCTGGTACTTTCGTTTATGAGAGATTATTATTTATCAGTTAAGTTTATTTAATAGTTGGAGGCTTATTCAGATTATCAGTTTTTCCTTTTGTTGAGTTTTATTTTTTTTCTTTCGAAGCATAAATTTATTTCATCTGTTATCAAATTTGTGGGCATTGAGTTGTTCTTATTATTTTAATGGCCATGGGATACATATTTTTATTTGGCATTCGATTATAAAGACACACTGTCCTTTCTCCTTTATTTATTTTTTGTTTGTTTATTTATGAAAATTCTTTTTCCCACTCGTGATCTTTCAACAACCAGTTTCTTTCCCAGAGGCAACCACTTTTATCTGTTTCTTTTGTATCCTTTCAGAAACATTTTGTAAATAAACCAAAACTAGACATATATTATTTTCTCTCTTTTTGCACAAATAAACATTGCTTTGCACTTCTTTTTCATTTAACAGTAAATCTTGGAGATTATTCCATATCAGTTCATGTAGTGATTACCCATTCTTCTTATGCCTTTTCTATTGTTAAATTTAACATCATTTGTTTAGTCAGTCCACTATGGATTGACATTTGTTTTTAGTCAAGTTTTTTTACAAATGGCAATACAGTAAATAGTTTTCCACTGATATCGTTTAGAAGGAATCTCTAGGCTAAGCTCACAGAAGTGAATTTGCTACCTAAAATAGTATGTGCATTTTAATTTTGTTGCATGTTTGGTTATATAACATGCTGTATAGAATTGTACAGATATATACTTCTACCAGCAATGTAAAAGATTATCCATTTCACTTGAGCCTTGACAATACAACATGACTTTTTTTTAAGTGTGACAATCTTATAAGTGAACAATAGTTATAGTATAATTTTATTTTGCATGTATTTTATATTGTGTGAAATTAAGTATTTTTCACACATTTAATGTCATTACAATTCCTATTCTGATAAACTTTAATTATAATATTTAATTTAAATATTTTTAATATCTGTCTTTTATTTTTAATAAAATATTTGGTATTTTGCTTATAAAGCTTCTTTCCATGTTGGGAAAATTGGCTGTTTGCTTGAAATATGAGTTTTAATTTTGTTTCCAATTTGTCATTCATCCTTTTCTTTGTCTATGGTAGTTTCTGACATTCAAACTTATTATTATTTTTATGTTAGAATTAAACATACTTTTCTAAATGTGACAGAAAATTCAGAAGTCCAAAATTTTTTCATAAATCTGATATTAAAAAATAATTTTAATTATCCTCTCATCTTTTTTTTTACTAGTAATACCTAGGCTTCATTGTTTACATTTAAACCTTGGGTCATTTGAGGATTCATTCTGGTATGACACATAAATCCAGATTTATTTGATTTTAAATAGGCTTCCAGTTACTCCAACCCCAGTTCACTATTAAAAAAAAAATCCTCCCGATACTGCAGCTCACTCTTTACTTAAATATTATGATTGATTTGGATCCATACAGAATTCTTCTTTCTGAAATTCTGGCCACTATACTTTCCTAATTTATAATTCTCCCTAGAATCGGAGGGAATCTAGAGCAAACTGGATATATTTAGAAGCCTTCTGAACTCTTGCTTCTTGGGCTTGTCATGTTGATTTTAATCCATCATTTAATAAAATTTAGTATTTATTGGGCACTGGAACATATTGAATGTTATTGTACTTCAATGATTTCCGTATTCATTAAACTCTGTTTGGAATGCAGCTATTTATTCCTACTTTTAAATTAGTCATTTTTATAAGAATATCTATATCTACTATGAGCAAGGCACTCTGCTTGACATTGTATGACATACAAAAATATTTAAGACCAACCACAGCCTTCAAGGAACTTAGAGACAAGCATAGAGGTAAAATAGTATGTCAATACTTATAATAAAATCAGGAAAAAATATTTTTCTCAGTAATACACAGAGTGCTAATGTTATGGGAGTACAAAAGAAGGAATGATCTCATATGTTTGTGAGAGAGTTAGGCAGGAAAGGATTCATGGAAAGAGGAATATTTGAGGTGGTTCCTAGTAGGTTGGGAGGTCCTATATAAAGGTCATTCTAGGATACAAAAATCTGGGGAAAAATAATAAAAAGGTGGAGTGGTCAGAAAATTGTTCCCACACAGGGAGAAGTCTAGTTTAACTGGGAGCAAGGAGAAGTGAATCTGGAAAGGTACATCGGCATCAAGTTAACAATGGCATTTCCTCAGAATTTCCAGGTAGTAGGGAACCATTAAAAGTTTGAAGAGGTGGAAGGTAACATAATCTCTGCTTCAGAAAAATTAACCAAGTAGCTAGATAAGGGTATTAACACAGTTTTAGTTTATTCCTGAAACATTTAAGAAGCAGTCATTATTCCTGCTGTAGGAAATCAATTCCCTTGCCCTTAGGAGCTTCTACCCTTGTATTTTATCAGCGTGTGGTGGATGGAGGTGGGGTATGACACTGAATATGGGGATCCCTCCTAAAACCTGGGAGGTACTCGGAGTAAAATAATCAGTAAATGGTAGCTTTGGCGCTTTTCTCTTTGATTTCGTACCTCACATAACAGGAAAAGACTTTGAAGTTTCTGTTATTCTATGAGGCAGTTTAGGCAAGTGAAGGTGCTTGAGGTGAAAGTCTTCATCTGTGTTGTCCCCTTGAATGTGCTTTGGGGACTGGTAGAAAATCATATAATGTCTTCAGGTGAAAACAGGTAGAGTATGCTGGGATACTTTGTATGTTTGCCTAGCTTTTTTCTGAAACTTCCTGGAAGATTTCTAGCCATTAATGCATTAAAAAAAAATCTGTCATGTAAATTTAATTTGCTAAAAAGCTTATGAATAAATAACCAAACCACATTCTAATCAGTATTTTAAACTGGCATAATTATGTGATGCTAGCTTGAAGAGGAGGGTGGAGAGTTGGACCTGAATGTCTTTGGCATCCTGCCCTGCACCCATCCACACACCTTCCTTCATTCCGTGAGGCTTCAATTTATAAAAATGTTTTCTTTACCTGTGAGGGCTGAAAGACCTTTGAAGGCTCTGACCCCCAAAGGTCAGGGTTGACATTTTAATTTAGCACCTGCATGTCCATATTCATTTCTTTTCATTTGATATCGCCAGAATAGCTTTCCTGGGGAAGCAAGATTTCTAATAGCTAAGCCCTTTGAGTAACAGACGATATCTAGGATTCTTTTAGAGTGATGTAGCTGAGGCTTCTATTTCTACCCCAGTCCATGAGGGAGAAAGCCATATTTCATATTTCACCCTGCTGGAGATTACAATAGACAAATGAAGGAGAGAGAGAGAGAAGTAAGAGAGATCACTGAATAATAATAGATATGAAGGAAGGGGAGTTTGAAAGCAAATGCAGGAGTTGTAAAAAGAAGAGACACCAGGAATATAAGAAGTCAGACTGACAAGGAAGTGGGGGAGGGTGCCCAAGATAGCAGCCCTTATCATATCTCAAACTGCAGAATTTCTTCTGCCATTGATCTGGTAACTGCCTTCAGTCAAAGACCAAAGACATTTCCTTGTTCCCTCAGCAGTAACAGGTAGCTGTTCAACAAGAACATACATAATCCACTGCCATTGTTTACTAAGTACATGGTAAGTGCCAGGATCTCAGGATTTCTATAAATTACTTTATAAGCACATGATTTAACCCTCACTATGATCCTATATATTGATAGGATCATGAACCTATGATCCTATCATGATCACCGTGATACTATTATCAATCTAGTTGAAAGAAAGGAAACTGAGCCTTAGAATTTAACCACAAATGTCTATTAGTGGCAGTGTTTGAATCCAGATCTATATTAACAGAACTGTCTTACTCCTTTTTTTTATTGGCGTATAGTTGCTTTACAATGTCGTGTTAGTTTCTGCTTTACAACAAAGTGAATCAGCTATATATATACATATATACCCTCTTTTTTGGATTTCTTTCCCATTTAGGTCACCACAGAACATTTAGTAGAGTTCCCTGTGCTATACAGTAGGTTCTCATTAGTTATCTATTTTATACATAGTAGTGTATATATGTCAATCCCAATCTCCCAGTTCATCCCACCCCCCCTTCCCACCCTTGGTATCCATACATTTGTTCTCTACATCTGTATCTCTACTTCTTGGGTTGTATAAATAAGATCTTGTTATTATTGGGCTACTTTTGAGACAATTGGAACCAAAGAAGTACTTTCTCATAATTAGAGTGAGTGCCTTCTGTGGAAGAGAGAGGGGGCAGGCATTCCAGGGTTATATTTTATCCTGTCAAGGAGAGCCTTTGGCTTCCCATCAAGTGTAAGCACCCTACAATTAACCGAGCATTATTGAAGTGAACTCTGGCTTGGAAACTTAGAAATATGCTTTTGAAAGCAATTGTAGGAAAGAAAGATTTTAAAAAGTCAGCATTTTTGAATCAGAAACAAAAAGGTTTATAAAGAAAACTCTATTAAAGTCATCAACTTCCCCTTGCTTAAGGTCAAAAACGTACAGTATGCTGGAATACTATAATATTTCAAATGAGTTCCAACAATCATCTGTTTTCTTGATCTTGTCAGGTCTCTGCCTGGGGTCTTTCTATTTGATCACTGTTGTGTTAATAACTGTGAACCAATGAATTAGCTATGATACCTACAAATAGTGAGGAGGGAGAGGAAATATGTGGTTGTATACTGTTTTACATCATGGAAGTCAATCTGATATAGAAACTATTGATCTATAGTCGAAGGCAAAGAAATTTGTCAGGAAAGTAAACACAAGCACATTAACCCTTCTTGAAGGGCAAAAGACTCAAAGAAATGAGTATGTGGGGCAAGCCCCTCTCCAGTATGTGTTTGGCCACATCACTGAAATCAAAATTCTGTTTCTAGAAGATTATTTTTCAAGGCTAATTAGCCTCTGTCATTTCCATAATGCGTCAAGGTCGGAAAATAACTTTTTAAACCACTTAGTGAAACAAACACATGGCTAGAATTTGAATCTCATCAAAAATAGAGACTTCAGCCAGAATATGGGTGCTTAATTCAAGACAGGTATGTGTGGCATATTTTTGAACTTCCCTAGGGTAAGTACACACAGAGCAAGCATTTAATAACTGTATAAATACTCGAAAGAATAGAAAGAAAAGAAGGGAAGGTGGGGGAAAACGAACAGTCAAGTGTCAGGATTTATAAGCATGTTCTATAACTCTAGAGCAATCATCATGTATCAGAATTTTGATCTGTGAAATGATAATAGCTTGAGGTGGCATCATCCTTGGGTCTGTGGGGTTAGTTCTATACAGGATTTCAGTAATCACCTACTCTGATATTTACAGTAAGAAATCTGAGGATCAGAGAAATGTAATAATTAACTAAAGTTAATGCCCAAGCTAAAATTAAAATACAGATTTCCTGATATTCTCTTTGGTGAACATTTGGACTCTATTATTTTGAACCCAGGGTCAAGGTCAGTAAAGTTTTAATTTTATTTGCATTTTCTTCTGTTCTACTTGCATTATGTATTATCTATTAGTGTTCACTTTTGTCAAATATATATTGAGTACCTTTTGAATGCCAAGTACTCTGCTCTGGACTAGGATTCAGCAATGAATAAAGCAACTGTAGTCTCTGATCTCATTGAGTGTCCAGTCTAATGGAAGCCAGATGTTAAACAAGTATTTATAAGTGTAAATGGTGTTGGAAACATGGAGCCTAGTAGGATCCTTGTCAGAGCAGTCTTTATTATTTCTACTTTGCAAGTGGGGAAATAAAACTCTCCAGGCTCTAATACACAGCTCAATCCAAAAGAAGACAAGATGGGGCTGAGGACAATGAACTTTCATGCATACTTGAGTCCGCTTAAGGACATTAGTCCTTTCAGTCATCTTCAGGAGAATCCCTCTGCTTCCTACTTTGTGCTACCGGGCAGACCCGATTGTTCTCCCATAGCAGCCCCAGACCTCCAATTAGGCTTTGACAGCAGTGAGCTGGGAGAGCTCAAGACTAAGATGTCATTATGATGATGGACTGTTCCCCATGCCCAGCCCTCCTTGTGGAAAGGAGATGATCCACTACCACCTAGTTCCCAGAGCTCAATGGTCACCTGCCTACAGCCTCAAAACACTCCCCCTTCATTATGTTCTAACAAGATGTGTATCCTCTGATGCAGAATAATCAGGACAGTGTTGGTTAGTACTTTCAATGTGTTCTATTCAGGTGCAGTAAAGTGAGACAGTTCCATAGAAACTTCTTCCGTTTGCTTGGGTGAGTCTACCCAAAACCATGGGCGATAACTCTTTATCTATTTCCAGGTATTGTTCCAATTCTTTTAAAGTATTTTGCCAATCAATTTTAGTCACTTATTTAACAAGTTCCCCAAATGTGATTTGGAGCCCAATACATGACTTAAGGGCTTTATTTTTCCAGATACCCAAAATTTATTCAGTCCTTAAAAGAGGCAGTATAATAAATACACTTTTTTAGATCTTTACATTTAATATTCCCAGTAACTCTGTGATGGAAGTACTGTTATTATCCCTATTTTAAAGAAGAAGAAGTCATGGCTCAGAAAATGTAAATGCTCATCCCAAAGTCACACAGCGAATAATTGGGAGCAGTGGGATTCAGCCGTGGGCAGCATCCTTCCAGAGCCCAAGTTCTTATCCACTGATTCTTTGATGCCTCTATGAAAGTTCTAAGCATTTAGGGGCTTATATTAGTTTTTTTAAATTGCTGCTGTAAAAAATTATCATAAACATAGTGGCTTTTAAAAACACAAATTTATTAGCTTTCAATTTTAAAGGTCAGAATCCAAAATTGGTCTTACTGGGCTAAAGTCAAGGTGTTGGCAGGACTGTGTTCCCTGTGGAGGCTTTGGTGGAGAGTCCATTTCTCTAAGTTTTCCAGTTTCTAGAGGCTGCTTACATTCCCTGGCTTGTGGCCCCTTTGATTTTCAAAGCCAGCAGTGGGCAGCCCATTCTTTCTCATATCACATCGTTCTGACACTTTTGCCTCCCTTTCCCACATTTTTTTCACCCTATCAACCCATACAGTTATTGCTGTGCATGAGCATGTGAGTGGTGAGAATATTTAAGGAATCACCTGGGATGCTTATTTTTAAAAGAAGTTTCTGAGGCTCTAACTCAGACTGATCTTGGGCAGGAGAAGAAAAACAGGAATTAACCTTGAAAGTAATTCTCCAAGTGATTTTTATGCAGATGGTCCACGGGCCTCACTTTGAGAAACATAGAGAGACACTCTCAACCTTCTCCACATTTAAGGACCCTCGTGATTATGTTGAGTCCACCTGGATACTCTGAGATAATGTCCCCATCTGAAATTCAGCTAATTAGTGACCTTAATCCATTTGCAACCTTAATTTCTCTTTGCCAGAGAATTTTAACACGTTCACAGGTTGAAGGGACTATGACATGAACACCTTAGGCAGGTTGTTATTCTGTCCACTTGTAGGCTCAAGATGTAGAGATACTGTAGTGATCAGTTCTCACCTCCTGGGAAACCCCTGGTTCTGAAGACACAGAACATAGAAAAGCTTTTCCTGGGGCAAGTGTTGGTGCTCTTTGAATTATTTAAAGTAACTGGCCCCTAAAATACAATGAGGTAGCACTCCTTTTTCCCTAAAGTGAAAATAGTTCAGGGATGGGAGAAGCAAGTACAATGTAAGAATAAATAAAGAAAAATAAAGTGGAAGGTGGCAGAGGGGATTTATCCCTCTCCTCTTCATTCCTGAGGTTTGGATCATCTGAACTGAGAATTTAATACAAGAAGGCATGATGTATAGACATGTGTTACAACACAAATACCCTTCTCACAGCAAATGTCCTACCCTAGGAACTGTTTGCTGCGTATTCGTGGACGCAAATCAAGTCCCAGGGCTATAAGTTTTCTGCAAATTCTACGGATTATGTTTACCTGGAGGAGGATGGCAAACAAACAGTGAGCCCTGGAGAAACCAATCTTCCTTCCTTTTAGAGAGATGGATATTTCTGGGTAGTACTTCCCACACTTAGACCTTTTTGATCTGAGGCAGTATAAAGCTTGAAAAGTACAAAAGCATCCTGCACCACAGACTTCTACAGAGTTGCTAGCTCCACTAGACAATAAGAGCTGTGAGGATCAGAATGCCCATTTCGCTCTAAGATCGGCATAATGCCATCTTAGGGGTGCCCTGTCCACTTAGCCCTGTTCATCACAGGAAGCACCCCAGTGCTTTTCATGACTTCCTCTAATCTTGAGAATTTACCATTTTGTATATATATCTATATCTATGTCTATATCTATATCTATATATATGACTAGAGAGAGAGAGAAACAAAGAGGCACAGAGACAGAAAGTATTCTTAGGATATGTCAGACTCTGTGCTACAATCTTTTTCTAGGGAGTCTCACTTAATATTCATAATAATTCTATGAGGTGTGTTGTACTAGTATCCCCATTTTAAAGATATGGAAACTGAGGCTCCAGAAATACAAATAACTTGGCCAGTGTCACAGAGTTATGATGCATACAACTGTGTCCATACATTTGCTTTTTTGTTCCTGCTGCCTAATTTGGGCAAAATACTTCAATACAGAAAATGACTTAATGGTAGAGCTACCATAATTTATTACATTTGAAAGTTAAGTAGGTGACTTTTATTAATTATGCTTGGACAAGAGGAATAAACTGGAACTGTCCCAGGCAAAACAGGACGTGTTGTCATTGTACTTAGAGGTCACTCTTTTAACCATACTCTGCATTAATGTCAGTCTTTATGAGCTGTAAAACTTTTCTCATGTAGTCTCTCCTTTCACCTTCCCACCAACCTTCTGAGGAAGAAGAAGCACTAGGCTCAAAATGCTCAAGAGACGTTCAGGCTGTTGCAGGCCCAGACAAGGACTGAGTCCCTTACTCTGAGTGGAGTGCTCTGCCAACTGCATCAAACTACCTCTCTGAAGCAACATGCTTGGAGGGACATTTCCCCCATCAGTAACCAAAGGTGGAAATTACAGACCTTGAAGTAGGTTTGTATAGGAGACACTGGGGGCAGGGGAACATCTTTGGTACTCCTTCAGTGGCAGCACCAAGGCTACCTGCCTCCTAGCTAAAGGCAGACCTTTCTTTAATCTAAGTCATACTGAATGAAGTGGAGTCATGTCAGAATGGGATTGGGTCTGCATCGTTGCAGGACCCTGGAGATTTGGGGAATAAGAGCTCATCTTACTGTGATGAAGAAGTATTTATTTGAAATTTAAAATTTCCTTCAATTTCACAATAGTTTCTTTTTGTCTGATAAGTAAAGCTTTATATACATATATTATGTATATAAATATATATGCGTGTATATATAAATACATCTTTGTGTATCATTAATTATATATAATTAAAAATAACTGCTATGTGATCCTACTGTCATAAAATTATTCACTCTGTGTACACATCCATTCATTCATCTATCCATTTATTCATTCTGAACAAAGTGATGGCTAGAATAATTTTCATCAAACTAAAATACTAATATTTTCCCCCTGGTTTGGAAAAACTATTTTGAGTACATTTTTCTGTTTATTTTTTTACTTTTCTATGTAGCTTAAAAGTTCCTAATGAGCATATGAACTTTTGTTTCTTTTGGCCACGCTGTGTGGCTTGTGGGATCTTAGTCCCCCCAACCAGGGATTGAACCCCAGCCATTGGCAGTGAAAGCACGGAGTCCTAACCACTGGACTGCCAGGGAGTTCCCTTAACATTTTTAAAGATGTAAAATTTTTAAAAGACAAGACTTAAGGTTGTTTTCAAAGGCAAAATGTTAATTAATGAAGGGTCCATACCCTGTTCCCTCTGTGGGTTTCCAGTATAAAACCTTAACCAAATTCATTCCCCGCTTCAGCCATGGTAAGTTGGGGTTACCATAAGTTTCTCTTTGCCAAGAGCAGTATTAGTTTGTCTGCGGTCACAGCAAAATTATTAACAGCATGCTTCCCCTCTAAAGTGTCCTTGTTTGGAAAATAAATATGTGGTCGCTGTAGTAGGTTGGGTTCTTCTGGAGATGAACTCTGATAAAAGGTTTAGTGTGCAAGATATGTATATGGAAGTGCCCTTGAAATCACCACCTGTGGAAAAAGAGAGGAAAGAAGCAGGACTAGGCAGAAACTGAGCTGGGATAGACTTGGCTGATCCCACAGGGAGCTCTGGAGTTAGAATGGCCTTTGGAGTCGTCCAAGGGGCTGAGATGCACTGACCAGTCCTCAGATAGGAGCCACCTTGAAAGGGGCATGACTTGAGTGGGGCAGCTGTCTCCTGCTGAAGGAATTACTGAAGGGTCCCTCTGCTGACAGCACTCATAGCAGTTGAGCAACACAATCTTAATTAAAGGGAGATCTGGGTGGCATCTTAGAGTTTTTCTACCCTCACTGAAACGTAGTTTTATGAGATCCAAGCACCTCTCTGGGGACCAAACTAGTTGTCACATTTCACTTCAATGGAGAGAAGAGCTGCCTCTAAAAGTAGCTACCTAATGAGAAGGGATCCCAGCAGACCAAGGTTGGAGTAAGATACTTTTCCTAATGGTTCTCAAGATATGCGTTGTCATAGTGGTTAATAAAGGTCACTTAAGTTGCATTAGGCTCCTTTGTTGTAAATTCCTCAGTAATTATGCCTTGCAATTGCACAAAAAGGACGAAGGCTTTCTCTGAAGTAATTCCAGGTGAAGACGTTTTCTGCTGGAGAGAATAGCCGAGGTTCCACGTCCCCATTCCTTTCTCTGGGGAGGTTAATGTTTTTTAAACACACACACATGCACACGCACACACAAACACACACACACACGCAAGACTAACACCCTCAGCACCAATATACTAACATCAATAAAAAAGTGGATTGTTGTTACCCTGATCGCCTTTGGGGTTTAGGACCCTAGAAGGTGGTTTTTATCTCTTTCAAATTCACATTTTCCTTGATTGAGACATTTTTGATTAGATTCAAGAAGGAGACCTCAGATTATGGGAAGGATTCTTTCAGATTATCCTGTCTCAAGTCTTTTATTAAAAGATGTGTCTGGATTTTTCTTTTCTTTCTTTACATTCTACCTTTTTTTCTTCTCATTCTGAATTTATTCATTTGTTGCTAAGAATCAATACTCTGGCCAATAACCCTAAAAATAGATAGTATTGTCACATCCATTTTAAACATGAAGACTCCTAGACTCAAATATATTAAGTAACCTGCCCAAAGGTTATACACCCTGAGATGAAGCTGTGTTCAAACCAGGGCTTTCTGGCTCCAGGGCTCATTCCCTTCACCATTAAGACACACTCTGTTCTGTGATGAAAGAGTCACAATTTTTTTTTTAAGCATCTTTATTGGTATAATTGCTTTACAATGGTGTATTAGTTTCTGCTGTATAACAAAGTGAATCAGCTATACATATACATATATCCCCATATCTTCTCCCTCTTGCGTCTCCCTTCCACCCTCTCTATCCCACCCCTCTAGGTGGTCACAAAGCACCGAGCTGATCTCCCTGGGCTATGCGCTCCCTGTGCTATGCGGCTGCTTCCCACTAGCTATCTGTTTTGCATTTGGTGGCGTATATATGTCAGTGCCACTCTCTCACTTCATCCCAGCTTACCTTCCCCCTCCCCAAGTCACAATTTTAAAAATGGGCAACCTCGCAGAGTAGAAGCTCTCTCCCTCCCTATCTTGTTTTGTTGACACTTGGAAAATAGCTGATTCAGCTTGTAAAGAGTGATTGAAACGTGAATACTTTAGAGGAAGCTTTTGAAGGACCCAGGTTCATTCTGGGTAGTGGCAATGTGTGGGTCATCCAACTGAAAATAATTGATCGTCGTGGTAATAATCAGTTCTTTTCAGGGTGGATTGTGCAGTGGTTAAAATAGGGTTCAGGGAAATATGTGTTATTTAGCAAAAGATCATTAGAGCTTTAGAGAAAAATGAACCATCATTTGTCTTTAATTTCAGTTTTTTTCCTCTGGTTCCTAACTTGGACACAGGGTTTCCTCATTAATGGTACAAATGGGACTAATGACTTCATACCAGCAGAGAACATAAGGTACTTAACAGCCACATGACACATTATTGTAGTAGCAAATGGTGAGGTATTTAGCATTTATTTAGTACTTTATTTGCAGTGTGCCTATTCTGATCGCATATTCACACACATTATAACCCTAATGATCACTTAGTGCTTTTCTATTTGTTATGCTTGTATGTATTTGCAGCCATTTAAAATGTGTAATATTAAGCAAAATTAATGCTCATGAAAGCCTGCAGCTGCCTGCCCTGTGTGGTCTGATGATTCATTTATCATAGAGCCTTTGCCTCCCCTGCTGAGGATTTTAACCCAAGTCTCCCAACTGGCTGGGTGGGCTGTTTGGGATCAGGGACTCTATATCAGTCATCTTCTGTTGATGGAGACTTGAATGATGCCCTAGGGTTATTTGGTTCACTGAGGGGTCTCTATGTTTGGCAGCAAATTCCATAGCCTGCAATCTCTTTAAATAGACTTTTCTTGGGTGCCCAAGTTCTAATTGACCAACTCCCGGATGACAGCTATCTAGGAAAATGCAGAATAGATTTTACGGTGCTTTTTCACACCTTTCCATTGAAGGCCATTCATGGCTCTTCCAGTTTCTGTGTTTAAGTGGTGATGATGATGATATAATAATAATATTAACAGCAGTAATAACAATAGAATAATAAATATGACTCAGTCAGCTGGGTACGTACTCTAGATATACTGTCTTATTTACTCCTCAGAAAGCCTTTTGGGTTCATTACTAATATTATTTCAATGTTAGCGAGGAGGAAGCAGAAACTTGGAGAGTTCAGTTGACTTGCCTGTGGTTCCATATCTAGGAAGTCCTATTCTAGTATTCAGACCCAGGCAAAATGGACTCCAAAACAGCTAACTATGGACCTTTAATTCCACCTCAAATCACTTGAGTCTCAATCAAGAAGAGGCTTTCAAGCCAGTCATTGAAAACAGGCAGTACCATCTCTGATGCACTTTGTGCACTCAAATTGTTCTGATGCTTACGGTAAAATGTCAAGAAATTATACTTAGGGATACATTTCTCTCTGTCTCTCCATTTCTTCCCCCACCTCTCATTTTTTTCCTTTTAAGAGTGATTACCTTTCTCATCATTGTGCTTTTCCTGCTCAGTTTAGAATTCAGAATTTATAATTCATCTCTTTCTACCCTATATTTTAACAGGATTTGTGTCTTGGGAGTGTTGCTGTTTAATGACATATTTGCGATAATGTACTATCTGACAAGCAACCTCATATTTTTCTATAAAGAATGTGAATTTCATTGACATTTGGGAAATCGCCACCTCTTGTTTGTCTTTCCTCTGCCCTCTTACCTCTGGCTATTCTAGCTCTCCTAAGAAACTCTCCCGTTGTCGGAAGGTGATCTGGGGTATAGATTCATGCCTGGTGTGGTAACTTAGCGGGGTAACTCTGTCGGGGGAATTGGCACTGATATGACTGCATGTAGGTGGAGGGAGGGTGGTGTTTGAATTAAAGACATGTTTCTCTAGCGGTAGAGTTTTAAGTAAAAGTAGTAATATCTTTTTTTAAAAAAATGTGCTTACTCGTTTTCAGACAAGATAATAAACTCTCTCCACAATATCTCAAACTCTGATCTGTTTGCTTCTACCTACTGCACCTAGAACCTAACCACTGAAATCTACCTGTGTGGAAGGCCACGTTGACAGGAATGTCTCCCACACGATGGTCAGCCAGAGGTACCACACCCTCTGCCTACAGGCAAAGGTGACTCAGAGAGAATTGACCCCTCACTCTCAGGGTGACATTTCCTCCCATTGAGGTGAGAATTTACCTGGCTTCCAGAGATGAGGTGGCAGAAGGGGGGGGGGGGATTCCTAAACCTTAGCTATTGCTGAGGGAGCAGTTTTCTGTCACAGACTCAGGGAATATGCTGGTGCAGCTCATCTTTGGGCAGAATTAACTTTTTCCTTCTTCAATTCTAATAGAAGACCAGTGTGTCCTTTTGAGGAAGGAGGGAAGACCCCTTTGTGAGCACTTACTGTGTACTAGGCACTTTTAGACCTATGAAAAACCCATTACTTTTTGCTTGCGTAGTGGGTGCTGAAACACTGCTTTATGAGGCAGACAGATGAAAAGAAACCCTAGAGAACTGACTTTGCAGAAACATTGCCGTTCTTGGCTTTCTCATGGCTTTCATTGCCCAAGGGCAGGTTTTAGATGGAGGCCTCCTGAACCTCTTCACTCTAGAATACTTCCACACACACAGCTGGGGGTTGCCAACTCTAGAATAAAGATGTTGCCCTGGCTTTTTCTCCCAAATGATATTTCTGAATTCTCACCATGGACTTGGAGCTCTCTTTTTATTACTTACTGTCCCTTTTGATCTGGAGGTAAGAGGATCTCATGGCTCTGAATTCTTTTTACTATCACCCCCAGCCCATGAAAAAATCAAAAGAGAACACAGTGTGGCTGAGCAATGTCCTCAGTGTCTGTGGTTTGTGTCACAGCCTGTTTTATAGTGTTGACCCCTGTAAATGCCATATGGAAAAGTCTGTGTCACTTTTAGAGCTGCTGCAACTCGGTCTCAGACAGCTACCATTTGTAGCATCAAATCAGAGTGAGTAAGTTCCTTAGATTTAAAGTCTGTTGAGACCCAGAGAAAGATCATCCAAAGGGCCTGAAGATTAACTAATCTTCCTGTCTCAATAGGAAATGAGTAAAAATGTCAGTAGGTGAAAAGTGTCAGCATGTTGAATTTCATAAATCTGTCAGCAACCTTAACTCTGCATGTACATAACAGAAAACAAACTGTTTTTTCCTCTGATTTTAATTTGAATTATATACTCTGCACTATAGATAAACTACTTCCCAGCTGGTAGCCACACTGATAGAAGACATGGTTGTGTTTTAATTTTAACCTGCTTCTGATTCAGTGGTTCAGGTGACAAGTGGCCAAGCATCAGGTTAAGAAAATAATCTGTAATAGGTGACTGCAAACCACTTTTGATTATGCCCAATGAGACATAATTGGTAACACCTTGAATTGCACTGATTTTCCAATGCAGCTGAAAACCTTGATGACACTTTTATTTTCACCTGTGCTATTCCTCTTTTTATGAAACAATTTGTACAGTGAAAAAAAATACTAGTTCCACGCATGTATCCATGCTGTTTTCCTGAAGGAAATACATTTGGATATATGCCATCTGCAAAGGCATCAGAATAGTGGTCAACTAACGATTACTGGCTACGCAGGGCCTCCATATACTGTTGTGCAGGTTGTGCATCACACAAGTGCACCCAGCCAAGGAGAAAAATAGCATCTGGAATCCTTCCCATACTCTATTCGCCAACTTGGCCACCCAAAGGAAGGGGCTTCTTTTTCTAGTTTACACAAAAATACCATTGTATGAGCAAACAGAAGTCAGCTACCATGTGCCAGGAATAGCCTAGATGCTCCATAGACTGGCTGTATTGTGTTTAATGTGTACAAAGCTCATACAAGATAGTTACTCATTTACTCACACCAGCGATATGGGAAGTGAAGCTCAGAGAAGTGGAACAACTACCTGGAGCCACATGGCTAGTAGGTGGACGTGTTGGATTTCAGTTCCTGGTCTATGCCACTGCAGAGCTCTGGACTTATTCCAGTGGGTTCTGATGTCTCTACTGACCTCAGAAATGGTTTCCTAGGGAAAGGTGCTGTGTCGTGCCTGAGATGAAGTGGATAAAAGGTAGTTTCTCTGTGACTGCCCCAGCCAGTTATAGATTTTTTTTTTCTTATTTCTCCAAATCTCTCTCATAGCATCAACCACTGTGCATTGGCTCTTCAAATTAAAAAAAAAAAAAAAAAAAAGTTTACTGCTCAAACTCTGCTTTCAGAATGAAAAAAGGGCTACTCTTCTAGTCAGGAATCATTTTGTGCCAAGAAAGACAAAGAAATTCAGATGCAGAGAAGGGACCACAGTGATGTCTCAAGGGAACACAAGGAAAGCTGAATGTCAAGCCTCAGGAAGATTAAGACTTGAATTTCTCTTCTTCTTATGACTTCTATGGATGTCTTCCCTCACATGTTCCATTCTGTATTCCTCATCTGCTTCCTCTGGTCTTCAGTCCTTCATCAATATATGTGCACTTGTTCTGATACTGGGAGCCCGGTCTTGACTTTGCAGCCACCCTGCCATCCACCGTTTGAAACTTGAGTGCCCTGATTCAAATTCCCATCCTTGGGGATCCCCTTGATTTACTTTTCTTTCTGTCTTTCCAAACTTCTAAGGTATCTTCTCCAGTTATATTTGGATGGACCTGGTTACTGTAGAGATATGGTTGGGGATGGGATTTAGGATTGGGGTTCATGATAAAACACGCACTTCAAGGTGTCAAGAGTTGGGAGCCCACATTAGTGGGCATAGATTGGCAGTTTCCTAAAATAAACTTAATGTACTTTCCAGATTCTCAAGCTGATGTTACTCTTAGGAAGGGTCATTAACAGATTCAATCCATGGCAAAGGCTACAATAGCTAAAGTCGTATTCCAATGATAATGTTTGACAAGGTAAAAGAATAAATAAGTCTTAGGGTACAGATGAAGAGAATGGAGAGGCTGTTAGATTTGGGGGGAGAATTTGGCTGTCTGTCTTTATTTTTGGTGCCCATACTAATACCACCCCTTTAAATACGATCAGTGGCTGGGGACCAATAGTGCCTTCAGTCACCTGCATATCAGATCTTATATGATGCTAAACTCTGATTCCAACCCTCTACTTAAAACCTCCCTTGGTATCTGGTTCCCTTAGTTACAGATGTCTCCAGCTTCACTGGAGTAACCCGTTTAAATTTTACTTCTTGATTGGCCATCAATTTTCAGATGATCTTCTTGGCACACCCTTAAGATGCAGCTTCTCATTTGGATCCTTGAGCTCCATCTAGTCATACCCAGGCTTACCATTTTACCTTTCTTTATCTAACATGTTATCCCACATTTACTTAATTCAGCCACTGTCTAGTTCTTCTCTTGCACTAGCTCATTTTATCTTTAAAAAGACCCCCTGTGGTGGCTAATATCATTATCCCTATTTTACAGAGAGTAAAAGAACGTTTTGGAGAGCTGTAATATTCAAGATAACCCAGAAACTGGAAGGCTTACATGAGATTTAAATCCAAACTCTGGAACCTATACTCTGATGCACCACACTACCTTGGTCAGTGGCAAAATACCAGATGAGGGCCCCTAACACTGAATCTCCTGTATGTGAGGAACACACTTGTTCCTCCAGTTGTTACATGTCTAAGAGTTGTCTACCCTCTTAGACTTATTCCTTGTGAGCTTAGGCTATTTGGAGGCACAAATCAAGTTTTCAAATTCTTGTCTGATGAGAGATGTCAGCTTTCATCACCATCAAAGGAAAGCTGTTACTGTAATGAGTGTGTGTGTGTGTGTGTGTGTGTGTGTGTGTGTGTGTGTGTGTGTGTGGTTTATATATATGTTTGTATATGTGTTTTCTGCTTAGCTTCAGGTCTCTTCCTAGGAGAAGGAGACTTGGAGTTGTTTCTTTGTGCTTTAGACTAACTGTAAATGATTGGACTCCCCCGAAGCCTAGCTTTTATTCTGAAGCAATTAGCACTTTTACAAGTTAAGTGTGATTACATGGTTTATTGATTTCTTCTGATGATTTATCTACTTAAGGCATTTGATGCTGATGATCACAATAATGACAATTTGGTGTTGATAATAATAATAATATATTATTTTTATTATTTGACCCTGCTAAAAATCTCTAAATTCCTGCTCCCATATAAATGGAACTCTGTGTAGTGAAAAACCCGGCATCTGTCACTTCCATCATAAAATACTGATCATTTTAAGCCATTTAATTCAAAAGCAGATGTTAATAACATGGTTTTTTTGGTCACTGATGGGTGATTTAAAACAAAAACAAAAAAGCAAGGCAAACTTCTTTGCCTCTGTCTAAACCCCTGAAAACTACTCAGGTGATCTGAAAACTACTCAGGCCATTCTGGACTATATTGGCCAAGATGCATGAGAAGAGGAAACCAAGGACGGCTCTGTGCCACATTCTAAAAACAAAATGATGGCATATCCCCAGCTCCTTTAAGCTAGTTTCTGTGACTGAGATGAAAGCATCAGGATTACCTGTACCTCTGTATCCCAACACTCGCACACGCGTGCATGCACATACACACACACGTTGTTCCAGGCATCTATTGCTGCTACTCAGAAATTGAGTAGCTTGAAATGACAACCACATAATTATAGGTCACACTTTTGTAGACTGTGAAGTCAGGCAGCACTTGGCTAAGTGATTCTTCTGTACCATGTGGCATCAGTGGAAGTCACTTCTGGTATACAGCTGGCAGACAGTCTGGTCTAGCAAGTTCGTAATGGTTTAACTCACATGTCTGGCACCTTAGAAAGGATGGCTGGAATGTTGAGCTTGGTGGAACTGCAGCCTGGAGAGCCCACATGTGGTCTTTCCAGATGGTGATGTCTGGGTAGTCAGATTTATGTGGTATCTCAGGGCTCTGAGAGGGATTTTGTCAATGAACAAGAAAGACATTGTACAGTCTTATGTGACCTAGACATGGAAGTCATATAATGTCGCTTCTGCCCACTCAATTGGTTGAAGCAGTTACAAGTCTATCCATATTTCAGGACATAGACATCACCTCCTAATGGGAGGAGTATCAAAGAATGTGTGGCTGTGTTTTGAAATTATCACAATTATGTGGACACATTCTTTTATTTCCCCAATCCCAAGATCTAGATATAAACAGGAAAAGTGTCCCAGGCATAAAGGCATCAAAGTTCACACCTTTCTCCAATTTCTTGCTTTCAGAGGTGACTTCTATCTGCTACAGTTTCCTGGGCTACAAGTTTAAAAAAAGCATTTATAGCTAAATATCCAGTCCAGACCTGGCTCTGCTAGTTTTGGGTTATGCAACAAAATATGAGACATTTACTATGCTCATAAAGGAAATGAAAATACCCACCCTTCTTTTCTCACATGTTTTTCTAGGAACAGAATGGGATAACATATGTCAAAATGCTCAGCAGCTACATGGATATTACTGTGTTTACTGTTGTTGTATTTATTAGATATAAATTATATGAATAGTATGCCTGGACTTTGAAAGCAATTTAAGGTGGAAGAGAGGTGGCTTTCCCTTCGATCAACTAAGACAAATCTTGACTTTCTGGAAACTCAAGAAGTAACAAACCTGCCCTTTTCACATTTGCTTTTCACTTAATGCTGTGAGTTATGCACTTTCCCTTCCTCAGTGCTGTTTTGCCTATTTCAAACTTGTTAGGTAGTAACGTGATATCAGGGAACAGTCCAAAGAAGCAGTTTACCTCTGTTGATGGTTAAATGAGTCACCTCTCTCTTTTTCTCACTATTTCTTCATGCCCATACCCATCACAGGTTGAATTTGAACACAGTCTTCCATGGCAACTCAAAGGGATCTTGGGCCTATAGAAAACATGTAGGATAGATTTAAGACCAAGGGAAATGTTGATATTTCCCCAAATCTTATTAGTAACTAGCTGCTGATTATTTTGTGTATGGAACAGGGTCCCAAACAGCAAAGAGACTAGTTTATCTGAAAATGGTTCAACTATATTCCATTAATGTGGGTTAGTAGATCAGGGAACTAGCAGGCTTTCACACAATGTTAAGATCATGGACTTTAGAATAAGAAACACCTGGGCTTAAATTCGGGTCCCACCAGTTACTAGTCATATTGCCCCGTATGGTCACTAATTTTCTAAGTTTTGATTTCTTTATCCAAACAAATGATATTGGAATAATATCCTTCTCACAAGACAGTTGTAGGATTAAGTGAAATCACTTAGTACAGTGTCTGGCAGTAAGGACTTACCCTCCAAATCACAGCTAATACAATAATATTACTCTCTTCAGTAGACAGAATTAGTAATATTGTTTACATGTAATAGTTAAAGATCTTTCTCTGTCCAAAACACCCAGCTAACTCCCATCTTTCATTTAGCTCCATATGAGCTTTGTCTTATTTAGTTTCTGTCACCCAGTTTCCCCAGGGACTTCCTGAAGGTCCGGACTGGACTTGTAGGGAGCTGTCCTCCTCAGTGAGTCAGGCTGAGCTGGGGATATTGTGATTGCCTTAGATCGGTGCCTGGATCAGCAAAGTCAGATCTGATCATTGGCTAACTCAGAAAGTCTGTCCCTCCAGAGGCATAACCTGGCTGATCTCTGCCACCACAGGACCCATCTTGTTTTTTTCAAACAGCTTATTCATAATTGATAAGATACAAGGACATCTCCATCATCTACCACCCTAATTTAACGAAATATATTGTTACCTAAAACAATAGTGCTTGAAATGGCTATTGATTCCAACTTTCATCTGGGGACAACCTAATTTCCTTTGAATGGGGATTTTACTGACAAAATGAGATGAACATCCAAGCATCTGTCTTCCTGGTTCATCTGAAGCATGATGTCACAATTGCTTAAAGCAACCAGATATTGACAACTTAAGCACCAGCCAATCAAAAAAATATTCCTTATGAGACTTCTTTCTGCAAAGGGGAAAATGGGCAGATACTCAGTCTTGTGGTTCCTAGTTGGAACCAACATCCTCCTACCATTGTCAGACTTAATGTGTTGATGAGGAAGAAAGGAGAGGGGGCTGAGTTTATCTAATTGCTTCTCAAGTATCATTAGAAAAAAAAATTTTTTTTGATAGACCTGGGGAGAAGCAAAATGTAACTTAAGTGGGCACTTAGCCAAGAAACCAGTGTGTTAATCTGTTGCTGTGTAACAAATTACCATAAATTTAGCAACTTAAAATAAGATTCATTTATTAGCTCAGAGTTCTGAAGGTCAGACATTCAGACACAGTGTAACTAGTTTCTCTGTTCAGGCTGAAATCAAGGTGTCAGGCTGCATTCTGATCTGCAGGCATTTCCCATTCACACAGGTTGTTGGCAGAATTCAGTTCTTTGCAGCTGTAAGACTGAGGTGCTGGTTTCCTTGTTGGCTGTCAGCAGGGATCCACTCTTAGCTCCTAGAGGTCACCCATATTCCTTGACACATAGCACTCTCCATCTTCAAAACCAGCAGAAGAATTTCTCATGTGTTAAAATCCCTCTTATACTTCTAATTTCTGACTTCTTTTGTCTCTGACTTCTAGTCTTAGATTTAAGGGGCTCATGTGATTTTGTCAGGCTCACCTAGATAATTTTCCTATCTTAAAGTCAACTGATTGAGGACCATAATTACATCTATCAAATCTCTTTATGTCATTACGTATGTTAGTGTTTGGCTGGATATCTGGGAAAAGATGTGTACACCAGGTATTGAGAATCTTAGAATCCTGCCTGCCACACCAGGACTAAGGGTTATATGAATGCCAGGGTTAGAAGGCCTCTTATGTCATCTTAGCTAGGGAAAAGAACTTTTGAAGAAGGTTAGCAGACATTTGGTCTTGTCCAAAATGTCCATAAGACATTTGGTTCATGAGACATAAGATATTTAATCCATCCCAAAATGTCCTGGATATTTGAACCTGTCCAAAAGCATTTGTCATGGACCAAATATGCTTGTGGATGTTTTAGACAGGACTGGATTTCATGAACCTTTTGGTGTGTATTACGGATGTTTCCGACAGGACCAAATGCCCTGTGAAGCTTGCAGAAGTATCAGCTGCAGACTTTTGGCAAATGTTTCCAGTAACCACTACTTCAGAAGTTAAAAAATGCTTTTTAGTTCATTTGAATGGTCATGAGACACTTTGTATATTGATGTATGACTTAGACATTTTTGAACCAAATGAAGGCAAGAGAATTTCCTTCAAAAGCATAATTACTTTGTGAACTAGAATGTAAGCAGTATCACAATTCGATGAACTAATAACAACAGTAGCTATAATAAATAACTATGTAATTATAT
The DNA here is from genome assembly GCF_965194805.1 of Balaenoptera borealis. Classification (NCBI taxonomy): domain Eukaryota; kingdom Metazoa; phylum Chordata; class Mammalia; order Artiodactyla; family Balaenopteridae; genus Balaenoptera; species Balaenoptera borealis. The sequence continues at coordinate 97,104,305 of NC_138874.1, read as the reverse complement.
ATTTCATTTTCCATTACCTTATTAGGTCTTCCTTCAAAAAAAGATATCTGAAATCAGCAACATGAGGTGGTTTATGGTCTCTAAAAATGTGGTCCAAAAGCCAATAATAATAGATGACTCAAGGTTAGTGAGGGAGGTGAATGTTAAAAATATAAATTCATGAGCTATATCCCAGAATCTACTGAATGAGAGTCTCTGTGGGTTTGGCTTACAAACCCCCCTTTTAAACAAGCTTCAAAAGTGATTTTTTTGCGTTGAGGATGGCTGATATTTCTTTGTCTATGATAAGAACTCAGTTAGTGTAATTTTTGAACTCTCTTTCCCTGCCCATTTACTCCCTCTATCACAAGGCATATATAATAATATCTCTTTCGGTTAAGTTGTAAAGTTGCAGAGAATAAACTAGGCATGCTTGGCTTACCTCATTTTCTTCTTTTTGGGAGAACCTGCCTGTAGGGAGGAGGTGTCTTCTGCTGTTCTGGTGCAGGCTCTTTCTCCAGGCCCCATATAAACATTGAGGCCGCCCTGTTCCAAAGTGACTGGATTATAAGTCTGCCTAATTCTTTTATTTATGTGGTTATTTGTCCTAATCGTTAGGTTCCTATATCAAGCTATATCCTCCTATTTAGCCTGTTTTATAATGAAGATAATATTTTGATCCCTTATCTGCCTTGCTATTTTCCTTCATTGCTCAATTCTTTCAGAACCCAGGTAGGGCAGAAGGCCATTTTTTATTGAACGTCCCGAAATCCCTAACACCTTTTATTGGCCCTTCCTACCATCACCAAGTTCACTCATCATAAAAAAGCATTCCTCAAAAACATGTTTTATTTGATGTATTTACCTCCACACATTCACTCTCCTTGGAAAAAAACCTACTTTATTAGATACTGATAACTTTCTTTTTCCCCCAGAGAAAGAGTAAACTGGCATATTTTCCTATAACTCATAAATTCTCTTTCCTCTGCTGACTCTCCCTTCCCAGCCTAGACCCCTCAAAATTCTTCTCCTTTCTTTTTCTTTTTTTGTATTCTAGTATAGAATGTGTTCTTCAAGCAAAAGATGGTTTTTCTTCTCCTTCGATCTTACTTTAAATCAGGAATGCCTTCATTTATTTATGTCAAAGTAGAAGGCATAAACTTTCATAAAGTTTGTACACTATTCAAGGGTTAGAGCTCTCCAGCTGACCCTACCATAGGGGATGTGGCAGCCAAGAGTTCATCCTTTAAGGCCCTGAACACATAGAATTTCTTCCATGGAGTATTACTGTTTCTTTGACCAGTCAGCAGCTTCCACTCACCTCCCAGAACATGCTACATGAAAATTTTTTTGAAAATTAAGATTTTGTTTTTAATCATCAAATTGTTAATTCCTTAAAGGCAAGAAACATGTTTTTCCCTTTAATCTTTTGAGAATCTAGCAGAATGCCAGGGAAAGAGTAGTTGTGTAATAAATGTATATTTACCATGAAATCACTTGGGATCTCTTACTATTATTTGCAATAATGCAAACAATACATACAAGTATAGAAAATATCGAAATATGAAAATAAATATAATACCATATTTGCTGTTGTATTTTAACACATTTAAAAATAAGTTAGATAACACTACTGTATATAAAATAGGTAATCAACAAGGAGCTACTGTATAGCACAGAGAACTATACTCAGTATTTTATAATAACCTATAAGGGAAAAGAATTTGAAAAAGAAAAAAATTATATATATATATAGAGAGAGAGAGAGAGAGAGAAACTGAATCACTTTGCTGTACACCTGAAAGTAACACAACATTGTAAATCAGTTATACTTCAATTTTTTAAGTTATATAAATACAATTTTATAGTTAAATAAAACATAATTTGAACATTTCTTAATGTTATTAAAAACAAAAAGTAAAAATGTTAATATTTGAATTACATTCCAATGGGTTTACTAATAAATATTTTATCACTTCCAATCTAACTGTAGACTACCCTGAACATCTTTATGTATGACAGCTTTTTGAAGTTTACAGAAAACATTTCCTTAGGATTTACTCCCATACCAGAGTTACTGGGTTAAAATTACTACTAACCTTATAATTATTTTTTTATAAACTTTTACCACAATGTTTGCGGCCACTTCCTTTCTTTGATGAGGGTTTCATCAAATTTGAGCATGGATATCTATCAGTAATCTTTGTAAGTATATAAATTATATAAATCTTCGCAAATTTGTAGGGCAGCTTTTATAAAGCTTTTCTTTGAGATCAGTGCTGTTCTGCACAGTTTCATAAAGCTTGTACACTATTCAAAGGCTCCTGGGTGAGGGAGTAAGGAGGGTTTACCGTCTAACTAGTGTTGCACTCACCAAGCTCTTCACTCTGGGCTGTTTCTGCTCAGTGGTGTTCCTTTTTCTAATTTGTACAGGGGCATCCCATCCTCGCCAAGCCATTTGCCCATCTGCAGATGGTACTTTTTCTAATTAGCACAACACTTCTTGGAGGGCAGAGGGGCCCTGACCTAGAATTTTAAGGCTAGTGGGTCCAATTTTGTACATTGGGTTTTGCTGGTAATGTTACTTTCTGAAAGAAAGGGTGATCAACCTGTGGAGTTTAGCCTTGGGCAGGGTGCCAGGTAAACACTGTGAAGAGCTTGGATTACAAGAATATCTAAGTTTTGTTTTGTTTTGTTTTTCAGCATGGCAGTTGAAGTATTCCACAGGAGATCTGTCCAGCTTTTTGTTTCATTCTGATACATAGGGGAATGTCACTCACACTAAATCATGTTTGCTACTGTCTTTATGCTGATTTTTCTCACTCCACTCTCCTCATTTCCTTCCCTTTGTTTATATAAATCTGTCTCATCTTTTAAGACTCAGTTGACTCTATACCTGGCTTATTAGGAGGCAGTTCTCTCTCTCTGAAGGTCTCTTGTGTTTCTGCTTGCCTTGTGAGCAGAGTTATTGATTGCCTTTTTTTCCTGGACTATATTTTCAAAGATTCTTTTTAATGAACAGTTTTGGAATATACAAATAGCAGAGAGAGGTTTACTTACAGCCTTGGAAGACAAAGATACTATCTCCCACTGAAGCAAAAGGGCTGGTTTGCTTACTGCCCGTTATAAAAGATTTGCATTCCCCAAACTTAAGGTTCCCCCTCTGCACTGTGCTTCTGTACGCCTATAAATATTGGGGATTGAAGAACCAATGTAAATGCTGATTGCTGTAATAAACTGTCCATTGTCTCTGACCCAGAAGTTTCATATCCTCTACCAGTGCCCATTAAACTCTGGCTGGACAACTCATTAGCTTGCAAGTAGGGTAAAACCTCAGATCCTTTATGGTTTTTAACATTTCTGTTAAACTTTTTTAGTCACTACAATTCTTAAAGATCAATGACCTTTTCCTCCTTTGAATACAAAACATCTATGTTTTTGACAATTATATTATGTAGCAGTTAGTATGCAGGCTCTGGAAGCAGATTACCTTATTTAGAAAACAGGCTCCATCGCTTACACTCTGAGAGGCCTTGGGGAAATTTCTTAAATTCTTCATACATCAGTTTCATTATCTATAAAATGGTAATGACAATAGTACCTATTGCCTGGGTTTACAGTGAGGAGAAACACATTCATATGATTACCGCTGCAGTGATTGGCAAGTAATTTTGCTGTTTGTTTTGTGTGTATAAACCTTGTTTTGTCCAATGAACTCTAAGTTATCAGGGGCAGAATTTTCTTTACCTCTCTTTCTCTCTTTCTCTCTCTCTCTCTCTCTCTCTCTCTCTCTCTCTCTCTCTGTCTCATGCACATGCACATGTGTGTTTAACACTCTCTTTTAATTCTTATAGATCTCTGCACAGGCCAGACACTATTTAAAAAAAAAATTTTTTTTAATACAAATGGATAAGAAGTGATTTGACAGAACAACAGGTTATATTCTGTTACTTTCTTTCTTCCTCCCTCCCTCCTTCTCTCCTTCCTTCCCTTCCTTTCTTCCTTCCTTCAATGAATTAAAGTTTATTGAACACCCAGTGTATTATTCCAACATCTGGGGACATAAGAGAATTATGATACAGACCACAGAGGCCCACATGACCAGACCCATGAGCAGATGATTGGGATGTGGTGAGAACAGTGCTATAAAGCTAAACACAGAAGGATTTTTAGTGCGTAGAAGGGAGACAACTGACCTGGATGAAACCAGGAGAGGCTTACACGTAGCTAGAACCATGGGGCCAGTCGTATGTGATTCTTGACTATAGAGTGACACTTCTACTGTTAAGGAATAGATGATAGATGAAACTGAATAACTTGGAAGCAATCACCTCTTGGAGAGAGGTTGTCAGCATTGACAGTGTTTCTTCCACGAAAGAGGGCCCAGCCCAGGTTGACCAACTTGTTCTAATAATGCTTTCTCTAGGCAGATGCATATCCTAAAAGAAAAACAAAAACAAACAAGGTAATTCTTTTGCAAATAATTAATATTCCCACCAATTTCCACCCTAATGAAAGAAAAAGTTTGGAGATATATTCACAAATATTTTAGCTGAGTCAAATACTTTAGTTTGGTTCCTTTTCAGACAAGAACCAGGCAGCAAGCTACTTGTGGCTTAATTACTAGATCATATTAAAACAAGGTGATTTAATTGCAATTAGTGTTAGAATAATTTATTTATAAAATGCCAGTATATGTATTAATTTCCTATAGTCCATTACTTTCAATTTGCTACTACGTGTACTCCATTAGATTATCAAGTGCAAGGTCATTAACCTACAATTCTGCTTGCCATGACGTTTTTAGATTGCATTCTGTTTTCTCTTTGGTTGGGATTAAATTGTTAACCCTCCTAGGTTATTTATCTTTAGCTATTTAATTACTCTGTGATCACCTAAAGGCTCTGATTATTGCTAATTAAACAGGTGCGACCTTCTCAGAAAACAGTTGGCTTTCCTGGTAGGGATCCAAAATCTAGTCAACTCTCTTTAGCTTCCATTGTTCCTCATAATTTACTCCCATCATTAGTGATTCTAAAATTGTAATACATGTCTGCATGATCTGAACTGTTAAAGTTTTGGTGGCCTTAATGAAGATCATTTGGCACATGGAAAAGTGTACACATGTAGGCTCTTTTTATTTTTCTGAGTCCAAGCTAGGACTTACCTTTGGTTGGTCAGGGGTGATCAGCTGAGCAGCCAGATAGTGAATCTGGAGTTGTGGAGGGAGGTTTCCCAGGCAAATAGTTTCATACAGAGAAAAAAACAAACGAACTTATTTCACCAGCACAGAATGCTTGCACCCCTAGTCAAAACGAGTCTTCTACGTTCTTTCTGAGTATACTTGTTTGAGAGGGAGTAGATAGTTCAATCCAAACCCACTCATGCTATTGGCAGATTGACTGCTTGTTGGTAGGAGCAGGGGGAGAAATCCAATTTATTAAGTTCCTCCTGCCAAAATAGCAGGGAAGGTTGAGATAGAGATTTTTCAGATCCACGGCCCCAGGCAAATTTTGTAACTCTCTAAGAGAAGTACTACTGCAAACACCATCTTGTATAGAGGGAGAAACTTGATGCCTAGAGATACGGTTACTTGCCCAATATATCTGGCATGGAATTCAAACCTAGGTTTCCAAGATTCCGAGGCTCAATATATAATAACATACCACATTCTATTTTTCCTTTAGCATTACCATGTATAGAACAATCAATATTTCAGGGACTAGTTAAACTGTTTAAGAATTAACCACATTTTGGCTTTTTTTTTTTTTTCTTTCTATTCCACATTCTTGCTGTCCTCTGCTAAGCATGAGATTTCCAGAGAAGTAGGGAAGAAAAATGTAAGGTGGTCTATTTTCATACTGTTGGTGTGTCACTGAGGTCACCCCTTCAGGACAAAGATATTCACTATCCCAACTTCAGGGAATGTTGCTGCTGATGTACCTCAGCCGAGTTTCTCCCCAGAAAATGCTCTTGGCCAAAGGAAGCTGCTTTACCCAGGTTTAGACCCCCTTTCTACAACACCCCTCATCTAAAAGCAGATTGATGTAGAGAAATAAAGGTCTGGCCCTTGCCTCAATTAAGGACATTTCTAGCTATTCTAAATACAGAGCTTCCTGTGTAATTAGCTGAGGCTTCTATTGCAACTGAATCACAGTTCAACTTCTTCCTTTGTCTCTTCCTGCATCCCTCACTCCCATATAGGTGTTCTTGTTAAAATGCAATCCCAAATAAAACACCAGCATGCCAGTCTACATCTCAAACCCTATTTTCTGACTTCGATACTTGAAGTAAAAGGAGTCAGAAGTGGTCCTAGGGAACATTCTAAAATGGCGTTTTGGGGGACTTCCCTGGCGGTCCAGTGGTTAAGACTTCACCTTCCAATGAAGGGGGTGTGGGTTTGATCCCTGGTCAGGGAGCTAGGATCCCACATACCTCAGAGCCAAAAAACCAAAACATAAAACAGAAGCAATGTGGTAACAAATTCAATAAAGACTTTAAAAATGGTCCACATCAAACAAAAAAATCTTTAAAAAAATAAAATAAATAAAATGGTGTTTTGGAACAGGTATACCACCAGCAGACAGTGAGAACTCCATCACTGATGGAAGATGGAATGTTGATAGTCTCTGTGCTGCCTTTGCAGTGCATGTATTTAACATTCACCAGTGGTGAAATGGGATGGGGTAATTGTGACAGGGAATGCACTGGCAGGTTAAATACCTTTGGTGTTTGAGAAATACAAAGTAGTTACTATAGGAACAATGAGACAGGATGGTTGTGGCTAGGGCTGATCAATGTATTGTAGAAAGACAGTGACATGAAATGCCAAGGGCAGTTAAATCACCGGTTTGAAGATAAGGATGATTGGTTTTTCAATTAGAGGACAGAAAAAAACTAAGGATCAAGTCTGCTACTCAATTATAAGGAAAGCAGAAGGTTCCAGAGAAGGTTGAATTCTCAAAAATATCAAGTCTGCTACACTGGGGCAAAGCCCTGACTACAAAAGATTGGTGAGACTCTGAGTCTTAGGCTTGGGTTATCTGGATACGTAAACTCATAAACCTGGATCCACACAAGTACCTAAACTACAGAAGTAGAACACCTTTCTCTGGTAAAGGCCAGTGCACCCCATCATTTAAAGGCAAAGATTAGTCCTCTGCTTTACAAGACAATATAAATACCCTTTGAGAATTGAACTTCACCACCCTTAATGGCCACAGGACCAATGTGTAGTGTTAATCACAACACACACTAGTCAGGGAAGTCTGAGCTAAAAGTAGGAAATGTTCTTTACCCCATTGAGCTGCAGGAGTTGCAGAACCAAGTCAGCTCAAACTGGCAGCAGCCAGGAAATTATATGAGGGACTAGAACCTGAGGATTCTTCATCTAGGGACAGAAACACATAATTGGATGGAATGTTTTACTGACAATGAGCACCATCCCAGATACAGGATTTAACACCCTAACAAGGACTCTGGGAGACAGTGCTCATGTGCTGCTAGGATGGCTCTTGAAAGTTTTAAGAATGTAATAGCTCATAATAATGGAAGTAGAAATGTCAAGGCTGCTGAGGTAGATGTTGGAAAAGAAGATTAAAAGGTTCAGAGATGTGGAAATACTAGAGTGTATATACTATGAAAGGCCACCATAAAAAAAAAAAAAAAACAGCTGGCTTTGTTCTGTGAGAGGGCTAGAGGATTTTGTGTTCCAAAGAGATAAGGGATGTGCTGGTGAAAGGAGCCCCAGCATCACTGAAAAGTTCATACAGGCTGTCATCTGTTGGTTGAAGCTACGATAGGAGACACTATTATAGAACTGACCTGCCTAATAGCAATGGAATTATAGGATATCAAAATCACAAGGATCAGGTTGATGCAGTGCTGAAACATTAGAAAGGTAGATACAATGATCATAATGAGTTATAAGGTCTGAATGACAGCCAGGGCACCCTAACTCATAGAGAGGTATGGAAGAAGTTAATAAAACACAGTATTTGGGGATGAGAGGGTTAGGCAGGATAAAAGAGTAATGCCCAACCTGTACAATCGAGAGAGATCAAAGACAATCAAGGGGCTAAGGGAAGACACCCTAATAATAAAACCTCAATTATTTGCCCAGTTTATGAAACTGAGTCATTTTCAGATATATTACACATTGGTGAAGTGGTTGAGTCCTCAGGAAGAAGGATCATGTAACATCACAAATATATACAGTAATGGGAGTCCCTTGTTCTCAAAGAGACTTAAGATCATAAATTTGGAAAACTTTTCATATGGAAATAGGAATTCCAAGGCTTTTTGAGGAGTGTTAGATGCAAGATCTGCTTTGACATTAAAGCCCAAGGATCAAAAATGCCATTATGGTACCCCTGGTAGAGTAGGGTATGACCCATTCCCACTGACCATTCCCCAATCCTTAAATGTATGGATGGAATGAACAATGTGGTTGTTGGCAGGGCCTTCTATTGGTTTGTTAGCCTGTGGCGTAAGGCCAAGTAGACCAAGATTTTAAATTAAAAATAATATTGTGTTCCAAGTTGGGCCAGGACTAGGGTGAAGCAAATAAAGCACCTAGGGAACAAAATTTAAGAAAACACTCACTTTCAAGATTGTGCACCCTAGCCCTGACCATGATCCTGAGTAGCAAAGATTAGTGGCATAATTAAAGAACTAAAGAATGCAGGGGAGATGGTCCCAATGTTATCCGTATTTAATGGCCCCATCAAAAATCAGATGGATAAGAAAAGATGGCAGTGAATTATTCCAGCTCCACAGAGTAATAGGTCCAATTGCAGATGCTATGCCAGAATAGGTACCTTTGCTGAAGCAGACTGACAAAGTCTCAGATACATAGTATGAGGTCATTGATCTGGAAAAAGCACTCTTCCCCATCCCTGCCAAGAAGTAGTGTCAGAAACATTTTGCATTCATGCAGGGTAAATAACAGTATACATTTACCTTTATCCCTTTGGGCTACATTCATTCTCTTGTCCTTTGGTATAAATGATCTTCACTGTCTGGATATTCTACAGAACATCATGTTGTTCTACTATATTAATAACATTATGTTAACCATATCAGATGAACAAGAGGTAGCAAAAATGTTGGAAACTTTGGTAGACACATGCACTCCAAACTAGGTAAACTCTAAAACAGTTTACGGCCCATGACACAAAACTAGAGTTTTTAGGGGTCTAGTGTTCTGGACATGACAGGATATCTGCTCCAAAATAAAGTACAAAAAATTGCTTCTTGCACCTCCCATCACTAAGAAAGACTCACAACCTGATAATACTCTTCAGGTACTGCAGGAAGCATATTTCACACTTAAAATTATTTCAATGCATTTACCATGTGACATAAAACTACAGTGAGTCCTAGAGTGTACAAAGGCTCTGAATAAAATTCAGGATGTGGTGTAAGTTCTACCATATGACCTATCCTATCTTTTGGTATTACATTTATCTGCAATAGGAAAAGATGCCGTGTGGATTTTATAGTCAGATTCAGTAAAAGAACCAGAATGTAGATCCCCTATATTTCTTGAGTCAGGCCATGACATTACATGACCATGTGGTCATAACTACTGGTCATTAGCTGATTTCCCTCCCACCCAGCAATTCACAAGCCTGGGCATCATTAGATAGAAATTGTATATCCAAGATCAGGCAGGAGTAAGGCACAAGTAAGCAGATCAATCAGGTTTCCCAGATACCCATGTTATCTACCACTTTTGCTATAGTATCTCACTCTCTGCTAATACCTATGGTGATCAGCCAACAAATAAAGAAAAGTACTGAGCTTTATCCACAGTGAGTTAGCTCAGTATATTGAGGCATACTGAAATGCTTGGTAAATACATTACAGATTAACAACAGTGAACTTGAAAGACAGAAGTGAGGGGGAATTATTCCTGCTGGCAAAGTTTCAAGAGGTATACCTTAGAATCCATTTTTTTAAATTAAGACTTTATATTTTTTGGAATAGTTTTAGGTTCCAGCAGAATGGAGAGGAAGGCACAGAGATTTCCCATATAGCCCTGCCCCCCACACGCACAGCCTCCCTATCACAACATCCCCACCAGAGTAGTGTGTTTCTTAAAATTGATGAACCCACAGTGACACATTATAATCACCTGAAGTCTATAGTTTACATTATGGTTTACTCTTAGTGTTATACATTCTAAGAGTTTGTTCAAATATATAATGACATTTATCCATTATTATGGTATCCATTATTATGGTATATAGAGTATTTTCACTGCCCTAAAACTCCTCTGTGTTATACCTATTTATCCCTCCCCACGCCCCCAACACCTAGCAACCACTGATCATTTTACTATATCATTTATCCATAGTTTTGCCTTGTCCAAAATGTCATTTAGTTGGAATTATGTAGTATGTAGCCATTTCGGATTGGCTCCTTTCACTTAGTAATAATGCGTTTAAAGGTTCATCCATGTCTTTTCATGGCTTGATAGTTCATTTCTTTTTATCATTGAATAACATTTCATTGTCTGGATGTACCAGTTTATCCATTCACCTACTAAAGAACATCTTGGCTGTTTGCAAGTTTTGGAAATTATGAATAAAGTTACTATAAACATCCATGTGCAGGTTTTTGTGTGCACATATGTTTTTAACTCCTTTGGGTAAATTCCAAAGACCACAATTGCTAGATCATTTGGTAAGAGTATATTTTGTTCTGTAAGAAACCACCAAACTGTCTCTCAAAGTGGCTGCACCATTTTGAATTTCCACCAGCAATGAGGGAGTTTCCTGTTACTCCACATGTTTGCCAGCATTTGGTGTTAGCATTCCAGATTTTGGCCGTTGTAATAGGTGTGTAGTGTCATAATACACCTTTGGTGAAAAGATGTGGCCTGAGATGTGGTTGTATGAACTCATGGACCAAATGGTTGGTCAGGGGCCTAGAAGGAGAAAGAGTGGAGAATTAGAGAGAAAGAAGTCTGGGGAAGAGGTCTGTGGATAGACCTTGTAAAATGGAAAAGAAATGTGCATCTGTTGCAATGCACCCATCATAGAAAACTCACTAAACAATCAGTGGACAAAATAATTCAGCTGGTTGATCACACTATTGCGGGCATAAAGGCTACATGAGTTGAGTAGTTATAATGACAGAAATGAAGACTACACAGGCCCAACTGCATGGGCTTGTACTCACCAAATCCCATCTAGCTATTGCCACTGCAACAGATGTCCAACTTGCAACAGAAACAAATGCCTAGCTCCAATATCATACCATCCCTCAAGGATATGTCATTCAGTTGGTGGCAATTTGAATACATTGAGTTCCTTCCATCCTGGAGAGTGCATCAGTTCATTGTGATGAATTGAATACACAGTCTGCGTATGGTTTGTCGCTCCTTGCCTACAGAACCTTAGCAAGCACAGCTATCCAAAAGTCTTACAGAGCAATGACCATTATATGGTGCTATGTCTCCTAAATGCTGAACATAAAAATCTAGGAATCAAGGGGGATGTAAGAGTGGCCCCGTGATACATGAGTCCCAGTGAACCACTTGGGGAATTTGCACTTCCCATCTCTGTAACTCTATGTCTGTAGATCTAGATGTCCCTAATAATCCCACTAACCTTACATTGTTGCTGTGAGCACACAAATGACTGAGATAATTTCTAAAAAGTGATTTTCACGGTGTTCAAAATATAGTGAACACTTCATGCAATGCTATTTATCATGTAGACATTTGACTAAGCAGAAATAAAATTTCTATTTGTCACGGTCTTAGGTTAAGCAGAGATAAAATCTTTTTTACAGCTAAATGCAAATTATCATTTAAAAGGCAAAACTTCATTCACGTAAATTTGTATTTAAGAAAAACATTTATATTTAAGTACTTAAATTTATTTGAATAAAATTCACACTAAGATGAAGATGACTAAAAGCTGCATTTGATGACATCCTCACACTTTGTTAATGATCCAATGTAAAAGAAGAAAACTAGTATAGGGGCTGAACTGTGCCCCCCAAAAAAGTTTATGTTGAAGTCCTAACTCCCAGTAACTCACAATGTGACTTTATTTGGAGATAGGGTGTTTATAGAGGTTATTAGATTAAAGTGAGGTCATCAGGATGGCCCCTAATTCAAAATGATTTTTGTCCTTACAAGAAGAGAAACTTTGGACACAGACATACACAGAGGGAAGATGATGTGAAGGCACAGGGAAAAGACACTGTCTACATGCCAAGGAGAGAAGCCTGGAACAGGTCCTTCCGTCCCTCATGGCCTCAGAAAGAACCATCTTGATCATGGACTTTTAACCTCCGGAACCCTGAGGCAAATTTCTGTCTTTTAAGTCACCCAGTCTGGGGTACTTTGTTATAGCAGCCCTAGCCAACTTAGACAATTAGGGAGGCATTTCATCTATTGGGCTTGCTCTTTCCTGCTTTTCTGATCAGAACCATTTTTCATTTTGCCTTGTGAAGGGAACTAGGGTCATTGGATTCCTATTAGCTGTACTTTAAGGAATTAAAGTCAGGACTCATAAGGATCACACTTTTGGAGGCACAACAAAGATCTCTCCTGGATGGTCAGAATTAAGTATTGGACCAAGCAGGAAAATAAGGAAGAAAAAATGTTTCCTCATCAGAGAAAGACACTGTCTTTCATCAAGTGACAGATAGATCCACTGATCTCTTAATATATTCATGTTGCTGTTGGTGTTTACACAATATTAAAGTGGTCTATTTTTAGTGTAAAATTCTGGTTTAAAAAATGTTTTTACTTGCTATTACTTATTTACCATAATCTTAGGTACTTTGGTGACATTTCAATTAAGCAACATAATCACAGAGTGTAAAGGAACCAATCTGTTGTTTTGTTTTGCTTTGCTTTCTTCCAAATTGGCTTTGCTCTCTTCTGACTTAGGAGACGAGTAGGAAAACAAAAGATTTATCTGCCCCATGTGTCGAACTAGTCTGATCACTTCACTTATAATTTAGACAAATGAAGCAGGTGTCATTATAACCATTTTAAAAGTGAGAAAATAAAAGTTCAGAGATATTTGAAAGTTTCCAATGGCCTGCAGGTAGTAAATGGTAGAGACCACTGGATTCCAAGTCGTGGTTTCCCTCCTGTCTGCTCTCAGTGTAAACTAGGTGCTGCTGCTTCCATTATAACAGCAGGAGGGCCTCAAGCTCCTACACTACCCAAACTTATATCATTTATTTAGGCAAACAAGCAAATAAATTACTTGTTGCATTGGGAGGAAGCCATTTTTCTGCAAGTTTTTGCTTTTTTCTCAAGCAAGGGGAAAAAATAAAAGTATCAATATTTTATATTTCTGCACAGGATCTTTTCCTTATCATCATCAATAAGCAGACATATTTTTTCTCATAGATGCGAGTAATCCAGTTTTGTGTTTTGCTTTTTCCCGTTAATACTGCATAATCAATGTTTACTCTTTCTTTCACTTGTTCATCCCTTTTGAGAACTTACTATAGGCCAGCTCTCTGCTAGTTCTTCGAGATGTAGAGGAAGATTAAACATACTCTTTGCCCTTGCAAATCTCACATTCTATAGGGTAAAGAGATATGGAGACCAAAAATGACAATATGGGGAGACAAATGTTACAAGTGATACCTCTGTCAGCTTAAGTCAAGGAGAATTAGGATACAGTGAAGGAATGTCTCCTTCACAAAAGTGGGAAGGAGTATGGGACAACAATTCTAAGTGGCTGGAATATATGTGGGGGAGGGATGCCAGGTGGCACAATTCAAGAGGAAAACAAGGATTAGACCATTAAGTTGAACATCAAAGAATTTGAATTTAAACAGTAAGCAAGAAATTTAACCTCTGTTCTTGCTTAATATCTCCGTAATGGGCAGTCAATGAAAGTAGCCATCTTTCCACATTGCCCTGTTCTGACATGGGGAGGAAAGTCATACCACCACAGGGGGCAATAGAATGATTTACCAGATGTGTAGGAATTTGATGATCTGTTTTCAGAACAATTCGGGATTAATGTTTGACCACAAGCCAGCATATTTTAAATTAAAATAATCAGAGGGAATCTAGGATAATTTACTACCTCTTAATGTTTTCTAGGGAGAGTGAATTGGATTATTCTTTCCTTGTCATTCTGTCCAGCAGATTCTGTTCCATTCAAGTAATTTGAATCTGCATTTATCTGGCTCTAAAGTCTGAGTGCTTCATAATATTGCTGCAATTCTGACATGGTTTCTAGGTCTAATATTATATGGTTCTGTAGGGTTATTCTTTCCTGGCCTCTCCAGTCACAAAGTATGTGTTTTCATCACCACAGCGCTTGACAAATGACCTCCCTGGGGCTTGTCTACAATTTTGGCTGGACATCAGAATCACCTGGCAATGCTTAAAAGCCCTGACACTCAAGCCAAAACCCATGACAAATTAAATCAGAATATCTGATATCTGGAGCTGTGATCAAGATGTGTGTGTGTGTGTGTGTGTGTGTGTGTGTGTGTGTGTGTGTGCGATTTTTCAGGTTATTCTAATGGATAGTTAAGGTTAAACTTCTGTGTGGTCATCAGCATGAATCATTTATATTGCTTTAAATTTACATGCTAGATATTCACTTGTACCTGCTAGCAGAGTGTTAAGCAATGATTGGAACAACAAAAGGGATAATACAGGGTCTTTGTTTTCTAGGAGGTGACATTTTAGATTGAGGCCCAAGTCAAGCATATGTGAAATGGTTAATCAAAAATCAAGAGATCATAGAAATAAGTTGGCACACATATATGTCCATATATATGTGCTCTTTTCTATGGAAAGTGGTGACCATACATTTAAGTTTGTCCAGAGACAATAATGGTTTACCCTTGTTTCCTTGGAGTAATTATTAATAACACCTCATGCACTGTCGAGCTTCCTAGTTTAGCTAATGAATTATATGATTACCCTAAATGTTAAATAATGAAGCTTTGGGAAATCATGGGATGGACCCATGGAAGAGGCAAACGTGATGGACAGATGTAGAGGAATTGGCCAGGAGAGAAAGAGAAAAAGATAGAGGGACTCACATGAGCAAGAAAATACTCAGATTAGAATCGCTTTTTATATTCAGAGCAATAAAAATTCATTTTGCGCAAACGCAATGGCAGCTTTGGCCTCTGCTTTGATTTTTTTCCTCTTCCTGCAATAACTGTCTTGTGATGAGACTGCCACTTCCCTCAGGGCCCACAGCCTACTCTGAACTTGTCTTGGTTTGCTCAGCATCGAGTGGCCCACCAAGGCTTTTAGAAGATTTTTCTGTAATATGATTGTCAACCCCCAAATAATGTGATTTGTTGAGAGATTTTTCAGCTCTTACCACTGACGACAAAATGGCCACATTTGTAATATGGTGACATCAAGCAGTATTGTGGATAAAGTTGTAGAGAGGAACAAAGTATCTACACATAACAATTTTTTCAGGGTCAGTACCTCTCCCTTAAAGAGTCAAAGCCACCACAGGAAGTTAATAATACAACTTATAATTATTAAATACCAATAGAGTGCTCAGCTACGTGCTCAATCCTAAGCACCCAGCATGGACCCCTAGTTCCTGTCGAACTTCGTGGTCTATCAGCCTCATAATCTGCACAGAGGCCTACATGGAGTTGTTAAATAAATTATGAAACTAAGATAAGTATTTCCTACTCCGTACCATAGCATACTCTCTTCACTGGCCTCAGAATCAGCACTCCATCTGATATGAAGCAGCTAAGAGATGCTACACCCATAGCACTGGAGCTATATTCTATTTATAAACAGAAATCCATTCCTCAGCGACTTTTGCAGCCCATGAAAATGTGGAGCTCTGTGTTCAAGGACTAGCTCTATGTTAACATGTCCAAGGAAGCTTACTAAAATCATTGACTTCAATCTGAAATTTTCCTAGGAGTTTGAGAAGCTAGCTGGCTGGAAGACTCTGTAAGTAGGTAAAATAGAAGAATACTGGGTGTCTTACTTGTCACAGAACCTCTTCCTCAGGAAAGGATTGTCCCTGGGGTGGGCTAGGTGGGTGTCTTAGAAGATAATTTAGCTGAATTCCTCCAAGCCAGTGAGTAAATAATTTATCACAAACATGTGTGTGCTCCAGTGGTATATTTAGATGGCAGAGTCAGCTCAATCTTTTAGCTTCTTTTTTTTTTTTAATTAATTAATTAATTTACTTATTTTTGGCTGTGTTGGGTCTTCGTTTCTGTGTGAGGGCTTTCTCTAGTTGCGGCATGCGGGGGCCACTCTTCATCGCGGTGCGCGGGCCTGTCACTGTCATGGCCTCTCTTGTTGCGGAGCACGGGCTCCAGACGCGCAGGCTCAGTAGTTGTGGCTCACAGGCCCAGTTGCTCCGCGGCATGTGGGATCTTCCCAGACCAGGGCTCGAACCCGTGTCCCCTGCATTGGCAGGCAGACTCTCAACCACTGCGCCACCAGGGAAGCCCTAGCTTCTTTTTGAATTATTTTTCCTTCCTTCCTTCCTCCCTTCCTTTCTTTCTCTTTTTCCTTGTAAGCCTCTCATCATCTCTCCAACTTTACTTTTGTTTGCATTTTTTTTTTAATTTTTTTTTTTAATTTTAAAATTTATTTTTGGCTGTGTTGGGTCTTCATTTCTCTGCCTGGGCTTTCTCTAGTTGTGGCAGGCGGGGGCCACTCTTCATCGCGGTGCGCGGGCCTCTCACTATCCCGGCCTCTCTTGTTGCGGAGCACAGGCTCCAGACGCGCAGGCTCAGTAGTTGTGGCTCACGGGCCCATTTGCTCCGCGGCACGTGGGATCTTCCCAGACCAGGGCTCGAACCCGTGTCCCCTGCATTGGCAGGCAGACTCTCAACCACTGTGCCACCAGGGAAGCCCTTGTTTGCATTTTTAACCAAACTATCAGCTGAACATATAATTTTGGTGGGCAAGCGATTATTGTGCATTGACAGTATAGGTTCACTTGAAACCCAAGGCAGAGAAAAGCAGAAATAATATTATGCAGAGCATGAAGTCATTTACTTCTTGGATATTCTTCCCTACAACTGACTTTTTTTAAACCTTTTTGGCTTGGAGCAGGGCTTAATGGCCAGGCTTACACTGTACCTAACAATCACATCAATAGCAATCTCTTTTCTGTTAACACCTATTGAAATGAATAGCAGTATGGGCTAGAGGGTGCGAAGAACCCCAGTCGATTAGAAATTACAGGAGCAATAAAGCAGTAAAAGCATGATTTATTCATATGCATTGTGCCTTCTGTATTTTGGGCAGCCACCTAAACTGGGGGATACAAGGATGTGTGACACAGCATCCTGTGTACTCCAGGAGCTCACAGACCTCTGCTTTGTGTTCACCTCACAGACCAGAGGTGAACACAAACACACCATTACAAAAGACATAAGTGGGAATGTGACCTCACCTAAGGAAATTAGAGAAGATCTCTAGGAAGAGGAGACCTTGGAGCTCAGATTGGAAGGAAGCATGATGAAGATTGAGAGGCACCAAGGGGTGAGTAGGAGAAAGTGTTCTTGGTAGAAGTGTAAAACACAGAGATGAAGGGGATTATAACACAATGGGAAGCTTTAAGTAGCTCAGTGTGGCAGGAGAATAGAGTTTAAGAGGGACAAGGGAGAGACGTAGCTAGAGATGTCTGCAGGGCCAGATGACACAGAACACAAGAGGGGCCTCTCTACGCTTACTTATGGAGAGCCACAACACCTTCAGAGGCTCATGGCAGTCAATACGGACTTTCCCACAGAGATCATTATCAGCATATATATTATAAACAACGATACCCATTGTCCACTTTTCTCAGCCAGCAAGTATGCAGAAAAGGAGGTGAGGGTTGCAAAGGTCAAGGCTGGAGCAAGGGTGCCTTTTAGCCAAAGCTGTGCAGTTTCAGAGCATGTAAAAAAAAACTAAGCAGAGAGTGGATCAAGTCTGGCAAGAGAGAAGAGTCTGTATGAGTCATCAAAGTCAGATGGAAGTTAGAAGTACATATCATAAAATGAAATTCCTAAGCAGGGAATCATATAGAAAGAAGACGTGGACAGAATCAATAGTTTAGAGGACACATCTGGGCAATTCCTGACTCATGGGTTAATGCCTGTGGTTGATAGCCATGTGCCTTCTGCTTTGGAATGCTTGCTAATGTCAAAAGTTCAAGAGTGGAGGTGACTATTGAACCCCTTGATATTACTTAGTTACATTCTAGGCCAGATTCTTCAATACTGTTTCACTTTGGACCCAGCCTGCTTTATGACTTGCAGAATTCCAGGAGCTCCAGGATTGCAGCATATCACATATCAGCTGCAGAGGCTGGCAGGAGAGGCCATGTGGTCTATGCCTTGAGCTCCCAGGGGGACAGAATTATATTCTTTAAAGGTTCTGGAAGCTGTAGGCCCAGTGCACAATATTGTCCTTGTGGGGAGAAGAGGTGTTTAGGCACTCAAGCACCTTCCTAGGTAGCAAAGAACAAAATGAAAGACCTGTTGTGGCAGAATTTGTTCAAGGGCCTGTGAGGCCTCTGCTGGGAATTTCAAGATACAAATGAATGAAACTCCGTGAGGAACTGACATTTTTGTCTATGTCAATGATTGGGGACCAGAGCCAATGAAATCCTATTGATTGCTGTGTTTATCTTATTTTTAACCCCATCCTGGTATGATCTGGAGAAACACAGTTTGGATCAAAACTATTGAATCCCTAAAATAATCACAGACATTAAAAAAAAAAGAAAGAATCTCATACAAGATCTTCAGATAGAATTTAGATTAGAAAAATGTTTCTGTTTCTCTGTATCTATTTTGAAAGAATAAACTTGCTTCTGCAAGTCACATTTTTCTAAGGCCCATATGTAAACATATTCATTCATAAAAACACAAAAAGTGAGTTATATATGAAAAGTTTTCTTAGGTGTGGGGTATGGTTTTGGTTTTAGTACCCCACTAACCCCTTGGCTTTGGGATCCCTTAATTTGTGAAAGAATCAAATGTTCCTCCCTAAATATTTCCTACCTCAAGCTGTGGTAAACTGTTAATTCAAAATCACAAATAATATCAAAGCCATCTTCAAATTCTAGAAAGACACATATATTCTTGATGATTGAGAAGTATCTGCTATGACACAATCAGGCTTAAATATGCTTCTCCTTTTTTCCTTCTTCCTCAAATTCCTCCTATATCATACATTTGATGGTTCCCCCAGAACTACTGTCTCTCGAAGGTTTCTTTATGGCTCCCTCTTGAATGTCAAGAGATCTCTATCATGTATTGCATTTTATGATGCATTCAGAATTGATTTATGGGTTTAAATTTCTAATAAGTCTGTCTGTGTTCTAGAGACATGAAAGTGGGTAATACTGTGAAATTATGAAGTTTGTTTATTCCTTTATTAAGAAAGTACTATTGAGGGCTAAGTAGGGCCCACATACTATGGTAGATACAAGGGATACATAGGAGAATAAGCATGGTTTGCATTCTTAATATCCTAAAATATAGGAGGATAAAGAGAATTGTTACAATGGTGGTGGGGCATTGACCAAACTGTTATAATGTAGATTTAGTGACTTGATGGATTATAAATACAGTCAATTGTTTAGTGAACATAGTAATGCACTAAGTAGGGGAAATATCACAGTTTAGTGTAAAGAAAACCATTTGGGATACTGGATTTTTCCTATGCTTGGAGAATCTCATAGTATGTTAGGATTCAAAGGAATATAAAATGTTATCCAGCTTTACTCTATCTTGTAATTTGTTCTGGGACACGTTTAACAGTATTTTTAAATTTTTTTAGCTGTTATAGTTTCTGCTTGGGGAAGATTTCCATTTTTTTTTTGTTTCTTTAGATTAAGATTAATTTTTGTCTGAGAAATAGAGTCCTATGATATTATTTAAATAGATCCAGGCATGCCTGACAAATCTACTTTCTGTCTAAGCATTGTAGATGAAAATTTGATCTGAAACAGAATGTCCGCATAGAATCAAAAATATCTTCCCACAAATCGTTTATTTTAAATAAAATGCAGGAAAATAAGACCTTTCAAATGGGAAAAAAAGTTGTGAAAACCGTCTGAACCAATGTAATATCACCAAAAATCATATCAGATACCTCCTGATACGGTGCACTGAAAAGGACAATCATTACCAACATGTTTTTTTTTTGTCAAAAATGCATAATAGGGATCTATTTATGAGTGAAACATCAAACACAAATTAACAGATATTTTCCAAAATAACTACTCTATTCTCTTCAAATAAAAGTCAAGTTTGGGACTTCCCTGGTGATGCAGTGGTTAAGAATCCGCCTGCCAATTCAGGGGACACGGGTTTGAGCCCTGGTCCGGAAAGATCCCACATGCCGCGGAGCAACTAAGCCCCCGTGTGCCACACCACTGAGCCTGCACTCTAGAGCCCACGAGGCACAACTACTGAGCCTGCATGCCACAACTACTGAAGCCCCCGTGCCTAGAGGTCGTGCTCCACAACCAAGAGTAGCCCCCGCTGCCGCAACTAGAGAAAGCCCGCGTGCAGCAACAAAGACCCAACACAGCCAAAAAAAAAAAGTCAAGTTTATGAAAGACAAGAGTAGAGTGAAGAATTTTGCAGAATGATGGAGACTGAAGAGCCATGTCAACTAAATGCTATTTGTGATCCTGGCTTATATGCTGGACCAGGAAACAAGCATATAGACAAAGTTATAAAGAAAATCATTGTAAAAGTTGAAGATATTTGAATATGGCCTGAATTTGCATAATATAATATTATATAATAATACATTTCATTATTGTGCTAATTGTGCTTTGGTTCTGTGATAGAATGTCCCTCTTTTAAGAAATATTGATATATCCTGATGCATTTAAAGGTAAAAGGAAATATCTCCGAATTCCTGTAAAGTACCTCAGAAAAAAAATTGTGCCTATATGTGCATATGTGAGAGAGGGAAAGAGAGATTGAGAGAGAAAGACTGACAGACATTGCTCTCCTCTGATTTCCATGCCTTTGTTATGTTCATGATCCAAAAATAAGACTTGATAGTATGAAGAAACCCATATTTTGATGAGGATATGAAATTATAACTAAGCCACTGAGGGTCACGCCACTAGCAAGTATCAAAGTCAGGCTACAAATGCAGGTTATGTTATTCCCAAATCCACTCTCTTAATCACTAAACTATTTGATATTAAGATGTAGACCTTGATATTTTAACCTTAAAGACAGCTCCCAGCTCCTTTGGCCTGACAACGATGCCACATGGCACACAGGGAAAAAGCACCAGTCTTTTGCATTGATTTTGTATATGTAATGATCCCACTGCCCTGCTCTTCCATGTTTGTAGGATCAAGGGCTTTGAACTTCACAAGATGTTGGCCATAGACTCACACCATTTCACCATACACAGAGATGACTGGCCGTCCTGAATGCCCAAGTCCTCAGGTCCCTCAGAGTTGAAAGAACTGGGATGTGACTTGATGCACCTCCCCTCCCAGGTCACCTGCCATGCACCTGAGTTAACAGGGAGGACACCTGCAATGTTATGGTCAGCTTATTCTGTCTTTTCCTAGGGATATAGTCTTTGTGTCTTTGTGTAGGTGGTTTCCTTTTCTAAATTCAAGAAATCTTCTCATCTCTCTACCTTCTTGGTCTCACTTTTCATCAACTATTTAATTGAATATGTAGATCAGCTTCCTTCCTATGGTTGTTTGTGTTTGTGTTTTGTGACTAGAAGTGTTAGCTACTGGCAAAATATGGTAAAGGGAAGCCAGGACACAGTAGAAGTGAGGTGGAACCCTGGTGAGGACCTCCAGAACCTGATTGGTGCTGACTCTGGCACCGATAATCCAGGCATCCCCAGGCCTCAGACTGCACATTAGTAATAAAGCAGGAGACCATACTCCTTGTTGGCTCAGGACAGTCCTTTTTATGCCTGTTTTCCCAGAATAGTTATTCATAGTGCTCAGTTTCACTCTCAGAAACTGTCCCCATTTGACTGACAAATTATACACTCAACCAAATATTAGAGAGAAAATATGTGTTGATACGAGGATCAAATGGAATAATGCAACATGGAGTGGAGATTACCAGCACAGACCCTGAACCCAGATTGTTGAGGTTTGAATACAGACTTGGCCACTTATTAGCTATGTGACTATGGACAAGTGACATGGTAAGTTTGGACTCCCCATCCAGGAATTTCATGTGTATCATGAAGTGATACACATATATAAAGCAATGTACTTTCTGAGCTGGTCCTTTTAATGAACATTCCTCTTGAACCTGTAGGAGTCAGGTATTAGGTTATCTTGACACTCATTAATACATAAACTCTTGGGATTAATATAGCTAAACCAATTCCTGGTGTTGACTGAAAAAAAAAAATGTACAATGTGAGAGTTGCAAGTTAAGTTTTATTTAGCGCAAAATGAGGACTATAGCCAGGGAGCCACAGCTTCAGATAGCTCTGTGTAACTGCTCCGAAGAGGTAGGGGGAAAGGTCAGTATATATGTGATTTTGGTGAAGGGAGGTATATGCAATTAAACACACATTTTGCAAAAGGTTACTGCTGGTCATGAGAAGAAGATGACTCCTTCTTCTAAGAATTGATTTTAGTGCTTTTCTAGATATAAGGAGATGCAAGAATCGGGCACATAAAATCTTCTCCTGAAAATATCTAGCTATCTGAAGACTTGTTCTGCCAGTTTTTCCCAGAGTACAGAGCACCTCATTCTTGATATCCACCCTGAATTCTTTTCAGGGTGTGTTGAAGGTCAGTAGCTGCAGTGGCTTAATCCTTGTAGAAGCAGATACAAGTGTCAATTTTTAGTTGGCATTGGAAAAGTTCATGTAACCACCATTTCTACTTTCAGGGCAATACATACATACGTATCAGTACATACATAGTCTTGACTAGCTCTGGGGAAAAGGCCTACCGACATTGTGTTTATTAAAAAGAGGATGCCAAGGTCCCACAGCCAGTAGAACTTTCCTTTGAAGATTTCCCCTAACAGTATGGATGGGATTGCTCTGAATAATCTGTACTGTCTAGACTAGGTTCCTCTGTCAGAGAGCTGAGTAGGACACTATCTGTACAGACTGTGTTTATTCCCAAAACTGATCCCATTGCCCCTTGACTGACCCTGTTGACACCCCCTGTGGTCCTGAGAGATGTGGCATGTCCCCCTCTCTTGGGAACTGTGTGCAACAAACTATTTTTTAATGGCAATTGTCTCCTGATCTGTTGACCTGACCATATCTGAATATAAAATCTACATTTTAAAACAGGTCCTGGTGCTCAGAGTCACCCATTTGCCTGGTCTTTGACATTTGACTTTGGTTCCTTACAGAATCAATCACAGTGATGATTTCCTTTTCCAGTGAAATGTCATGGACTTACTTATGCCTTTAGAAAACCCCATTCACATTCACAACATATTTGCAAGAGGTAAGAAAAAGGGACTGTTATCATTACCTTAGGAAGAATTTTAATATATGGAACAAAATCTCCTTGTACTATAGTTTAAAATAACTTCAGAAGGAATACCTATTGCTCAAAACTATTTTGTAATCAATGGCTTATGATTTTTACCTTTTAAAGCACATCATGTATGTTTCCTCATTTGATCACTATGGTTACAGGCTTATTATTTCCACTTTCTAGATGAAAGACATCAAGTTTAGAGAAGTTGTGACTCACTAGGCAGCAAAGCTAACATTAGAACTCTGGTTGACTTGGTCCCAGCCTTGTGTTCCTTCCTTTCTATCACATTGTTTCCTGTTAATGACATTACTGTTCATGATGAGATAGAGATAATAATGATAATAATGACGATGAGGTGTACTCAAAGTGTTTCATGTCTGTCTGTTTAATCTTTATTTCTTTAAATTCAGCCTTTCCTTTATGCCCAAACATAAATAAGAGGTCATATTTCATGACTAGAGAAAAGAAATTGTTCTTCCAATTTTCCCTAGGCTTTTTCCTTCCATGTTAAGAACTATTTTTTGATGCTGTTTTCTTAACTGTAAATAAGCTTACAAGAGGGAGTATTCAACCAAAACAATTATAATTGGCTACAAACATAATCCAATAACTTCATTTCACCCATATTGTTAAAAGAGTTAATTGAACCTGCACAGACAGCTGCCAGCTAAATATACTGCTGTAAGCACACAGTAAATCTGATTTCCTCCATAAACATCCCTCTGCAAAAGTGATGTACATAAAAGGGGAAGGAGGGAGGATTCTTCAGTGTAATTCCCAAAGTTTATGCATTTGTCCATGTTGTTCCAAATATGTAATCCTGTCAATTCAGGAAGGAGAGAGAGAGAGAGGAGGAGGGAGAGAGAAAGAGGGAGAGAGAGAGAGGAGGAGGGAGAGAGAAAGAGGAAGAGAGAGAGAGTATGTATCTATGTATCTATCATCTATATATCTGCAAGCAAAACAGGTGAACAATAAAAAGACACAACTTTCCCATTACAGCCAAGCTCAGGCCAAATCTGAGAGGCTCTTTTCCTCTTTTCTGCCCCAAACACTGTATCTAACATCTATGTGCATTAATCTGGAGGAGGTGAGGTGTCTTTTGTCTGGGTAGTTGTTTCCCCTCTGGGCACATCAGCATACATTTTTCTCTTTAAAAACTCAAAATATAGTAAAATCTTATTTTTTCAGACCTTACTGACTTGGAAGTGTGCTGTCCAGGTCGGCAGTTACCCCATCAGAGATATTTGAAAGACATCTTGTGTCTATGAATTTCTGGTCCCACTGCTCTCTTTATTCACACTGCAACGTGGGGCAAGCCAGGAAGCATTTAAACTTACATTGTTCACTTTTGAAAAGGAGTCCTAATCACTTTTTTATTTTACTAATGGAGTCATGAATAAATGTGAATAGATTTTTAAAATGTGAAATATAGGTGTGAGAAAATAGTCAATAAATGAATTCAAGAAAAAATAGTGTAAACAACTATAAAAGAAATTTTCTCTTACTTCCAAATGAAGTTGTTTTTAGTCATTCTTAGAACATAAATTATACCCTAAAAATGAATTTCCAAATGGAAATATCCATGTTTAGTTCACTAAGGAAGGTTTCCTCTTTGAATGTTCTTTGGTAATACTTTGTTAATGCAGATTTTAGTTTTGTGGCTTTTAAATACACCTCATAATTGGGGCTTTCCCCGATTCAAATTGCTGGTCATTTCAGTTAGTCCGAATTAGTAAGCTTGTATGCCAGCCATTTTCATGGTCTGAGTTGACAAGCCTCAGACTTGGAATTTTGTGTTAAGGTGTAATCTCTGTTTTTCTTCTAGAAAATAAATGATTTATCTCTGTAAATTTTATTAACTACCTCTGCTTAATAAGAAAGAGGAATACTGGTTTCTCACTCTAAGCTCATTGCTAGTGGACCATTTTACCAATTCCATGTGTTTATCTCTTAACAATATTATCCGGTATTTATTAGCTGTTTATGTCTCAAGAAAGAGATCATGCCCTTGCCACTCATCTGTTCTGCTTGCTTTTAGGATCTTCAACGTACTTTGTACAATTAACACTAACCTTACCTTCCCCAAATTTGTTTCTATTCATGTGTTTACCAAGAGTACACTCAGCATTGTGCTGTAAGCTGCAGGAGCCAGAACAAAGGTAATTTTAGTTCTTAGTGTGCCAATAATAGTCATTGTAAAAGATTTATGGAGTTTACAATCCTGTAGGAGAGTTGAACCACAATCCCACAGTTAATGAACAATATGAGACAGTCTATGATTAAGGAAAGCAATTTGGGAATCTAGCTGTTAGTGTTATGGGAATGGAGAAACGATAGAATATAATATTTGGAGGAGGTGAGACATGAATTGAACCTGGGGGTGGGGGTGACTAGGACATAAATAGGATAAAAGGTAAAAAGAGAGATTTCAGATTAGGTTTCAAAGTGGGACTTCAAGGGCCAAAGCTATTGATGTCTTTGAGTGAGTGAGTATAGCAGGCTACTCTTTTTTATCCTTTGCTTAATGAAAGTAAATCCATGGATGTCAGTGATTTGGTCTTTTCCTAATTAATGCAGCTTCGGTGGTACTTAATTGTTTTGTCTGATCTTTAATCTTTATTGGAATAGCAATCTACTTCTTCTTGGAATGTTCCTCCTTAGCTCAAGTTGTATATTTTCTTTCTTTTTTTTTTTTTTAATTAAATCTTGTTGCTTTTTTTTTTTTCTTTTTTTGTATGGCTGTGTTGGGTCTTCGTTTCTGTGCGAGGGCTTTCTGTAGTTGCGGCAAGCGGGGGCCACTCTTCATCGCGGTGCGTGGGCCTCTCTCCATCGCGGCCTCTCTTGTTGCGGAGCACAGGCTCCAGACGCGCAGGCTCAGTAGTTGTGGCTCACGGGCCTAGTTGCTCCACGGCATGTGGGATCCTCCCAGACCAGGGCTCGAACCCGTGTCCCCTGCATTGGTAGGCGGATTCTCAACCACTGCGCCACCAGGGAAGCCCTCAAGTTGTATATTTTCTAAAGAGATTTTTTTCCCCTAGAACTCTACTGATACATATATATCAGCAGATATATATATGTGTGTGTGTGTGTGTGTGTATATATATATACACATACCTGCTGTCCATATTTGATTGGTTCTGGACAGGACCTTGACCTAAACTTAATAAAAGAGTCACCTATTCAAGATTTTTGGTCTTGGAGCAAGGGAGATCATTAGGTCAGTTTTTCCATTTACATCTGTTAAGATGTGAAACTTGGAAGCTCTAATCAATCTGGGATTGGCCATGTGTAAAAAGCTCCTTTGAGGTAGGAGAGAAGAATGAGGCTGACACACAGAGGGAAATGGGGATGTGTGTGTGTGCATGTGTGTGTGTGTGTTTGTGTGTGTGAGAGAGAGAGAGAGAAATCATCTTGAGCAGCTTGATGGTTCTGTTTTGCCTAAGGCCTAACCACAATCTTGTTCTCAGTTTACATTTTTAGTGCTCGCAAATAAAAAAATACTAAATTATTATTCAGTAAATGCTATTGTCTGAATGTTTGTGTCTCCCCCCAAATTTATATGTTGAAATCTTAACCTACCAGGATGATGATATTAGGAGGTGGGGACTGTGGTAGATGATTAGGTCAGGAGGGCAGAGCCCTCATGAATGGAATTCAAGCATTTATAAAAGAGGCCCCACAGAGTCCCCTAGCCCCTTTTTCCAAGTGAGGACATAAGAAATCTGCCACAGGGAACAGGGCCCTCTCCTGACAATGCTGGCACCTTCATCTTGGATTTGCAGTCTCTACAACTGTGAGGAGTACATTTCTGTTGTTTACTAGCCACCTCATCTCTGGTATTTGTTTGAGTGGCCCAAAAGGACTAAGACAGCAAATTAACAACTGATTTGGAAATGCAAAGTTTAGCCTGTGAATGTCCATATAGTACCATTATGCAAATTAAAATAAAGATATCGACTCTGGTTGTTGCATAATCATAGGGCTTATCAAGCGGATTACAGGATGCCTTACAGCTCCTACTCACCAAACCCTTAACCTGTTGTCTTTGTGGAGTAAATAACCTATATAACCATTTACAGCAATCTTAGAGAGGTCCTGGATCTTTAGCCTTGGCTGTAAATACTATTTTGGTTTAATGATTCCCCTCTATTTCCTTAACAGTTTATTAATTTATTTGTTTCTACCCAAAATATCCTGGGGTACTCACCGGGAACTTAGACCACTTATATGGAGCTTTCTAATTATCAGGAAATAATTTGTGATCACCTTCTTTTCCCAATAAACTCTGCAATAACAGAAACAGAACTTTTTTTCAATGAGAGTGTGGAGTAGCAATAGATATGAGTGAAAAATGTAGACAAAAGGAGACCCAGTTCTATTTGCCTTTAGTTTTATTATTTGAATACTCTAAGCAGGAAGCTGTAACTTGGTTCCTGAATTGTTAATACCTTTGACAGTTACACTAAGCTTGGGCACCATATAATGTTCCCAGAGAAATTGAAAATTGGTGTGTACATATTATATTGCAGCAACAAATGAAGTTATAATGCAAAGAGAATGCTCACAGCAAGAATAGTTATTCCTGGGCAGGTCTAGTCATGTCCCAAGGCCTCTAAAATCAGGGAAAACCCTCCCCAAGGCTTGGGAAAAGGCCAGTACATTTTATTTGCATGTGTTGGGGAGGGCCTTAATGGGGTAAATTCTTCAGCATAAATTATTGCACAATTTGTAAGTATTTTTATAAAGAATACTATTTAGCTTATCAGCTCAGAGATAGAAGAATCCATTTTATGGATAAAGGAGATATCTTGCAGTTGCTTTATGTATAAAGGAACTAAGAGGGAATGACCTTACTCAGGACAGAAATTATTCAGCAATAGATTTAAAGATAAAAAAAAAAAAATCTCAGAGGAGCTTCAAGATGGCAGAAGAGTAAGATGCAGAAATCACTTTCCTCCCCACAAATACATCAGAAATACATCTACATGTGGAACAACTCCTACAGAACACCTACTGAACGCTAGCAGAAGACCTCAGACCTCCCAAAAGGCAAGAAACTCTCCACGTACCTGGGTAGGGCAAAAGAAAAAAGAAAAAACAGAGACAAAAGAATAAGGATGGGACCTGCACCAGTGGGAGGGAGCTGTGAAGGAGGAAAGGTTTCCACACACTAGGAAGCCCCTTCGCGGGCAGAGACTGCGGGTGGCAGAGGGGGGGGAACTTCAGAGCCACGGAGGAGAGCGCAGCAACAGGGGTGTGGAGAGCAAAGCGGAGAGATTCCCGCACAGAGGATCGGTGCAGACCAGCACTCACCAGCCCAAGAGGCTTGTCTGCTCACCCGCCAGGGCGGGCGGGGGCTGGGAACTGAGGCTTGGGCTTCCGTCGGATCCCAGGGAGAGGACTGGGGTTGGCTGCGTGAACACAGCCTGAAGGGGGCTAGTGCGCCCCAGCTAGCCGATAGGGAGTCCGGGAAAAAGTCTGGAGCTGCCGAAGAGGCGAGAGACTTATTCTTCCCTCTTTGTTTCCTGGTGCGCGAGGAGAGGGGATTCAGAGTGCCGCTTAAAGGAGCTCCAGAGATGGGCGCGAGCTGTGGCTATCAGCGCGGACCCCAGAGACGGGCATGGGACGCTAAGGCCGCTGCTACAGCCACCACAATGCCTGTGTGCAAGCACAGGTCACTGTCCACACCTCCCCTCCCGGGAGCCTGTGCAGCCCACCACTGCCAGGGTCCCGTGATCCAGGGACAACTTCCCAGGGAGAATGCATGGCGCACATCAGCCTGGTGCAATGTCATGTTGGCCTCTGCTGCCGCAGGCTCGCCCTGCGTCCGTACCCCTCCCTCCCCCCGCCTGAGTGAGCCAGAGCCCCCAGATCAGCTGCTCTTTTAACCCCGTCCTGTCTGTGCGAAGAACAGACGCCCTCAGGCGACCTACACGCAGAGGTGGGGCCAAATCCAAAGCTGAACCCAGGAGCTGTGCAAACAAAGAAGAAAAAGGGAAATCTCTCCCAGCAGCCTCAGGAGCAGCGAATTAAATCTCCACAGTCAACTTGATGTACCCTGCATCTGTGGAATACCTGAATAGACGACGAATCATCCCAAATTGAGGAGGTGGACATTGGAAGCAACGATATATATATTTTTTTCCCTTTTTCTCTTTTTGTGAGTATGTATCTGTATGCTTCTGTGTGTGATTTTGTCTGTATAGCTTTGCTTTTACCATCTGTCCTAGGGTTCTGTTTTTTTTGTTTTTGTTTTTAGTATAGTCTTTAGCACTTGTTATCATTGGTGGATTTGTTTTTTGGTTGGGTTGCTCTCTTCTTTCTTTCTTTCTTTTTTTTTTTAATTAAATAAATTTTTTTAATAATTATTTTTTATTTTAATAACTATTTTATTTTATTTTACTTTATTTTATTTTATTTTACTTTATCTTCTTCTTTCTTTCTTTTTTTTCTCCCTTTTACTCTGAGCCGTGTGGATGACAGGCTCTTGGTGCTCCAGCCAGGCGTCAGGGCTGTGCCTCTGAGGTGGGAGAGCCAACTTCAGGACACTGGTCCACAAGAGACCTACCAGCTCCACATAATACCAAATGGCAAAAATCTCCCAGAGATCTCCATCTCAACACTCAACGAGCAGCAAGCTACAGTGCTGGGCACCCTATGCCAAACAACTAGGAAGACAGGAACACAACCCCATCCATTAGCAGAGAGGCTGCCTAAAATCATAATAAGGCCACAAACACCCCAAAACACACCACCAGACGTGGACCTGCCCACCAGAAAGACAAGACCCAGCCTCATCCACCAGAACACAGGCACTAGTCCCCTCCACCAGGAAGCCTACACAACCCACTGAACCAACCTTAGCAACTGGGGACAGACACCAAAAACAATGGGAACTATGAACCTGCAGCCTGCGAAAAGGAGACCCCAAACACAGTAAGTTAAGCAAAATGAGAAGACAGAGAAACACACAGCAGATGTAGGAGCAAGGTAAAAACCCACCAGACCTAACAAATGAAGAGGAAATAGGCAGTCTACCTGAAAAACAATTCAGAATAATGATAGTAAAGATATCCAAAATCTTGGAAATAGAATGTAGAAAATACAAGAAACGTTTAACAAGGACCTAGAAGAACTAAAGAGCAAACAGACAGTGATGAACAACACAATAAATGAAATAAAAAATTTTCTAGAAGGGATCAATAGCAGAATAACTGAGGCAGAAGAACGGATAAGTGACCTGGAAGATAAAATAGTAGAAATAACTACTGAAGAGCAGAATAAAGAAAAAAGAATGAAAAGAATTGAAGACAGTCTCAGAGGCCTGTGGGACAACATTAAATGCACCAACATTTGAATTATATGGGTCCCAGAAGAAGAAGAGAAAAAGAAAGGGACTGAGAAAATATCTGAAGAGATTATAGTTGAAAACTTCCCTACTATGGGAAAGGAAATAGTTAATCAAGTCCAGGAAGCACAGAGAGTCCCATACAGGATAACTCCAAGGAGAAACATGCAAAGACACATATTAATCAAACTATCAAATATTAAATACAAAGAAAAAATATTAAAAGCAGCAAGGGAAAAACAACACATAACACACAAGTTAATCCCCATAAGGTTAACACCTAATCTTTCAGCAGAAACTCTGCAAGCCAGAAGGGAGTGGCAGGACATATTTAAAGTGATGAAGGAGAAAAACCTACAACCAAGTTTACTCTACCCAGCAAGGATCTCATTCAGATTTGACAGAGAAATTAAAACATTTACAGACAAGCAAAAGCTAAGAGAATTCAGCACCACCAAACCAGCTTTACAACAAATGCTAAAGGAACTTCTCTAAGCAGGAAACACAAGAGAAGGAAAAGACCTACAATAACAAAGCCCAAACAATTAAGAAAATTGTAATAGGAACATACATATCGATAATTACCTTAAATGTAAATAGATTAAATGCTCCAACCAAAAGGCATAGACTGGCTGAATGGATACAAAAACAAGACCTGTATATATGCTGTCTACAAGAGACCCACTTCAGATCTAGGGACATATACAGAATGAAAGTGAGGGGATAGAAAAAGATATTCCGTGCAAATGGAAATCAAAAGAAAGCTGGAGTAGCAATTCTCATATCAGACAAAACAGACTTTAAAACAAAGAGTATTACAAGAGACAAAAGAAGGACACTACATAATGATCAAGGGATCAATCCAAGAAGAAGATATAACAATTGTAAATATTTATGCACCCAACATAGGAGCATCTCAATACATAAGGCAAATACTAACAGCCAAAAAAGGGGAAATCGACAGTAACACAATCATAGTAGGGGACTTTAAAACCCCACTTTCACCAATGGACAGATCATCCAAAATGAAAAAAATAAGGAAGCACAAGCTTTAAATGATACATTAAACAAGATGGACTTAACTGATATTTATAGGATATTCCATCCAAAAACAACAGAGTACTGTTTCCTCTCAAGTGCTCATGGAACATTCTCCAGGATAGATCATATCTTGGGTCACGAATCAAGCCTTGGTAAATTTAAGAAAATTGAAATCGTATCAAGTACCTTTTCCGACCACAATGCTATGAGACTAGATGTCAATTACAGGAAAAAATCTGTAAAAAATACAAACACGTGGAGGCTAAACAATACACTACTTAATAACCAAGAGATCACTGAAGAAATCAAAGAGGAAATCAAAAAATACCTAGAAACAAATGACAATGAAAACACGATGACCCAAAACCTATGGGATGCAGCAAAAGCAGTTCTAAGAGGGAAGTTTACAGCAATACAATCCTACCTTAAGAAACAAGAAACATCTCAAATAAACAACCTAACCTTACACCTAAAGCAATTAGAGAAAGAAGAACAAAAAAACCCCAAAGTTAGCAGAAGGAAAAAAATCATAAAGATCATATAAGAAGTAAATGAAAAAGAAATTAAGGAAACGATAGCAAACCTCAATAAAACTAAAAGCTGGTTCTTTGAGAAGATAAACAAAATCGATAAACCATTGGCTAGACTCATCAAGAAAAAAAGGGAGAAGACTCACATCAACAGAATTAGAAATGAAAAAGAAGTAACAACTGACACTGCAGAAATACAAAGGATCATGGGAGATTAATACAAGCAACTCTATGCCAATAAAATGGACAACCTGGAAGAAATGGACAAATTCTTAGAAAAACACAACCTTCTGAGGCTGAACCAGGAAGAGATAGAAAATATAAACAGACCAATCACAAGCACTGAAATTGAAACTGTGATTTAAAATCTTCCAACAAACAACACCCCAGGAACAGATGGCTTCACAGGTGAAGTCTATCAAACATTTAGAGATGACATAACACCTATCCTTCTCAAACTCTTCCAAAATATAGCAGGGAGAGGAACATTCCCAAACTCATTCTACGAGGCCACCATCACCCTGATACCAAAACCAGACAAAGATGTTCCACAAAAAGAAAACTACAGACCAATATCACTGATGAACATAGATGCAAAAATCCTCAACAAAATACTAGCAAACAGAATCCAACAACACATTAAAAGGATCATACACCATGATCAAGTGGGGTTTATCCCAGGAATGCAAGGATTCTTCAATATACGCAAATCAATCAATGTGATACACCATATTAACAAATTGAAAGCGAAAAACCATATGATCATCTCAATAGATGCAGAGAAAGCTTTTGACAAAATTCAACACCCATTTATGATAAAAACCCTCCAGAAAGTAGGCATAGAGGGAACTTTCCTCAACATAATAAAGGCCATATATGACAAACCCATAGCCAACATCGTCCTCAGTGGTGAAAAACTGAAACCATTTCCGTAAGATCAGGAACAAGGCAAGGTTGCCCACTCTCACTACTATTATTCAACATAGTTTTGGAAGTTTTAGCCACAGCAATCAGAGCAGAAAAAGAAATAAAAGGAATCCAAATCGGAAAAGAAGAAGTAAAGCTGTCACTGTTTGCAGATGATATGATACTATACATAGAGAATCCTAAAGATGCTACCAGAAAACTACTAGAGCTAATCAATGAATTTTGTAAAGTAGCAGGATACAAAGTTAATGCACAGAAATCTCTTACATTCCTAAACACTAATGATGAAAAATCTGAAAGTGAAATTAAGCAAACACTCTCATTTACCATTGCAACAAAAAGAATAAAATATCTAGGAATAAACCTACCTAAGGAGACAAAAGACCTGTATGCAGAAAATTATAAGACACTGATGAAAGAAATTAAAGATGATACAAATAGATGGAGAGATATACCATGTTCTTGGATTGGAAGAATCAACATTGTGAAAATGACTCTACTACCCAAAGCAATCTACAGATTCAATGCAATCCCTATCAAACTACCACTGGCATTTTTCACAGAACTAGAGCAATAAATTTCACAATTCGTATGGAAACACAAAAGACCCCGAATAGCCAAAGCAATCTTGAGAAAGAAAAACGGAGCTGGAGGAATCAGGCTCCCTGACTTCAGACTATACTACAAAGCTACAGTAATCAAGACAGTATGGTACTGTCACAAAAACAGAAATATAGATCAATGGAACAGGATAGAAAGTTCAGAGATAAACCCACGCACATATGGTCACCTTATCTTTGATAAAGGAGGCAAGAATATACAGTAGAGAAAAGACAGCCTCTTCCATAAGTGGTGCTGGGAAAACTGGACAGCTACATGTCAAAGAATGAAATTAGAACACTCCCTAATACCATACACAAAAATAAACTCGAAATGGATTAAAGACCTAAATGTAAGGCCAGACACTATAAAACTCTTAGAGGAAAGCATAGGCAGAACACTCTATGATACAAATCACAGCAGGATCCTTTTTGACCCAGCTCCTAGAGAAATGGAAATAAAAACAAAAATAAGCAAATGGGGCCTAATGAAACTTATAAGCTTTTGCACAGCAAAGGAAACCATAAACAATACTAAAATACAACCCTCAGAATGGGAGAAAATATTTGCAAATGAAGCAACTGACAAAGGATTAATCTCTCAAATTTACAAGCAGCTCATGTAGCTCAATATCCAAAAAACAATCATCCCAATCCAAAAATGGGCAGAAGACCTAAATAGACATTTCTCCAAAGAAGATATACAGATTGCCAACAAACACATGAAAGAATGCTCAACATCATTAATCATTAGAGAAATGCAAATCAAAGCTACAATGAGATACCATCTCACACTGGTCAGAATGGCCATCATGAAAAAATCTACAAACAATAAATGCTGGAGAGGGTGTGGAGAAAAGGGAACCCTCTTGCACTGTTGGTGGGAATGTAAATTGATACAGCCACTATGGAGAACAGTATGGAGGTTCCTTAAAAAACTAAAAATAGAACTACCATACAACCCAGTAATCCCACTTCTGACCATATACCTTGAGAAAACCATAATTCAAAAAGAGATATGTACCAAAATGTTTATTGCAGCCCTATTTACAATAGCCAGGACATGGAAGCAACCTAAGTGTCCATCAACAGATGAATGGATAAAGAAGATGTGGCACATATATACAATGCAATATTACTCAGCCATAAAAAGAAATGAAATTGAGTTAATTGTAGTGAAGTGGATGGACCTAGAATCTGTCATACAAACTGAAGTAAGTCAGAAAGAGAAAAACAAATACCGTATGCTAACAGATATATATGGAATCCAAAAAAAAAAAAAATGGTCATGAAGAACCTAGGGGCAAGATGGGAATAAAGACACAGACCTACTAGAGAATGGACTTGAGGATACGGGGAGGGGGAAGGGTAAGCTGGGATAAAGTGAGAGTGGCATGGACATATATACACTACCAAACGTAAAATAGATAGCTAGTGGGAAGCAGCCGCATAGCACCGGGAGATCAGCTCAGTGCTTTGTGACCACCTAGAGGGGTGGGATACGGAGGGTGGGAGGGAGGGAGATGCAAGAGGGAAGAGGTATGGGGACATATGTATATGTATAACTGATTCACTTTGTTATATAGCAGAAACTAACACACCATTGTAAAGCAATTATACTCCAATAAAGATGTTAAAAAAAAAAAAAAAAGATGCCAGGAATCCGAAAAAAAAAAAAAAGAAAATTTCCTTGGGAGGCTGGCAGCTTGTGATTTATGAAACCAATCAATCAATCAGTCAAAGTTTATGTGAAGGACAGATAGGAAATATAGTTGAAGACACAATTCCTGCCTCTTATTGAGTATAATTTCTTTCCATCTTCAGAGCAGCCTAATTTTCTCTTATCCAGATTATGATAAAAGCTTTCCAATATCTCTGCTCCTAATGTTATCCCCCTTTAGCTCTGTGGCCAAAGTTAATTTGCTCAGTCATGAGAAGTATGTATCTCTACAGTCAGTCAGCCTTAGTTCAAATCGTGGCTCTGTCACTTTCCAAGTATGATCTTAATCAAGCTGCCTATCTTTTCAAGATCTTGCTTTCTTCATCCATGAAATGGAAATTCAGATAGCACGTACCTGCACGGTTGTTATGAAGCTACAGTGATTGTATATATCTGTTTCTGACTTAGATTGTAATCTGCTTGAATGCAGGGGACCATGTCTTAGTCATAGGCACAGTCTGGTGTAAAGCACAGTTACTTGGAAATAGTGGGAAAGATGCCTAAATGTGATGGCAGTATATGCTGAGTGTGTAAAAGATTATATACAGACTCCATGCTGTAGCTTTTGGAAGAGACAGAGAACTCTGTGTAGCAGAGAATACAGGGAATTTTTTTTGTCTCATAAAGAAGGCATCAGTTGACCTTGGCTAAAAGGATTGGTTAGGTTCAAGTAGGTGGAGAGGGCATCCTTTTACAGAAATAGAGTTATTCATTTAAGTATAATAATACTTGTTACACAAATTCAGTCAGCTCTCAATTAATTGGGGAGTTAGGCTGGTCTGAAAATTATGATTAAATTCAAATCATAGTTACAAGAAATAATAAAAATATGTTTAATGCAAATGTAGTTAAATATAGCAAACACTATTTAGGACACATTTTATTACTGATCAATCTATATACAATTTATGCACAATCACTGGGTGATCTTAGTGTTCCAGCATAGGTCTGGGCTGTATTAACTAGGATAGGCCATTTGGTGTAACAAATAGTTCCCCAAATGCATTAAAGCTCATATACCATGGAAGAAGTACTTCTTGCTTAGATAAGTCTGAAGAATGAGAGCCTTATTGTAGCTTCAAATAAATCAAGATAAATGTAGAAAAGTTCCATTATAACAAAAATGCTCTGTAAAGGAAATTATATACCCCTTATCACTCACTATCCATTCCCCCTCCTGCCAGTCCATGGCAACCACTATTCTACTTTCTTTATCTACAGATTTGCCTATTCTGGAATTTCAGATAAATGTGATCATACAATTTATTGTATTTTGTGTATGGTTTCTTTCAGTTAGCATAATGTTTTCAAGGTTCATTCATGTTGAAGCATTTATTTTTATGACTGGATAATATTACAATGTATGGTTATAACACATATGTTGAGCAATGAACAAACTGATGAATATTTGTGATATTTCACCTTTTGGCTATTATGAGTAATACTGTGATGAACATTTATGTATAGGTTTTTATGTTGACATACATTTTATTTATGTTTTAAAAAATATCTATTCATTTGTGCTTTTGGTGGCACATCTAAGAAATTGTTGTCTAATGCAGTGTCACTAAGATTTATGCCTATATTTTCTTCTAAGAGTTTCATAATTATAGAGCTCTTAATTAGGATTTTGATTAATTTAGAGCAAGTTTTTATATGGTGTGAGGTAGGAGTTCAACATTACTGTTTTGTTTATGGACATTCAATGTTCATATGTTCCCAACACCATTTGTAGAAAGGACTATTGAATTTTTTGACACTATTATCAAAAATCAATTGACTAAAAATATAAGGATTTACTTCTGAACTCTCATTTCTGTATCTATATATCTATCCCTATGCCTTATGCCAGTATGCCAGTCTTGATTATTATAATTTTGTATTAAATTTTGAAATCAGGAAGTGTGAGTCCTACAACTTTGTTCTTCTTTTTCAAGATTGTGTTGGCTATTCTTAGTCCCTTGCATTTCTACATGAATTTTAAGATTATCTTCTCAATTTCTGGGGAAAAATAAAAGGCACCTAGGGTTTTGATAAGCATCACATTAAGTCTGTAGATAAATTTGGAGACTATTGTCATCTTAACAACATTGTCTTCTAATACATGAACATGGTATGTCTTCTCATTTATTTATGTCTTTAACTTCTTTTAACAAAGTTTAACGAAGTGTCATAAATTACATAATATAAGTCTTGTGGTTTGGGTGCATTGTATCTGGGAATTTTTCCATATCACTTAGTTTAACTAATTTGGAGCATTTAATTGTTGATAATATTCCCTTTTAATTCTTTTAGTTTCTGTAAGGTTAGTAGCAATGTTTCCTCTTTTATTTCTGATTTTAGTAATTTGAGTCTTTTCTATTTTTTTATTCCTTAGTCTAGTTAATGATTTATCAATTTTGTTGATCTTTTCAAAGAGCAAACTTTTGGTTTACTAATTTTCTGTATGTTTTTATATTCTTTATTTTATTTACTTCCACTCTAATCTTTATTATTGCCTTCCTTTTACTTGCTTTGGGTTTAGTATGCTCTTCTTTTTCTAGTTTCTTAATGTACAAGGTAAAGAATTGATTTTGATTATTATTTTTTAATGTACACATTTATAGCTATAAATTTCTTTCTAAGGACTGCTTTTGCAGTATCAGATAAGTTTTGCTATGTTGTATCTTTGCTTTCATTTATCTCAAAGTATTCTGATTTCCCTTTTGATTCACTTTTTAAATTTTTGGTTACATAAGAATGTGTTGTTTGACTTCCTCATATTTGTGAATTTTTCAAATATCCTTTTGTTTTTGTTTCTTAATTACATTTCACTATGGCTGGAGAACATACTATTTATTTGTTTTCAGTCCTTTTAAATTTACTGAGTTTGTTTTATGGCCTAATATATGGTTTATCGTGGAGAATCCTGCTGTTGTCAGGTAGAGTGTCTTATAGGTGTCCGTTAGGTCTAGTTGGTCTATAGTGGGGTCTTAGTCTTCTTTGCCTTATTGATCTTCTGTCTAGGTGTACCACACGTTATTGAAAGTAGAGCACTGAAGACTGCAATAATCCTACTAGTCTTTGCCAAATAGTTCTTTATGTGTGTTGGTGTATGTCTTCAATGCTTAGGCAGGAATTTTGCAACTCTGCCTTAGCTTTAACTTCTTGATTGCATGGAGTCTCAAGGTTATCCAGAAGTGCTATTTTCTTACATATGTGCACAGCCCTGGGCATGAGAAGAGCCCTGTGTATGTGTGTGGCCTTCTATATTCCCAAGAATATATCAGAGATTTCCAAAGCCTCCTTGAAACATCTATCCATCTATTTCACCAGCATTCCCCTTTATTATAATTACTTCATTTTAATTTTTTGGTGAGAGCTTATTTTGTGCCCCAACTCTTACCTCCACCTCAGGCAGATGTAATATTACACGACTGATGCAGACTTTTCTTTTCCTTTTCTTTTTTTTTTCTTTTTAACAATACCCCTGGGGGAAAGTGTGTTGACACAGTGTGAACTTTGAGTTAGGTCAAATAAAAACAAGTGAGTGAAATTTAACAGGGATTTCCAGACAGATCAAATAACAGTTCTTTGGGAATGGGGTTTTGGAGGAGCTCCAACCCTATTCTGCTCTTTCCAGGGCTGCTGAGATCCTGGTTTTTACCATGATTGTGAGGCTATTGATTTCAAGACTACTACAGAGCTGGAGAGAAGGAGATGGCAGTGGAGCAAGTTAAATGCAATAAAGTTTACTATTATTACTAAATTTCAGCCATTTCTCTCCAATAAATGTTTCTCAGATTGTAATAAGCCTTTGCTTAATTTCCAGAATTCTGAAAAATTTGATTTTCACAATTTTTGCCACTGTTCTTATTACTTCAGGGAGGAAAGATTTTCAGAGGTCCTTACTCTGCCATTCTCACTGATTTCACCCAGATGTAATTTTTATTTTTATCCCCCTATAAATAATTATTTTATTCCCCCTCAAGCTTCTTTTAAGTTTTTATCTTTATTTATTTATTTTTTTCAGTGTTATTAGGAAATGCCCCCTTTTTGGTGATTTTCTTGATTCAGATTTTAGTTTCCTGGTTATGGAGATTAAAGTTTTATTCATTAAATTTGGGAAAAGTTAGCTCAATCTTCCTTCCTTCCTTCCTTCCTTCATTCCTTCCTTCTTTCCTTCCTTCCTTCCTTCCCCAGTTGTTCTCTCTTTCTTGGGTTCCAATTATACATATGTAGAAAATCTGCTACTGTCATGGGTTCTTTGGTTGGTTTTAATCCTTATTTATTTTTCCTGATTGCTTCAATTCGTGTACTTTCTATAACTATGAAGTCAGGTTTATTGTTCTCTCTGTTGTGTCTAATCTGATGTGCTAGTGATTTTTTTAAATTTTAAGATACATCTATAATTTCTGGAAATTCAATAGGTTACTTTCTTAATCATTCATTTCCATTTGTGTTTTCTCTTTAATTCCTTGAGTATATTATAATAGATAGGGCAAATCCTTCTTTACATGTCCCATTCATATATCTCATTCTCAGTTGATTTCTAATGATTGGTTTTTCTCCTTGTTATGAGTAACATTTTTTATTTCTTCTCATGTCTAGTCATTTTTAAATTAATTTTCTTATTGAAGTATTGTTGATTTACAATATCATGTTAGTTTCAGGTGTACAGCACTGCACAGCAATTCAATTATATATCTATAACTTCTTCATATTCTTCTTCAGATTCTTTTCCCCTATACATTATTACAAAATATTGAGTATAGTTCCCTGTGCTATACAGTCGGTCCTTGTTGGTTATCTATTTTATATATAGTAGTATATATATGTTAATAGAACATTGGGATGTCTAGTCATTTTTGATTGGTTGTTGTGTAGCATGAGTTTTCTGAAGTTTTGTGTTTGATTTTATTTTCTATCGATGTTTACAGGCTATTGGACTTTGACCTAGAAGCCAGTTAAATTACTTGTGGTACAACAATATATTCAAGATTAATTTTTAAGTTTTATTAAGATAAGTTTAGGGTAACTTGTATTTTCGTGCTAGTTTGACACTTAATGCGCTTCTTGGGTTTCTATTAAATGTGCTAGATATTTAACAATGACTTCTCTCTCTAGCTGATTGGAACTTGAAAGCATCCAGCCCTGTGTGCAAGCTAGGAATTGTTCAGGTTGTGTCTGTTTAATAGTTCTTTGCCCAGTATTATGGAGTTTCACATATGTTTCTTAGTATTTAATCCAAAGCTCAAAGGGACTTGAATGTAGATTTCTGATATTATTTCTCTAGAAAGAGATCTCTCAAGCATTCAGCTCCTCAAATTCTACTTGCCTCAACTACCCTGAATTCTAAACTCTATCTCAGAGTTCAACACTGCAACACTGCCATGTATCACGCTCAAACTGTGATCCACAGAATATTTCTGGCCAGGACAATTGTAGAACTGACATTGTTATTTTCCCTTCTATCAGAGATCATAGTTTTGCACTGCCTGTTGGTCAATATCTGAAAACAGTTATTTCACAGGTTTTGTTCTGCTTTTTCATTAGTAAAAGTAAGAGTGTAAGTGCAGTTCCAGCTACAGAATCAAGGTTGGAATCAGAAGGTCCCATCCCTCCTAGCTGATTTTTAATTCCTTGGTATTTTTTTCCAAAAATACTTCATGTAGTTAGCAATTTTAAAATGCACTGAAAGACTTATTAACAGCAATAATAGCAAAAGCATCAGTATCTTGCTTAATCCTCCCCCCTCTCCTATCAAGCCTACCAAAAACAATTACTTTTCTCTCTTTTATCTGTTTCTTAAAACAGATTAGCTATCAGTTCCCTGGACTTTCCTTCCAGTGTAGACACTGATTTGTTACTTTCGGTTAAGAAAATTTATTCTTTGCATTAATAAGCAAATCTTACTCTTTATACATTAATGCTATTATATTCAAGGATAAAACATGAAGCTAATTAATCACTTTAGCATGTATGAAGGAAGCCCTCTGCATCAAAGATTTCAGAAATTCTTTCAGATAAGCAGTGGCATAGAATAATGGTTAAAGATCCAGGCTCTAGATTTAGAAAGACAGCTCCATCTCTGGCATTTGCCAACATTTTAGCCTTCTGCAAGTTGCAGAGCTCTGTAATTTTCATTTGTTTAATGGCTGTAGTAATGCTTACTTCATAGTGATTTTTCTGAGAAGTAAATGAGATAATATCAGTAAAGTGTTTAGCCTAGTATATGCTGTATCTAGTATATGGTGCACACTTACATTTTATCACTGTTAGAGAAGTAGAAGGAGGAGATGGGGGAAAGAGGAGTAGGAAGAGGAGGAGAAAGAATAGCAAGGAAAAGAAGGGGAAGGGAAGAAGACATGTAAAACTATCAAGAAGTATTATATGAAGCCTTAGGTGGGATCTTGAAAACTTAATTTTTTTTAAATTAATTTATTTATTTTTGGCTGTGTTGGGTCTTCGCCGCTGCCGGCGGGCTTTCTCCTGTTGCAGCGAGTGGGGGCTACTCTTCGCTGCGGTGCGCGGGCTTCTCATTGCGGTGGCTTCTCCCGTTGCGGAGCACGGGCTCTAGGCGCGCGGGCTTCAGTAGTTGTGGCTCACGGGCTCTAGAGCGCAGGCTCAGTAGCTGTGGCACACAGGCCCAGCCACTCCGTGGCATGTGGGATCTCCCCAGACCAGGGCTCGAACTCGTGTCCCCTGAATTGGCAGCTGGATTCCTAACCACTGCGCCACCAAGCAAGTCCCCTTAATTTTTAATAAGAGAGTTACCCTCTGCCATTGCAGTGGGCATTTATTCAGCCCAATGCTATTGAGCTGTATAACTTCACTTCTCCACCAGAGGAAAAATTTAATCTGTTAATTACATTAGTTAAATACCTTGAAAGGTGGTACGAGTAACTCACTGGGGGTAGTATCAACCACACTATTCTGACATATTTGTGTGGATAGAGTTAATAATAGCTTCATTAAAAATTTAGTCACATGTAAATATATACTGTGGCCTCTGGGACTCCAACCAAAATTAAACCACAGGAAAATGACAGTGCAAAAAATAAAGGAGATGAACGCTTTCAGTAGCTCCTTTAAAAGTAATCTCCAGGGAGTACAATCAGAAAGTTTTCCAAACCATACTGATTATGAGGGTAGATAAATATCATTAACTTTAGATGCACTAGTGATTTTCTTCCTCTATCTTCAGGCCCCTGTTCTTTCCTTAAGGGTGTTGTTACAGCCATAATGTATGACACAGAGTCACCTGCTCCCAGAGCTCAGATATTCTGTGGCCATGGTATGTGTACCCCACAACCCAGCTCAAAGGTAAATTACAGCCAAAGATAGTTACGCAGCTACAGTATTTCTGGGGCTCCCAGAAAATTTCCAGATAATTCTTCAAACTTCTCCTGACAAAGAGTCAGACACAGAACCTCTCCTGTTCCCAAAGACACCTTGGCCCCTGAGTATATGCTGTATTTAGTATACAGTATATATACCGAGTAATAGAATCAAGGCATCATACTGGTGGACAACTATAAAATAACTATAAGCATAGCAATTGCTGGCAACTCAGAGAAACGTTTCAGCTCTTAACACACAGTAGATATTCAACATACGAATGTTGACCTGAACTAAATAATCTGTAAAAAAATATAACGACCAGGCTTATCCCACCAACACCCAACATAGTCCTGGTCAAACACCATAGCACAATTTGATGTCCTAGAAATAGTGGTTCCTTTCACAATAGCTGGGATAAAATTTACTTAGGAAAACAACCTGCTATGAATAAAAATATAAAGCCATGTAGAGATGATATTATAATTTAACTATTTCTTTGTATTTCCTACTGAGCAAAATTGGGCTGCTGCATTACACCTGTCCAATTTAGAGTTAATTACTTACACAAAATCAGCATGATAACTTTGGGGCCATTATCATAAGCAAATAATTTACTTTGGTTTTCAAATCACACACATATATATGCATATATGTGTGCATATGTATATATGACTATGTGTATGTGTATATGTACTTACATATGTATATATTGTATATATATGTATATAAATATATAATATTTAAACACACATATATATATGTATACACACTTAGGCAAAGTAAAATACAGCATAAACAAAACAGTAGACAGAAGCCCAATTTTATTTGGAACAAGTGTGTTATTAACCACACGTGTATAACTTCTACATGATATTCAGATAATAAGGCAATGCTCACTCCAGACAGTACATCCTTTTTTTTTAATAGATCTTTATTGGAGTATAATTGCTTCACAATACTGTGATAGTTTCTGTTGTACACCAAAGTGAATCAGCCATATGCATACATATGTCCCCATATCCCCTCCCTCTTAAGCCTCCCTCCCATCCTTCCTATCCCACCCCTCTAAGTGGTCACAAAGCACCGAGCTGATCTCCCCATGTGATGCAGCTGCTTCCCACTAGCTATCTATTTTACATTCAGTAGTGTATATATGTCGATGCTACTCTCACTTCGCCCCAGCTTCCCCCTCCCACCCCGTGTCCTCAAGTCCGTTCTCTAAGTCTACATCTTTATTCTGACCCTACAACTAGGTTCATTAGTACCATTTTTTTTTTTTATTCCATATATATGCGTTAGCATACGGTATTTGTTTTTCTCTTTCTGACTTACTTCACTCTGTATGACAGACTCTAGGTCCATCCACCTCACTACAAATAACTCAATTTTGTTTCCTTTTATGACTGAGTAATAGTCCATTGTATACATGTGCCACATCTTTATCCATTCATATGTTGATGGACATTTAGTTTGGTTCCATGTCCTGGCTATTTTAAATAGTGCTGCAATGAACATTGGGGTGCATGTGTCTTTGGGAATTATGGTTTTCTCTGGGTATATGCCCAGTAGTGGGATTGCTGGGTCATATGGTAGTTC
The DNA here is from genome assembly GCF_965194805.1 of Balaenoptera borealis. Classification (NCBI taxonomy): domain Eukaryota; kingdom Metazoa; phylum Chordata; class Mammalia; order Artiodactyla; family Balaenopteridae; genus Balaenoptera; species Balaenoptera borealis. The sequence goes on along the minus strand of NC_138874.1, from coordinate 97,059,777 downwards.
TATTTTTAGTTTTTTTAAGGAACCTCCATACTGTTCTCCATAGTGTTGTATCAATTTACATTCCCACCAACAGTGCAGGAGGGTTCCCTTTTCACCACGCCCTTTCCAGCATTTATTGTTTCTAGATATTTTGATAATGGCCATTCTGACCGGCATGAGGTGATACCTCATTATAGTTTTGATTTGCATTTCTCTAATAATTAGTAATGTTGAGCATCTTTTCATGTGCCTCTTGGCCATCTCTATGTCTTCCTTGGTAAAATGTCTATTTGGGTCTTCCGCCCATTTTTTAATTGGATTGTTTGTTTTTTTGATATTGCGCTCCATGAGCTGTTTGTATATTTTGGAGATTAATCCTTTGTCTGTTGTTTCATTTGCAAATATTTTTTCCCATTCTGAGGGCTGTCTTTTTGTCTTGTTTATGGTTTCCTTTGGTGTGCAAAAGCTTTTAAGTTTAATTAAGTCCCATTTGTTTATTTTTGTTTTTATTTCTGTTACTCTAGGAGGTGGGTCAAAAAAGATCTTGCTGTGGTTTATGTCAAAGAGTGTTTTTCCTATGTTCTCCTCTAAGAATTTTATCGTGTCTGGTCTTACATTTAGGTCTTTAATCCATTTTGAGTTTATTTTGTTGTATGGTGTTAGGGAGTGTTCTAATTTCATTCTTTTACATGTAGCTGTCCAGTTTTCCCAGCACCACTTATTGAAGAGGCTGTCTTTTCTCCATTGTATGTTCTTGCCTCCTTTGTTGTATACTAGGTGACCATGTGTGCGTGGGTTTATCTCTGGGCATTCTATCCTGTACCATTGATCTATATTTCTGTTTTTGTGCCGGTACCATACTGTCTTGATTACTGTAGCTTTGTGGTATAGTTTGAAGTCAGGGAGCCTCATTCCTCCAACTCCATTTTTCTTAAGGTTGCTTTGGCTATTTGGGGTCTTTTGTGTTTCCATAAGGATTGTAATTTCTTTTGTTCTAATTCTGTGAAGAATGCCACTGGTAGTTTGATAAGGATTGCATTGAATCTGTAGATTGCTTTGGGTAGTATAGTCATTTTCACAATATTGGTTCTTCCAATCCAGGAACATGGTATATTTCTCCATCTCTTTATGTCATCTTTGGTTTCTTTCATCAGTATCTTATAGTTTTCTGCATACAGGTCTTTTGCCTCCTTAGGTAGGTTTATTTCTAGGTATTTTATTCTTTTTGTTGCAGTGGTAAATGGGATTGTTTCCTTAATTTCTCTTTCTGATTTTTCATAGTTGGTGCATAGGAATGCCAGAGATTTCTGTGCATTAATTTTGAATCTTGCAACCTTAACAAATTCATTGATTAGTTCTAGTAGTTTTCTGGTGGCATCTTTAGGATTTTCTATGTATAGTATCATGTCATCTGCAAACAGTGACAGCTTTACTTCTTCTTTTCCAATTTGTATTCCTTTTATTTCTTTTTCTTCTCTGATTGCCGTGGCTAGGACTTCCAAAACTATGTTGAATAAGAGTGGCAAGAGTGGAAATCCTTGTCTTGTTCCTGATCTTAGTGGAAATGCTTTCAGTTTTTCACCATTGAGTATGATGCTTGCTGTGGGTTTGTTATATATGGCCTTTATTATGTTGAGGTAGGTTCCCTCTATGCTCATTTTCTTGAGAGTTTTTATCATAAATGGGTGTTGAATTTTGTCAAAAGCTTTTTCTACATCTATTGAGATGATCATACGGTTTTTATTCCTTAATTGTTAATGTGGTGTATCACATTGATTGATTTACATATATTGAAGAATCCTTGAATCCCTGGGATAAATCCCAGTTGATTATGGTGTATGATCCTTTTAATGTGTTGTTGGATTCTGTTTGCTAGTATTTTGTTCAGGAGTTTTGCATCTATGTTCATCAGTGATATAATTTTCTTTTTTTGTAGTATCTTTGTCTAGTTTTGGTATCAGGGTGATGGTGGCTTCATAGAATGAGTTTGGGAGTATTCCTCCCTCTGCAACTTTTTTGAAGTTTGAGAAGGATCAGTGTTAGCTCGTCTCTAAATGTTTGATAGAATTTGCTTGTGAAGCCATCTGGTCCTGGACTTTTGTTTGTTGGAAGATTTTTAATTACAGTTTCAATTTCATTACTTGTGATAGGTCTGTTTATATTTTCTAATTCTTCCTTGTTCAGTATTGGAAAATTGTACCTTTCCAAGAATTTTTCCATTTCTTCATGGTTGTCCATTTCTTTGGTATATAGTTTTTTGTAGTACACTCTCATAATCTTTTGTATTTCTGTGGTGTCAGTTGTGATTTCTCCTTTTTCATTTCTATTTTTATTGATTTGCATCCCCTCCCTTTTTTTCTTGATGAGTCTGGCTAAGGGTTTATCAATTTTGCTTATCTTCTCAAAGAACCAGCTTTTAGTTTTATTGATCTTCGCTATTGTTTTCTTCATTTCTATTTCATTTATTTCTGCTCTGATGTTTATGATTTTTTTTTTTCTACTGACTTTGGGTTTTCTTTGTTCTTCTTTCTCTGGTTGTTTTAAGTGTAGGATTAGATTGTTTATTTGCGATTTTTCTTGTTTCTTGAGGTGAGATTGAATTGCTATAAAATTCTGCTTAGAACTGGTTTTGCTGCATCCCATAGGTTTTGGGTCGTCATGTTTTCATTGTCATTTGTTTCTATGTATTTTTTTATTTCTTCTTTGATTTCTTTGGTGATCTCTTGGTTATTTAGTAGTGCACTGTTTAGCCTCCATGTATTTTTGCTTTTTACTGTTTTTTTCCTGTAATTTATTTCCAGTCTCATAACATTGTGGTCAGAAAAGATGCTTGATATGATATCAATTTTTTAAAATTTTCCAAGCCTTGATTTGTGACCCAAGATGTGATCTCTCCTGGAGAACGTTCTGTGTGCACTTGAGAAGAAAGTGTATTCTGCCACTTTTGGGTGGAATGTTCTATAAATATCAATTAAATCTGTCTGGTCTATTGTGTCATTTAAAGCTTGTTTCCGTATTTATTTTCTGTTTAGATTATCTGTCCATTGGTGTATGTGTGGTGTTAAAGTCCCCTACTATTATTGTGTTACTGTTGATTTTTCCTTTCATGGTTGTTAGCAGTTGCCCTATGTATTGAGGTGCTCATATGTCGGGTGCATAAACATTTATAATTGTTATATCTTCTTCATGGATTGATCCTTTGATCATTATGTAGTGTCCCTCCTTATCTCTTGTAACATTCTTTTCTTAAAGTCTATTTTATCTGATATGAGTATTGCTACTCCAGCTTTCTTTTGATTTCCATTTGCATGGAATATCTTTTTCCATCCCCTCACTTTCAGTCTGTATGTGTCCCTAGGTCTGCAGTGGGTCTCTTGTAGACAGCATATATATGGGTCTTGTTTTTGTATCCATTCAGCCAGTCTTTGTCTTTTGGTTGGGGCATTTAATCCATTTAAATTCAAGGTTATTATTGATATGTATGTTCCTATTACCATTTTATTAATTGTTTTAGGTTTGTTTTTTGTGGGTCTTTTTCTTCTCTTGTGTTTCCTGCCTAGAGAAGTTTCTTTAGCGTTTGTGGTAAAGCTGGTTTGGTGGTGCTGAATTCTCTTAGTTTTTGCTTGTCTGACAAGCTTTTGATTTCTCCATCGAATCTGTATGAGATCCTTGCTGGGTAGAGTAATCCTGGTTGTAGGTTTTTCCTCTTTCATCACTTTAAGTATATCCTGCCATTCCCTTCTGGCCTGCAGAGTTTCTGCTGAAAAATCATCTGATAACATTATGGGGATTCCATTGTATATTTTTTTTTTCCCTTGCTGCTTTTAATATTTTTTCTTTGAATTTAATTTTTGTTAGTTTGATTAATATGTGTCTTGGTGTGCTTTTCCTAGGGTTTATCCTGTATGGGACTCTCTATGCTTCCTGGACTTGGGTGGCTATTTCCTTTCCCCTGTTAGGGATGTTTTCAACTATAATCTCTTCAAATATTTTCTCAGACCCTTTCTTTTTCTCTTCTTCTTCTGGGACCCCTGTAATTCGAATGTTGGTATGTTTAGTGATGTCCTATAAGTCTCTGAGATTGTCTTCAATTCTTTTCATTCTTTTTTCTTTATTCTGCTCCTTGGCAATTATTTCCACCATTTTGTCTTTGAGCTAATTTGTTCTTCTGCCTCAGTTATTCTGTTATTGATTCCTTCTAGTGTATTTTTAATTTCACTCATTGTGTTGTTCATCTCTGTTTGTTTGTTCTTTAGTTCTTCTAGATATTTGTTAAACATTTCTTTTATTTTTCAATCCATGCCTCCAATCTATTTCTGAGATTCTGGATCATCTTTACTATAATTACTCTGAATTGTTTTTCAGGTAGATTGCCTATTTTCTCTTCATTTATTTGGTTTTGTAGGTTTTTACCTTGCTTCTTCATCTGTTGCATAATTTTTACCATCTCATTTTTTTTTTTTTATGAGTGGGGATTGTGTTCCTGTCTTGCTGGTTGTTTGGCCTGAGGCTTCCAACACTGGAGTTTGTAGGCTGTTGGGTAGAGCTGGGTCTTTCTGCTGATATGAGAACTTCCATGAGACCTCACTCTGATGAACATTCCCTGGGGTCTGAGGTTCTCTGTTAGCCCAGTGGTTCAGACTTGGAGCTCCCACCGCAGGAGCTTTGGCCTGACCCCTGGCTCGTGAACCATGATCCTGCAAGCTGTGTGTGGTGGCAAAAAAAAAAAAAAGAGAGAGAGAGAACAATAAAAAAGTAAAATATAAAATTAGACTAGGATACTAACAGATATGTTAGAAAGAATATAAAAATAAAAATATAGATGAATCAACAACCGGAAGGTACAACAGTACCACAATAGTAAAAAAGATGAGGAGGGAAAAGAAAAAAAAAAAGGGGTGAGGGAAGGCCTTGCCCGTGGAGGGCGGGGCCTAAGCAAGGGTGAGGTTTGAGTGGTGGGAGAGGCCTATGCTCAGGTCTCACAGGGCTGGAAAATGCCCTGGGGGCTGTGGGGGGTGGAGCTTAGGCTTAAGGGAACAGAAGGGGCCTGGGCGTGCCCCCAGCCCTGGCCTCAGGGGGCGGGGAACCTCACCCGGGAGCCCAGCAGGCATCCTGGCCTGGAGTTGGTGGGACAAATGCCTCCCTCTTATGCCCCGAGGACCCACGTGGCCTGGAGGGGGCTTCGGAGCAGGGATACTGGGCTGGGAGCTCAGCAGGCTTCCCGTGCCCAAGTCGGTTTGACAAACGCCCTTTGCTCCTCTCCTGCTCCTTCCAGAGGGCCCCCCCCCCCACCTGCCTCTCCTGATCTCCCTGGCCTCACGGGCACCGATCCTGTCTGGCTTCCACTTATCCTCCCCCTTCAGTCACCCCATGTCCTACCGGTTCACTTGGGGGTTCCTCCTGTCTCCTTGGGCGTCAGGGTCCCCCACCAGCAGCCAGTAGGCACCCTGATTGTGGGGAGACACTAACTCAGCATCTTCCCACACCACCATCTTTGTAGGTTGCTTCAGACAGTGCATCTTAACACTGCATCTATTCTATAATTTTCTTTTTTTGTAGTATCTTTGTCTGGTTTTGGTATCAGAGTGATGGTGGCCTCATAGAATGGGTTTGGGAGTGTTCCTTCCTCCACAATTTTTTGGAAGAGTTTGAGAAGGATGGGTGTTAGCTCTTCTCCAAATGTTTGATGGAATTCACCTTTGAAGCCATCTGGTCCTGGACTTTTGTTTGTTGGAAGATTTTTAATCACAGTTTCAATTTCATTACTTGTGATTTGTCTGTTCATATTTTTTATTTCTTCCTGGTTCAGTCTTGGAAGGCTATACCTTTCTAAAAATTTGTCCATTTCTTCCAGGTTATCCATTTTATTGGCATAGAGTTGCTTGTAGTAGTCTCTTACGATGCTTTGTATTTCTGCGGTGTCTGTTGTAACTTCTCATTTTCATTTCTAATTTTATTGATTTGAGTCCTCTCCCTCTTTTTCTTGATGAGTCTGGCTAAAGGTTTATCAATTTTGTTTTTCTCAGAGAACCAGCTTTTAGTATTATTGATGTTTGCTATCGTTTCCTTCATTTCTTTTTCATTTATTTATGATATGATCTTTATGATTTCTTTCCTTCTACTAACTTTGGTGTTTTTTTGTTCTTCTTTCTCTAGTTCCTTTAGGTGTAAGGTTAGATTGTTTATTTGAGATTTTTCTTGTCTCTTGAAGTAGGCTTGTATTGCTATAAACTGTCCTCTTAGAACTGCTTTTGCCGCATCCCATAGGTTTTGGATCGTTGTGTTTTCATTGTCATTTGTCTGTAGGTATTTTTTTATTTCCTCTTTGATTTCTTCAGGGATCTCTTGGTTATTTAGTAACGTATTGTTTAGCCTCCATGTGTTTGTGTTTTTTACGTTTTTTTCCCTGTAATTCATTTCTAATCTCATAGCATTGTGGTCAGAAAAGATGCTTGATATGATTTCAATTTTCTTAAATTTACTGAGGCTTGATTTGTGACCCAAGATGTGATCTATCCTGGAGAATGTTCCATGCGCACTTGAGAAGAAAGTGTAATCTGCTGTTTTTGGATGGAATGTCCTATAAATATCAAATAAATCTATCTGGTCTATTGTGTCATTTAAAGCTTCTGTTTCCTTATTTATTCTCATTTTGGATGATCTGTCCATTGGTGTAAGTGAGGTGTTAAAGTCTCCCACTATTACTGTGTTACTCTCGAGTTCCTCTTTTATAGCTGTTAGCAGTTGCCCTATGTATTTAGGTGCTCCTATGTTGGGTGCATATATATTTATAACTGTTATATCTTCTTCTTGGATTGATCCCTTGATCAGTGTGTAGTGTCCTTCCTTGTCTCTTGTAACATTCTTTATTTTAAAGTCTATTTTATCTGATATGAGTATAGATACTCCAGCTTTCTTTTGATTTCCATTTGCGTGGAATATCTTTTTCCATCTCCTCTCTTTCAGCCTGTATGTGTCCCTAGGTCTGAAGTGGGTCTCTTGTGGACAGCATTTATATGGGTCTTGTTTTTGTATCCCTTCAGCAAGCCTGTGTCTTTTGGTTGGAGCATTTAATCCATTCATGTTTAAGGTAATTATTGATATGTATGTTCCTATGACCATTTTCTTAATTGTTTTGGGGTTTTTTTTGCAGTTCCTTTGCTTCTCTTGTGTTTCCCACTTAGAGAAGTTCCTTTAGCATTTGTTGTAGAGCTGGTTTGGTGGTGCTGAATTCTCTTAGCTTTTGCTTGTCTGTAAAGCTTTTGATTTCTCTATGGAATCTGAATGAGATCCTTGCCGGGTAGAGTAATCTTGGTTGTAGGTTCTTCCCTTTCATCACTTTAAGTATTATCATGCCACTCCCTTCTGGCTTGTAGAGTTTCTGCTGAGAAATCAGCTGTTAACCTTATGGGAATTCCCTTGTATGTTATTTGTCATTTTTCCCTTGCTGCTTTCAATCATTTTTCTTTGTCTTTAATTTTTGCCAATTTGATTACTATGTGTCTCAGCATGTTTCTCCTTGGGTTTATCCTGTATGGATCTCGCTGCGCTTCCTGGACTTGGATGGCTATTTCCTTTCCCATGTTAGGGAAGTTTTTGACTATAATCTCTTCAAATATTTTCTGTGGTCCTTTCTCTCTCTCTTCTCCTTCTGGGACCCCTATCATGCGAATGTTGTTGCGTTTAATGTTGTCCCAGATGTCTCTTAGGCTGTCTTCATTTCTTTTCATTCTTTTCACTTTAGTCTGTTCCGCAGCAGTGAATTCCACCATTCTGTCTTCCAGGTCACTTATCCGTTCTTCTGCCTCAGTTATTCTGCTATTGATTCCTTCTAGTGTAGTTTTCATTTCAGTGATTGTATTGTTCATCTCTGTTAGTTTGTTCTTTAATTCTTCTAGGTCTTTGTTAAACATTTCTTGCATCTTCTCAATCTTTGCCTCCATTCTTTTTCCGAGGTCCTGGATCATCTTCACTATCATTATTCTGAATACTTTTTCTGGAAGGTTGCCTACCTCCACTTCATTTAGTTTTTTTTCTGGGGTTTTATCTGTTCCTTCATCTGGTACATAGCCCTCTGCCTTTTCGTCTTGTCTCCTGCATATATTCTAATACCAGAAAAGACAACATCCCTTGAGGAATGTATATATTTTCTTTCAATAAATCTCTGTTGTCAGCATATGCCTCACTGACATCACCAACACCAAAAGACACTTATGAAGAATTGCATTTAAAACGTGTTTAGGCAGACTTCCCTGGTGGTCCAGTGGTATAAAGAATCTGCCTTCCAGTGCAGGGGACGTGGGTTCAATCTTTGGTCAGGGAACAAAGATCCCACATGCCACAGGGCATCTAAGCCCATGCGCCACAACTACTGAGCTCGTGTGCCTCAACTAGAGAGCCCACGTGCTGCAAACTAAAGAGCCCATGTATCCTGGAGCCCTTGCACCACAACACAGAGAGAAAACCCGCACGCCACAACTAGAGAAAAGCCCGAGCACCATAGCGAAGAGACCATGCTCTGTAACGAAAGATCCCACGCCTCAACAAAGATCCTGTGTGCTCCAACTAAGACCTGACACAGCGAAAAAAATAAGGAAAATTTAAAAATAAATAAATAAATAAATAAATAAAAATCTATGTTTATAAAAAAAATATGTGCTTGGAGCACAGTTGCTGAATGAAGAGGGAGCTGGGATCTGTTTATTGATTGTTTGTGCCTGGAATTTTACATTTATTCTTATAAAAACACTGAAAGGTAGTTCATTTTATGAGTTAAGAGAGGAAATCTCAGACATCAGTCTAAGAATACACAGCTTATTCATTACACAGCAGAGATTCCCACCAGCTCTATATTCAGTGTTCTTCCATTTTCTGTTGCATCAAGCTACAAATAGAAAGAAGAGAGGTATGCAGGCATATCTTTATTGTATAAATCAAAGTAAAACATGCACTTGACAATATTAAACAAGCAAGAAAGATTTTATTCAAGGCTATTCCAATAGAGAAAAAGGCCAAAACTGAGTCAGAACTCAACTCCACTGAAACGCAAAAACAGTGGGGCTTTAAGAGCTGAGCGGAGGAGGAGATCTCAGGTATCTGTGTTTGCTAGCTGCCTTTTACAAAGGAAAAGTAAGCTTTCTTATATTTTCATGACAAGAGGTATTTACTACTTAGGGCAAGGAGCTCCCAGGGGAAGTTAGGCTCCTACCTTCCCACAGAAACTGGGAGATAGGGACACTCCCTTCCTTGATGATGACATTTCAAAGGGATGGCTCCCTGGTCCTTGAGAAAGACATTCATAGATTGTAAAATTGGCAAAATCATTTCTAAAAGATTTACATCTCAAAGGGCCATAGAATGGATTTGTACTTACAGGTCTTCAGTAGGAAATGCTCTAAGAAAAGGGAAATTAAGAACCTAGAGGCAGGAAAAAAAACCCTGTGCAAAATACAGTCAGGCTGAGGGGAACTCTAAGGTACTCTTGGCCAATGTGAATATTTCTGCGCCTAGTTTCTTGCCTCTTCTACTTTGCCTATTGTACCTTTGACTTTCTCCTTAGTTTCTGTCTTTGTGTACCTCTCTATCATCTCACCATTGGTAAAGGATACTATAAAAGATAAATATGACTCTCATGCACATGCGAACACTTGTAAGAGCTCACTGTTTTTGCTTACCAATGATGGCACTAGTGCCCATGAAGGCTTTCTCTCCAGGCATCTCCTCCTGTCTTACACCTCCTAAAACTGTTCCTTTCAGTGGCTCCTCATGTCCTCCAGGGCATGAGTTGTCTAAAGAATATGTTGTTTTTGTCTTTGTTACCCTTCATTTATCTTTAGATTTGCTATTGGTACATTTCATTGTCTTTTATTCCAGTGTTCACAGAGTTAGATTTTAAAGTATGTGTGCTGGGCCTGGATTTATTTTTAGGTATGCATCTTGCTTTCTTAACTGGACAGTTATGGTAAAAATGAAACAGCAGCTTGGTAAAATGAAGGTCTTAAGAGTGTTCTACAGGCATTCGTTTTCACCAGGGGAGCTTCTCTCATTTTCCTCATCTCTCGGTCTCTTTTTCTTTATAGCTCCAAACTCTGGTACAGCTTGTCTGAGTTCTTTGTCAGGTCATGGTGAACTCACAGAGAGATCTTACATGAGAGAAAGCAAAATGGAAGCTGACTAAGCTGAGCAGGCTGTAGCATTTGAAACACCACACTGTTTCCACTAACCAAATAATTCCTTTGGATAAATGCTGTTCTCCTGGAAATATAATCTTAGAAGATGGATATTTGAAAAATGAGCATAGTCTAAGGATGTGATCAATGAAATGAACTTTAGATATAACAGAAAATTAGAAGGAAGAATAAACATGTCAGTAGCAGAGGACCCTAGGTTGCTGTCTATCAAGGGATAGTGTTATCCATCCTAGTACATTAATCAGGAATGTAAATACTGAAATATTCATGAAAAGGATGGAAACAGGGAAGCTGACTTAACAACCTAGAGCTCCAGTTTGATGAATGCTATGCTGCCAAGATAAAGCAAGAGGAAGAAATGGTCATGAACAAAGGCAGAGGTCCATCTTCATTTTTTTCCCTTTTACTTTCTATAACACTAACAAAATGAGAATATCAGAAAATATAAACAAAAACACATGACTTGTATTGTTAAAAACAAAAATTCAACCATGGAAATTTTAAACATCTAATTGGCTTTATTGAACTATTTATGAATCAGGCAGCATCCCAGAAAGTAGAGAGGAGCTCCAAAGGGCTACAGAAAGGGTGTCTGATAACATTGATTCTTTGTGCACACCTGGCAGCCAGGGTTCAATGATCAAACTGCACTTAGATAATATTTCCCTTGTGGAATGAAGGCAGATGAGACACTTAACTCACACAAGATGAGCCAACAAGACCAGGGCCAAAGACTGGTGCAGATCAGTTTATAGGGTCTGCAGGAATGAGGCCTTTTGCTTATCAATATCTCAGTGACCCTCTGCATTTTTACTACTGCTAACACTCAACTAAAAAGATTAACTCTTCTCCTTTCCCTTAAAATGCATTTCTAGAAAGCAAGCTGAGGAAATAGTGACTATATAGGAAATAACGAATACCCTGATTAAATTTCTGAGAAAACTAGCCAACAATACTGTTGAATGCTTTATTATAAAGATATATGTAAAAGGCAACAAGTTGTGCTTGAGAATATGAATTGCCTGGAGTGCTAAAAATGCTAGTTGAGCACTTATTTAATAAATGTATAGAAAACATGCAAGCTGTTTTCCATTAGATATATTTTGGGTTTATATTCTAATATAGGAAAATTTGAATAACCTTCAACAACTTTTATTCAATAATAGATAATCCAGTTCATATATATTTTGATGCTACAAAGTATTGAAGCTTAAGATAAAACTCTGTCCAGTACTTATGGTCAAAAACAGTCAGTAAATAGATGAATTAGGGTAAAAAGGAACATTCAGCCAATTAATGAAGTAAGGGTCTGCTTATACTTCTAGTGTAAAAGGTAATTCATTTTTCATTTTCTCAGAGTTAATCATAAAAACAGAACTTAAGGGAAGTCCTAGAGTAAACTAGTAAAATATATGAAGTTAAAACAGAAGTGAGAAAAGAAAAACATCTTAATGTCCACTAATGACTTAATCAGGATAGACCATCACTCTGTTAACAAATTATTACCCTTGATGGATAGAAGTGTGCCTAATGGATTTGGCCATTATTTTTCTCCGTTCCATACTTGAGATAGTTATTGATCTCTGCCTATGACACATATTTATGATGCATTTGTCACCAGTCTTTATGTAGCTTAAGAGGCTGGTGGGTCTTGACTTATTCTTTCTATGCTATTCTTATGTAACTATCCTTCAGAAGTGCTATTTGGGAGTTTGTGGTTTTGACTGACTTGATGCATGGGTTCCTGTTTGGCTGAAAGCACTTGCTCAGGATCAACTGCCCTGTTTGGCTGAAAGCACTTGCTCAGGATCAACTGCCCTTTACCTCTTAATTTCATATTAAACTTGTCTGCCTATTGCTACGTTTTCTCACTTGTCTCTTGCTCTGTTTCTACTTTGTCATGCAGATGTCAGGATGCATATAAAGTGTTCCACTCTTTTTGCCCACACTGCAGCTCTTTGTCTCTAGATGGACTGAGACTTCAAAACATAGTACCTTATACTACTGGGAATTACAGAGATCACCAATTTTTCTCACTATACTTACTACAAGGAAATTCAGAGAATAACTTGTATGCCACCACTTACAAGCATGCAGAACTTCAGTCCCTTCTGGGATAATATTTTTATTTAAGGAAAGCAAGAAAAGAAAAGAGATGAAGGATGAATGGAGGAAAGAGGAAGGAAAGGAGGAAGGAAGGAAAGAAGAGGTTTATGTTTTTTATTCCTTATGCCTCCTAGCACAATTAATAAGCAATATGCCCTCCCCACATCACTCCCAACTCACCAACCAATCCAAAAAGGATAAAAAGGGTAAATATAACTCTTGTGACTTATTTACTCTGGAGAAAGTCCTTATTTTAAGGTTGATATTAGAAAACAGATCATTTTAATGGTTGAGTACAGGTGTAATTGCTGCTTTTCAAGCTTTCTGGAAAGCTACAAGATGACTGATGTCCCACCTGTGACTGAGAAGCAAGAAATCTGCCTCTTCACTCTTTACCCACAATTTATAATAGCTGTGACTTTCTTTGATCATTTTCCTTGATTTTATGAGCTGTTGGTTTTCCGTGAGGATGTGCTTGATTCCCCTCAAGAGCTCTGTGTTCTGGCATTGTTTGCTGGCCTTGCTCCTAATAGTGTAGCCCAAAAAATATTCAGGGTAAGAGGGTAGCATAGATAGAGTGACATATACAAAGGTAGCTGATATGATTTTTTATGGGGATTTAATGCTAATCACTAAGGTATATCTGATTGCTGAACAAACTTTATAAAAGAGGTTCTCATCTATATTCTGTGCTTCTCATTGGTAGCCATAAGGAGCCATTATAAGCAAGGAAGGTACCTTCCCTTTGGAACAATAAAACAGTTGCCTCTGTTGACTAAAAACAAATAGAGTGCTAGATATTTCTCCAGAAAAAATGGGTTTATTTGCGATCAGTAGAGAATTGCAGTTCAGGGTCTGCAACCATGGTGAGCCATGTGCAAGTGTCCACACAGCAAGAGAAGGGGAATGCTTTTACAGAGGTGGAAAGAAAGTCAGGAGGGCTATAGTCAACAAAAAGTCCATGGCTTTTCATTGGCTGAGTCCTTGCCAGGAAAGAAGAGGTGTCTTTTTTCTTCCTGTTGGCCTCTTCTATTGTCACAGGGTGTGAGAACTCCCTTTTCTTCTCTCTCAACTTTATTTTATTAGGATCCTTTTTATTAATTTTTTAATTTTCCCCCTTTTGATCAAGATCTTTCTCTGAAAACATCACTGATCAAGAGTCAGGTTTTCTAGTTTCAGGGGCTTTTTGTCCCTCAGTGCCAGAAAGGACCTTTCCCTGGTGTATGTCTCACTTCAAAGAGAAAGTGTACAGTTTAGAAATCTATTGAGGTCACATGCAAGTAAAAAGGAGAGGAAAGAGGGAGAACTCTCAGGCACCTTTTTATCTAAAGTCCATATGTTATCAAGATCACAGATATTGGATATCATCTGAAGCATTGTCATCATCAATGGTTTGGTGAAAATTTTCCAACAGGCCTGGTCCAAATACCTTGGGAAAGTTGTCTCATCTGGTATTAACTGTTTCAATTCAAGGAAATTTTTACTTTCAGGTCACCAGATAATGTGCAGGTCAAGTCAGGGTCCTGCACTTTATTTAGATGTGTCACATGAATCCAAGAGTCTCTTCCTTGGAGTTTAGTAGCACAAGAGTTGGTTAGCAGTACCTGATAGGCACCTTTCCAGTGAGGTTGAAGAGAGCTCTTCTGGAGTAATCTTCCCCAATAGATGAAATCTCCATCTGATGTAAGTCAGAGAAACCAAGTTGATAAGTTTGAATGACTATATTAAATTCCTCAGCTAATCTGTGAGGATCTTCAGTTATTTTGGAAAAATCTTTGACTATGGCTCACAGTTCAGCTTTAGTCCAGGGAGTATAAGATATTAAGGATTAAATCTTTGGATCCTAAGAAGGCTTAATTTTAAAGGGATAGATTCTGATAAGTTCAGAGGAAAAGGGAGTGGGGAGAGTTTCAGAGAAAAAAGGAAGTACCAAGAGAGAATTAGCATGGGGGAACTGTGGGTATGTAGGAAGTGTAAATATACAAAAGGGAAGGAGGAAGATGACACCAGAGGTGGAGTCTGACCACAAGGCTCTGAGGGAGAAAAACAAGCTGATTCCAGAGGCAGTCTGAGACAGAGAAGCCAAGGAAGAAGAGCCTGAGGCTCCCGGAGCCTTTATCTATCTTTAATTTTTTATTTGTCTAGGTTAATCTTAAAATCTTACTTTGCAGAGAGGCGATTGTAGACTACTGGTAATGAAGAGAAGCCTCAAAATATCAATCAAAATAAGCATTCCATTCAGTTCTAGAATTTTTTGAGCTATTGTAATCCAATTTGGTTTTAAGAAAATTAAATTTGAGTATTTCAAGTTCCTCATAATGACCATTGATAATCTAAATTGCCTTCGGTCAGGTCAGTCCATTAGTTAAAACTATAGGTGAGGAAGGACCACAGTTTTTAAACATAAAATAGGCTGGAGTCTCTATGCACAGGAAGGGGGCACCTTCAAAACATCTAGATAACTGGGATCTATTTCTCAAAGATTGTTTTTCTAGAGTAAAGGAACAATTTTTAAACAGCTTACAGCTCAAACAGCTCAATTCAAACAACTTGCTACAGAAAGAGTCTGAAGGTCTAACACCAGCCAGTTCTAAGGAAACATCTTGGTCCCAGAGGGGCCAAGCCAAAGGCTTCTCACCTGGTTTCCATAGAACATCCCCTATTCCAAAGTAATGGGCTGACAGATGAATTGGCACAGCTTCAGTGAAGCAGCCCCTGCTCCTGAAGGAATAGGCTGAAAGCATCTCAGCCAGCTTTGTTTGAAACAATCTGTTCTCAAAATCAGACTGAAGTGCCAAATGAGTACTTGCACAGAGAACAAGGCCTTGACCAGAAAGAACAAAACCTTAAAATAGATCCCAAATAAAGCCTGGAGAGTTTCAAATGCAAAGGGGTGTGAGTGCAAATGCAGGAGAAACACTCAAATTCCTAAGTCAGTGAGAAAAGCAGTGAGTTCAGTGGGCTCAATTGTGGGCACCACATCTGTTTGCTCACCAGCGCTGGAGCCTTTGGGCAGTCTTCTCTGGTCCCTGTACAAGCCATCAAAATGTCGATCTAAAACAAATAGACTATAATATATTTCTCTGGCAAAGATGGGTTTATTCAGCAGAGAATTGCAATTCAGGCTCGGAAACCATGGCAAACCACGTGGAAGTCCATGTACAGCAAGAGAAAGAGAACACTTTTATAGAGAAGAAAAGGAAATTGGGACAGTTACAGTAAACAAAGAGTCCACGGTTTTTCACTGGCTGAGTTATTGAAGGAAAGAAGAGGGAGGGGGTGTCTTTCTTCTTCCTGTTGGGCTCTGCTATCAATTCAGCTTCCCCTTCTGGTCTCCTGACTTTATTTAATTAAGGTTTCCGCTTATTAATTTTCTATAACCCAAACTCATTGCTCTCTTCTATAAATCATCATTAATCCAAAATCCAAGATTCTAAAGAAAGTGAGATTCCAATTAGAGGAGATTTTCTGATGTGAACAGGGCACTTATTAAAAATTGTTTTACAGCCTTCAAAACCTGATAATTCAGAAAAATATAATTTCTTCATTTGTCAGTCATTTCTCCCATCTCTTCTCTGCACTGTGTCCCTCTTCTTCTTATTCTAACTCTCCTGTGATCTTTCCTAATTTCCTGTAATCAGCACCACCTCTCTCCATGCTTTGTCTCTGCTGTGAAGTATATACCACTGCTATTAGGAGAAGTTGACTGCTTTGGGTCTTAAAAGAGCATCTTTACTTGGTATTTCTAACAATCTCCTTTTCCTCTTCAGCAGACAGTTCATTCACTTCTGGAATCAACATGCCCTATCCAGAACTCCTCTTCTTCAAACAATCTCCTCCTTCAATATTCATCATCCCAGTAACTGGTTTCACTATCTCATTTGCCATCCAAGCATAGATGTTTTTCCCATTTTTTTCCTTTCTCAAATCTCGCATCTAATTGTCACCAATAGTTGTTGACTTTGCATTCAGTGTTATTTCCCAAGCCTTCCAATGCCTTGTCAACAGAAGTTCCCCATATATTTTTTCCAACTGAATTACTGCAAGGTTCACAAAGCTGTTAACTCTAGTCTTGTCCCTTATCATCCATATCCCCACTGTCACTAGTACAATTTTACTAATATGCAAATGGGATGTTTCTTCCTTGTTTAAAATCCCATGGTGGCTTCCTACATTTCAGAGTACAAAGCTCAAACTCCTTAGAATTACATACCAGGCTCTTCATGATCTGTCAGCTTTCTCTTATTATATGCTAGTCTTTCCCCCTCATACCCTTTTGTTCTATGTACATTTAAAGTGTCATGCTTCCAAATGACTCTGCATCAGTGCACACACAGTCTTCTTAAAATGCTTCACTCACCCTTCTTTCCCTAGAAAATCAATACTGAGACCTCAAAACAAGGTTCAAATATCACCTTGTTCCCTTCCCAAGTTATGAACTAATATTTTAATTTTTACTCTTTAGTCTTACACTATTTTCTAATCCAATATTTTCTGATATTTCCACAGAACTGTGACCTTAGAATGGCAGGGACTATATAGAATTGATGAAGTCAATTCAAAAATAAAAAAGCATACTTTCACTTCTAGCCAAGAAGATGTCACCAAGACAAGATTTACCTTACTGCACAAAATAACTAAAAAACTGGAAAATAAAATATATGAAACAACTGTTTTCAAGACATTGGACACCAGAGGAGAGTGATCCCTGAAAATAAGAAAATGAACAAGGTTAACTATGATTAACAGCTTACTGCCTGGAGAGCACACCTAAGTCATGACAAAGTGAAGGGGACCCTCAGGGAGAGCCTGGTGGTCTCCTTGAGTTGAGGAGATAAAGGGGATTCAGGGGAGACTAAGGTAACTAGAGTTCATAGGGCAGAGCACAGAGAGGAGAGACCGGCACAGAGGAGAATGATCCATTAGGTTTGTTTTGTCTTTAAATGAGTTGTTGTTATAAAATGGTTCTCTCTATCCCTGATAATATTATTTGTTCTGAAATTTAGTTTTATAATATTTATATAACCTGTTCAGCTTCAGATTTTTTTTAAAAATTGGTGTTAGGGTGATATATTGTTTTCCATCTTTCTGCTTTTAACCCATGTCCGGTTAAACACTTTATATTTCAAGTGTTTTGGGTTTTTTTTCCAGCATTACTAAGACATCATTGACATATTACCTTCTGTAAGTTGAGTACAGAATAGGTTTTCAAGTTCCCATTCTTTTCTTTTCTTCTTCCCATGTTATTAATCATTATCAGCTCTTGGGAATTGCTGTTGCTTCTAAATCCTAGAACATATAGGATGATTTTCTGACATGTTTCCTACTGCAATTAGGGACCCTCTAGAGGAAGTTTTGTCCCAAACTCTTGATGGAGTTACATTGATTGACATAAAGAGAAATGTGCTGAATGGCACCTAACAATTACTGAGCACTTACAGTGTGCAAGAACTGGTGTTTAGCACTTCACGTATCATGTCACCCTGGATTCTCACAACAACTTTTGAAATTGTGAGATTATATATATATATATACACACACACACACATACACACACACACATATATATGCATATACATATACTTATATGTACACATGGATACATATACACACATATATGCATATATATGCATATACATTTATGTTTACATATACACATATGCATGCATATAAACCAATTATATAAAGATACATTCCTAAAATTCTAGGACTTTCATTAGCTATTTTGCTCTTTATTTCCCATATGTACCCCTTAAATTTTACCCCCTTCAAGAGAATTTCTCATTCTGGCAGCCTTACACACTGGAGACATACAATACAAATTCATTAAATTCCCAGTACCCCCGATGTCTAAGTCAAAAGCAAAAAAACAGGCGTCTTCAGGACTCACACCTTATCTTATATCTCACACCTTATATAATAGATTCTTATGTCTATTTGCATCATGCTTACTAAAGTGTTTCAAAATGGGAGAGTGTATGCGTGGAGAGAGAGAGATAGAGAGGAAGACTAATAATAAATAGATTACGGACTATGCCATACAAAATGAAAGGAGAGGGCCCATAAACTGACTATTCAAGATATCCTCTAAAGTATGGATACATAGGCAGATAAACATCATGTCATCGATTATACCTTCAATGTTAACAATTAATAATTATCATATTATTATCTATGTTTCCAGACTAAATGTATAACCGATATGCTGGTGGGGAACTCAGCTTGCTCCCTTAATGAATTCCTGTTATTTCTGCTTCTAAAGGTCACATACAAGAGAATAATTATTACAGGAATGTTTCATTGAGATTTTTTCTGGACACGCTTGACAACATTATATGTGCAACAATCAGTCAACAAAATGCAATCATGAGATCCAGAGTTTATGACTTTAAAAAACATCAACTAAGAGCCCTGGCCACTGTGATTCATAAAATATGCAATAAGATGTTTTGAGAAAGATTGAAAAACAGGAAAAAAAAATGTGTGCTCCCAGCAGGCAAAATATTGCTGGCATTGTAAAAAATAACAAAATCTGATAACTCAATCCATTTCACATGTCAAAGAACAGACAATTTGTTTGGGTTACTTGGTTAAGTTTTCTATTTCTTATGGAATAAGTTCAAGAGTATTAAGTAAAGTAAATGTCTAGTGATTGTGGAGAGGCAAGTGACTGATAGTTGACTTTTACAATCAGACTGAAAAGATATTTATGCAACAAGTGACTTATCCTTTGCTTCACCAATATAGTTTTGTTTTACTTTCAGAAGAAATAAAAGAAAATCAAATATTAGCCAACTTATGTTAATACGATCTATGTCCCTATGGCTAGGGGAAAAAAAATATGATGATCCATAGCATCTGGTGGCAACAAAAAGTAAATTGGTGCTTTGGTTAAAAGAAAGGATGGGTCTGCGTCAGAATGACAAAACTGCATCAATATGAATAAAATAAATTAAAGCAGTATTGGGATACAACACATGGATTAAATAAATACAAGTCCATGTTGATATAAATAAATGATTGAATATATAAATAATGGCAGAGAAGGGATAAATCTTCCTTATAAAATAATTCCAAATAATAAATGTAGAAAAATGAGGGAAATAAAAAATCACCATTAGAGCACCTCAGTAATAACAGCTGCAGCTAAGATTCTCTGAAGAATGCTAAAATTAGTGGGCAAAAGTTTAAAAGAAATAGGACATTTGCATAGTCTGAAAGTGTCTCTGATTAAACATTTATTAATTAATGTGGTGGCTTTAACTTATGTCCATAAATTATTTGATATTCCTGTCTCCAGAAACTGGAGCTTAATTCCTTTCCCCTTGAGTGTGGGCCAGACTTAGTGACTTACTTCTGTCAAATATAATATGGAAGTGGGAAAATATTATAAGGAAGTCTCTGACGAAACTATGAAGAAATTGGGGGAATTCCCTGGTGGTTCAATGGTTAGGACTTGGCGCTTTCACTGCCAAGGGCCCGGAGGTTCCATCCCTGGTCAGGGAACTAAGCGGCCAAAAATAATAAAATAAAATAAAAAGAAATTGGCAGACATCACCTTAACCAAGCAATCAAATTTAATGGCACCAGTAATAAATCAGGCTCGTATAATGTCAGGACACAGAAGCCAACCAGAAATAACTTTCAATGGCCATAGTTAGAACAATATAAACAACAAAATTAATTATCTATCTATCTATCTATATGATGCAATAAGAAGAGCACTTCATTTCTGTGGTATTTTTTCCAAATATCTATAACCCCAATCTAATTATGAGATCTATTCAGCCAAACCTACATTGAGACACTCCACAAAATACCTGACCATCACTCTTACAAAGTGTGCAGGTCATGAAAGACAAGGAAAGCCTTAGAAATCATCACAGATTATAGGAGATTATGTAGACATGATAACTAAATGCAATGTGGAATCTTGGATTGGATTTTAAAATAAAGAAAGGACGTTAGTAAAGAAACTCTAGAAATCCAAATAGTCTGAAGTTAAATTAAAAGTGTTGCATCAATGTTAATTTCTTCATTTTGGTACGTGTACTGTGGTTACAGAGGATGTCAACAGTAAGGGAAGCTGGGTGAAAGATACATAGAAATTTTGTGTGCTATCTGTGAAATCTTCCGTAAATCTAAAATGATTGAAATAAAGTTTAAAAATGAAAGCTAACCCCCAAAACAACTCTTTTGTAAATGTTTAAACTTTCATGTGGGTCCTGGACTCTAAACACTCACTCTAAAGGAGTTTTATTTAACAAAGATGATGGACGTATAT
The DNA here is from genome assembly GCF_965194805.1 of Balaenoptera borealis. NCBI lineage: Eukaryota > Metazoa > Chordata > Mammalia > Artiodactyla > Balaenopteridae > Balaenoptera > Balaenoptera borealis. Next base: position 97,039,218 of record NC_138874.1, on the reverse strand, counting down.
TTTTGAAAGTGTAGCACTACTTCTTATGAAGTTAATTGAGGGTTTCTTCTGAAGTCTAAAACTCGGAATAAGGGGTATATTGTGGCTCAAATAACCTTGCCTGTACTTCCCCTCTACTAACCACATATATATATATGTGTGTGCATTCATGCAGTTGTGTTGTGAGTGTGTGTTCACACAAATGTTAAGAATTCTACAGAAACGCAGGCACCCAAACTCCAGATTGTCATATTGAAAACAGAATGTGTTTAGTAATTAAGAGGTTAAATCTATTAATTAATTAATTGAAAGTAATTGAGTTCATGTCTCCATAGTTGTCAGAAATAAATCAGAGCCTGAGACAAGACTGTTTAAGGTACAAGTGAATTCTGAGAGTGAGCAACTTACCTAGGTTGACTGATACTTCTTTCTGAGATAAGTAAATTTTAAAGCAAATTTATGTCAACCTTAAGCATATCTTCAACTAATGTTGACTATCTGATGATTGGTGTCAGCTGGGAATGCCTTGGTAAACAAAACCACCAGAGCCTGGCCTGCCCTTATAGAGCATATATTCTAGCTGGGTGTAGGGTTGAACGGAAATGAAATAATAAATTAAACAGTGTACATGTATAAATTCATGTACTTGCTGGTTTCTGTTGTGAAAGAGGTGCATTTAATGCCAGGTCTTATCCCACATATGCCTGAGGACATCCCTAGAAGAACATGCTAGAATCATTCCCACTGTGCAGGTGGGGAGACAGACAGGCCTTGAGAGATACAATGTCTTACCCAGGATGGAGAACAGGAAACCCTAGAGTGAGAGGTTTTTCACATGCTGTAGACATAGGTTCAACCCTTAACTCAACACAACTGGTCATTTACCAGGAGGTTACTTAAGTAAAAACTGCTGTGAGGAAAATAAGACAAGATTATGTAAGAAAGAATTACCGTGTATATCTTTTTAGATTAAGTGTCCAAAGAAGACCTCTCTGAGGAGGCTGCTGCTTTAAACTAGTGTCTTGCAGCTTTGAACCCACCCTTCCGTACCCTTTTCATGATATTGAAGCTGGAACCCTGCCAAACATGTATTTACTTCGTCCACTGCTTCTTATCAAAATTTGCCAGTAAGTGGGACGGAAAGAAGTCTGAATATCTCCAGAAGTGAAGAGACGTACTTCTTTCTGTTGCTGTCAGCATAATCCCAGCCAGTTTTTGTTACCACAGTAGTGGGAGTTCATCCTACCAGCAGCAGTTCATTCTAGAATACAACAATTTACTTTATTCCCAACTCTCCCTGATCACATCCCAATAAGAAGCCAGCACCAGCTGTCCAGCGCCCATTCTCCAGAGGATCATATTCTAGCTCCTCTGAACCCCACTTCTAAACCCTGAGACATTAGTACCAGCTAAGCAGCAAGCCCACCCCATATTTATAAATGCAAAATCTTCTAAGATCTTGCATTTTAATTATTCTAATTGATTTTCATTTCCCCCCAGCCCCCCGAGTCGCTAGCTGCTTACTTCACTTAATGATATGAACTCTGCCCGTTTGGCACCTTCAGTTCTCTGAGACCAGTTGACCAATTTTCTGTTAGACAACCCTGCGTGGTTTCACTGTCAGCCAGAAGATTCCTAATCTCACACTCATCTAACTCCAACCCTGGTTTAAGAAACGGCAATGTGGAAACATTCAGGAAAGGAATAATGATGTACTTTTTAAAAATTATTACATGTTTTTTTTTTAAAAAAAAAACCAGTAGCTGGACTATGATACCCACTTGGAAGTAATGAGGCACCCCTCTTATCCAAGCTAAGATGGGGTCAAGGAGACATAGTGGAGAGTCAGGACTTTGAGCACCGCCCAGTAGGAAGGCAGATGAGATGTCAGAGGAGGCCACATGTGGAGCAGTAACAAGGCACTCTTACCCATCCCAGGGAAGGTAGTATCAGCAGGTACTACTAGTGGAAGTCAAACCTCCCACCCCCACCAGGCAGTAATGAGGACTCCACCACACTCAGGAATCCGTGGACGCAGAGTGGAGAATGTGGACTTCTACTCCCACCTGGCAGTAATAAAGCTGTACACTCCGTTCCCTTGCTGAAACATTGTCAGAGGAAGCCAGCTCATACAAAGAATGTAAATAAGATCTAGGTTCTTATAAAATAATAACAAAATGCTAAGTTTCAATTGAAATTCACTCATCATGCCAGAACCAGGAAGATCTTAAACCGAATGGAAAAAGTCGATTAGTCGATTGATGCCAATATCAGAATGACAGAGAGAGACAGAAGAGAACTAAGGCAGAATATTCCCCCTGCCCTCTGGGTGTATTTTCAAAGATTTCTACGGTGTATGATACCCCGGGTAGAGAAGAGGCAGCAAAAATGCATTATGATTTTGGTTTCCTAACAGTTGAAGATGGAGACCTCTAAATCTAGGCTTGAATAACAAACCTGAGGTTCGGCCAGCATCAGAGAGGTGGGTAGGTAGCTTGATGAGGTCATTGTTGAGAGGGTTTTCCTCGTGATTGCAAGCCTAACGTCTGCAATAGCATCTCAGGAAAATGAGGCAGTCTCGTACAGAATAAATTGCACCTTAACGCTTTATCTTCAAAAGAAGTAGGATAAAGAATAAAGTGCCATCTGTTTTTAGTAAAGTGGATAGGCTATATAAAGCGAGTTTTTGAAGGAAACGTCCTTTTGACAGAGGCTACAGTAAATGTTCATTATTGGACAAATGTGTTGCACCGTATTTTATCAATTAAATCAATTAGACCTCATCACAAAGATATTTTTCCGTATTTTCAGGTATTATCTGTAGTTCTGGTAAAGGAAAATATATAAACCTGGTGTATTTTATATAACTCATTATCTTGGGAGGTTAATGACAAATGGAATAGATAGACATATGATTCTATACCCAGAAGATAAATTCCTCAAAGAAGAGCTTATGCTACATACCTTTTAATATGAATCAGGGTTTCTTAACTTTAGCACTATTGACATCTTGGGACTGATAATTCTTGGTTGTGGGATGCTGTCCTATGCATTATAGTATGTTTAGCAGCATGCTTGGTTTCCAAACAGTAGTTGCTAGTAGCATCTCTCCTCCACAGCTATGACAACCAAAAATTGTCTCCAGACATTGCCGAATACCCTGCGGGGGGGCAAAATTGTCCTAGGCTAAGAAACACTAATGTAAATAAACTTTTAATATAGTGCTGTGGTCAGTATTTCAAACAGAAAATGGAGAGATATTTGGATGAGCGTTCTTCCACCTAGAGCAATGGTATATGCAAGAATGGTTGGCAGGACAGCTTGAAGGAGGAAATTGTGTCTATGTTCTGATGGGGTTCAGGATATGACATCTTGCCATACTGAATATTTTAAACTGTAGTAGTTGGAGAAAACAGCAGAAGCAGGGAGGTCTTTCTGACCTTTCTCTCTGCCATTCTCCCCTGAAGCAGGTCATAAGACCCTCATGTGACAGGTGCCCTCCCCATACAAGGAGGAAAAAAACATCCTTGTCTCCAAGACTGATGGACACTGAGAAGAACCCACAGAACAGACCTTGTTAAGTTCCTCCCACTGTACAATACTTAGTTCATACTCTTTGTCCTATCATATTTCTCCACAACTGTCCACTCTTCATCAAACTGAGCATAAAACCACTCCACTTTAACCATTTCTTCAGGTCCTTATTTCCTTATGAAGGCTCCCTTGTCACATAAAACTTATATTACATAAATGTATATGCTTTTCTCCTATTAGTCTGTCTTCTTCAGTTTAATTTTCAGACCCAGCCAGGAACCTTAAGAGGGTCAAGGAACATTTTTCACTCCCCTACATTTCTTATCTGTTGTATCCCCAGGGTTCAAAATGCCCACACACTAAAGATCAGAAATTGACATATGGATTAATGAATAAAGAACTGAATGTCAATGAAAAATTTTAACTTACAAGTGGGACTTACTAGTTGTCTTCAATTCCTTACGGATATGCTCAATGGGGGAAAAATTGTGTTTGTTGTGTTTGATGTTAAGAGTGTTATCCCAGAGCAGTGAGTTTGATTTGATTCAGGAGAGTACAGTTCCAAATAAGGAAACATGCTATGTTATCTCTCAATATATTCCTGCTTCTCTAGGGTAGGAATTACATATCCCTTGATCACTATTATGTTTCCCTTGCTAGCTGAGTGACTACTAAATAGTAGACATTTGTTTTTAAAATTACATACACTCATAAGTGGAAAAGTTTAGCACTTTTAAAATATAAAATCAAAGAGTTCCCCAATCATTGGAGTTATTTGGCACTCCCCAAATGATTACACAAAGTGGATCTTATAACAAGAAGGCAGGCATCAGGTAGGGGTGGAACTACATGATAAGACTATTTGCCTATTCTGACCATGATATTGTAGAATTCCATTAAATTTATGCACATAATTTGACTACTTTTTACATGACTGTTAGGAAAATCTGTCCCACCATCTGTAAAGCATTCCTCAAAAGATGAAGCTCCTTGTTCGTGTGAGATGAGCGAGCTGGACCTCTTATCATGGGGCCATGAGATGGTTTAAAAACACTTAAAAAGCCCTTCTTTTTCTTATTCTTCCAGATCATCTCACCCTGTTACATAAATTTCAGAATTTTTAGGTTTCCCAGAACTGTGGTAGGAGGCCCCCTTGCTAGAGGCTAACTAAATAAAATTTTCTTCCTAAACAGTGGCTGATTATGGGATTTCTGTCAGGGAATACACCATGGAAGCCAAGCTATAGTCAATAAAACTTATGTTGTTAAATGTTCCTGAAGTGCTGCTCCAAAGTGTCATACAAATATTACATATTGTGATGTGTGTGCATTCCCTTCCTTGTGGATGTATTAACAGAGTAAACAGAGAGCAGTAACTGCAGGGTCCTTAGGGCCCCCTAGCTCCTGGAGTACCTTTTCTCTGGGGAAAAAGTCACATTGGTTGAAATTCCTTTTCTGCTGGAAATATTCTTTATTGGAAGGTATCCCCAGAGCAACACTGTCTGGTGCCACAGAAGAGCATCTTAGTTTTAAAAATAGCACCTGCTGAGGTTTTCTTAATCTGCCTGGAAATGATTGTGTGCCATTTGGGCATTTGCCTGCTTATTTCATCTCTCGTGCACATATTGCCCCACAAAAACATAATTTAATGTTTTCATTTTTCCTTAATTTAAAAATAGCTTCAGCATTTGAGAGCCAATAGAAATAATAATTAGTAATAAATAGTGGTTTCAAAATGCTGAAAAATCTGCAAAAGAGACTGTAGTAGATTATAAAATGGTCACAATACTTTGCAATACCTCTGATTTAAAGATGGGGTTTGAATCCCCAACCCGTTCTGCTGTGCTGTGGTATTTTGACTTGCCTATGGCAAAGGTTACCTTGTGCAGGTTTCTGGCCAAGGCTTCAGGATGCCTTGCAGCTCCAGCTGTTGCTGCTTTTGGATTCCTGCACCCTTGTGTGAAGAAACTGAATTCAACCCTACCCCCCAATTCAACCCTACCCCCCTTTTCCCTTTTGGTAGCCATAACTTTGTTTTCTATGTCCGTGAATCTATTTCTGTTTTGTAAATAGTTCATTTGTATCATTTTTCAAGATTCCACATGTAAGCGATATCATATAATATTTGTCTTTCTCTGTCTGATTTACTTTACTTAGTATGATAACCTCTAGGTCCATCCATGTTGCTGCAAATGGCATTATTTCATTCTTTTTATGGTTGAGTAGTATGCCATAGTGTGATATATATCACATCTTCTTTATCCATTCATCTGTCAATGGACATTTAGGTTGCTTCCATGTCTTGACTATTGTAAATAATGCTGCTGTGAACATTGGGGTGCCTGTATCTTTTTGAATTAGAGTTTTATCCAGATATATGCCCAAGAGTGGGATTGCTGGATCATATGGTAGCTCTATTTTTAGTTTGTTAAGGAACCTCTATACTGTTATCCATAGTGGCTGTACCAATTTACATTCCCACCAACAGTGTAGGAGGGTTCCCTTTTCTCCACACTCTCTCCAGCATTTGTTATTTGTAGACTTTTTGATGATGGCCATTCTAACCAGTATGAGGTGATACTTCATTGTAGTTTTGATTTGCATTTCTCTAATAATTAGTGATGTTGAGCATTTTTTCATGTGCCTGTTGGCCATCCGTATGTCATCTTTGGAGAAATGTCTATTTAGGTCTTCTGCCTATTTTTTGATTGAGTTTATACTGAGTTGTATGAGCTGTTTGTATACTTTGTAAATTAATCCATTGTCAGTAGCATTGTTGCAAATATTTTCTCCCATTCCACAGGTTGTCTTTTCATTTTGTTTATGGTTTCCTTTGCTATGCAAAAGTTAAGTTTAATTAGGTCAAATTTGTTTATTTTTGCTTTTATTTCCATTACTCTAGGAGACAGGTCCAAAAAGATCTTGCTGTGATTTATGTCAGAGTGTTCTGCCTATGTCTTCCTCTAGGAGTTTTATAGTATCCAGTCTTACATTTAGGTGCTTAATCCATTTTTAGTTTATTTTTGTATATGGTGTTAGAGAATGTCCTAATTTCATTCTTTTGCATATAGCTGCCCATTTTTCCCAGCACTTATTGAAAAGACTGTCTTTTCTTCATTGTATATTCTTGCCTCCTTTGTAGTACTTTAATTAACCATAAGTACATAGGTTTATTTCTGGGCTTTCTATCCTGTTCCATTGATCTTTGTGTCTGTTTCTGTGTCAGTACCATACTGTTTTGATTACTGTAGCTTTTTAGTATAATCTGAAGTCAGGGAGCCTGATTCCTCCAGCTCTGTTCTTCTTTCTCAATATTGTTTTGGCTATTTAGGGACTTTTGTGTTTCCATACAAATTTAAAAATTTTTTGTTCCAGTTCTGTGAAAAATGCCATTGGTAGTTTGATGGGGATTTCATTGAATCTGTAGATTGCCTTGGGTAGTATGGTCATTTTAACAATATTGATTCTTCTAATCCAAGAACATGGTATATCTTTCTATCTGTTTGTGTCATCTTCAATTTCTTTCATCAGTGTCTTATAGTTTTCAGGGTACAGGTCTTTTGCCTCCTTGTGTAGGTTTATTCCTAGGTATTTTATTCTTTTTGATGAAATGGTAAATGTGATTGTTTTCTTAGACTACAAACTTACAGTAAGTCCAGCTGAAATCAACCAGAGAACTCCCAACTGACTCCCATTATTGTGAGCTAAAAAAAGGTCGTTGTTTTAAGCTACCAAATTTTAGTATAGTTGGTTACATAGCAAAAAATAACTGATTCAGAAATAGCTTCATAAAAATGAGGTAATGTGGTAACAAATTTAGATCATGTGTGTGTTTTTAATTCTTCTTCTAGAATGCAAACTTATCAAAGCAGTCAGCTCATCTTTCTTGCTTGTGGCTGTATGGTCAGTAACTAGAACAATACATGAGGAAGAGTTAATGAATTCAATTTAGTGGCAAATACTTTCAGTGTGACACTGTCTTAATTTTATAAGATCTGTCCTCCCTTTAAACTCTAAGAAAACTTCTATCAAGGGGTAACCTCTGTCCAAATCAAACCAGAAGATCTCACTCATAGGTGTGGTTCGAATTTTCCTCTCATCCTGAAATACATCACACAAAGAATGGTAGCAAGCAGTCAGTCTCTCTCTCTCTCTCTCTCTCTTCCCATCCCTTCTCTTTGTCTATAAAGTAGAATTTAACATACAGCATGCCTTGCCCCAGTAGTCCAATAGTTAATCAGCCACAGGCAACTGGCTACAACTGGTTTTAGAGTTGGGTTGCTGTCAACCATAATATCTAAAGATGCTTGTCTTTGGAGAAAATAGCTTTCCCTAAGACAAGACTGTGATAGTGATATAAGAGACACAGCTCTCAGTTGTCGTTTAAAATAACTCTGTTTGCAGACAAGAATAATATCATGCCCACTTCAGGGGATAAACTTCTCTTGACTGGACTGCGGTTTGGGAGAAGAGAAGAGCTAGGGATTATATTTCCCTAATTAGGTATGAAAGATAGCAAAATATTGTCCTGACACATTCACAGAAGGCAACAGCAATCTTATAAATTCTATAAACACAGACAAACCTGAAAATTTGCAAGCTAACATCAGATGGCTAATGTCAATGTGTACTCAGGGCAAACAAACGAACAAACAAAAACGAAAACTAACTACAGTCTCAATCAGTAGGGGAAAGAGTCAAACGTTATAACTTAGATTGTAATAAAATGCTGAATTTCATATTTGATTGTTATTAATTGCAGGGCACAGTTCATTGCTTCATATTATAAATATGTTTATGTAAAAGAAATGAATACATATTTACATAAAAGGAACTACCATGTTTATGTTTTATTTAGTTAATAAATAAATTGATGTGGGGAAATAACTTGACGGGATTGATCAGTTAACTTCTATCAGTTTCCTACAAAACAATTTGAATTTCAAAATGTTACTAGTAATTGGTTAATATTCTGATTAGTAAGTGCTACCCCTACACTCCACCCCCTCTAAAAGTGGATCCTTAGATCAGCAGCCACTAGGGAAGAAGGATTTAAAATCAAAACTTATTATTTTACTACTGCAGCAAAGGCATATATAGACAGGTTTAGAAACAGATCATCAATTTTTTAGCCTGTTCCTTTAGCACTCATTTAATGATTGATGCCATTTAATCATGGTGAGGATGGCAGGAGTGAGGTAGAACAGCTAAGGAAGCAGAATAAGGAAGCCTAACTTAATTCCTCCTTCCCTTTTCTGTGTGTTGTTCAACCCTAGAAACACTAGCTGGCATTTAAGTATAGGTTTATATATATACACACACATATATATAAATTCAGTTCTGTAGTTGCTCTAGCCACATTTCAAGGGCTTGGTACCCACATGTGACTACTGCTTGCCATTTTAGACAATAGAAGTATAGAACATTTTCATCATCTCACAAAATTCTATTGACCAGCATTGTTCTAGAGTATGGTTTCATCCTTCTAAAATCCCACTCAAAAACTACCATAGCCAAGTATGGGTGCAATTTTGTTTTAGATGAAAACTTTTATTCATATTAATTTTTAAGTTGAAGTATAGTTGATTTACAATATTGTGTTAGTTTCAGATATACAGCAAAGTGATTCAGTTATATATATATATATTTTTTTCATATCCTTTTCCATTATAGATTATTACAAGATATTGAATATAGTTCCCCGTGCTAGACAGAAAATCCTTTTTGTTTATCTATTTTATATATAATGGTGTGTATCTGCTAATCCCATACTCCTAATTTATCCCTGCCACCCCCCCACCTTGGGGAATCATAAATTTGTTTTTCATGTCTGTGAGTCTGCTTCTGTTTCGTAAATAAGTTCATTTGTGTTATTAATAGTTTCAGGTTCCCTCTAAGTTAAAAATGCATGTAGCAAGACTTCTCATTGAATTTAAAGTGTTTGTGCTCATCATGGCTCTTCAAGAAAAAAGTATAATATATGCATTGATTCCTAAAGTTATTTAACCTAAGAAACCTATTTTTAAAGTTTTTCACTGGGCTCTTCTTATTAAGAACTCATAGTTCTGTTGGCAACATTCAGTTTGCTTTATCAAAAAGTACCAGCTAGCAATACATAAATTCCAGCAACCCTCCTCAAAAGGCCACAAATTTTCTCTGCACCAAGGAAAGTTGCCCATCCAAGGAAAATTGTGTTTATGTTAATGGCAGAGCCTGCATATTCTCTCAAATTCTCTCTTATCCTATAGATTTAGTAGGTTATTAAAACTAAACTTCATAGCAATAGGCTAGATTTCTTCAGTCATTCTAACATAAGTAAGGGTAAGGTGAGTCACTAAGATTCACTATTGTGATTTATCAATCACCAAAGCATTTACATTGGTCCTTAAGTCTCATGAAGTAGAGAAAAAGTGATGGAAATTCAAATAACAAGATAGGACTTGTCATTCCCCTTTCAGTAAGCAACTAATGCTCAAGTATTTTAAATGTTTCTCTAACTTATAGAACTGGTAAGTGGTGGAGCTGAGATGGAAGAACAGGGCTTCTGATTCCAAAAAACCTTTTTCCCCTTCTTCAGCCACAGCTCTGACCAATGCAACTGGCCCTTCTTGATGGGAGGAAAAAGAATTTTAGACTCATTCAAATAATAAGAGCTGAAATAGAGCATCCTGTTAAAAAAGAGTACAATAAGAGGCAAAGAGCAGTCACTGGACCATAGTCACTGCTCCAAAGAGCAGTCATTGGACCATAGTCCCTGCCTGAGCTGAGAACATGATGTTTGTTCCTTGATTCGGGTTCAGTTCTGCCACCTGAGAATCATTCTCTGCAACTCCTGGGTCTACCTTCACGCCCCCAGTTCCATTCTCTGAATCATTTTTTTTTTCTTAATTGCAATTCTCTTAAAATCTTCATGGGGTTCTTCTTAATGTTTTGGGGTTCAGTTTATTAGAAGAAGTCACACCTGCAAATCTTTCCAAGACAGATTCCTCTCTGCTTGGGCTGAGAGCCAGAATGTGGAAGACAACACTCTTAAGATTCTTAAAAGCCTCTTTATCTTGTTAAGAGGGTCTATGAAGCATGGTTTTAAATTCTTTCGAAATCTTAACAGAAGGCTTTGCTTTTAACCCTTTTAAATGTTATTTATCCTCATGACATTTTTTACTTTGAGAGAGGAATTTGGCTTTTGGATAGGCTGGTAATGAAAAATAGTTTTATTTTTGAATCCAGAAAATCCTGGCTCATTTATATTTCATATAAATGTTGCCTGCAATCAGAATAGTTCTTTGTCTATATTCAAGATCGAAAGATAGATAGATAAATAGATAGATAGATATCCATATCTTATCATCTGTCACTGAAAGAGACCAGATGGCACTGTCAGTGATTTGCCTAGAGATCTTCTTAGCCAAACCACCAGTTCATTATGTACATTTTATATTTTCCATTTTACCCAGGTGACAATGTTTTTGCCAAACTTTCTGCCACCCCACCACATTACAGGGTTGATTTTTATCCACACACCTGTACTAATTTCTTCCCTGTCCTTCCAGCCTCCATCATCAGTCTGCCTGAGCTTTTTTCAACTTGTCTACCACCCAGTCCAATTTCATTGCCACATTTCGTAAAATTTTGTTACAGCAGCACCCCGATTCTAGGTACCAAATTCTATTCCAATAAGCTATTGCTGTGTAACAAACTACTCCAACACATAATGGCTTAAATTATAAATATTGTAGTTCAGGGCTTTGGGCAAGGCTTGCGCTACGTAATACTTCTGTTCTCATAGAATTAATGTAGGTCAGTGGACTGTATTCATCTGCAGAATGAGTTGTTCTGGAGGATCAAAAATGGCTTCATTCACATCCTTTGTACCTGGATATGGATGGCTGAAATTCTGGGCTCACATGGGAATCTCAAGCTAAGCATTTGTATGTTGCTTCCTCATTATGGAGGTTTCAGGTTGGAATTTCTTACTTGCTGGCTCAACACTCTTAGGAGTTTTTTAAGAGACCTACATGGAAGCTACAAGGCTTCTAATGACCTAGCATCAGATACCTCAGAACATTACTTCTCCATATACATTTGGTCAAGCAAGTCACTAATACCAGATTCAATAGGATAGCATTTCCTTCTAGGTAGTAGGAAAAGTAGCAAATTATTTTTCATCTATCTCTAATCATGAAAGAGTTTTCTTCTAGATGGTTTTTCATAGGAATGTGAAGTGTGGGCTCACACTAGATAAAAATATAAACTGCAGATACCTTTTTGTTCTCCAGAGATTTTTTTCTTCTCTAACCAGTTTTTCACTGAAACCTCAGTGTTTTCCCAGCTTTATACATTTGTTCAATAATCAATTAGATCTTTTGCTATAAATGACTGAAAATCTGACTAAAATCAGATTTTCAGATACAAAAATTTTTTTTAAATCTTGGTCCAAAGAACAATTTTTCTGACCCAAGTAATGGAAGGGACTATTGTGGCTGGCTTCAGATGATGTTTAAACTAGTGGATCAAAGGATGCCATAAGGTCTCAATTTCTCCATTTTATGACTCTAGATTGAGTCAAGTCTCAGGTCTGTGCATGGAAGAAATTCTGTAAGATTTTTTAGGCCTCTATATTTCCATGTTCAAATCCAGTGGCAAAGAAGCATACATTTTCAGGATTAGTTCTGATTGGACTTGAACCAACCATTATGGAGAGGGTAATATAAACTATGGGCCTAGATCACATGCCAGGGTTTGCATACACTCCTGGAGCAAGGCTGTGTGTGAAGTCATATGGATTTAAAAAGCATGAAAGTAGGACAGGTGCTTCCACAGAAAAAAATGGGTTATTTTTACTAAGGAAATAAAGACCTAGATTGGTTCAAGATGGCAGAGTAGAAGGACGTGCACTCACTCCCTCTTGCAAGAGGACTGAAATCACAACTAACTGCTGAACAATCATTGACAGGAAGACACTGGAACTCACCAAAAAAGATACCCCACATCCAAAGAAAAAGGAGAAGCCTCAATGAGACAGTAGGAGGGACACAATGACAATAAAATAGAATCCCATAACCACTGGGTGGGTGACTCACAAACTGGAGAACAGTTATACCACAGAAGTCCACCCTCTGGAGTGCAGGTTCTGAGCCCCACATCAGGCTTCCCAACCTGGGGGTCTGGCAACGGGAGGAGGAATTCCCAGAGAATCAGACTTTGAAGGCTAGGGGGATTTGATTGCAGAACTTTGACAGGACTGGGGGAAACACAGACTCCACTCTTGGAGGGCACACACAAAGTACTGTGTGCATTAGGACCCAGAGGGAAGGAGCAGTGACCCCATAGGAGACTGAACCAGACCTACCTGCTAGTGTTGCAGGGTCTCTTGCAGAGGCAGGGAGCGGCTGTGGCTCACCACGGGGACAAGGACACTAGCAGCAGACGTTCTGGGAAGTACTCCTTGGCGTGAGCCCTCCCAGAGGCTGTCATTTGCCCCACCAAGGACCCTCTGGGCTCTGGTGCTGGGCCCCTTCAGGCCAAACAACCAACAGAGAGGGAACTCAGCCCCACCCATCAGCAGACAAATGGATTAAAGTTTTACTGAGCTCTGCTCAACAGAGAAACACCCAACTCTACCCACAACCAGTCCCTCCCATCAGGAAGCTTGAACAAGCCTCTTAGATAGCCTCATCCACCACAGGGCAGACAGCAGAAGCAAGAAGAACTACAGTCCTGCAGACTCTGGAACGAAAACCACATTCACAGAAAGATAGACAAAATGAAAAGGCAGAGGACTATGTACCAGATGAAGGAACAATATAAAACCCCAGAAAAACAACTAAATGAAGTGGACATAGGCAACCTTCCAGAAAATGAATTCAGAATAATGATAGTAAAGATAATCCAGGACCTCGGAAAAAGAATGGAGGCAAAGATCAAGGAGATGCAAGAAGTGTTTAACAAAGACCTAAAAGAATTAAAGAACAAACACCTAGAAGACTTACAGAACAAACTAACAGAGATGAACAATACAATAACTGAAATGAAAAATACACTGGAAGGAATCAATAGCAGAATAACTGAGGCAGAAGAACGGATAAGTGACCTGGAAGACAGAATGGTGGAATTCACCACCACAGAACAGAATAAAGAAAAAAGAATGAAAAGAAATGAAGACAGACTAAGAGACTTCTGGGACAACATTAAACACAACAATATTCACATCATAGGGGTCCCAGAAGAAGAGAGAGAGAAAGGACCAGAGAAAATATTTGGTGAGATTATAGTCAAAAACTTCCCTAACACATGAAAGGAAGTAGCCACCCAAGTCTAGGAAGTGCAGAGAGTCCAGGCAGGATAAACCAAGGAGAAAGATGCTGAGATACATAGTAATCAAATTGACAAAAATTAAACACAAAGAAAAATTATTAAAAGCAACAAGGGAGAAACAACAAATAACATACAAGAGAACTCCCATAAGGTTAACAGCTGATTTCTCAGCAGAAACTCTACAAGCCAGAAGGGAGTGGCACGATATATTTAAAGTGATGAAAGGGAAGAAACTGCAACCAAGATAACTCTACCCAGCAAGGATCTCATTCAGATTCTATGGAGAAATCAAAAGCTTTACAGACAAGCAAAAGTTAAAAGAATGCAGCACCACCAAACCAGCTCTACAACAAATGCTAAAGGAACTTCTCTAAGTGGGAAACACAAGAGAAGAAAAAGACCTACAAAACCAAACCCAAAACAATTAAGAAAATGGTAATAGGAACATACATATCGATAATTACCTGAAATGTGAATGGATTAAATGCTCCAACCAAAAGACATGGGCTTGCTGAATGGATATAAAAACAAGACCCATATATATGCTGTCTAAACGAGACCCACTTCAGACCTAGGGACAAATACAGACTGAAAGTGAGGGGATGGAAAAAGATATTCCATACAAATGGAAATCAAAAGAAAGCTGGAGTAGCAATACTCATATCAGATAAAATAGACTTTAAAATAAAGAATGTTACAAGAGACAAGGAAGGACACTACATAATGATCAAGGGATCAATCCAAGAAGAAGATATAACAATTATAAATATATACACACCCAACATAGGAGCACCTCAATACATAAGGCAAATGATAGCAGCCATAAAAGAGGAAATCAACAGTAACACAATAATAGTGGGTGATTTTAACACCCCACTTTCACCAATGGACAGATCACTCAGAAAATAAATAAGGAAACACAAGCTTTAAATGACACAATAGACCAGATAGATTTAATTGATATTTATAGGACATTCCATCTGAAAACAGCAGAATACACTTTCTTCTCAAGTGCACATGGATCATTCTCCAGGACAGATCACATCTTCGGTCACAAATCAAGCCTCAGTAAATTTAAGAAAATTGAAATCATATCAAGCACCTTTTCCAACAACAACGCTATAAGATTAGAAATAAATTACATGGAAAAAACCCATAAAAAACACAAACACATGGAGGGTAAACAATACCTTACTAAATAACCAAGAGATCACTGAAGAAATCAAAGAGGAAATCAAAAAATACCTAGAGACAAATGACAACGAAAACACGATGATCCAAAACCTATGGGATGCAGCAAAAGCAGTTCTAAGAGGGAAGTTTATAACAACACAATCCTACCTCAAGAAACAAGAAAAATCTCAAATAAACAATCTAACCTTACACCTAAATGAACTAGAGAAAGAAGAACAAACAAAACCCAAAGTTAGTAGAAGGAAAGAAATTATAAAGATCAGAGCAGAAATAAATGAAATAGAAACAAAAAAACAATAGCAAAGGTCAATAAGACTAAAATCTGGTTCTTTGAGAAGATAAACAAAATTGATAAACCTTTAGGCAGACTCATCAAGAAGAAGAGGGAGAGGACTCAAATCAATAAAATTAGAAATGAAAAAGGAGAAGTAACAACAGACACTGCAGAAATACAAAGCATCCTAAGAGACTACTATAAGCAACTCTTTGCCAATAAAATGGACAATCTGGAAAAAGTGGACAAATTCTTAGAAAGGTATAACCTTCCAAGACCGAACCAGGAAGAAATAGAAAATATCTACAGACCAATCACAAGCACTGAATTTGAAACTGTGATTAAAAATCTTCCAACAAACAAAAGTCCAGGACCAGATGGCTTCACAGGTGAATTCTATCAAACATTTAGAGAAGAGCTAACACCCATCCTTCTCAAACTCTTCCAAAAAACTGCAGAGGAAGGAACACTCCCAAACTCATTCTATGAGGCCCCCATCACCCTGATACCAAAACCAGACAAAGATATCAAAAATAAAAAAAACTACAGACCAATATAACTGATGAAACTAGGTGCAAAAATCCTCAACAAAATACTAGCAAACAGAATCCAACAACACATTAAAAGGATCATACAGCATGATCAAGTGGAGTTTATCCCAGGGATGCAAAGATTCTTCAATATATGCAAATTAATCAATGTGATACACCATATTAACAAATTGAAGAAGAAAAACCACATGATCCTCTCAAAATATGCAGATAAAGCTTTTGACGAAATTCAACACCCATTTACGATAAAAACTCTCCAGAAAGTAGGCATAGAGGGAACTTACCTCAACATAATAAAGGCCATATATGACAAACCCACAGTCAACATCGTTCTCAATGGTGAAAATGTGAAACCATTTCCTGTAAAATCAGAAACAAGACAAGGATGCCCACTCTTACCACTATTATTCAACATAGTTTTGGAAGTTTTAGCCACAGCAATCAGAGAAGAAAAAGAAATAAAAGGAACCCAAATTGGAAAAGAAGAAGTAAAGCTGTCGCTGTTTGCAGATGACATGGTACTATACACAGAGAATCCTAAAGATGCTACCAGAAAACTACTAGAGCTAATCAATGAATTTGGTAAAGTAGCAGGTTACAAAATTAATGCACAGAAATCTCTTGCATTCCTACACACTAATGATGAAAAATCTGAAAGAGAAATTAAGGAAACACTCCCATTTACTACTGCAACAAAAAGAATAAAATACCTAAGAATAAACCTACCTAAGGAGACAAAAGACCTGTATGCAGAAAACTATAAGACACTGATGAAAGAAATTAAAGACGATACAAACAGATGGAGAGATATACCATGTTCTTGGATTGGGAGAATCAACATTGTGACAATGACTATACTACCCAAGCAATCTACAGATTCAGTGGAATCCCTATGAAAGTGCCAATGGCATTATTCAAAGAACTAGAACAAAAAATTTCACAATTTGTATGGAAATACAAAGGACCCCAAATAGCTGAAGCAATCTTGAGAAAGAAAAACAGAGCTGGAGGAATCAGGCTCCCTGACTTCAGACTATACTACAGAGCTACAGTAATCAAGATAGTATGGTACTGGCACAAAAACAGAAATATAGATCAATGGAACAGGATAGAAAGCCCAGAGATAAACCCACACACATATGGTCACCTTATCTTTGGTAAAGGAGGCAAGAATATACAATGGAGAAAAGACAGCCTCTTCCATAAGTGGTGCTGGGAAAACTGGACAGCTACATGTCAAAGAATGAAATTAGAACACCTCCTAACACCATACACAAAAATAAACTCAAAATGGATTAAAGACCTAAATGTAAGGCCAGACACTATCAAACTCTTAGAGGAAAACATAGGAAGAACACTCTACGACATAAATCACAGCAAGATTCTTTTTGACCCACCTCCTAGAGAAATGGAAATAAAAACAAAAACAAACAAATGGGACCTAATGAAACTTAAAAGGTTTTGCACAGCAAATGACACCATAAACAAGACAAAAAGACAACCCTCAAAATGGGAGAAAATATTTGCAAACGAAGCAACTGACAATGGATTAATCTCCAAAATATACAAGCAGTCCATGCAGCTCAATATGAAAAAAACAAACAACCCAATCCAAGAATGGGCAGATCTAAATAGACATTTCTCCAAAGAAGATATACAGATTGTCAACTAACATATGAAAGGATGCTCAACATCACTAATCATTAGAGAAATACAATTCAAAACTGCCACATGGTATCACCACACACCAGTCAGAATGGCTACCATCAAAAAATCTACAAACAATAAATTCTGGAGAGGGTGTGGAGAAAAGGAAACCCTCTTGCACTGTTGGTGGGAATATAAATTGATTCAACCACTATGAGGAACAGTATGGAGGTTCCTTAAAAAGCTAAAAATAGAACTACCGTATGACCCAGCAATCCCACTACTGGCCATATACCCTGAGAAAACCATAATGCAAAAAGAGTCATGTACCCCAATGTTCATTGCAGCACTATTTACAATAACCAGGACATGGAAGCAACCTAAGTGTCCAATCAACAGATGAATGGATAAAGAAGATGTGGCACATATATATAATGGAATATTACTCAGCCATAAAGAGAAATGAAATTGAGTTATTTGTAGTGAGGTGGATGGACCTAGAGTCTGTCATACACAGTGAAGTAAGTCACAAAGAGAAAAACAAATACCGTATGTTAACACATATATAGAATGTAAAAAAAGCTAAAAGGTCTGGTGAACCTAGGGAAAGGACAGGAATAAAGACACAGATGTAGAGATTGGACTTTAGGACATGGGGAGGGGGAAGGGTAAACTGGGATGAAGTGAGAGAGTAGCATTGACATATGTACACTACCAAATGTAAAATATATAGCTAGTGGGAAGCAGCTGCATCACACAGGGAGATAAGCTCGGTGCTTTATGACCACCTAGAGGGGTGGGATAGGGAGGGTGGGAGGGAGACGTGAGAGGGAGGGGATACGGGGATATATGTATACATATAGCTGATTCACTTTGTTATACAACAGAAACTAACACAACATTGTAAAGCAATTATACTGCAATAAAGATGTTAAAAAAAATCGTATATTACCGCATATATGTGGAATCTATAAAAATGGTACAGCTGAACTGGTTTGCAGTGCAGAAATAGATACACAGATGTAGAGAACAAATGTGTGGACACCAAGGGGGGAAAGCGGGGCGGGGGGTGATGGAGGTGGGATGAATTGGGAGGTTGGGATTGACATATATAAACTAATATGTATAAAACAGATAACTAATAAGAACCTGATGTATAAAAAATAAATAAATAAAATTTTAAAAAAAGAAAAAAAATTTAAAAAAAAGAAAATAAAGACCTGATGCCATGAGGCAAATGCAGTAACTTTCTATCACATTTATGCTCTTCATTCACATGAAGAACTGGCCCTCACCATCTCCAGCTATTTAATCCTACCCAAGCTTGCAGTTCTGTCTACAATGCCAGTTTTTCTACAAAGTCTGCCTTGACTCATTCACATATTCTCTTACCTGCACTGGATATTCTCCACAATTTAGGTCAAATTAAATGTTAACTTTCTCATCTGGATTTATATAATGAACCTATCTTATAGTTGTTCTATCTTAGATTCTCCACAATTGTGTACAATTCTTAGGGTTAGAAACTGCAGTTTAGTCATCTTTGATGCCTTTGCAAATCTAGATCAATAACCTATACTTAGCAGATATATTGTAAAGATTTGTTGAATTAGATGAGCTCAGTGACCCCATGATTGTAAGATAGAATTATGGTTTCATTATATATTTTTAAATTTTATAAAATACTTTTAATTTCTTTTTTCTCTTTTTTCTTTTATTTTCTCCTGTGATTAGTTTAAGGGTATCCATGTGACTGATCAAAAACAGTGTGAGAGGAGACCTTCTGGAGGGGTCTCTGAGTCAATTGTTTTCGCTCTTGAAAAAAAATGAGAAGAGACAACAGTCCTATGTCCTTGGTGAGATGTTTCATATCTGGGACACATGGAACTGTAGCAGATAATTTGTGGCCCTTAATGAAGTTAGCTTGATGGATAAAGCAAATACAACGAGGCTGGAAGAGCATAGATGAAAATAGCACAAGGTGAGTTGATGCTGTTAAACTTCTGCCTTAATAATCCGTGAACTGCGAAACCCTTCACATGATAAATGTGTTCATTGTTTAAGCCAGTTGGTGTTGGGTTTTCTAGTATTTGTAGCCAAAAGCATCTCTATTAGTGACCAGAGTCAGGAATGGAATGTAGGTTTATTGTTTTCCAGCCCAGGGATTTTTCCAAGAGATCTTTACATTTAGTGAGAAAGAACTCTGCCTGGAGCAGGGAAGCAGTGCAATTTATGGGTCTGGCCTAAGCTGATGGAGAATACTGTTTACCTGGTTACCCATTTCACAGATGTAATGCTTAGGAAATTGCATGCTGGAGTCCTTAGATAGTCTTAGACTAATAGAGCAACATTCAGAACATAGTTTCTATCCTTAACTGTCTTTCATTCTTACCTTGTGCCTGAGAACAGACCCTTTCCGACTCAATGCGTTATGGCAGATTTTTCTATTTGTTGTCTCAGCAGTGTTGGGTAGGAGGTAGATGATGGCTCTCAGTCACTTAATCTATACAAAGTGATTGGCTGATCATGTGACTCCAGAGAAAACAAATCCCAAAAGCAGAGAGGAAGATTGGAAAATGCAGGACAGAAAGAAATATTTGGCCAATTCCATCTCTGTGGTGAAAATATCATCCTAATTTTTATTTTGAAATATGATCAGGTCTAGTCTTAGAAATTGGCATGACTTGCACTTAGAGTTCAGAGTTTCCATGTGGATGAATGAGGAACATCTCATAAATTATAAAGCAGAAGCTGTTCCTTGTAACTCTTTCCAACTTGCCATCTTAGCATGGCGATTGTTTTGTGTGGGTATGCCGTGAACAGATATTTAAATCAGGAAGCAGAGAAGAGAGTGGGGAGAGACACATCGTTGGACAACAGTAATGTTTCTTTGTGCAAATTTTGGCTCCTTAGAGCTGAGGTATGTTTCATAAACATGGCACAGAAGCTATTGTCACGTTTTCCTAGAGAGTTGTGGTACCATTAGAACAAAACAAAATGAAAAACTAGTCAGTGTCTTCTCATCTGTCATGATTTATTTTTCCTGTTTTATAAATTAAGCACCACAGTAAAATCCACCCTGACCTCTAATTGATGGGCAAATGAAACTGAATTATAATTTAACTTCCTCAGTTTTAAAATGTGTTTTATTTCCTAGGGAGAAAATATAGCTCTGAAATTGGTATTTTCTTTTTTTCTTATGAGCTGATTGATTAAGACCTTTTCAAATGACATGATTTAATAGACTATCCTTTTATTGTTTGTGTTGTGTTTACAATGAATTTATTCATTAAATATTTATTGAACACCTATGATGCGCTAATCATCCTACTGGATAGTGCATTAATTTCCTATCACTACTGTAACAAATTGCCACAAACTTAAAACAACACATTTTTTTTCTTACACTTCTGGAGGTCAAAAGTCTGAAATGAGTTTTACAGGACTAAAATCAAGGTGTCAACAGAGCTGGCTCTTCTGGAGGCTCCAAGGGAAAATCTGTGTCTTGCCTCTTCCCTTTCTAGAGGCTGCTGACATTCCTTCATTCATTACTACATTACTCAAGTCTGTCATTTCTGTCATCAGTCTCCTATTACTCACTCTGACCTCCTGCATCTGATTAGTAAGGATTCTTGTGGTTAAATCAGACCCATATGGATAATCCAGTATAATCTCCGCATCTAAAGATCTTTAACTTAATTACATCTGCAAAATCCATTTTTCCATATAAGGTAACACCCATAGCTTTAGGAAGTCAAACTCTTTTTTTGGGGGGTGTGAGGGTACTTTTCAATAAGCCACAGATGGAAAAACGGAGATAGCTTGCTTCTTAAGAATGGTATAATCTAGCAAGGGAAATTAATAATTTAATTACAATGCTTTATAAAAATAAATACTAAGAGAGAAATCCTTGGGAAGTGTGAAGTCAGAAGAGAGAATATTTATATCCAGCTGAGGGCACAGGAAAGGTTTTCTAAAGGAGATGGGTAAGCTGGAATTTGAAGTATGGGGATATTTGGGGCTGAAATGATGATAACTGACATGTTTTGAATACTTTCTAAGAGAGAGGGCACTTTGGTAAGTGCTTTATGAATCCCTTCATTTGTTATAAGTGTCTCATAAGGTAGGGGCTACTATTATTCCATTATAACAAATGGCTAACAGGAGATAGGGAAAGGTTAAGCTATTTGCCCCAAGTCATACAGTTCATGAGTGGGAAAACTCTGCTGCAGGAGATCCAGGCTGAGGTAAAAGGAACTGTAAGGGCAAGGAAATGGAAAGTGGCTTTACTTCCTGCATCACCTACACCCACCACAATGGCCCCATGTCATAGACACACGTCTCAAGACCCTAGTTGGGCAGGGAAGTTGCCTTGTGCAACAACAAGAAATCTAGAGACTGGAGACATGGGAAACCTAATGTATCCCAAAACTCTTAAAAAGAGCTCTGCTTTTAGGGGTTTTTTTCAGTTTAAAAAAACAGTGTCTTCTAGAAGATATTCATCTTGCATAACAGAATCTTTGTACTGCAGTGTGACTTTAGTTGACAATATTGTATTACATATTTGAAATTTGATTAAGAGGGTAATGTGTTCTCATAAGAAAGGAAAGAAGGAAGGAAGGAAGAGAAAAAGAAAGAAAGAAAGGGAAAGAAAGGGAAGAAGGGAGGGAGGAAGGAAGGAAGGAAAGAAGGAAGGAAGAAAGAGGAAAGAAAGAAAGAAAGAAAGGGAAAGAAAGAAAGAAAGGAAGAAAGGAAAGAAAAAGAAAAAGGAAAATGGTGACTATGATGTGATGGATATCTTAATTAGCTTGATTATGGTGATTATTTCACAATGTATATATATATCAAAATCTAATTATATACCTCAAACATATATAGTTTTTATTTGTCAATTATAACTCAGTAAAACTGGGAAAAAGTGACTTCTAACATTGGGTAGGAGAATTCCTGTCTCTGAGCCATGAAGCCTCTAACACATGGGTCAAAAGCATCCTCATTTTAGAGGCAAGTCCCATACCAGTCCTCCCACTAGATGATGGGAGAACAATCAGAAGAAAACTGACCCAAACACACTGGCTATACCCACAGAGCTATACAGCAATGGAAAGATGGCAGCATAACTTGTATCTATGCAACCATTAAAATTATGATGTGAATCTATAGACATGGAAAGATGCACTATCTTATTAATTGGAAAAAAATAGGTTACAGTCTCACAGAACTTCAATTCTGTTTAAAAATATGAGTACAATGCATTGGATAAATTCTGAGAGAACAAACAAGGTATTAGCTGTGATTGTATTTGCTTGTTGAGAGTGTAGGTGATTTCTATTTTGTTTTCTTTTGGTTTCCTTTGGTTCTATCCTTACCCCACTCTTTTTTAACACTGAACACGAATTTTATTCGTAGTAAAAAAAGAAAATGTTGTCAATAAAGAACTTTTGAAGGAGAACTTCATATTCCTATTCCCCTCTATGTCACCCCACATGTTGCAAATATTTTATAGGATTATCTCTGGGATGTCCCTGAGGCCTCAAGAAAACAAAGGTTCCAGAGCAGAGAAACATGAATATGAAAATGCTTGAGAAAAAAAGTAGGTTTTGCTGCTTTTCCCCCAAAGACTTTTTTCTCAGTGGGATGACTACAACAACAAAGTAGGAAGAAAAATAATACAATTATACTTAATTATTTCCAGTGGCTGTTGGCTATTTTAGCCCTCATTTATGAATATTACTAGCAGACAGATCGAATCTTGTGTTGTAACCTATATAAAACAGGTTTTTTGTTCACTTGCTTATTTTGTTTTTATTCCTTGTTTGTTTGCTTTCCTTTTCCTTGGCCAAGTACTACCAGAGTAATAGATTAAATTACTGTTAAGCCTATTATATGAGATATTATTTTAGCCGTGCCTATAAGACAATAATAAAGAGAAAATTCAATAGTATTGGCATGATAAAGTGAAAAGTATTAATAAGGAGAAAGAGTTCATCATAGTCATTAGATTTGAGTGTTGGAAAGAAGCTCGGTATGTTAGAGGTTGGCAAAATTGCATTACAAAGTCATTTAATTTCTATATGGATTTTTTTTAGTGAGTAATTAGTATAAATAGTTCTGACTGGTTTTAAAAACCATGGATACTGACAAAAATAAAGGAGTAGATAATGGGAAGCAGATGGATCATTTAATTTATTTCTCAATTACAGTTGACACATCAGGCATAGAAATCTGCAAGTCATCTATTTCTTTATGGTCCATTTTGCAGCTGTGTTTATTGTCATAACAAATAAATACATTATCTCATTAATGGAACACTGAACATTTTTTATTCCAAAAAACACATTCACATACAATGCTTCTTCTCCAAAGAGAGCACAAAATAGGGAGAATATTTGCCTGACTGAATGCAGCAGAAGAGTATGGCCCGTGTGGAGTGAAGGCTTTAGAAAATAAGATGTGGTCACAGCACAGTGTAACCTGTTATCTTTTAGATATGATCTACTAGTCATTGGGACGGTTTCCTTCTCAGAGAGCCATACTATCAAGTGGAGTCACACTTGTAAACCTTTATGCTTTTCCTAGTTAATGTGTATTGCATCTGAGATGCAGATGGATAATAAACTTTATTACAGTCCATTTTAGGATCTCTTTTCAACTAGAAGTGCCAGAAAGACCGGAGGAAATATCAGAGCCTACCTCTGGTGCTGTATTTAAAGCTGTAAAAGCAACACACATTGGATTAGGAACAAATAGATGCTTTATTCTCAAGTGAACAGATGGATTGTTACATTCTAACAGCTTCCGCATTAGAGTAGTGCAGCTGGTGGTGGGGTTGTGTTTGGGGTGGTTGCTAAAGATTGGGTCTAAGGATCAAAAAGTATGTAAATTTTGATTACTTACTATTTCTTCACTTTGGATTAGGAGCTCATCTGGTCTATGAGTATTCAATGTTGGTAAGGATTATAGAAATGGAAGTGCTATTATTGAAAACGTACTCCTTGGCTTTATTTGAACCTATAACCCATTTATTGAC
The DNA here is from genome assembly GCF_965194805.1 of Balaenoptera borealis. Lineage (NCBI taxonomy): Eukaryota > Metazoa > Chordata > Mammalia > Artiodactyla > Balaenopteridae > Balaenoptera > Balaenoptera borealis. The sequence continues at coordinate 97,014,696 of NC_138874.1, read as the reverse complement.
CCCATTCATTAATTCTCTTGATTATTATATCCTTTGTTATCTGACCAAATGGGCCACCTTTATTCAATAGTTGTATGCATTAAAAATCCATGCAAACCAAATCTTAGGAATATTACATTTAGTGTACATATTCATAGAGATCTGTATACAAATCTCAATTTTTCACATTTTACCTTTTTGACCTTAGATTATTGATCTAATATCTCTGGACCTCAGTTTCTTAATCTGAAACATAGGGGTGATAAGAGTACCTTATCACCAATTTCATTGGATTGTGACATTATATGAGGTAGTTCCTGTGAAAGATAAGAAAAATGCCTAGCACAGAGTAGGTGCTAAAATTACTGTTTTAATATTATAAGATTTATGACTACATTATTACATGTTCATATCACATATTGTTATAATCTTTAATATATAATGAAAAACATAAAATACTCCACTAAAGAGGAGAAATTTATTACATGTGTTATGTATCAGCTTCCTCAGGATGTAAGTTTGGAGATTTGAGTTGGATATATTCTTAAAGCAGTATACCAGTTGAGGATATAGAAAAATGACTCATGTTCTAATAATGCATGCTAACCCAGTAAGACATAACTTCAAATACTTTGTATCTCCATATAATTCTAAGGTACAAGCATAATGTACAAACCCTTAAGCTTCAGAAGGATTGCTAGTGATTGGACTAGTGTTAAGACTTTGGTCTGATGATAGATTTGATGCCATTCAAGAGGTAAAAGTCAATCTAGGAAAAGTGGTTTGGATGCCAGCATATTAGAATAGCTGGTGCCTTTTTTTACTATATTTTCTAAGACTCACAGATTACCATTGGAAAGATCCTCACTAATACACCATACATGTGTACATCATACACACACACACACACGCACACATACACACATCCAGGATTTTGGGGTCTGTGCATTTTTGGAGATCTGGTGATGCTTGGCTACAGTGTTCTCATCCCAGAATACTTCCTGGTGGCATATGTATCTCATGGTGAGTCTAGAACAGAGAGAAAGGTTGATGAGACAAGAGAAGGAGAAATTAGCAGAAGAGAGAGGGTTGGGTCTGACTCTGAGTTGCAGGGTGCTAAAAAGGACTTCAGGAGGAAAAATATCTCATGAACACTAACAAATCGGTCACTATATGGTTTGCAATGTGATTGATGCCTTCTTCATGACCTCTAAGTCTTTTTTTTTCCTTAATAACCTCTAAGTCTTCAGTGAAGTAAAAGTTAGTGAATTAAGTGTGTGGTTATGGCACTGATGGGGAAAGCATTGAAAGATTAAGTGTTAAATCTGGATTAGGGTACAAGAAGCAAATAAGTATACCAGCCCCAAGAAGCAGAAAAGGTCAAGGAAACTGAGGCCCAAATGAAATTCACAGAAATATTTTGGGGAGCTGTGGACTCCCACAAGCCATGGAATTGTGTGTATCCTATACTTCAAGCAATTTTGCCAAGATATTTAGGGTCAGAAGCTCCAGCAACCATCTGAATTACAGTTATAATTTACAAGGCATTACCGCTGAGAACTTGTCCCCTGGATATGCCACGTGAGTAAAAGCACAGGCTCTCTAGACAGTGATGGGGAGGAAGGATGGCCACTGCAGCTACTGCCTTTAAGGAGTCATCTTCACAGAGGATGTCTTTATCTTTCACCAAATGATGAGCAAAGAGAATGCAGTTCATTCCAGTTTTTCTCAGAAGTACAGTCTGTAAAACTCTGGGCTGTCTGTCTTTGTGAAGCTCAATTTTCCTGAGTTTACAGCTCAGCTTACCATGAGCAAGCTCAGATAATCACTCTCTTGATCCCTGCCTAGTGGGGGTGTTGCATGAATAATGGTGACAGCTAAAGACAAGCAGTCCTGGGGAACAATTGTGAGAAAGCAGGGGTGGTTGGCAGTGGTTTTCAGGAGTGTGAAAGGATGTGTGGGTTCCTTTAAGATGCCAATTCCATGAGTCTCAGTAGGCAGCAGTTGGAAGGATAAATGGGGAAACAGAGTGGTTTTAATTTCAGACTTAGGTCACAATTGCAGTAGAAAATAAGTGACAGGTGGTGGCTGCTTCCATACAGTGATTTTAAACTCATTTAAAAATTATATAACTTGGCCATCAAGTGGCAAAAAATTAAGGCTGGAACAGAGGACTTCCAGTTTTTAGTCCAATGTTGCTTCTTCCACATGTATCACCTCTGTCTCAAGTTAGAGCAAGGATTAGACATGAATGTGTGCATATTTAAAAGCAAAAATGTTGGAGAGAGTATTAGAAGTATCTGGCAGAGTAGTGCATGGGCGTGCCTGCATTTTAGAACTTCACACAAATGATCGTTTCATCCCAGCAAAGTGCACGACAAAATTTATCATTTCTTCCTAGAAATGGATCCTGAGCCCTGTAGTAATTAAGTTTTTTAACCCAAATAGAAACCTTCTGTTCAAAATAGAACTTTCTGTTCACTACCATGGTTATACACCTATTCATTTGTTCTCTCTAAATCAATTAGTTCAAGTAATCTTTTGGATACTGTTAGTTATGGATTTTATTAGACTGTACATAACAGAAATCCTATTAAAATGGCTTAGCCAAATGGAGATTATTGATGCTCATCATGTAACAGGAATCAGGGTTGGGTAATCCTGGGCTTCTGCAGCTGCTCTACAAACCAGGGTCCTTCTATTTTCCTGTACGTTCGCCCATGGCTTTCTTTCTCAACTTGCAAAAAGCCTTCTCCTCCTCTTGCCTCAGTCAGTGTTCCAGGTAGGAGAAAAGAAAGAAGTAACAAGAAACAGTAATGCTTGCATTAGAAAAACAAAACCTTTGCAGAAATTACCAGTAGATGTTTGCTTACACTTTCTTGGAAACTACTGTGTCATTTGCCCTCTCTTACATTAAAGAAAAACTGGGAAATTTAATATTTTAATTAGGCACATCACTAACCAAAATAAAGTTTATATAAAAGAGAATAAAAGTAGAAGGGATATCAGGAAGACAATGAGCCATGTCTGCTCCTATGATGGTCTCATTCAGATGAGCTTCAGCTGTGGAGGAATCTAAGCCATGAAGCAAATGTTATTAATTCATTAATATACTCATTTACTCGTTAAGCAAGTGTTGAGTGTGTTATTATAATAGTGGAGCTGATGGTACAAAGATTAGATACAATCCATCCTTTGAAGCATATTATGGTCCTGTGAGGGAAACAGACCCCTGAATGATCGCACTGCAATGCGGTCCCTGCTGTGAGAGGAGAACCACAGTGCAGCCAAGGAAGCACAAAGCAAGGGCTGAGCCCCCAGGAAGGCAGTGAGTGAAAACTTTCCAGATGAGGTGCTCTCTAAAGAAACATTTGCACTTTACATTTCAAAGGGATGGTGTTGAATATCATGTCAATTAAGAGGTAGAAAATTTCAGAGCAGATATGCTACGTATTAACGATGTGATCTCAGTCAAATTGCTTAATCTTTCTGATCATCAGTTTTATGAAAATCATAGGGCTAATAGAAAGATTAGATGAGCTAATAGGAAATGAAATTAACTTGCACTGGTAACGACTAAAGCAATGTTGATTGAAAACAAGAATGAGTGCAGATTCTACCACCATCTCCAATTCATAGCTAAGGACAATATGGTTCCGAAAAGTTGTGTACCTTTTTAACAGTCTCACAACCAACAGGTGAAAGAGCTGAGACCCCTAACCCAAAAAATTTGACTCCAAAACTCACCTGCACCACACCTTCCTCACCTCCACCTTGGCATTAAAAAACATCCAAAAGCATAATACAGATTATATTATGGATTGTAACATTTATGGAACAACCATGAAGAAAATGTGTTGGTTCTGTGAAGTCATCAAGTTAGGGCATTCTGGCCTTTCTCTCCCATCACTTCACATCTAAGCGGTCTGATTCAAACAACAATAATAGAAAATAGTTCCTGTGTTGAAAGCACTGTAAAAGACACAAAGAATGCATTACATATGATAGCATATGTAACAAACTCTTTAATGGAACTTTGATTTATATGTGAACTTTGATGTATATATTCTTGCTTTCTGTGAATGTCTAGTGTATTTATACATATTAGCTCTTCTTTCTTCAAGAGCTTTCAAAAAAGGCTTGAAGTAGTGTTTAATGAAATGTACAAATAGCAGGGCGTAACTCACTAACCCCAAATTCCAAAACAACAACAAAGCTCAAATAAACCTAAATATAACCACCAAAGGAAAGGGAAGAATTAAGAAATAATGAGTAATAATGATAAGGATGAAAACAGAAGATCTAAATTTAAGAACTGTTAAGTTCATGAGATATAAAACTCGGTAATAATCTTCCTGAGAATCAAAGCAAAAACTGAAATAGGACGTATGACAGAGTTCTTATTGCATGATAAAAAGAAGTGCTTCTTCCTACATAATACAAGGAATGGAAGCCAAATTTTAATTTGTTTTTGACCAATTTTGAAATAACAGGAGTTTGTCATTTGACTCTTTATGAAAGAGGCACTTAATAGCCTACTTTGTAAGATTGTTAGGTTCTGAGTATTTTAAATACAGATGACCTATTTATCAATTTTCTCAGAGAACTATTTTAAAATAGGTAACATGTCCATAGATGACGTGCCTAAGACCTAAAGTGGTTTGATGCTAAGATACAGAGTAGACAGGGAGCTTTTTGAGGAGCACATGTGTCTGTTGCTCGGGACGAGTAGGGATCTGTGTAACTGGGTTAATTCTGTAACATCAGCAAGGCTCTAACACCAGTTGAAACTTTGCAGACAGCTGTCTGCAGAGAATAAACCAATTACATCTCGGAGAAAGGGGCTGGACCCTTCAGCCTTGCTTTTAATTGGCATAATATTGTTTCCAAACATCTTTTCCCAATGTCCCCTAAGTATTTGAGAAACGAATCTTGTTTTATGCTAATTTCAGTGAAATAAAGCAGGAAGAGAAATACAGATACCTCTGATATATGATCAGTTCAGAATTGTTTTCAAATGGTACTTAATTTTACTCTTTTCATCTGCACATTCCTACCATTTTAAAGTTCATTTTATTAATTTTATTCTAATCTGTACGTGGGTGACTGCCAAGTGCAATGTCTCCAAGGGAGAATTATTTTATAAGAAGAAAACCTGAGAATGCTGAGATGTGTTTGTAAGTATACAGCTTCTGTGTTTTCTTAATGAAGCATTGGAATATTATACCAATAAAACAGAAATGGAAATGGAATCCTTTTTTGTGTGCATAATTGGAGAACTGGATATTGGAGAGACTTCGAAGGGATCACATTTGGCAATCAATGGCTGGGAGGGGGAGTTAAAGTTGATGCATTTGTTAAAATCACTGAACAAAAATCTCAGCTTCATATGAATAGACATAGTATTTTTCCTATTTCATTTTTAATATATTTATGAGGGAAAAATTTCACTTCATCACTGACAGTTCCATCAGAGCACTTTGACTTAAAATTGGCATGCAAGTGCCTGGGTAAATTGTTCTGCAGATTCATCACTATTCAGAGCAGAGGGACATTCTCAAGGGAAACAGAGCAGAATCACTGACCTGCACCTTATTAAACTCACATAATCCAGAGTTAGAAACTGCCTTGAAATGAAAGATCAGGTGAGGAAGGTGGGGAGAGGGTATATTCTTTGCCGTTGATGTGGAAGTTATGACCCAGGGGCAAACCTTGGCTCTGTTTTTGGTCTCTACTTGTCCAGATCTGCCCCTCAGCATCTTGTCAGCTCTACGTCTTACCCAAAAGTTTCTCTAACTCTATTTCAATTTTATAATAATGAATTATAGTCTCCTGAAGAATAAATTCTTGTTGTTTCATACCCATACCATTCCTTCTTTCACTACTGTACACATAGATCAGACAAGCAGATAGCTAGTAATACCAGTTACAGTAAATTCAGATTATACTACTCATATAAACTCAGCTCATATAAACTCAGGGAATCTCCACTACCTTTATTTGAATGTGGCTATACCATATTGCATCTCCATCAGTTTTTAACATCCTGAGTGGAACCAGAACTCTATATACTGCTCATAAGCTTACTTTATGAGATATTTAAGGTTTATACATGTAACAACCATTCAAATGTCGATCAAGAAATACTAATGGTCTCTTCTAAGAGAAAGACATAGTGTTAATCTCCAAAAGACTTAAAAATAGCATCTCTGTCATCATGGAGCTTGCAGAATACAAGGGGTAACAGGACAGTCATAACTAGTTCAACTAGATGGGGCATTAGGAAGTAAGAGCTCACAGTACCTATTCAAATACTGATTCAATCAACATGAATGATTACCCTGACCTGGCCGCTGTGCTAGGTTCTGCAACTACATTAATAAATAAAACCCACAAGTCTTTGCCTTCCTTAAACTGCCAGTGTAATGAAGGGACAAACATTAAATAAACAATCAAAAATCATGCAGTATCAAATTATTTTGAAGGAATAGTCCAGACTACTATAAAAGAGAAAAACACGGAGACTTAATTTATATTGGACTCTCAAGACATCCTCTCTGAGAATGTGGATTTTATTCTGAACAGTGGAAATAAATGAAGTGAGGTGGAGAGAATGGAATTCAAGATACAGTTTGAACACAAGGAAGACGTGATCTTGTTCCATTTAAAAAACAGAAAGAAGACAGCTGTAGCTAGAGTATCCTCCAAAAGATGGTAAATACGGTTAGAATTAAGGAGGTAGGCAGGGGTGGTATGGAAGAGATGGAGCTTCAGTCTTGATGGACTACGATGGAAAGTATTCTTCCTGTGATGGGCTGAACAAGCTTGAGCTGCTTTAGCCAGCAATGCTCTGTGGTCCCAACAAATTGCAGCAGTTATCATCACCACACTGAAGAAATTTCCAAAGCCCCTTGGAAAAGCACAATGTGAAATAGATTAAATCAAAATATGTCTTGGAGAAGATCAGCCATTTGCTTACAAATCTTCCTTTGCTTCCCACAGGAAAGGATATGGTTTCCGAGGATCCTTTAAGGCACAGTTTTCCAGATGATACACCAAATGACACATTTTGGCATTTGGCCCCTGGCTAATTCGTGGATGTTCATTGATAAAATTGGGTTATGGGAAAAGCCTTTTTATAAAAATCCCTCCATTTCTTCCCCATACTGCATTTCTATCTCTCCCCCAACCCATGTTCCATCCACTTCAGTATATGTATACCATCTTCTAGAGAGACTGCAGGAATTTGAGTGGTTAAAGCTCAGAGATGGTATCATTTGAACTGAACTGAGTCATGGCTTTTGATTCTCTCTGTGTTCCCTTTATTGCTTATAAAGGCTGAAAATTCAGATAATATACTTGATTTCCTAGCTTACTTTGAGATTAACTGGTACCTAAAGTAGGTCAGTGGGACATAGAAGAGGTAAGAGAGTATACACCAAGAGAGATCAAGTGTAGCAAAGGTAAGATGGGAGAGGTAGGCAATGAATTTATGGAAGAGATGCATGAGAATGTATTTCCCTTGCTCCCACCAATCATGGACACGTGGGAGCATGCCTGTAGTAGAGACAACCAGCTTAGGTTCTAGAGGGCACAGACCCGAGGGCTGAAGCCAACAAGCTGAAGATGGCTAAGGAGAAAGATGGAAGCACTTGGGTTATTGATGATGCCAGTGTGACGCTTAATAAATAAACCCTAGGAGGACCCTCTGTATCTTGCTTAGTGACAAAATAAATATACATATTCTAAGCCGATTTTAATTGGACTGTTCCATTAATTACAGCCGAAATCTTTGAGTCAAGTCCATTATATACTTTGTGGGTTTCTTCACCCCACTGCCTTTTGTATCATGCTTTAATTCCTTGCCATGCCAGAAGGAAGGCGATACATTCGCCTTAATTTCTAAGGGATAGAGGAAATTTTAGATGTAATAAATGAAGTTGAACTGTGAAAAGTACATGGAATGACTAAATTTTGAAGCGTGTAAGAATTATTTATTCTGAAATTGTGTAAAACATGTAATTTTGATTAAGGTATATATAATATCAAGGAAAACGTGAGCACTAGAAAGGGTTGGACAGGAAACTGTGTGCCCTCCAGGTTATAAGCATACTCTGTTACAAAATAATAGTCTAGAACCAACCCAAGGCTCATTCAACTGTGACATTTGAGAAAGGCAGGCTATAACACCTATAGTTGGTTCTCCGGGTGGGCTGAGGGTAATATAAACATGGCTAAATCAGGAAGCACTATTCATTGTCTCCTGACTCTTGTCAGCGGCATTCAAAGGTCTAGGGAACATCATTAAAGCAATAATAACCACACATCTAAATTGTAGCTCTTGTCTTGGTTTAGTTACCTGTTTGCCTCCAAGTCATCCCTTGCAAATAGTATTGAGATTCGCTGAAAAATGATAGTTGCTTTCCCCAGTATCCTGTAATAAACAGATATCTTCCTCAGGATGAATTCATGCACAGCTCCAGTAATACTTGAGAATCTGCGGAATTTAAAAATGGCACATCTGCTATCACTCGTTGATGCTTTGTTCACTAGAGAACATTTTTAATTTGTTTAATTATTTTTGAAGTTGGCTTTTGCCTCACACTTACTGACCTCTGGGAATCTTACTGTGATCTATCCATTGGCTGTGGCTGACCATGTTGAATATACTGCTCTGGATTATTAGTTTGATACTTTTAAAAAATAGGGACAGTTTCATTATTGAAATAAAATTTAAAAGTGCATTTTATTTCTGAGAACACAGGCTGGTTAAATGGAAATTAGGGGAGTATAGTTAGTGAATTGGTCTCTGCAAGTGCCCTGTGTCCCCTGGGCTGGGCTGCTGTTCTTGGTGGCAGGCCTCATTGCTTAATTGCTTTCATCAACATGTCAGGCTGAGGTGGAAAAACAAACAACATGTTTCACAATGTCTTCTCTTTTAATTAATTATGACAGAGTAATTTGCTTCAGTCTTAAACCAACTCAGAGCTTGACAATATTTTTTTTCTTAAAATGTTAAGAACAAGTTAATAAAGGCATGGAATAAAAGTATGTGTCTCTGAAAATTTTTTTAAAATGAGATGGCCAAATGATTTTTGCAATTTTGCTGAACTCACTGTTATAAATATTAACTTTTTAAACTGACATAATCTTATACTCTCATTAGTGAACTAAAGAAAATGAGGTCTAGATGCTGAAATCATTTGGCAATTATTCAAATAGTTGGAGTGTCTTCTCCCAGGAAGAATTATGAAAAGTGAAGTGTCAGTGTTGGATGGGAACATATTTTATACTTTCATCAGTAATTGGGTAATCAGTGGAGTTATTTCTGATATTGGGACTGCTGAGAATTCTTTACATAGAATATCGACTAAGACTTCAACTCAACAAATGTTTATTAGAACTTTTCTGTGTTTTGGGGAATCATCCCTCCTACCTCACACACACCCAGCCAATCAGTTACAAAACTGAGATTACAGATAGTTTCCTACTCAAGAATAAAAACACCTGCAATTTACAGAGGAGAAATAGGTTCAGTGCTTAACATCTGTTATACTCAATGCACACTCCTCTGCGCATGTGCAGGCACCCACACGCACACACACACATGCATATATGTAGGACTGATGCTAACTGCAGTGAAGGAATGGAGAAAGAATTTACTAATTGGGTAAATTAATGACAGTCAAAGCCAATGGATCCATTAACCTTCTCCTACAGTACTGTGAAAGGATTTGGTGACTGTCACAAAGAACAATTGTAGGACATGACTGTAGGCTCCAACTTGAAAGCATGAAAGCAAAGTTTTGAAGCACTTCCTGTGCCCAGATCGAGACGCACTAGAAACTAACTGAAGAAATCCAGTACAGACAGGACCAGAGCATAATCCTATTAATATTTGTGTTGAAATACTTACTTTGTAAATGTAGAAAATTATTTTAGATACAAACTTTATAGTATGCACTTATATACTTATATCCCAATGAATTTTTAGAACGAATATGGTTAGCAGGAAATACATCATGCTTAACTTAAGAATTTTTAAAACTCAAACATCTAGAGCAATACAATCATATTTTCATTTTTTAAATATTATTAAAAGATTCTATAAAGCCAGTTTGGGAGAGGAGTAAATTGAAAAGGACAGTTGTAAAAGTAAACATGACAGTAAAAATAAACAGCACCTAGAAGAACACCTAGCACATAGTAGGTGCTAACTAAATATTTGACAGACAGCTAAATAAACGGCAATAGCAATGTAATGAACTATTGCTTTTGTAGTATATAAACATTTACTATGATGCAAAATTTCACTGAGCATTGGCAAAATGTCAATATCTTGAAATTTTATTTAAGAAATAATATCTGAAAAGATGTTTCTTTCAGGTTAAATCAGAAAGAAAAACATCCTGAATTTGGATCATATACAAAAATAATAATTATTGTAAATAAGATAAAAATATTCCCAGTGACTTGTATCATTTTAGATTGACTTTGAACAAATAATCAGCATGAAATTCTTAAAAAATAATGAGTATTGCCTATACCTCAAGGAGGATATACATGAGTACAGAGAAATGCTTCCCTTTTTTTTCAAAATGATTTTTAGATTTTTTCATTTTATAAAATTATTTTAGAAAAAATTCCTTTCTTTTACTTCTATGTTCCAAACATTAAGGTATTTTTTTAGGAGTCTAAAGCTCTCCTGGTGAAAAGTAATATTAAATTAAATTTGCAAGACTGTGTTTTTTTTAACACTGATTTTCAAAATATAAAAACAAGGAGGGGTTGCTTGAGACAGATTCAGAATCAATCTTATTTTAGTGATGACTGATCAGTGACTTGCATAAAATAATTAGTCTTGTTTAGAACAACAGGAAGCACATAACAGAAAGTACAGTTAAGATTGATTTTAAAGTAAGACAGCATGATTGCCTATCTGGCAGAATAACAGAAGAAAATATTCAGCTCATCTTTGTTAAATTATTAATCTGGTGCCTTTTTACAACACCATCAAAGTTTGAGGCAGAAAATGGAAGTGGACATCCAAGTCTAACTTCTCTAGCCAGCAGCCTAGTCAAAGAATGAAATTACTTTGGTTTAAATGCATTATATATGCATTGGGCTTATTGTAGTCCAAATAAAAGACTTATTTCTCGCTGTTAAGAATAAAGTTTGGTATGAAATACATGACAAAAATTTACTTAACTTTTGCTTGATTTTGTACTATTCCCAAATCTGCAGGGTTTTGCTTTTTTTTTTTTTTTTTTTGGATGACTCCATAGTAAGCTAATGAATCTAATCCATTCCATTTGCATCAATGTTAACAACAGATGTTTGATGGAGCACTGATTATATGCAAGGCACCATGTGCGTTAGGAATTGGAGCTAGGGGCTGCTGACCTACTGAACAAGAGTAATTTGAAAAGTACAGTTATTTGCCAAGTCAAGCAAAAACAAAACTCTCTGGCTTCTGCTCCAGGAAACTGAGGCTTGTTCACGGTGACAGAATTGGCACTCTTCTTAGACCCCCTTAGAAGCCTTTCACCCAAATTATTGTATTAGGGAAATTATTACACCCCTTGCCCTTGAGTATTTATTTTTCAAATTATTCTCTGAAGGTCATTTTTGTATCATAGACTATTTCTCTGTAATAGAACCTTGATATTTTTTCCTAGCTTTTTCCCTCAGGAGCACATAAGGCAGGTTTAATGCACACCCCATACAGTGCATGTCTGTGTTAGTGTATGCCCCATGTCAGCACACATGTGATAACAGTCCATGTTATCATATATCAGCCCACCTCAGGGTAAGTCATGTTCCATTTTAGTGTATGTCCCATGATAGTGAGCATCCTTGTTAGTGTATATTAGTGCATGTCCCATGATAGCCCATGTTAATGCATACCTCAAATTTGCACATGTACCATGTTAGTGCGTATCCATGTCAATGCATGCCCCATGTTAGCTTACATATCAAGTTAGCACACACCGCATATAAACACACATCCTACGTTAGCACACTTCCCATATGAGTGCATGCCCAATATTAGCACATGTCCCACATCAGTGTACATTCTTGTTCGTACACAGCTATATTAGTGCAAATCCCATATTAGCACACATCCTGTATTTCCACACATTTAAGAGTTGAGGTACAGGGAATCCAGAACTGGTGTAACTTCTAAGTGATGACATTTGAGGTATAGATTTCTTCTGTCTTTTCTCCTGCTTTCCTTGGTGAATTTTTCTACGTGACTCTTGCCTCATGATCTGTCAAAGGCTTCTGTGCTCCAGACCTCAGATCAGCATTCTGGCAGGAAGGGAGATGATGGCGAAGGTGTGGAAACAATAACCTTCTTTGTGTCTTTTTGACCAGCATTGTGTTTTATGGCCTATCTCTAACTACAAGAGAGCCAAGGAATCTAACGTTTTACCTTTTACAGACTCTACAATAGGAAGAGATAAGGGGAAAAGTGGATGAAAATAGAAATAGTGTCACCAGTGTAGTGTCTGGTAGCGATGAGAATGTGTAAATAGAGTTGACCCTTGAGCACCAGGCATTGGGGGGGATGGTTAGGGGTGCCAGCACGCTGCAGAGTCTAAAATCCACGTTAAACAGGCAATCTGTATATGTACCCCATTCCTCCCCATCCTCAGATCTGCATCTGATTCAACCAGTCATGGATCATGTAGTCTGTAGTATTTACTATTGAAAAAAATCCACATATAAGTGGACCCATGTAGTTCTAACCCACGTTGTTCAAGAACCATCTGCACTCCCACATTTTATATGAACATTAGTAAGAGTTATCGCTAAAAGCTCTGTGAAAGTTCTTTACAAGTTGAGGATTTTATCCCCTTTAATGTCTAATGTGTTTCTTTCCAAACAAGTGGGAGAGATTTTTTAATTAAGAAACCCAAATCTTGCAAAAATTGTATCCAGTTGACAAAGCACCAGCAAACATTCACTACTTATGACATCTACCAAGTTAAGGAATTTGAGGGACCTGCATTATGTCCTTTTCTTATTTGATTTCAAATTGGTTTATTTCATTTTTCTAGACCTAAAGTTTGATTTAAGCAATTTGGTGAATGCCATTACAGATACCTCTGAAATGTCCTGGGTTTTCTACATTTCTCTATTGGACTACCTGAAATCTGTTTCTCTCTCTAATATTTATTCTGGCAACCCTAAATGTCCTGTGTGGTTATAAGAGCCTGCCTGGGACAGAGAAATGTGTATTGATGTGAGGCTGACTCTAAGATCTGTATCACTCGAGGGAGGTGATTCTCCCTTATTTATTAAACCATCTTCCTGACATGCCTCTACCTCAGCACAGAAGACATAGGATACTTGTGGTTGCCATCCAAGCACCTCACTTGGTGCAGTTTCAGGGACTAACCCAGTCCTTAGTACTTCTCATGCTCATGTTTTTCCAAAGCTCCAGCCCTTCTTTTGTGTTATGTGCTTGTATATATGAGCTTTGATTAAAAGTGGATTCCTAATGGTCTCTCCTATCATTAGTGTGTATATCAAGAGGAATCTTGAGGGTGCTGAGAAAGTAGCAATAGTAGGGTGTCTTTCGCTGGTTTGGCCCTCTGGTGTTTGAGACTTCTTTCATGTTAAAGATGCAAATGAGAAGCTCTTTTTACTCTTTAAAAACAGCATTAATAACACGGAAAAGATTTATGAAGGGCCAAGGAATGCACTTAATGTGCATCTAAAGAGCTTAAAGTTTGAGCAAATACAACTTTGGTGAAGCTGGCTTTTATTAAAGGACAGCAGCAGGCACTGAGGGCTGGGGCAGTCAGCCCTTGATAGTCGGTCATACAGGTTTCTGCAAATTTACGCCTGCGGATGATAGAAGAGACGAATCAAGATACAGGCAAAGTCAGCTGGCCCTGCAGACTCTTCAGTCATTTGTCTTCCTACCATTCACTCTCAACCCCCCTACTGTATTTTCCTCATTTTCCAAAGCTCCAGCTGCAAAGAGGCCATACGTGTAAGGAGACCATGTTTGAGGATATCATAGGCAGAATCTAGAGAAGTAGAAGCATTTGTGAATATCAGAAGAGCAGGTGGCCAAATGAAAGGCAGCTCAGAATTCTGAAATATCAAATAATACTGGGATTGGGACAGGTGTGATTTTAACTGTTAGTCATTTTCCATGGAGAATTCTCTGTGCTGAGGGTGGCAGCTCTTGATTTATAGCTGCAAGAGGGAAGACCATACTTCTTCCTGCAGTGTAGGGTGGCAGTGTAGAGATCTTCTTAGAAGCCCATCATTTTTTATGTTTTTGATTAATTATTCAATTTCATTGGTGAATTTTGCATCTTATTTTCTTTATTTCCTTTTTGCCTATAAAGTTTATTATTGGGATTTAATTATAACCACTTTATAATTACTGTATTATAGCACAAATTGATGTCATTTCAAGCCAGTAGCTATATCATTTCATCTAAAACTCATCAAGTCTCAGTGATAATGTGGCCTCCCTATAGTGGCAAATCTCCCTTCTCTGCCACTTTTTCTGTTTTTCTAACAGATTTGAAAGTGCTTTTGGATCCATAGATGGTCTTAAATCCTACCGTTAGTAATCCACAATGCCGACAAACGTCTTATGGAGTCTTCGTTCTCAAACACAGATTTGTCTCCCTTCATAGACAATGACTATGTTCCTCTCTCCTTCTACTAGCTTGAACTCATTATTTTTCTTTCCAAAAAATATATAAAAGGGGATGACAGTTTCAGAAACATAGTGTTGTTTTGTGACTTCCCTCAGGACTGGCCTCTTGCCACCTAACATCAATCCCTATGCCTGCCATTCCACTATTAAGGCTTTTCTGAAGTATGGATGTATTTGTGGATACTGCATCAGAGCCCCATTAGAGGAGCAGTATGCAAAAAAAGAAGAGAATAGGACGCTTTTCAAGAAGATTTTCATTTTATTTCCACCCAAAGTTTATATGAGATCCTTAGTAAGTTACCTCACAATTGTTGGACCTTAGTTTTCTCACTGTAAAATGTAGAAATTGGGCAGGATAGTGGTGAAAATCCATTATAGCTCTATTTTTATTATATCAATTTAATTTAAATAACAATTATATCCTAATTGCTTACAAGCTAAAAGAGCCCCATCACTAGCTTTTACAGAAATAAAAAATCTTTCCTTTTATCATTTGCTGGAAATTAAAAAGTATATATCTATGTTGATTTTTAATTTAAATGAGACTCCCTAGAGTTGTTTGGTGCACAACCTAAACAGTTGTATGCAGTGGCCCCATTAAAAAGAAAAAAAAATTATAAAATATTAGTTGCCTGTTAACCCTTAGGCAGTGGTTATCAGGTACAAGATGGGCATCGATGTGAAGAAAGGAGTAAGAAAGAGAATTCCAGGCAGATGGACAAAGTGGCTGATGTGGTGATGAGAGATAGAGCAAGAGGTCAAGCTTATCCTGGAGCAGAGACAACAGTCAGGTTCCATCTGCCATGCCAGCTTGAATTTATAGTGGCCAGGTATCGTTTTGAGGAGGATTTTGAGGTTGCACCCATGCAATAGAAGAGTGCCTATGAGTACTTAACAATGGGTGGAAGAGAGGAGAGGTGGCATGTGTAAAGGGGAGTAACACAATTCAAAGGTCCTGATACTTCATCCCATTTTACTTCTAATATTTACCGGTTCTCACATTTAAGTAGTCTGTAAAGTTGTAAAACATTGCAAACCAATTCTAAGATCAAAGTCTTGATCTTAGAATCTGTTGTTTCTACTTGAGTAACTACAGAGATAGAGAGCTCATGATCTTCTTCTTTAGACATTTTTAATGAGAGGATCTCTCTTCTTGGTGAGAAACCTCCATCAACTTGTTCCAGTTCTGCTCCTTCACAAAACACAAAATTAGATCCCATTCTTTCCCTGCAGACAGTTCTTTTGGGTATTTAAATGCAGTCTCCATGTCCTACCAAAGTTACTTCTTCAAGTGAAGCTGCCTTAATGCCTTAAACTTTCCCTCATTTGGTTGGTGTAGAGACATGCCCATTTCTCTGATTTAAGTATACTACAGTATATTTCAGTTCACTAAACAGGTGGCTCTGAAATTAGTACTTTAGATGTAGTATGAATAACAATGAGGAAGAGGATAGAAATGCTATTACTATTTCTTAAGACCCCATCAACACTTTTGAGGACCACATCACAATGTAAACTTATATTCAAGTTCATTGTCAACCCAATTGTCCAGGTCATTTAAAAATAGTTAGCTACAACTGTTTCACACTACTCAAAAAATTAACTCCAAATGGTTTAAAAACTTAAATGTAAGACCCGAAACCATAAAAGTCCTAGAAGAAAAAATAGGGGAAAAGTTTATGTCTTGGCAATTATTTTTTGGATATGACACCTAAAGCACAAGAAACAAAAGCAAAAATAAACAAATGGGACCACGGCAAATTAAAAAAATCTGCATAGCAAAGGAAACAATCAACAAAATGAAAAGACAACCTATGGAAAGGGAGAAAATATTTGCAAACCATATATATGATAAGGGTTAATATCAAAAATATATTAAAAAACTTACATGACTCAATAGCAAAAAAACAAATAATCTGATTTAAAAATCAACAAAGGACCTGAATAGATGTTTTTCCAAAGAAGGCATACAAATGGCTAGCAGGTATATGAAAAGGTTATCAACATCACTAATCTTCAGGGATATGCAAATCAAAACCATGAGATAGCATCTTACACCTACTAGGATGGCTTTTATCAAAAAGACAAGAGCTACTTCAATTAAAAAAAAGAAAGACAAGAGGTAACGAGTGTTGATGAGGATGTGGAGAAAAGGGAACACTTGTACACTGTTGATGGGAATGTAAATTGGTACCACCATTATAGAAAACAGTATGACGAGTCCTCAAAAAAATTAAAAGTAGAACTACTACCATACACTCCAGCAATTTCAGTTCTGGATATACATCCGAAGAAAATGAAGTCAGTATCTCAAAGAGATATCTGCACTGCCATGTTCATTGTAGAATTATTCACTATAGCCAAGATATGGAAGTATTCTAAATACCTATCAAGGCACAAATGGATAAAGAAATTAATATGTATATATTATGAAAAATATTCAGCCATGAGAAAGAAGGAAATCCTGCCATGTGTTATAATGTGGATGAACCTAGAATAAAGTATGCTAAGTGAAGTTAGCTAGAGAAAAGACAAATACTGTACGACCTCACTTATATGTGGAATCTTAAAAAAAAATAAAGTTGACTCATAGAAATAGAGTAGGATGGTGGTTACCAGGGACTGAGGGTTGTGGCAGATAGGGAGATGCTGGTCAATGGATACAGGCCTTCAGTTATAAAATGAATATGCTCTGGGGATCTAATGTATAGCAAGTGGACTAAAGTTAATAATACTGTGTTATGTACTTGAAATTTTCTAAAAGAGTAGGCCTTAAGCATTCTCACTGCACACACACACAAATAATGGTTAATATGGGAGGTTTTGGATTTGCTAATTAGCCTGATTGTGGTAATCATTTCACAAAGTATATGCACGTCAAATCATCATAGTGTACATTTTAAACATATACAAATTTATTTGTCAGTGATACCTCCATAAAGCTGAAAAAAATATTAGATACTAATAAAATGTGTGCTTCTCAATGAAGAATGATTTAAATGAACCAAGTATTACCTCCTTAGAACGTCTTGGATCTCAGATCCTGTAACAGACCAAAGAGTTGTCCAGTGGGGACAATGGCACAACAGTGATCAAAACCCCCGAGAAAATCAACCCAAGAAAGACCATTTTTTTCTCAGGAGAGTCTGCAGAGCAAGAATTACCAAGCTGGCCCGAGCCCGGCAGTTTCTGGGCCTTAGTAGATGACACACGCTTGAGAGGGACCTCGGCAAGCACTCTAAATGCAGTAGAGAGGTCAGTGGACAAAATCAAAAATCTTAATTTCAAAAAGGCTGTACTGTTGTACCAATTTTACTCAAATATCTTCCCTATTGGCCTGGCTTGCCACCAACTAAAGTGTTCTAATCTGGTAAGACATTTCTCCCATTGGCACATTTCTTTGGATAAGGCAACAAATTATGTCATCTTCTGAAAAATGAGACCCCAACTGTTCTCCATCATGCAATATTTTCAAGCTTTAGGAGGTCATTTGATTTCAGGACAGAGGATCATTCATACTTTTTTGGAAACGTTCTCTAACTGTAGAATCTTTAATGTCACCCATTTTCAATTTACAATTTTTAAAAAAGTCTTTGAATTTTAAAGTTAAAATTCAAACATAAACATATTAATGCAGACCTTTCTCCTGTAACACTTTTCCCTCTCCTGTTTTGTTCCCTGGAGGAAAGTTCTTTTAAATGATCTAGAGATACTTATGTTGTTTTTTTTTTTTTACTTACTTAATTAATTTATTTATTTTTGGCTGCGTTGGGTCGTCATTGCTGTGGGCGAGCTTTCTCTAATTGCAGCGAGCAGGTCGTTGCAGTGCGCGGGCTTCTCTTTGCGGTGGCTTCTCTTGTTGCAGAGCACGGGCTCTAGGCACGGGCTCTAGGCACGGGCAGCAGTTGTGGTTCGTGGGCTCTAGAGCGCAGGCTCAGTAGTTGTGGCGCCCGGCTTAGTTGCTCCGCGGCATGTGGGATCATCCCGGACAAGGGCTCGAACCCGTGTCCCCTGAATTGGCAGGCAGATTCTTAACCACTGCGCCACCAGGGAAGCCCTATGTTGGTATTTCTAAATAATTTATGTACATTGATATGTTTTAATTTTCCACATTGTCTATTTATGTAGAATTGTCACTGTTGAACACACCACTATATCTCCTCTTCCACATTCTCCTAATAAAGTTGTAGCAAATGTTTTAAATATATAATCACAGTTTAAATTATTATATATCTGTTTATATTATTATATATCTGTTGCTTACCTGAATAGGTACCTATATTGTTACCTATCAGCTGCTCTCTAAATAGATAACGAGTACACAATAATCATGGGCTTCCTTGAGGGAAAATTTGGGATTTTATTTCATAGAGTTAATAGTGATCATTTTTTGAACCTAGGGGCAGGACAGGAATAAAGACGCTGACGTAGAGAATGGACTTGGGGACAGGGGGAGGAGGAAGGGTAAGCTGGGACAAAGTGAGAGGGTAGCATTGACATATATACACTACCAAATGTAAAATAGATAGCCAGTGGGAAGCAGCTGCATAGATCAGCGAGATCAGCTTGGTGCTCTGTGACCACCTAGAGGGGTGGGATAGGGAGGGTGGGAAGGAGATGCAAGAGGGAGGGGATATGGTGATATATGTATACATACAGCTGATTCACTTTGTTATACAGCAGTAACTAACACAGCATTGTAAAGCAATTATACTCCAATAAAGATGTTAAAAATTAGTGATCATTTTTTACTTGCATATTCTGTAATGTACTTAATATCGCTTACTTATGTCACTATTAACATGTGGCAATCAGTAGCTTTACTATTGTTGTTAGTTTCATTTTGTTCCCCTTTGACATGCTTAAACCTTTCAGAGAATCTATAAATTGCTTTTTTAAAAAATGATTTCCCTAGAACCTTCCCTCCTGGAGCTTAGATTCATCATTGGACGGGTTGCTCATTCGCCTTATTAGAGAGCTATTGTTTCACGAACATTGGCTCTTTCTTTTGTTGGATTTATTCCCCACATTTTGTTGGGAAACAACTTCATTTGCTTTTTCACAAAGGATTCTGGGAGGAAAAAAAATGAGTCATTGCATATCTTAAAAGGCTTTTGTTCTATCTCCATACTTGCTTGACGTTTTGGCTGAATGAATAATTCTAGTATACAATGATTTTCCCTCATAACATTACTGAAGTTATGGATATGATGTCTTTGGCACGTCAGGCTGTCGTTGTGAAGCCTGATGGCATTCTGATCTCTATACTGCTTTAGCCACTGTGGAACCTCTCAGGATGTCCTCTTTATCCCTGGTGTTCTGAAATTCCAAAATATGTTCCTAGATTTGGATTTATTTTTTTCATTGTGCTGAGCTAAGAGTTAACTGTTTCAGTTGAGAAATGAGTGTCATTTAGTTTTCAAAAATTTGGAAAGTGTGGTAAAATTATTGATTCCCACTATGTTCACTGGAAAAAAAATCACATTTATTCACACACTTCTTGCTTCTTTGAGGCTCTGGAGACATTGTTTGACATAGACATGATCATTTCTGAACTCATGCCTCACTCCCCTCCACCTCATACCATGCTCAAATCCAAACTTTATGCTTTTTTAAAGTCCTTTCCTTTCTCCCTTCCACTCATTCAAATTTCATTAGTCGTAAGGACTAGGCCCAATCCCAAGAGCTCTAGCAAGGCCTCTGACGATTCTAATTTTCATGTGTCTATCATTTTGAATCCTGTTGTCAATACCTCACACTTCAGCAACAAATTATATACACGGCCATAGGCATAAGGAACTGTAAAGTTCTTAGTTTTTATTAATCTCTTTCATTTAAGTATCTCTCTCTCTCTTTTAATTTCTCTCTTTACTTTGTTGTCAGAAGACTTCAGGTGATATAAATTGCATAGTAACTAATGATGATAATGTTGATAATAAGCATAATAGGTTAGAACTTTAGTTTTATAAAGAATCTAATATTGTTTCAATCACTTTCCCTTGATAGCTTCTTCTACCACTTCATCTCCCAAATAAACTACACAAGTTCTTTTCAATTTTCCCAAGGAAAAATGTTACACCATTGCAAATTACTAGGAGATTTCTTGGAGGAGAAGACAAAAGTTTTTTGAATGCTTTAAAAAAATTAAATTTAGAAAATTAAGCCCTTACTTTCTCATGGTGTCTGAAATAAAAGTAGGATCCAATGAAAAGGAGCATAAATCAATTTCAATGTTCTCACTGAGCTGCACACTTTGTTTTTGTCCCTCTAGCACAATATAGATGCTACAAACCATGTCTAATTAGGCAGAAAAAAAGCTACTTCCATTAGATGTTTTCACTTGGATGAGACTTTTTAGGTTTCTCTGTTCTACCTTATAGGTACATTTTAATTTAAATGTATTCTTAATCTAGCTTAAGAAAACTCATCTCACAAAATAACCAAAGTGCATTAATTTATATGTAATGACATATTTTAAAAGTTCATCTAAATTATTCTTAGTCTAGGTCTTAAATATTCTACTTGTATTATTTTTAAATGTATTCAGTTGCACTGTAATTATTTAGAGCATTTTAGTAGTGGAACACATGATGTGATTGCAAACTTTCCAGCTTCCATTTCCAAGCACATTATCAGAAGAATCCATGAAATAATAGAGACTTTGCAAAAACAGAGACTTTCAGGAAGCCACCTGATAAAGATCTAGGAGGTGCAATCTTCTGAAAGGTAAGGCAATCAAAGACAAATTTAATCAGATATAAGAAAGTGAGGTTGTGAGATGGGGAATAAAAGAAATTCTAATTTACATACAGTGCTTTGGAGAATATATGATCTGCTAAGATAAAATGCCAACTTCCTTATTTTCATATTCATGGAATGTGTTCACTTTCAATGCTTTCATTTCAAAGGAGTCTGCCAGGGATGAGGAAGGGGGTTAATTTTCGTATATGAGTGATAAAAATGAACTGTCAGATTTCTGGACATATCCTACTAAAGGCAAACTGATTGATTCCCCCAAGACAGTGTGCTCACACTGTTTCACTGAGATGCCCACTCTCCTTTGAATCTAAGTGAACAGATGACTTGTGTGTAATCAATAAAGTACAGCAGAAGGGACACTGCATGACTCTTAGGTCAAGTACAGCTTTTACCTGATTCACTGGAACACCTGCTTTGGTGCCTTGAGCTACCATGTAAAAAGTTTACCTACCCTGAAGCATCCATGCTTTGAAGAAGCCAAGCCAAATAGAATTATCACATGTAAACTTTAAGGTTGGCAATACTAATCTTTGAGTCATTTCAGCCATGTGAATGCATGTGAATTATCCCTTTGATGATTCTAGCCTCCAGCTATAGAGTCACCTCCAGTCTCTGAGACTACCCACCTGAGGCCCCAGATATCAAGAAAAAGAGATAAGGTAGCCCACTGAACAATAACCAAATTCCCAACTTGCAGAATCCACAAGAATAATAAAATGGCTATTTTAAGAAAATGAGTTGAGGGGGTGTTAATTTGCTGCACCGCAATTTGAACCAGAAAAGAAATTTGTGATTTGCAATTTGGGACATAAAAAAATATATATATGTACCACCAGTGGACAAAGAATACAATAATTTGAGTGAAACAGGTGTGGTTTCTTATTTGCTTTCTAATTTAATGGAGGGGGTGTTGGTTGGAGATAGAGAATATAAGTAATAAACCTAGAAATATTGGTTCAAACCAATATGTACTTTGAGCAGAATTCCACTTTATGTACTATTTCAAAAGAGGGTATGCAAATACCTTCCTTGATACCATTTCTCTTTATATTCATTCCTCTTAGCAGATTTTGCCGTATTGAGACTTAATTAAAAATCCAGTACTCAAGATTTTTTTCCACTTTCTAGAGTGTCACAAAGAATGCTAAGGTACAGAACTACTGTTAGACATTTTGAGCATCACTGGCTTACTACTAACAATGAATGCCACCCTTCGGAGATGTCCTCAGAAGAATTAAGTTTCCAAATTGTGGTGTTTATGAGTTTTATATTGTCTTTTGTCAGGAGACAGGGACTGTCATTAAACCTTGAACTTTTACAGTAATGTGTTCTGTACAGCCTGAACCTTGATCTGCCACTGATCTGCTCTATTCCATTTTACTCCGTGTCAGTGAACAGGTTGCAGAGTTCTTTTCTACTTTTTTAGAAACATGTTTCTTTTGAATTTGGAATGGATGCTTCAAAGTAAGTGTGACACTGGCATTTTTCTTATTTTTCTGAAACACTTAACCTTGGAAATATAGCTGCTTTTCCAAGGTTTAACATCTAGTTAGTAACTCATTCAGGACTAGAACCCACACCGAAGAATTTAAGAGGTAATTTAACAAACTTATTTTTTATTGAGAACCTCTCCAGCACCAAGTTTTGGGTTAATAAGACAAAACTAATAAGTCATTTTCCTTGTTCATGAGGACTGAAAGCTTGCTCCAGAAAAGAGACTTTGCAGTCAGCATGTTAAAAACTGAGGTCTGAACCAAGTACAATGAGATTACGGAGGAAGAAGAAAATAATTTTGAGCCAAAAGGAAAAGCTGTTGTGTTTCAAGCTAAGTCATTGAGGAAGAAAATAATAGTATTGGCTATGAGCCAGAGGGGAGCAGAGGGGCATTTAAATGTGTTCCAGTCTCAAGGAAGAGAATAGGCAAGGACTCGAAGTGCTGGCCTGTTGACGGGGTGGGAGGGCACTCAGTGTAACTGGAGAGGGGTCCGAAAAATGCAGGTAGGGATACGAGCAAGCTAATATCTAGCTGTCCCTTTAGACCATTATAAATAAATAGATATCAGTATAAATACACACATACACACACTTACACACACACATACACTAGCAAATATTCATTTATTTTAAAAAGTGTGGCTTGCCTCCTTTGTCATATAACAAAGACCTAAATAGACATTTCACCAAAGAAGACATACAGATGGCCAACAAACACATGAAAAGATGCTCAACATCACTAATTATTAGAGAAATGCAAATCAAAACTACAATGAGGTATCACCTCACACAAGTCAGAATGGCCATCATCAAAAAATCTACAAACAATAAATGCTAGAGAGGGTGTGGAGAAAAGGGAATCCTCATGCACTGTTGGTGGGAGTATAAATTGATACAGCCACTATGGAAAACAGTATGGAGGTTCCTTAAAAAACTAAAAATAGAACTACCATATGACCCAGCAATCCCACTACTGGGCATATACCCAGAGAAAACCGTAATTCAAAAAGACACATGCACCCAAATGTTCATAGCAGCACTATTTACAATAGCCAGGACATGGAAGCAACCTAAATGTCCATCAACAGAGGAATGGATAAAGAAGATGTGGTACATATATACAATGGAATATTACTCAGCCATAAAAAGGAACGAAATTGGGTCATTTGGAAAGATGTGGATAAACCTAGAAACTGTAATATAGAGTGAAGTAAATCAGAAAGAGAAAAAAATATATCATATATTAACACATATATGTGGAAACTAGAAAAATGGTATAGATGATCCTATTTGCAAAGCAGAAATAGAGACACAGATGTAGAGAACAAATGTATGGATACCATGGGGGAAAGGGAGGTGGTAGGAGGAATTGGGAGACTGGGATTGACACATATACACTATTGATACTATGTATAAAATAGATAACTAATGAGAACCTACTGTATAGCACAGGGAACTCTACTTAATGCACTGTGTTGACCTGAATGGGAAGGAAGTCCATAAGGGAGGGGATATATGTATATGTATGGCTGATTCATTTTGCTGTACAGTCGAAACTAACACAACATTGTGAAGCAATACTCCAATAAAAATTAATTAAAAAAAAAAAAGTGTGACTTACTGTCAGTTAGGATAAAGACCAAGGAAAAGGACTATTGAGAAACTGTCTGGTTTCTAGTATAGTGAGAAGTTCACCTCTACCCTAACTTCACCTCTAGCCAAACTTTCCTTCACTAATTACACTTGTCTTAGATGGAATTGTAGTGACCAGATGATGAAATTCAGGCTTGCATTTCAGATGTGTCACTATGAGCCCAAAATAGCCCAGCAAAATATTACTTATAACCATTGTAAAGTTATCCCCAAATGAAATGTAGTCAGTGAAATGTTTTCCTTATTGTAACAATTTGAGCCCTATTTTAGTGCTGTTTATAGATTAGTGTTCTGGGCAACTGGTTTCCAGCAGGTAGGTCCCTTTGGGCTGAAGCATAGGGGGAAAAATAGAAGTGACAGAGGACGAGGCTGATGGTGAATGGTCTTGCATGTCTGGTTACAACATTGGGACTAAATTCTTCAGCCCATTGAAAGGGAGAGGGGAGCTCTGAGTGTGTGTGTGTGTGTGTGTGTGTGTGCGTGCACGCGCGTGCACGTGTGCACGCAGAGCTGGACCTCCTCTGGATCTGGAATTAGTTCTTAATGCCAGGTGAATGATCTCACTGGTTTTAGTTAGTCTTAACTTAAGAGATAGTTTTAGCCAGGAAATGGCCTTACAGCCTATTTAAAACGTTTATGCCATAAGTTAATTCATTTCCATTTTCTTTCAGCTTCATTCTTAATTTTAGTTACACCTTAGTTCTTCCTTCCTAATTCTACCTCAAAATCTTAGTCTCCCTATTCTAAGCCCAGGGCTCTTTTTATAATACTCTACAGATTCTAACTTTATTTTGTAATATGGAGACAAAGGAGTCTTTCCCTCATTAAGTCAATAAGCAAGCCAAATATTGTACTGTCTCAAAACGCTTCTTGTGGAAGGAATGACCTGAGCGACCTCAAGTCACCGTATCACAAGTTGTTGATGATCTCAGGAGAAAAAGTACACAGAAAACCTAGCAGAGTACACATGCAACGGATGTTCCATGATAGATGCTAATGATTAAGTCTCAGAGGATGAGGCCAGGCAAAGGTGCGTCTCAGTATAGTTCTGTTCCCATTGTGACTAAGGGGGCTTAAGTTCTTCATCAGAGGGAGACTTCAATGAACAATGTAGCCCTATTAGATTTATTGATTTGTTTTCTTCTGAAATTGTTTTCTCCTGTAAGAAAAATATGTAGTGTCATTTCATTCTAAAAAAAAACAAAAAAAAAAAAATTGGGCACACAATTTCAGGAGTCATCTGTAAATCTGAGGACAGAAAATAACTCATGGATTTTGACCTCAGTTACTTCCTGAGCCTAGACCCCAACATGGTGCCCACCAATGGCATGGTGCATTTGAGTGATTTAAGTGCATATGTGAAGTCCATGATTATGTGGAACTTGTTCCATGATTTTAACAAGGCCAGGTATTACCTTGGTGCCGAATATCATGTGTGGCCATTCCATTTAAGTCAGCTAAAAGAGTAATCAAGTTTCAGTGAACAAAACTATTGCTTTGGAGGATCAGAAAGTATTTTCTTCTCCCATGGTGCGTTATTATATAATTTTCTGAGATATTTTTCAGTCTGGGGACAAGATTGCAACATTACACAAGGCTGCTTTCAAATCCAAATAGGTCACACCTAAGACTTCAGGAAACCTGGGAAGTGCCTCTTTAGTCTCTCTAGTCGCTGTCTGGAAGAGAACTTTGAAATTACTTATTTTCATGACTGCCAACCTTATTTTAGCTGCTGACATTTTTTTCTCTCTAAATCAATCTTGGACAATTAATTCAACACAAATAGTACACAGAAGCCAAGTGCTCTGATTAGAGATCCAAACTTTCAGCTTAGCATCTCCAGTTCCTAAATATGTGAAATTTTTTTTTTAATTTTTATTTATTTATTTTTGGCTGTGTTGGGTCTTCATTTCTGTGCCAGGGCTTTCTCTAGTTGCGGCGAGCGGGGGCCACTCTTCATCACGGTGCGCGGGCCTCTCACTATCACGGCCTCTTTTGTTGCGGAGCACAGGCTCCAGACGCGCAGGCTCAGTAGTTGTGGCTCACGGGCCTAGTTGCTCCGCGGCATGTGAGATTCTCCCAGACCAGGGCTTGAACCCGTGTCCCCTGCATTGGCAGGCAGATTCTCAACCACTGCGCCACCAGGGAAGCCCCTGAAATTTTTTAAATGTGAAAAATCACTTAACTTTTCTGTGCCTCACTTATTTTTAATCTTTGAATGGGAATAATGGTACCTGTGTTAGTTCACAGAGTGGTTGTAAAAATCAAACAGGTAATTTGTGTGAAATACCTTTAAAATATCATATGTATCTAAGATATTATTAGGGCATGAAAATGAAAACACACAAGTTAGCACACCTTAAAATTAATAAATTGTGTTATAAACCAGGAGTATTCTAAAAATGGAAAGAATGAAATATTCTAGGTAATTTATGTAATGACCCTTTTCTGGACATTCCTTGCTAAATCCAGGAATTAGGATTTTGTGTCTCTGGGGCTCGGAGACAAGAGTACGTACTTTTTGCCATGTGTGGGAGAGGGGAGTGCTGTGCATTTGCCACCTCTGTCTTAGATTTTATTCTTTCCTCTCGCTTCTTTTTTCTAAGTTCTCCATTCTTGTTCCTTGGTGTTAGGACCCATACTGTTTCTCAGAACACATAGGGCACATTGCTCACAATTGCCTGGTGAGGCTGAGAATCACACACTCAGGATTTCATTAGAACAATCTGTATCTCAGGAGTCATAGCCTTGCTGTTGTGAATTCTGACCCCTCTGGCTGCTGTTCAGTGTCTTTTCTCCATAGTACATTCTCTTTAAACTACACCACTGTAAATGATCACCTAAAGTGATGAAATTCCATTGGGATCCGTATCCCAGGAAACTGAAAAATTTACTAACAGAACATTGTAAATGCCTCTTCTCTCTTTCTTGCACATTTTAAATGGAAACCAAGAGCTCTGTGTAGGGAGAGGGAGAGTATCCTGACTTTGTTCAGTGGACTGTGAAATAAGAACATAGGTGGGGCTTATCTGTGAACGGTGGCTGTAAGTTCCTATGCTAAGACGTGTTTATCTGTTTTCAAACCTGGCGCACCTTCTTGACCATTGAGAGATGAAGCAGGAGGATGAGATGCGCAACCCCACAGGCTTCTTGGAGATGTGATGAGGAAGCAAATTCCTTGTGCTCCAGAAGCACAGCTGGTGCCTCCTGATGCCTCATATCTATGTACTGCCTCAAAAATCCAGGGCCTCTTATATGTGTGCAAACATCCTGCTGCTCACAGCAATAATCCAAATTATATGCCAAGAAAGAGGTGGTGACAACAGCATTTCTGTATCTCGGTCTTGCCCCTCTAATTGTGATGGCTCATGAAGATACTGCCCTTCAGTTTGTCTTTGGAATCAGCAGAAAACAACCGTTTTTCCATTCTGAAGCAGGCATGATGACTGACTGGAGTAGGTATAAAAATCACTTTCTGCTTTATGATGTGTAGATTAATGAAAGTATTAAACCATTCTAATGATAGATAAGGAAATTATTTCCACTCTAGCTGAAAGAAATAAAACTGTTCCAACTTAAATTAAGGAGGTCTAAAACTTTGCAATCTCATCAAAAGTGCATGGGCAACAAAGAGGTACAAGTGTATAACCCATTCTGGAGTACCTTAATTTCTTAACATCCATCATTTTTCTGCTTCATTACTGTTGGTGTGCTTCTCAGAAGCTTCTGGGAAAACTAATTTTTGCAGAAAAAAATAAATACATATGGGTCAGGCTAATATCTTTTTTTAGTAGGGAATACAGGGATTTCCCCCCCCCCCCATTTTATTAGCATGATTCACTGTTAATTTTATTTCATTGACACTGTTGCCTTTGTAACAGCTGGTTCCTAAGCTTGAATGGCATGATCTACTTCCTACTCAAAGATTAAATCTGAACTTGGACAAAATCCAAGCAGTTTCATTCTTGAGAATGTCACAGTTTGCCTGCATATCCCTTCAAATTGGTGAGATTTGGTCAAGTTTTGTTTGTAGAGTCAGCATAGGCTTGTAGAAAATAGGAATATAAAAAGTGATATCAGATATATGTATCAAGCATCTCCTGTGCAACACTTTTTCCTCCCAATCCTTCATCAGATTTCAGGAGGAGTTTTGGTTCCCAGTTTACTACAGACTTTGACCTGCTTTGCTCAAATTCAACTTCAGATCCTGGGCCACCTACATTTTGCTTAATGAGGTTGTGGCTTGGGAAGCTGATAGGAACTTATTTGACATTCATGCATGCACAGTGGGAAAATTCAGTCAATTAAGGACGATGGAGGTGCCTTAACCACTGGGCGAGGGGTTAGACATACATGCTTTCACCTTTTATTCCCTGGGCAAGAAATTTAGAGAGCCACTTCAGATCTTCTCAGAAGGCATCCTGGGATCAATCACCCTTAACTGTGGCCAAGTCAATAACTTGTCCTTGTACTGGCTTCACTTCATTCCCCCTGTACCTCATACCTGCTCTTTGAGGTTACATGAAAAGATAAACTACCTTCTCAGAAGCTTTTATCTCATGCTCAGCTTTAAGGCCAACCCATACTAAGACAACATTTCTCTGACTCTTCTTCAGAGATGTTAATTATAGGTCACATGTGCTGTTCTCCCTCTCTTCCCTTTCCACCACTAATGAATCATGGAATTCTTCTGCACTCAGCCAAGGAATGGCCTTACAAACCCTTTCAGCCTAAAGTCCAGATTTACCACTTGTTTTAATATGGCAGATAGTAACCTTCCTTGCCTTATGTCCCCTTCCTTTATATCCCCTTCCGCCTATGTTCCCACAGGCGATCCAGGGTCAACATTGCCTCTGCCTCTCTTTCTGCAATCAGTTGTCTTCTATAAGTGCATGAGAAACTACGTCCTCCATCTCTGTCTCTCGTGGATGCTGGGCAGCAATCTAGGCTGCTCTTTAGCTCACTTCCCTTTCTTACATGTCACTTGGTGGAACTTAGGATTCAATTTTCTGTCTCACAAAGTATCAATCCCTATTGGATTTTCAGAGCCATTGATCATAGTCAAAACTTCAAATGTCAACTCTGAAAATAACATGTTTCTACCATTTAAAACCATTGCCCAAGGCCATTTGTTCCCTGACCTAGAATAAGGTCGACCTCTGCACTTACATTCTCCCAAAGAAACTGAATATTTTCGTTCAAGACTTTTTTTATCTTCGAGACTTATCATTTTTCTCCAACTTACTAACTTAATATCCCAAAGTTTTCCATCCCTGTTTTACCAAATTAGACCTCTGAGATGCTAAACCATGTCTTGATTTCTTGACTCCAATTTATTTTCTTATTTCATCTCTGAAACCCTGAAATAGTATCCTTTGAACTAAAGGATGTAAAACTTGCTTCCAGAACTAAGAATGAGAAAACATTATGGAGGTTCTGATACCTAGTTTTTCCCAATTATTTCAAAGCAATGTGAGGTGAAGTGTATCTCTGGATAATTACTATGTCCTCCTCAACATCATTACACATTAAAGATTTACCATATGTAATTGTTGAAAGAAATTATTAACGGATAAATTGATATTGGCTGGAGAAAAGCCAATAATCTTGAAGAATATCTTGACAAAGTGAAATGAAGAATTTCAGGCAGTGGAGAAGAGAGTTGTTCCTTGATCTCACATCCTGTAGGCAATTGTAAGTTTCTGAAACAGGCCCTGAAAATTTCATTTAAAAAGAACCGAAAGGGAAAAGCATTTGTCCCAATGCTCTACACATGGATGCGTGCATGGGTCGGAATGCTTTATGGCAGTGGTCCCCAACCTTTTTGGCACCAGAGACCGGTTTCATGGAAGACAGTTTTTCCACGGACTGAGTTGGGGGGATGGTTCAGGCGGTAATGTGAGCGGTGGGGAGCGGCAGATTAAGCTTCACTCACTCATCTGCCGCTCACCTCCTGCTGTGCAGCCTGGGGGTTGGGAACCCCTGCATCGGATATTACTTTTATCCAAACTCACCACTTCTCGGTCCATATTTTATTCTAGTTATTGCTGCATCCACAGGTGCAGACAGGTGTAAGCTGAGCTGCTTGTTGCTATCCCAAACATTTCCACTGACTCTCAGTTGGATACCTGTAGAAACCCACTCAGCCATTTTGGTGCATGTGCAAACCCAGACATGGAAGGTATTTAACACCCCAGTGAAAATCCTGCCATCAATGGGGAAGGAAACTAGTAGGTAATACATAGTCCCTCTCTGTCCCTTTGATGGAAAATCCTTATCTTTATTCTACATGGTACCTCAGAAGATGCACAGTGGGGTTCAGTCAGAGTTATGATAAAATCAGTAAGTCGTCCTTGAATTAGTGTTCTTTCCTTCCATTGTTAACTCTTGGAAGACCCAATCTACCATTCCTTAGGGTCACCCAAAAACAACTAGACAGCATGCAAGTCTTTATCTCAGGCTTTAAGTGGGACATAATTTAAGATGGTTTGAATGAGAAGCGGCCTGGAAAGCAGACCTTCAGGACAGGATTCTGAAACTGGACCACTCTCAGTTCAGTGACAGAAGGCTCCCAATGCTGATGATAAGTGGATTGGTGACAACACCTTGGCATTTGAAAACGTCATGATAACCAGGATTGTCATTAGTGGTGGATTAGAATTAGATGACATAAGAAGGTAAAGTATTATCATATCGAAAGGAGATATTTAAACGATGTGTGAACCATTAAATTATAAATGTTTTAGAGTCGATTGGCAGCTTTAGAAACCTTGAAAAATGAATACAACATGCTCAGAGTTAGCCAGCTATCAACTCAAGATATACTATGAGAGTTAGAGTGGCTCTGTGGTACTATTTAAATAGATCCCTAACTCTAGCAGTAGCTGGATGAGGGTGCTGGATATTAAGCTCAGGATTTAACTGTAAAACTAGAAGAGCTACAAAGTAGAGTGAGTGCAAAGCCTCAGTAAGTTTGATATGATACAAACAAGATTATGGGAGGAAACTGAGATCTGTGAAAAGGACATTTAATAGATCAGCATAAGTAAAGTGAATGCCTATATTCCCCTAAATACGTATGGACAGAAGAAGCAACAATATTCTCTAGTTAAGAAGTGGCCTTGAGATATGGCCAGTAGTTCCCCTGAGTCAGCTGCATAAAAAAAAATTGATGTCTGCTTTTCTCAATATAGACCTCACCTTCCCCTACTGCAGTCACACTAATAAATATGATTACATTTCAACACAGTCCAAATAGAGATATACAGTGCAAATGGTAGGAAAAAAATAGTTTATATCCCCCCCCCCCAGGAATGCAATATCTGGCTATTGTTTACTGGAAGAAAACAAGAGGACCATGTGTTAGGATGAACCTTGAGGATGTTGGACCAGTGAGGCTGAAGAAAATGCTGGGCAGAAGACCTGGTGAAAAGAAGGCTAACTGCAGGCACCACAATGAAAAATTATGCTGTTACTGAGCTTTCGAAAGAAAGACAGTTCCCACTGACTGAAAGGAATGCCGTGTCCCCTTTAGGAAGGACTGCAATGCCATTGCTTGTACATATGATATATAATAGTCTGTTATTTTCTCATAGGGACTTGTAGTCATCTACAGGAAACCTGTACTCTAAAGAAAGAGTCATGCCCATCATTACCAATGGCTGTTGGTAAAAGGTCTAAATTAATACTGAAATTAGTGCTCTGGTAAAACCACAGTAGAATCCAAGATAGAGTGTGGACTTACAGAAGTCAGATCACAAGTGTTATGATAGGTTTAGTGGATTTAACAACACGCCCTAGAACCTGCGCACATAACTGGGAAGTAGCCCTTGTCATGACCCTGCCATTGGCTTGTTAGTAGAATAAGTCCCAGTCCCCCACGCCTACTCCATGAGATGACCTCCCAAGGTAAACTACCCACACGAAAACTCTCCTTTTAGGCTATGCTTTTCGAGGGGAATCTAGTCTATGACCAATGCCTCAAGGCATAAGTCAGAACTCCTTTCTAGATCTTCTGTTGGAAACTGTGGGGACAGAGAACATCACTTACTGCTAAACTTGGCACTATTTGCTCTACCCCTGTAGCTGGAAAGGACCACCATGCAGGGGAACTTGCTCCAAAATGAAGCCATCACAGCATAAAAGCAGAACAGAAATATGGAAATAAACCAATTACTGATACAACTACTTGAACATGGGTCCAGACTTGTTTAGATTTAACAGTTATTTTGGCCCATATGTTACCTTGTGTTCTTAAGCCAATTTGAGTTATATTTCAGTCACTTACAAGCAACCCAGACATTTATTCCTGGGTGGTCTGGGCCCATGTTGACATGTACTTATCAAGCCATGGTTGCTGAAATTGCCTATTTACAGTTAAACCTGGGCATGGAAGTAAGAGTAGATGTCCCAGGATATTAATGAGAGTGTCAAACACAGTCTTCATGTCCGCTAATGAAGTAGCACTCTATCTTTTGATGATCAGGGTAAATTAATAATGCCTATAAGAAAATTTTTTTCTCTTTTCCTGCTGAGGAGGCAGAAGTGACCAAGTGCAGCTTCAGCTTTTAACGTTAGTGGAACTCATATTATGTTACCTGGTTAGGGTGACCTACCACCCCACTCTGTCTGGGACTGATGAGGATTCTGGGAGGTGGGACTTTCAGCTTAAAACCTGGATAGTCCCAGGCAAGCAAGAACAAGTTGGTCACCCTACCCTAGGTCAAGGTATTCCCTGATTAGGAAATAAGAGCCTCTATATCCATGGGGACATTATGCAAAAATGCCCCAAGTGGTTCACTAGGAGGGTTGGAAGCAGGCCACTCTTATCTCTACCCCATAAATCCCAGACCTGTATATTCTACTTATATGGGTAACATCATATAATGACTGTTGGTTTAAGTTTAAAAGATATTGCCTAATACAGAATGTCAGCGCAATCTGGTGCCTCAGCTGTGCCTTCAAGAGGCAACTATTAGTTTGTTCCACTAACCCTGGTGTATTAGGTCTTTTAAAGAGATTAATGGTTTGTCATAGCTTAAGAGGTTTTTTATGAATTGGACTTAATGTAAATGCTAGCTGATCTGAGCAACCCAAGGGATGGACTATATCAGGAACTTTCTGTGCCCTGCTTAATGAAACACCTGCAGGACCGACTTAGCCATTTCTAATACTTGTGCAAGTCTGGAAATGGAAAGAAGTTAAAACCCCGCAAGGCAATCTGCGATCCAGGAGGACAGAAGCCAAGGGTAAATATTCTCCTTTCTTATCCTTTCACATAAAATACTGAGGCTCAGTCTATATGGAGTCTCACAAAATCCCTTGTGGGATCCAGCCCCATTTGCTCCTAGTGGTGACATGCTTGACCACACTCTGTTGGATTTGCCTCTCCTCCTTCGCTGTTTCACCTCTGTTCCTTGGGTATAATTAGCAGAATAAACTAGCTGCACACAGCCTTGTTTCAGGCTGATTTATAGGGTTTAGGGATGAGGTTCAGGGATTATTAGCCTAAAACAAATACCTTAATATTTTGTGTAAGGGAGAATTCTTGCTTGCAAGTGACAGAACTCTAACCCAAACTGGTTTAAACACACAATGTGACTCATTAGCCAAATGATTTGTTAACTCTAGCAAGTCTGGATCCAGGGGCTCAGATCATTTAATTAGTATTTGGCCCTTTTGCATTTTTCTGCTCTGCTTGTTTTCTCTGGTAGCTTCATTTTGAACCAGGTTCCCACGCATAGTGGCCCTATGTAGCTACAGACATAGAGCAAAATAGATTCAAGGTCGGCAGAAAGAGATGTTTTCTTTCCCATCAATTCCAACAAAAGCCTTGAAATTGGATCTCATATCATTGCCTTTGATAGGCTTGGGATTTATCATAACCTGAAATGATGTGATGCTCTGATTGACTGCTCTTGAGTTATATTTCAATCCTTGGGGCTGCAGGGAGGGAAGACACCACATCTCTAGCTCAACAACATGGTTTGAGGATAGGAAAGGGGAGGTTTGCCAGAGACAATGAGGCAGCAATGACCACTAAAGGGGAAATGGATGTTGGGCAGGCAGAGTCCACAAGGGTCCACTACACACTGCAACCCTCTCGTTCTGACTCCCCAGCTCCTTTTCACATGGGAAACTTGGGAGCTTGTGTTTTCCCCCCAACCGTAACCTCTATCCTTAGACAAAACACGCAGCCCCCCTGCTAGGACCCCCACTTCTCTTCCACTGCTCTTCCTGGTAAACATGCATCCCTTTATAAACCCTCTTAGTTTTTATATTGGCCTCTGTGCTTGGGTGTGCTGAGCAACTCCTCTAAGGTCTGCTGACACATCTCCAGTGCCCTCTGTGAGATTCTGCATTTCTTTACAGGACCATCATTCAGGGAAAGTCACTCACTCATCAATATCCTTTAACACTGTTTGCTTTTGTGAGTGTGAGAGCATTCAAGCAGCAAGGGAGGCCTACCGAGGTCATCAGAACTTCACTGATGCATTTTGTCAAGTACCAGGGAGTCTCCATAATAAACAGAGAAACAGGCTGAGACATTTTGACTGCTCAATCCATCATGGAACTAACAGGACATATGAGGTGGGCTGATGGAGAAAATACCGAGGGGATAGGAGAGAGACATATTGCTAAAAAATGTCTAGCAGAGCCTCTTATTTTTTATGTTTACTGCACAAGGTTAGCACTTGAAGATGGATCAGTTTTTCAGGAACTCATGCAACAGTTCCATCTTGAATCTCAAGGAAACGTGCTGTCTCTCCTCTCCCTGCTGCTTGTCAGCTGTATGGTGGGGAAAACAGAGCTATCCTTGATTGGATCAGGTACTTCTCCACCTACTCATGTCAAAGGGACTAAAAATTATTGCCTATTGCAACTATTAAGTTATCCATGGTTGGTGCCCAGTGCAGTCTATAGTGAAGGATTCAGTTCCCGGGTGTCCTAGTTAACTTTAGTGCCGGTCCTTCAGTTGCAATTAAATCTTATTTTAAGTCATTTCATAAAGTGGCATTATTTTGTCACAATGTGAATGAAGGGAGAGAGTATATTTAGGTCAGTGCATGAAGGTTAACCCCACTGAAAAGGGGAATCAACGTGTATGACTTATTCATGATGAGTTCAGGAATGTCATCTTCAAGACAAAGAATACCCAGCAATTAGAGCGTGATTCGGGCTGGTGGATGAGATGGTCTAGAGCCTTTGCCAGAACCCTCATCCCTTCTTAAAGCTACAGAAAGAAGATGGATTCCTAAAAGTCTTAAAATAGTGTATCTTGGTTTCCTCTCTAGTTCGATTTAGGATCTTCATTAAGTGGCTCTATCAGAAGCATTATGCCACTATTTTTCAGAGTTCCAAAGAATTTCTGTATATCTGGGAACACTTACTCTTCCTAAACAAGATTATGTGCTCCCTGACATCACATTTAAATATCACACACTGTATCTCCACCATGATTCAACATTTAATCTTGGCTTTGCATTCCATATAGATTACATTCCAAATTCTTGGCATGTCATGTTAAAATTTTCAACATTTTGTCCCAACCTGACATTCCAACCATAGCTACAATCACACTTTGGCCATTTCCTAAATATACCATGTTCATTGATGCCACACTGATGTTACAAATGTTTTTAGTTCAGTATGAAATAACTTTCTCTGACTGGTGATATCCTATATCCAACCAAGATGTTACCTTTCTGAGAAACCTTTCCTAGTCCTTCAGCAGACATTAGCCCCTCCATCCTTTGTGCCTCTCAAGAAATGGGGCCTCTTTTTGATTCATTATTATTATTTTTTTGCTACCAGACCTAGCTTTTGTCACTGTGCTTCATATAAATGATTTTCAGTAAATTTGTCCTTCCTTCCTGTTTGTTTTTTTCCCCTTCCTTTCTTCCTCCCTTCTTAAGCAATTATTTTTGCTCTCTAATTTAATATATGTACACTCTTACTCTATGTAAAACTAACTGTATGTGCAATACTGAAAAAAATAATGAAATCCCTGGCCTCAAAGTATTTTCATTTTAGTGGCATGAGACCCTGTGCCTCATGGTGTCTGCTGAATAGTGATATAGACCATGGTATTTATGACAGGAGGTAGTTTTACAACTTGGAGGAAGGCCCTCATGGCAGTTAGGCTCCTACCCCCAGAGACTGTGAGATGGAGGACTCTCTCTTCCTTAGTGATTACATTTCAAAGAAATGGCTCCCAGATCCTTGAGAAAGACATGTAAAACTAGCAAGAGGCTTTTAAAAACCTTTGTGTCTCAAACAGACAGACTAGGAATTTGCAATTACAAGTTTTCTAAAGAATATACTCTAAGAAAAAGGAGGTCAGGGGCCTCGAGTCAGGAAGAAGCCTGTCTAACGTTTAGGCTAGCTGAGGGTAATATTAAGGTCCTCTTGGTGTGGGACAGCTGGGCTAGGATAGTCTTGGATGAGACAGCTTTGCTCTGCCCTAAGCAGTGCCTCATCCTCCAGCAAAGTAGCTCAGGCTTGTTCCCATGCCAGATTCAGAGGTCAGACCGTCAGAATAGAATCAAAAAAGCCCACTTGGGACTTAGGCTCAGACCTGACACACTGTCACATACTGCATTCTTTGACCAAATTACAAAGGGATTTTATAATAAGGCCTAAAACTGTGGCGATAAATTCCACCTTTAAAGGTGTGGAAATATGCAAGTCACTTTGCAAAATGCCATAGGTTGGAAAATTGGGGCATTTTGGCACTGAATTAATCAATCAAGTGATTCTCCTTGCAGGACTCTTATCATTAACAGCAAAAATACGTATATTATTTTCAATCTTCTCTGAAAACCAAGACTTACTTCTCTATAATCAGGAAGATGGATTTTTTTAAAGGCACATTCTGAAATTTTCTCGTAACTGCTAGTGTAGAAAACACTTAGTAATCCATGAAATATATTTCAGCAGTCACATACTTATTAACTTAGCTTAAATTTCCAAGAATGAATGTATTCCTTATGCTCAGAGCCAGCATGTGCAGCTGAGTATTCAACTCTCTTTGCACAGTGCAGAGATACTTTCTTCCTGTGGTTTCTGTCTGTACTGTCTCCACCTGTGTTGTCACAGGTTCAATACTATTGAATAGATCTCTTAGAGGGTTTGAGCTGAAGGTGGAAACTTGTGGAGATTTGTAATGTGATGCAATTCACAGGACTGATTGTCTAGAGTCATGCATGGTGTTAACTAAGTTATTGATACTCAATTTGAAAACCTGTAAAGACGTTGGATTTGGCTTTTTCCAGTTTTAACATTGTTTTACCCCCTTGGGATTTAGTACCTGTATGCAATTTGTCATGAAACTTTTTTTTTTTTTTTAAGAAATTCACGTTCTTTTATTTATTTATTTATTTATTTATTTATTTATTTATGACTGTGTTGAGTCTTCGTTTCTGTGCGAGGGCTTTCTCTAGTTGCGGCAAGCGGGGGCCACTCCTCATCGCGGTGCGCGGGCCTCTCACCATCGTGGCCTCTCCCGTTGCGGAGCGCAGGCTCCAGACGCGCAGGCTCAGTAATTGTGGCTCACGGGCCCAGTTGCTCCGTGGCATGTGGGATCTTCCCAGACCACGGCTCGAACCCGTGTCCCCTGCATTGGCAGGCAGATTCTCAACCACTGCGCCACCAGGGAAGCCCTGTCATGAAACTTTTTTGATGGGAAGTTTCAGAGAACTTTTTAGGTTCTTTAAAAAAGTCTTTGTGGTGTGTGATATTGTAAGTGCAATATCTGGAATTATCATTGTCATTATTCCTGTCTTTAACTGAATGCTTTTGATGTGTCAGGCATACATTGCCTTATTTAATCCTCTCTTCAGATAATTCAGTAAGAGATATACTATTATTCTCATTTTACAACTGACATTAAAACAAAACAAAATAAACAAAAAGCTCTGAAACTTGAAGGGAGCTTGCCCAAGTTCCCATAACTAGGAAATTACAAAATCTTTGTTAGGTTTGGGTCTGTGTGATTCAAAGATCATGTTCTCTTCCAGTCAGCTCTCTGTTCCCCCTCATGTACCAAGTAAGAGCAAGCAACGATTGGACCTTTTCAGGATTCTTTAAAAGGTCCAGAAATATTAGAAGGACAGGTTTTCCCATTCTTGATCACTCCTACCCCAGCCAATATATACCCACTGTGTCTTCTTTAAAACCAATCTTCTATATCTTACCCCATCCAATGAAAATAGTCTCAGGGACCTGATAATATTAAGTTTTCAATATTTATAGTTTTAAAATATTACCTTTACATATTTTTCAGTTTTAAATCTTTTTCACTAAGAAGCTATTGGCTGTGACCTTAATTTCTGTCCTAGAAATTTCCATATATATGTATTCTGAATTCTGAATATACCATATATTTATTCCGATTCTGGATTTTCTAAATATGAATACATTTAGTCACAGTAATCCATAAATTAAAAGCCAAAATTCAGAGTGACCAGTGTACTGATATTCTCAACCTCCAAACAGACAGTGGAATAAGACCCACAAACATTTTTTCCCTTGCACTGAACCACTGAAAGTGGAAATTAGTCATACTTACTTCTTAGTTGCATTTCTTTACAAAAAATTGAAGCTGGTCATTTCCTTAGAGGCACCACTAAAAGATGAGGAGAGCAAATAGTTCCACAGACAACTGCATAGTAATCTTAAATTACTCTCCAAAGACTGGAACCAGAGGGAGAACTGCTGGAAAGAATTTGCATATATTGCTTGCCTATGTTTATCTAATGTACACCAAAATGTTTTCCTATGACCTTGACTTAGATATTCAAAAATCAAATAAAATTTGGATACTTCTGCTTGTTTTGAGGAATGTAATTCAGAAAAGGTATATTTATAGTGGCAATCATTCTGTATGTTATCACCATGAGGGATATGGTAAAAGCAGCAGAACCTATGTGTCAGAATCAAGCAGTCATATACGTATACTGAGTGCCCGATGGATGCCACCTCTTAAAAGCTGTTCTTGAGTAATTTGTCAAACAATTACGGATGCATATGTGTATGATTTATTAGTTGTATACATACTAAATAGTAAGTGTTTAGAGACATCATCACACCAGCCCTATCAGGTTAGTATTATTATCTCCATCTGGTGGGTAACTAAATGATTGATTCAAAATGTACCGTCTTTAAACATCAGAATATATGTATGTATGTATGCAGCGTGTTAGGTGCAGTGCATGAAAAAGACAAAATTTTTGAGCTTTTTGAGAAACTAACTGTGACATGAAATGTCGGTAAATAACACAAAATATCCTATTTTAAGCACAAAGTTGGGTATTCACAGCTATAAAAGAGTTTCTAAACAAAGGGAGTTCTTTTAGGGGAGGTTTAGTGGAAATAGGGTAAGGGAAGAGCTTTTCCAGCAGAGGCAACAGCAAAAGCCAAGACATTCAGGTGGAGAAATTAATAACGACATTGTGAGTTCAATGTTTTGCATTATCTATCACATACTAATATTAGGAAGGAGGGACTAGACTTAAGGGAAGAATGGTTAATCTGGAAGAATTCTCCAGAAGACAATGTGTCATGGTCTGTTAGTCTTTTGTGACCTTTCCCCTCCCCTCCCTGTGATTCTTCTCTGGCTGCTAATCAAGGGGTGCTCCATATTTCTTCCCTAGGAAAGGTTTGCCCCAGCTCAACCAATCACATCCCTTTTGAAGAGTGAAGTGAATGGACCATCTCTGTGCTCATGAGCATTAAGGGCCACTTAGGAGTGCAGCTGTTGGAAGTCAGGGTGCTGCCACCATGGGACAGAACCTGCCTACATGAGAACCCAAGCAGCGGCCTCAGCGCCAAGAACCAGACAGAATTCTGATGATGTAATGGAACCAACAAACACAGCCCTCGCCACAGGTATAATTTCAATTCCTTTTTTTGTTTGTTTGTTTTTTTTACCATGAAGGAGAACCTGATAGCTTTAACCACAAGGAGCAAGAAGACTTTGGGATCTCTAAACGAAAGGTAAATCAGGAGAATACTAATATTTATTGCAAAACATCCACAGTGAGTGTTGTTCCACTTTGTCTTATTTAGAAATATTAAAGTGTGTTAGAAACTGGAAAGAGATGCATTTTTCAATCACCAAACATCATTTATTTAACTTGTGTGCTGGCTTCTTATTTCTTTTATGGGAGTAACTTCACATACTGCTGCTTCGAGAGAGCGCTACCTCCCCTTTCTCCACTCCTCCCATACTTCTGTTCCTTCACCCGTCAATCAGTCTGTATATATGACTGCTGTTCTTTATTACTTCACTTCCTCGTCACTTTGCATCTCAGAAAGAGGATCTTCTAACTCCAAACAGGGTAAATGATAAGAAATCTAGAAAATTATCTTCTTAATGGGATTGAATTATTTTTATTTATCCACTGAATGACATTTTCTATTCCTTGTTCCACACCAAAACAAGAAGTGGTGACTTGCCTGCCTTCACATCTTAAATGGAAGTAAGCTTTATTCATTATCTCTGGTTTCTTATGGTCATAACTTATACTAATGAAAGCTGATGTAATGGGTAGGAAAGATGTAAATTTGAGTTTATAATGAGGATAAACCTTTATTGTTCCCAACAGATCTTGTGCTCTGGGTAGGCAGTAATTAAGTAAGCATCTCAGGATTCATAAAAACATAAATAAGTTTTCTAGTAACAGATTGAAGTTAGGTTTGGATTAAGTTTAGAATAACTATGTAGGCTTTCTTGACAAGGAGCTGCCTCATAAATCATCCAGGTGGGGAAGAGATTGTGTCAAGTATGTTGAGGTTCCAGTTGATGGCCAGCTCTGTCTCAAGTGTCCTCGGAAATGTAGAAATGTAGCTTATGGGGGCTATCACAGCTATTAAAAAGGGCAAAATAGATCTCTGAGAAAAGCTTCAGATTCAATGTGAATGGCTCTTATGTAGGATGAAATGTTCAGTCCCTAAACTTAAGAAATACTGATCTCTAAGCAAGAGGGGATGAGCTGGCCTTGCACTTAGAAGAAGTTAGGCTAGGCAGTATTAAAATCTTCTGACCAGGGAGATGGAGAGAGCTTAGAATGGAGGCCAAAAGGTAGTGATTGAAGCTACATCTCTCCAGGTCTGGACAGGACAGATTCTCACCTGTAGTAAAAAGCCCCACAATGTTCTCACAAGATTACTTCTCGTTACAGAAATAAATGTTTAGGCATGTGTTTGAGAAGAAGGCATGAGAAGAAATAGATTAGTTCCTCCTCTTCCTATCTCTAATTCATAGCACAGAGGAGAAAGAGAGAGCAGAGAAGAGAATGAGGGGGATGGTGGAGAGAATGAGTGAAAATGAATGAACATGGAGGAGACATGACAAGAAGCAAAGAATGGGGAAGGCAGGAAGAAAGCTTGCACTACATGCATCAGTCATTCAGCAACCTGCAGGACAGGTGTAATCAGGTTGAAATGAATATCAATGGTATCCAAGGAATAAGAATAGGAAACTGTGCTACAGGTGGCAACTTTCAGCTTGGTAGCTGGAGTGTATGACAGCCAGGAGAGGGATGTTACTGCAAAGTCAGCCATCCTAGTTCTTTCTTGGCATCAGGGCATGACTTAGACCTAGGGGTTTCTTGTTAACTGCATGAGTCCTTGATTCCTTTTGTAATCTGTTGATAGTAGCACCTTTCTCTTCCTCCCTCTCCCTCCATTCTCCTTTCTGTTTCTCTAAATTACTGCATGAAATCATCTGATCTTGAGACAAGCACGAGGTTGGTTCAAATGTCCCAGTTTGACACATGCTAATTATGGCTGAAAATAAAGAAGGGAGGAAAGATCTGAAGTAAATGATATAAATTTGGAGAGCAGGCAGACAGACCTGGATGGGATGTCTTATATTATACTCTATAAATGCTGCAGCTTTACCAAGTTTTTTAATCTTTCTCAGACTCAGTTTCTTCATCTGTAAAATACGAATAAATGCATTCATCTTGTGATTGTAATGAAGAATGAAATACAGAAATGCTTAACATGGTTCTTGGTGTTGAACACTACAAAATCCCATAGGAATGACGTAAACAGTTCAAGATTTAATTCTTGATACTGAGGAAGAACAAGAGGCTCCTAGGGTCCTAGAGGGTCCTAGAAAGAGCTTTGGCTTAGGACATAGCTCTTTGATGTACCAGCGCTTTTCATTAGATAGGCCATTTTAGTTTTCTGAGCTTCAGTTTGCACATCTGCAAATGGAAATGATCTACCTTGTGGCTTTCGTAAGGATTATTCATAATGCTCGGGAAATAACAGCTCAATCATAAAGAGGGATAATTTAGGGAAAGAGGATATGGAAAGTGTATGTGTCCTTCTTAGGCTACCTCTTGAATTAGGCTACAAGGATCGGAGTGATAATGAGTAGTTCAGGTAAAGATTATCAATCCCTGAATAGAAGATGCAGAAATTGCTTTACCATGTTACTTGAAGCTTGAGGAACATCTCTCATTGGAAATGGAATTAGTGTCTAATGGTTGGAAATGGTGAAAAAAAAGCAGGGTCAACTGGTGAGCATCCAAAGCTGACAACTACTGACATGATTGTCCTGTAAAAAAAAAAGGCAAAGCAAACATAAAAAATAAAACTATCAAATAATCACCTTAACAAGCAGTGTTGGCCTCTGTCAGATTCATTCTGACCTGTCTTCCTCACTAAACATGTAGCCAGATATCCAGGAGTTTACAAATCCCAGAAAATTAACTTCTAGGAACCCAGGACATGGCTACTAACCTTCTCTATATTCCTCATAACTACTTCTCTCTGTTTCTTTCTCTCTCTCTCCTTCTCTCTCTCCTCTTTACAGAGCCCTTTTCTCTGCTGTAGAAGCCATATGCTGATAGAACATACCTTCCCTCAACTCTAAAATGTGCATATTGTAATTCCACACATGAGCAACAATTTGCTCTGTCCAAATCATTCTCCAAGTCTGCATTCAAAACACCTATTAGAGAGAAGGTAATATTTACTCAACTTGTATCAAAGACCAATGGGTTGTTCAGTCAACTGCTCCAGAGAGTCAGGGTCATTCTGTGGTCAAGGAAAACAGTATGAGTTGGTGCAAAACGTAAATTAGCAAGAGTTGCCTAAAGGGATAGGGCCACAGTTTCCCACTTTACAAAGAGCACTTAGTGAGGGGTTGCTTTTCTCACTCACTGGCTTTGTTCAAGTGAAGTGATGGGAGGCAGACATCAGGAAGAGCAGAAACGCTCA
The DNA here is from genome assembly GCF_965194805.1 of Balaenoptera borealis. NCBI lineage: Eukaryota > Metazoa > Chordata > Mammalia > Artiodactyla > Balaenopteridae > Balaenoptera > Balaenoptera borealis. The sequence goes on along the minus strand of NC_138874.1, from coordinate 96,970,886 downwards.
CCTGGACCAAGTCAGAAGGGAGAAATTCGGTGTTGTTTTCCTCTGCCAGTTAGAAGAATAGAACAAGCCAGACTTTTCCACCACTCTTTCCATATTTCAGTTTCCCATCAGAAAACATTTATTGCTTACTTTAGGCTAAGGATTTTCTTGGGGAGTCAGTGAGGGAAGTTTCTCATCACATCCTGTTCAAATAAAGGAGCCTAGCTAGAGAGAATGCAGCAAATCCCATTCACTTAAAGTGAGGTGGATGGACCTAGAGTGTATCATACAGAGTGAAGTAAGTCAGAAAGAGAAAAACAAATACCGTATGCTAACATATATATATGGAATCTAAAATAAAAAATGGTTCTGATGAACCTAGGGGCAGGACAGGAATAAAGACACAGACGTAGAGAATGGACTTGAGGACATGGGGAGGGGGAAGGGTAAGCTGGGACGAAGTGAGAGATTAGGATGGACATATATACACTACCAAATGTAAAATAGATAGCTAGTGGGAAGCAGCTGCATAGCACAGGGAGATCAGCTCGGTCCTTTGCAACCACCTAGAGGGGTGGGATAAGGAGGGTGGGAGGGAGACTCAAGAGGGAGGGGACATGGGGATATACGTATACGTATAGCTGATTCACTTTGTTATACAGCAGAAACTAACACAACATTGTAAAGCAGTTATACTCCAATAAAGATGTTTAAAAAAAAAGAAAGAAAAAAAAAGTAAACCCAGCATTAATCCAGTAATTATCTGCCTTGACGGTTAATCAACCTTCCGGTAAGTGAAAGAATAAATTTCACGGTATTTCCCCACTCATTAAGGGTAACTGCCAGATGACATTCTCTGCATTTTCCCTCCTCCACACCCCAACTTGCACAGATAAATTCTACTGTCATTTTTATGGAAGTCTCTATATGAATCTGAAACTTTTATTATGTTAGTTTTTGCATTGTTAAATTTCCCAAACTAGCTAATTTTAAGGCCTTGTAAATCACCACACTGGGTTATTGAAGAATGACAAGGGAAGGAGTTGCGCAGAAGCTACAAGGGATACCAGTCAATCTTTGTCCTCTTTCTGACCGCCTTAGCCAGTCCCCACTCCTTCCTCCAGCTCAACTCTCTAGCTGAGCTGCAATTCAGAATGATTTCGGCATAAGATTGGAAAATTGGTTGTATCTCAGGTACTGGGATGGATTAATAATGCTCTCTAGAATATATGTTGTAAAGGATTCTGTGGTTTTGTCTAGATATAATTTGGAGGGAAAGCAGGGATTGATGCTATTGGCTCTCCTAGAGTAGAAGAGACTACCTACAGGTGTGCCATTCAATACACACCGCTGCGTTTATCAAAAGGAGCCTGGAGTCTGGGGAAGTGCTGTTGTTGCCATACTGACACTAAATCATTTAGAATATAATTGACACTTAACATGTGTAACTATGCTCAACACAATCTCTCTCTCTCTCTTTACTAACTACCATTTCAAGTAGGTACTATTATCCTTACAGACCAGGAATCTGAGGGAGTGGTGGAATTGAGAGTCTACGCCAGACAGTCTGAGCCCAGTACTCTTAAGCCCTGTACTTATATGGGCTCCAGAGTGTAGAGAATTAACACTGACCGAGACATGGATGTGGGACAGTCAGGTGGAGACTGTGAGAGCTCCCTAATGTGCTCCTTCACACCCCCCAGCCTCATGGCTCACTTGATTCAGATCCTTCTTTGTCTCTTTGACTTACACAGTATCCCTAGGGGATAGCTGTAATTACTCTTAAATATGCACCTTTAGAATGGTTTGCAAACACTCAAGACAGTGACCATTATAACCCTAAATAAGGAGGAGAGCTCCAAGTATATTTTGCTCACTAGTTAAGACATTGGGATTTGGAGAAGTGTTCAGTAGAACCATAAACGCAAACACATTTGCACGGCCCTATTAAGTCTCAACAATGATATATTTCAATGAAAAGAAATTAAAGGGACAAGTTAAAAAAAGAATTCTAGTTGCAGTGGAGGGCTGTGTTTGTGTATATTTATTGTCAAATGGTATCAGATCCACTTCACTGAAGGTAAATATTTTGTGAACTCATTTGTATTTATAATTCATTGTGTATCTCATTTCTCATCTGTCAATTATTTATGCTTTATTTTAAAAGACAACGATTTCATGAAAATTACAGTATTAGCAAAACCTTCCATTAGCCACTTCTCCTTCCTCTAAATAATTTGTGTCTAGAGAATGTGTTTCAGGTTGATTTATTTTTATCAAACCTTTGCTTGGAAAAGTCTCTTTTCTGCTTATGACCAGTGTAGATTAACCTTATTCTCCTCTTTCCCAATACATTGCCTAGGCAACACACACAGATGGTCAATAGTTTACAAAAGTAGGCAACAGACCATGTAAATGATCTTCAAATTATTACCAGCACATCTTGGTAATAAAGGCAAAATTCTGCATAAGAGCTGATTGCATGTGCACACCTCCATATCAATCCCCTTGGGAAAGGCAACAGCTAGGCTTTCTAATACTATGTGATTTCAACCTATTATTAGCATGGCTGCTTCTCCACATAGTGAACATCAGAGAAAGAGCCTCAGTTGGCAGAAAAGGGGTTCATTTTCTGTACCATTTTTTAGAGTCAGGAAGAAATGAGAAATAAGAAATGAGAGAAAAGGGGATCTGTCAGTGTGCCAAATGGAAAGCTGGAACTGTGCCCACCAACCACACAGAAGACAGGGCACACGTCCCCCATGACACAGTGGAATGAGCAAGGGCTATTACGCATACAGAGCCAGGATCAATCCTCTTTTGATCATTTACCTTCTGTGAGACCCTCAATCAGGTTACTTAATATTGTGAAGACTATTTCTTCATCTGTGAAGCAGAGATAATGATAGCCCAGATTGTTGTGCTGATTAAATGAGGTAGTGCCCACAGCTCTCTGGCTAAATGTCTGCATCAATGTAGTTGTTCAGCAAAAGCTGGTTCCCTGACTAGTACTGTCCAGTGCCTCCCAACAGAAACTGAGATTTAATTTGAATCCCAAATCCATCATCTCAGCAAAGACCTTTGGTTAATTGCCAAATGAACACCTACAGGAGAAAGATGGCTTCTCTTTTGTTGAATTCTAATGATATCACAGCTGATATTTCTCCTTCTTTTCGTGTGTGTGTGTGTGTGTGTTTGTGTGTATGTGTTGTGTGTTTTGAGTAGAGTTGTCCGATAATTTCAAGGTCATTCTGCCTTCAATCCATTTAGCTCCCTCTAATTGTTTAACTTGCCCTTTCCTCTGGGTAATTGTACCCTGCACTCCCCTCCAACATACATTTGAGAAATCATCTCTTTCCCATTCTCTGTTCATTCAGGTTGGGTAAATAATACATCCTGGTTCTAGGGGTAAGCACATAACTCAGGCCCTGGCCAGTTAATGCTTTCATTGATCTTTCTGTTATAGCAAGTTCAAAGGAGGCCATCTTTTCCTTCAGAGATTGTGGGCCAAGATCAAATGTACAAAGAACGTTTCTCCAGAATGTGTCTGGAGACATTCTGGAAAATGGGGGGAAAAAAAAGATTTTGTTGGCATGATTTGAGACCTTAGATCCAGTTATGTATGAAAAACGAGGCTTCTGATATAAGCACAAGGTTCTAAAGGGTGAGAGACTTCTTTTCCAGACTGAGTTCAGAAAGCCAGAGATGTCTTCCCTGAGAGAAGTGTTTGGTCAGGGTTAGCCAGGAAAAGAATATAGGTAACGTGAGCCTTGAAAAAGAACCACAAGTGCACTGCTGTGTTAATATGGAAGAAGATAGAGGTCCTGGCAATGGGAAGAAATTAAGAAAGGCTGGAGGTGTAGTTTGATGGGGCAGGTATGTGGTGAAACATTTTTGTTGTTGGCTCTTTCATGTTTTTCTTCTTTTTTTTTTTAACATCTTTATTGGAGTATAATTGCTTTACAATGGTGTGTTAGTTTCTGCTTTATAACAAAGTGAATCAGCTATACATATACATATATCCCCATATCTCTTCCCTCTTGCATCTCCCTCCCTCCCACCTTCCCTATCCCACCTCTCTAGGTGGTCACAAAGCACCGAGCTGATCTCCCTGTGCTATGCGGCTGCTTCCCACTAGCTATCGGTTTTACATTTGGCAGTGTAGAGAGTGGCATGTACATGCTTTTCTTTTTAACTCATCTCCCCTTAACTACAAAAGTGAATGATGGAAAAACTCCCAATAATTAGTGCAAATAATCAAGACTACGTGTCTCTGAGGAAGGAACACTGAATTACCGGGATGATAAGGCAGTTCAAAGAAATAGGCAGAACCAAATATCAATGGGGAAACAAATGAGAATAGTATTTACTACCAGCAAAGTGGTTTGAAATTCCCAGTAGAGACAGAGAGGCATATTTTCCTTCATATAAATCTGTGCTTAAACTGGTTTCTCATGTGTTATGTAAAATATTTTCTCCTTCTATGCCATATCTGTTCTCCCCTTTAATCTGTTCCTTTCTACCTCTTCTGGAAAACCCCAGCAAATTCTTCCCATATAAGCCCAGACTGCAGCATAATCCTTGTCTTCAACAATTATGATTTTGCCTTTATTTTTACCAAAGTTCAATAAATATTTGTTGAATGAATGAATAAATGAATATTAAATGAATGTGCTTTGAATGTTTTGATCATTTATTCAGTAAGCAATTATTGATCCTAGATTATTGGAAACTGAGGATATGGAAATAAAAGATTCATTCCTTGTCCTCAAAGATCTCACATGATTGTTTACCAATGGAGAGTTTTCTGAGAGCAGGATTTGTTTCTTCTTTCTTCTGCTTTCTGTGTGTGTGTTTAGAGCCACAAGATGAAATATTTAGAACATGAATAAATTTTAATTGACTTATTCTATTTCATGCCTTATGGAAAAGGGGCCAAGTAATTTTCATTGCAGGAGAGGTAGAGTTGCCCAGGAGGTAGGATGAAGCTATGTATTTAGTGGATTCCTCATACTTGCCATGAAAATGAGTCGAGCATTGTACGGATCCCAATACTCTGATTTGTTCAAAGCTGAACACTCTGTCTCTTTGCACCATGGAGCTAGGGAAACTCTCAGAACTAAACTCCTGGGGTTTAGTGCCAACATGCGAAGGGGTGCCGAGGATTGAGTAGTATTATCCATAGTGTGAGCAAATATTGATATTCTTGTAAGAGGGTTAATTGTCCCTTCTGGCTGCAATGTGGGGTAATGTAAAACCTGGAAAGAGGGAAGGAGTTTTGCTTTCAGTGAAATAAATCTTTAATACTAAAGTTCTAAATTATCCCAGCATTAATAGATTTGTCTGAGTCATAATTCATAAGTCATACTTGATCAATTTTGAATATTTTAACCAGATATGAGCTACCATTATATACTTATTGTTACATTATAAGATATTTAAACATTAGAATTTTTCTGTTTATGGTAGAATTTCTTGTTTCTATATTTTCTATTTTTTGAGAAAGAATATGTAGCAATAAATTGGAAGGCAGATGATGGATTTTTACTCCTTCTTTACCAGCTTTTGATTGGGAAAATGTTCTTAGTTGCTCTGTGACTCTATCACCTCATCTAGAAAATGGGGATAATATTCCTGGATGATTGAGCTGAAAGTTTATTCAGAATTCTGTGATGATACCATCTTGATCACTCCCTGCTCTTAACCTCCTTCTGAATCATTCTTTTCTTTATATGTTGTGTCCTGAGACAGTCCTTCACATTGTCTTTTCTCACTAGATTGTACAATCATTGAAGCCAAGGATAAGGTCTTATTTGTTATAGTCACAGCACAGCATAGGTACTAAGTTAATGTGCTTGAAAAGGGAGGGAGAGAAGGAGAGAAAATAATATTATTCATTTACTCATTCACTCATTCATCAAATATATATAGAATAAAGTGCCATAAGAATCCAGGTATCAGTAGGAGTTATACCAGTAAGACAATGTGGTTTCAACCTCAGCTCTCCTCATGCTTCTCTTCTGGGACAGCTGCTTATGGGTATTATATCCACTTTGTCATCTTACAAAACTCTTAGAGACCTAAAGCAGTGGAGCACAGCTAAACATCTACTGAATAGATTGGGGAAAGGGAGGACCAAACTGGGAAAAAAATGACTGGTATAAACTTTTCCTAGCTCATTTCTCTGAGTGCTAGTTTTCTCGAGCAAATGTGAGCAGAATTCCTTGATGTCTGGGAAAGAACTTTCCCTCAGGCTCCAGTCTGTCTTTTGTTCTGTAGAACAAGTGTTTTATGTAACACATGTATTTTATATATTAACAAGTAAATATTTATAAACATAGAGCGCAGTGGAAAGAACATATGTTTTGGAAACAGTAGATCCTAAGTTCAAATCAGATCTCTACCACTGATAATCTATGACTTTTACTTAACTTCTCTAAACCTCACAATTCTCCTCTTAAATATGGGGTAACAATACGTACCTCATGGTGGGTATTGAAATAATGAATGCCAATAGACTGTCTGTGTGTAAGTTAGGGGATAAGGAATAAAGACCTTAAAATGTTTAAGATTCTAAGACGCCAAGATTCAGAAATCAAATTTGAATAAAATTCACTATTTAACAAAGATTAATCTGTTCTGTCATAATCCTATCTATGACTGTATCTGTCTTTATTTGGTTCTTTGTTAGTGAGAGAAGACTGTACTCATTTCAGAATCAAGACCAAGACCTGACAACCTCGCCACCACCTAGAATCCAGTCTTGGTAGTGACCCTTGGTCCAGGACCACCTGCTGCTTTGCACTGGATCACACAGTCATGATGGAACTGTTCTCTATGGATGGATGACAGGATGTCTTAGGTATGCCCCAAATCGGAGAGCTGTTTCTGGAGTTAGGATGTTTTGTCCTGAGATTCTTTAATCACTCAGCATCCTCTCTTCACAGATTTAACTTTCTTCCAAGTGACCTAATGTTGCACATATATGCTTCCTATAGTCTGGGAATTCATAATGGGCAGTAATTCATTACAGATAAAGAAAAGAAAATAGGAAATAAGGTAGCAGTTTTAAAGTTCTGAACAGAGAGAGTCAACGGTTGGACCTAAACTAATTGGCTTCCTGATGAAGTTTCCTTCCAGGGGCCCTGGGAGACCTTCTATTTTAATGAGTATTTGCCACGATTAGAGGCTTTTCTAAGCTACTGCCACCCAGTTATCATGAAAAAAAAAAAAAAAGCTGAAGAGTCTAAACTCTGTAACAGAGTCCAAGATTTGCTGGATTCAAAAGGATATTATACCAAAAATTACACTGCAGTTTGGGATATTTAATTTGCCTTTCTCCAAGTTGCCACCCAAGGGATCTTATTTGAATGTTATGATTGTGTAGAGTTGTGATTTGGAGTGGATGGGGTTTGCTCTGTCAAAAGTTTCTAAATTAAAGCTGAGGCTTCTGGATCCTCAAATCTGTTCCTCTACTACAGCCTCACTCAGCAAGGGAATTAAGAAATTTCTGTGTTTTTATCATTATGGAGAGACTTCTGTTTCTATTATTGGTATCATAAGTGACCCTTTGATATTCTGAATCACTGAATTAGCCATTCAAAGATGGTCTTCTCTGTTAAGGCCTCACTATGTCTTTCTAGTTAAAGAGATAAGACATGCACATGCAAGATGATACCTTATACTGCATGCTGTATAAAGAATTGAAGAAAGTAGCTCTGATATCACCAGTGGCTGCTGTGATAAGTGAAGATTTCCCAGAAAAAGTGGCAGTTAACCAATATTAAAATAAATAGAACTTAGATGGGTGGGAAAAAATTAGGTAGTCCTGGGAAATATCTCTATTAATGCAGAATAAAACATTAATAGAATATTAATGTCCTAATATTCTATTAAATATTTTGAAAGCACAAGATATTTGTTTGGTGGTATAATACTTTCACATGTCTACAATTAGGAGTTGGTGTCTAATTCCATACCCCTGGAGTGTATCCTGGCCTTGGTGACTTGCTTATAATAAATAGAATGTGGCAAAACAATGCCTCATGACTTCCTCCAAGGCTAGATCATAAAAGGTGTTAAAGCCTCAGCCTGGCTTTCTTTTTTGTAACCCAAAATTGCCATGTAAGAAATCTGGTTGCGCTGAAGCTGCCATGCTGGGGAGACTGCATGGATAAACTGCTAGAGAAAGATGGAGATGCCTGAGGAGATCCAGCTGATTCATCCCCCAGGTCTTTGAGTCTTCCCAGTTCACGTACCAGACTTGTGGAGAAAGAAGCCTTCGAGACAGCTTCAACCCCAGCTGCTGTCTGTCTTCAACTGCATGAGAAACCCAAGCAAAGAATGCCTAGCTTAGTTCAGACAACCCCAAGAGCCATGAGAGACAACAATAGTAAAGTCTTGTTGCTCTTACCTCTAAGTTTGGGGTTGATTATTACATAACAATAAATAACTGAAACAGGAAAATAGTGACAGGAACAGTATGGCTGGAGAAAAACATATCACCCTGGGGATAAGAGTAAAATAAAACTGGAAAGCATGGTTAAACCAGACTAAGGGAACCTTGAATGTTGGACTGAAAAGTTCAACTTTTTCTCTTTAACAAAAGTAAAATATTTGGCATCTTCAGAAGATAATTTTGGCAGGAGGGTACAGACCATCACTTGGAAAGAGGTGATCAAGTCTGGGCAAGATAATTATTGGAAAGCTCTAAGTAGCACCATGAAAGCCCTAAAAGAGGGGGGTGGTGGAAATGGAGATAAAGAGACTGATTCTAAATTTATTTTTTTTTAAATCCCATTTTAACTGGTGGCAGATCAAATGTTCCTGCCTTATTCTTGTTTTATTGTCACTATAGTGCCTTAAACATGCTGAGCACATGGGCCCACAACACATATTCATGGGCAAGAAAGCAATCAAAGCTTAATAAAAATATTTTTGGATTAATAGAGGAAGAATGGGCTTCCCTGGTGGCGCAGTGGTTGAGAATCCGCCTGCCAATGCAGGGGACATGGGTTCAATCCCTGATCCAGGAAGATCCCACATACCGCGGGGCAACTAAGCCCATGTGCCACACTACTGAGCCCACGTACTACAACTCCTGAAACCCATGTGCCTAGAGCCCGTGCTCCACAAGAGAAGCCACTGCAATGAGAAGCCTGCGCACTGCAACAAAGAGTAGCCCCCGCTCGCCGCAACTAGAGGAAGCCCGTGTGCAGCAACGAAGACCCAACACAGACAAAAATAAATAAATTAAATAAATAAATTTATTTTAAAAAAGTAGAGGAAGAACTTGGTTTGATTATTGGCTTCACAACTTACCTATCATGTAAAAATTAAGTAAACTCCATGGGACTAGTTTTCTTCTATTGAAAATGCAATAATATTATCTGCCTCATAGGCTTGCTGCAAGCAACTACTCTTCCTTTTAAACCTCCCATTGGCCAATTATATTAACATCTATAGCTTCTTCTATCTTGTATATACAGACCCTTCCAAACATAAATCTCTAACCCAATTCTATCCCCCTAATACAGGCCAATATATCCACCTGACGTCTTCATCTAGGGGCCTGCAGATGATTCAGAATAAACATCAAAAATAAAATTGGTCATCTCCTTATTTCAAATCCTCCACTACCACCATGGTCTAAAATATGCTTTTTCAAAGAAGCCATGACTTAATCAAAAAGTAAATTTCAATGACAAAATCTGGCCCCAGTGAGAGACTATTAGGAGAAAAATGTTTGATTTAGGAAACTGTCTGGCACTACTTACATTTCTTACCTCATAACCAGCTATCTCTTCTAATCAAATTTAGGTATACCCAAGTTACTTCTTGTGCTGGCACTTATTGTTTATTAAATATGAATGAATTAATGAATGGGAAGTGTGATGTGCAGTGTATACACATGTAACTGATAGATTTAAAAGTCATATGCCCACATTCACATACTTCAGTTCACATACAGCTAAATCAGCTACAGCCCAAAACAAACAACAAAAAGTTAAATTAAATATATAACCAGGAAGCCTAATGATGCCATAGACTGTGTAGGTATCTGTGATTATATACTCATTTCCTATTGTTTCCAGAATATCTCAGTTTCCTTTACTTAGAAAACACAAAGCATCTACAGTGACTCTGGGGGTTCTCTAGAATCATAGGATGAAAACTCAAATCATAGCTGACACATGGGATTCTGAACGATATTAATTTGGACTTCCAAATTTGAAAGGAATCAGGTGACACGGTTTAGTCCATATTTTGGAACCAAAGTGTATATGGATTCTAAACAAAACATAAGGAAATAAAGCTCTGATTATTTCCCCCTGCTGATGAAATTTGGAAAGGGATTCTGGACCCCACCAAGTCCTTGTACCTCTGGACCTTACTCTGTGATATCTCTTGTCAAGGAAAACTCTTAGCTAGATTTCAAATCAACCTTAATTAAGATTACAGCTGAGATAAGAACTTTCCTTCTAGTCTAAATAATTGAACTTTTACTCAGTGCAGGCTTGATGCATTCTTTTATGTAATAAGGGAGGTGGAAGAAATTATAGTTCCTCATCCTAGAAGCTTCTTATAAGTCAGTGGGATGGAGAGTTTTGAAGAGTTTCTTCTGCTCATTTTCTTAGTGGCTGCTATTTTTCTCTTTCTTTCTTTCTTCCTTCCTTCCTTCCTTCCTTCCTTTCTGTCTTCCCTTCTCTCTTCCTTTCTCTCTTCCTTCCTTCCTTCCTTCCTTTCTCTCTTCCCTTCTCTCTTCCTTTCTCTCTTCCTTCCTCTCTTCCTTTCTCTCTTCCTTTCTCTCTTTCTTCCTTCCTTTCTCTCTTCCTTTTTCTCTCTTCCTTCATTTCTCTTTCTTTCTTCCTTTCTTCCTTCCTTCCTTTCTTTCTTTCTTTCTTTCTTTCTTTCTTTATTTATTTCTTTTCTTTCTTTCTTTCTTTTCTGTCTTTCCTTCTTTCCTTCCTTTCTTTCTTTTGCAGCCTGAACCGATTTACATTTGGCAGGTTTGGAGGCAGCTGGGGCAGAGCCCAGGTTTACTGAGGGTGACTGAAGAAGCACAAGATGAACTCTAATCTGCATAAAAGGAAGCCAGGTTGACACTACCAAAGATGCCACCTGTTTTGTGGGCACCCAAACTGGTTTCTGTCTTGCTTTTCAGATTATCATCTACATGCAGATTCAGCTGTCACTGATTCCGAGGAATAAGTCATGAATACAGGATAATGTCAGCTACTTCTGCACCCAGGATATACTACAAGTGAAGTCATTACTCCCCTCAAAATCCTTGAAGTCATTCTTTAGGAAATGGTTAAAAGGACCCTAGATCATAATAAAATATATGAATTTCTTTTTCTAGTGGTAGGTAGGAAAAACTGATACTTATATAAACTAAACTCATTATCACAAAAATATTTTAGTGCAATTAGAGGCTAAGGGAGAGGTTTAATCCTAAGTCACATGCCTCTCTCTGGAGCTGGAAGTGGGGTCAGCTTCTCCCAAGCACAGCACTTGAGATAATAGGGGCTACAGTTCCTCAGAGGGGAGTGAGGGCATTTTTACCAAAGAAGGGGTATTCTAAGTTGCATGGCTAAAATAATAACAGACATCCACTATAGAACACAGCAAGTGCATGCATATTCTATTTTAAACTGCAGTGTAGAATAGGAATCACACTGTCATTCCTAGGCCAAGGCATGAAATAAGGCTGATAGTACCTTTCTAAGATTATGGAGACTTTTGGCCTTTCTACAACACGCGGGTCTTTTATGCCCACTGGAGTCTTCTCTAACACAACATCTTCCTTGCCACTGAAGTATTTGAATCTCAACCAAACTTCTTAACTGCCGAATTTTGTCCACGTCGTGCCTTATGTGCTGTCTTGCCACCTAGCACAGTCCCAGAGCAGTGTGGATGAATGACACTGACCTGGGTAAAGGATGAAAAAAAAAAAAGGAAAGGCAAAAACTTTATTTTTCTAATGTTATAAGAGTACAAAAAACGTGTGTTTAATCTTCTGTGGGTTTTTCAAGAGATCTGGGATTTAGCATAAGAAATATTAAATGCAATCTGAAACCTTGAAAAAGAATGTGAATCTATGTTTTAGTCTTATTTAAAATGAATGAGGCTGTCAGTTCCCATTTCAGCAACAATATTTTATAAAACTATGCTTTGTAGATTGATCCAGCTGCACACATGGATTACTAGAGAGGTACCGCTCGGGTTTGCAGAGCAAGGAGTGGTCCTTTGAGACACAGCTAAAGAGACAAGAAGAGGCAGGTAAATCTCTGGCTTTCAACTTATTTTTCCCTTTTTCATATGCCCTTGCTCTTTGAATAGGGTCACGTTGCTGTCACAATGCTTCCTTCTGCCTTGGATATGTTTACCAACTCCTTTTGCCCAAAATGAAGCTGGTCCACATATTTCCAGACCAGAGTCTTGGGTGAGGACAAGGGACTCTACTGGTCAAATGTGTGATCAGATTTCACTATTATAGAAAGATGTATACATTCTCTATGCTAGATCAAGAGACCACCTTTTTTCGAAAATACAGCAATGCCGTTTGAAATCGCTGGATCTCAGACCTTGTCATTATGACTTTTGGAAGCACTTACACAAATGTGTATAACCTTTATCTTCAATACATCCTCTCAACTTTCCATTAATCTAAACCTTATATTGATTACAACTTCACATTTATTCTTACCATTCCTTCCCTCGCTACAGTATCTATTTTCTTTGTCATCCATCCAATCGAAATCCTGATCACATTTTAAGACCTGCCTCATATTAAATCCCCTCCTTCCCAAACCATGAGCATCTATGATGATGATGACCGATACCCTATAGGACTTGTCATCAGCATAATTCATTTTAATACTTAACCATGAAATTTTTTCTTATGTATTTCTCATGCTTTTTTGTTTTGTTTTGTTTTTTACAATTTTAGAGCCAAGGCCACCTCCACACACCTAAACAGCTGGGCCCCCGGCTTTGTATTCCTTATTATAATAACATTTGTTGCTGTAGTGAACCCAGTTATTTCCTCATACATTATCACATTTCTCTAACTACCGGTTTCTTAATTCTCAAATTTGGTGTATTTCAGTATTATCCAGGGGAATTGAAAAAAAAAAAGATAAAGACACATTCCTGAGGTTTCAGTTCAGAAGATCTTGGATAGATTCAGGAACTGTGCTTTCCTTTTCATAAAATTAACCCAAGTTATTCTGAGGCACATGAGGCAAGACTGAACTCTGAAAAAATGTTTATGTTTAAATGTTATGTTTAAAAACTTTTAACTGATTCTTTCCAGGAAGTCCCTGAGTCATTAGTAAATGTTGTCTTTAAAAAAAAAAAGAAAGAAAGAAAAAGGGAATATCCTGCTCTCTGCACAGCCACACAACCGCCAGAATTCTAAGAGTTAAAAAAAAAATCTAAGCCTGAAAGTAGAAGATTGCTATTGTAAATGTGAAACTTAAAACACCTCTCTGCCTCTGGGCCTGGAGATGCTGAGTGGCCCAGGTTCCTCTCATGTGTGAATTTTCATGATGGAAGATTCCATAAAGAAGAGCCATATAGTTGGATGGCCAGTCAGTTGCACAACACTATCAGAATTTGCAAAGAATATCAGCTGGAATACCAGGCTATCATTTGCCTAAGAAATCATGTAATTTGATTCTCTCATTTTTGATTCCCTATGAGTTGTTACTAAATGGTCATAAGAGAATCCAACCCTATTCACAATCAATTTGTTTTATTTGATGAGGGGAGTGTCATCTCACAGGTAGAGGTTTCTTTATATTTACCTTATAAGAAGTGTTGGGGGTCAAGTAGGAAGTTGAGATGTTTCAGTGGCTCATCTAGTGCCCACTAACAGCTCCAGTGAGGTTTTCACTTGTGAAGCTCCAGAGGGTGTGGACCAGGAAGGCACAGGAGAATGGTAGCAGAATGGCACAATAGCAATAGCCCCATGCTCATTCCAGGAGACATGGGTCCTAGTTCCCAGTCCGTATAAAATAATGATAGCTAACCTTATTAGACCCTTTGCTAAAAATTTTCATTCATTTTCTCATTTGAGTTTCTCAACAAAATTACATGGTCCATTTTGCAGCTGAAGAAGCCATGTTACAGAAGATTAAATGATTTGCCTAATAGTGCAGAGCTTGTAAGTGGTAAACTGGAGATTTGAAGCAGGCAGGCTGATTTGGAAACTACTCCAAACTACTAAAATACCGTATCACTACTTCACATGTTAGGTACCTCAGATAACTTAATCTATATACATCTATTATATATGTGTACCTATATGCCAGGTCTGGGTATTGCATAGGATTAACCTACTGTTCAAGTCAAAATAAGTGCATGCAAGAGAGGCATGATAAAATTGAATGTCAGGGAGATCAGCTCAGTGCTTTGTGACCTCCTAGAGGGATGGGATAGGGAGGGTGGGAGGAAGACGCAAGAGGGAGGAGATATGGGGATATATGTATATGTATAGCTGATTCACTTTGTTATAAAGCAGAAACTAACACACCATTGTAAAGCAATTATACTCCAATAAAGATGTTAAAAAAAAAAAATGTCTACAATGTCCTGACAGGTAAAGTGGAGGATATAATTCCAATTCAAATGGGTAAGAAGCATTTACCTCCAACTCACTATGACTGTGTGGAAATGCTGATCTAAAATTGCAGGACGGCTCAATGTTTTTTTCTAGAGAAGTATGTGAAATATTTGACTTCAAAAAATTAACTAAAAAGACTATGATAAGTTTTTTAAAAATTCTCTAGAATGCTAGCCTGAGTTCTATGCATTATACAAATGCAGTCTTATTCATAGAAGTAGCTTTTGTACTAGAAGACAGGAGGAAATCTCTTAGCCTACCAGGATCTCTGCTGTCTTATCCCTGCAATGGATCTGAGTGTGGGAATTTGCACCGTATATTTTCTTAATGGCTTCAACTATAACCCATTCTAAATCTTCAGATTCTGTTTGAGGAATCATATTCTTGATCTTGAGCAACTTATATTATGATTGAGGATATGGAAATCACATAGATAAAAACTGATCTGAAATTTCTTTTGCAAAAGTTTACAGAAAAACGTACTCTCCATCTGTTAGAAGAAGTAACTGGAAATAAGATATTAAAAAATAAAACCTTCAAAGGGGTAAATTATAAGAGAACTGTAAGGATAAGGCCACTGAAACTCTAGCAGTGGGAATATATTTGGCAAAATTTGGTAAAAAAGAAGCTAGGATTCTGGGAAACGGGTTTTGTCAGGATGCGTAGCCATCTGGGAGAGAAGACTCAGGAAGTTAAGTGTTTTCAAATAACTATAGAGTATTTAAATGGGAGGGAAAGGGTTAAATTTTGCCTTCATAGATCTAAAGGTTAGAGTTAGTATCAATTCAAAGGCACCTTTTGTTTTGGTAAAGGGTAGCACTTCTCAAAACAATCACAAGTAGACAAGTCTATGCCAAGAAATAGTGAGTTTCTTGTCACTGAAAACATCTAAAGCAAAGCTAGAGAAACAAATAGTGGGGCTTCTGAAAGAGGGATTTGAGCATTAAAAGGTGGGGTGAATGTAGTACCAGTTCACAAACCTGACTGCTCGTCAGAATCATCATGATTTTGAAACATTCAAACATAGGAGAATCTGATTTAATAGGTCTGGGGGAGCCCGAGAACTTGTGTTTAGGGCAGGCAATGCTCAGTTAATCTGTTGTAACCACCTGCCATGGGAACCAATGGACTAAGTTCACCGAAAGACCACCTTTAGGTTTAGAATTCTCTAAAATTGCTTTAAAAATATTTACCTTTTGTGAGCCATGACTCCTGTAAAGTCTTCTACATCATACAGAGCAATTGTGATTACCAGTCCCCCGACCCACCCTGGAGCACTAAGAGCCTTCTATATAAGAGCCTATGAATGAAAGTAATTCAAGGGACAAGGATCATGAAGAAGGAAGGTGCAAAAGAAGTATCTAGGGGGAAAAAAAGGATTTTCCAAATGCAATGATATTTATCTGACTAATGCCTTGGCTGCCTGCCCATATCTGCATTGAGAGGCACACAGAATTTTCTCAAAAGGAGCTGATTGAGCAGGAATGTGGTGAACATGTAAAGCACACTCAATAACACAAAGACAGTCAGGGTGACCAGTTTCAGAGGAGGGGAAGTGCCCATGGTATTACAAATTTCCATTTCTGATGCTTTTTAGCTGCAGAAAGGCAACAAGGGCACCTTATGTTGATCAGATGGCTCTGTGTACCTCTATAGTTTATTTTTCCCTCCAGGATAGGACAATAGAAATAAGAAAGTCAATTTTTTCAATCCAAAGCAGAACAAATTTTGCTAAATTAAAATGATTCTGGATAAGTAAAAGTCAGTCAGGTCTTGGGGCTCTTTCTTCATCAGCAAAAATCAACATCCAGTGTTGTTGCTTCGAGCTCTTGTTTTATCAAATGGAGATGCTGGCAGATGCCATCAGCAGGGCCCAGTGAGGCATGTGTTATATTACCGGAATCATAAATGGCCAAGGCAAGAGCCAATTATTTTATATATATATATTCATATAATAGCATTATAACTATATATTTCAATGTTTTAAATAATACTATTTACACTAGAGATAATGACCTTTCTGGAAACAACAGTGCGGCAATTGTACTGTATAATTCTTCTTACTTAGGTTCTATGTTCTTCAGAAATAAGACTGCAACAACAAAGGAAGTCAGATGGCCTCTGAGACATGGTGACAGTTCTCTTTAGCCATGAATTGGACTATGTTGGCATAATCTTTGTAGCACAGAGTATCTGTGAGATATTAAGAGAAACTATCTTCAAATCTTGTCAGTGAATACAATCTGGATAGTGTAGAAAAAGATTAGACAAAAGACCAAGTATGAGGCTTTTTATAATGAGACAGTAAGAGTATTGTTGAAAAACAAACTGAGGCATATTAAAATTTTTAAGAGTTTATCTGAGCAAAAATCAATCTGGATTGGGCAGTCCCAAACCAGAAGTGGTTAGAGGTGCCCCATTGACAGGAGCTAGGGGAAAGACCCTATACGTCCTGGAGAAGAGGCAGAAGCAAATCAAGGAAATTATTTGATTGGCTGTAGCTTAAGCAATTGCCTTATTTGGGAAAGCCTAGTTGGCTGTTTGTGATTGGTTGTCCTTAGATTTTCATTTCTTCACCTTGAGGCATTACAGAAAGGTTTTGGTTTGCTTATGTAGGCTGCCTAAGGCATTCAAACAACCTCAGTCTGATGGTCTCCTTGTTTAATTAATTTAACAGTTTATAGTGGTAGGTACCTATGAAACTTGCTTCAGAGATAAGATTTGTGCCTTTTACCATGGCAGGTAAATAGCATGTATTCAATAAATGTTTGTTGAACTGATTTGAATTTGGAATTCAATTGGTCATAGACGTTAAAAATGATTATCAGATATAGTGCCTATATCGAGGTAGGCAAACTACTTCCCAGGGGCCAGCTGCCTGTTTTTGTAAATTAACTTTTATTGGAACACAACCATGCCCCTTTGTTTAGATATTGTCCCTAGCTGCTTTTGTGCTACAGTGGCAGAGTTTGAGTAGTTGTAACAGAGACCACGTGGCCTTCAGGTCTACAAGTCTAATGAGTTTAATTTGATTAGTTGGCTTTGCAAATAACTGCCATTGCTGCAACAAAAAATATATAAAAGAGAGCATAAAAGAATAGATCATTAGTTGTCAGTATTATATCAAAAGATTGTCTTTATATTTAAGAAATATGAAATTTTTATATTGTTTAACATACTAGACTCTTTAGTAAAGTGTGATCTGCAATGTGGTCTGGAAATAAGGAAAAAATAATATCCAGACATTAGGAAGGAAATGAATAATTATTATTATCACTTTTTCCCACATCTTGATACTGTTTTATGAAGAATAAAAAAGGGATCTATCAGAATTGTGTATTAGTCAGCATGCTGTCAGGAAATTAAAACTCCACTACCTGTTTCAACAGTGTGAATTTATTACAGTATGTTTAGACAGAGAAAGGGCAGGTTAGCCTCCTTTGATATTGGAAGGCAGGATGTTTATGAAAAGACTCAGAGACTAAGAAAGACTCAAAGTTTCAAAATTCTTAGCCTCACCCAAATCCATCCACTATTCCCACCAATTTTCAGAACCCCATTTCATCTGTATCCATGCCTTGATTATCACATAAGGGACTCATCAAATCTGTAAATTCAACTCACATTGTAATTCTGCAACTCAAACAAATGTATTTTCAGTGTAATTATCAGTAGGGTCATTCTTGTGTATATAAGGAATTAGAGAGCAACAAAGATGCACTCTTTCAGGAGCAACAAAGATGCACTCTAATCCCTTGATAATAATTTAAGCTAGAGGTTTAAAAGTCAGAACTTGTTATTTTCTGCTTGTGATCTCTCCAGTGCAGTCACAAATAGCCACACTGCTCCTACAGTCCTTATAGCTACTATTACAACCATAGCAGGGAAGTACTTTGCTGACTAGGTCCTTCAAAGCACCTACTTGGTAAGCACATCATTGCATTCAAGCTTACCCTGAACCTCAGTAGACCCAACTACATTCTGCCACAAATATTTTACTGTATATACTTTACCATTTATCATGCCAAAAATCCATAACTTTATCCATCTTTTTGTTAATTCCTTTACATTAATTGCATACATTATTACACTCCACCTTAAATATTTACTAACCACAGTGTGAAGTGGAGATGTTCTGAATTTTTACTCAAACCTGTGTAAATATTTTGTTTGTTTCATTGTTTACATGCATGCTATAAAATACTATTGATTTTTAGATATTAGTATTACCTTGTGGTCTTGCTAAATGAATTGTCTTGTTCTAGGAGTTGTTTTGCAGGTTTCATAAAACTGTTGATGAAAACTATTTTTATTCATTTTATTTCCTTTATTTCGATGATTTTCTTTGTGTCAATGATTTTTATTTTTATTTCTTTGTGTCAGTGATTAGGACTTCTAATATAAGGCTGAATAGAAGAAGAGAGCAGGATCGTATATGCTTGGTTCTCAATCTTAAAGAGAAAGTATTCAGTATTTCATAATTCAGTATATGATGTTACCTGTGGGTTTTTCATAGATGCTTTTTATTATGTTGAGGAAATTCCCTTCTATTCTCTAATAGTTTTTTTTATAATGGGTAAAAGTTGAGCCTTTCAAATGTACTTGTGCAAATATTGAAATGATCATATGGTTGAATAAATTCCTGCAGTATGTCTTATTGTTAAGTTATTCTGGCAGTTAATTCTCTTATGTCTGTTTGTTTGAAAAAGTCTTTACTTGATTTATTTTTGAAAGATATTTTTTATGATTATAGGACTCTGACCAGATAGCTTTTTTTCTTTGCTTTATCCCCCCTTTCAGTATTTTAAAACTTTAAAGATGTTTTTTTTCTAGTTTTCCCAGGCTCTGAAAAGAGATCTATGGCAATGCATATATTTTTTTCTTCTGTATTTTATGTTTCTTTTCTCTGGCTACATTCAAGGTTATTCCTTTATCTTTATATTTCAGAAGTTTGACTATGATACGCCTATGTGTGTGTGTCTGTTTCTTTTAGTTTGGTCTGGTTTGTTTTGTTTATTTCTTCTTCAAATTCTGAATAAGGATTTCTGAGCTTCATGGATCTATGGTTTGTTGTAATTTATTAATTTTGGAAAATTATTGACCATTAGCACATCAAATAGTTCTTGAGCAAACGTTTTTCCTTCCCCTCCATTTGGGACTCTGATTACATATATATTTGATGTAAAATATTGTCCCATGACTGTTTGCTACTTTCTTCACATTTTTTCTCCTTTTGTTTTATTTTAATAATTTATATTGATCTATTTTCAAATTTGCTGATTCTTCCTGTGTTATGATCATGTCATTGAAAAGAGTTTTGAAAACACTATATGTATATATAATAACTATATTCACACAAGCACCCCTTAATTTACAAAGCTTCAATCATTCATACACATATTAGTGGAATCCACAGTGTTCAAGTACCTTAAATATAATGTATCATGCTGACCCAAGTAAAGAAAGCACAAAAAATATTCATATAAAGTTGTTCACATGTAGGTCCTAGATAACCAGCTTCTGTGCTAAAAAAGAAAATAAAGAAAATAGGTTTATTAACTAGCATTTGAAACTAATCTTGTGCTTGGGTTAAAACCCCCCTCACACCTAAATTTAGTGTGTATATGTATCATATTATAATATATACCATATTTTATATATATGGGGTGTTTGTGTGTGTGTGTTTATGTGTATGTGTGTATGATTTCTAGCATTTTTATTTCAGTCTTCTTATTGATTCCTTTTGTGGTAGGCAGAATAATAGCCCCCCCCAAATATGTAAACAATCAAACTGTCAGAACTGGTGAAAATGTTATATTTCATGGTGAAAGAGACCCTTGAAGATGTGATTAAAGTTAGGGCCTCAAGACAGAAGTATTCTAGATTACCTAGATAAGCCTAATCTAGTCACACTAGGCCTTAAAAATCAGATAACTGTCTGGAGGCAGAAGAGATGCAGCAGAGGTGAAGTCAAACAGGCTGGAAGCAAGAGAAGGGCTTGACATATCAAGGTTTGTTTGAAAGTAAGAGAGGGTAATGTGATGATGAATTCTGCCAACAAACTAAAATTGTAAAGCCCTCTATTTATTTAAGCCTTCTTCATTTATTTTATTAGTGTTTTGTTTTTCAGCATTCAGATTGCAAATATTTTACAAGATAATAATGAATCCTTTTTAAAAGTGTTTTAAATGGTATTTTTAAAATAATGAATGTTCTTAAAAATGTATTTAGAGGTTGCCGTACAGTTTAATGCATTGAACACATTTAATTTATAAGATTTTCAAGTACTTTTATACCACTTCACATGTGTAGAGGTCTGCCAAAAATGAATTTTCTCAGTGGTTGTATGTGTAAGAAAGTCATTTCTCCTTCATTTTTGAAGCATACTTTCTTTAGGCATAGGCTTCTGGATTGATATATTGTTGTCTGTGTTGTTTTTCAATTCATCACTTTAAAGATGACATTTTCTTTCCTTCTACTTTGCATTGTTTCATACAAGAAGTCTTCTGTCATTCTTATATTTGTTACTCTGTATGCTATGTGTCTTTTTTTCCCTTGGCTGCCTTCAAGATTTTCTATTTGACTTTTGTTTCTAGCAGTTTGAACATGATATGCCTAGATGTACTGTTCTTGGTATTTATTCTGCTTGGAGTTCTCTGAGGTTCTCAGATCTATAGTTTGAGGTCTGTCACTAGTTTGGGAATGTTCTCAGCTGTCATTTCTTCAAATATTCCTTCACTCCTATTTTTTTTCACTTTTCTTTCTGTGATTCTAATTACACATATGTTAGACTATTTGATATTGTTCAATACAGGTCTTGATGTTTTGTTTTGTTCCCCCTTTCTTTCTGCTCTTTTATTTCAGTTTGATTATTTCTATTGACGAATCTTCAAGTTTGTTGATTCTTTCCTCCTCTGTGTCCAGTCTACTGATGAGACAGCAAAAGGCACTGCTCATTTCTGTTTCTAGCACTGCCTTTTGATCACTTCTTATTAGTCCCCATCTCTCTGTTGAAACCGCCTATCTGATCTTATGTGTTTACAAGATTTTCATCAGAATCTTTATAATATTAAGCATAGTTCTTATAAATTCTGTCAAATAATCATAACTTTTGTGCTATTCATGAGCCTGGTCCTGATGATTAGTTTGTTTCTTGATAGTGTTTGGTTTCTTCTTGCATTTTACATTCCTTAATACGTTTAGTTCTTAAAAGCTAGACATTTTGTGCAGGATAGTAAAGACTGAGATAAACAGCTTTTATAACTGGAAATGGGCACATCTTTCTTTTTTTCTACTTGGTCTTTAGTGATGAGTTTTGATTTAATGTAGTTAGAAATTCCACTGATATTGAGGGGGTTTTTGTTGCTATGGTTACTGTCAGTGCATCACATTCTTTAGATCTCAATAGCTATACCTCTTATTTAAAGAGGTGGCTGATTTCCAGAGGTTTGGTTTTGTTTTGCCTTTTGCCTTCAGTTCTGTTCCACCTTTAGCTGCACTGGCACTGTGTCTTTGGGGCATATCCTGCACTATGGTCCTGCTTGTATCCTGGCTGTAGTTCTGAGCCTGGCACACATTTCTCCCTCCCTCCCCTCTAGGAGAGGAACTCTTTTTTTCTGTTCTCTTTCCTCAGTTGCAATGGGTTTTCACCAATGCCCTAAGTACAATAGTGTTTTTTCCCCTTTCCCACAGATATTAAGACTTTTGTTCCCTAGAGGATAAAGAGGAAAGTGTTACTGAGTCCAAGCTCATACTGCTCACTGCACAACAGGCCAATAAATCAAGAGGAGGTGTTGGGGCAAGGAACAATGACTTTATTTGGAAAGCCAGCAGAACAAGATGGTGGACAAGTGTCCCAAAGAACCATCTAGCAGGTTTGGATGCTAGTTTCTTTTATAGAGCAAAGAGGGGGAGGTAAGGAGGTAAAGTAAAAAAAAGGCAACAAGTTGTTGCAAATTTTTCCTGGTTCTCGTCAGACTCAGGAGGGGATGTGTTAATTTCTTCTTTCCTGCTGCCATTTACAGGTGGGCCTGGTCAGGGTGTTTCCTGTGAGATTAAACAAAGGTATTTTAGCTTAACACTCAGGCACGCGAGGCAGGGTTCCTGGAAATGGGCCATTATGTATACTTTAAGCTATAAGCAACACCCCTTTAGTGATTAACTTGTAGCAAAAGCAACAGAATGCAAAAATTAAAGTAAAAGAAATGAATCCAATATGGAGTCAGATTTGTTCTTCCCTGTTACAAAAGGAGTCTCTCCACTGCTTGGAATCCTATTCTCCACACACAGTTCTGTATCATAAAGAACACTTTCTCCAACTTTTTTCCAGTCTTTTATATAAGCACCCTGTGGAGTTGAAGGAGAAAAAACAATTCAAGAAAACCCATAAAATTTCATTTTTTCTGGGTTATATGTTTGTTGTAAGAATAAGGATTCTGCTCTCTCTCTCCCTACGGATCTCAATTAATTTTGGAGTATTAAACCCACATCAAATTCCTGGGATACACTATTAATAAATTAATTGTAACAAAAATGCTTGCGAAGAATTACTAGTATCCAGTTTAACATTTGTAAGGAATTCAATTCTGTGTTCAAGGGCAAGGTTATGGCCAAAATCATCCAGGATCCCTAACTTTGAGTATCTGTTCTCTAGGACCACTACTGATATTAGTTTATATATATATATATATATATATATATATATATATATATATATATATATATAACTAATAAGAAAAGTGAGAGTCACACTAGATAACTCAACAGTGAGCATTTAACTTAGAGTATTGTCAAACAGGTATGGAATGATGAAAAAGCAGAAATGGGATTATGGTAACATAGAAGTAATAACTTCAAAAAGTAACTCTTACCCATAAGACTTGAAGGGAACAAATGGAAGAAGATAAAGTTATGAAAATCTAGAATTTCAGAGGAAGGGGTTTGCAGGGATGAAATCATACCAATGAGGAGGGTTGACCCTTGGTTGCTCCTGGTATTACAAGAGCTTAGAGAAGAGACCCCTTGAAAAGGGGGATGAGATTTCTGTGGAGTGAGTATTGCTCAGCTACTGCTCAAACACAAGCAATCGTAAGAGGGGTCCTGTGGATCAGGGTTCAGATTTCCAGGAGAGAGGACTGCTGAGCGTAGCTAGTGCTAGTGCCCGTGAGGGGCAGGTGAACTGGTTCTAAGACTGCTGAAAGAAGTTGGAAGCTAGAGTCATTTGCTGCTACTGGATTAAATTCCTTTGTCAGAGGGATACTGATAGACGTAGCAAATAAAAGAGTAACCATGTACTTTCTTTCCTCTCCCTTTGGAGTCTCACTTCTACTGGTGGCACCTAAAAGGAAGCCATCTAACGGGGGTGAAATAGGTTTTTCTTAATTTATTTCTAACAACATAACACAGAGTAAATAAAAGTAGGAAATTAACAGCAATAATAGCATGATAATTTCCAATATACATGGGCTTTAAAAAAAGACTTAATGTCACATTTGACCATATTTTGTATAAAATTTGGGGAAAATATATAAATTCAAAGAAAAAGAAAGAATCAATGGGGTGTCGTTTGTGGGAGAAGAGAGAGAATAAACACAAATATAGTCATATATTATGTTTATATATACAGTATGGAGATAAAATATGTGTCAGTGTGGTTTCAGTATTCTATGATCTTAGTTAAGAAAACCTCGATACATATGTGTGAGGGGAAGAGTCCAGGTATATACATGTATATGTGTTTCCGTGTTTTCATCCATTTCATAGTAGTTGAGCTTAAACAGCAAGTTTAATTTGTACAGATATTTACTCCAAATAAAATCAATTCTCATTCATTTTGTAATAAAATTATTTTATTATGTATAACAAAGCAATACAATAAATAATTACGTAAGAAGATCAAATAAGCATAAAACATAAAACTATTAGGTAACAAGAGCTTTTTGAAATTACCTTATAAGAGATCTTCTTTTTCTAAATGGTTTGTCTTTCATGAAGAAACAGTATATGGGAACCCAAATGCAATACAGTTTGTCTGTTCAGTCATAAAAGAGTAGGACCATTCAAAATTTCTCACTCTAGTTCGCATTATTCTTCCTGTATAGCCCTCAGAAATATACTCAAGATGGTGAAATATTACTCCCTCTACAGGAAATGAAAGGAGTCAGAAGTGTTTTCACAGTAGTTAAATATTAAATATAAACCATGTTCTTTGGAATAAAGACAAATAGAGGAAATGGGTTGGACTGGAAAGTTTTTAAGAGAGATAAATAAGAAGGAAAGCAAAGGGCTAGATTTAGAAAATCAAACTACAAATTGGCAGACAGAAATTCTGGACTTCTCTCAAGTTCCTGTGTCTACAAATAATTATACCATTAATTGCCAGATAACCAGAGCAAACAGGAGGAAGAGCCACAGAAATAATTTGGACTCAAAAGCAAGGATTTATTTATGAAAATGAGACTTCTCAGGCTGAAAAATCCTGCTAGGAAATTTGGAGGTTGACCGTATTGTTAAAATTATGCCCCTCTAGTGCATTTCCTGATCGATGAGCAAGTTCAGGGGACTTGAATAAGAAATAAAAGATAGGGGAAAACAATCTCCTCTACAAATTGTAGATACTGTCTCAAGGTTAAAGATCATATTGTTAGCACCAAAAATAGTGATATTTCTAGAAAGAGCAAAGTAATCAAACTAATAAAGGGCTGCTTTGAAAGCCTGCATGATTAAAATCGGAAATGGGCCTCATTCTCATGCTTATTGCTCTTGGAAATTTAGAAAAACTGGCAGATTCAACAAAATGTGTACATCACATTTCCATCAGATGTTGATGATGATTACTTTCCAAAATTTCGGTTTCTCAATTTTGATATTTTTCATAATAAATCAACCTATACAGGATTCCTTGACTGACCCTGGGTTTGGAATCAACTGAATGCTTTAGAATCAAAGTCAGCTGTCTTTGTCTTGAGCCAAGGCTGGTTCACAGTTGCTTTGATACAAGGTTCTTGAGGCATGCCTGAGTTACCAGCTCTTATGCTGGTCTGTACTCAGCTGCCAGAATATGACCTAGAAGCTGACTGAGTAAATAACTCCACTAAACTAAAAAAATTTCTGTCCCTTAGCAATCTCTTCATCTATGACTACACATACTTATTGCCACTAAAGCTGGACCCTGATGTTCTTTAACTTCACAAGGAAAGTTCATATTCATTGCAGTGAACCAGTCATTGGTATGAGGAACTCAAAGCTAAATGAGGCACCGTCCCTTCTCTCAGGATGTTTAGTTTTCTGAGGGGTTAGAAAGTTCTATGCTGTGTAATAAATATTGTAATAAAGGTATGCCCAGGGTTTGATGGAAACCCACTGGAGGAATGAGAATGGGTTATGATAGTGTAATTCCAGTCCAGAATGCATCCACTAAGATGTATGGATTGAGTCGGAAAACATGAATAAAGCCTTCAGAGATAGAAAAATGAGGAGACAGAAATATTAGTATCAACACTTAACATTGTGGAATGCTTGTGCCAGTAACTATGTTAACCTATTCGCATGAATTATTACATTTAATACCCTAAACAACCCTATGAAGTATATGTCATTACTGTTTTCATTTCATAAATAAGAAAAGGGTAGTTCAATGAGATTAAATGGGAACTCAACATCCAGAATCAGGGTATCTAACTCTAAATACTTGCTCTTAAATACCATAAGCTCTGCCTTCCATATTACAATAGAGGGAAGAGCACTGCGGGCAGATAGAAGCACCCATGATAATAGGGAGCTGGGCAAGAACACAGAAAAGAGGGAAAATGACAATATACTGGAGGGAGAGGAAAGAATAAGATCAGAAAAGACATTGATGCCATAGTAAGGAGCCTGAGTTTTCAAGTGGAAAGCAATTGAAGTCCATTGGTATCTAGCTAGAGGGATGCCATGGTCAGATTAGCATTTTAGTAAATGTATGCCAGGAGAATTGTGAATAATTGAATTAGAGACAAGTGAGACCAGGGCCAGGGAGACAAGTCCAAAAGTTGACATATAATTTAGGTTAAAAATACATAGAACCTTAAATAAAGCAGGGACAATGGAAAGTAGAGGTTAAACAAGAATTAAAAGTCATTTTAAGGTAGAGCTATAGGACTTGTGGAACAATTGTGTACAGAAGGTAAATGAGAGTACGAATCTTAGATGCTTTCATGGTATTAGGATTAGGCAACTGGATAATTGTGTCATTCACTGAAATATGGAGTATAGGAAGAAGAGGGACAGCTTTAGGAGGAAATAATGTTTACATTTTTTCCAGGTCAATTGGAATTACTAGGTCATCTATGTAGAGATATTTATAGGAATATATGGGTCTAGGATTCAGTTGAAAAAGAATCCAGGATATATTGGGATTCTTACCTTTGGAGAGCTTGCCTTAGTGGAGATGTAGAGAAGGCGTTTAATCATCAGATGGGTGTTTAGGTTTATTGCCACACATATTGACTGATTATGTTCTAGAAGCTAAGTTGTGGTACTGGAATATTTAGTAATATATCTGCTTACATGTATACCTAATAATGATGATAATATGCACTTACCTAATAATGGTGATAACATACACAGGATTTTAAAATATGACTCCAACTGTCCCACTCCTCTCAGCATTCACATCTTTGATAGGTGTGAGTCCCTTTACACCTCCTCCCATCATCACAAACTGTATGAGTATATTTCCCCAATCCTTAAGTCTGGGCTAACCTTTGACTTACTTTGGATAATAGGAGACATTAGAAGTTCTGAGCCAAAGTTTCAAGAGGTCTTGCGTACTTCCACTCTCTGTCTCTTGGAACATGACCACTCTCATGATAAGAAGTCACAGCGAATCTGTTGGAGCATGAAAAGTGACATGAATTAAAGTCTCAATTGATCCAGCCAAACCCATTCCGGAGCAACTAGCCAGCAGCTGACACACCAACTGCAGCACAACTGAGCCCTGTGGAACTTCCCACTGACCTGTAGACTCATCAGCAATAGCATATGCTTGTTGTTTCAATCCACTGATTTTTTAAATATTTTGCTGACTGCTAAAACCTCTTTGAATGTTTAAATCATCTATGGAGTTTTTTATAGGAATTCAGAAAAAAAATAATGAGAAAATAAACTCTAAAAAGATTTCAGTGATGTTAAATAGACATTCAATTATATGAAAAATCGGCTTTTGTGTTCTATGATGCATATAGATATGTATGCATGACATAGTCTTTTATTTATGTGGTTTGACCCATGTAGAACACAAATATCACTAACCTAAAGGGAACTTTTTCCTGGTATCTGAATCACTTGTCATTCAGAAAGAGATAGTCATTCAGAAAGATAATCATTCAGACCTTTGAAAGAGGTAGATCCAAGGCTAAATTCCATTCTACACACTCATTATTATCATGGCCCAGAGCAGAAGCCCCTTTGCTCTGTATTTCCTGTGTAATTTTTTCCTATTTTTTGTAAGCTCATGTGATGATTTCTTCTTATATTAGTGGGCAACTTACTCCTTAAATAAAAACAAATATATTCAGATGAATTTATATCCAAATAGTCATAAAAGGATACTGCTCTGCCACCTCAATCTCCAATACCTTCAACATTTCTTTTAAAAAAAATGATTTTTAATTAAAAAGGGATTCTGATAAAACTTGTTACATTGACCATGTTAGTGACCAGGAGCCCATGAGAGTAGGACTATGGATTGTCCTTGTACAGCTTCCACATGCTCTGTTTTAGATCCATTTGAGCACATCTGGTTGACTGGATAGAAGATATTTTTCAGTAAAAGATTTTCAGGCCCAAATCAATCTACCAGCCCATTCTCTCTTGGCCCAGCCTTCTACTATGTGTTTGAACTGGACTGGGCCCTAAATATTACAACCCTCCTGCAAAACCAGCACTATTCTAAGGCACCAGGCAGCTGGAGGTTCAGAGAGTAGACGAGTTTCCTATAGCCACATAAGGCCTTCCCACCTGAGGCCGGCTCTGATGGGCCCAGCTTGCAGCGTTGGTCAAGCCTCTTTACTGAGGACATAGGAATTTGCTTTGCTCTGACACGACTGTGTTTCTCTTGGGTTCCCAGATTCCACTGCCTCTTTTTGATTATTTTGCTCTTTTTCCAAATCTACCTTAACAGTCCCAGTTCTGTTCAACAGATGAATTCACAAAGATGAATAAAAATAGGCAGGGTCCCTAAATGCATGGTTCTTGGTCTTGTTTTTAAAATGGGGTCAATTTTCAGTTGTGACTTCCTGTGTCCTGAAGGGGAGTGGAAGCCTTCCACAGATGCCAACCTAAAGGAGGGCATTTCTTCAAGCAAACGTGAGCACAAATTGAAACTATTACTTATTCCACCCCACCCTATACATGAGCATGGCTGACCTGATAGAAAGTTCAGGAGGCACTCTGACTTCAAAATCTAAAGTTGCAGAAGCAAATCCAAATATTTTTTATGTCATTCCTCTTCAGAATACAAAAATATTAAAAAGACAGGTAACAAGTGTTGGCAAGAATGTGGAGAAATTGAAAACCTCATACACTGCTGGTGGGAATGTAAAATGGTGTAGCTGCTTTGGAAAATAGTCCATAACTTCCTCAAATAGTTAAACATAGAGTTATCATATAAATCAGCAATTTCTCCACAAGGTATATACCCAAGAGAATTAAGATCATATGTCCACCCAAGAGAATTAAGATCATCTGTCCACCCAAAAACTTGGACATAAATGTTCATAGCATAATTTATAATAGCCAAAATCTCTTATACAGTTCAAATGTCCATCAATTGATGAATGGATAAATAAAATGTGGTATAACCACTGATAGAATATTATTTGGTAATAAAAAATGTATGAAGTACTAATATATGCTACAACAAGGATGAACCTTGAAAACATGCTAAGTGAAAGAGGCCAGACACAGAAAAGCACATATTTTACAATCGCATTTATGTAAAATGTCCAGAACAGACAGATCTATAGACACAGAAATAGATTAGTAAGAAGGGCTGAGGAGATTTGATTGAAGGCTGAGCAATGTAGCGTTTCTTTTGGGGACAAAGAAAATGTTCTAAAATTAATTGTGGTGATGGATGCTCATTTGTGTGAATATATTGAAAGCCATTGAATTATATACTTTAAAAGGGGAAGTATGGTATATGAATAATATCTCAGTAAACTGTTTAAAAAATAAAACAAAACAAGGCTTTAAATGTTCAGAATATTTACTGCAGTTTTCCCTCAAATATTGAATTGTGCTAGTGAATTACCATGTTGGATAAAATGCGATTCAGTTTTTAAAGCCTATTACTGTGGTATAAAGTAAGGCCCTGAGGTGTGAGAATTGAGTGGATATTGCCGCCTGTGGCCCAGTAAAGTCTCTTTTCTAAGTGGAGGAGTCTCACAAATCTGTCAGCCTGATTTTTCCCCTATAGGACTTATTGGTATGAATCAAATGTACAGCCCCAGAAATGTTTCTTACAATTACCTCCCTGAGAGTCAGCTTTTTAGCTGCGGATCCAACTTTAATTGCTCTTGACATAGGTGAAATTAGGGAACACAACGAAAATAATCAAGGATGAGTCCCCACTCTAGGAAAGCCCCACCATCAGCAAGATTTTACTGTCTGAGGATTTTAGTGCTTTTTAAAAATATATACATATTTGGTTGATGTACCCTAAAGGATGGTGGCCCTCCCTTATCAAAAATTGTGCAACCTTAAAATCAAGCTATTACCCTCAGGAAGGACGCTGTGTGATCCTCCTGGGGGAGCCAGAGTGAGACAAGAGGTTGGGGATAAGGGAGGTGTTATTACAATCCAGTCTACTCTGCTTATGGAGGTTTAAATCTGTACAACTGACAATCAATCATTTTTTATCCCTACTACAGTGAATAGATCTTTTATTTTGTGTTTCCAAGGAAAGTTTGGCTTCACTTAATATTGGGTTTAAAATAGCAAATCTTGGCTTTGGTGCTTTGTTGGAAATCTCTCCAATTTCTTTAATACCACCTTTATTTGGGGCTGCCATGTGCTGAGGATATAGAACCCTTGGTGTTCCAGGAAACTCTGTCTTCATCCCAGCTACAGTTAAGTCTGTGGACCCAGATCTACCCCACCAGCTCTAAGTAGACCATCTCTGCCCTAGAGTCAGAGCTAAGTAGAGCTTCTGTCTGTCGATGTCTCTTCTCTGATATTAGGCACTTGTCCCAGTTTTAAATCTGTCATTTACACTAGCCTAAGACCACCAGCCTTGTCCTGGAATCTGACCTGTTATGGAATCATTGGATACTATTCCTGTACCTTGGGAGGCTATATAGTCTGTGGAGAGAGAGAGAGAGAGAATATATTAGGGAGTTAGGAAAAACAAAGTTGTTTAAAAATGTAGTAATAAAACTCACTGGGTTTAGAATCAGAAAAGCTGACCTTATAATCGTCTTAGTCGGGGATGATACAGAACAAGCCACTGGCTTCTCTAAATCTCATTTTCCTAATCTGAAAAATGGGCAGAAATAGGGAACCAATTACAGCCTTGTCCTGAAGATAAAATGTGATAAGATACATGAAATCGCTGTTAATACAGGGCAGTCTTTGACAACAATAATTAATGTGACCCCCTGGTTCAGATGGTAAGTACTATTAAAGGTTCAGAAGAGGGAGATAGTAGTGTTTAATATTGTGTGGGTCCTAACCAGAGGTTTGCTTCCTTCCTCATGAGTGTGGTGTCCTATCTTTTGATTATTTTCCTATGCGGAACTAAAGTCTCCCTTCCAGCTGTTTCAAATCATGGAGCAACCAGGGTAGGCTCTGAGCATCCCACAGTGTGAATCGGCCAAGCACTTTCTCTTCTTTCTGCATTCTCAATAGGATGCAGGCAGCTGACCCTCTCAGAACAGGCACCAGCTATAAAGCTCAGTTATGTGAAATATGCACCCTGGGGCACTTGCAGCTAGCTGCCAATTGAGGGAATTTGGGAAATTAGATTGAAGTAGTAAGGGCTGCCAATTTGCATTTTCTAAAGCTTCTAGAGACTAAGACCACCACTTAAAGGATTAATCGGTAAATGTGTTGGTTCCCTTGCAAGACTTGTGCTACTATTAAATAAATTACTTAACTAAGGACCAGTCCCTTTCATGAAAGTAGT
This sequence comes from Balaenoptera borealis, assembly GCF_965194805.1. Classification (NCBI taxonomy): domain Eukaryota; kingdom Metazoa; phylum Chordata; class Mammalia; order Artiodactyla; family Balaenopteridae; genus Balaenoptera; species Balaenoptera borealis. The sequence goes on along the minus strand of NC_138874.1, from coordinate 96,939,114 downwards.
GTTGCACTGGCCTGAATGCATGTAAACAACCCATAGCCTTGCCCAAATATGACCCTCAATGAAGCAGAAGCAGAAGCCTGTTACACATTGCTTTAAGGTTTTGCTACTTGAACAAAGTATCTACCTTTTGCCTGAGGCAAGAATATGCTGCAAAGATGTGCCTTAGTCCAGGATGGTTATTTCTAAAGTGGATCTTAAGATGTGAATGGAGATTTCTACCATGGACACCCTGATATATTTTAAAACCAGCAGATGACTTGTTTGAGATCTTGAGGCACATTTCTCAGATTTCTTCTTCCTGACCATCAGTGATGGTCTTTCCATCAATCAAAAAACAATATCCTTCAACTGTTTTTCTTTTCTCACTTTAACTCTCCCATTCCCATCATCCTCACCCCTCCTCCTAATTGAAATAACACCACATATACATACAAGCCTACACACATATACATGTATATGAATATGCATACACAATCAAAACATCTATAACTATTTTTTATCTATTTATATTACAATCATAAGTTCATACTGATAACACCAATTCCAATCAAGTACTGAAGAGTTCATAATGTCCTTCTCCCTTTCAGTGTTTATAACTTCCTTTTATGACAATGAGAAACCTGGCTCCCATTTGCTACAATATTGTTGCTTATTTGCTTAGACTCAGAATACACAGAAAGTTGTTTTCAGAATTCTTAACCCATCATTTTGTGAAAAAGAAACTTAACCAGAGTCCAACATATTTTAAGATTAATTTTGTCTTTAGCCTGAGGCATATAATCTAAATACTGAAAAGTTACCTGATTTAGTTTTTTTTTTCTCTCTCCAGTGTGGTTGCATTATTTCTCCAGTATAGCTTGTAAAATGTGCTTCTAGTTGTACCGTGTTTTAGTAATCTCCTCATACACTTTTATTTATTTTTTGTTTTTGAGAATTTGAAACATTAACATTGCTATAAAATTCAGTGTTCAACATGGTATGCTCAGAGAAGCATCATTCCCCATCCTATACTTCTGTACTTTCCATCTTTCTCACCCATGCCATATAAGTGACCGATTTCATTAATCTATTGTTTATATGTCCTGTGTTTTTGATATGCATAATTAAAAGATACAGGCACATTTTCTCACTTCCCCATCTTTCTTACACAAAGAACAGCATACTTTATACAATTGTCTATATTTTAGCTTTTTCACTTAATTGTACATCCTGAAAATTACTCCATATCAAAGAGATCTTTCTCATCCCCATTCTTTTACTCTGGCTATATTTTACTCCATTATGTGAATATACCACCATTTACTGAACTTATTTTCTCTGTATTAGCATACAGGTTGTTGCCAATATTTTGCATTTTTAATCAACGTTGCAATGAATATCCCCTTACATATGAATCTTCCTATTTTGGGAGATATATCTTCAGGGTAAGTTCCTAGAAATTGGATTGTTAGGCTACAATGTGAACATACATGTATTTTTGTTGAAAATGAAAAATTCTCCTCCATAAGTTTATAATCAAAGTTTATTTCAAATAGCATCCCATGAGTAGCAGAGTGACTGTTTCTCCACGTCTCCACCAACAAAGTATGTCGCCATATTTTTTATTCTTGCCAATCTGATATATGAGAAAAGGTAACCCAGTATAGTTTTATTTTCTGTTTTGCCTTTATGAGAGATTAAATATATTTTCATATCTTTATACGTTTCCTGTGAATTATCTGTGAATGTCTTTTGCCCCTTCTCTGTCATACTTTCGGCAATTTTTCACTCATATTCAGAGTTCTTTGCATTTCAGAATATTCTTCATTTATGATATATATTGCAAATACTGTGGTTTTTCAGCTGTGTTTTGAATTTGGATATAGGAAAATTCTTGCCATGCAATTATTATTTTTCTGTCACATTTATTACTATTCTATGCACATCTAGACATGAAAAGAGTTTAGATATTATGGCTAACCCTATTAAACAGATGAGAAAATTGAGCTTCAAAGAGACTGAATTGTCCAAAGTCAATATATATGTATATATACACATATTATATATTGAGTATATATTAGGTAAACTCAGCCATATATATAGCCATATTTTTTTTTTTTTTTCTTTTAGCCATATAGTTTTAAAGTTGCTTTTTTTTTTTAACCTGCGGCCCGTGCCCAGGCTCTGCCTGCACCCTGATATACAGTGATGGGGTCTGGGGGGGCCGGACCCCCTTCCGCCCCCTCCTCCAGGCCACGGCCCCCCAGCGACTTCTGCTTCCACTCGCTGAGGAGCTGCTGACAGCGCGAGACGCATCCTGGGTCACGTGGCCGGTCACGTGGTGGCGGCGGGCTAGCCCAGCGAGGGCCTGCAGACGCCCGGGCAGCGTGCGGCTGAACGTGCCATGTTCTCCTCCCTGGGGAGCTGCCAGGGGCCGGTACGCCCACCTCCACGCTGGCCTGCTTCAGCCTGCCCAGTGAGGTCTTGTCGTGGGCCGCGGGCCAGGGCACACCCTCCAGCCGCCTGGGCGGCCCAGCTCGTCCCTGGTCACAGGCTGTTCGGCTGCTCCACAGGTCGTGGCCCCGCCGGTCGGTGCACGCAGCGTGTCCTTGGCAGGGCGGGGACGCAGCTGTGTCTGCAGGCGGGGCCTGGAAGTCACCCACCCAGTGGCAGGCAAGGTAGGCAACGATTAGATTATATATTAGATAAATGGAGCCATATATGTTCATATTTAAACTTACAAAGCTGGTTGCTTCAGAGGCTACAGCGCTGAGGATAATCAGATATTTTAACTCTAATGAAATTGTGCTCTGGGAAATGCATTTTAAAGGTGATTACAAATACTAATAAAATATAGATAAATATAGTTAATTATAATTTAATTTGGGTATTATTAGAGCATATAATGGAAATGATTGACCTTGTCAGGAAAGTTACTGTGACAGTTTCTAATGGAGTAAGAAATGAGCAGTGACTTAAAGTATGTATTAATTAGGAGGTGATTGAAGGGGAGTAGAATTGTGGACCTAAAAGAAGACACTGTATCTGCAGGGAGCATGTGATTGTAAGGAGCATAAAGCAAACTGGTGGTTGTCACAGTGAGAAGAAGGGCAGAGTGGGGGTGTGTGATGGGCCTGCAGAGAGACAGAGTGGCTAACTGATGTGGTTCCTGAAGCAAAAAAGTTTAAATCATTTCAAGTAAGGAAAGGGAGACGACACGATCTCATTTTGCTCTGTAAGCATCCAGATTATTGGTAAAATAAAGAACTGTTAGAGTGGGGCTGATTTTTTAAAAATTTATTTTATTGAAGTATAGTTGATTTACAGTGTTGTTTTAATGTCTGCTGTACAGTAAAGTGATTCAGTTATACATGTGTATACATTCTTTTTCATATTCTTTTCCATCATGGTTTATCACAGAATATTGAATATAATTCCCTGTGCTATACAGTAGGACTTTGTTGTTTATCCATTCTATATAAAATAGTTTGTATCTGCTAATCCCAAACTCCCAATCCATCCCTTTCCCATCCCTCCTCCCCCTTGGCAACCACAAGTCTGTTCTCCATGTCTGTGAGCCTGTTTCTGTTTCATAGATAAGTTCATTTGTGTCATATTTTAGATTCTACATATAAGTGATATCATATGGTATTTGTCTTTCTCTTTCTGACCTACTTCAGTTAGTATGATAATCTCTAGGTCCATCCATGCTGCTGCAAATGGCATTATTTCATTCTTCTTTATGGCCGAGTAGTATTCCATTGTATATATGTACCACACCTTCTTTATCCATTCATCTTTCAGTGGACATTTAGGTTGTTTCCATGTCTTGGCTATTGTCAGTAGTGCTGCTATGAGCATAGGGGTACATGTATCTTTTTGAATAATAGTTTTGTCCGATATATGTCCATGAGTGGAATTGCTGGATCACGTGGCAACTCTGTTTTTAGTTTTTTGAGGAAACTCCATATTGTTTTCCACAGTGGCTGCACCAATTTACATTCATAGTGGGGCAGATTTGAATTGAAGTGACTAATTCATAAGCTCTTGCCCAAGGCCAGGCTTTTACTGGTGTGTTAATGATAGAGATTCTTTAATTCAAAATTTAATTTTGAGTACCTTCTATATTCCAGGCCCTGAGTTCAGGCCTGGAAGTATAGAAAGACGTAGATAGCTATAAACAATATTTAAGAGCTGTAATATACAGTACATCTTCATAGATTGGATGTGAAGTGTAAGGAGGCTATTTTTAGGATGACACTCAAGTTTCTGGCCTGTGAAAAACAAAACATATAGTGGTTTTGAAGGAAGCCTATATTTGGGGAGGAAATTCAGGCATTTGGACTAGGCATTTTGAGAATTTGCAAAGATATTGAGACAGCTTTTGGGAGATGTCAAAGATTCACCTGGTCAAATGAATCCAGAGCACAAGGAGATATGTGCGTCAGAGATGCAGGCCACTTTGTGAGTTGCCTACAAATAGATAGCACTGAAAGGTGTCGGTGGAGATGAGATCCTCTAGGAAGAGTGAATAGAAGGAGGAAAAGAGCTGAGCTTGTACTGAGCCTTGAGAGGCAGTATCGTGTAATGACTGGGTGGAGGGGAATAAACTTGGCAAGAGATATAAGAGGGAAGCTAGAATAGCATGGTGCCATGGAAACTAATTGGCTGTAGTTTTGAAAGAAGCAGGAATGTATTGATAGTGTCAAATGCTTCTCATAAATCAAGTAAAAGAGAACCAAAACTATTCATTTGATTTAGTGACACAGATCCCATTCTTGACCTCAGTGAAAGCTGTGGAGTGAGGGAGAGGTGAGGGAGTGGAAGAGAAGGGGGAAGTTTTTGGCTGAAAGGAGGAAAAAGGGAGATTAAAAGCTGGATAACTTTTTCAATGAAACCATGGAAGTTTTCTCTGGGTCTGAGATTCTAAATTTTTCTCTCACTTTAGTTCCATACTTTATCAAACCAGCCAGATGCGGATCTTCGGTTTTCATAGGTGGTAACCCCAGAGATCATTTAAGAGAACCCATCCAGGTTCTGAAATACACATGAAGATCCCACACTAAGCAAATCATCTCAGAGAATAAATGCCCAGGTTGCTGTTGGAAGGGTTCCCAGGATGGGAAGATAACATTTAACAACCAACATAAGGGTTTTATCTTCATTAACCAAAGTGCAGCTCTGGGGAACATCTCAATATGAAAAAATGATGTGTTTGCTAATGCACCCAGCATTCAAAAGTAACAAATTTATAGCTTTGTATGGCAAGCAATAGTGACAGTTCTGTTTTCCTAAATAATCTATCTCATTAACTGAAGTTGTGTATTTTCTTAGCATTAACTCACTCAATGCTGCCACTTGTATAAACACAAACTGCTTGAAACTGATAGATATTCTTTATGATCCCCCAAACTCTACATCTCTATGACTCCTTTTGTTTTTATTGAGTGAGTTTTACTGTGGCAAAGATGTTGCTAACTAAGACTTGTCACTTTCTGGTGGCAGTAATTTAGCATCTAATGAGCAAAACTCATAAGCCCTAGGGAAGCACAGTAGCTCAGGAGCTGATGCTGGGGACACCAATGGGTTTGACTTTAAAAGGCAGTGAATGTGACTCAGAAATGGAAATCAAGCTGACAAAGCATTCTCCAGTGTGTATGTGAGAAGGAACAAAAAGGAGATGCTGAATTCTGATGATTGGAAGATGTTAAACCAACTAAGGAAGGGCAGCTGATATCCTGGTAGTAATGTTAATAAAATAATAATCATGATATTGACAATAGCTCTCATTTATCAAGTGCTATAAACTAAGGTGTCGTACACTGCACCGCAGGCTTTGCAAGCTCAACTTGTTTCATCATTCCCTTATGAATTGTGCAAATGTCTTAACTTCTTGAAACTCCAGTTATAAATCTGAAAGACTGAAATAAACATAATGACTGAAGTCACAAAGCAAGCTTCAAGTCATGGAGATAGATTTGTTCAAACTCTGTATTAAACTTGTAATAAGGATCCTTCCACACACGGCTACAAATCAACTATGTGATTCAGTAAGGGAGAGGCTAAGTGAAAGGTTTACATATGAGTTTTGCCCGATATGTAAAATAAGGAGATTGAACTAGACAAATTATCTGATGTTATTCAGAGTGAACTGTTCATCCTTTCTATTGCTAGAAATTTCTGCAGAAAGGCTGTGTCTTAAATCCCTACTATCGCCACTAGAAAAAACAAAAAGAGTCCTTCACAGCCAAGGACCTGGATGCATAAATAAAAGATTAAATACGTGAATGAATGAAAGATCAAAGATCTATGTTCATGGCACTATTTTAAGTGCTGTGGATATATAAAGCTATGTGAGGCTCAGAGTCAGCTCCAGCTCTCTCTAACATCCCTGGCCTGCAATATTTTCTTATGTAAGAATTCTTAGGCTGGGTGGAATACTCAGATGTCATCAACAGGATCTGTCCCTCATTCTTGGTGCAATGAATCTCTTTATTTTTTTTTCCATTTTGGTTTTCCAATATGCAGTGTCCGTGGAGTGTACAATGTACTTTACTATAGATATGGCAATTACTAGTAAAATACTATTAAGTGACTATCTATAAATACAAGTGTGTTTGTATGTCTACACTTATATTAATATCAGGCTCTCTGGGAACAAAGAGTGTGTTTGAGCATAAAACACAACTTCATAATGCATATCATATATTGGAAAACTTTATATTCAAATCAGTTTTCTCTGATGTCAATATTAATATACTGGATTTTTCTTAATAGTCATCTGGCTTATTTTTTCTCCTATTTTTGTTAGGTATATCTCTTATGATTAGTATATGAAATAATTATTTTAAAATCTGGAACACATTTTTTAAACTTGAAAATGTACTCAATTTAAATTTATTAATTTACCATTGCATTTATATGTCTATTTTATTATTTTGTTTTATCATTTATCTCACTTTTCCTCTCCTTCCCTTCTTCCTACATTGTTGTCTTTACTTTCTTCTTTTCTTCCTGAATTATACTATTAAAGATTTCTCTACAATTCTTTCAAATACATTATTTTTTCTATAGATATTTGCCATTTTTTCTTCTTATTCATTTGACAACTTTAATAGTTATTTTGTCTCTTTAATGTTCTTTTATTTACTTTTGATTTATTAAAAAGGTTGATTGATTAATCCTATAAATTCTATTTAATACTTGTATTTTAATCTTATCTCATTTTTTATCATATCTTTATTTTTAAAAATAACAATAGGGTTGTGGAAGCAACCCAAGTGTTCATCGATGAATGAATGGATAAACAAAATTTGGTATATACACACAATGGAATATTATGCAGTCTTAAAAAAGAAGGAAATTCTTGGGTGGGGGACTCAAGATGGCTTACTAGGAGGATGCGGAATTTGCATCTCCTCACAACTGGGACACCTACCAGGCACTGGTGGGGGACCATGGACACCTAAGGGGACGGGAGGAACCCCCAGCAACTGGTTGTCTCAATTATAGTTTTATTTTTCCTAATATATTTTTTATCTTTCTAATTTTATTTTGTTTTTTATTCTTTGATATTTTACCGCTCCTTTTTTTCTTTCTTTCTTCCTTTTTTTTTTTCTTTACCGTGCCACAAAGCTTGAGGGATTTGGTTCCCAGGCCAGAGGTCGGGTCCAAGCTCCTGTGGTGCGAGCTCTGAGTCCAAACCGCTGGGCTAACAGAGAACCTCAGACCCCAGGGAGTATCAGTCGGATTGAGGCCGAAGGAGCAAAGTAAAAACTTACAAAACAAATAAATGAAGACGAAATAGGCAACCTACCTGAAAAAGATTTCAGAGTAATGATAGTAAAGATGATCCAAAATCTCGGAAGCAGAATGGAGAAAATACAAGAAACATTTAACAAAGATCTAGAAGAACTAAAGAGCAAACAAACAGTGATGAACAACACAATTATGGAAATTAAAAATACTCTAGAAGGAATCAATAACAGAATAACTGAGTCAAAAGAATGGATAAGTGAGCTGGAAGATAAAATGGTGGAAATAACTGCCAGGGAGTAGAATATAGAAAAAAGAATGAAAAGAATTGAGGACAGTCTCATAGACCTCTGGGACAACACTAAAAGCACCAACATTCAAATTATACGGGTCCCAGAAGAAGAAGAAAAAAAGAAAGGGTCTGAGAAAATATTTGAGGAGATTATACTCAAAAACTTCCCTAACGTGGGAAAGGATATAGTCAATCAACTCCAGGAAGCACAGAGAGTACCATACAGGAAAAACCCAAAGAGAAACACGTCGAGACACATATTAATCAAACTATCAAAAATTAAATACAAAGAAAATATATTAAAAGCAGCAAGGGAAAGGCAACAAATAACATACAAGGGAAACCCCATAAGGTTAACAGCTGATTTTTCAGCAGAAACTCTGCAAGCCAGAAGGGAGTGGCAGGACATATTTAAAGTGATGAAAGGGAAAAACCTACAACCAAGATTACTCTACCCAGCAAGGATCTCATTCAGATTCGACGGAGAAATTAAAACCTTTACAGATAAGCAAAAGTTAAGAGAATTCAGCACCACCAAACCAGCTTTCCAACAAATGCTAAAGGAAATTCTCTAGGCAGGAAACACAAGAGAAGGAAAAGACCTACAATAACAAGCCCAAAACAATTAAGAAAATGGTAATAGGAACATACATATCAATAATTACCTTAAATGTAAGTGGATTAAATGCTCCAGCCAAAAGACATAGACTGGCCGAATGGATACAAAACAAGACCCGTATATATGCTGTCTACAAGAGACCCACTTCAGACCTAGGGACACATACAGACTGAAAGTGAGGGGATGGAAAAAATATTCCATGCAAATGGAAATCAAAAGAAAGCTGTAGTAACAATTCTCATATCAGACAAAATAAACTTTAAAATAAAGACTATTACAAGAGACAAAGAAGAACACTACATAATGATCAAGGGATCAATCTAAGAAGAAGATATAACAATTGTCAATATTTATGCACCCAACAAAGAAGCACCTCAATACATAATGCAAATGCTAACAACCATAAAAGGAGAAATCAACAGTAACACGATCATACTAGGGGACTTTAACATCCCACTTTCACCAATGGACAGATCATCCAAAATGAAAATAAACAAGGAAACACAAGCTTTAAATGACACATTAAATAAGATGGACTTAATTGATATTTATAGGACATTCCATCCAAAAACAACAGAATACACATTCTTAAGTGCTCATGGAACATTCTGCAGGATAGATCATATCTTGGGTCACAAATCAAGCCTTTGTAAATTTAAGGAAATTGAAATCGTATCTTTTCCGACCACAATGCCATGAGACTAGATATCAGTTACAGGAAAAAAACTGTAACAAATACAAGCACATGGAGGCTAACCATTACGCTACTAAATAACCAAGAGATCACTGAAGAAATCAAAGAGGAAATCAAAAAATACCTAGAAACGAATGACAATGAAAACACGACGACCCAAAACCTATGGGCTGCAGCAAAAGCCATTCTAAGAGGGGAGTTTATAGCAATACAATCCTACCTCAAGAAACAAGAAACATCTCAAATAACAACCTAACCTTACACCTAAAGCAATTAGAGAAAGAAGAACAAAAAAACCCCAAAGTTAGTAGAAGGAAAGAAATCATAAAGATCAGATCAGAAATAAATAAAAAAGAAATGAAGGAATGATAGCAAAGATCAATAAAATTAAAAGCTGGTTCTTTGAGAAGATAAACAAAATTTATAAACCATTAGCCAGACTCATCAAGAAAAAAAGAGAGAAGACTCAAATCAATAGAATTAGAAATGGAAAAGGAGGAGTAACAACTGACACTGCAGAAATACAAAGGATCATGAGAGATTACTACAAGGAACCATATGCCAATAAAATGGACAACCTGGAAGAAATGGACAAATTCTTAGAAAAGCACAACATTCTAAGACTGAACCAGGAAGAAATAGAAAATATGAACAGACCAATCACAAGCACTGAAATTGAAACTGTGATTAAAAATCTTCCAACAAACAAAAGCCCAGGAACAGATGGCTTCACAGGCGAATTCTATCAAACATTTAGAGAACAGCTAACACCTCTCCTTCTCAAACTCTTCCAAAATATAGCAGAGGGAGGAACACTCCCAAACTCATTCTATGAGGCCACCATCACCCTGATACCAAAACCAGACAAAGATGTCACAAAAAAAACTACAGACCAGTATCTCTGATGAACATAGATGCAAAAATCCTCAACAAAATACTAGCAAACAGAATCCAACAGCACATTAAAAGGATCATACACCATGATCAAGTGGGGTTTATCCCAGGGATGCAAGGATTCTTCAATATACGCAAATCAATGTGATACACCATATTAACCAACTAAAAGATAAAAACCATATGATAATCTCAATAGATGCAGAAAAAGCTTTTGACAAAATTCAACACCCATTTATAATAAAAACTCTCCAGAAACTAAGCATAGAGGGAACCTGCCTCAACATAATAAAGGCCATATATGGCAAACCCACAGCCAACATCATTCTCAATGGTGAAAAACTGAAACCATTTCCACTAAGATCAGGAATAAGACAAGGTTGCCCACTCTCACCACTATTATTCAACATAGTTTTGGAAGTTTTAGCCAGGCAATCAGAGAAGAAAAAGAAAAGGAATCAAAATCAGAAAAGAAGAAGTAAAACTGTCACTGTTTGAAGATGACATGATACTATACATAGAGAATCCTAAAGATGCTACCAGCAAACTACTAGAGCTAATCAATGAATTTGGTAAAGTTTCAGGATACAAAATTCACAGAAATCTCTTGCATTCCTATACACTAATGATGAAAAATCTGAAAGAGAAATTAAGGAAACAATCCCATGTACCATTGCAACAAAAAGAATAAAATACCTAGGAATAAACCTACCTAAGGAGACAAAAGACCTGTATACAGAAAACTACAAGACACTGATGAAAGAAATTTAAAATAATACAAAATGAAGGAGAGATATACTATGTTCTTGGATTGCAAGAATCAACATTGTGAAAATGACTATACTACCCAAAGCAACCTACAGATTCAGTGCAATCCCTATCAAACTACCAATGACATTATTCACAGAACTAGAACAAAAAATTTCACAACTTGTATGGAAACACAAAAGACCCTGAATAGCCAAAACAATCTTGAGAAAGAAAACCGGAGCTGGAGAATCATACTCCCTGACTTCAGACTATACTACAAAGCTACAGTAATCAAGACAGTATGGTACTGGCACAAAAACAGAAACATAGATCAATGCAACAGGATAGGAAGCCCAGAGATAAACCCACACACATATGGTTACTTTATCTTTGATAAAGGATGCAAGAGTATACAATGGAGAAAAGACAGCTTCTTCTATAAGTGGTTCTGGAAAAACTGGACAGCTACATGTAAAAGAATGAAATTAGAACACTTACTAACACCATACACAAACATAAACTCAAACTGGATTAAAGATATAAATGTAAGGCCAGACACTATAAAACTCTTAGAGGAAAACATAGGCTGAACACTCTATGACATAAATCACAGCAAGATCCTTTTTCACCCACCTCCTGGAGAAATGGAAATAAAAACAAAAATAAACAAATGGGACCTAATGAAACTTAAAAGCTTTTGCAGAGCAAAGGAAACCATAAACAAGATGAAAAGACAACCCTCAGAATGGGAGACAATATTTGCAAATGAAGCAACTGACAAAGGATTAATCTCCAAAATGTACAAGCAGCTCATGCAGCTCAATATCGAAAAAACAACCCAATCCAAAATAGGGCAGAAGACCTAACTAGACATTTCTCCAAAGAAGATACACAGATTGCCAACAAACACATGAAAAGATGCTCAACATCACTAATCATTAGAGAAATGCAATAAAAACTACAATGGGGGGCTTCCCTGGTGGCGCAGTGGTTGAGAATCTGCCTGCCAATGCAGGGTACACGGGTTCGAGCCCTGGTCTGGGAGGATCCCACATGCCACGGAGCAGCTAGGCCCGTGAGCCACAACTACTGAGCCTGCACGTCTGGAGCCTGTGCTCCACAACAAGAGAGGCCGCGATAGTGAAAGGCCCGCGCACCGCAGTGAAGAGTGGCTACCACTTGCCGCAACTAGAGAAAGCCCTCGCACAGAAACAAAGACCCAGCACAGCCATAAATTTAAAAAATTAAAAAAAAAAAAAAGCCAGACCCTTAAAAAACAAAAACAAAAACAAAAACTACAATGGGGTTTCACCTCACATGTATCAGAATGGCCATCATAAAAAAATCTACAAACAGTAAATGCTCTAGAGGGTGTGGAGAAAAGGTAACCCTCTTGCAGTGTTGTTGGGAATGTAAGTTGGTACAGCCACTATGGAGAACAGTATGGAGGTCCCTTAAAAAAGTAAAAATAGAACTACCATATGACCCAGCAATCCGACCACTGGGCATATACCCTGAGAAAACCATAATTCCAAAAGAGTCATGTACCACAATGTCCATTGCAGCACTATTTACAATAGCCAGGACATGGAAGCAACCTAAGTGTCCATCAACAGATGAATGGATAAAGAAGATGTGGCACATATATGCAATGGAATATTACTCAGCCATAAAAAGAAATGAAATTGAGTTATTTGTAGTGAAGTGGATGGACCTAGAGTCTGTCATACAGAGTGAAGTAAGTCAGAAAGAGAAAAACAAATACCGTATGCTAACACATATATATGGAATCTAAAAAAAAAAAAAGGAAGGTTCTGATGAACCTAGGGGCAGGACAGGAATAAAGACACAGATGTAGAGAATGGACTTGAGGACATGGGGAGGGGGAAGGGCAAACTGGGACGAAGTAAGAGAGTAGCATTGATGTATATACAATATCTGATGTAAAATAGATAGCTAGTGGAAGCAGCTGCATGGCACAGGGTGATCAGCTCAGTGCTTTTCGACCACCTAGATGGGTGGGATAAGGAGGGTTGGAAGAAGCCACAAGAGCGAAGGTATATGGAGATATACGTATGCATATAGCTGACTCACTTCGTTATACAGCAGAAACTAGCACAGCATTGTAAAGCAATTATACTCCAATAAAGATGTTAAAAAAACAAAAAAGGAACTAAATTCTGACATATGTTCCAACATGGATGAACCTTGAAGACATTATGCTAAGTGAAATAAGCCAGTCACAAAAAGTTAAGTATTGTATGATTCCACTTACGTGAGGTACTTAGAGTAGTCAAAATCATAGAGACAGGAAGCAGAATAGTGGTTGTCAGGGGCTGAGAGAAAGGGAAGACTGGGGTATTATTGTTTAATTAGTATAAAGTTGAAGTTTCACAAGTTGAAGTGAGTTGTGGAGATGGACCATGGTAATGTTAGCACATTTTGTATGTATTTAATATCACTGAACTATACACTTAAAGATGGTTAATGTGATAAATTTTATGTTTGTGCATTTTACCACAATAGAAAGTTTGGGAAAAAATAACCCTGTGGTGGTGTGTTTTGTTTTGTTTTCCTGTGGCTAGTCCATGCACTCATGAATTTCTATTGAGTTTGAAAATTTCTTTTGCCAGGAATCAAGGTTTTCATTGGTCCTAGATGAGTTTGGGTTGATACCTCAAACAGAAATTTCAAACTCATGCAGCTCTTTAAAATGTGAGTCACAAGCCATCTGTGGTTCAGGCCTAGGTAGTGATTTCTCAAAGTTTTTTTTTTCTTAATTTTTTTTTTTATTTTAAAACTCTTTATGTCCAAATACTATCCCAAGTACTGGTTATTTCAGCAGCTAGTAGGGCAGGGATTACCTCATCAATTTAGCAAAGAGAGATGAATGTCAGAAATAATAACCAAGACTATTCATAATTTGAAAACAGAAATTAAAAGTTTAGTCTTATATTTATGGTTTTCAGTTACTTCATGTTTTTACGTATCTATGTATGAACTCATGCCATAAGTTAAAGCTCTAAAATTAACATATGGTAAAAAACGGAAATAAAAAAGTATTAATTAGCTGAAATTTTAATTAAAATGTATGTTTTATACTTTCTGATCCAATCATTCTACCTAGGAATTTACCCTAAGAGTATAATTGGAGAAGTGTGTAAAGAAATATATGAATATGAATATATATATATATATAAATGTTCATCACAGCGTTGTTGTTTGTATTGGAAAATCTGCAGCAACGTACAGTCTAAGGATAAGTAATTGGTTAAATTATGACATCAATACAATGGACTATGATCAAGCTATTAAAATGATGCTATATAAGTATATTTATTGAGGTAGAAATATGTTCATATTTAGTTGCTTTTAAAAGTTACAAGATATTATTTTATAAGTCCATTTTAAAAGAAAAACTAGAGAGAAAAATATGTAGAGGCTTACATACCAAAATTTACAGGGATTATTTTTAGATGGTGGGTTTAAGAATAATTTTTGTTTTCTTCTTTATGCTTCAGTATTTTAAAATTTTCATTCAATGCATACATAACTTTTATGCAAAGTACATATCGATGAAGATTTTGAGCATTTAAATTATTTTTCTTTAGTTAGGTTTTGCTGGAATTATCGCTTGCAGTTGGCTAATAAACATGAAACCTAGGATCTTGCAGTTCTTTTTTTTCCAGCTGAGAGCCAATTAGTCAAGCTAATATGTAGCTTTTAGAATTAAAATGTGATCATCTGAATAATTCGTAAATTGGTTTTTCATGCTTCCTGCTAGGGTCATGGTACCCACCCATGGGCTGTCCAAAATTAGAGAGAAAACAATGCATTCTCTTGAATGGAAGCTGCAATAGAGATGCCACATTCATTTTCATCATGAGTCATTCTGCACCCACTCACACCTCTTTCCTGATGCAGAGCAAACACTTAATGATTCCTTCTGTGACATTCTAACTTCAAAAATTATTCTCCTTTAAGTCTGTCCTTCTATCAGATAAGACCTGGTCACATGGAAGAAATATGACTCTCTAAGCATCTTATATCCCAGAGAAAATTTCCTTGCCAGAATGGAGGCAGTGTGGCCTCAGGGCCCTGTAGATAGCTCTGCTTCACTTTGTGTCACTATGAATAAAGACCTAAGTGGAAGTCAGAGCTCAGTTTATACTAGCTGACCTGAGAATGCTAACTGTGAACTGCTAAATAGGTAATATAAATTATGCATCATGACAGCATTAATAGAAAATTATTTCATTTGATCAAATTGTAGTAAATTGTTTGTATTGGATTGTGTTGAATTGAACTGATCTGAAAATGCCCAATGCCATGAATGCCAGTAGATTAACTGTAAAGTGAATTATTCTATAATGAGAAGACTGGAACCTTAACATTCTTTCTCCTTACTCCCAATCTCCCTTTATTACTTTTTGTTTTTATAATTTCCCACATTCAAATTAAACAATATTTGTGTTAGGGCATTTATTTTTCCCTGTGTCTGCACTTTTACTTATGCCATTTATTCTACTTTGAATGCCTTCTCTTTCCATATTGCTTATGTAGATCGTATCCTATCAAATATTGCCTCCTAGAAACTTGATTACCTTGCCTTCAATATGTAAGCAAGAGTCTTTTTTTTTCAGATGAGTAGTATGTCTTAGTGCCTATCATATATATCCAATGTAATGTGGGACCTAATTGTTGCTAGTTGCATTAATGAGTCAATGGACAGAGTCTAATATATAACGCATAAGATACATCTATATATCTACATATAGATACATAGATACAGCACATTTTTTATGTCAGTGTTTATTGGGGGCACACATTTTCTTCCTTTTTTGATGCTAAGTCATTTTAGGCCAGGGATTATGTCATTGGTATTTCTGTACTTTGCTTCCTTTATTGCAACAGTGACAGTCACATAGATTAGAAATTCAATACAGATTGATTAAATGCACGATTTTATATATAAATGACAAAACTTATTGCCATCATAAATGTTTTATACCATTCATATTGCGATATTCTCATGTTACCATGTATTATTTGTAAGTCTTTTCCTTTTTATTGAATGAATCAATTGAAGAAAGAACTTACATCTCGTGAACATTTATACGTACTTTACCTTTTTCCACTTTCTGTGTCTGAAGCTGAAGAACTCACATCATCCACTCATTGTGTGTTTGTTGAATACATGAATAAATGTTTGCACAAAGGCACCTTCACATCCTTCCAGTCATTCCTTTATTCACTCCTTTATTCTTGTTATTTGAGGCACCTCATCTGTGCCAGACATTAACTTACTCACTGCATGTTCCAAGTACTCAGCACAGCCCTGCTCACAATCAACTCTGTGTGTGTGTGTGTGTATCTGTACACTCATAGAAGAGCTCATTGTTTGGAGATGGGGTGGAAAAGGTAGGTGTCATGCTTAGATTTAAGAGGAAAGAGCACTAATAGTCTGCCTTCCTACAGTGATGACAATAATGATTGAATGTGTACAGAGGGCATGGCTAGAAGTTGAGTTTATAGTAGGAAGGACTAGGCTGCTCTGAACATAGACCCATATTTTGGGTTCTGAGGACACACCCAGATGAAGGGATTGAGAGAGCAGCCTTAAGGTCTCAAAAAAGCTAGAGAACTTGAAGACTATGGTACAGGCAAGATGTCTATTTGGGAAGTTTTGGCAGCAGAAAGGAATCCAGGACTGGCGCTACTCAG
Organism: Balaenoptera borealis; assembly: GCF_965194805.1. Classification (NCBI taxonomy): domain Eukaryota; kingdom Metazoa; phylum Chordata; class Mammalia; order Artiodactyla; family Balaenopteridae; genus Balaenoptera; species Balaenoptera borealis. The sequence continues at coordinate 96,922,407 of NC_138874.1, read as the reverse complement.
AAGTGAAAGGAGTCAGGCATTTGGCAAATGGAAAACTTTCTGAAACATGATTAATGCTTTCATTTTAAGGAGGTAGAGTAAAAGAATAGCAAATCACACTCAAAGAATATAAGGAGGAAATCATGGAGCTATCATGGCATAAAACATTAACAAAGAATAAGAAGTCAATTCTTTGATAACAAGAATAATATAACAATCCACATCAACATCTATACAAAAAAAAATAGAAAAAAGCTATTAATATCAAGAATAAAAAAAGCAGATCATTTATATTTATCCAGATATTAAAAATAAGAGTAGATAATATGAGCAAAAATCATTATCAGTGGTGAAATATTAAATAATTTCCCACAGAGAAATGAAAAAATAAAAATATGCCCTCAGGAATCATTTTGATTTAACATCGTACATACTGAAGATTTTAACTATTTCAATAGGTAAGCAAAAATAAATAAGCATAAGTTTGGAAAAGTTTTTTGAAAAGTACCCTGTCAATTTTATCAAATGGTGAATATACCTTTGGAATAGATAAAAGAAATCTATAGAAAAAGATTCAATTAATAAATAAATTTAGCAAGACAGGTCTAGATGTAGAAGTCAATTTTATTCCCGTATGTCAGCAATAGAGAAATATAAGAAGAAATTTTAAAAATTAATCCCATTTTAACTAGCTACAAATAACATCAAGATACTTGGGAATAAGTCTTTTTAAAATGTCCAAAGCTCTACACAGAAAACCACAAATGTTACTGATATAATATGGTTAAAGTTATATAAAGGTACATATTTATCTTTTACATGAATTGGAAAAATTAATAATGTGAAGAATTCAGTTTTTCTCAAAATTTTCTGTAAATTCAATACAATCACATGATTAGTCCCATCAGGGTATTTTGAAATTATAACCTGATTCTATAATATATTTGGAAATTCAAAATGAAAGGAAAAAAATACAGCCAAGACAAACTTGAAGAAGAAGAAACCTGAATAACTTACATTACCAGATCAAAATACTTGTCAATAAGCTACAGTAATAGAGACAGTCTGGTACTGGCACAAAGACTGACAAATCGGCCATTGGAACACAGTAGAAAAATTAACAGACCCACAATTAAATGGGCTTTTTATTATGTAAAAGATAATGCTGTAGTGTAAATGGAAAGGATAAATATTTCAATAAATTATACTACTCAATGGAATATTCATATTGAAAAAAATACATATATATAGTACTCTACCTTCCAGAATTAAAAAAATCATTTCCAGATAGATTGCAAATTTAAGTTTCAAATAAAAAATAATTTGTTTATATCATAGGAGAATATCTTTGTGACCTTGAGGTTGGCAAATACTTTTTCAAAAATAAACAAATAAACTATTGCTAAACTGAACTACATTAAAATTAATAATATTTTAACTTAAAGACATTTAACGAGTGAGTGAGAGTCTTTAATCAATGTCACTGGGTCAATTTTCCATATCTATATCTACATAACTATATTGAAAGATGTATAGATATGGATAGATATAGACATAACCTTTGCCACCCTTTTTACCATACATTAAAAAATTTATTTGAAATGGATCATAAATTAAATATTTAGAAAATGTATCTTCTAAAAAATAGAGAAATATGATCTTGGGGAAGGCAAAGATTCCCTAAATATAAAACAAGAAGGACAAACCACAAAATAAAATACTAATAATATAGGCATTGTAATTAAGAACTTTTATTCATTCAACAACATTAAGAGAATGTAAATGAAAACCACAGAGAGAAAAAAATTTTCAATATATTTATTAAGAGACTCACTACCAGAATACACAAATAACTCCTTCAAAATAATGATTGAGAGGCTAATACCCAGTAGAAAATGGATGAAATAATTGAAGCACCTCTTCACAGAATGAGATACGGCAAATTACCACATAAAAGGGTGTTCAGATTCATAAGTCATTGTGACATGTAAATTAAAACTATCATGAAATATCTGTACACGTACTAAACAAAATTACTAAAATGATAAGGACAGATGATAGTAAGCCTAGGTGATGATGAATCTGGAAATTCACTGCTGGTGTGAGTATAAATCAGTTAAAACACCATTTAAAACACTTTGTCTGCATCAAGCAAAGCTGGATATATGAATATTTTATAATACAATGATCCTATTCCTAGGTATCTACCCATTAGAAATTCAGAATCTTCAAAAGGTCTGCACAAGAATTTCCAATAATAGTTAAATAAATAGTGGTATATTTTTACCTTGAGATGCTAAACATCCATGAGAATGAGTGAACTATAACTGCACACAGCAATATGGGTGAATCTCACAGTCAATACTGAGCAAAAGAACCTAAAGTACATACTATATGATTACAGACAACAGTAATCTACAGTGCTAGAAGTTAATGTAACAATTACTCTTCTTGGCTGTAGTGATGGGGCAGGCAGTGGATATATAGACAAAGAAAATAAGACTTGTTATTATGAAAATTTTATAAATTTGATTTTGGTGCTGGATTCATAGGTTTACTTTACAAAAATTCATTTTGCTCTATGTTATGATTTCCCTTTTTTTGTGTGAATATAAAAATTAACATCTGAAGCATCTAAAAGCTGATTTGTCATTTTCTTCATCCATGTCTTTTTCTTTTATTCTTTTTCCCCTCAATCTCTCTATATTATTTTCTTATTCTCCTCTTCTCTTTTTCTTTAGTTTCATCTGTTCTCTCTGTTTTCTTGATCTGCTCCATCAAATACTTTTGTCAGTTGAAGCTCGTGGACTACAGGGTTCCTGACTGAGCCCAGCCTTTAGGTGTCTCTATGCTTCTCTCCTTGCTGAGAGTGCCCTCTGCCCTTGTCTCTGTTTCTTTGGTGATACTCAGACTTCATGGATCAACTGATCCCCATTTCCACCATGAATCCTCTCCTCAGATCTCCAGTTGACATAGACCCCTCCCTCTTCTGATAATCTGTCTTTACCCACTTGCCACTTACCCACCATTGCACAAATGGCATATGTACCTCAGAACATACATTTGTGGAGACATATATGCCCAGCAAAGAGTGGTGCTCATACAATGCTTGCTGATCAACTCAATGATGGCTGGTGAGAAAGAGAAAATGGGAAAACAGAAACATGTACTTACACAGGCTTCTTATTTGATCCATCTCTTATTTCCTTCAATAATCTTTTCTCTGCACATTTTCTGTTATGACTTGTCCTTCATTGTTTCTTGGCTCTCTATTTTATTTTTTTACCTGTTTTATTCTCTCACTTCCCTTATCCTTTGACAGGAGGTCACATACTTTTTCTCCTATTCTTTCTTTGAAAGATTTTCAAGGCTGTACAACTTCCCTTCCCCCATCCCCACTTTTTTCTCACCCTTGTCCTCTGTTCACCCATCCACACACTCTAAGTAATTCAGGTTTTATTTAGAATGAGTAAAAATAAAATTGCTTCAGGACTCAAACCATGTAGGCCAAGCTTTGCCTGGAGACAATATTTACAGCTGAGTGATAAATTGGGATTGTTATCAAGGGGTTGACAGCCTGTTAACTAAAGCAAGGCTGGAAATATTGTCATAAGAATTGCTGAACATGAGAGAGTAAATACTTGGTGGCTCCTGCAATAAAAATAATTTCATAAACATCACCCAAGGCAATAAGAATTACCATAGTCATAGTCAGTTTGGGGATAGAGTTGTGATAAAGGTAGGCCTGTCAGAAGAGACTCATGTAGCCTGAAGACATGACCTCCAGGATAAGACAAGGGTTGGTTGGGAGTCTAGGCTGACAGTTTGCAGGATGGGGGTCTAAGAGCTAGTCCCTGGACAAGTAGTAGCTGAGGGAATCTTTCTAAAACTACAGAGTTTTCTGTCTCAAAGGACTGGAACGATAATAAAGGCTGTGACTCAGATACAGAGAACAAGGCAAGAAGCTAATTTTTCAGACTGGATCACAGTTGTTGTTGTTTTTTCTGGGAACCCAGAAGAAATAACTTGTTAGATTCAGTGAATGAAATCCAAGTTCCCTCTGTGCTCAGGAAGAACTATGTTTATCAATTCCCCTTGCAGTTAGATTTAGCTATGTTCCTAAGTTGTGACCAATAAACTGTGGGGGGAAGTCATATATAACCCTCCAGGCTTGCCCCCTGATACTCTCCCATGCACACTCCCATCCTTCCTACCTTCCTCTAGCTGTGGCTGGTTGGAGAAAACTTTGAAATGGTGAGTCTCAAGATAGAAGAAGCCTGGAACCTTGAGTTACTCCTGAAGGGGAGTCATTCAGAAAAAAAAGAAAAAGGTTAAGCACAAACAGACACATGTCCAGTCACAAGCACCAAGAAAACCTTGGTAAGCCTGTAGGTTGCCTAAGAAATCAGCATTCATTTCATGAAGAAATTAAAAATGGACAGAAATTAGTCTACCATGACAAATATAGGATCATAGAACAGTTGGTAATAAGGCTGAACAGGATGAACATGGGTTGATTGTGATCTTCCAGTTTTTACCATTCCCCATTGTTTTTGTTTTGTTTTGTTTTTTGTTTGTTGGTTTAAAGCAATTCCTAATCTCAGTCCATGTGGTTTGGATTGATTGACCCCCCACCCCACATCCTCCATATTCAGAGGTGGTATATGACTCAGGCCTGAATAGTCAGCGTATTCAATCTCTCAGCCTCCTAGTTATATATGGATTCATAAAAAAGAAAATGGTCCAGTCAAAATGATTCTTGAGACTTGCAAGAGTCAACAGGAAAGAAGTCTCCCTTTCCGATGACTATGTAGTTACAAGAATGTCAGTCTGGATCTTCAGGGGGTCTCCATGAGGGAAAAGCCTCTTGAGAATGAAGCTAACATAGTAGAAAGAAAAACTGAGACATAGAGATAGCTTCCTAATAACATTATTTGAACACACAAAGCCAACTATTCCTGAAGTGAGGTGGCTTTGAACTTTTTATTTATGTAGGCAATAAATCCACTTTTCCTTCAAGAAAGTCTAAATGGACTTTCTGAGAATCAGAGTGAAAATAATTGATTTGAACCCTTTTACCTGACTTCCTATCCAGGTTGGGTAAAGTAGTCCCAGATAAAGTTAAAAATGGGAAGAGAAAGTGTGTGGAGCAGGACATCTTCCTGTCGTTCAAAGGGACATATAATACTGAGCTTATTTCATAGAGAACACTCAATAAATGTTTTTGATGAATCAGGTACATATCTCACACCATGTAAATAATATCTGACTGTAATTAGTCTTAATCATAAACCTTCCTTGACTAGTATGACAATGATTTATCATCAGAACTGAAATCCTTTTGAGAGTGAAAGAAAGCTATTAATAATCACACTGAATAACATGCATAAACTGGGACTTTGCTGGGCAAAGTTGGGCATATATTTTCCCCACATGTAAGTAAAGATTTTTGATATAAACTTAAGCAGAAACCTATTTATTCAAATCCTAGTGATAATACCCAATTCTGATTTTGTCTCTGTAGAATATAGACAACAATAAAGCGAAGTATGAGTACGAAAATAAAAACATATGTATTATCCAGTATAAATACATGAGTATCCTCCTATGATAAAAAAAAAATTTGTGAATATATATGTATATATATGTATATATAAAACAGTGAATTTTTATGAAGACAGTGACCATAAGAAGCTGTGCAGTCGTTGTGATCTTCTTCTAGAAAATAATTCTTGCTCAATTCACAAATTCTTAACAGGCTATTCTAAAACTCTTTCTTTTTCCTTTCTGTCTTTCTTTTTTTAATTCATCTATTGATTAAGGATATATTTATTAAATCTTAATGTTTCATTCACTGTGCTGAGACATAGACCAGTAATAGGCATTTAAAGAGAAAAGGGGAAAAACTGAGAAAACCAAGAAGGGGTTCATGTAAAGGAAACAAAAGGATGTGTCACATCTGAAGAAGAAAAATTAAATGTTGCATGAAGGTAGAGAGGATTTAACAAAAAGAAGAATGAGTCCAGACATTGAAAGGCCAAAAATTTGGAATTTTGCCTTCATATTTTTAGTCAAGTCAGCAGGGAGGCTTTTAAGTATGTGAGTGATGTGGTTCTGAAGACTGTATGATGGCTGGGATACCATAAGGCTGTAGTTCATGATGAAAATAATAATAATGATCTTGAACATTTACTGGGCTTCTACTATTGTCTGGGTACTGTTGCAGGTGCTTTACATGTTTTAAGTCATATAATCATCATACAATCCTGTAAGTTAGTTATTCTTACTCACTCCATTTTATATCAGAGGAAAACAAGACATTAAAATATCAAGACACTGTTCAAGGTCACAAAGATTGCAAGTAGTGTTGCTGAGATTCAAATCCATACTCTTTTTCTTCAAACCCCACGTGGAATCACTAAATTAGAAGACCTTCTGAAATGAATAGGCCTCAGCTGAGGAGAATAACCTTAGGAAAAATGTGAAGAAGCAAGATATAGGGTATAACTTTGGAGTAGCAAGTTTTGATTTTCTAATCATATGGCAAGATCCAGAAAGAGGAAAGAATTGGAGATAATTTTAAGTTTAGAACTTGGACTATCGAATGGATGGTATCAGAGAAGAACCCCAACCTCATAAAGCAAGAAGGAATAAGAACATGGATAACCCAGCAAGCAGGCTGGCCTGCAGTAGCTCCATGGGTACAAAAAAGTAGACAATGGGACTCAATGGATCAGAATACGACAGGTTTTTACTCACTGCACAGCACAGTACATAGCCAGACTATGAGCATGGTAGCACCACCCCCTACCCTTAAGGCCCACAGAGTGATGTGATGGGCCCAGATGGCAGTTACATACCCAGTGGGTTGCACTGCAGCTGGAGAACCCAGGGCCAAGGGCAAGCTGTAAATAGGACAGTCCCCAGTCTCCAGGGAGTAAGTGGTAGAACTGTAGTCATGCTGCCTCAGTCTTGGCCAACTTAATTGCCTACACGACTAGCAGCAGAAATGGCTCAGGGTCAGAGGACAATTAGGCCTTGAGGTTTGTCATACCCAGCAAGAATGGGCAAGAACATCAGGGACATGACAGGCAGCCTCTCCAAACAGATAGTGATGAACTTAGTCAAGATAAGAACTATACATAGTGCCCACTTTTAAGGAAAGATAATAATCTCAGTATATATGAGAATGTGTTCAATTTGAGATACCGTTAGGATATCCAGAAAGAACTACTTTCCTAGAGCCAGTGAGAGGAGTTGGGGGTGAAGGCAAACATACAAGAATTATCAGTAAGTAGTTAAAGCCACAGCTAAGGAAAAAATAAATGAAATTATTTTTTTCTCTGTACTTACTTGAAAACATGGAGAAGTGAATCCCAATTTCTCTTCCCTCTCTCTATTTCCTATTTCTCTTTCAAAGTCCAACTCAAACATGACCTCAAGCACAGTTTTTAGGACAATATTGCCATTCACTAATATTAGGGATTGACAGACTAACTGACAGATTGATAGACTAAATAAAACAAAACATGATTTTTTGTGAAATGTTTTCCAAGATCATTCCTTTCCCTCATCCCTCATATATAAGTTCCTATAGCACTTGCTATCTTGACCATTTAGTAGGCCCCATGTGTATAAAACCTTTTGCAACTCATTTTTTCCTACTTTAGTTTCACTGGCTTGGAAGATATTTAAGGACAAGGGCTACTAAGTAAACATCTTTGTATTCCCCACAGCTTCCAGCAAACTGCCTTGTCCAAGATTAGCACTAAATAAAGGCCTTCATTTTGACACAAGCAAGCAGAAGCACAACACATATTTTGTGTTTGTATCTGTGTTCCCCAAAGAGGAAAATGTCAAAGAAATAGCTTTCATATTTGAACGTTAAGTATGTGTCCATCACAATACTCCTCTCATTATCTACATTTTCTCATTTAATAACATTTAATCACAGCAGACCAGGAAGGCTAGCATTATTATCCCCTTTAAACAGATGATAAAACTGGGACTCAGAGACAATAAGTCATTTGTCTAGAAATATAAAGACAATGAATAAGAACTGGGTTTTATGCCCCATAAATCCAATTCTAAACCCCATGTTAAACCCTAGTGTAACCTGTTTACCTTTTATGCTGCTCTTGCTTTTAGAAAGGCATAGCTCTTACCATCATTATTTATAGAATCTGGATTTTAGGAATAAGCCTATCCCTTTGCAGACCAGCAGGTTTCCAGACCACAACCAATGAGTAAGCCTAGGGTGCAGCCAAAAATTAAGGAACTAGGCACTGCAGGTGTTAGAGAAGTTCCAAATTCTTGGTCTGCCCAGCTCATGCTACACAGCAAGACAGTGCTTCATCTGCCCTCCCAAGGGTGAAGGGGCTGAGGCTGATGAAAGCAGACCCACTGTGCTCCCTCCTCTTGACAGTAGGAACAGCAGGGACCTGCCCAACTCATGCTCCTATCAAGACAACATTATTAGTAGTAGTCAATGGTCTTCTATGCACCAAGTCTTCTTAAACCCCCATCATTCAATGGAAGTTTTCGTCTCAGGCAGTTGACCTTTTCTTGTAGCCTGCTCAGACTGTGGAGCATAACCATGTAGGCCGGGTTACTCCATGTCTATACAGGCTTGTTGGGCAGCTTCCAAAAGGCCCCCGGTAGCCTGAAGTCCATTCAACAAATCTCACTCATCTCTAACCTTTGTGTATATTTACTTGCATTTTATACTTTATTTCCTACCAATAAGCAATTATGGTAAATATTAGAATGATTTATAAATAAGTTCTAAGCCAACACCCTAATTAACCTCCACAGAAATCCTGTGGGAAGCCCTGTGTCCCCATTTTTCAGATTAGAAAACTGAAGCTCAGGGACTTGAAATGACGTGTACAAACTCACTCTGACAGTAAGTGGCATCACTTAGGATGTGAATTCAGCTCCTGTTAATCTGATTGCTTCTCTGCAGCAAAGCTGCCTGTCAAATAACAGTACCTTCCATTTGCTTAGTGCTGTACAATTTAAAATTTCTCTCCATATAAACGATCTGACCTCATCTTCACAGTAGCCCTGATGAATAAGGAAGGCAGGCAATGTTCTCTTCTTTTATAGATGAAGAAACTGAGGCCCAAAGAGTTTAAGATATCTGTCTGAGGAAACTTAGCAAGTGAGTGCCTGAGTCAAAACTGAAAGCTGCTCTCAAGAGAGTCCCACCATTTCTCCTTCTAGTGCCACACTACATGGCCATTTATTACAGAACGTTCCATTCTATGACGGTGTCTTTCCTGTCAATGGGAAGAAGACGTGGTTGTGTTAAGTTTCAAAGGAACACGCAGTTGACTGAGAAGAGAGAGAAAAGAATATTTGGGTGGCACAAAGATAAAGTAGGTGGAAGGAAGATAGCCACGGTAGAGAGCCCTGGGCACCCTGAAGCCAGGTCTCGAGGAGCAGCATGTGGGCAGCAGGCCCCCGGCTGCAAGGTCTCTGTGGTGCAGCCGTAGCAGTCGTGTAGGAAAACTGTGTAGCCAGACTGGCAATCAACAGAGCTGGACAGGTTTCAAGGCCATCTCATCAAGGACTGTGACCTTGGGCTGTTTACATGTCTTACCTCAGTACCACTTTCTTCATCTGGGAAATGAGGTAAAAATAATGCCTACTTCATCGAGAATTTGGGGGGAGGAGGAGGTAAATATACATGTCCCTTTACTTACGCAGCATTTTGCCTCTAAAGAGAAGGAGAGTGAAGTGAGGGCTCACATACAAATGGAGGTGATGATGTGTGTGAGCTGGAATGGAAAGGAAGTATCAATATATGGGAGGTTGAAGTCTGGCTTTGTCTACTGCCTTGTTCCCAGAACTTACTGTGAGTTTAAAATATCAAATTTATTTTCCTTCTCTCAATCTTACACTGACACTCTCCATGACAATTTGGAAGGCAATTTCATAGAAATTAATTTCTAGAAGTTAATCTTCACAGCCATCGAAGTGCGAGAGATACTAGAGGGGGAAAACTTCCCCTACACTGCCCATGTTGTATGCTCTGTGTATGCCCCACTAGACACGGAGGGGAACATACTCATGCAACGAATGAGAGGGAGAGCTCAGAAATTAATTTTTTTTAGACCTATATACCCATTTTGGTGAGACTTACACAGCAAAGCCACAGAATCTGAGCCTGAGAAAAATGGTGGACGTCATCCATCCATCTTGCTTCCAACTCAGGACTTCCCTGTTATGACTTTGGTGTTTTTGATCCCCCCACAATCTTAAACAGCTCTTTCCTTTGATGAAATTCTTCTTTGCCTGTGCTCAAACATGCCTCCAGGCCGAAATTCCAGCATTTACCATAAGGCTAACTTATTCTCTCTTCTCTTCATCTAAGCAAGAGCAATCTGCTCCACCCAATAGCATTTACTCACTGACAAACAAACCTGCATTTCCAAATGCCATATCCTACTTAATTCATTCCTGGGTTTGGATGTCCTTTCCCTCCCTTTCATCCAGGCCAAATGTAGTCATCCTGTAAGGAGTAATTTACATTTTCCCCATATGTGATCCCTCCCTAGCTCACACCAATCTCTCCTTTGAATTTTAAGCCCAAATTTTTATGCAGTTTGTTTGGCAGTTGATCATAAATAGAGTTGCTTGTGATTCATTAACATATATTCATGCCTTACTGTCCTATCCATATTGCCTCCTCCTTAAAAGGAAGGTCATTTTTATTTTTTGTCACCCACATTGTATAGACTGCCACCTAGCACATATTAAGATTTTGATAAATATATGTTGAATAATATCTTTAAATTAAAAAGAATAATCTTTCTTAGCACTGGATTGTCTTAGCACAGAATTAGTGTCTCATGTGGTTAATAATGATAGTGCCCATTTATTGGGCCTTCATTATGTGACAATCACTGTTCTACATGTTCTGCAAGGATTATCTGGTCTTATAATTGCAATAACTCAACCTATGACAAAACAGAGGAAGAGAGAAGTTAAGTTGCCTAAAGTACTCATCTAGTAAGATGGTGGAATTGAGCGTTGATCCCAGGCGGTCTGACTTCAGAGCCCACATTTTTAACTACTTAATATTTCTCCTTAGTACTTGGTTGACCCTGGGATTCTTCTACATGCTGTAGGTACTTGTAAATGAATTTTGTTGCGGGTCATAGTGTTGACTGGCAAGATGCCATGGAGGAAAGCTATTCTTACCTCAGATCTCTGGAAAATAATTGTATCTGAATAGAGGATTTCTAATCCAGTTTGATTCTGTCATACCTACAGTGAAAGGAAAAGTGAATCAGACACATCTACTTTTACACCTGTTCCCACCATTTCGCCCCAAATCCCCTTTCCATAATTATCCATATGTGTTCCTTGCAAAACGTGCAATACCCAAATATCCTGAGTGGAATTTCATTTTCTATCATAGTTCCCTTCTAGCCATAATAGGCCAACTGGCAAATGTCTCCAGAACATGGTTAAAACATATATTGCTATCTGTACAGTTATAGAAATGTCACTTGTCCTATTATCCCCTTAAGCAGCAGGAGAGAAAAAGAGAGAGTGCACATGAGAGAGAGAGAGAGAGAAAGATCTGTTTAGTATGATTCTGCTTTTAAAATGCATGGTACTTCTCTCCCTTCAAATAAATGTTTCAATCTCTAAAAAGTTTTTGGGTTCTGTGCCCAAGATTTTTTTGTAATCACTTGCAAGTTTCTCTGTAGTCTTGGCTTATTTGGAATTCAGAGTCCTATTTTTAAAAATAAAGAAAGGAAAATAAAGAAATACACTTTTTTTTTTTTAATGTTTTTCTCTGAAAGGTCAAAAGCCATTCCTCCCATTAATTGACGTAGGTCTGCAGGACCCCAGCGGAGCAGTGTCGTAATCCAGCTCCTCAGTGGATGCAGCCCTGGAAAGGAGAGGTCCACAGACTTACTCAGAGCCCCCACAGCCAGACTCTAGGAAGAGCTGTCCCATGTCCATGTCCTCTGTGTCAGCCCAGTGTGACAGCTCACAGCCTTGGAAGCGAGAACTGAGGAAATCTTTATGACTCTAACAGGGTGAGGGAAAAGGAAGGAGCAAAGAGAGCTGGACTTTCTGTGCAGTGACTCTAGTATATGTCACTGCCTTAGCTGCTTTGTCCCCTGGTCTCTGAAACAGTCAATTTCCTGTGTCCTTCTCTTGGTCCTGATTCTCACTGAAAGTTGGTTTCAGAAGGGCCGCCTGTTACCATCCTCATTTCCTGGGAGACTCCTCCTCACCCTCCATATCTCAGCTCATTCATTCACTCAACCTAGCTTTTGTTACCGCTTCTGAGTCAGTTACTATCCTAGACACGGTGGATAGAGCAGGGAACAGAACCAAGTGTCATCTCATGCAGCTTACATTATATTCTAGGAGAAGGAAGTCAATATTCAAATATGCAAATGCATAGGTACTATTTCCAGGATTCAGAAGTGCTGCAGAAAAGAAGCAAGCACAATAAGGCAACAGATAAGGACAGGAGAGGAGGGATGCTCTTTTACTTAGGTTGCTTAGGAAACGTTTTTTTAATAAGGTGACATTAGAGCTGAGACCTGCGGAAAGTGAGGCATGAGACAGGCCAGTATTTGAGAGAAAAGTGTTCTGGGCAGAGGGACAACAGCCTGTATGGTGGGCTTGAGACTACAAGGAGGAGAATGGAGCTGGTGGGGAGGGTGTGGTGAAGAGATGTGTGAAATTAGAGCAATAGTCGGGGCCAGATTATGAAGAGACCTGTAGGTCATGATAAGGATTTTGGATTTTATTCTGAGAAGGGATGCCATTGATAGTTTATGAGGAGAGATTTGGTATAATGTGACCAATGGTTGAATGGGATACTGTGTGGCAAATAGGCTGACCATGGAGTGGGTAGGTAGAAGGAAATCAGTGTGACAGTAGTGCAATACTGTAAGGTGAGAGAGGATAATTTAATCAAGAGTAGTAGATGTTATGAAATAATTGCAATTTGTGATATATATTTTGAGACTGGTCTCTGTGATAATCATGATTTACACACGATGTGAGAAAAGGGGGAGCACTAAGAGTGACTTTAAAGTTTTGAGCCTGAGAAAATTAAAAATGGAAAATGAAATTGCCATTTAGTGTATGAAAGAATATCAGCAGAGGTGATTTGGGATAAAAAAATCAAAATTTTCCTTTTGAAAACTATTAAGTTTGAGATGCCTATAAAATACCAACTTGAGAATATCCCCCTGATTTCTCTACTATTAAGTATTTTCATGTAAAAACAAGTTTGGGGCAAATGATACCTCCTTGTGACTTTCAAACCCCATAGTCTTTTCTAGAGGTTTCCAAACCTGACTGCTCTTAACACACAGAAGGCATTTTTATATTTCTTTGTCAGCAATTGTATCACTACTTGTGGAACCACTTCTGACACTTTCAGCAGCCTCATGACCAAAAATACTGTGCTTCTCTATAAGGACTCAAAGGACTCAGCACATAGTTTTATTCATGGCCAAGATTTATTGCAGTAACAGAATACACAACCAGATCAATAAGGGAAAAAAGACATATCAAACAATGTCTAGTGTCTAAATCCATGTATAGACTTCTTTTGCTCTCCCTAAAGAGGCCACATAAGCACCTCTCCCTCCAGCCCTGAAATGCAGTAACAAGTATGCACCAGCTCTTCTGCCCAGGGAAGCCCATTTGAAACTCAGAGCCCAGGATTTTTACTAGAGACGGGTCACGTAGGCACAATAGCCAGCCATAACTGTCAGACTCCAGACTCCTAGAAGAAAATTGGGTGATGGTGATTGGGGCACCAGGTAGGCAAAATAGTCTTATCACTTAGAGAACTTTACAAAATCCAAGTAACCAGACAACTGTCAAAGGCCAGTCACGCAAGCAGATCCTTCTAAAGATTAGGCTTGCTGTATTAACTCTTTCCTGCCTAATTACAGATTTCAGGACAGGGACGCTAGCATAGATTGAGGTATCACAATGTATGGAATGGGATTTGGCAATCTGCAGGTTTGGTTTTTTTGAGCATGTTTACATGCTGAGGGGAGATAGCCGGTATAGACGTAGAGTTTGTGAACACATGAGATAGTGACATAAGTGATAGTGGGGACCCATGAAGAAGCAGGAGAAGATGGGATCCAGAGCACAGGCAAGATTAGCCTCGGGCAGGAGGGTCTCCAGTTCCACCAACACTAGAGGGAAAGAGAATGGTAGCCAGAGTATGAGGAACAATTATTTTCTCTAGGAAGGATGAGATGGACATTCAAGGCAAATAGATAAAGTGTAAAATAACCACCACAGAGAGAGGAGTGATGTTGAGAGCCCGTTTGTGTTTTATAACCCTGAAATTGATGAAAGTGCCGAATTTTATGGTTTTGAATAATTTCGTATTCCCAGAAGCATTCCAGGCACATGAGGAAGGCAGAGTCACATCAACTCTTCTGCCATATTTTCAACTTCCCTTTGTTTTTTAAAGATTTATAACGAAGTCTGATGATCACCCAGGTTTGGGAACCATTAATTTATGCCACTTGAATTTCATCACAGCCCAGTCACCTGAAGCAACCTTTCCAATGAATAAACAGCAAGGTATTGGGGAAGGGGTTGGGACCTTCTCTGTCAACAACTAGCTGAGGTTCTAGGCAAATCACCTCACCACTCTGTTTCTTCATCGGTAAAAGAATGGAGGGTGGATTAGATGATCCCCAAAGTCCTTTCCCCTCTAATATTCTTTGATCGAGGTCAGAGAAAGCAGTATGAAATGAAAAGATAGCAGCATCTTGGCCAATACCCTTCCTCGCTCCCTCCCCCACTCTCCCTGAAATCCAGAAAGCAAAGCCCATACTCTTCCCCTTTATCTCTGTTTGCACTTGAGGGATACCTGAGCTGAGGCATGCTGCAAGATCAAGAGAAGCAAAGACTGCCTTTAACAGATTTCCTCTCTACATTAATGTCACAAGTGACAAGACAATTTTACAGGGGAAAGAGGAAATGTACTTGTTTTGTGAGAATGAAAGTAAGAGATTAAAACTTGAAGAGCCACAAGGGCCTTCTGGGGAATTTTAAAGACAATTCTACCCTAAGAAAACTCTACTGATAAATCTTAGATTTCCAGGGGAGCTCTTTAGCCTATTTTCTGTCTGTAATCTTTTATGATCTTTATGAGAAAACTGGCTGCGTGTTACTCATAGTAACCAAGATGAAGAGAGAAACTAAAGTTGTTAGCTCTGTCATAGATTTAAGAGATCTTGATGCCAAGCCTCTTCCTTAACAGTTAGGAGTTATTGAGGGGTTGACTGGGTCTAAGTCCCCCAGCCACTAAGGTATACATCAGGACTAATAAAAATGATAACATGTATCAATATTACATGTATTAAAGCCCTGTTAATAGAACAGATAGCCAATACTAATATAATATAAAGGCAAGTTTCTCTTAAAATTCTAAAATTAAGAAAAACACCTCTCCTTCATTTATCTTCCCTCTCTTTTGCTATCTCAAATTCTTCTTGTCTTCTAAACCTTATCAGTATACAAGCATATGTTAGTATCCCCAATCTTTAAATACTCTCTCTTGGATTAAGTTTCATTACTAATTCATTTCTCTGTTATTCTTAATAGACAAAGTTTTCCAAAGAGTCTTTTAAACATGATAGCATCTCAAATTTCTCACCTCTTATTCACCATTACATGTATTATAAAATGGGAATTCTTGCTACTATTTCCACAAAAACTGCTCTCATGAAGTATATCAATGACCTTCATATTGCTCGATCCAATATAAACTACAGTTTGCATTTTACTCAATCTTTTTACCACATTCAACACACATAGTAGACTATTATTACCTCTAGATTCTGTGCTACTGTACTTACCCAATTTTTTTGTAACTCATGGACCACTCCCTCTTAGTGCGCACGCACACACACACACACACGTGTGTGTGTGTGTGTGCCCACAAATGTGTATAAGGAGTGAGAACAACATGCATATGAGTAAATACTTAGCATTTCCACTCAGTGAATTTTTGCATATGCACGCAGTTGTGTAACGACCGTCCAAACAAAGATATAGAATATTTTCAGAAGTCTCTCTCATGCCACTTCCCAGTCAATACACTTCTACTCAAAGAAGTAAATACTATTCTGACTTCTGTAAACATATACTGCAGGGCTCCCAGTAGCAGCAAGAGATGGCAAGGCCCATTGGGAAGTAGTCTGCATGCCTCTGTGTGAGACACATTTTTCTGATATTCCACTGGCCAAATCAAGTAACATAGGCAAGCCTAGATTAACAGTGGAGTAAGAGATGCCACTTCTTATTGAGAGGAACTGCAAAGGTACATTACAAAGGGATGTTTCCACTTGTGCTAAAGAGAGAGAGAAAGGAAGATAGATGTGTCTGTATATTGTCTCCTTGTTTACCAACACTTCTAATGTAATATTATACCATGACAGGGACCAAGCCTACTGTGTTTTCCAGTTGGTCTTTAGTGCCTAGTCCATTGACTCTAACATAGATAGTAATAAATATTTTGTTGAAGGAATAGATGATTAATGGTTGACATGTATTTAGGTTCAAGTTTCATAACTGTCATTTATTTGATGCTTAGAGAATGGCCTTCGGACAGGGCTTTGTATATTTGCAGAAGAAAAAATTCAGGGTAGTGTGCAGGTTACAAATATGGGTGAATATTACAAACAGATTAAGCTAAGGTGACAATCTTCTCCCAAATCTCTACATTCCAAACCAAGAAAAGATCTGTATTCCTTTGCTATCTTAAAGCATGTTGCTTCTGTTTTGTCTGCTTGGGGTTTTTTTTGTTTGTTTTCTTTTGGCTGGAGAAATTGTTTATAGTTCCTTCTGCTTTTAATTACATTCAATAAAAATGGCAATGATAATAATAGCTAATATTTGTTGAGTGCTTTCAGTGTGGTAGACACTGGGCTACGTATCTTTAATTATTACATTTAATACTCAAAACCTTTCTATGTAGTAATATTGTTGTCATTCCCATTTCATAGGCTAGGATACTGAGACTCAGAGAAATTAAGTAACTTTTTTAAGGTATTGAAGAAAATAGGTGGTGGAACTGGGACCCAAACACAAGACTATCTGATTCAAAGCTCATTATCTTAAGTACTGTGCTATCCTGGGATCTCATGATTATATTTATTTGGAACTTTTCGAGTTAAAAATTTAGTGTAATTTAACTTCAAAAATGGGTTCTTGGGATTGTGCACAACTTCAAATGTCCTCTAGTTCAACATCCAAAGTTTGAAACTTTTCTCCAGTGTACTTGACAAGCACTTACCTGGTTATTTGTGTAATCTCTTCAGTAATAAGGGAGCTAACAACTTTGCTAGAAATCCCATAACATTTCTAGTGTAGAAAAAATGTATTTTATAATCATAATGAGGTTGAAACCCAACAGATCCTCTTGAGTTTTAGGTGTGCTAATCTTACAATCACCCATCTCAGTGTCTGATTGGTAACAAACAATCAAAAACAAGCATCTAATGGAGATTGAGATGCACTTATTTTATTACGGAAAATCATTTATGGCTTCCCACCTCAGAACTTAATTTAGATTTACCTGTTAGATCATAAGTGAATGAAGAGACTGGGGATGGGAGATTTACTGCATTGTGGGGAGGAGGACAAAAGAACAAAAGGATCTGGTCATAATGCTCTGTAATTTGGGGCAGGTGCTCAACACTCAAGACAGAGAAAGAAAAAGAGTCAAGTAGGTGGACCTCTACTCCCAAGATTCCAGTTCAGTACACATTCCTTCCTGTTTGAAATAACCCTGTTGATTTTAGATTCTCCCCAATATCTCTTCTTAAATTAGGAAATTCTTTTTTTCAGGAGGGTCAGAAAGTGAGAGAATTGGCAAATGAAATAAAAGTATTCTCTCAGAAATGCGAAATTTGGAGTGTATTGTGTTTGTGAGTGTGTACATGTGTGCACATGAGTGTGGATTGGGGAATCTGAAACAAAAATCTCCTCAGGGAATCATGAAGCATGAGAAGTGCCCCACCCCTACCTCAATAGGAACTCACACATCATCACTTGCGAAGGAGTGAGACCCCTCTCGTAGCAAAATTGAAGTAAAGGATAGTAAATACAGGGGGAGAGGAGGGTGTTATTTCTTGAGATAAATGCTCTTCCAGGTCCGTTTCATAGAACATTTTCCCTGGAATTGGTCCCTGAAGAAAAGATTGTATCCTCCCCCTGCCACCTCGTCCTTTGGACAAAGGAATCTGGGGAATGCAGTTATCCTCCTGTTTGGAAATCTGTAAAACCCATTAGTATATTAAAGGAGGGTGGCAAGTATAACAACTGAAACAAAGCACACTAGTTAAACATAGCTATCTATCACCCATTTCCCCATATAAAAGTTTTCAGTAGGCTATGGAACTAGTGTCTGAGAAAACACAAGCTACCACTTACCGTTGTTCAAGTTGTACACTGCACAAGGTCAGAGGATGACTTTCGCCTTTCTGTTCTTCTAGATTTGTGTAGCTATTATTCCAATTTTCTGGCAGATGGCAATAAAGTTTCTTAAGGAAGGGATGCCTTTTTTTCCCTAATTCACCTAAATTCACCCTTTACAGATGCTATGAAAATGTCACCACTCATCTCAGAACCATGCTCTTCACTGGCACTGGAAGAAATTCTGCAAACCAAGGCATGGTTCTTTTAAGGTAATAAGCTGAGTTGTATTCCTTGAGGGTTTTTTTAAAGACATAAAATTGGTGTTCCCGGAAACATTAAATTCAGTTGCCTTCACATACACCAATACCTTCAACTGGAGACACATTTTTTTTTGCTTTCTCTCCTTTAGAATCTTAATAAAGCCAGTCAGCAAACAAGTGGGTTTCATCTCTGATCTGGGACAATGAGCCATGCCAAACACCAGAGTTCTTTGTCCCAAGGCAGTGGGATTCATGGACTTCATTAATTTTAGGAGTCTGGTTACCTGTAGATTTATAGAAGTCACCTGGTGCAGGGATTGGACAATGAGCTAGTAGACAAAGTATCTTGGTTCTAATTCTGACTTTGTGATGCATATGACTTTGGCATATCAATGACCTTCTATTTACCCCAATTTTCTCATGTGGAAAATTGGGATGATCATAGCTACCATTCCTGTCTTTCATAATTGTGGAGTTGAAATGCGCTACATTGACAAAAAAAAATTGTGGAAGGACATTATAGATCATAATATACTACATAAAATATAAAGGTTTTGAAAATACCATTTCAATTTCATCTTTAAGACAAAGGTCACAGGGTCTAGTCTTTGAAGGACCAGTTAAGTAGTTGTACCAGCTATTAAGCTATTGAATCTCAACTTCCAGCCCACCTTTCTTTATACTATTTTGTAACGTTAGGGTCTGAAAACCACATTTTGCCTTAGCAAACCACTGTAAATTCTGCCTACGGAAGCACTAGAGGAGACTAGGAGGCTAGAGGAGGGTGAAAGACTTTACTCTCTTCAGTTTGCTTCCTTTTCCTCTTTTATTTAAATTCCTGTTTTCCTTCTGTTCCTACCTCTGCATTTCTGTTTTTATCACTGTCAGCATAACATTTCTCCACCTCAGTAACCTCAGCACATTCCAGAACTAGCAGTTAATTCCAGTTTTCAGATTGTCAAACCATTGCAGATTGTCTCATCATACCTCCTCAAGACACCCACACAAGCCAGTGCCCTTTTCTGCAGAAGTCCAGGTTGCAGCCTCAGAGGGCTCCTTCGCAGAGGTTGATGTCATCTCTGCAGGGGCCCTCCCACAGACCTTCGAATTTAACAGTACAATCTCTTCCCTGTTTTTCTCCCAGCCCCAGGGGTGGCAACTGCTTCCTATCGTTGTATAATTTCCAGTTCCTCACTGGCTCCTGGTTAATACAGAAATATAAATTAGTGAAGTAGGCTTGGTATAATTGTTAATCTCACATATTTACACTTGATTTGCATAGCAAACATGCAGTGGTCTTTATTTCCATAGATTTACGTGACCTTCCTCTTTTTATTGCCCACTCTTGCTTTCTGTTTTTTACTGAAGCACGTAACTCTCTCACACTAGCTCAATTTACCTACATCTGCTAAGCACGTGTCCAATGAATATATCACTTTTCTGTTAACATTAGTGGAAAAATTAAGCACAACTGCAACAAAAAAAGACAACTATCACTGGAACTCAGTATTGAGGGGAAATAGGAAGAGATGGAGAGAGTGACAAACTGGAGAGTGCACGCTAAA
Source organism: Balaenoptera borealis (assembly GCF_965194805.1). Lineage (NCBI taxonomy): Eukaryota > Metazoa > Chordata > Mammalia > Artiodactyla > Balaenopteridae > Balaenoptera > Balaenoptera borealis. Next base: position 96,902,162 of record NC_138874.1, on the reverse strand, counting down.
GGTGATGACTGACTCAGTTCCTGCTGATTGTTACCAAGGAGGTATGAACTCAATGTCCCTATATCCCCACATTTTTCATGAGAAGCCAGAAGTCCAGAGTTTTCTATCCCAATTTAAAATGCTTATAAGTTACTGGAAAATAATTTAAAATATTGTGCTGGCTAACATTGTGTAGATCAAACAATAGCCGTCTGTGGTCAGATCTTGCCCAGTACTTGTCAAATTAGCTTTGTAACAGCATCCGATCCTGTTTCTATAAAGCAGATTTTCATGCACATACTCATACTTTCAGATAATCACATTACAGCAGAAGAACAAATACCCTGTAGCCAAGAAGAAAAGCCCAGTAATTAAGGGAAATCATTGATCACATAACCATGATTTCAGAAAGACCTACTAAGAAGTAAGTTATCTTTATCTTTATAACTGAACCAATTTAGGGAAATTTTGCTGTTGAAAGGTTCTGAGGAATAGAAGCTAGATTGGAAAGAAAATCCTCTAAATCACCTTTTTAAAATCACTTGACTATAATTGGCATTTCCTTCTAAAATGTAAACCTCAGAATAGTAATAGCAAGTTCCAGACCCATGAACAGTATAGCAATTACTTGTACAGGGAAACTGCTGTTCACCAGGGGACTTCTGGTGAGTTGTAGAAGATGCTGATGGTGGGTTTCCACTTTCCAGTAGTGTATGACTTTAGAACTTCTTAATGGTAGGGAATTGAAACAAATTTGGAGTAAGAGATATTCCTGCATATGATGGTGGGTTGTGAGTATAGTGTTTACAATTGGAAGATTCCTGTTTTAGTTTAGAGTCAATTAATCTGTCAACAAATCACTCATCTAATAGGACTACCTGCTAGTTGGCTTAGAAACTGTGAGGAATGCTTTTCTCTTTCCTCTTCATTCTGCTCAACCTGTTTCAGTTACCTAGATTCTCTCCCTATCTTATTCCATTTCCACCTTTCAGGACAATACTGAATTTTCACTGCTCACCTAGGTAGATAACCTTTTTTAAAAAGACTTTATTGTTTAAAGCAGTTTTAGGTTCACAGCAACATTGAAAAGGAGGTATAGAGATTTACCAGAAATTGATGAACTAACAGTGACACATCATAATCACCTAAAGTCCGGAATTTACATTATGGCTCACTCTTGGTGTTGTATATTTTGTGGGTTTATACTAATGTGAATGATATGTGTCCATCATTGTAGTATCATACAGAGTGTTTTCACAGCCTTAAAAGTCCTCTGGGCTCTCCCTATTAATATTTCCCCCCGCCTCCAACCTGTACTTATCTTTCTTGCCTTTTCCAGAATTCCATTTAGTTGGAATAGTACAGTAAATATCCTTTTTAGATTGGCCTCTTTCAATTATTAATATGCATTTAAGTTTTCTCCATGTCTTTCATGGCTTGATAGTTTGTTTCTTTTTAGCCCTGAGTAATATTTCATTGTTAGGATGTTTCACAGTTTATTTAGCCATTCATCTACTGAAGGACATGTTGGTCGCTTCCAAGTTTGGGCAATTATGAATAAAGCTGCGATAAACATCTATTTGTTGGTTTTTAAGTGGATATAAGTTTTCAGCTCCTTTAAGTAAATACCAAAGAGTGTAATCGCTGGATAATATGGTAAGAATATATTCCTGTTGCTTCATAGCCTTGTCAGCATTGGTGTTGTCAGTGTTCTGGATTTGGGCCATTCTAATAGATATGTAGTGGTATCCCATTATTGTTTTAACTTGCATTTCCTGGATGACATATGATATGGAGCATCTTTAAATATGCTTATTTGCCATTTTCATATCTTCTTGGATAAAGTGTCTGTTGAGATTTTTAGTCCATTTTTTATTAGATTGTTTTCTTCTTGTTGACTTTTTAGAACTTTTTGTATAATTTGGATAACAGTCTTCATCACAGGTGTCTTTTGCAAATATTTTCTCTCAGTGTGTGACTTGTCATCTCTTGATATTGTCTTCCACAGAGCAGACGTGCAGCTTATCAGTTATATCTTTCATAAATTTTGCCTTTGGCATTGTATTGAAAAAGTCATCCCTAAACCCAAGATCATCTAGGTTTTCTTCAATGTATCTTCTAAAAGGTTTATAGTTTTATGTTTTACATTCATGTCTATGATTCATTTAGAGTTCATTTTTGTTAAGCATATAAGATCTGTGTCTAAGTGTTTGTTTTTTTTTTTTTTTGCATGGGGATATCCAGTTTTTCCAGCACCATTTGTTGTAAAGACTATATTTGCTGTGCTTTGCTTTGGCTTGTTTGTCAAAGGTCAGTTGACTATATTTTTGTGGGTTTGTTTCTGACCTCTTTTCCATTGATCTGTGTATTCTTTCACCAATACCACATAGTCTTGAATACTGTAGCTTTATAGTAATTCTTGATGTCAGGTAGTTTCAGTCCTCCAGTGTGTTATCCTTCAATATTGTGTTGGCTATTTTGCATTTTTATCTCTCCGTATAATATATAGCTTTTTAAATAACCTTCATTGATTTCTCTAACTTTTTGTTTGTTTGTTTTTCTTCTCCTCTCTTGGTAGGCTCTTTCTATAGTTGGCTTCCATGATTCCATATTTTATCTTCCAATAATCCTAGAAGTGAGACTTTTCCATTGTATCCCCTTAAATATTTCATTTTTGAGGTTCAGTCTTCAGTTCATTTCCTTCTTTCTCAATACCCATATGCTGAGCAATTTTATTACACTTTTCACTTTAATTAAAGTCTATGTTCTGAGAGATCCTAAAGTTAGAGATTGGGTTCCATCCTCTTTCCTTGATTTCAGACAGATCACTCTGCCTGAGTGTTGGGCATCTCCAAATGGCCGTCAATTAGGCATCTCCACCTTGTAATCATCACAACAGCCCTTGCCTTTTTACAACAAACTTTTCCTTTGTCCATTGATTTCTACCATCTCTTTTGGAGTTGAAGCCATTAAACCTGAGCATTTACCTTGACTTTTCCCTCTCTTTTATCTCTTACAGCTAATCAGTCACCAGACTCACTCTTTTCCTCCCTCTCAGTATTTATCAAGTCTCTCTGACCTGTCCCCCTTCCCACAACTGCTATCATCTCAGTTGAGGCCATAATTCCTCTCTTACCTATATTCCTGCTACAAACTGAACAAGTCTTGCAAGCTCAAATCCTGCCAATCCATTCTCCACATCATGGCCAAAGAAATTTTACCAAAGCTCAATTACAAGCCACTTTCCAGCTTACAAAATATGCATTGACTTTTTTATAAATATTTTGTCATCTAGCCTGTGATTAACTTTACAGCTTTCTGTATATTTCCCTTTGCACCCTTTACTCCTGTGTTCATGTAGGATCATTTCCATTTCACTGAACTTGCCTTGATCTTGAATTTCATATTGCAGCTGCTTGGAAAGCCATTTTCAACCTCTTACTTCCTTCTACTACATATTAAGTATTCTCTTCCATCCTTCCTTCCTTTTATTGTGTTGAATTTACATATTTGCTTGCTGGTTTCTCCAGTAAGACAAGGAACAATATAAAGATTATAACCTGCATATCAAATCCAATTAGTTGGTGGATATTGTATGAAGCTCTGTGCTGAAAAAATTTCTGAAGATTGACTGGACCCACTAAAAAAAAGAATAACATGATTGATTATTTTTTTTAACTTTTTGTTTTATGTTGGAGTATTGTTGATTAACAATGTTGTGTTAGTTTCAGGTGTACAGCAAAGTGATTCAGTTATACACATACATGTATTTATTATTTTTCAAATTCTTTTCCCATTTAGGTTGTTATATAATATTGAGCAGAGTTCCCTGTGCTATACAGTAGGTCCTTGTTGGTTATCCATTTTAAATACAGCAGTGTGTACATGTCAATCCCAAACTCCCTAACTATCCCTTCTCCCCACCCTTCCCCCTGGTAACCATTAGTTCATTCTCTAGGTCTGTGAGTCTGTTTCTGTTTTGAAAATAAGTTCATTTGTATCATTTTTTTAGATTCTACATATAAGCAATATCATACAATATTTCACTTTCTCTGTCTGATTTACTTCACTCACCTAGAGATTATGACAATCTCTAGGTCCATCCATGTTGCTGCAAATGGCATTATTTCATTCTTTTTAATGACTGAGTAATACTCCATTGTATATATGTACCACATCTTCTTTATCCATTCCTCTGGCGATGGACATTTAGGTTGCTTCCATGTCTTGGCTATTGTAAACAGTGCTGCAATGAAAGTTGGGGTGCATGTATCCTTTCAGACCATGTTTTTCTCTGGAGGATATATGCCCAGGAGTGGGATTGCAGGATCATATGGTAGCTCTATTTTTAGTTTTTTAAGGAAACTCCATACTGTTCTCCATAGTGACTGTACCAATTTACATTCCCACCAACAGTGTAGGAGGGTTCCCTTCTTTCCACACCCTCTCCAGTATTTATTGTTTGTGGATTTTTTTGATGATAACCATTCTGACTGGTGTGAGGTGATATCTCAATGTAGTTTTGATTTGCATTTCTCTAATAATTAGCGATGTTGAACATCTTTTTCATGTGCCTCTTGGCCATCTGTATGTCTTCTTTGGAGAAATGTCTATTTAGGTCTTCTGCCCATTTTTTGATTGGTTTGTTTGTTTTGATGATATTAAGCTGCATGAGCTGTTTATAAACTTTGGAGACTAATCCCTTGTTGGTTACATCATTTGAAAATATCTTCTCACATTCTGTGGGTTGTCTTTTCGTTTAACATGATTGATTATTAATGTCTGCTCCATACAAGAGAGTAACAGACACATTTTTGCATTCCTTGTACTAGAAGGCATGGCTGAATCATATTTATCTGAGCACCTGCTATCTGTAAGGCACTGTGTTAGAACCATTATGCCTATTATTTTATTCTTGCAATCATTGTCTGTGAAGCATAATCCCATTTTTTAAAATGAGATTACTAAATTAGCTTCTTATATAAGAACACACAATAAATGGCAAAGGCAAGATTAACCTCATACTCTTCCCAATGTTTTTAGAATTAAATAGATTGATAGGAGTATATGATACCCATCCAGCCCTGCGCCAGGTCCTGTAAGAAGGATGTAAAAGAAGGCATTATCCTTGCCCTCAAGGAGCTCATGTGAATGTGACAGAAAATATGAAGTAATTGGCAAAAAAAAAAAAAAAAAGAAGGGCTAGATCCTACTCTACATCTTTGATTGTTTGAGAAAAGCAAATGAGAGAACTGAAGAGGAGGTGTTTTATAGTTGCGAGACTATAATGATGGTGGTGTAAATTCAGATGCTGTGAAATCTTTCTTGGAGAGTTAATTTCCCCTTATTAAGACAGATCACATTCTCTTTTAGAAAAGCAGACTACCTTATGTTCTAATTAGGCCTTGCTATTTTTGGCATGAGTTCGCCTTCTTGAGGAAAGTTAGAATGCACAATAACCTTGTTGTTGAAGCTGCAGTTCGGCAGTGAGAATCATCTTTCCCGTGCACAAAAGGCCATGTAACATACTGGAAAGAACCTTGATTCAAAGGCATCCAAGGACAGATAGAAATTCTTATTCTACGCTTAGTAACTTTATAATTTTGTGTAAGAGCATATTCTCTGCATCATCCATAAAATGAAGATGATACCTACTTCCCAGAATTTTTGTGAAGATTAAGTGAAATAATGCATGCAGAGTGACTGACATGAAGTAGGTGCTCATGAAATGGAAAGAGCCTTGATGGTGGAAGCAATGATAATGATGGTGCCGATGGCAACAATGACAAGGGAATAATGATGATGTCATGATTGACTTTGGTCAGGATGCAGACTTGGGACCTTCTAGTTCTATATTCCAAATATAGCACTGAAGCCTGGCCAGTCTCTCCAGGCTTCTTTGGCCTCCATTCTCCCTAACCTCCTCCAGCATGTAAAATCTGCATCACAAAATTCATTTCAGAAACACATTCATCTTGAAGAGTTAACTTCTGCTTCATGTATTTTCATACTCAGAGGTAATAATCATGCTTTGAATTTTGCTATAATATTTGGTAGTTCACAGATATTTTTCTTATTAAGTCAATTAATATACACAACACACTTGAAATAAATCCTGCTACATAGTAAGTCCTATATAAATCTTAGCTGCTATTTGTATTAATGCTATTATCAATATTACATGTTAGTTCATTTAATTCTTAAAACAACACACTGTGAAATAAGTAGAGTGGATTTTTAAATTCCCAATGAACAGATTGAGATAGCAGACCTCACAAAAGTCTAGTGATTGTTAGCATTTAGCTCTTTGCTCAAGGGCAGGGAACTTTTATGTTTAAGATTACTTCTCTCAGTACCTGGTGCTTGGCTGGCTGCTCACAGAGCAGGTGCTTGATCAATATTGTTAAATGTTTATGTAACTGATTTATGAAGGCCATAGGAAAACATTGGTTCAGATGCCCAGTTAGGTATAAGGCAAGGATAACATCCATATTAAAGTCAAAAATAAGAATGAATAACTTGATTCAAACATTTATATACAAATAAAACAAAGGACAAACTAAAAATAGATCCTGTATAAGCTGCATGAAAGCTTTGCTTGAAATCACAAGGTCATGAATATCCACTGACCCTTCAAATATCCTAAAATGATTTTAATTTACTTGCTTTTGTTCCTTTTAAGGAAAGTCTGAAAAGGGTTAGTGATCAATACAGTACTTAGAGAGTTGGACAAAAGAAGTAAATGTCCAGGCTCTTGACTGGGGCAAGAATGATTGAGATGATCTCAGTGATTATCTGTTGAGATAAGGTTCACTTATGAGCAGACCTTGGTGTTCCCCTTTGTAGGACATGGTAAAAGAGGCAGAGACCTGGAAACTAGCAACTGCCATACTCACAACAACAACTTGTTATAGAAACATATTTTACTGAGGTCAAGAAAAACAAATGCTCTAAAGTAAGTTGATTCCAATGGCGAGGGAGCATTTGCATTTGCAAAAGGCCACCAACCTTAGACAGGCTTTGCACCAGTGTAGGTGGGGGAGAGGGTGTCTGTGCTACACAAGTAATTCAGAGAACTATTTTTTTACAACAATGTTCATCACTCAACGTCTAGTATTATTCGGACAGATGTACCGTGATAAGTTAAGATCATAACTGGCAGAGGAGTATACAGGTCTCTCTCTGTATTATTTTTACAACTCTTCTGTAAATCTAAAATTATTCAAAAATAAAATGTTTATTTTAAAATGTCTGTTAAGCTTCCTGTTAGTGGAGCAAGGGTACAAAGAATGACTGGGATAGTCAGGGAATGTTTTCAAGAGAAGGTGGTTGTTAAAGTTCTTTCCTTTAAATGAGTAGTGGTAAATAAGTTGGAGCAGGGGTAGGGAAGTACTTTTTAATAACCTAATCTTTTTCTCAAATAATATTTCACAACATCTTGCTATGACAGTTACTGAACTACATCATTTTTATTGGACTCATAGTAGTTTCTGGAATAGATGTACACTAAGTTAATTATTTCATTATGAATATTTAGGGTATTAACATTTTTCTTTCTTTTATAACCAAATCTGTAGGAAACTTATTATTTCCACTTATATTTTAAGTACCTGCTTAATTTTCTCCCAGTAAACTGTAATCTTTCTGAGGACAGCAGCTGTGTTTATCTTGTTCACTCATTCGTCCCCAAAATATGGTGTGATACTCAATAAAACTTTATTGAATAAATGAAGATGTAGTGTATGCAAAGCCATGAAGAGGAAAAAAAACCAGCAAGACATGTAAGAAACTTGCAAGTAGTTTTGTATAGCTGGAGTGAAGGATGCCCATTGTGGAATTTGGGGAGGCAGGGTTGACATTCACTGTTTAATACAGTCAACAAAATGTTTATTTTGCACCCAGACTGTGTCATGCATTGTAGCTACAAAGATAAGGAAGACATATTTGCTCACCCAGGGAGCTTATAGGATTGCAGGAACTACAATATGAAGGACTTTTCTTTATCTTTGTTATAAAAACTATAAGAAGCTTTTGAAGTATTTTAAGTAGGAATCTTAGATCTTTGCATCAGCTGTAGTTCTGCAGAAGGAAACAGAGAGAGGCAATATTAGGAAACAGAAGCTCAGTTAGAAGTTTGTTGCAATAGTCTGAGTAGAAATGATGAGTGCTTCCACTAAATTAGTTGTGTAGAGACTGCAAAGGAGTGGCTGGAGGGGTAGCTGAGATTAGGAGGAAGTGACGTGGTGGCAACTCTGAGAGGAGATTTAAGAGGAAGAAGCTGGATTAAGATCAACCAGAAGGCAGCATCAGCTGTCATCTATGAGTTGATTTGTTGTGGAGAAAGAAGAGCAAAGAAATAGAATATGAATCTCAATTTGATGGCTTGCATCACTGGATGGGTGGAAATAGCACATACTCAGGAAGGTAAGATCAAAGACAGTGCAGTCTGTTATGGGTATGGGATGGGCTTTTGGAACATGTTGAGTTAGATTTAACTCTAAAACTCCTAGGTGAAGATGCCCAGTAGGTAATTGAGTAACCTGGTTTCTAGGAAGAAAGCTCTGGGCTGAAGATATGGATGTGTGTACATATTGATTTGAAAGGCCATATCTCTAGTCCTTCCTTTATATAATCATTATAAATAAGTTTACTCATTTGTAAACTTATGAGTTTACTTGAGACCAAGTAGACAAGAAGGAAAAATAATCTAGAATGGACTCTGGAGAACACCAGTGTTTAAGATGAAAAAAGAGGAGCATAAGAAAGAAACACATTTGGAAGTCATGGTCAGAGTGGTGGGAAGGGTAATAGGTGAGAACGATGTAGGAGAGTGCATTAAAGTGTGGTTCAGGAAGTAGGGACAATTCCACACTACCAGGTGTGAATGAGGGGGTCAGATGATGATGCTCCTGTAAGTGATAGGACGTACAGTTAGGAAGCCATCCATAGTCTTAATTAGAGCAATGCCAGGCACTGTGCTGATTTCTTTACAGGGAAAATTGCATTTAATTTATACAACAGTTTATGAGGCAGGTAATATAATCCAAATTTTACAGATGAAGAAACGTTAGCTTAACTGCCTTACAGCCACACTAGTTAGAGGTAAAACTCATAATCAGACCTAAGAAAGCTGATTCTGAAAACTGCACTTTGAGTAATTAAGCTCTACTGTGCCACCCACTGACATATCTAATTATTTTCAATTTAGCACTGGACAGTTTAGAGTTTTATCTTGTCCTTCAATTTTTCATAAACACACACTAATTCTCCAATGCTATTCTGAAAGCATTCTTCCGAATGAGACATACCATATGCCTCCATGTGTTTCCCCAAGTTTTTAGCCCCAAGCAAGTTACCCATAGGTGTCCCGTAAATTCCATTCAACAAATTAGATTGAAAAGAAATGAGCATTTAAGGTGTTAGAGTAAAGGCAGAGAAGCCAAAGTGTCCTTCAATGAAGCAAGTGGCAGATTGAAAGGGCGATGCAACTACTATTGACTATGATCCCTAGTTCTAAGCATTAAATCATTATACTTCTCTAATGATTTATGTGTGGAATTTCCAAGGTTATAAGACGAGGCTACACACAGACCTTTAATACAACTGTAATGGGTTAATAATGCATACTCTATACTTAATGCATAAGAAAGTAAACGGCAGGAATTGCACAAAAGAGGTCAAACTTCGCTGGTAGGCAGGTCCTTTGAGCTTAGAGTCTGGAACAAACTATTGTAGAAGGAGAATACTTTTCATCTTCCAGCTAATAAATAAATCACCAGTTGTTTTATATTTTAAAACAACTGAACAGCACCCCAGGGCTCTGTAACAGCTTTATTCTCTAGGTCCATTGGCACACCAGCCATTGTCTTAATTGTGTGCATAATCATCTGCTTAAGAGACACCATGTATTTTGCATCCTTCTGAAAAAGTGGGAACCATGGATATCTTTTGCATAAAACTGGCTGCCATGATGCAATTAGGGGAGAAATATATCTTACCATCTTGATGACAGCCTGTGAAACCTAAACTGGGCAATACAGATGACTTTGAGAAAATGGAATCTTGTATTCTTTGACAGTGTAATTATTACTCTCTGTCAGCTTATTCTACTTTTTCATAAAAATCACTTAATAATTCACAAAGATATTACTTTTGCCATCAAATATCACTTTGGGAAACGTTATTGATTTAGGAGCTCCTATATTAAAAATGGCTAATTTACTAAATGCACGAGGTGCCATAACCTGAGAGTCTTCCCATCTTGAAAGTTTTGTTTGAATAGTTCAGTCCCAATGTAGGACATTGGGGAGACCTAGAGGGCTGCATTAAGTATCTGCTGTCGGGTATTGGGAACCCAGAGAGTCAACAACTCAATTGCAAAGAATTTAGGAAGGTAATGCTACTATTTTTACAAGAGAGAGTTTTCCTAATAACAGACATATGTTATTATAAGCTCATTTTTTAAACTTATATTTAAAGCCTTGTCTTTAAAGACTTCTGTTTGAGCTAAAGTACACTGGAAATGGGTGATTTTTGCTTTTTTTTTTTTTTTAGATTATTTTTAGAATTTATTTACATGAAGTAAAATTCACTGTTTTGGGTGTAGCCAAAAAATTCACTAACATGAATTTTTACCAACATATTCAGTGCTGTATCCACCACCACAATCAAAATACAGAGCAATTCTGTCACCCTTCCAGATTCCTTTTTTTTGCCCTTTTATATTCAATCTGCTCCACCCTCCCTCAGTCCCTGGCAACCACTGAGCTGTTTTTTGTCCCTCTAGTTTCGCTTTCCACTGTTGTATGAATAAAATTATACAGTAAGCAATATTTTGAGTCTGGATTCTTTCACTTAGAATAATGCATTTGAGATTCATTCATATTGTGTGTATCAATATTTTTTTTGATGAATCCTATTCCATTGTATAGAATACCATAACTTGTTTATCCTGAAAAAATGCATTTGTAATGCTATGACGGCAATGATAATGACACATGGCATTGTGCAAATGCTTATTGTGTGTCAGACATTGTTTCAGCTCTGTCCACATACTACCTGTTGGGGAAGGTCATCGAGAAGACATGACCAATGGTTTAACCTGCCAGTTGGACCTGGAGAATTGGGGGCTCTTCACCCTCTTTCCTGTCCTTAAAATGTACCTTCCATTTGCCTGCCCCACTCCCAGAAGCTGCCCCAAGGATACTGCCTTGAGATAATAATGTGGTAATGAGACTCTCTGGACTATTCTGAAACCAGTTAAGGCCTTTATATAAACTTTTAAGATTCTGGGGTAAGGGAGGTGCAGAAATCTACTCACCTTGGGGCCACCCACGATAAGCCTTGTAGGTCAGTCCCCTTGCTTATTAAACTGGCCACCTGCCGACCTGAAGTGGTGTGACTCTTTCTTTGGTCTCTCCCTGCCCTCTGCCTAAGGGAGGGAATCTGTTTCAGATTACACCCCGTAATTTCCTAAGGAGATTCATGAATCAATAATGCCTCATTTAATTTCGTCATCATATGAGCCAAGCAAATCACTATTCAACTTCATAGAAAAGAAAATGGAGGCAAGAATGTTAAGTAACCTCCCTAGGATCACACCATTTATAAATGCCATAGCCTGCATTTGAATCTGGGCAAGCTAACTTCAGAACCTATCATTGGAACCACCATCATAAACTGCTGCCCAGTAATAGCTAACAAGTATTGAGCTTTTGCCCTTGGACCGTGGTAAGCATTTCCTCAATTCATTTCCACATGAATAAAGGTAGGTTGAGAAAAATGAGGCTTACAGAGATTATGCAACTTGCCCCAAATCACACTGATAATATTACCTAATTTTCAACCAAATTGCGAAAACTAGGTCTCAGTACCTTTAGAGGTATTTAGTTTTGATCACTTTCTGGGTTTCAATTTTTTTATTGTTTCCTCTTATGACATTGCATTTCCAATTCATCTCAGCATGCACAGAGCCTTTTGCAGTTGGAATAACTTGTTGGGCATTGATATAAATCATCTTCCAGCCTTTAAGATTAGATAATAAAATATATATGGCACAAAAGAGACCTAGTCTCTATCTTGATTTATCTGTCTGTGGGGAATTGAACAATTTTTTTAAAAATCTACTATCCTGATTCAAACTACATGGAGTTGACACGTGAAAAAAAAGTTTATATTCATTTTAACTTAGGTTGTTCCTAAAGAGGTTAAATCTTTATTCCAGAGTAAAGATAATAATAAAATTTGTTCCTAGAATGCATATGTTATCACCTTAGCATGAGCACTGCAGAATTGAAAGCAACCATCTTCAGTAGAAGTGACTAAAGGGAGGATGTGATTTTATTTTTCAACTGTATTTACAGTAATTATAATATAATTGGCTCACATCTTTAAGAAAAAAGGTCTTGAAGTACTTTACATATTTTAATTAACACTCACTGTACTAAGGACATAGATATTATATCAATTTTTTTGAGGCATAGGACATAGAAAGCAAATTTGAAGTCTTAGGGTTGAAGTCATGGCCTGCTGGTAATAATGTTTCCTGGTGGAGACATATCTGTTAAATGAAAGACTAGGAAACAACCAGCAAACTCTGTGGTCTAACATTTCAGCAAAAAGGCACCCTGCACATCCCAGCAGTCCTTCAGATTATTAATTTCTCACTAACTTGCTATGTAAGAAACATATCCTGAATACTCTTTCCTACCCTCCTTTCTGGATTCATTTATAATATATTATTGTGGAAAAGGGAGGAATGTGGGAAGTACAGGGGGGGTGTATCTCTTTTCTGAACAACCTTAAACATTCTGGTCAACTATCTCACCTATGATTTTGATTTCCACATACATTTGGGTTATTACAGGATCTTTGTCATGGAACAGAAGATGGGTTCTGAGGTGAGGTTAGGACAGGACCAACCTTGATATGGGGCAGGGATTATGGTACTGTTTCTCATTCCTCATATGAGTGGTAGTTATCAGCTACTTGCAAATTTCAGCTCAATATAAGGTGATTATTTTTTTAGATAATTGGAGTTGTCCAGAATGGACTAGTTTGTCTTTGAAGGCAATGAATTGTAAAGAAAAGATTACTGCATTTAGTGGGTAGTTTGACTAGATGCAGAGCAAGGCTTCATCCAGTTCTAAGAAACTGACTGGAAAATTAGTTTAAACTTTTAATAATAAATTTATTGAAGTATAATTTACATATAATGTAAACTGTACCTGCTTAAATATATAATTTGATAAGTTTATTTTGCCTTCTTAACCATTTTTAAGCATACAGTTCAGTAGTGTTGTCAGTTCACACTGTTGTGCAGCAGATCTACAGAACATTTTCATCCTGCAAAACTGAAACTCTATATCCAATAAGTAACAACTCTCCACCCCCTTCTTCTGCCCAGGTCCTGTAATCACCATTCTGTTTTTTGTTTCTGTAAATTTGACAACTTTAAATGCCTCATGTAAGTGGAATCCTACATATTTGTCTTTCTGTAATTGGTTAATTTTACTTAGTGTAGTGTCTTCAAGGTTCATCCATGTTGTAGCGTGTGACAGGATTTCCTTCCTTGTTGAGACTGAATAGTATTCCATTGTTTATATATACAACATTGTGTCTATCCATTCATTCATTGATGGGCATTTGGGTTGCTTCTACCTCTTGGCTATTGTCAATATGCTGCTGTGAACATGGGCATGCAAATATCTCTTTGAAATCCTGCTTTCAGTTATTTTGCATATATACTCAGAAGTGGGATTTCTGGATCATTTGGTAATTCTATTTTAATTTTTTTTGAGGAACTGCTACACTGTTTTCCATAGTGGCTGCACCATTTTACATTACCACTAACAGTGCACATGGTTCCAAATCCTCCACATCCTCACCAACACTTATTTTGTGTTTTATTAAAGTAGCCATCCTAATGGTTGTGAGGTTTAGTTCAAACTTTTATAACTATAAAATTCATGAATTGAAAACCACAGAATTTTCCTGGTTCAGATAATTTTAATTCTGTTATTAATTATAAATGACTTTGTATATGCCCCTTCACCTATCCTTGCAATTTTTCTAAGACATTAGATGAGAATAAGAATAATAATAATACACATCCTAAAAATAGAGTTTTGGATATTATACGTGATATATAGATACAGATATATAGATATATATCTATAAGCATAGTATGTAGAAAAATATAGATATAAATATAGTTGATTATATGTGATGGATCATTATACATGATTGAATCCTTGTATACAATAAGATACAGTAAACAGAGATATGGTAAACTTCCTTGGCAAATTTCCTTATATAGCTGCCTTCCATTCTCTGTCTCACACCCCACTTCCCTGGGATCACCTCCCAAATTAACTCCTTACCTAGAGTCCTTGTTTCAGGGTCTGCTCCTAGGGAAACCAGACTAATACAAATACCTAATCCTTCTTAATCATGAAAATATAATATTTATTTAAAGTTTGAATTAGGAGGAGTATATTTAATGGACCTAGCACAGCTCCTGGCAATTATCTTTATTTCTGGTGTTACTGTTTTGATTGCTATACTCATCATATAGTGTGAAGAATGATTCATAATCCTTTAACACCCCCCCCCCATCTCTTCCCCTAGAGGGAGAATGATAGCTCTGTATAGAGCACTACACAATCAGAGGTTGAGAATCTCAGACCTGAGCAAGACCGACAGCAGCACAAGAGCCATTTTCTCCATGTCTATTAACAAATATAAGGGTTGTGTTTGACAGTGTCATTTGTCCCTCTGCATTTTCTCTTCTGATCATCAGAAGATAAGCAGTGATGAAAAATAAGAGGAGTAGAAATAGGAATTAATTCTGTGCAGATTTAAAGACTGTTTGACCTAACTGAGGCTGATTCCTGGAAAGAAGTGTGTAGAGGGTGGATTTTTCTGTTCTGGTGAGGCCCACATTAAACGCTCCGCTCTTCTGAAAATGGATAGGTATGTAAATGAGTAGCAGTCAAAATGCACTATGGGCATGAGGATGCAGCCTCCAGTTTTCTTATGAAATCCTTCCTCTTACTGATCTCTGCCTTCTCTAATCTATCTCAGTAATCATCTGGATCCTCTGGAGGTGGGATCAAAAATGAAAAGAAAAGAAGTATGTTCCATCTTTGTCTGACAGCAACATCTGCACAACTCAAGTTCTAAATCAAAGCATCTTCACTAAGGCCTTGCTACAATTCACCCATTCCCAGGTCAATATTTTTTCTTCTCTTCCCTGTGTTTCCATTGTTTTCTATACTGTCTTATTGACTGTCGTTTTGTATTAAACTCCGTTTACTCTCACGCTGGATTGAATGTGAGCTCCTAGGGGATAGGAACCAAACTTCTTTCTTCTCTCCTTCTCTGGGATCCAGCATAATGCTTGGCATATATTTATAGATAAAAGTTTCAGTATCTAGCATTAAATCTATAAACTGTTTTATTCCAGTGACTCAGGGGAGAAGTGGGCATTACTGACCACCTACCTGTGCTAGGCACTGTGCTAAATGCTTTATAAATTCATTTAATCTCACAAACACACTATCCTTTATATGTGGCTGCAAAACAAACCATCTTAAATTTAGTTGCTTAAAACAAAAGCCACTAAGCCTCTGAAGTTGATCTTCAGAGGGCACTGCCTTGGGCATGTGCAAGGTCACCCTGGGATGACAGTGGTTGTAGCAGATCTCTCTCTGACTGTCTCTCTCCCTAATTTCTTTGTTAAATTCTCTCTCTTTTAGTATGACACCTACCTGTTAATCTCTACTCGTTGCTGGATGATTGCTCAATTGATATTGACAATGCCACAATTGAAATTGCTCAGTTGACATTGCCACACAGCCTGAGCTAATTAAATTTGCGGTCTTTTACTGAGCTAGTTTTTGATGCCAATCTCTGAGGTTTGTTCTGACCTGGGGGTGAGCTTTTCTTAGTTGTCTCCTTCCTTGGTTCTCTCTGGTAAACTAGCTGGCCTATGGTTTAGCTTCTTGTTCTCATGAAGCTACATGCCTCCTCTTATTTGCCATCAAAATATCCATTTTGAGGAGGGAAGTAGAGTTCCCTTAGGTTTGAACTGCTCCATACTCTGTTTCAAATAAAGTGAGTTTATGTGAAGACAGCTTCAGGGCTCTCTGCTCTTATGGACTACCTCCACTCCTGCAGAAATTCTTAAAGTCACTGATCTGGAGCTGGAGGCTCAGGAACAGTGGTCTGCTTTTCTTGCAGACACACACGCTTTATGAGAAGGAGGCTGTGTGGGAGCAGTAGCTTCTGGTCTTCTCTACTTGCCTCTCTCAGTATGGAACCCCTGTCCTATGAGTGAGCTGCAGGAGGGCAATTGGGGCCCTATTATTCTCAGCCTCTATGCCTAGTGTAGAGCCTCTGCTCTGTTTGTGGGAGGAGAAAGGGATACACCCTTGGCCACACTCACCAGGAATTTAGCTTCTGCAATTCATAGGTGGAGGAGGGGGTGGATGAGAAATGTTTACCCTTCTTCCAGAGGAAAAATGGCCAAAGTCGTGCCACATGTCCCGTGGTGATGCCGCTGTGCTCAGGAACTTCACAGCGGGCTGAACCGTCATCACTGCTACGACTCCTGCTTCTGAACCCTGATGCAGCGCTTCCTGCTGCTGTCCTCACCAAAACTGACTCTAAGATGTTCTTGTGTTCTTGATATTTTGCCTCACTAACATTAGAGTCAAAGTTGAGTGTGTAGGTGCAATTGATTTGCAGAATCTATGTCACAACCCTGCATCCTAGCCGTAAGAGAAGTTGGGAGAGTGAGCATCTAGCATTTTCATTCTGATAGTGAGAAGTGAAACTTGTCTTCTATCAATAATTATGAAGTTGGAAATTCCTCATAGATAGAAAGGGAGTGCAGATGCTTGTTATACATGTCTTTAGAAAGCATATTGAATTAATGAATAACAGAACTGGGAATAATTACTCAAAGAGGTTATACTTAACTGTTTAAAGCGGATTTCCCTCAGGTCTCTTTTAAAGACCAAGAAGAGGATGACAATGAGCCAGTCCTCATAAGAAGCCAGTGAGAGGACTAACCTGAGTTTCGTTCTTTCCATGATTCTTTATTGAATGCCTTCTCTGTGCCAGTCATTGTGTTAGGCAAATGGGATTCAGTGGTGAGGACAAACAGGCATGTGCCTGCATTGATGGAGATTATAGTCTTTAAGAGGAGAAGCATGTTAATTTTTTAAAATGTACCCGTGTAAGTATCTTATAAGTATTAAGAGTGTGTGTACTCGGGATATGACCTAGGCAGAGGATTCAGCAAAAGCTTACCTGGGAAAAGAATGAACAAAGATCTGAAGGATAAAAGAAAATGACTATAAAAAGGGAAAATGGAGATGGTAAATGAAGAGTATTCCTCATGACAGGAAAAACACTTGCAAAGGTCATGTGGAGGCTGGAACAAGGTCCCTCTGAGACACTGAAAAAGAGCAGTTATTGGATGCAGAGGATTTTGTGCAATTTCAGGATGCAAATGGACACAGGAATAAAACAATATTGAGTTTTGGAGAGTTTATTAAGGATAAGGACTTTTTTTTCATTTTTATTGGAGTATAGTTGCTTTACAATATTGTGTTAGTTTATACTGTACAGCAAAGTGAATCAGCTATATGTATATATATATATTCCCTCTTTTTTGGATTTCCTTCTCATTTAGGTCACCACAGAGCATTGAGTAGAGTTCCCTGTGCTATACAGTAGGTTCTCATTAGTTATCTATTTTATACATAGTATCAATAGCGTATATATGTCAATCCCAACCTCCCAATTCATCCCATCCCCCCACCCTCTTTGTATCTATACGTTTGTTCTCTACCTCTGTGTCTATATTTCTGCTTTGTAAATAAGATAGTCTATACCAATTTTTTCAGATTCCACATATATCCGTTACTACATGATATTTGTTTTTCTCTCTTTTTTTTTTTTTTTTTTCTCTTTTTGACTTCATTCTGTCTCTAGGTCCATCCATGTCTCTACAAATGACCAAGTTTTGTTCCTTTTTATGGCTGAGTAATATTCCATCGCATATATGTACCACATCTTCTTTATCCATTCCTCTGTTGATGGACATTAAGGTTGCTTCCATGTCCTGACTATTGTAAATAGTGCTGCAATGAACACTGGGGTGCAGATGTCTTTTTTTTCTTTTCTTTCTTTTGTTGTACAGCAGGTTCTTATTAGTCATCAATTTTATACACATCAGTGTATACATGTCAATCCCAATCGCCCAATTCATCACAGCACCTCCACCGCCCCCCCGCTGCTTTCCCCCCTTGGTGTCCATACGTTTGTTCTCCACATCTGTCTCTCAATTTCTGCCCTGCAAACCAGTTCATCTGTACCATTTTTCTAGGTTCCACATATATGTGTTAATATACGATATGTGTTTTTCTCTTTCTGACTTACTTCACTCTGTATGACAGTCTCCAGATCCATCCACGTCTCAACAAACGACCCAATTTCGTTCATTTTAATGGCTGAGTAATATTCCATTGTATATATGCACCACATCTGCTTTATCCATTCGTCTGTCGATGGGCATTTAGGTTGCTTCCATGACCTGGCTATTGTAAATAGTGCTGCAATGAACATTGGGGTGCATGTGTCTTTTTGAATTATGGTTTTTGCTGGGTATATGCCCAGTAGTGGGATTGCTGGATCATATGGTAATTTTATTTTTAATTTTTTCAGGAACCTCCATACTGTTCTCCATAGTGGCTGTATCAATTTACTTTCCCACCAACAGTGCAAGAGTGTTCCCTTTCCTCCACACCCTCTCCAGCATTTGTTGTTTGTAGATTTTCTGATGACGCCCATTCTAACTGGTTTGAGGTGGTACCTCATTGTAGTTTTGATTTGCATTTCTCTAATAATTAGTGATGTTGAGCAGCTTTTCATGTGCTTCTTGGCCATCTGTATGTCTTCTTTGGAGAAATGTCTATTTGGGTCTTCTGCCCATTTTTGGATTGGGTAGTTTTTTTAATATTGAACTGCATGAACTGTTTATATATTTTGGAGATTAATCCTTTGTTGATTCATTTGCAAATATTTTCTCCCATTCTGAGGGTTGTCTTTTCATCTTGTTTATGGTTTCCTTTGCTGTGCAAAAGCTTTCAAGTTTCATTAGGTCCCATTTGTTTATTTTTGTTTTTATTTCCATTACTCTAGGAGGTGGATCAAAAAAGATCTTGCTGTGATTTATGTCAAAGAGTGTTCTTCCTATGTTTTCCTCTGAGAGTTTTATAGTGTCCGGTCTTATATTTAGGTCTCTAATCCATTTTGAGTTTATTTTTGTGTATAGTGTTAGGGAGTGTTCTAATTTCATTCTTTTACATGTAGCTGTCCAGTTTTCCCAGCACCACTTATGGAAGAGGCTGTCTTTTCTCCATTGTATATCCTTGCCTCCTTTGTCATAGATTAGTTGACCATAGGTGCATGGGTTTACCTCTGGGCTTTCTATCTTGTTCCATTGATCTATGTTTCTGTTTTTGTGCCAGTACCATATTTTCTTGATTACTGTAGCTTTATAGTATAATCTGAAGGCAGGGAGTCTGATTCCTCCAGCTCCGTTTTTTTCCCTCAAGACTGCTTTGGCTATTTGGGGTCTTTTGTGTCTCCATACAAATTTTAAGGTTTTTTGTTCTAGTTCTGTAAAAAATGCTATTGGTAATTTGATAGGGATTGCAATGAATCTGTAGATTGCTTTAGGTAGTATAGTCATTTTGACAATATTGATTCTTCCTATCCAAGAACATGGTATATCTCTCCATCTGTTGGTATTGTCTTTAATTTCATTCATCAGTGTCTTACACTTTTCTGCATACAGGTCTTTTGTCTCCCTAGGTAAGTTTAATCCTAGGTATTTTATTATTTTTGTTGCAGTGGTAAATGGGAGTGTTTCCTTAATTTCTCTTTCAGATTTTTCATCATTAGTGTATAGGAATGCAAGAGATTTCTATGCATTAATTTTGTATCCTGAAACTTTACCAAATTCATGGACTAGCTCTAGTAGTTTTCTGATGGCATCTTTAGGATTCTATATGTATAGTATCATGTGATCTGCAAACAGTGACAGTTTTACTTCTTCTTTTCCAATTTGTATTCCTAGTATTTCTTTTTCTTCTCTGGTTGCCGTCACTATGACTTCCAAGACTATGTTGAATAATAGTGGTGAGAGTGGACATCCTTGTCTTGTTCCTGATCTTAGAGGAAATGCTTTCAGTTTTTCACCATTGAGAATGATGTTTGCTGTGGGTTTGTTGTATATTGCCTTTCTTATGTTGAGGTAGGTTCCCTCTATGCCCACTTTCTGGAGAGATTTTTCATAAATGGGTGTTGAATTTTGTCAAAACATTTTTCTGCATCTATTGAAATGATTATGTGGTTTTTATTCTTCAATTTGTTAATATGGTGTATCACATTGATTGATTTGCTTATATTGAAGAATCCTTGCATCCCTGAGATAAATCCCACTTGATCATGGTGTATGATCCTTTTAATGTGTTGTTGGATTCTGTTTGCTAGTATTTTGTTGAGGATTTTTGCATCTATATTCATCAGCGTTATTGGTCTGTAATTTTCTTTTTTTGTAGTATCTTTGTCTGGTTTTGGTATCAGGGTGATGGTGGCCTCATAGAATGAGTTTGGGAGTGTTCCTTCCTCCGCAATTTTTTGGAAGAGTTTGAGAAGGATGGGTGTTAGCTGTTCTCTAAATGTTTGATAGAATTCACCTGTGAAGCCATCTGTTCCTGGACTTTTGTTTGTTGGAAGATTTTTAATCACAGTTTCAATTTCATTACTTGTGATTGGTCTGTTCATATTTTCTGTTTCTTCCTGGTTCAGTCTTGGAAGGTTATACCTTTCTAAGAACTTGTCCATTTCTTTCAGGTTGTCCATTTTATTGGCATAGAGTTGCTTGTAGTAGTCTCTTAGGATGCTTTGTATTTCTGCAGTGTCTGTTGTAACTTCTCCTTTTTCATTTCTAATTTTATTGATTTGAGTCCTCTCCCTCTTTTTCTTGATGAGTCTGGCTAATGGTTTATCAATTTTGTTTATCTTCTCAGAGAACCAGCTTTTAGTTTTATTGATCTTTGCTATTGTTTTCTCTGTTTCTATTTCATTTATTTCTGCTCTGATCTTTATGATTTCTTTCCTTCTACTAACTTCGGGTTTTCTTTGTTCTTCTTTCACTAGTTCCTTTAGTTGTAAGGTTAGATTATTTATTTGAGATATTTCTTGTTTCTTGAGGTAGGCTTGTATAGCTATAAACTTCCCTCTTAGAACTGCTTTTGCTGCATCCCATAGGTTTTGGATCGTCGTGTTTTCATTGTCATTTGTCTCTAGGTATTTTTTGATTTCCTCTTTGATTTCTTCAGTGATCTCTTGGTTATTTAGTAACGTATAGTTTAGCCTCCATGTGTTTGTGTTTTTTACGTTTTTTTCCCTGTAATTCATTTCTAACCTCATAGCGTTGTGGTCAGAAAAGATGCTTGACATGATTTCAGTTTTCTTAAATTTACTGAGGCTTGATTTGTGACCCAAGATGTGATCTATCCTGGAGAATGTTCCATGTGCACTTGAGAAGAAAGTGTAATCTGCTGTTTTTGGATGGAATGTCCTATAAATATCAATTAAATCTATCTGGTCTATTGTGTCATTTAAAGCTTCTGTTTACTTATTTATTTTCATTTTGAATGATCTGTCCATTGGTGTAAGTGAGGTGTTAAAGTTCCCCTCTATTATTGTGTTACTGTCGATTTCCTCTTTTATAGCTGTTAGCAGTTGCCCTATGTATTGAGGTGCTCCTATGTTGGGTGCATATATATTTATAATTGTTATATCTTCTTCTTGGATTGATCCCTTGATCAGTGTGTAGTGTCCTTCCTTGTCTCTTGTAACATTATTTATTTTAAAGTCTATTTTATCTGATATGAGTATTGCTACTCCAGCTTTCTTTTGATTTCCATTTGCATGGAATATCTTTTTCCATCCCCTCACTTTCAGTCTGTATGTGTCCCTAGGTCTGAAATGGGTCTCTTGTTTTTGTATCCATTCAGCAAACCCGTGTCTTTTGGTTGGAGCATTTAATCCATTCACGTTTAAGGTAATTATCGATATGCATGTTCCTATGACCATTTTCTTAATTGTTATGGGTTTGTTTTTGTAGGTCCGTTTCTTCTCTTGTGTTTCCCACTTAGAGAAGTTCCTTTAGCATTTGTTGTAGAGCTGGTTTGCTGGTGCTGACTTCTCTTAGCTTTTGCTTGTCTATAAAGCTTTTGATTCCTCCACTGAATCTGAATGAGATCCTTGCTGAGTAGAGTAATCTTGGTTGTAGGTTCTTCCCTTTCATCACTTTAAGTATATCATGCCACTCCCTTCTGGCTTGTAGAGTTTCTGCTGAGAAATCTGCTGTTAACCTTTTGGCAGTTCCCTTGTATGTTATTTGTCATTTTTCCATTGGTGCTTTCAATAATTTTTCTTCGTCTTTAATTTTTGCCAATTTGATTACTATGTGTCTCGTCATGTTTCTCCTTGGGTTTACCCTGTATGGGACTCTCTGCGCTTCCTGGACTTGGGTGGCTATTTCCTTTCCCATGTTAGGGAAGTTTTCAACTATAATCTCTTCAAATATTTTCTGTGGTCCTTTCTCTCTCTATTCTCCTTCTGGGACCCCTATAATGTGAATGTTGTTGCGTTTAGTATTGTCCCAGAGGTCTCTTATGCTGTCTTCATTTCTCTTCATTCTTTTTTCTTTGTTCTGTTCCACAGCAGTGAATTACACCATTCTGTCTTCCAGGTCACTTATCCGTTCTTCTGCCTCAGTTATTCTGCTATTGATTCCTTCTAGTGTAGTTTTCATTTCATTTATTGTATTGTTCATCTCTGTTTGTTTGTTCTTTAATTCTTCTAGGTCTTTGTTAAACATTTCTTGCATCTTCTCGATCTTTGCCTCCATTCTTTTTCTGAGGTCCTGGATCATCTTCACTATCATTATTCTGAATTCTTTTTCTGGAAGGTTGCATATACCCACTTCATTTAGTTGTTTTTCTGTGGTTTTATATTGTTCTGTCATCTGGTATGTAGCCCTCTGCCTTTTTATCTTGTCTATCTTTCTGTGAATGTGGTTTTTGTTCCACAGGCTGCAGGATTGTAGTTCTTCTTGCTTCTGCTGTCTGCCCTCTGGTGGATGTGGCTATCTAAGAGGCTTGTGCAAGTTTCCTGATGGTTGCATGTGTCTTTTTGAATTATGGTTTTCTCTGGGTATATACCCAGTAGTGGGATTTTTAGGTCATATGCTAGTTCTATTTTTAATTTCTCTTTTTTAAATTTTATTTATTTATTTATTGGCTGTGTTGGGTCTTCGTTTCTGTGTGAGGCTTCCTATAGTTGCAGCAAGCGGGTGCCACTCTTCATCGCGGTGCGCGGGCCTCTCACTATCGCGGCCTCTCTTGTTACGGAGCACAGGCTCCAGACGCGCAGGGTCAGTAATTGTGGCTCACGGGCCTAGTTGCTCCGCGGCATGTGGGATCTTCCCAGACCAGGGCTCGAACCTGTGTCCCCTGCGTTGGCAGGCAGATTCTCAACCACTGCGCCACCAGGGAAGCCCTATTTTGAATTTTTTAAGGAGTCTCCACATTGTTCTTGATAGTGGCTCTATCAATTTACATTCCCACCAACAATGCATGAGGGTTCCCTTTTCTCCACACCCTCTCCAGCATTTATTGTTTGTAGGTTTGTTGATGATGGCCATTCTGACCAGTGTGAGGTGATACCTCATTGTAGTTTTGATTTGCATTTCTCTAATAATTAGTGTTGTTGAGCATCGTTTCATGTGTTTGTTGGCTGTCCATATGGGTTCTTTGAAGAAATGTCTGTTTAGGTCTTCCGCCCATTTTTTGATTGGGTTGTTTGTTTTCTTTGATATTGAGCTACTTGAGCTGTTTGTATATTTTGGAGATTAATGCTTTATCAGTTGCTTCATTTGCAAATATTTTCTCCCATTCTGCGGGTTCTTTTCGTCTTGTTTATGTTTTTCTTTACTGTGCAAAAGCTTTTAAGTTTCATTAGGTCCCATTTGTTTATTTTTGTTTTTATTTCCATTTCTCTAGGAGCTGGGTCAAAAAGGGTCTTGCTGTGATTTATTTCATAGAGTGTTCTGCCTGTGTTTTCCTCTAAGAGTTTTATAGTGTCTGGCCTTACATTTAGGTCTTACTCCATTTTGAGTTTATTTTTGTGCATGGTGGTAGGGAGTGTTCTAATTTCATTCTTTTACGTGTAGCTGTCCAGTTTTCCCAGCACCACTTATTGAAGAGGCTGTCTTTTCTCCATTGTATATTCTTGCCTCCTTTATCAAAGATAAGGTGACCATATGTGTGCGGGTTTATCTCTGGGCTTTCTATCCTGTTCCATTGATCTGTATTTCTGTTTTTGTGCCAGTGCCATACTGTCTTGATTACTGTAGCTTTGTAGTATAGTCTGAAGACAGGAAGCCTGATTCCTCCAGCTCTGTTTTTCTTTCTCAAGATTGCTTTGGCTATTCGGGGTCTTTTTTGTTTCCATACAAATTGTGAAATTTTTTTTTCTAGTTCTGTGAAGAATGTCATTGGTAATTTGATAGGGATTGCACTGAATCTGTAGATTGCTTTGGGTAGTATAGTCATTTTCACAGTGTTGATTCTTCCAATCCAAGAACATGGTATATCTCTAAACCTTTAGCCAGACTCATCGAGAAAAAAAGGGAGAGGACTCAAATCAATAATATTAGAAATGTAAAAGGAGAAGTTACAACTGACACTGAAGAAATATAAAGAATCATAAAAGACTACCACAAGCAACTATATGCCAATAGACAACTGGGAGAAATGGACAAATTCTTAGAAAGGTACAACCTTCCAAGACTGTACCAGGAAGAAATAGAAGATATAAACAGACCAATCACAAGTAATGATATTGACACTGTTCTTAAAAATCTCCCAACAAACAAAAGTCGAGGACTAGATGGCTTCACAGGCAAATTCTATGAAATATTTAGAGAAGATCTAATACTTATCCTTCTCAATCTCTTCTAAAAAATTGCAGAGGGAGGAACACTCCCAAACTCATTCTACATGGCCACCATCACCCTGATACCAAAACCAAGCAAAGATACTACCAAAAAAAAAAAAAAGAAAACTACAGCCCAATATCACTGATGAACATAGATGCAAAAATCCTCAACAAAATACTAGCAAACAGAATCCAACAACACATTAAAAGGCTCATACACCATGGAACTTCCGTGGTGACCCAGTGATTAGGGATCTGCCTGCCGGTGCAGCAGACACGGGTTTGATCCCTTGTCCGGGAGGATCCCACATACCAAAGAGCAACTAAGCCTGTGCGCCACAGCTACTGAGCCTGTGCTCTAGAGCCCACAAGCCACAACTGCTGAGCCTGTGTGCCACAACTACTGAAGCCTGTGCACCTAGAACCCGTGCTCTGCAACAAGAGAAGCCACCACAATGAGATGCCTGTGCACCGCAATGAAGAGTAGCCTCCACTCACCGCAACTAGAGAAAGCCCGCGTGCAGCAACAAAGACCCAACGCAGCCAAAAATAAATAAATTTATTTAAAATAAGGGGCCATACACCATGATCAACTGGGGTTTATCCCAGGGATGCAAGGATTCTTCAATATACACAAATCAATCAATATGATACACAGTATTAACAAATTGAAGAATAAAAACCATATGATCATCTCAATAGATGCAGAAAAGCCTTTCAACAAAATTCAACACCCATTTATGATAAAAACTCTCCAGAAAGTGGGCATAGAGGGGAACCTACCACAACATAATAAAGGCCATATATGACAAACTCACAGCAAATATTATTCTCAATGGTGAAAAACTGAAAGCATTTCCTCTCAAATCAGGAACAAGACAAGGGTGCCCACTCTTGCCAGTGTTATTCAACATAGTTTTGGAAGTCCTAGTGACAGCAACCAGGGAAGAAAAATAAAAGGAATACAGATTTGAAAAGAAGAAGTAAAACTGTCACTGTTTGCAGATGCCATTGTACTATACATAGAAGATCCTAAAGATGCCACCAGAAAACTACTAGAGCCAATCAATGAATTTAGCAAAGTTGCAGGAAACAAAATTAATGCACAGAAATCTCTTGCATTCCTATACCCTAACAATGAAAGATCATAAAGAGAAATTAAGGAAACAATCCCATTTACCAGTGCAACAAAAGAGTAAAATACCTAGAAATAAACCTTCCTAAGGGGGCAAAAGACCTGTACGCAGAAAACTATAAGATACTGATGAAAGAAATCAAAGATGACACAAACAGATGGAGAGGTATACCATGTTCTTGGATTGGAAGAATCAATATTGTGAAAATGACTATACTACCCAAAGCAATCTACAGATTCAATGCAATCCCTATCAAATTACCAATGACATTTTTTACAGAACTAGAACAAAAAATCTTAAAATTTGTATGGACACACAAAAGACCCCGAATAGCCAAAGCAATCTTGAGGGAAAAGAACGGAGCTGGAGGAATCATACTCTCTGACTTTAGACTATACTACAAAGCTACATTAATCAAGACAATATGGTACTGGCACAAAGATAGAAATATAGATCAATGGAACAGGATAGAAAGCCCAGAGATAAACCCACACACATATGGTCACCTTATCTTTGACAAAGGAGGCAAGAATATACAATGGAGAAAAGACAGCCTCTTCAATAAGTGGTGCTGGGAAAACTGGACAGCTACATGTAAAAGAATGAAATAAGAAAAGGGACTTTTATCCTAAGAACTGTGGGAAGTCATGGAGGAATTTTATAGAGAACTCTTCCTCTTATAATCATATTTGTGTTTGGAAAAGGTAACTCTAGTGCCAGTGAGGAGAATGGATTGGAGAGTGCATGAGTGGTTACAGGACACCAGCTAGGAGGCTTCTGGACTAGCCTAGTTAAGAGGGGATGGTGGCTTTGCCTGGGGTGGCGGCAATTAAGATGGAAATAAAAATAACCATTCTGGGCTGAAGCTGAGGGGGATACTGAAGAAGCAGGGGGCAAAGGAAGACAGACACCAGCTTTGCATTCACTGAAACCCAAGTTAAAGCTGTACAAGGGATGGTGGTCAGAGTCCAGACAGATCAGATTTTTCCCCAAATTCATTATTTGCTGCTATTTAAAATAAACTTTTGTCATATGAAACAAAGTATATTTAGGTTTTCTTTATTCTTCTCTAGTAAAATTTGAAACATCAAGTTGATCCTGTTAAATTCTTAATAACTTATTTTATCTCTCTATTAAAAAGCCATCTTTTAAATATTTTAGGTAAAATATTTATTTACTAGAGATAGTATTTTCCTAATCCACAACTATTTCATTAAATATCAATAGCTTTAAAATGCTCAAAAATCTAAGATCTGTCTGACAAATAATATACTTTATTTAATAAGTGTACTAATTTCATTTCAAATTATTAAGGTGTGGGGGAGAAATTTTAGTTAGGCTGAGAAGCTCTGGGTTTATTTTTAGATGTGATCTCCTCCGGCTCAAGTCAGACAGAATTGATCTGTCATCAAGCTATGAGGCAGGATGGATTCTGTGCCTTGTTTCCTGTGTAGTGTGAATGTGTGTGAACATGTCTGTATGTTTTAATTTTTGTGTGTGCATGTGGTGTATATGTGAGCATAGAGTGTGGCTTGTCATAAAAGAAAAGTGTGTTTCACCAACAGGTAGCCTAATGTTGAGTACGCATGTATGTCTCAGTGACCAGGAGTTGTAATAAGTTATTGTCTTTGTGGCATAAGTATTTTCCCACCTTGACCCCATGCCACCTAACATCCCTCTTCAGTCTCTATCTCAGTACCAGAAATGTCTTTGTGTTAAATAGAAATACAGCTGAGTCTTGAACAACATGGGTTTGAACTATACTTTAACATGGTCCACTTATATGCAGATTTTTTTCAACACGTATTACTACGTTTATAGTCTGCAGTTGGTTGAATCCACAGACGCAGAACAGCGGGTAAGGAGGGCCTACTATGAAGGTATAGGCAGATTTTTGACTGTGCGGGGTTGGTTCCCCTAACCCCTGCGTTGTTCAAGGGTCAACTGTACTCCTTAGAGTGGTGTCCCAGGAATTTTGGGAAAGCTCTTAAATGCTCAATGGGATTGTAATTACCAGATCTTCTGTACTTGCCATTGATGGGGACTAAATCACAGGAACCATGAAAGTTTTGAGGTTTCATGTCAAAATCATAAATTTGGGACCCATGGTACTTCTGAGAACTACATTGAATAAATACAGGGAAGTGGACATTTCTGAATGGATAATGATTGTGGGAATAGATAACCCAGAATAAACTTAGGTAATTTCACAAAATTGCTGGGGCCACCCTGCCACCTATCTCGATAGTCTTCCCACAACTTATCATGACTCACCCTTTTAGAAACAGATCTATGATCCTTCAGAGGGCAGTGGTTCTCACAGTATGGTCTCCAGCAGCATAAGCATCACAAGGGAACAATATTCACCCCCCACATTTATAAGTAAAATATACTTTACTGGATATTTTAAGGAAATAAGAGGAAGGGTGCACTGAGTGCACACTCAGTCTACCATCTCTGGAAGTTCTATGCTACTATTGCTTTCCTTGTCTCCTCCCTCTAGGGCTGTCCTGGGAGTTTCAAGTCCTCTTCCTTTATGAGCTAAATGTTACCCTCACTTGGCATCAGGCACTCAGAGTTTCACTGTCTACACTTAACCCCTAGCAAAAATGATCAAGTAAATCAGTCTCCCACCAAGAGGGAAGCTGTGATTGTAGATGCCTGTGTCAGAACATAGAAGGCAAAGGAATTTGGGTCCATACCTAGAAGTAATATGGAGCCAGTATAGGCCCTTGAGCAGAAGAGTGACATGACATTAACTCTGGGTAATTCTTATGAATTACATCCTATATAGCAGACATTTTCATGTACACAATTTATACCCCCAACTACCCTGTGGGTGAGAGCTTAACTGTGTTTCAAAGATAAGAGAACTGAGGCTCAGAGGGGCTGAGTGATGACTTTCCCAGGGTCATAAAGTAGTGAATGATAGAACTAAGATCCATGCCAGATCCCCACATCCAAGGCCGTTGCCCTTTAAGGAAAAATAAATTAGGCAGTCGTGTGTGAAGAGGCATCATTTTCGGAAAAGAAAGTTATTGGTCTTGAGGTGGCCCTCTCTTTTATGGAAGGTGGGAGAAAATTGTGGGGGGTTGGGGTAAAACTCTCAGTAGATGAAAACTCCACACAGCAAATACTCAGAAATACTCCAGGCTCCCAGTCTACTCTGAATCAACTGAGCACTGAGAGGTACCCAAAGCAGAGAGCAGTCTGTGAGTCTTTCTAAACTTTCACAGCATCACCCTTCTCTGGGCTGTGCATTGTGTCCCAGAGAAATCACAGCAGGGGCAGGCATGGTGGGAAATGGATATTTCCTGCCTGAATGTGAGCCAGTGCTGCCTTGTCACTCCAGTCAGTTCCTATTGAATTTCTCGGCTGAGTTTATGTCCACTTTGAGGTTTCTTGATTTCCTGCTGGGCCTCTAATGGACATGTGAACCCAGAGTACAATTATGAAGCCAGGGAAAGGTGAGGCAAGGGGAACAAACTGAAAAAGAAGGACGAAAGGAAAGGAATCCATACACAAAATCTGTAACTGTTCAGTAACCTGATCCAGGAGTTTATAGGGTCACACAGCAGGGAGCCATCTCTGGCAGGCAGACATTTCTGTGGGACTCTGTGCAGGCCCCACATCAATATGATTACAAGAAAGTGTTGGCAGCCCCAGCAGGTCAGGCTGCCATTTTGATTCTGTGAAGGTAGGAACCACTCAAAGAGGATGTTGGGCACTGTCTTTGTATGCTCTCTAGTCAAGCATGGCTTTTGTTGACAGTTCCATGAGGGTTCTTTTCTTCAGTGTTCGCAGAGGCACTGCACACTCATCATTCCTTGTTTACGTGGAATAGATTGCTTTTTCTGTCAGCTGAATTTCTCTGCTGGAGATGAGAAATGGCCCTTGCCGCTTATACTGTTTTATATGAGACAGGTGCTAAGAATGGAGAATATTAGATCCTATTTGAGTTTCAAGAATAGAATTAGGATATTCATAGAAGCAATACAAATAACTGTATTCACATGATTAGTTTTAAATATATTTCTCATTTACCAATGCATTTTTATGAGCCAGGCACTGGGATAAATTATTTTTATGTATTATCATTAATCCTAACCATGTACTTTTAAGTAAATGTTATGTTTTCCAGTAAAAGAATTTGAGAATTAGAGAGCTGAGGTTACTTGTCTAAGATCATACAGTTCACACATTGTAAAATTGGGATTAGGATTCTAGTTTATCTGTCTCTGAAATGTTAACACTATCTACTGCACCACTGTACACTGAAATCTCAATCAACAAAATATTCAGAGGTTGGTGTCACAGTGAGGGCTTTACTTGGAGCCAGAAAAACTGAATGTATGCTATATGCTCCCAATAATAAATCGAAAGTTTGCTTTTGTTTTTGTTTTTCCATAATTGACATGTCTGATTCTTTTTCCTCAGAAAAGGCATACGTAACAAAACACTATATAGTTTTCTTATAATATGAATTAATATAAATTATAATCAGGTTTTATTTTTCCATATTTTACTCCTTGTCCATAAAGTACAAAAAGCTCTATCAATCCTTCTCAGAAGGATAGTTTCTTTCTAAGAGAGGTGCCAGGCAAGGAAGTAATACAACATGAGTGGAAATGGGATAGTCTTGGCCTTCATAGTATAGAAGCAAAATGGCGTCATTTCAAGGATCAGAGCATTTCTTGTTACATTTCAGTGGAAGAAAAGGTCATAAGAGTGATACGGGACACAACAAATTGGAAACACACAGGGCATCAAGAGGCCAGCGATCTAGCCCTAAATCTTCTACTATCTCACGGAGGGACCCAGTGAGGAAGGTTTCTTCCCTTTGGGTCTCAGTGGAGTCACATGTAGAAGGAATAGTTTGTTTTATTCACATTTACATCTACTTAAATTTCAGGCAAATTACTAGCAAACTTAAAACCTTATTTGAAAAAGGATAAGTATAATTATATATGAAAATAAATGTAAAACAAAAATTATTCAAACCCTCTATGAATTCTCATTTTGTTTGCAGGGATTACCATTTGGTATAGGAATTCTGGGACAAAATTAATAGTAAAGAAAGAAATACCATTAATACCCTCAGCTCTGAAATGGAATGGGCTACTTCAGGCAGTAAATTCTTAAATGATCAGTTAACATAGGTTTCTCTTTGAAATATAGCCTGACTACTACAGAGTTAAAATTGTTTTAATAAACTTTATTCTGAACACCAGAATACTAATAAAGATAAGAGACACTAAGTTGAAGCCCAGTTAATTACAATGACCACAGAATTTTAACAGCAGTGTTATTGCTTGGGATGCTATGATCCCACAGCATAATAAAACCAGATATTAAGGGTGTCAGACAGCAGGAAGACCAGGAGAATATGAACTGGATCCCACAAAGTTCTGTTAAGACAGATAATATGTAGATAAACACGACTATTTTTATCTTAAAGGCAAAAATCAATTATATTATCAGCTGTGTATAAAACAAAAACTCTTTGAATAGTTGAAGATTAAGAGAAACAAATTCCTACACCCCAGGCACTCAGTAACCATGGTAGTCTCAGATCATGCAGCTGTAGTGGAAGAATAGGAATCATTTTGGATTAAGTTAGGACAAAGCCCCTATCCTTGAACAGACACCAAAGTTTTATTAAGGGCATTGAGGCACAGCACTTGGGCAAGATTAGCAGCAAAAAATATCCACTCATAGAAGTCAGTGCCCAAAGTTACAAGACATGGTGTTAGAAAACTAAAATTTGTAATACGAGGATTGATAGGAAAGCAAATTGTGCAACACTTTCAAGTGTTACCTCATAGTCCTTTGAAAAGTTGAGGATAAGAAAACCTGTGATGGGACTTCCCTGGTGGCGCAGTGGTTAAGAATCCGCCTGCCAATGTAGGGGACACAGGTTCGAGCCCTGGTCCAGGAAGATCCCACATGCCGCAGAGCAACTATGCCCGTGCGTTGCAACTACTGACGCCCGCGCTCTAGGACCCACATGCCACAACTACTGAGCCT
Organism: Balaenoptera borealis; assembly: GCF_965194805.1. Taxonomy (NCBI): domain Eukaryota; kingdom Metazoa; phylum Chordata; class Mammalia; order Artiodactyla; family Balaenopteridae; genus Balaenoptera; species Balaenoptera borealis. The sequence goes on along the minus strand of NC_138874.1, from coordinate 96,869,931 downwards.
GCGTGCTGCAACTACTGAAGCCCGCATACCTAGAGACCGTGCACTGCAACAAAAGAAGCCACCACAATGAGAAACCCACGCACTGCAACAAAGAGTAGCCCCCATTCGCTGCAACTAGAGAAAGCCTGTGCGCAGCAACAAAGACCCAACGCAGCCAAAAATAAATTTAAAAAAAAAAAACCTGTGACCTGACAGTTACATTTTGTCTTTGCACACAAAGACATCTGTAAGAACGTTCAATATTGTTTTTTAAAAAATGCAGCAATCTAGATTCTAATCAATGGTAGAATGGATAAATCAATTGTATTATGGTCGGACAGTGGAACACTATTCAGAAGCGAAAACAAGTAAAGTAGAAGAGCACTGTCTAGGTTGAATTCCCTAGAAAATAGACTCCAAGTCACATATTTCACACTGGAAGTTTAGTGGGGATTGCTCTTGGGAACAACATCCGTTAGGGAATACATGAAGCAGAACTGGGCAGAAAATGTTTCTGCTGTGTTACAGTCATAACAAAGACTTCAGTTAATGACATGTGGAGCTCTAACATGGGGACAATTTTCAAAGTCATCCAAAATCCAGGTAAGGGGGCCAGACCTTTGTAACTTAATTGATGAATTATTGGATAGTTGCTCCTGGGGAAGTGTAACCTGGGGCAAGGCAGATACCTTTGGCTAAGGTCATTTCCTGGAGAAGTCAATCCCTGGAGAAGGTCTCTCAACTGAGAGCAACTGAGGGAATGAATGGCTCAATTCTGAGACTTATGAAAGAAAATCTGAGAAGCATACCAGAGCATCCAGAATAAACATGCATCAACACGATTTTATTTCCTAACATAATGTTGAAGCAAAAAGCAAGTTGCATAAGAATACAGAAAAACACAATGCAGTAACTGTATAACATTTTACAACATGAAAAAACGATGTATGTTATTAGACATCCATAAATAAGAAATAAACATATAAAAATATGAATAGTAATGAGAACATCAAGTTCAATATAATAGTTACTTCTGAGTACAAATGGAGTTGTATGTAGATTTTCACTATCTAGGTGTCTAGATGTATTTAGTAACTCATACTATTCTTTACAAATGTTTATACCTTTGACATATTTCATTGGGAAACATTAAAAGCTTAATCTGAAAAAATAAAATTATGATTTCTCATAAACTCATTTTTTCATCCACTCATTGTGTGTGTGCGTGTGTGTATATATATATAAAACATTTTTTTTAAACAGAGCTTAAAGTCTAAAATCAACCTCTTAAATGCTAAGAGAAACAAGAGAAGTACAGGTATGGCCCTTGCTCTCAAAGGTCTTTCTCTAGTTGGGAATACAAGACCCACAGGAAAATTAAGATAATAATGTAAGATTTATGTAGGGGAACCTGTATATAAAGTGAAGATGTAGTTTAAACAGTAGCACATAATATAGGCTGTCTCTCAAGGACCCGGATAAAGATAAAAGGAAGCATGAGTGAGAAGCTAGAACATAGGAAGAATAAAACCCTCACTGAGTCCTTCACTTTCCTTTCCAGGATGCAGAGGAATCTATTAACGTGACAACTGCTGCTATTTGAGACTGTTATTTCAAATGTTTCTTACAAGAGCATAAAATCCTACACCAAGAGTGATTTCTATTATAGTTTGTCCTTTGTGTAAGTATCACAACTCTTTTAGAGGCATATCAGTGATAGGAGCTGTATTAATCAGTCATTATGATATCTTGTGTTAGGTAATACTTGTAGCTGTCTTTCTACCTTGAGAACTTTTTCTTTAAGAGCATATGGAGTATACCAGAAAACATCTTCCTTGCTAGAGGAGAACCAAGTGATTTACTGTAGGAGGGTTCTGAGTCCTTGACAATCATTTCTGAATGATTGTATAGACAGGAATTACTTCCCACTTAAGGGAATGGCTAGAACACCAGGGAGGACCTATCAGTACTGATATCCCTTAGCATCAACTCTCAGAAGTGAGGGCTGCGTCATAATGTCTCTGGCCGCCTTTAAGAATTGTTGTGTCATTGTCCTCCATGAGTCTCCCTAAGCCCCATGATTCATTGTAGTTGTTATTGTTTCATTGTTTATGTAGGATATGCATTGGATAATTTTAGAGGTAACAATCTCCAAAATGACTTCCATTCATGTGAAGGTGATGGGAGGGCTTATTTTTTCCTCTGTCTGCAAATAGTGTAGTTTGAAATTCAAAGGAGAATTCAATGTTATGATATTTCAACGTTCTAATAATTCTTTGAAAAATGATGCCACTGAACATATCGAAGTTATCTCATTAAGCCTCCCATATTTGTGATAGCTTCAAACCCAGCTATTCACTCTGCTTTCATTTTTACTTCATGAGAAGCTATTTAATTTTGAGTTATATTTCACATGTTTTTACATTTTTATTTTTATTTTATGACATCCTCATAAATTAGTGATGTTTCATAAGGAAACTGAGGTCTAGAGAGATTGCCTCAGGTCACATGGTGGCCATCGCAAAACTAAATTTAGAACCAGAAAACCTCATTTGAAACCCTCTTTACCAGCTTTTTAATCTACCTAGTGACCAATCATTCAGTATTACATTGAAATATGAACCAAGAGGTGATGTCAGCAAGATGGAGGAATGTGAGCTACCATCATCTCCCAATGGAAGCCTCAATTTTGACAACAACCCATGAACAAGAAGAGTACTTCTGTGGGAGTCTGGTAGTCCAGCAGGGAAGTTCCAGCACACCATTGGAGAAAAAAAAAAAAAAATTGAGAATACATGCATCAAAGAGGGTAAGAAGAACAGTTTTACTTTACCTTTTACTTTACTCCTTCTCCAACGTGGCACAAAGAAGTGCCTAGAGACGCCTTCTCAGCCTGTAACTTCTCCCACGAGGGAAAGAGAGGGTGTAGGGTGAACGAGTACCTGGCTGCCCTGGCCGTTCCAGACACTGTCCAAGATGCCACTTCTTTATTACCTCACCCGGATTACTGAGGAGATCAGCACAGCTGAGTCATTGGGAGGGTCTGAGACCACGGAAGAGAAGATGCACACCCTCCCAATCACACCGTGGACTCCAGTGGGAAGCCTGCCCATGAGCTGCTTGGGATATCTCGATTGTGGACCCCTCCCAAATGATGCATGGGCATGTCAAATGCTTTGTTTGCCTCACCTTCTCTCTTCCCAAGGCCGGATCCCAAGCACACCCCTGCAGAGAGTGAGAACAGGTGCCTCAGACAGCTTGCCTCTGTGGGACTGGGGGAAGGTACACAAACTTGAGCATATCACAGCACCACCCTAGAAAAAGAAATAAGAGATTCTAAGCACACATCCTTCTTGCTTTGCAGGATAGAGAGAAGGTATACAATCTTAAGAAAAAAATCCCTCATGAGGTGTGGAATGAGCACATTGATAGAAAGATTTATGAGAACCTCAGATCCCTATCCAGTCTGCTGGTGAAGGTGTTTCTTTCCCAAAAATAATTCGTAGAGACTGAAGGAGATGACTGCTTCTTCAACTGCAAAGGCAGCAATTCAAGACTTCAAGGAACATGAAAAGTCAAAGAACCATGACACAAAAGGAACAAAATGATGTTCCTGTAACCAATCTGAAAAAATGGAAATCTGCAATTTGCCTAACAAAGAATTCAAAATAATTGTTTTAAGGAAGCTCAGAGAGCTACAAGAGAACACAGATAGAAACTCAACAAAATCAAAGAAGAAATACATGAACAAAATGAGAAGTTAAATAAAAAGATAGAAATCATTAAAAAAAATCAGAAATTCTGGAGCTTAGAATACAATGAATAAAATTAAAAATTCAATAGAGAGAACATTAACAGTAGATTGGATCAAAAGAAAGAATCTGTGAACTCAAAGATGAGTCATCTGAAATTATACACATGTAGGAGAAAAAAAAAGGAATGAAGAGATCCTAGGGGATTTATGAGACCCTTTCAACAGAGCTAACATTCTTTTTATGGTAGTCGCCAGAAGACAAGTGAGAGAAAGAGGCAGAAAGCCTGTTTAAAGAAATAATGGCTTAACCCTTCCCCCTCCCTGTGTCCTCAAGTCCATTCTCTAGTAGGTAAGCTGGGACAAAGTGAGAGAGTGGCATGGACATATATACACTACCAAATGTAAAATAGATAGCTAGTGGGAAGCAGCCGCATAGCACAGGGAGATCAGCTCAGTGCTTTGTGACCACCTAGAGGGGTGGGATAGGGAGGGTGGGAGGGAGGGAGACACAAGAGGGAAGAGATATGGGGATATATGTATATGCATAGCTGATTCACTTTGTTGTAAAGCAGAAACTAGCACACCATTGTAAAGCAATTATACTCTAATAAAGATGTTAAAAAAAATAAAAAGAAATAACGGCTGGGAATTCCCTGGCAGTCCAGTGGTTAGGACTCCGACCTTTCACTGCTGAGGGCCTGGGTTCAATCTCTGGTTGGGGAACTAAGATCCCACAAGCCATGCGGTACAGCAAAAAAAAAAAAAAAAAAGGAAAATTTCCCAAATCTGGTGAGATATATGTACATCCTGGTCCATGAAGATCAAAAGTCTACAAAGAGGTTCAACCCAAAAAAGACTTCACCTAGACATATTAAAATCAAACTGTCGAAAGACAAAAAAAGAAAGATTTTTGAAAACAGCAAGAGAAACATTTCCAAACTCAGTTTATGAGGCAACCATTACCCAGATACTAAAGCTGGACAAGGACACTACAAGAAAACTGCAGGCAAATATCTCTGATGAACATAAATGCAAAAGTAATCAAACAAAGCACAGGCAACAAAGGCAAAAATAAACAAGTGGGACTACATCAAACTAAAAAAAATTACAGTAAGGGAAACAATAAAATGAAAAGGCAACCTACAAAATGGGAAAAATATGTGCAAACCATGTATTTGATAAAGTGTTAATATCCAAAATATATAAAGAACTTATACTACTCAATAGCAAAAAAACACAAATAATTAAATGATCAGAAAAAGTTTAGAGTAAGAGATCCCTAAGGTCCCATTCTCCTTTCACAGCCTATGAACATGGGAAGCATAATTTATCAGCAACACACATATTGTTAAATAATGTACATGGGCGAGGATAATCATGTTAGCAGTGTTAAGCTGTTCCTATGTATCCCAGATGTCTAATAGGTATTTAACAAAAAACTAGTGTTATTGTTGCCATAATCTCTTTTGATTTTCCTGTCTGCTGTTTAGTGATGATGGACATCTTTTAAAATATGAAAAAAAGTCATATGTATTGCACATTACTCTCTATTTGGTTTTAATGCATGAGTATATTTTATCATTAGCATTACACAAACTTAAAAAATGGCTGCATGTTTTTCAGATATATTTGGGTAAATGTTGTCCAATAACAATAAACACTCCATTGGATAAATCACTCCATTTCTCTATGCTTAAATTTCCCATTTTACATATTAATAGGGTTGGCTTAGACAAGTGTTTTCCAATATATGTTTGTCAAGATACACATCTATTAAAGAGTCTATTAGATCAGTTTATCTGAGGGCTGTTATTAATGGTTGTCAGCCAAAGATAAAGGACTCCCTAAACAAATAAGCCTGGGATAAGCTCAATGAAATAATGTGAAGTACATGTCTGTTGAGCCAGAAAATAAGGACTGTGGCTTTCCTTACTGGGGGTAAGCTCCTTACTGCATGCAGGATTCATCAGCTATAAATTTCTGTTAAGAAATATTTCCATATAGATCTTGCTTACCCCCTTTCTAGGGAAATAATAGCCCTTTTTTCTCATCTCTAAATGTCATCTGTGCTGCATTTAGTCATTCTGATTTTTGACTAGAGGAGAAAGAGTGTTGCTCCTGAAGCACTTGAGCTTGTATTTTGGGGCAGGTTTGTGTCACTATGAAAGCTCATACTGTAAGAGGAAGAACTACACTAACTACATTAGCTTCACAATAACAGATTGCAGCTGCTTTATGACTGTGCATTTTACACTTAGGGAAAACCAGGTAATACAGTCCAGCATGTATTGGATTTACCTTACAAAAGATTAACTCTTTCTCCTAGAGCTTAGAAAGTTAGTTAAATTTTTTATATGTGTATATACTCTTATGACATATATCAATACATCAGACATGTAATGAAGATCCAGACACCTGCATGCACATGTAAGTGCAGAGCTCATGGATTTTTCCCAAACTGAACACACCCATGCAATCAACACCCAGGTTAAGAAACAGACCTTCACCAGCACCAGCATCCTTTCCCTTGTGTTCTTTTCCACAGTGGTCCCTATTGGATAAATACTAACCTCATTGTTGACAACATGGATTAGTTTTGACTGCTTTTGAAATTTACATGAGTACAATTATGCAGTGTGTGCTCTTTTGTGTGATTTCTTTTGTTCAACTGTTTGTTCGTGCAGTTCATCAATATTGTTGTGTGTATGTCTCTACTTACACATTCAGATATGGATTAGCAATTGGGGAGTTTCCATTTTGGGGCTATTACAAGTAATGCTGCTATGTACATTCTAGCATTCCATATATTACCTTAAATTGTTAATTGGTCACATTTGTCATTTTCTCTTTTCAGTGTTTCAGTGGTGCTCAGCTGTAATCACCCAGTTCTAAGACCCTTATACTTACTATTATCCCCATACCTGTCAAATTCTGGAGGTACTGCACAGCTCCTCCCATCAGTATCCTGCCCTAGTTCGGCAGAGATAAAAGCCTTAGCCATTTTAATGCTACTGCATGCCAATGGTTACCAACATTCCACTTTCCACTAGTAAGGGGTTCCTTGTTTCCAGCTAGCCAATAAGTACTCCAAATCCAGAATCCTTTTCTTAGAAGTACCAGCTGTCCTAGGTCAGACTTTCTAAAAGGAGCCTCCAAATTTAGAGTACATATTCAAATGGTTTATTAAGTAAACATTCCCAGTCGAAACTAGTAAGTGAGTGGGGAAAGTACATTAATGGAAGAGAAGCCAGGCTAGAACTCAGTTTCAGTTGAAGCCCCATCCTCCATCTGATTTCATGAGAAGCATTAGAATCTAAACAACTCAGAATTTGTCCTATGTTGATAAAAGAAGGTTGAGCTTTTGTATTATTTGCCAAGTATTTACTGGTTGTGAGCTGCTGTGGAACAGGGTGAGTGGTATGACTCACAGAAATCTCTAGAACTTCAGAAAAACTAAGTGCCCCTGGTAGCCTAAAGGCATACTCTAAAGAAAGTTGTTGGTGGAAGCCCTCAACAGGAAAGCTAATAGAAGCTGGAATATGGTTGCAGAGGAGCAGTAAAGAGGGTCAAAGTGAACCTGGGAAGAGAACCAACAGCATCTGCTGTACTTCTGTATTTTTCTGGCACCCAGAGAGCACTATAGTACCATAGTATCATGTTAATACTAATGCCTGGGAATTTGCCTGGCATTAAATATTTTTTACATCCATTGTCTTCTACATTTACAGTATCTAAGTAGGATAGGCAGAAGAGAGATTATCTCTTCTGATTGATGAAGAAACAGTTACAAGGTCATTAAATTAGTTAAGTGCCACAGGTAGGGCCAAAGCCAAATTGTCTGACTCCTTGCCCAAGTCTCTGGTTCTCCCATTAACAGGCACACCTTATTAAATTGTTGAGCATCCCCCAAACTTGTTGTTCACCTGTCCAAAGCAGCTTTCTTATGTGTGTCATTTTTGCTGCCATAAGTCAATTTTCAACAGAATCAATGTTCTGTAGTGCATAAAATATCAAATATTAGTGCGATCAACAATATAAGAAGACACAGGTGACACAGAAGAGGACGAGAGCAACTTCTTTGTCTATAATGGGCTTATGATCTGTTATGTGTCAAATTGTGTCCTAAAACTGATATGTTGAAGATCTAACCCCCATTACCTGTGAATGTGACCTTATTTGGAAATAGGGTCTTTGTAGATTTAATCAAGTTAAGATAAGGTCATTAGGGAGGGTCTTCATCCAATATGACTGGTGTCCCTATAAGAAGACAGCTTTGAAGAGACACAGACACAGGGAGAATTCCATGTGATGACACAGGCAGAGAGATTGAAGAGTCGCAGCTATAAGTCAAGGAGCAACAAGATGGGTGTCCTCCACTAGAAGCCAGGAAGAAACAAGGAAGTATGCTCCCTCTACAGGACTGAGGGAGCATGGCCCTGCTGTCACCTTGATTTCAGACTCGTAGCCACCAGAAATTTGAGATGATAAATGTCTATTGTTCTAAACCTCACACATTGTGGCTTTTTGTTTTGGCAGCCATAGGAAACTAACACATGATCTATGTGGAAAGACAAGAATACCAGACATGATAAGACTCAGCATATGGCTGATAAATGTAAAGAGACAACATTGAAAGACTTACTTTAGAATCTTGAATCTGGGAGGTCTAGGTTTTAACTTTGTATAAAATCATTTGACCTCCCTGAATCTTAAGCTGTCTTGTTCCTTCCTCAGACCTAGCACCAAATCAAGTAAAGGAGCAGTGAGGCAATGAACAGTGAACAGTACTACCTGTCTAATTTCTGTTTTAACTTGAGGGGAGAGATTTACACTATTACTTTTTAATGCTGGTGTAAGAGCAAGAGTCTCTATATAATTTCTTCAAAAATATTTCAAAAGCAGTCAAAGATACAAAAAGCTCTCTGGAGTTGGGCTGCATTTAACTTCTCTTTGCAAATTTCCGGGGACTTACAGGCATGTGGTTTGTTTGGGTTCCTTGTTTAACTGACAAACATTCATATACCTGTGCCATATCGAAGAGAACACAGAGATAAAATGACAGGGGGATATTGTTATGTTGTTTGGACGATGGCAACTCCTCAGCAAAAAGCCAAACCAGGTAAGGAGATTAAAACCTGTGCAGAATTGTTGGAAATCACTTAGGTCACTGAAATACTGCACCAAGTTACTGTGCATAAAAGAGAGATGTTTGGAACACAAGCCCTCCCAGAGAGTGAAAAGTTCTAAATATATTCACAGCTGTCTCCCCTGAGGGTTAGGTTTTGCTCCAGGGCCAGTTTGAGAGTCTTATTTCAAATAAAAGCTTTTACTCAGTCTGTAATTAATTGAGATTCCAGCAGGTAGAACTAATTGAGTGAAATTGCTTCCTGCAATAATATATGATTCATTCATTTATACCTCTGAGATATTTAGAGGAAATTATCCATGGGCTTGTATCATTAGTTTAAAAGCTGCTGCAGTTGTGTTTTGTTTGTTTGTTTTCATCAGTGTAACTTTAAATCATGTTAGAGTATTCGTGGGAAAATATTTTTTCAATGCATCTCTTTCCGTATTGCTGAAATTGGGACATCAGAGATTTATTTTTCATTTGTAGCCAATTGCATGGATAAGCTTGAGAAGAGCTAGCATTCTCCTACAAATATAATAAGCTGTAATTCCCCCTTGTTAAGCCCTTTATTAGAAAGACTTCGTGTCATCTGTGTATAGTGAGAGTGAAAAAGGTACCAAGTTCCATTCTTGAAAGCTGCTCTATAATTGGTCACTTGGTTATATAAACTAAGGTTTGAGTTTCCTGTGGAATTTGATCTACCATTCTAAATTCCAGATGTAACTCAAATTATCCTCTGAGTTGCATATGAAATTGATTTTGCTAATAGAACAAAAATAGAAAACCATATTCATGAAGGAAACATTAAAACACTGAGGAAATAAGCGATGGGGACTTTATGCCTTCATAGCATGTCATATGGGTTTTCCTGTTGAGAGAATTTTAAATGTCTAAAAGAAGCAAGTAAATAAATGTCTAAATAAATAAATACCCCAAAGAAGTAAATGGATGAACTTTGAAAGAAAACTTAGTTGGAGCTTGTTAAGTAAGCTTTTGCTTCAGATAAACAAAAGCATTTTTAGTTTATATTCTGTTTGTTTGCTTTATTTTGTTTTGCTTTTTTTTAAGAGATGAATGATTGTTGGTCTGCATGGGGGAACGTGGACTTTTTCTTCCATAGGTTATTGCTATAACATTAAACATACAACGTTTGTCTATGGTAAGCAGTATATAGTTAATTTTTGCTTTTAAGTAGTCTGAAAATCTAAAAACTTTCACCTGGAATAATTCACCCAATTACAATTAATGTTATTAATGATATAGTAGGTTTGTAGCTCTCATCTTTATTTTCCATTTGTCTTATGTTTTCTGATCCTCTTTTTGTTACTCTTTCTTTTCTTCATTTGAATTAATCTATTTGAATTCATCTGCTTTATTCTATTAATGTGTTAATTAAACTTTTATAAATTTTATTGGCTATATTAGAAATGACAGAATGCATCCTAGCATCCTAGACTGATTACAACCTAATGAAAATCATTACTTTTACCATTTGTTCTTCCCATTAAACTTTAAAATTTTAAAACAGTATGTACCTCCTCCTCCTTTTTAAATTGTTTTTCACTCTGTTTCTAAGTTAGAAATTATTTTCTTTCACTACTATTTTTTTACTATTTTCTTACCCTGACTATATGTATTTGGAAATTAACTCAGTTGTATTTTTGTTCCTTTAAAGATAGTATCTGTTATTGATCTTGCATTGCTTTTAATATTATTTCTTTCTCTTTGGTTATCAGCATTGTTTGCATGATATGCCAAAGTGTGCACTGTGTGTGCGTGTGTGTGTGTGTGTGTGTGTGTGTGTGTGTGTGTGTCCTGCTTAATGCTTAGTGTTTGATGAGCTCCTTTTGTTTGTAGATTTATAGCTTTTAGCAGTTTTAATAATTTCTCTAACATTCTGTCTTCAAATACCATGTCCTATTCTCTCTTCTCCATCTGTGACTCCACTTATAAATTTTTGTTATAGCCCAAATCTGATCGACTTTCATCTCATATATTTTATTATTCACTATATAACTCTTTATGGGAAATTTTGTTGGAATTGGCTGATTTTGTGTTCATGAGTTCTTTATTCAGTTAGCTAATAATCTAGTGACTGAAAATTGTCCCTTCTTTTTTCCCACTCCACTTGAAGTATAACTTATATACAATAATATTCAACAATCTAAAGTGTGTAATTCAATGGTTTTTAATAAATACATACAGTTTTGTAACCACCACCTTAATCATTACATATAACTTCCATCACCCCAAAATATTTCCTGTGCACCTTTCAGTAATTGCCTTCCTCCCTCCAGTCTCTGACTACCACCAGTATGAATTCATTCATTATAGTTTTGCCTTTTCTAGAATTGTAGATTAATATAATCTTCTATTTGTATTTTGTTTCTGGCTTCTTTCACTTAGTATAGTATTTTTAAATTTTATCAGTGATTTTTCTGAAAGTATCAGTTATTTCTTCTTTTTTATTGATGGATGGTAAGCCCTGTGTGGATGTATAACAATTCATTTATTCACATACAGATGGATATTTATGTTGCTTTCAAATTTGCCTATTATGAATAAAGATATTATGAACATTTATGCATGAGACCTAGCATGAACATATATTTTTATCCTGCTTAAGACAATAACTCGGTAGAATGTCTGGGTCATTTGGTAGAATATGTAACTCTTTTTTCAACTTTACTGAAGTGTGATTGACAAATAAAATTGTAATATATTTAAAGCGTGATGATTTGATACAGGTATACATTGTGAAAGGATTCCCACAATCAAGTTAATTGACATATTCATCACCTCACCTCACATATTTACTCAATGTTTTTGGTGAGAATATTTAAGTTTTACTCTCTTAGCAAACTTCGGTTATATAATACAGTATTATGAATTATATCACCTTGTTATACATTAGGTCCTCAGACCTTATTCGTCTTATAACTGAAAGGTTTTACCCTTTTACCATCCTCTCCCACTTACCCAACCCCCCAGCCCCTGGCAACTACCATTCTACTCTTTGTTTCTATAAATTTGACTTTTTTTTAGATTCCACATATATGCAATATCATGCAATAATTGTCTTTCTTTGTCTGACTTATTTTATTAACATAATGCCCCATAGTTTCACCCCTGTTGTCACAAGTGGCAGAATTTCCTTCTTTTTTAAGGCTGAATAATATTTAATTGTGTGTCTGTGTATGTATAATTTTTTAAAGAAATTGTCAAATGTTTCCAACATGGTTGTACTATTTGACATTCCATGTTCAATGTATGAGAGTTTCAATTGTTCCACATTCTCATCAACACTTGGTATGGTGAGTCTTCTTGATTTAATGTATTCTTATGTTGTGTTATTCCATTATTATTTTGATTTATGATGAATAATTATGCTAACATATTTTCATATGCTTATTCACCACCCATATATCTTCTATAGTCTTAAAACATTTGTAACTATTTTTAACTGAATTGTTTTATTATTATTGTATTTTTAGAGTTCTTTTTATATTCTGGATACAAGCCATTTACCAGATTTGCAAATATTTTATCCCAGTTTGTGGCTTATATTTTCATTTCCCTAATAGTATCTTTTGAGGTACAATTAATCAATATTTCCTTTTAATGGATCTTGCTTATTGGTACCATATCCAGGAAAACTTTGCCTGAAACAAATATTTGTTCATATGTTTTCATCTAGAATTGTTATAGTTTTAGGTTTTACACTTAGGTCTTTCATCCATTTAGAGATAATTTTTATATAATATGAGTTATAGGTATAGTTTCGGTTTTTGTTTTTTGCACATACATATCCAGTTGTTCTAGGACCATTTATTAAAGTGACTATTCTTTCTCTTCTGAATTGCTTTTGTCCATCTATCGAAAATCAGTTGAATCTGTGAGTGTGAATCAATTCCTAAGCTCTACTTTGTTTCTACTTTGTTTTATTTATCAATTTGTCTACATTTAGTCTAATATTTGGAGGGGGGAATCATGTTACAAATGGAAGAAGTGACAACATACTAAGGATGGAAAAGTAGACAGAACCTAGGTTCTTTATGATATTGTTGTGATACCATATCATGCCTATAAGTGTCTAACTTTAAAATTTCAAACTTAACTATAAATGCCATTGTTATTTTTGTTAGTGCGTTTGTATTGTTGTTGCAGTCTAAAGTCCCCTAGATTTTTTAGGCACTGTATCTGTGGAGAACATATTATTTTATGGGATAGTAATGTGTTCAACTTTTCTGAAGCAGTGATATGTGATATTGAAGGAACTATTGAATGCCCCTGGGAAGGAAGTCCAATTGATCATAGATGCAAGAATCTTTAATTTGAAATTCTCACAGAAATGCTATGAGTCATATAGGAAAAAATAAACTAGATGTTGAAACTCAAATTATTCTCAGAAAAGACATCTGAGCCTTTTCTATCCTTGAAACCTCTTGTAGCAATCTACAATGATAATTCATACACTGAAAGCCATCTAGAATGTTTGGAGACATTTCTAGTAGTTCAGAATACTACTTGAGTGATTTCTATAAGATATTTAAAGTAACTATGATTATAAAATATGACTATGTTATCAAACTTAGCAAAACTCCCAGAAGCCATTCTGAAGCTTCATTATTCTGTTTGTTGCTGACAGTGAGGAAATTTAGTTTTCTAAGTGTGGTGGCATTCTTAGAAATTTATGTCTGGCTTCTTACAGCTTCTTTGGTCATTAATCAGGAAACATCATCACTGTTTCCACCTTCGCCCAAATTGATAATGCTGCCATTATAATTTAGGTTCAAGTCACCTGCCCCTCTTTCTACATATGAGAATAGAGTTGAAAAGACAGTGTAATTCAGCATCTGTTTCTCTTCATACAAAATAAGTTTTTAGACCTCATTTTGATGGAAAACTAGGATGGCAAGGGATAGATACAAGTGTTCATTTTAAGACTCTAAAGTGAGAAATAAATTCTAATAGAGAGTCAGAGAGTGGGATAAAGTGAAAGAAGGGCCAGAAATCACTAAGCAGCTGCATTTTTCAGAACAATGGGATAGGGATTGGGTAGGTCAAATTGGGGGCTTATAAAAGCTGGTGAGAAGCATTAGGTTCTATTTCAACTCAACATTTGTTGATTAAATTTAAAATTAACCTTAATGGAAGAGAGAATTACAGTCTTTTGAATCAATGCATATTTTATTTTCTTTCCTAAAACAGTTTTTGTAAAGTTACACAAAGGAAAGAAAACAGGAGAGAAAGGCACGTGTATACAGTGCAATGAGGAGCAGGCTCCTATTTCTACAAATCCCAGAGGAGGTGACCTCATGGGCTATGCTGATCACTATAGGCCAACCAGTGTGGCATGATAAACCTGGGCATATCGGTTCTGTTTTTTCTCACTTTACCATTGTGTGAGATACCATCAGGAGGGGTGTTTGATCTCATAGCTTATACACACAAATACAGAGCAAGGGGCCCTAATGACTTGAATATTAGGGACAGGAACCTGGCGCTCATTCCACAGAATTCCCCTGATTCACCTGTGAAAACAGACTTTCAAATCAACCATACAGACAACCAAATCTCAGTTTGGTGCCTACACCAGTAATTCTGTACAAATAAACTGATTTCTCAGAGACATATAGTCACCATCTATAAATCTGAGTTAATACTAACTAATACTAGAGTTTTGTGAACTAAGTATGATATGTATAAAATGACATGTGAAATATTTACACAGTGTCTGGGCTGTATGATTAAGTGTATGGGAAAAAAATCTTTATAAGGAGGAGAAAAAGAAAGAGAGCATCCCATACTAGTGAGATTTTTCATTCGCTTTTATTTACATTTTTCAATTTAAGAGAAAAATGACTCCCAAGATTCTAATCCAAATTGTTACATAATTAAACAACATATTTCCAGACTAATTTTTAAAAGGAAAATTTAATGGTTTACTTTTATAAATATGTGAGAATACAATGTAATTGTATGGTTATCTGTTAGATCTGTTCAGGGATAATTACTGGAAAATATTTAAGATTGAAGGGCCAAGTATTATAGCAGTTTAATGACACAGCAGAGTGGCAGTTCTTACATTTTCTTGATGTTAGGAAAGAACATGACTGTGGCAGGAAGAAGGCAAATCAAACAGAAACAAAATGTTTGAAAGGGACCGGAAAGTCATTTCTCCCCATCTGCTCAAATGCATGCGTGAGCGCCTGTGCGCGCGCACACACACACACACACACACACACACACACACTCTCACACACATACACAAAGCAGTTCTCTGCAGCTTTTTTCTCTGGGCTCTGGACTTTTCTTCCCCCTCTAAGTCATCCTTCTTTTTCCATGAGGGATGGCCGGTGTTGCAGCTGGATAGCCTGTTCCTCCTTGCAGAAGATTGGGAATTCAGAAGACCCTTTTCTTTTTGAACTGTCTCTGTACCTTTAAGAGTTTCAGTAAAATATTGTGGGTTTTATAAGCATCAAATTATAATCTCTTATATAAAAGTTACATTCAGTAATATCCTGGAGACTGGCCCCTCTCTAATTTGGGTTGTCAATGTGTGCGTTGTGTTACTGGTAGCCCTCTAATTTTCTACCTGAGAGTGTGCACACAAGCAGCACTATAAACCTTTCTGAAGTCTTAACAAGGGTTGTTACAACCATGCACTTGATATACCTCTACCCTAAGACTGAGTTTTACATGCAATAATCAATATTTTATCTTCCCTCTAGGGCCATTTGTTACCTTGAGACCCTTATCTGAGCTGGAAGTGTTAAAACTTCTAGTTCGATTCATCCCCACACAATTCTTCCTTGCTTTCCTCCATTCCATATTTGTATCCATTTTTATCCATAGTGCGAACTCGGGGTCTCACCAGTATCAGTGCTTTTGCTCATTTGTGCAATCTTACAGTACACTAAAATAATTTCAGAATTCCTTCATCCATACCACTTAAAGAAACAAACTCAAGACAAAGATTTCAGTTAACTTTCTCCCATCCCAAATGAGCATGTATCGTTAAATTACTCATATTCTGTACATAAAAATTTGCTTGAATTAGTTACTTTATTTTATTTTGTTCATTTTTCCTTGAATGTGGCTATAATGTCTATTTGAGATTGAATTGGGTACACTTGTTTTGATATGATTTGTTTTAGTTCTTTCCTCATAATGGATTTAGTGGGATTTGTTTATTTTGTTTTGTTCTAGAACATCGACATGTTTCCATAAATCAAAAAAGATACCGTGGCATCTCTTTATATAAGTGTATCCCTCCCTTTTTTTTTTTTTTTTAAATTTTTATTTATTTATTTATTTATTTATTTATGGCTGCATTGGGTCTTCATTTCTGTGCAAGGGCTCTCCCTTGTTGCGGCAAGTGGGGGCCACTCTTCATCGCAGTGCGCGGGCCTCTCACCATCGCGGCCTCTCCCGTTGTGGAGCACAGGCTCCAGACGCGCAGGCTCAGCAGTTGTGGCTCACGGGCCCAGTTGCTCCGCGGCATGTGGGATCCTCCCAGACCAGGGCTCGAACCCGTGTCCCCTGCATTGGCAGGCAGACTCTCAACCACTGCGCCACCAGGGAAGCCCGTATCCCTCCCTTTTGTATTGTATAATGTCACTCATTTCTTTATTTCTCCCACACATCCCCTGAACTCCTTACAAGTATTAGCTTCAACATTTTCTGCTTTATCCTCCCTCTTTTTTTGTAAATAAAAAATTATAAATATATAATTATAAAATTTTATATATATTACATTATATATAAATTATATGTATATAATTATTTCCATTAATTTCTTACATACTATATATAATCTTCTGTATTTTGCTTTCTTCATACCAAAAATCACACCTTTTTAGTTCATAATTTTCTTTATTCTCAATTACAACTTCATAGTACTTCACTTGGTAAATATACCGTAGTTGATTCAACTGGACTTCTCTGTCTAGATATTTAGGCCTGCAATATTTGGCAGTTACAAATAATGCTGAAACCTTCCCACATGAATTTTTTTATTGGTAAGGATCTTTCTTCAGAGTGAATTCCTAGAAGAGTCATTTCTGAGAGAAAATGTAAATGCATATATAGCTTTTTTATATTGCTGAATTTTCTTCCCCAAGCTGCACTAACATTCAGATTTTTTGCCAGGATGATAGATAGTTGAGAAATGGTATCTCAATTTAGTTTTAATTTGCATTTGTACATCTCATAAATTTAAACTCCACTTTATATATTTCTGGTAAATTAGCTGTTCACATCTGTTGCCAACTTTTTGAGTCTACTGTCCTTTTTCTACAAGATTTTTGGTATTTTTCCTCAATTTATAAAACTTCTTTTTATGTTAGGGATATTAACATTTATTTTTGACATATGTTGCAAAGATTTTATTCTAATTTTTAATTTCTCTTTTATCTTTGGTTATAAAGATTTTCTCACGAAAAAGTTATTTTAATTTTCTATAGTCAAATTTATCCATGTTTACTTTTATTTAGTATAGATTTAGAGTCGTAGAGAGCTTTTCCTTACATTTAAATTATAAAGAATTTGATTTTCTTATAGTATTGTATAGATTGATATTTTTATTTCTCTATAATGAAAGACCTGTAACTAATTTTGTGCATTTTAAAATAGTTATGTCATTATTTATTTATAAGTCTATCCTTGATTCATTAATTTTAGATACAATCTTTATCACATACTAGATTTCCAAAGGCAATTGGGTCCACTTCTCAAATTTCTACTCTATTCCATTTTATACATTTCCCTGCTGATTCATTTGCCAGTATCATGGTGTTTACACAGAGAGGCTTTGTACCATGCTTTAATAGCTCTTAAAGTAATTCTCTTTCCTGGTTCTTTTTCAGTATTTTCTTAACTATTCTTGTATGTTTATTTTTCTTTACATCATTTAGAATCAACTTTCTAGCTCCATAAAATCTTTGTTGATATTCCCTTTGGGATCACACAAAATTTATAAGTTGATTAGGGAAAACTAAACTTTTGATGATTTTGAGTGCAGAACAAAACAAAATCAGTGTCTTTACACTTTTTAAGTTTACCGTTTTGTCTATAAGGGACGTATGCATAGTTTTCCAAACAGACATTTTCAACAGGACAGTGTTATCATAACAGCTGATACTTGAGATTCTCTTGAAGCAAAAATTGCCTTTTATTTGGAAAAGAGTATCTTGATAATTGTATTGGATAGAAGGGAGTTGTGGGTGACAAAGTGTTAAGATATCAGATAGAGAAGAAATTGCACTAGAGACAGAGAATTCTGAATTTGGGGAATTATCCAGAACAAAGTGGAAAGAAAGATAAAATTGGCAGAAGAGAGAAGAACCAAAAAAGTGGTGGAAAGTTGTACAAGACATAATGTCAACTGTGTCCCTTTCAAGTCCTCTCTGGAAATCAAAAAATCTTCCAAAAGTCACAAGAAGGCACTGAGTTTCCTGTCAAGTTTATAGTTCTTAGGGAGAGGGAGTTCACACAGAGAAGCAGAAATGTAACGATTCATAATGCACAACCAGCAGTAACTCAGAAACGAAGTCACATGGTGCTTGGTTGAAATCTTAGAAAAGAACACATATATCCAATTGGTTGGGGTTTAAATTAACTTAAATTACTTTTAAATTATCATTGCCTTGGATACTTAGTGACAGTGATGCCCTCATTGACCATCTGAATTACAACAATAAATAAGAAATTAAGAACATCCTATATAAGTACTTTGACACACTAACTTAAAAAGGGGCTAAAGAATAGTATCATCCCATCATCCAGCAAGTATGAGGCTCTTAGGTATGTGTATGTCAAAATATGTAGGATAAAAGGGAACTCTCTAAATTGAAGACAGCCAACTATGCAATACCATAATTGGCAATGGTATAATAATAGCTAATAATTTTTGAGTCATATGTGTATACATATATGCACACACATATATGTATGTATGTATATATGTGTGTGTGTGTGTGTGTATATATATATTCACAATAATCATTTGAAATAACTACTATGGATCTGCCAGTCTTACATATCAGGAAATTAAAGTTCAGAAGGACAGAGTTACTTCCCTGAGGTCACACACCTAGTAAACAGCAGTATCAGTGTTTAAAATAATGAAGTTTGATTCCAGAGTGCAAGGAAATAACCACTATGCTAGTGCATCTCAATCTGTTACTACATCTGGTTAGATGGAAGCTCACAAACTTCAGGAGAGAAAGCATGATAAATAGAGGGGATATCTGGAGAAGGACTATGCAGATCAAAAAGAAAGGTCAAGGGTAACCTGAAAAAGCCATTCAGTGCTTCTCTTGTTCTGCCAAAAAAAAAAAAAAAGAATATCAGCCAAGAAATAAATCACATGTGTAAGTGACATTTGGTGTAATAGCCCTTTGAACAGCTTCTATGTCCTAGAAGGTCATCGGTTCCTGACTTTTCTCTTGTCCAGGACAAGAGTTGCTCTCTTTAGAAGAACTCAAGGAAATGCATGAAAAAAAAAAGAAAAAGAAAATTTGGAAAATACTTACAATATCTGTATCTGTTTTGGAGAAGGAAAAAAGCAGGTAATTTTTATTTTTTTTTTTCAAATTTTGCCACCTTTGGTCACTGTTAGCTCTAAAGGCACAGCCACAGCCACAGGATCTGTTAATATTGTGGTAATTAATCCATGCTGTATAGTGTCTCATTACTTTGATGTATGCTTATTGTGTATTGCCAAGATGCAATAAAAGAAAATTAAAATAACCAAGTAGGCATAATTTATGGCATTTTTTTCCTAAAGCATGCTTTTAAATAGCATTCAGTCTGAGCAGCATCATCCAAGGCATTTGGGGATTACACACTGTACTATTAATAAATAGTTTGGGGAAGATGAATTGTGTTAGTAGCGGCAATGCAAGTTAGATGTATATTTCATAGTGTGAAGAAATGGCTTCCTAGGGAAAGGTGTGAAACATCCTTCATTTGTCACTGCATGAACCCAAGTAGATTATGGGAAAGAGGTATTGGGAAAGAGGTACTGGAAAGGTGTCAGAAGATCTGGGAAGATAAGGCTCAGGGGCCACCCCACCCTCAAATTCAAGCATTTTTTTTTTAACATCTTTATTGGAGTATAATTACTTTACAATGGTGTGTTAGTTTCTGCTTTATAACAAAGTGAATCAGCTATACATATACATATATCCCCATATCTCTTCCCTCTTTCGTCTCCCTCCCTCCCACCCTCCCTATCCCACCCCTCTAGGTGGCCACAAAGCACTGAGCTGAGCTGATCTTCCTGTGCTATGCGGCTGCTTCCCACTAGCTATCTATTTTACCTTTGGTAGTGTGTATATGTCCATGCCACTCTCTCACTTTGTCCCAGCTTACCTTTCCCCCTCCCCGTGTCCTCAAGTCCATTCTCTAGTAGGTCTGTGTCTTTATTCCTGTCCTGCCCCTAGGTTGTTCATCACCACTTTTTTTTTTTAGATTCCATATATATGTGTTAGCATACAGTATTTGTTTTTCTCTTTCTGACTTACTTCACTCTGAAGATCTAAATAGACATTTCTGCAAAGAAGATATACAGATTGCCAACAAACACATGAAAGGATGCTCAACATCACTAATCATTAGAGAAATGCAAATCAAAACTACAGTGAGGTATCACCTTACACCAGTCAGAATGGCCATCATCAAAAAATCTACAAACAATAAATGCTGGAGAGGGTGTGGAGAAAAGGGAACCCTCTTGCACTGTTGATGGTAATGTAAATTGATACAGCCACTATGGAGAACAGTATGGAGGTTCCTTAAAAAAAAAAAAAAATTGGAACATTTTTTGACTGAAGAGGGAAGGATGACTGTACCAGACTGTGCGGGAGGGGGTGGTAAAGCCAGCTTCCACTTCCCTCCTGCTCTCTGCAGAGTCATGGTCATGAAGTTCCTGTGGTGGATAAATTCATTCTCTGTCTCCAGCATGATTCTTATGACTCGGGGGTCCCTTATGAACATAATGGCTTCATTTAAAGTCATGTCTGGATATCTGTTATGTGCAAACCTTATTTCCCCACATAGAAAGGAACAGTGCAGAGAACGGGAGAGTGGTGTGATATGTGGGAAAGAAAAAAATAACAGAAACCAGAGAGAATACATTTTCTTTCCAGATTTGCAAAGCTAAGAAAGATAAGGCACCTGAGACACAGGAAAGAAAATTCAGAAGACCAGTACTATGGAAAAGAAGGCACAAGCCCCTCAGAGGACAGACAATAGTAGTGCGTAATAGTGGCTGGCGGTGGGAGGGGAGCAGTCAATAGACTTAATGTAGCAGGAGCTGAGAGTAGCTGTAAACAGGGAGTGCACAACTGTGAGAAATATGCTCAGCTTGAGTAGATATTGCCAGTTTTCAAAGTAGTTATACGGATACCTTCCAAGTATAAGTATATGAGAATTTTGATCAAATATTCTAATAATAACTTGGTATTTTCCATCTTTAACATTTTGACATTTCTAATGATTCTTCAGTGCTATTTTATTATTGTTTTAATTTGCATTTCTCTAGTGATAAATAAAGCTGAGCACTCTTCATAGTTTCACTGGCCATTTGGATATCTTACTCTCTGATGTGTCTAATCATCTCTTCTATTTTTTCTACTGAACTATCTCTATATTTTTCTTATTGAATTTTAGGAGTTAATAATAAACATGATTACTCTGTCCAAAATACCTCCCAAATCTTCTTTCTCCATGCAGGGTGCATTTTCTCTCTTTTAATCTGAGTCTTTTAGTTAACTAACATTCTGAATTTTAGCATAGAAGAATTTATTATTTCCTTATTATTAATCCTTTGTTTATCCTGTTTAAGAAAATCTAGTCAACAACAAAATAGTAAAGTTTTTCTCTGATGCTTTCCTTTAAAGCTTCTATTTTTCCTTCTTAATGTAGGTTTGCAACTAACCTAGCAATTACTTTTTTATATGGTATGAGGTAGGAATCCATATTCATTTTAGTCCAATATGAATATCTAATATTCATAGATAGATTCATGCAGAGATAGCATCAGTATGCAAAATACCATCCTTTCTCGCTTTTGTTATGTTAGGTTACCAAGTAACTGTGGGTGAGTTTCCAGAAACTTTACTTCATTCCACTGTTTATTTTATCCTGTGCCAAGACCATGATGTATTACTATAGATTTTTATAAGTCTTGATATCTGCAGTGTAAGTCCATTAGCTTTGTTCTTCTTCAGGACTATCTTGACAATACTTGGCCTTTTACATTTCCATATAAATTTTTTAAAGAGCTTATTAATTTCTGGGAAAAATACTAGAATTTTTATTGTGATTATATTGTATTTATAGGTTAATTTTGGAAGAACTGACATCTTTCCAATACGTAGTCTGCCCATCTATGAACAGGAACTATTTCTCATTTTATTTTGGTCTTCTTTAATTTGTCTCATTTATGTTTCATAGTTTTCAGGGTAAATATCTTGCACAAGTATTAGGAGAGTTGTTCCTAGGTGACTGATTTTTAATACTAAAATAAAGTTGAAACTAGAATCAAACAAAATGACTTTCAATAGGAGAATAGATAAACTTTGGTACATTCATACATAAAACCTAATCAGAAAAGTCTGCATACTGTATGATAACAGTTATATGACATCCTGAGAAAGGCAAAATTACAGCTATGCAAAAAGATCAGTGAGCTTTAGGGGCCTGTGCAAAGGGGAGCAGAAGGAAAGGTTAAATAGATGAGTCACAGGGGAATTTTTAGGGTGGTGAAACTATTCTTTATAATTCTGTAATAGCAGATGTATGACACTATATATTTGTCAATACCCATAGAATTTTATAGCACAAAGATTAAACCTTAATGTATGCCAGTATTAAATAGTCATTTCAGAAGTTGGGGATCCCATGACATAATAAAGAATGTGATATAAACTTCCCTCTTAGAACTGCTTTTGCTGCATCCCGTAGGTTTTGGATCATCATGTTTTCATTTTCATTTGTCTCTAGGTGTGATAAAACAATGTGACTTTATTACACATGTGTGAACACCTTCACTGAAGAGTTTGGGGGGAAAGATGCTGATCTAAGTAACTTTTGAAATTAGTGGTTATCTGTAACACTAAAAACAAAAGAAACAGTATATAAGCACCATACTCTGGTTGAAAAAGCTGTTTCCCATGGGAGTATGATTCACAATTTGATACCACTATATATGTTTACTGGAATTAAAAAATTAATGAAATGGGTCCTGCATTTCTCACCAACAGTGAGAACCAAATTTCTCACTGTTGGAGTGGAAGTTGAAAGATAAGCAAGGTGGAGAAGCTAGAATGATCCACGTGGTAATGGATTAGTGTTGGAGAGCTCAGTATAAAGTCATGTTTAGATTAACATCAATACAAATGGTTG
Source organism: Balaenoptera borealis (assembly GCF_965194805.1). Classification (NCBI taxonomy): domain Eukaryota; kingdom Metazoa; phylum Chordata; class Mammalia; order Artiodactyla; family Balaenopteridae; genus Balaenoptera; species Balaenoptera borealis. Next base: position 96,846,655 of record NC_138874.1, on the reverse strand, counting down.
CATACAGAAATATCTATAGATGTGGGGTATATGAATGGGTTAGGATATACATACATTTCCTTGCTCTGTCAGCTGGGAGGGCTTAGAAACAACAACAAGCCCACAAAGCACCCCTTACTTTATTTCTGCTGCGATTCTCCAGTAAAAATAACCAGAACTCTTAAGAGAAAAGGCTTATTCTGGGACTGGGTAGGAAATATAAAGATCACCTGGAGCATCTTCATAGTATCAGAAAGTGTAAAACCTATCAAAAACACACAATGATAGTAGTATGTCAAAAGGACATAGAAGCCAACTGAAAAAAGTGTTCAATGGCCAAAGCTGGAACAATTGGGCAACAAGATAAAGTAGTTCTGGATTATAAGATTATAACCCCAAGTATAAAATAAATATCATGAGTCCATCCTGACATAAATGATTGAATAAATAAATAAATAGAAGAGAAGCAAATCTCCCAAGCAGAAGAATTCCAAATAATTTATGTACATACTCTGTCCTCTCAAGAGGTGAGATACCTTTCTACTCTTTAAGTGTGGGCTGCACATAATGACCTTCTTCCAAAATGTCCAGTATGGAAAGGAGGGAGGAGGAGGGGAGAACAACTTTACAGTGGAGAAACTGACAAGACCTCAGCTAGGTGATCAAGGTCAACATCAACCATGACAGTCACATTAATCATAGATATAATTTGATGAAAATGACCCTATATTTCCTTGTTCTTCTTTCTGCCCCCAACCCATAATCCCAGTCTAATCATGAGAAAAATATCATGCAATTTCCATTTGAGAGACATTCTACCTGACCAGAACTCCTCAAAATTGCTCAGGTCATAAAAACAAGGAAAGTCCAAGAAGTCTCACAGTTCAGAGAAGCCTAAGGAGAAATGATAATTAAATGTAATGCAGTGTCGTGTCCTGGATGGGATTCTAAAACAGAAAAAACACATCAGGTTAAAAAGGAAAAAAAAAGAAAGGAAACCTGAATAAGGTGTAGACTTTAGATAGCCATATCACTTCAGAATTGGCTCATTAATTGTAACAAATGTACCATACTAATGTAAGATGTTAAAAATACTAAGGAAAACTGGGTGTGGGATTTAGGCGAACTCTCTGTGCTATCTTCATAGTTGTTCGTTTTTTTGTTTTTGGTCTATCCAAAACTATTCTAAGTTAAAAGTTTTTTTAAGTGAAATTGAGGATTTTTTATTTTTTATTTTTCTCATTGTTCTTTGTTTTTAGACTGTTGAATAAAATACATATTTTCTATGATGACCTTGAATCCATTGACCTCATTAATTCACTTATTAAACTTAATCTTTTTTTAGATTTGTATTTGGATTTTCTTGGTACAAAAATCAAGTCATTTGAGAATAATGACAGTTTTATTTTCTCCATTTTTAAACCATGTGCTCTCCTTTCATCTGTTTGTCTTGTGACATTGGTTAGGACTTCCATTATTGTCTGCAATTTCCTGTCTTGTAATGTCCTTGTCACATTTTGGAATCAAAGTTATCCTGACCTCAGAATAGGAAAGTTAAGAATTTTCCCTGCATTTTTTTTTTTCTTTTTGGAAATGTCTGTTCAAGATTGATGATATCCTTTTCTTAAGTATTTTTTATTAATTACCAATGAATTCATATGAATTTGTAGTGTCTTCTTCAGTGGAGGTATATTTTTTTAATAACACTCTCAAATTCAATAGATTTAAGAATCTTCAGTTCTATTCATTTTACTATAAGGTTTGGTCAATTTCATTTTTTGAGTATTTTGTTTGTATCAATTTATTAATATATTGCATAAATTTCTCATAATATAAAGGTTTTTATTTTCTTTTTAATGCCTGTAGGATTAGAAGTGATGTTCCCTTTTGGGGGGCTGGAAGAATGAAAAGGTAGTAAAGAATGAACATAGGCAATATAAAGATAAATTTAAAATTTGATTGAATATCTAAAACAACAAAAATGGCAAAATCTTGAGGGGACTATAACAGCATAAGCATGAGTAGCATATACCCTGACCATTGTACACAGCAGGTTTTGCTACATGAGCAAAAAAACAGAAAGACTTTGGATACATCAACATATAATGCTACGTGTTATGACCAAACACAATGTAAAATAAAGCTAATCTCAACTATTTAATAATATTTATAAATCATAATGTGTAATGGCAACTAGGTGCTAGTCATAAAATTTTAGTAATAGTAGGAACCTTAGTAATCAGTCTTATGCCTCTTATAGTAGTAGTCAAAACTAAAATCAGGAAAGGAAATAGAGAAACCTAAAGTCACATTTCAACACTTCATAATGTTGCTGTTGAATAGCCCAGCTAGTTTGACTTTATTCAGTTCCCAAGGGAAAATCTTGAACTACTGTTGTCTAGTAGCTAATTACTCCCTTTGGGGGCACAATACATCTTCCTTATTTTGTCTGACTCCCAGCACTGATAGTGTATGCCGAGTGGGGGAGATTAAGAATGAAGGAACATTGCAATTGTAATTTTCTTTTTCCTATAGATTCTTACTTCTTTTCCATTTAGAAAAGACCTTTCAGATACACACTACTATATAAAAAATAGATAACAAGGTCCTACTGTATAGCACAGGGAACTATATTCAATATTCGGTAATAAACCATAATGGAAAAGAAAAAAAAAAAAGAATGAAGGAACAAAGGGAAGGAGGAAGAAAGGATGGAAATAATGTTATTAGACAAATATAGAAAAATGTGAATAGTAAAATCTGAACGTGAGTGAGGTGATAGTCACTGCAAAAATGTTTGATCATCACTGTGTGTTTCCAAATAATTATAGTAAATTGTTGTAAATGTTATTAGAGTGACTGGAAGAGATGTTTATAGTCAAAATTCAAATTTTATAAAAGAAAAAATTTTGCATATCAAAGATCTCAGCTTCCAGTTGTGAAAGAGAGCTAAAGAAAAGCAAATTGAAACCAAAGAAAGTATAAAAATTGAAATGGAAATAAATAAAATAGATAAAACAGATATAATGAAATAGTGTATTTTTTTTTTTAAATAGAGACTCAGTAGATAAATCAACAAAGCCAAAATTGGTTCTTAATGGATATTAAAGCAATAATAAAGCCCTAGAAACTCTGAGAAATAGAGAGAAATGGAGAGAGTAAGAGAGACAGAGACAGAGAAACAGAGACAGAGAAAATTAACAATAAATAGCAGATAACACAGCAGATTCTGCAGACGTTGCAAATAAAATGAAAAACTCTGTGCAAATAACTTTTAAAACACAGATTAAATGTACAGATTTATTTTGAAAAACACAAAAAGTGACAAGAAGAAATGGGAAATCTGAATAGTCCTTGTTTAAAAATGTACACCCATTGTATACTGTTGCCTCTTTTATCAAAGATAAGGTGACCATATGAGCGTGGGTTTATCTCTGGACTTTTTATCCTGTTCCATTGATCTGTATTTCTGTTTTTGTGCCAGTACCATACAGTCTTGATTACTGTAGCTTTGTAGTATAGTCTGAAGACAGGGAACCTGATTCCTCCAGCTCCATTTTTCTTTCTCAAAATTGCTTTGGCTATTTGGGGTCTTTTGTGTTTCCATACAAATTGTGGAATTTTTTGTTCTAGTTCTGTGAAAAATGCCATTGGTAGTTTGATAGGGATTGCACTGAATCTGTAAATTGCTTTGGGTAGTATAGTCATTTTCACAATGTTGATTCTTCCAATCCAAGAACATGGTATATCTCTCCATCTGTTTGTATCGTCTTTAATTTCTTTCATCAGTGTCTTATAGTTTTCTGCATAGAGGTCTTTTGTCTCCTTAGGTAGGTTTATTCCTATGAATAAAATAGGAATAAAATAGGAAAATTCCTATTTTATTCTTTTTGTTGCAGTGGTAAATGGGAGTGTTTCCTTAATTTCTCTTTCAGATATTTCGTCGTTAGTGTATAGGAATGCAAGAGATTTCTGTGCATTAATTTTGTATCCTGCTACTTTAACAAATTCATTGATTAGCTCTAGTAGTTCTCTAGTAGCATCTTTTTTTTTGGCTGTGTTGGGTCTTCATTTCGTGCGAGGGCTTTCTCTAGTTGCAGCAAGCAGGGGCCACTCTTCATCGTGGTGCGCGGGCCTTTCACTATCGCGGCCTCTCTTGTTGCGGGGCACAGGCTCCAGTCGCGCAGGCTCAGTAGTTGTGGCTCACGGGCCTAGTTGCTCCGCGGCATGTGGGATCTTCCCAGACCAGGGCTCGAACCCGTATCCCCTGCATTGGCAGGCAGATTCTCAACCACTGCGCCACCAGGGAAGCCCCTCTAGTAGCATCTTTAGGATTCTCTATATACAGTATCATGTCATCTGCAAACAGTGAGAGTTTTACTTCTTCTTTTCCGATTTGGATTCCTTTTATAGCTTTTTCTTCTCTGATTGCCATAGCTAAAACTTCAAAAACTATGTTGAATAATATTGTTGAGAGTGGGCAACCTTATCTTGTTCCTGATCTTAGAGAAAATGGTTTCAGTTTTTCACCATTGAGAGCGATGTTGGCTGTGGGTTTATCGTATATGGCCTTTATTATGTTGAGGTAGCCTCCCTCTATGCCTACTTTCTGGAGAGCTTTTATAAATGAATGTTGAATTTTGTTGAAAGCTTTTTCTGCATCTACTGAGATTATCATATGGTTTTTATCCTTCAGTTTGTTGGTATGGTGCATCACATGTACAATGGAGAAAAGACAGTCTGTTCAATAAGTGGTGCTGGGAAAACTGGACAGCTACATGTAGAAGAGTGAAATTAGAACACTTCCTAACACCATACACAAAAATAAACTCAAAATGGATTAAAGACCTAAATGTAAGGCCAGACACTATAAAACTCTTAGAGGAAACATAGGCAGAACACTCTATGACATAAATCACAGCAAGATCCTTTTTGACCCACCTTCTAGAGAAATAGAAATAAAAACAAAAATAAACAAATGGGACCTAATGAAACTTAAAAGCTTTTGCACAGCAAAGGAAACCATAATCAAGATTTAAAGGCAACCCTCAGAATGGGAGAACATATTTGCAAATGAAGCAACTGACAAAGGATTAACCATCAAAATTTACAAGCAGCTCATGCGGCTCAATATCAAAAAAACAAGCAACCCAATCCAAAAATGGGCAGAAGACCTAAATAGACATTGCTCCAAAGAAGATATACAGATTGCCAACAAACACATGAAAGGATGCTCAACATCACTAATCATTAGAGAAATGCAAATCAAAACTACAATGAGGAATCACCTCACACCAGTTAGAATGGCCATCATCAAAAAATCTAGAAACAATAAATGCTAGAGAGGGTGGAGAAAAGCAAGCCCTCCTGCACTGTTGGTGGGAATGTAAATTGATACAGCCACTATGGAGAACAGTATGGAGGTTCCTTCAAAAACTAAAACTAGAACTACCATATGACCCAGCAATCCCACTACTGGGCATATACCCTGAGAAAAACCATAATTCAAAAAGAGTCATGTACCACAGTGTTCATTGCAGCTCTATTTACAATAGCCAGGACATGGAAGCCACCTAAGTGTCCATCAACAGATGAATGGATAAAGAAGATGTGGCACATATATACAATGGAATATTACTCAGCCATAAAAAGAAATGAAATTGAGTTATTTGTAGTGAGGTGGACAGACCTAGAGTCTGTCATGCAGAGTGAAGTAAGTCAGAAAGAGAAAAACAAATACCATATGCTAACACATATATATGGAATCTAAAAAAAAAAAAAAAATGGTGATGAAGAACCTAGGGGCAGGAATAAAGACACAGATGCAAAGAATGGACATGAGGACATGGGGAGGAGGAAGGGTAAGCTGGGGCGAAGTGAGAGAGTGGCATGGACATAAATACACTACCAAATGTAAAATAGATAGCTAGTGGGAAGCAGCCGCATAGAACAGGGAGACCAGCTCCGTGCTTTGTGACCACCTAGAGGGGTGGGATAGGGAGGGTGGGAGGGAGGCGCAAGAGGGAGGGGATATGGGGATATACGTATACATATAGCTGATTCACTTTGTTATACAGCAGACACTAACACAGCATTGTAAAGCAATTATACTCCAATAAAGATGTTTTTTAAAAAAAAGATGTTAAAAAAATGTAAACCCATATTTAAATATTAAATAATTAAATATCTTTCCCTCAAAACTTCCTGGTCCAGCTGTCTTTATTGGTGAATTCTTCCATATATTTAAGGAATAAATGATACCAGTCTTACACAAACATTCTGAGAAAAGGAAAAGAGAAACCACTTCTCATTTCGAGGCTGGCATAACTTTGATATCAAAACTTGATAAAATTATAACAGTAGAATAGGATAACAGGGTTCAATCTGTATTAACATAGATGCAAAATTACTAAATGAATTATTAACAAAAGTACTATAATTAAATTTTAATTAAAATATTAATATGCACAACAATCAAATGGGATTTATTTCAGATATGTGATGGTTAAACATTTGAAAATGGTTCATTATACTGCACATTAAAAAATTTTTTAAAAACATGTATTATCATAATTGATGGATGAGCCTTTGATAAATTTCACCACCCATTTATGATAAAAACTGTCAGCAAGGTAAGAATAGATAGGGGACTTCCCTGGTGGCGCAGCGGTTAGGAATCCTCCTGCCAGTGCAGGGGACATGGGTTCGAACCCTGGTCCGGGAAGATCCCACATGCCACAGAGCAACTAAGCCCATGTGACACAACTACTGACCCTGTGCTCTAGAGTCCGTGAGCCACAACTACTGAGCCCACGTGCCACAACTACTGAAGCCCACACGCCTAGAGCCCATGCTCCACAGCAAGAGAAGCCACTGTGATGAGAAGCCAGCACACAGCAAGGAAGAGTAGCCCCCGCTCTCTGCAACTAGAGAAAGCCCGCGTGCAGCAACAAAGACCCAATGCAGCCAATAAATAAATAAATTAATTAATTAATTAAAATACTTAAAAAAAAAAAAATAGATAGGAGCTTCTTTTCAGTAGTGTGCTGGATGTCCTAGCCAGTACAATAAGGCAATAGGGTAGATAGAGTAGATAGATAGATGATAGATGATAGATAGATAGATGGCAGACTTAAATGTAAATATCAGAAAATAAGGAAAAACCCTTTCTCAATCCTTTAATCTTAAGATTCTGTGTTGAAAACATTTCTAAAAAGGAATCTACCAACAAACTATGAAAATCATAAACAAATTTAACAGAGTTTCTGAATACATATCCAACCACAGATCAAATGTATTTCTCCATACTAGCAATCAAAAATAATGGAAAATTTTTAAAAATTAAATTTACCACATAAATATTTATGAGTAAATCTAAGAAAACACCTCTACACTGAAAATTAGAATATGTTGCTGTGGGAAATTAAAGACGAACTAAATAATTTGGAAGATAACTGATGCCCATGAATCAAGAATCTAAACAATGTTAGGATGTCAGTTTTCTTCAAATTTATCTATAGATTCAAACCATTCTGCTCAAATTTATAATAGTAAATATAATTAAATAACATTTTGTAAATATATGAAAATCGGCATTCTGGTTCTGAAATTTATATGGAGATACAAAATGTCTATAAGACCCAAGACAATCTTAAAAACGAGCAAAGAGCAATTGTGTTACCAGATTTCAAGGCTTATTATAAAATGCAGTAGTTATTTCAGTGTTATATTGGCAGAAACAGGGACAAGTGGACACAGAGACTTTAATAGAGTCCCAAAACAGATTGATATATAATGGACACTTAAGTTATGACAAAAGGCATGCCTATAGTCCAGTTGTGGAAAGGATGGGCTTTGCTTTAAATAGTGCAGAAGCAAATATATATTCATAGGCACCATATCCTTAACTCCTAATTCACAGTATTTAATTAGAGATGTATCATAGACTTAAATATGAAAGTTACAATTATAAACCTTCCTGAAGAAAATGCAGTATATCTTCACAGCTTTATGCTTTTTTTAAGCAAGATACAAATGCACTAACCAAAACACAGATAGATAAAAGATAGATAGATAGATGATAGATAGATAGATAGATAGATAGATAGATAGATAGATAGATAGGAAATAGGCAGAGAAACAGGTAATAGAAAACCAGAAATGTATAGATAGGTTTTATTAAAATTAAGAACATCTGTTTATCAAGGACATCATTAAGAACGTGTAAAGGCAAGTCATAGACTTAGAGGATATATTTGATAACAGAATATATCTAAAAAAATCTATACCCAGAATGCATAATTTTCAAACATGAGAATTTAAAAAATCAAAGAATCCAATTAAAATATGAGAACAGGGCTTCCCTGGTGGCGCAGTGGTTGAGAATCTGCCTGCCAATGCAGGGGACACGGGTTCGAGCCCTGGTCTGGGAAGATCCCACATGCCGCGGAGCAACTGGGCCCGTGAGCCACAGTTACTGAGCCTGCGCGTCTGGAGCCTGTGCTCCACAACAAGAGAGGCCGCTATAGTGAAAGGCCCGCGCACCGCCATGAAGAGTGGCCCCCACTTGCCGCAACTAGAGAAAGCCCTCGCACAGAAACGAAGACCCAACACTGCCATAAATAAATAAAACCCAAAAGTTTAAAAAAAAAAATATGAGAACATTTTTGAACAGTCTCTTCACAAGAGGATAACCAAATAGCTAATAAGTATATCAAAAGTTGCTCAACATCTCTAGTTATCATGTGAATGAAAATATTAGCATAATGTGATACCACTACAATAGCAGCAGATGAATAAACTAAAAATACTTAAAATACTAATGCAGGCAGAAATGGAAGCAACTGGAACCTCTGACTATTGCTGGGAGTGTAAATTAGTTCAACAACTTGGAATAACTATTTTGTAGAATCTATTAAAATTAAACATATACCTATATTATAGTCCAAGATTTCCACTCCTTGAAACATACCCAAGAGACATAAGTACATAAATCCACCAAAATATGAGGTTAACTTTATTCATAATGGCTCAAAACTAGAAATATTACCAATGTCCATTAACGGTAGAATGCATAAATTTTTGTATATTCATAAAAAGAAGAAAATACCACTGCACGTGGCAACATGAATGAAACTCACAAAGTTTATGTTCATCTACAGAAGCCAGAAACATACATGTCATACGATTCTGCTTATATGATGCTTAAGAACAGGTTAAAATAATCTATGTGTTTGAAGTTTTAGCTCAAAAAGATTACCTCTGTGGAAGTATTAACTTAAATAGACATGAGGGGACTTTCTGGGGTTCTGGTAATAGTCTATACCTTGATGTTTTTGTGTTTACCCAGGTGATTATATATGAAAAAATGTATTGAACTATGTACATAAGATACTTTTCTTTACTGTGCATGTTCACTTAAATGAATGAAAGAAGGAAGTAAGAATGTATGAACGAATGAATGAGTGAATGAAGCATGTGCTATGCTACCTCATCTTGCATATACTAAGCATTTGACCAGAGCCTATCAGGAATGCATGATAGGAGCTCTCCATAATGTGCTGAGTATCATGGTGTCCATTTTACTGTGAAGGAGGTGAGCAAAATGCAAATGACCATGGGATCCACTCATTCTACCATACACTACCTCTCAGACATCCCCTGCTAATGGAGTGTTGAAATAACCTCATTAAAGTTTATCTGAGGCGCCAGATGAGGATGACCCTCTGAGGGGTTGAGGTGTTGTTCTTTAAAATTTGTTTTACACTTTGAAACAACGGTCATTTTGTGGGGTAGTTTCCCAAATAGGTAAAAAATGTGAGTGAGAAAATCAGAAGGGGGATTTAGTAATGGATCCACCTACCATCACTCTCAAAGATACATCTGGGGACTCTGTTCTCCATTGTATTAGTTCAGTTTTCCAAGATGAGGATGCTTCTGCTAAGAAACAAAACAAAAATTCTATTAAACCTGAGAATATGGATGCTGTTGGTCATTTGGTCTCTTACTGTGTTATATAAGCAGGAAAAGAAAGGAGTTGCTATTCTGGTAGTGGTAATCTTCTCAATTATCATGAGATCTGGTTGCTGCTAGATAATGGATAGGAAGAGATGTCTGTAATTTAGGGTAGTTACTGGGATATATTTTGGTACTTTTATCCCCAGTAATAGCCCAGAATGGGCAATTACAACCAGAGCTTAACAAGGGCATGATAAATAGATCAGACCTTGCAGGGATACACGTCTGGTTTATGCCACAGGATAATAAATCTAGAGCAGCCAAAATGCAGGACAAGTTTGAAGGGGATTTTAGAATGTTTGGTAGAGGAGGGAGTGTTGAATAGCAGTGGGTTCCCTAGCAACAAGTGCAGCAGCAGAAACTATATTCTCTGTCTCTGTTTCCATCTCTGTCTCTCCCTCTCAAACGTAATAGGCCATACATCACTGAAGTATCAATGACAAGATGAGCCAAGTTTAATATGGTGCTGAGCGGATGCACGGTGCAGAAGAGCAGACACTGTGCTGCCCAGCATCTATGCTGCTTGAACCATACTCTTCTCCAACCCTCATACACAACTCTGTGCTTGAACGTATTCTCTGGTCACTTCTGCCAGCTCTGCCTACATGTCAAGTATGCTGAACATTCCAGAGAGTCTGTACCACCTGGGAGCAACCTTCAACAAATGAGGAATGGATAGTAATATACAAATGCTCTCTCATTCATTGGGTGTGATAACTCTGAGACACATGTATTACACTGGCTTCAGGAGTTGTCCAGAAGTATTAAGACTTGTACACCCAATGGTACCTTGCTTGACATGGCATCTTCTATTAACTGCCTCCACTTACCTATAGCTTATCCCCACTTACCTACCAGTGTGTCTTAGAATCACCTCTCAAATAAAGTCCCTACGTCAAAGTTGGCTTCTGGAGGGACACTAAACAGAGTTCTACATACAATATTGCCTGACATTTTTAAACACAAGAAAAGACTGTATGTCATTAAATATGTTTATCTTGCCTTTTGGGGCAACTGTTCATTAAAAAAAAAAAAGAAGAAGCAAAGCACTGAATTTAGAAGATAGGGAATATAGGGAATAAAGCCCCAGCTTTAGTTACAGAGTGATCTTGAAAAATTCATATAACATCTCTGGATATCATTTTCTTCCACTATGAAATGAACTCTTGATGCAAAACTGGTATTCTATAATTCAGTTCTTTTCATCATTCTACTGAAATCTTATGGTTTTTTGTTGTTGTTCCCACACTCTTTCCTCTGTTTCTCTCAGGCATGGCCTCTGCACCACATCATTTTCAAATACATTATACAAATTGTATTTTTGTCTGGTTACTATGGTGATCAGTGCAACTCGAATCCTCAGATGGAAGTGCTGAATTTTGTTCTCATCAAAAATAATACTTATTGTTCCTGTTGTATCTTGTAGGGAGCGGAGAAACCTATGAACTGGCGGCTGCTGGTACTTGAGCATCTGAACATATGCTGAAACCCCCTGCAGTAAGAGGAGAGGCAGAGAAAGAGTACAAGTTAGTAGTACCCTTAATAATTGGAAAATAAGGTTGTACAAAGGATCAATGATTTTCTATAACTCTGGGAGAATTTACCTCTTTACTTAATTTTAGCAATGGACCAATTAACTAGATGGTGAGTTTGGACTACTGGAAGATAAAAGGTCGTTTGAAAACTGCAATTAAATTTCAGACTAGTCAGTTTTTCATAGGCATAATACTTTAAGTGGCAAATGATAGGCACACATGAATTTTCCTCTACCAGCATCTCTGACTCCAACCTGAAATGCTTTCCCCTAATGCTTCACAATGTAAATGCAACCGCTATACTTCCTAAAAAAGAGAGGTGTTAGTCTTCTGAGGTTACAAAGTGGCTGCCCTCGAGCTGGATACAGGCCATATATGGGTTTTTTAATTAGGGTGACCAAGAGTTCCAGTTTTCCCTGGATGCAGGACTTTCAGTTTTAAAACTGGGACTGTCCCAGGTAAATCAGAATGAGTTGGTCACTCTATTTGTTTTTCTTTGAACTACACAGTATTTTAAAAAATATATCTTGAATCAATATCCCGCATATAAAAACTGAGATATTTTACATAGTTACTTAGAATTTGAATTTGTCTTGTAAAACCATACCTGGCAACATTGGGTCTTCAAGGCCTTGTATCAACGAGTATTTGAAGAGCAGCTGTTCTTTTCATAGGTGAGGCTTAAGCTCTCCAGTTTGTCACTATCCTCACCTCTCCCTATTATCTCCCACCAATGTGGCCAGGACATTATCTTCTCTCTGATGCTATTTTTCTTACCCTTGCCTAACTTTACCTATTTATGTTACCTGCCTTGCCCCTAGGTGTTTTTAAGATCACAACCCATGTTTTTCAAATGTCTTTTTTTTTTTTTTTGCCATAAAGACCCATCCTCCAGCTGCATTCAGAGAACACATTCTTATCTTTAAAGACAATTCAACCATGCTTTGACATACTCTAAAATTTGAATCAATTATTTCCTTTTCTACCTTTCCTCTCTGCACATCATTAGAACATTCATCACATGATTGTTCATTTATTTATAAGTATTTCTATTCCCTAGGAGACCATGACACAGAGAAAGAGACAGAGACAGAAAGACAAAGAGAGACAGAGATAGAGCGAGAAATAAACATTTACTGTATCATCAGTTTAAGTATAAAATTTGCAAAATGTGAGTTGAAGTAGGGAGGTTATGTGGAGTAAGCATTGAAGAATGAAAAGAACTCATTTAGAAAGGTTCTGCTGATGAGAATATAAATTTGTAACAACACTTCGGAAAGCAGTGCAAAGAAGAAAAGTCTATGCTCCTAATGATCCATCAATTTCACTTCTCAACATCTACCTTAGAGAAACACAACGGTGACGCAAAAGGCATGCACGGTGATGCTCCTTTTAGCATTTATTCAAATTGTGAAGATTTGGAATAGTTAAATAAACTGTGGTGTTTCTATTATGAAATACTATACAGAATTCAAAGAATAAGATAGATATTTACCTTCTTTTTAAAATCTTCAAAACTTAGCAGTTTAAAAAAACAGAACAAAATATGCAGCACCAAAATATTACATATACCCAAATAAAACTGAAACCATATGTGTAAGTATGTTAGGACATGTATTCAAAAAGAGTCTAGAAGGAAACACACCAAGCTGGTAACAATGAGAATGTCTGGGATGGGAAAAAGATTTTAATGTCATGAAGGGGGCTTAGGCTATTTATCTTTTTTTTAAGAGGGAGAATTCAAAATGTAGAAATTACAGAAAAAAAGGAAATAGCAAGCATTCATATTGCTATCACTGATAATCACCCACTGTTAACTGTTGCTTTTTGCCTCCACTTTATCGTTCATAAAAATAATGCATGTTTATTATAAAGATCTCAAACAATGTGGAACACCACAAATAAGTGAAAGTAGCACCCCATAGCACACAACTCAGAAAATAAGTATATTTTATATTAGGTGGACATCATTCCAAAAAGTTTTCTTAAGAGTATAAACATAGAGACACCTAGATATATATACAGAATTATTTTCTAAGTATGTCCTCATAATGTAAATTGATGCTCTTTTTAATAAAAAGTGCTAATATCAATTTAATTTAAATTAACAGGGGAGAGTAAACTAAAACAGCTCTTGAATTTATAGCATGTGATGCATTACCACAGAGATATCATTTCCTAAATTGTAGCTTAAAGTCTAAGGAATAAAAGATTAAGAAAAAAATAAGGATAAAAGCATAATGTGTTTCTTTAACTTTGTGTTTGCTTAATGTAATATCAGTTCACTCCTACTGTGAGAGATGAGGATAATAGACTGCTCCTCTTCCCTTTTTACCTTCCGATGTGTTAAGTTGCACTATTACTTTACACTGTCAATTTTAAGTCTGTTCTGTAAGTATAATTTGATATAGTTTTACATATAAATTTATTAACTACCCACCATCAGTCTTTTTGCACAGTTTATCCATTCCTGAGAGATTTTTAAAACATCTTAAATCATAAGATTTGATCATTAGGAATTTTTTAATTCAGGAAGGATTTATGGGTGTTTTATTCCCTGAGATATTTCATGTTTGAGAATACCTGCCTATTGACCTTGTATTTGAATATTCTTGGATTACACTTTCTTATCTTCAGAACATTGTTGCTGTAGAGATATCTGAAGCCCACTGGAATTTTTTTTTTTAACCTGTAAGTGTTGTTGTTTTTTTTCTTTTTTTGATGCCTGAAGTGTCTTTCTTTATTCTTGATGCTCAATAGCTTACTGGTAGCTTGAATGTTTTGAATCAAATTTTCATGGACTGTTTCACAGTCTTTCAATATTTGGATACACCATATGCAATATTTGGATACAGTTTTTATTCAGCAGTGATATATTTTATTAAATAGTTAAATGAATTTTCTGTTTTATATTTACTCAAATACTCCAATTATTCTTTTTTTTTGAACTTAAGAAATGTTTATTGATAGAATCACAAATAGACACATTCAAAAATACATACATATGTTTAGGGAATTCAATTAACAGGAATATGTCAATATCAGATTTAACACAGATTGAAAGAAAAATCCTTATATTGTGATGGGTTAATAGCATAGTGAAAAACTGTTGTAGAATAAATCTATTTTTAAAAGCCATTTGTGTTCAGTATTTAATCAGATGTTGATATCTGAGAGTGTACAATCTCTTATTCAAATGGTAGTAAAATCAATATATAGTTAAGAAAACTAAAATTTTAACGTATACAATATTAAGGGAAAGTTTTTTTTTATCTTTTTTTTATTAAAGTATAGTTGATTTACAATATTGTTAGTTTTAGGTGTACAGCAAAATGAGTCAATTATACATTATATATTTTTTTCTGACTCTTCTCCATTTTAGGTGATTATAAGATACTGAATGTAGTTCCCTATGCCACACAGTAAATCCTTGCTGTTTATCTATTTTATATATAGTGGTGTGTATCTGTTAATCCCATATTTCTTTTTTTTTTTTAACATCTTTATTGGAGTATAATTGCTTTACAATGGTGTGTTAGTTTCTGCTTTATAACAAAGTGAATCAGTTATACATATGTTCCCATATCTCTTCCCTCTTGAGTCTCCCTCCCTCCCACCCTCCCTATCCCACCCCTCTAGGTGGTCACAAAGAACCGAGCTGATCTCTCTGTGCTATGCGGCTCCTTCCCACTAGCTATCTATTTTATGTTTGGTAGTGTATATATGTCCATGCCACTCTCTCACTTTGTCACAGCTTACCCTTCCCCCTCTCCATATCCTCAAGTCCATTCTCTAGTAGGTCTGTGTCTTTATTGCTGTCTTGCCCCTAGGTTCTTCATGAGCTTTTTTTTTTTCCTTAGATTCCATATATATGTGTTAGCATACGGTATTTGTTTTTCTCTTTCTGACTT
Source organism: Balaenoptera borealis (assembly GCF_965194805.1). Lineage (NCBI taxonomy): Eukaryota > Metazoa > Chordata > Mammalia > Artiodactyla > Balaenopteridae > Balaenoptera > Balaenoptera borealis. The sequence goes on along the minus strand of NC_138874.1, from coordinate 96,831,213 downwards.
ACTTAACTCTGTATGACAGACTGTAGGTCCATCTACCTCACTACAAATAACTCAACTTCGTTTCTTTTTATGGCTGAGTAATATTCCATTGTATATATGTGCCACATCTTCTTTATCCATTCATCCGATGATGGACACTTAGGTTGCTTCCATGTCCTGGCTATTGTAAATAGAGCTGCAATGAACATTTTGGTACATGACTCTTTTTGAATTGTGGTTTTCTCAGGGTATATGACCAGTAGTGGAATTGCTGGGTCGTATGGTAGTTCTATTTTTAGTTTTTTAAGGAACCTCCATACTGTTCTCCATAGTGGCTCTATCAATTTACATTCCCATCAACAGTGCAAGAGGGTTCCCTTTTCTCCACACCCTCTCCAGCATTTATTGTTTCTAGATTTTTTGATGATGGCCATTCTGACCGGTGTGAGATGATATCTCATTGTAGTTTTTTGATTTGCATTTCTCTAATGATTAATGATGTTGAACATCCTTTCATGTGTTTGTTGGCAATCTGTATATCTTCTTTGGAGAAATGTCTATTTAGGTCTTCTGCCCATTTTTGGATTGGGTTGTTTGTTTTTTGTTATTGAGCTGCATGAGCTGCTGGTAAATGTTGGCGATTAATCCTTTGTCACTTACTTCATTTGCAAATATTTTCTCGCATTCTGAGGGTTGTCTTTTGGTCTTGTTTATGGTTTCCTTTGCTGTGCAAAAGCTTTTAAGTTTCATTAGGTCCTGTTTGTTTATTTTTGTTTTTATTTCCATTTCTCTAGGAGATGGGTCAAAAAGGATCTTGCTGTGATTTATGTCATAGAGTGTTCTGCCTATGTTTTCCTCTAAGAGTTTTATAGTGTCTGGCCTTCCATTTAGGTCTTTAATCCATTTTGAGGTTTTTTTGTGTATGGTGTTAGGGAGTGTTCTAATTTCATACTTTTACACATACCTGTCCAGTTTTCCCAGCACCACTTATTGAAGAGGCTGTCTTTTCTCCACTGTATATTCTTGTCTCCTTTATGAAAGATACGGTGACCATATGTACGTGGGTTTACCTCTGGGCTTTCTATCCTGTTCCATTGATCTATATTTCTGTTTTTGTGCCAGTACCATACTGCCTTGATTACTGTAGCTTTGTAGTATAGTCTGAAGACAGGGAGCCTAATTCCTCCAGCTCCGTTTTTCGTTCTCAAGATTGCTTTGGCTATTCAGGGTCTTTTGTGTTTCCAAACACATTGTGAAATTTTTTGTTCTAGTTCTGTGAAAAATGCCAGTGGTAGTTTGATAGGGATTGCATTGAATCTGTAGATTGCTTTGGGTAGTAGAGTCATTTTCACAATGTTAACTCTTCCAATCCGAGAACGTGGTATATCTCTCCATCTATTTGTATCATCTTTAATTTCTTTCATCAGTGTCATAATTTTCTGCATACAGGTCTTTTGTCTCCTTAGGTAGGTTTATTCCTAGATATTTTATTCTTTTGGTTGCAATGGTAAATGGGAGTGTTTTCTTAATTTCACTTTCAGATTTTTCATCATTAGTGTATAGGAATGCAAGAGATTTCTGTGCATTAATTTTGTATCCTGCTACTTTACCAAATTCATTGATTAGCTCTAGTAGTTTTCTGGTAGCATCTTTAGGATTCTCTATGTATAGTATCATGTCATCTGCAAACAGTGACAGCTTTACTTTTTCTTTTCCGATTTGGATTCCTTTTATTTCCTTTTCTTCCCTGATTGCTGTGGCTAAAACTTCCAAAACTATGTTGAATAATAGTGGTGAGAGTGGGCAACTTTGTCTTCTTCCTGATATAATGGAAATGGTTTCAGTTTTTCACCATTGAGGACGATGTTGGCTGTGGGTTTGTCATATATGGCCTTTATTATGGTGAGGAAACTTCCCTCTATGCCTACTTTCTGCAGGGTTTTTATCATAAATGGGTGTTGAATTTTGTCAAAAGCTTGCTCTGCATCGATTGAGATGATCATATGGTTTTTCTCCTTCAATTTGTTAATATGGTGTATCACATTGATTGATTTGCGTATATTGAAGAATCCTTGCATTCCTGGGATAAACCCCACTTGATCATGGTGTATGATCCTTTTAATGTGCTGTTGGATTCTGTTTGCTAGTATTTTGTTTAGGACTTTTGCATCTATGTTCATCAGTGATATTGGCCTGTAGTTTTCTTTGTGACATCTTTGTCTGGTTTTGGTATCAGGGTGATGGTGGCCTCGTAGAATGAGTTTGGGAGTGTTCCTCCCTCTGCTATATTTTGGAAGAGTTTGAGAAGGATAGGTGTTAGCTCTTCTCTAAGTATTTGATAGAATTCACCTCTGACGACATCTGGTCCTGGGCTTTTGTTTGTTGGAAGATTTTTAATCACAGTTTCAATTTCAGTGCTTGTGATTGGCCTGTTCATATTTTCTATTTCTTCCTGGTTCAGTCTCGGCAGGTTGTGCATTTCTAAGAATTTGTCCATTTCTTCCAGGTTGTACATTTTATTGGCATAGAGTTGCTTGTAGTGATCTCTCATGATCGTTTGTATTTCTGCAGTGTCAGTTGTTACTTCTCCTTTTTCATTTCTAATTCTATTGATTTGAGTCTTCTCCCTTTTTTTCTTGATGAGTCTGGCTAATGCTTTATCAATTTTGTTTATCTTCTCAAAGAACCAGCTTTTAGTTTTATTGATCTTTGCTATCGTTTCCTTCATTTCTTTTTCATTTATTTCTGATCTGATCTTTATGATTTCTTTCCTTCTGCTAACTTTGAGGTTTTTTTGTTCTTCTTTCTCTAATTGCTTTAGGTGCAAGGTTAGGTTGTTTATTTGAGATGTTTCCTGTTTCTTAAGGTAGGATTGTATTGCTATAAACTTCCCTCTTAGAACTGCTTTTGCTGCATCCCATAGGTTTTGGGTCGTCGTGTCTCCATTGTCATTTGTTTCTAGGTATTTTTTGATTTCCCCTTTGATTTCTTCAGTGATCTCTTGGTTATTAAGTAGTGTATTGTTTAGCCTCCATGTGTTTGTATTTTTTACAGATCTTTTCCTGTAATTGATATCTAGTCTCATAGCATTGTGGTCGGAAAAGATACTTGATACAATTTCAATTTTCTTAAATTTACTAAGGCTTGATTTGTGACCCAAGATATGATCTATCCTGGAGAATGTTCCATGAGCACTTCAGAAGAATGTGTATTCTGTTGTTTTTGGATGGAATGTCCTGTAAATATCAATTAAGTCCATCTGGTTTAATGTATCATTTAAAGCTTTTTTTCCTTATTTACTTTCATTTTGGATGATCTGTCCATTGGTAAAAGTGGGGTGTTAAAGTCCGCTACTATGATTGTGTTACTGTCGATTTCCCCTTTTATGGCTGTTAGTATTTGCCTTATGTATTGATGTGCTCCTATGTTGGGTGCATAAATATTTACAATTGTTATATCTTCTTTTTGGATTGATCCCTTGATCATTATGTAGTGTCCTTCTTTGTCTCTTGTAATAGTCTTTATTTTAAAGTCTATTTTGTCTGATATGAGAATTGCTACTCCAGCTTTCTTTTGATTTCCATTTGCATGGAACATCTTTTTCCATCCCCTCACTTTCAGTCTGTATGTGTCCCTAGGTCTGAAGTGGATCTCTTATAGACAGCATATATACGGGTCTTGTTTTGTATCCATTCAGCCAGTCTATGTCTTTTGGTTGGAGCATTTAATCCATTTACATTTAAGGTAATTATCGATATGTATGTTCCAATTCCCATTTTCTTAATTGTTTTGGGTTTCTTATTGTAGGTCCTTCCTTCTCTTGTGTTTCCTGCCTAGAGAAGTTCCTTTAGCATTTGTTGTAAAGCTGGTTTGGTGGTGCTGAATTCTCTTAGCTTTTGCTTGTCTCTAAAGGTTTTAATTTCTCCATCAAATCTGAATGAGATCCTTGCTGGATAGAGTAATCTTGGTTGTAGGTTTTTCTCCTTCATCACTTTAAATATGTCCTGCCACTCCCTTCTGGCTTGCAGAGTTTCTGCTGAAAGACTAGGTGTTAACCTTATGGGGATTCCCTTGTGTGTTATGTGTTGTTTTTCCCTTGCTGCTTTTAATATTTTTTCTTTATATTTAATTTTTGATAGTTTGATTAATATGTGTCTTTGCATGTTTCTCCTTGGATTTATCCTGTATGGGACTCTCTGTGCTTCCAGGACTTGATTAACTATTTCCTTTCCCATATTAGGGAAGTTTTCAACTGTAATCTCTTCAAATATTTTCTCAGTCCCTTCTTTTTCTTCTGGGACCCCTATAATTCGAATGTTGGTGTGTTTAATGTTGTCCCAGAGGTCTCTGAGACTGTCCTCAGTTCTTTTCATTCTTTTTTCTTTAGTCTGCTCTGCAGTAGTTATTTCCACTATTTCATCTTCCAGGTCACTAATCCGTTCTTCTCCCTCAGTTATCCTGCTATTGATCCCTTCTAGAGAATTTTTAATTTCATTTATTGTGTTGTTCATCATTGTTTGTTTGCTCTTTAGTTCTTCCAGGTCCTTGTTAAATGTTTCTTGTATTTTCTCCATTCTACTTCCAAGATTTTGGATCATCTTTACTATCATTATTCTTAATTCTTTTTCAGGTAGACTGCCTATTTCCTCTCATTTGTTAGGTCTGGTGGGTTTTTACCTTGCTCCTTCATCTGCTGTGTGTTTTTCTGTCTTCTCATTTTGCTTAACTTACTGTGTTTGGGGTCTCCTTTTCGCAGGCTGCAGGTTCGTATTTCCTGTTGTTTTTGGTGTCTGTCCCCAGCTGCTAAGGTTGGTTCAGTGGGTTGTGTAGGCTTCCTGGTGGAGGGGACTAGTGCCTGTGTTCTGGTGGATGAGGCTGGATCTTGTCTTTCTGGTGGGCACGTCCACGTCTGGTGGTGTATTTTGGGGTGTCTGTGGCCTTATTATGATTTTAGGCAGCCTCTCTGCTAATGGCTGGGGCTGTGTTCCTGTCTTGCTAGTTGTTTGGCATAGGGTGTCCAGCACTGTAGCTTGCTGGTCATTCAGTGAAGCTGGGTCTTGGCCTTGTGATGGAGATCTCTGGGAGATTTTTTCTGTTTGATATTACGTGGAGCTGGGAGGTCTCTTGTGGACCAGTGTCCTGAAGTTGGCTCTCCCACCTCAGAGGCACAGCACTGACTCCTGGCTGGAGCACCAAGAGCCTTTCATCTACATGGCTCAGAATAAAAGGGAGAAAAAATAGAAAGAAAGAAAGAGGATAAAATAAAGTTATTAAAATAAAAAGTAAAAAATAATTATTATGAAAAAACATTTTTAAAGTAAAAAAAAAAAAGATGGACAGAACCCTAGGACAAATGGTAAAAGCTAAGATATACAGACAAAATCCCACACAGAGCCCACATACACACTCACAAAAGGAGAAAAAGGGAAAAAAATATATATGTCGTTGCTCCCAAAGTCCACCTCCTCAATTTGGGATGATTCGTTGTCTATTCAGGTATTCCACAGATGCAGGTACATCAAGTTGATTGTGGAGCTTTAATCCACTGCTCCTGAGGCTGCTGGGAGAGATTTACCTTTCTCTTCTTTGTTCGCACAGCTCCCAGGGTTCAGCTTTGGATTTGGTCCCACCTCTGCGTGTAGGTCGCCTGAGGGCGTCTGTTCCCCACCCAGACAGGATGGGGTTAAAGGAGCACTTGCTTTGGGGGCTCTGGCTCACTCAGGCCGGGGGGAGGGAGGGGCACGGATGCGGGGCGAGCCTGTGGCGGCAGAGGCCGGCATGACGTTGCACCAGCCTGAGGTGCGCAGTGCGTTCTCCCGGGGAAGTTGTCCCTGGATCACGGGAGCCTGGCAGTGGCGGGCTGCACAGGCTCCCAGGAGGGGAGGTGTGGATGGTGGCCTGTGCTTGCACACAGGCTTCTTAGTGGCGACGGCAGCAGCCGTAGCGTCTCATGCCCGTCTCTGGGGTCCGCACTGATAGCCGCGGCTCGTGCCCGTCTCTGGAGCTCGTTTAGGCTGTGCTCTGAATCCCCTCTCCTCATGCACCCCGAAACAATGGTCTCTTGCCTCTTAGGCAGTTCCACAGTTTTTCTGGACTCCCTCCCGGCTAGCTGTGGCGCACTAGCCCCCTTCATGCTGTGTTCACGCAGCCAACCCCAGTCCTCTCCCTGCGATCCGACCGAAGCCCGAGCCTCAGCTCCCAGCCCCGCCTGCCCTGGCGGGTGAGCAGACAAGCCTCTCAGGCTAGTGAGTGCTGGTCGGCACTGATCCTCTGTGTGGGGATCTCTCCACTTTGCCCTCCGCACCCCTGTGGCTGCACTGTCCTCTGTGGCTCCGAAGCTCCCCCCTCCGCCCCCCGCATTCTCCGCCCGCGAAGGGGCTTCCTAGTATGTGGAAACCTTTCCTCCTTACACCTCCCTCCCACTGGTGCAGGTCCCGTCCCTATTCTTTGTCTCTGTTTTTTCTTTTTTCTTTTGCCCTACCCAGGTACGTGGGGGAGTTTCTTGCCTTTTGGGAGGTCTGAGGTCTTCTGCCAGCGTTCAGTAGGTGTTCTGTGGGAGTTGTTCCACATGTAGATGTATTTCTGATGTATTTGTGGGGAGGAAGGTGATCTCCGGGTCTTACTCTTCCACCATCTTCCTCCATTTATTCTTGCATTGGAATGGTTTTATCTATTATCAGTTTATCAGTGATCAGTTCTTGTTTTAATGAGTTAAAATCATTTTTATGTAGTAACATAAAATGAAAAATATATTAATAATTTTCCTTTGTTCATTGAAATACATTTTTCTGTTTAGACCTGAATGCTTTTATTTTTCATCATGTCTTTTTCTTCTTTCTTTTTCTTTCAGTTAGGTTGCTTGATATAGGGAATCCTTGGAAATTATATCAGTTCTGCATTTCACTGTATCACCCTGAAGTCTCACCATTTGTCAGAGGCAGCCTATTTGTTCCCTTTTTCACCAGTTTGCAATTCTCTTAAGTCAAAAAAAGGTGAAACTTATAAATATTTAATTGTGCTTCTTTCCCAATTGGGTGTAACTGGTAAGAATTCTCAGAATTTTGTTGACACACTAAGAATGTTTTTGATGGTAGGAATCCAAGTAAGAAAGTCTCACTGTAGCTCTCTGCTTCATTCCAGAATCTTCTGTTTCTTTCATGTGCCACCTGTTTTTGAAGACTGTCAATTTCAGTTCTAAAACCTAGATTCAGGAGACTCATTTGGGAATTTATTTTTTTAATGCACATACCTAGATCCGAGCTCTCAGAAATTGGATCTGGGGTGAGATGTGAGCATCCTCATATTTTTTAATTACTTAAGAAATTCTAATAAGCAGACAAGTTTTAGAACTACTACATCATTCTCTGCTTCTCTCTTTGTTTGACTGCCATTAATAATTACTTTTTAGGGAGTGGAGTTCATTTTTTTCTCAGTTAATTAAGGGTAAGAATCTGAGAGACAGTATCAGTTCACTCTCTCAACATTGAAATAGACTGCATTTTGCACAATAGGCTATCTCTGTATCAGTTGATCCCCAATCTCGGAGTCCTATGACCAATAGTTTTTTTTTTGTTTTTGTTTTTAACATCCTACCTGAAACATCCAACACAGATGTTCCTGGCTGTGTAACTCTCCTGAGCAGTCAGAGACCACAGCTACCCAGGTTATGGTTCTACCATGTTCACCACACGGTTTGGAAATTATGCTGTCATCATCCAGCTGGCAGATGCTGGAACAAAGAGGTGATAGAGAAAGCAAACCACTCCTTACTGCCACTGCCTGGAAGGGATCTTATGTGAAGTGAATAAGATGTACAGCAGTGGCCCATGAAGACAACCAGCCAGTCCTGACCACATAGGCTCACTAATATTTGTGTAGTTTTCCATAGCAAATATTCATGTATTATTTGCTACAACTAAATTCAGTTCCCAAAATAAGGAGGAAATTAAATAATTTTGACAAAGAGATCTGGCAATGAAGAGATCAGTCTGCTTAGAGAAGAGAGAGTTTTCTGAAGAAAAGAAAAAAAGAATGGTGGATTGGGGAGAATAAACAAACCCCCCAAAAAGAGAATGCAGACTTCCAGGCAGAGGAGACTGGGTAGGACTGGCAGCAACAGCCTCAGAGTTTCCCGGCTGGGGGCGGAGGCACTATGCATGGAACCGACGCGAGTCAGCGTGCAGGTGGTTAGACAAGATCCTTGTCGAATCCCCCAAAGATACCCGAAACTCGTATATAGTTAGATGCCATAGCTCTTCTTGTCCCAGTTTGTTCGTGACTCCCCGTCAGAAAAGGTAAGTTGAAACTGTTTTCTGTGCTCCCAAGTCATTTCTTTGACCTTCAGGTACACAATTAGGGAAGCAAGAATGTTTACAGGAAAATAAAAAAGCATCAAGAAAGCAAACCCCATATCCTGACAACAGCCTCCATTTTTTTTTTTTTTTTTTTTTTGGTGGAAAAAGTAATAATAAAACTAGATAAATAAGGGTCTACAGAATCTGGGAGGGAAGAATGGCTTTGCTTCCTGCAGATGTTTAGAATAAAACTATCTGCTAAAACAGAGCACCACCGACTTCTCTCCCCAACAGATTCCCAGAGCCTGCCTCTAATAGGAAACTGGTGAGGTTGCAGTGTGCAGCTGAATAACCTCACAATCCCTGTTCTCATTCCTCCCTGACCTATACTAATCTTTTGGAAACACTAGGTGGGATGGTTCCCTAAAATGTGGTACTGTGTCTGTAGGCTGGGCTCCAGCTCTGAGCACAAATTCTAGCACAGTTCTTGGTACATAGTAGGGGTTAGTGATATGAATAAATGCATGTTCACCTACTTTGCCTTCCGGTAAATATTCTAAAAAGACTGTATAATAGAAATACCTTGGAGTCCAGAGAACTGAGTCCTAATTTCTATTCTGCCTCTAACTATAATGTGACCTGGAATTACTCTGAGGGTTTTGCAACCTGAAGAAACAGCTGGTCTCCAAGTTTCCTAAAAATCTAACATTTTGTTGTTGTTTGTTTGCCAGTCTTCTAATTAGTCTGTGTCAGGGTTTATAGATGAAGAAAAGAAGAAAATTTTTAAAAAAGAATCAAATTTTACTAATGGAACTGATAAAAATAAAATGGTTTAAACCAGTGCCTTTATATTACATGAACTTCCAGTAGTCATGTAATGAAAAAACAAAAAATGTCCCATCCCACCTTCTCTATGAAATTGAGCATACAAAGCACACATTCCCATTAACTGGCATGCCAAGTGTGAAATTAATTCATGTTGCCCACATAAGTCAAGGAAAAAAGAAAGAAAAGCTAATGCCTCAATATTTGTTAGCTTGTAAACACCAGAAGACACTATTATAATTTCATGGAGTGGCCACATTAATTCGTCCATACATTGTCCTCCAAAATTATTATTCCTGCCAAAAAGGTTCATCAAGATAGGAATACTAGGGCTTCCCTGGTGGCGCAGTGGTTAAGAATCCGCCTGCCAATGCAGGGGACACAGGTTTGAGCCCTAGTCCGGGAAGATCCCACATGCCGCAGAGCAACTAAGCCCATGCGCCACAACTACTAAGCCTGTGCTCTAGAGCCCGTGTGCCACAACTACTGAGCCTGCGCTCCAGAGCCCACGAGGCGCAACTCCTGAAGCCCGGGCGCATGGAGCCTGTGCTCTGCAAAAAAAGAAGCCACCACAATGAGAAGCCCACGCACCGCAACGAAGAGTAGCCCCCGCTCACTGCAACTAGAGAAAGCCCGTGCGCAGCAACAGAGACCCAACGCAGCCAAAAATAAATAAATAAAATAAATAAATTTTTTTAAAAAGATAGGAATACTAATATTTTTCAGGAAATATGTGACAGTGTTAATCTGGAAAATAAAGTGCCAATTGACCTTAATTGCATGTATAATCTCAAAATGATCAGTGCATATAAATTCCTAAAACAAAATGTCTGAGCAACACCTGATAGTCAAAAATATTTAGTGAAATTATTCACCACTTGAGATTACAAAATCTTCTCTGAAAAGGAAAGCTCAGTATGTTTTCAATGAGGTAAATTGGCCTTCCTACATTCATGGTAGTTTTCTTTTCCTATTTGAGTAATGTTTAATGTCTACAATACTGACTTTAGCTTATTTCCATTATCACTATTATAAACAACCTTGGAATATTCATGTTTTGTACTCAGTTGCAGTTAATTATCACAAACTGGCAATGGAATACTAGGGGATGATGTGTTATCTCCTGGGTACCCTGCCACCAAAAGTAGCCAATATATTAACAATACTATGATGAATACCTTGAAAATTATTAACGATCAGATTAACTACCTGTTTGATTGTTATGACAGATGTATTTAGTATCCATGTACAGAAGTAACTAAATGTGGGTTGCTGCTTAGAAAAATACAAAAATCATAGCAGCTGAAGTTGTTATTCTTAATATCATGTGATCCTTTCGGTCTACTTTTTATCCTAGAGTCAGATGCCAGTGAAATTAAGAAGGAAATAAGGTTATCAGCATTTCCCAAATTCTCCTTTCAAAGCTATTCCATGTGGTATCGCATTCAGACACATCACAGCCAAATCTTACCTTCATGTTGTGTTTTGGACACCCAAAGAGGATCCACATACAGTCCAGGCCTCTCCACTTGGTATCCATGTACAGGACATCACACATTCCTCCACACCTACTCCTTCTGACTTTAGTTCTGTGTACACTCATTGCTGGCTTCTCTTAGACGGAGGTCAGTGGAAAAGAGCTGGTGGATTTCATGGAGAGTGTTCGTTATCCTGCTCTTTCATTTCCAATGATGAGAAAAAAGGTATTGAAAATGTCTTTCACTTCCTCCACGGCTCCACACTTCACTCTATTTTTCTACAAGAGAGTGACTTATTTGCCTGGGAAAATTCAATCACCTGACCTTTAATTCCCTGCTTGTGTTGCATGCTTTATGGAGCACGAAACCCTGGGGATCTTCTTTGGCCATGTCTCTCACTGGGCGAGCAGACCAGGCTAGACTGATTGAGTGACTCCACCATCCCACCAGGGTCTCATCAGGTCACTCAGTGATGATTCAGTCCATTTCAGTAGCAATAGAAAGCCCTCCTCTGTCCTCTTGTCTAAAGCTTGGTTCTCTCCATTTCCTCATTGATTTTTAGAACCCAGAAGAGAGGAAAGATACTCAAAACTACTGAATATGCAGAGCAAACTAGGCAGACTAACAGTGTTTACATTGAAATAGGATGTTAACTCTTAGTTATCACAATGAAAAAACAACTTAAAAAAGACATTTTATTTATCATTGATAGACCAGTGTGAAAGATATTTGAGGCTAGAAGACTTAGTTGAGGTACCATAGACACAGGAAAGCATTTATCTCCCCATCTCTCTACTCCAAAGATACATAAGATTAATCGTGCCATCAGATTTTATATCATTTTGCTTCAAGATACAAATTCTGGATCCAGTGCCTCTAGCTTCTGAGCCCTGTTCATCTTCCTAATAGATTAGTGACCCTGGGCATGTTACTTAAAATCTCTGTAATTTAATTTGCATATCTGCAAACTAGAGATAATATTACCAAACTCATATGATTGTTTTGAGGAGTAAATGAATTAATGCATAAAAATTCATAGAATAATACTTAGAACATAACAAGCATTCAAACTCAATAAATGTGTGTTATTATGATGATAATTATTATTTTAATGACTATACTTTATTCCTTCTTTAGCTTTCCCACCTTTCCTTTGTATTTTGCTCCTTGATCCCCTCTCTCTTTTCAGCCCTCCTGAGTTTCTATCCTTCATATATTGGTTACATGTATTTCTTTCTCCTTGGGATGTGTTCTCTTCTGGGGCTTGGGAGAAGTTGTCATTCACAGTTCACAGTCAGTAATGTACTGAAAATTAGCTGGACACTTGGAATATACTAAGCAACTTAAAGTGTTGGGGACATTCAGAGGCATTAAAGCTAATTGTTCCAACTGGAATTTATCCAGAACAGCCATGGACAATGCATCGTGAAGATTTTATTGACTATAAGTGGCAAAGACCTTGATTTTATGTGTCCTCTAAATGACAACACCTCCCTTCTCTCAGTTGTCTGCCAGAAGTAGGAGAAGGCAAATTGGTCTCGACAGAGATTACTTGGACCTAAAATGTCATAAAACCAATTCTTTTCAGGGGTAGCAGCAACATAGAAAGTCTATTGGAGGCCAAGTGATAGAGACTCAAAGTCTGAGTTTCCCTGATTTCTAATTCTCAGCCTGCTAATTACTGACTGTGGGGCTTCAGCAAGTGAATTATGGCTTCAGAATCCCAGTTTCTTCATTTGAAAAATGGGAGTGAAACCATCTAAATGACAGGTTTGCTATGAAGAGTAAAGGAAGTAACATTCCTAATGGGCCTTGCACAGGGCCTGGGTGAAGTAGGTAATCAATAAACATTACTTTTATCCACCTGATTATAAAACCTCCCCTTGTTTTCAGATTTCACTTTGGCTAGAATCTGAGTGAATAAGTCATCTTTTTCCTATATCAGTCCTCAAACACAGAATAAGCAAAGAATATCTTCAAATCTGAGGTAGACTTCAGAAGGCTTCCTTTTCAAGTCTTTACAGATTCTACCACTTGTGAAGCACTTTCGTATCCAGTTGATAATCAGGATGTTTAGTTATTATTAATTTATTTGATACATTAAATAAAGGATTTTTAATGCCTGCTGTGGACTAGGTATTGTTCAAAGTACTAAGTAAGACAATCAAGAGTCCTGCTCTTAAAGGGCTTAGATTCTAATAATGGAGAGTCAGAATGGATAAACAACAAAACAAGATCATTACAGAAATTCAAGAGCGCTATGAACTAAATCAGGAAACTGAGAGAAAATGTCTAGATGGGGGATAAAATTTTAATGATGAGTTCCTTTGATAACTATTTGAATTCACTATTTCTAAATGATAAGAATCCAGCTTTGAGAGAATCTCTGGGAAGAGGCTTCCAGGAAGAGAAGAGAGCAAGTTCAAAGGCCTTGAGATGAGAATGAGCTTAGAATACCAAAAAAATTTTGGTAAGGAGAAATGTTAGGAGAGGAAATGGGAAAGGGAGGCAAGAGCCAGATGGGGAGAATCTTGAGATCATGAGTCAAGCTTGGGTTTCATTCCATATGCAGTTTCCATATGAAATAACTGAACAGTTTTTTTTTTTAAACATCTTTATTGGAGTATAATTGCCTTACAATGGTGTGTTAGTTTCTGCTTTATAACAAAGTGAATCAGTTATACATATACATATGTTCCCATATCTCTTCCCTCTTGCGTCTCGCACCCTCCCACCCTCCCTATCCCACCCCTCTAGGTGGTCACAAAGCACAGAGCTGCTCTCCCTGTGCTATGCGGCTGCTTCCCACTAGCTATCTATTTTATGTTTGGTAGTGTATATATGTCCATGCCACTCTCTCACTTTGTCCCAGCTTACCCTTCCCCCTCCCCATATCCTCAAGTCCATTCTCTAGTAGGTCTGTGTCTTTATTCGCGTCTTACCACTAGGTTCTTCATGACCTTTTTTTTTTTCCCCTTAGATTCCATATATATGTGTTAGCATACTGTATTTGTTTTTCTCTTTCTAACTTACTTCACTCTGTATGACAGACTCTAACTCCATCCACCTCACTACAAATAACTCCATTTCGTTTCTTTTTATGGCTGAGTAATATTCCATTGTATATATGTGCCACATCTTCTTTATCCATTCATCTGATGATGGACACTTAGGTTGCTTCCATGTCCTGGCTATTGTAAATAGAGCTGCAATGAACATTTTGGTACATGACTCTTTTTGAATTATGGTTTTCTCAGAGTATATGCCCAGTAGTGGGGTTGCTGGGTCGTAAGGTAGTTCTATTTTTAGTTTTTTAAGGAACCTCCATACTGTTCTCCATAGTGGCTGTATCAATTTACATTCCCATCAACAGTGCAAGAGGGTTCCCTTTTCTCCACACCCTCTCCAGCATTTATTGTTTCTAGACTTTTTGATGATGGCCATTCTGACCAGTGTGAGATTATATCTCATTGTAGTTTTGATTTGCATTTCTCTAATGATTAATGATGTTGAGCATTCTTTCATGTGTTTGTTGGCAATCTGTATATCTTCTTTGGAGAAATCTCTATTTAGGTCTTCTGCCCATTTTTGGATTGGGTTGTTCGTTTTTTAGTTATTGAGCTGCATGAGCTGGTTTATATTTTGGAGATTAATCCTTTGTCAGTTGCTTCATTTGCAAATATTTTCTCCCATTCTGAATGTTGTCTTTTGGTCTTGTTTATGGTTTCCTTTGCTGTTGAAAAGCTTTTAAGTTTCATTAGGTCCCATTTGTTTATTTTTGTTTTTATTTCCATTTCTCTAGGAGGTGGGTCAAAAAGGATCTTGCTGTGATTTATGTCATAGAGTGTTCTGCCTATGTTTTCCTCTAAGAGTTTGATTGATAGTGTCTGGCCTTCCATTTAGGTCTTTAATCCATTTTGAGGTTTTTTTTGTGTATGGTGTTAGGGAGTGTTCTAATTTCATACTTTTACATGTACCTGTCCAGTTTTCCCAGCACCACTTATTGAAGAGGCTGTCTTTTCTCCACCGTATATTCTTGTCTCCTTTATGAAAGATACGGTGACCATATGTACGTGGGTTTATCTCTGACCTTTCTATCCTGTTCCATTGATCTATATTTCTGTTTTTGTGCCAGTACCATACGGCCTTCATTACTGTAGCTTTGTAGTATAGTCTGAAGACAGGAAGCCTGATTCCTCCAGCTCCGTTTTTCGTTCTCAAGATTGCTTTGGCTATTCAGGGTCTTTTGTGTTTCCATACAAATTGTGAAATTTTTTGTTCTAGTTCTGTGAAAAATGTCAGTGGTAGTTTGATAGGGATTGCATTGAATCTGTAGATTGCTTTGGGTAGTAGAGTCATTTTCACAATGTTAACTCTTCCAATCCGAGAACGTGGTATATCTCTCCATCTATTTGTATCATCTTTAATTTCTTTCATCAGTGTCTTATAATTTTCTGCATACAGGTCTTTTGTCTCCGTAAGTAGGTTTATTCCTAGATATTTTATTTTTTTGTTGCAGTGGTAAATGGGAGTGTTTTCTTAATTTCACTTTCAGATTTTTCATCATTAGTGTATAGGAATGCAAGAGATTTCTGTGCATTAATTTTGTATCCTGCTACTTTACCAAATTCATTGATTAGCTCTAGTAGTTTTCTGGTAGCATCTTTAGGATTCTCTATGTATAGTAACATGACATCTGCAGACAGTGGCAGCTTTACTTCTTCTTTTCCCATTTGGATTCCTTTTATTTCTTTTTCTGCTCTGATTGCTGTGGCTAAAACTTCCAAAACTATGTTGAATAATAGTGGTGAGAGCGGGCAACCTTGTCTTATTCCTGATCTTAGTGGAAATGGTTTCAGTTTTTCACCATTGAGGATGATGTTGGCTGTGGGTTTGTCATATATGGCCTTTATTATGTTGAGGAAAGTTCCCTCTATGCCTACTTTCTGCAGCGCTTTTAACATAAATGGGTGTTGAATTTTGTCGAAAGCTTTCTCTGCATCGATTGAGATGATCATATGGTTTTTCTCCTTCAATTTGTTAACATGGTGTATCACGTTGATAGATTTGTGTATATTGAAGAATCCTTGCATTCCTGGGATAAACCCCACTTGATCATGGTGTATGATCCTTTTAATGTGCTGTTGGATTCTGTTTCCTAGTAGTTTGTTTAGGATTTTTGCATCTATGTTCATCAGTGATATTGGCCTGTAGTTTTCTTTCTTTGTGACATCTTTGTCTGGTTTTGATATCAGGGTGATGGTGGCCTCATAGAATGTGTTGGGGAGTGTTCCTCCCTCTGCAATATTTTGGAAGAGTTTGAGAAGGATAGGTGTTAGCTCTTCTCTAAATGTTTGATAGAATTCACTTGTGAAGCCATCTGGTCCTAGGCTTTTGTTTGTTGGAAGATTTTTAATCACAGTTTCAATTTCAGTGCTTGTGATTGGCCTGTTCATATTTTCTATTTCTTCCTGGTTCAGTCTCAGGAGGTCGTGCATTTCTAAGAATTTGTCCATTTCTTCCAGGTTGTCCATTTTATTGGCATAGAGTTGCTTGTAGTAATCTCTCATGATCGTTTGTATTTCTGCAGTGTCAGTTGTTACTTCTCCTTTTTCATTTCTAATTCTATTGATTTGAGTCTTCTCCCTTTTTTTCTTGATGAGTCTGGCTAATGGTTTATCAATTTTGTTTATCTTCTCAAAGAACCAGCTTTTAGTTTTATTGATCTTTGCTATCATTTCCTTCATTTCTTTTTCATTTATTTCTGATCTGATCTTTATGATTTCTTTCCTTCTGCTAAATTTGAGGTTTTTTTGTTCTTCTTTCTCTAATTGCTTTAGGTGTAAGGTTAGGTTGTTTATTAGAGATGTTTCTTGTTTCTTGAGGTAGGATTGTACTGCTGCAGAGTTCCCTCTTAGAACTGCTTCTGCTGCATCCCATAGGTTTTGGGTCGTCGTGTCTCCATTGTCATTTGTTTCTAGGTATTTTTTGATTTCCCCTTTGATTTCTTCAGTGATCTCTTGGTTATTAAGTAGTGTATTGTTTAGCCTCCATGTGTTTGTATTTTTTACAGATCTTTTCCTGTAATTGATATCTAGTCTCATAGCGTTGTGGTCAGAAAAGATACTTGATACGATTTCAATTTTCTTAAATTTACCAAGGCTTGATTTGTGACGCAAGATATGATCTATCCTGGAGAATGTTCCTTGAGCACTTGAGAAAAATGTGTATTCTGTTGTTTTTGGGTGGAATGTCCTATAAATATCAATTAAGTCCATCTTGTTTAATGTATCATTTAAAGCTTGTGTTTCCTCATTAATATTCGTTTTGGATGATCTGTCCATTGGTGAAAGTGGGGTGTTAAAGTCCCCTACTATGATTGTGTTACTGTTGATTTCCCCTTTTATGGCTGTTAGTATTTGCCTTATGTATTGAGGTGCTCCTATGTTGGGTACATAAATATTTACAATTGTTATATCTTCTTGGATCGATCCCTTGATCATTATGTAGTGTCCTTCTTTGTCTCTTGTAATAGTCTTTATTTTAAAGTCTATTTTGTCTGATATGAGAATTGCTACTCCAGCTTTATTTTGATTTCTATTTGCATGGAATATCTTTTTCCATCCCCTCACTTTCAGTCTGCATGTGTCCCTAGGTCTGAAGTGGATCTCTTATAGACAGCATATATACGGGTCTTGTTTTTGTATCCATTCAGCCAGCCTGTGTCTTTTGGTGGGAGCATTTAATCCATTTACATTTAAGGTAATTATCGATATGTATGTTCCTATTCCCATTTTCTTAAATGTTTTGGGTTTGTTATTGTACGTGTTTTCCTTCTCTTGTGTTTCTTGCCTAGAGAAGTTCCTTTAGCATTTGTTGTAAAGCTGGTTTGGTGGCAGTGAACTCTCTCAGCTTTTGCTTGTCTGTAAAGGTTTTAATTTCTCCATCAAATCTGAATGAGATCCTTGCTGGATAGAGTAATCTTGGTTGTAGGTTTTTCTCCTTCATCACTTTAAATATGTCCTGCCACTCCCTTCTGGCTTGCAGAGTTTCTGCTGAAAGATTAGGTGTTAACCTTATGGGGATTCCCTTGTGTGTTATGTGTTGTTTTTCCCTTGCTGCTTTTAATATTTTTTCTTTATATTTAACTTTTGATAGTTTGATTAATATGTGTCTTTGCGTGTTTCTCCTTGGATTTATCCTGTATGGGACTCTCTGTGCTTCCTGGACTTGATTAACTACTTCCTTTCGCATATTAGGGAAGTTTTCAACTATAATCTCTTCAAATATTTTCTCAGTCCCTTTCTTTTTCTCTTCTTCTTCTGGGACCCCTATAATTCGAATGTTGGTGCATTTAATGTTGTCCCAGAGGTCTCTGAGACTGTCCTCAGTTCTTTTCATTCTTTTTTCTTTATTCTGCTCTGCAGTAGTTATTTCCACTATTTTATGTTCCAGGTCACTTATCCGTTCTTCTGCCTCAGTTATTCTGCTATTGATCGCCTCTAGAGTATTTTTAATTTCATTTATTGTGTTGTTCATCGTTGCTTGTTTACTCTTTAGTTCTTCTACGTCCTTGTTAAATGTTTATTGCATTTTGTCTATTCTATTTTCAAGATTTTGGATCATCTTTACTATCATTATTCTGAATTGTTTTTCAGATAGACTGCCTATTCCTCTTCATTTGTTAGGTCTGGTGGGTTTTTACCTTGCTCCTTCATCTGCTGTGTGTTTTACTGTCTTCTCATTTTGCTTAACATACTGTGTTTGGGGTCTCCTTTTCGCAGGCTGCAGGTTCGTATTTCCTGTTGTTTTTGGTGTCTGTCCCCAGCTGCTAAGGTTGGTTCAGTGGGTTGTGTAGGCTTCCTGGTGGAGGGGACTAGTGCCTGTGTTCTGGTGGATGAGGCTGGATCTTGTCTTTCTGGTGGGCACGTCCACGTCTGGTGGTGTATTTTGGGGTGTCTGTGGCCTTATTATGATTTTAGGCAGCCTCTCTGCTAATGGCTGGGGCTGTGTTCCTGTCTTGCTAGTTGTTTGGCATAGGGTGTCCAGCACTGTAGCTTGCTGGTCATTCAGTGAAGCTGGGTCTTGGCCTTGTGATGGAGATCTCTGGGAGATTTTTTCTGTTTGATATTACGTGGAGCTGGGAGGTCTCTTGTGGACCAGTGTCCTGAAGTTGGCTCTCCCACCTCAGAGGCACAGCACTGACTCCTGGCTGGAGCACCAAGAGCCTTTCATCCACACGGCTCAGAATAAAAGGGAGAAAAAATAGAAAGAAAGAAAGAAAGAGGATAAAATAAAATAAAGTTATTAAAATAAAAAGTAAAAAATAATTGTTATGAAAAAAAATTTTTTAAGTAAAAAAAAAAAGATGGACAGAACCCTAGGACAAATGGTAAAAGCTAAGATATATAGACAAAATCACATACAGAACCCACATATACACTCACGAAAAGAGAAAAAGGGAAAAATAGATATATATCATTGCTCCCAAAGTCCACCTCCTCAATTTGGGATGATTCGTTGTCTATTCAGGTATTCCACAGATGCAGGGAACATCAGGTTGATTGTGGAGCTTTAATCCGCTGCTCCTGAGGCTGCTGGGAGAGATTTCCCTTTCTCTTCTTTGTTCGCACAGCTCCCGGGGTTTAGCTTTGGAGTTGGTCCCACCTCTGCATATACGTCTCCTGAGGGCGTCTGTTTCCCGCCCAGACAGGACGGGGTTAAAGGTGCAGCTGCTTCGGGGGCTCTGGCTCACTCAGGCCGGTGGGGAGCGAGGGGTACGGATGTGGCGCGTGCCTGTGGCGGCAGAGGCCGGCATGACGTTGCACCACCCTGAGGTGGGCCGTGCATTTTCCCAGGGAAGTTGTCCCTGGATCACGGGACCCTGGCCATGGCAGGATGCACAGGCTCCCGGGAGGGGCGGTGTGGAGAGTGACCTGTGCTCACACACAGGCTTCTTGGTGGCGGCAGCAGCAGCCTTAGCATCTCATGCCCGTATATGGGGTCTGTGCTGATAGCCGCGGCTCGCGCCTGTCTCTGGAGCTCCTTTAAGCGGCGCTCTTAATCCCCTCTCCTTGCGCACTGCGAAACAAAGAGGGAAGAAAAAGTCTCTTGCCTGTTCGGCAGCTCCAGACCTTTTCCCGGACTCCCTCCTGGCTAGCTGTGGCGCACTAGCCCCTTCAGGCTGTGTTCACGCAGCCAACCCCAGTCCTCTCCCGGCAATCCAACCTCCGAAGCCCGAGCCTCAGCTCCCAGCCCCCGCCCACCCCAGCGGGTGAGCAGACAAGCCTCTCGGGCTGGTGAGTGCTGGTCGGCACCGATCCTCTGTGCGGGAATCTCTCCGCTTTGCCCTCCGTACCCCTGTGGCTGCGCTCTCCTCTGTGGCTCCAAAGCTCCCCCCTCCGCCGCCCGCAGTCTCCGCCCACGAAGGGGCTTCCTAGTATCTGCAAACCTTTCCTCCTTCACAGCTCCCTCCCACTGGTGCAGGTTCCATCCCTATTCTTTTGTCTCTGTTTTTTCTTTTTTCTTTTGCCCTATGCAGGTACGTGGGGGAGTTTCTTGCCTTTTGGGAGGTCTGAGGTCTTCTGCCAACGTTCAGTGGGTGTTCTATAAGAGCAGTTCCACGTGTAGATATATTTCTGATGTATCAGTGGGGAGGAAGGTGATCTCTGCGTCTTACTCTTCCGCCATCTTCTCCAGCCACAACTGAACAGTTTTAAACATGGAAGCCTGATTTGGAGGCTTTTAATATTTTCAGGGAAACCTGTAGCTATGAAGTCAAGAAAGATATAGACTCCTCCTGGAGCTGGAAGGGGTTAATAGATGATCTTTCACCTCAAATCCTTCATTTTAAGGTGATAAAATTGTGACCCACCCCCAAAATATTATTTATTCAAAAGCTTACATGTTGTTACTAATAGAAGCAGAAACTTGACATGGAATTTTGGTCTTTTGGCCTAAGTTCTTACTATAGTAGAACCCTAAACTCTAGTTAATCTCACCCAAGTCTTCATTATTGCTTAATTACAGGAAAAAAAATGTAGACAGAGTTCCTCATGAGAGTCCTCCCAAGAATCTTTAAGAGTCTTCAGGAATGCCCCCATCTATCAGCCAGCATGTCTGTTCTAATCTTTTTCTCCTGCTGTGTCTCAATTTCATCCAGTTACTGTGCTTATGATGACACCATTGTCTGTGTCTGGAGTACCAGACCCTCACGCTCCAGAGTCCATCAGTCCTGAAGGGAACAACAGGCTTCTCTACAGCACCAAGGAAAACCGTCCTTTCCTGGCTCTACAGAGACTTTTGTCTTCTAAACTCCACATTGACACTACTTGGACCACAGACTCATGGGGCTCCCATTAAAATAGCTTCCTTACCGTCTCTCTTCACCAGTATCTCCTCGGGGACCAAAACTGATTGACTGGCCAAGGGTATGCATCCTCCTCTTTTTCTCCATCCCTCCTGTATCAACTAACGATCAAATATCTTCCTGCCCAAATCAAAACTTAATGAAACAAAACCTATGCATTTCAGTTTATGCAATTGGGTACCCTCAGGAGTCATTTCTCCACAGTTTGTTTCTTTTCGAACACCCCAACTCTGGATCCCATTCCAGGTCACTCAAGAGTCCCTGTTAAATGAGAACTAAGGGAGATAAAGCTGATGGAGTTTGCTGGCCCTGTCCAAAGTCCTCCCTGCTGTAACTTTAGCAAATAAAGTTTTGCTTTTTAGGAAGTCATCACCTTGACAGAGGGTAGCCCTGTATTTCTCTGTGACTTAAGCAATGCCATTACTGCCTAGAGAATGGAGAGAGAGGGGATTTACTGCTCAAAAGATTTCTTAATAAGTCATTGGCCTCAGCAGAGGTGCTTTTGCTTAATTTATAGAGGAAGTGATCAATCACTAGGAAATACATCCTGCTCATTAAAGTGAGCCATTGGCCTCCTGCCAGCTCATCCCCCTGAACTACAGGGTCTGGGACAAGGGTGTGAGGGACAGTCTTTCTCTGCCACTGGTTTTCAGGGCACAGTTAGGAGTTTTGTCATTGCATCAGAGGCCCCAAAGCATGTAACGAAGCTGGGACTTGGAAAACAGTTGTGTGGGATGATATATGAGGGGAGAAGAGGTTTATATTACATGTGGTTACTGAAAGAAAGAAGCTTCTAGCTCTTCCTGAAAGTATAAATGACCTTTATGACAGGGGTCATCTGTAAGACTTGGAAACCTGAGGCTGATGGTCAAACTAGGGACTGTGAGATGTACAACGAGCATTGAGTTATCAAACACCTAAGCCTTTGTTTTTCAGAATAAGGGGAAAGGGCAGCAGGAAGGTTGGAGGAAACAGGAAAGCAAGAGGAAGGACAGGAGGAATGAAAGAAAAAAGAAATTGAACACTTCAAATCAGGGAACCCAAAGAGACGGAGGAAGTTGAAATCAAGAGTCATAATGTGTCTAAATTGCTCAGCAGTCTGGCAAACTTGGCTCAAATCTAATGTTCTTCTTTTTTTTTTAATATTTATTTATTTTTTTGGCTGCGTTGGGTCTTAGTTGTGGCACACGGGCTCCTCTCTAGTTGTGGCCGCATGGGTTTCTCTCTCTAGTTGTGGTGCGCGGGCTCCAGGGCACATGGGCTCTGTAGTTTGCGGCACGCGGGATCTCTCATTGGGGTGCGCAAGCTCAGTAGTTGTGGCACGTGGGCTTAGTTGCTCCGTAGCATGTGGGATCTTAGTTCCCCGACTAGGGATCGAACCCGTGTCCGCTGCATTGGAAGGCAGATTCTTTACCACTGGACCACCAGGGAAGTCCCTCTAATGTCATTCTTATTTTCAAATGTGCAGGATCGTTAAGAGATAGCCGTTCCTCTCCCTGTCATTTGTAGAAATGAAAAAATCCCAGACATCAGGGCAGCTCAGCAGACATTCCATATCACACTGGCCTGAGCTCCATCTGGTTCTTTGGACCACACAGAGGCAGCTTTTGGGTCGCTGCTTCCTGACCCACAGGTCCTATCGGTGAGCTCCTTGCCCTCTGGAGAGAAGGAAGGCTTTGGCCAGTAGGAGCAAATGAGAGCGATTTTGCTCTACTGCTTTTTACCAAGGCATTGGTATAAGGGCTTTTGTAGCTCAAATTATGAAATAACGCACCCTCCCCATGTAGTTTTGTTTCTTTCACTCAAGGCTCACATAGGTGAATCCATCTATCTCTCTCCCAATGCAATCTGCACTCAGTGACATCATTTACACTGAGATGTCAGTGGATTATCCCTTCATCTGTGTTTAAACCCTAAGTCTAAAAGCATTAATTGCTAAAAGTGGAATTTAGTTTCAATCTAGCCTTTTGAGGACTCGGTAGTCATCTGGAATCCAGGGAAATCACCCTTGATGTGGTCTCTGAGATCCTAATTGATCTTGCCTCTTCCCAGGTCTCTGACCTATATTCTACTACTATGAAGTTTCTTTCTCCTCTCAAACCATCATTCCATCGGCACACGGTCTTTTTACATGTTCTTGTTTCATCTGGAACTCTCTTCTGCTGCTCTTCGCATAGTAAAATCCAGCGTAGCCTTTACATCTCAGCTCAAATGTCACTCCTTCATGGAAGACTTCCTTGCCTCCCCAGACTGGGTCACGCCTCCCTACTGTTGGTGCTCAAATCACCGTGCACCACTCCCCTATAGCATTTATCATTCGTTTCTTATTGGTATCATTCCATCAATGGACATCTTTTCCCCTGCACTGTAAATAAAAAGTGTGGAAGTTTGTATCCATTTTTTAGTATTGTTTTCTCAGTACTAAATGAAATTCTAAGGGGATGATATTCAAGACAGAAAGGAGAGCTATTCTAAAGGCCCCAAGGTATGAACAAGGTTGGCATGTCCCCAGCTAACAGAAGACGGAGAAATAGCAGACGATGAGATCAAGGAGGAAGACAGGGACAGATCATGTAGAAACTTCGAGATCTAGTTCCAGTTTGTCTGCTAAACAGATGAGAAAACATTGGAGAGGAATTTATATATATATTTGTTTTGTTTTACTTTTAATTTTGCAAAAATACTATCAATTTACTGTATACCTTTAAAGCAGCTTTCCATAATGAAAACAGCTTTACAAGTACATTATTAAAATCAAGAAATCAACATTGATATAGTACCACTAACTAAACTACTGACTGGATTTCATCAGTTTTTACATGCATTGTGTGTGCATGTCTGTCTGTCTGTGTAGTACTATGAAATCACATCACATGTATAGATTTATATAACTAGCACCACAGTTAGGATATAGAACAATTCCATCACCACAAAGAAACTACCTCATGTTACCCTTTTATAGTCCCAATTACTGATCTTATATCTATAACTATAATTTTGTCATTTCTGGAGCGTTATATAAATGGAGTCATATACCATGTCACTTTTGCAATTGGCTATTTTTGCTCAGCATAATGCCTTTGTTTATAGTCATCTTGCAGAGGTGAAACGGACACCCAATGCAAAATTTGGTTTGAATGTCAAACTTTGATTTGGATGCTACACATTCACCAAGAGGGTATGGAAGTGTTTATTACTCACGTAATGAGGCTTTCTGGTGAGAGCAGAATATTCTCCCAATCAGGTACCAAAATGTCTACAGAGAAAAATGGAGGGGCAACTATCTTTGTCTTTTGTTGTGATCAGGGAGTGGCACTGTGATGAGGGTTTTACACGCCCAGCTGTGTTCTGTCTGGATGCAGAACTGTATCGACATGATAGTCCCAAGAAACACAGATATCTGGACATCTACTCTGTGCTAAGGACTGTCCTTGATGTTGGAGACTAGAGATGACGGAGATGCTAAACCTGCTCTTAGTGAGCAGACAGATTTGTATGCTCAAATCTGGGTATTATAAGCAGCTTAAATGAAATAAGTAACTAGACATAGGTTATAAAATAGTTTTCTCTGTGCTGTGATATTTGACTGAGTCCCAATCAACTCTGCACCCCCCAAAGTGCCTGAAACTTAATCTGTTTTTTGTTAAAATAAACACTTTGTTGGGAAGACAAAGCAAAAATACTTGAAAAAATTGAACAATATTATGAAGATACAATAAAAATGCAGTCCTTAATTCAGAACTGATAACAAATATTCATTTACCTGAATTCCATTTTTGAAGGCAATGTAAGAAATAGAATTCCTATTTCCCTTTTTTTCTTTTTACAGACCTTACAACTTTATGGGAAGGCACCAAAAACAAGTACTGAAAACATTCTAGAACGTTTAGAAAGAACATACGAATACACAGGAAGACAAAGTGCATGTGGTGGGAAGGTTAGGGGGTGCAGAATGCTCTTTCTTCAGTATTTTGCAGTGGTTTAACTTATTCTTTGGGAAGCAAGCAACCCTGGATTATAGCTGGTAAGGGGAAACCGTGTGGCTGAGGTTAGGCTACAGACAGTAAGATCCAAAAAGCAACAGGTGTTTGCTTTGAATGCATTTACATTATAAAACAGCCATGATTTTTGGCCTACTGGAACGTTTTGAAAAGATTCTGCTCCTGCCATTAATAATCATAACATCTCACTGGCCATCAGAAAGCCATTCCTCTCTTGCTTCAACCCTTCAGTTAAAATGGATAGTTTTTGCCTTCAGATTTCTATCTTGGAGTACTTAGTGGTTTTAAACATTTCGTTAGCTATCCTCTATAAAATATATTTTTCTTTTAAATCTAAAAAAAAAGTTTTCTATTTTAGTTCATGACAACTGCTAGGAGGGACAATTGGAGTCATTTGGATAGTGTGTTCTGCTCTACTGTGCACTTTAAAATGTCTCTAGTGTCCCTAGATAGTGTTCCTAGATAGTAAATTATCAGTTTTCTCTTCTATGGATTTTAACATTTCTCCATCAAGTAATTTTATTACTAATTCCAACCACATGTTTAGGGTCTAATGGCCCTATTTTGTTTCCTGCTAGTTCCCAAATAATCCCCTTGACTCAGAATTCTATCTTCTGTGCCTCTAACCATCTCTCATATCCAACGAGCAAAGCTATAGTCCAACCTGTGAGACTCTGGGACGCAGACGATAGTCATCTACCTTTCTTTTTCCGTGAAATTGCCCACCTTACCTTGGGGAAAGTTTGGGCAGCCTGACAGTAGAGAAAGGAAAACAGGGGTACATCCTCACTGCATTTTCAGATTCCTGTCAGTCATTATAGGACGGAATATATATAAATAGTAGGAGGGAAGGGTTGAATTCAGGTTTTAAGGAGCCTGAGCCAACAAACCTTCATAAACTCTTTTAAGAAAAAATATCCAAAATTATCAATAACAATTAGATACAAAAGTAATTATTTATTAGAATGAGAACATAGAGAGCTTTGTCTTGTTGCCGGTTTGGCAAGGTCTTCAGTTCTGGGTGTTTTACAGACATAAAATGTATGGGGATGGGGAATGTAATGTAGTGGATTGGGAAAAATGTTATTCACCAAAATTTTTTTATGAGTGTGACGTCTGGCTCAAGTACATATAGTCGCTTGACTGTTTTTTTATCAAGGAAGAACATGTGTGGCTCCTGACGGAGATCGTAGATGAGAATGAATAGAAAAACAAGAAATGAAAGGGCACACTAGAATATTCTAGTGTTCCCCTGTTGGTGCAGTGGTCAAAAATATCTTCAGGAGAATATTTCTAATAGGTGGGTTTTAGATTGGCTTGCTGGAAATGTACAATATAAAATACCCTCACTGCTCTCGGCCCATCCTTATAACCCCCACGAGGTCTTCAGTATAGGCTTTTTTGTTCACCCATATACTGGAGAAGAACTAGACGCAGTACCTTGTTTGGCATCCAGAAAGTTAACAACAATAGACACAGACCAAACATAGTTACATCTGATGCTTTATAACCAGAGTAAATGTGAGGGTCCTGGTGGAAATGAAGCAGTCAAAAGGAAGAAATCATTTTTTTTTTTATGTTTGCTAAATGCAAAGGCATTTTTGTTTCACCTCTCATTATTCCCCACTTTACAGCTGAAGAAACAAAACGTAAACCTAAGGTAGTGTGTGCTTCTTATGGGTTAGATTATGTTTATCCAAGAGTACAAGTTCTTTGACTCCAAGTCTAGCTTTCTACATGTAGACCAAACCACTCTACTTTGACTGACTTAGATAATCCTTTTTCTCTCCTCTTGGAGATAAAAGGGGTATCCATAACCTGCACTAAGATCTGAGCATTGACATCTGCTAGGTATCATAGAGAGAGCCAGCAAAAGCTCCTATTGACCTAAAATAAATAGACTGCCAGTTATTTCTACAGCAAAAAACAAAAACAAAAGCAAAAAAAATGAGTTTATTCGGGATCAGCAGATAATTGCAATTTGGGGTCTGCAACCACAGCGAGCCACTTGCAAGTCCCTGCACAACAAGGGAAGGAGAACTCTTTTATAGAGAGGAAAAGGAAGTTGGGACAGCTATACTAAACAAAGAATATGTGTCTTTGCATTGGCTGAGCTGCCAGGAAAGAAGAGGAATACTTCTTTTTCCTGGTGGCTCTGCTAATCACTGGGTGTGAGAGCTCCCCCTCCTGGTTTTCCGACTCTACGTAATTGAAGTTTCTGTTTAATTTTTTACTTCCCAGATCATTGTACTTCAAAGCATGTCACATCAGTGGAGCCTTGGTATGAAGACACAGAAGCATCCTGTTTGCCTATTATTTATACTCAAATTTTCGTGTTCTCCAAGGCAGGATTTATCAAGTGGGGAGTTGACTTGGAAGCATTACTCATTGATGAGACCCTTCTCAGTAATGCTTTGTTTTGCATTTTGTTGGCCAGAACTCATTATTATTTAAAGATCTCTCTAGGTATTCTGATGATTTTTATGAACACAATAAAATGCTGAGATTTTGTCTCCTCTGTCTTAGAGCCATCTCCTTCTTAGAAGCTTGTAGGTAGCTCGGCCCAGCTGTTCTCTTTCTCAGTCTCCTAATATATTTAGGCATAAGAGAAAGACACTTCAGGAAAGATGTGGGTTCTGACTGGATATTGTGGCCCAGGACAAGAACTTCAGCTGTGCCTGTCAGTTTCCTGGGTCAGAAAAACTCAAGTCAAACTTGGAGATGGAAGCAGGGCTGGGAAAAATTGGTGGGCAAATACTCAATAGATCTCACATGAAATGCTTTGGCCAATTGCAATTTTGAGATGCCAGGTTTTTTTTATCTGTATATAAAGAATTTAAAGTCTACAATTACTCTAAATGTGTACTCTTGAGTTCCAGGGTACATGCAGTGCCAAAAAGTCACATTCACAATTCACTTCTGACATGTCTCACTCTGTCTTTAGAATCTAGACTTAAGGAAACTTTGGGTTTATCAGGCTTCCTTGAGGTCATGCCCTTAATACTTCTGAGAATCCATTTGCCCCGCTAAAAAATAGAGTTGTATCACCTTAATCCTTTCAGAGGTTCTTAACAAAGAATGTGACAACCACATTCTACATTTCTTTGCACTTACGTGTGTCTTAATGGCAGTGTCCAGAATTTGGGCTTTGTTCTAAAGTTTTATTTGAATGGCCAGCAATTGAAATGATTGAAAAATTTTACTGTTTTCCTGCAAATTTTGGAATGTGTGGGCTGTATATATTCCCTCTCAATTATATTTGCAAATCTTTTTTCTGAACTCATCAAATTCACCTAGTAGCCACCAGCTCACATTTTCAGTATTACGACTCAAAACCATTTAGCTGAAGGTTCAAGTTTATTAATAACATCCTGTCTTCCAAGTTACCACAGGTGATAGCTATGCCAAATATGTTGCCACTACATGACATGGTTTGCCACTTTTCCAGCATCCTCTGTTTTCTCACTGCTCATTACCAGTCCCAAAGACAATATTTTAAACTTCTCTTATGGTAATGTACCACTTTCAATACCAATTTCTGTATCAGTCAACTAATGCACAATAATAGTGAATAATAAATATTCCCAAGTATCAACAGCTTACAACAACCAGTACTTGTTCTTATTTTATGTCTGTGCATTGCCTACAGTTTGACTTATCTAGACTGGCTTAGCTCCAGGCTGTAGGTTCGGTTTATGTCTGCTCCATATATGTTTATTCTGAGGTCCAAACTGAAGGAACCTAACTGAACCAAACTGAAGCTATTCAGAGCATGTTCTTCTAATAGATCACTGAAGCATAGAAGGACAAGCTTCTGAGCACAAAGCTTCTGCTTCTATCATATCAATTTAAATCCCATCGGCCAAAGCATATTACATGCCAAAGCCCAAGGAGTAGTCTCTGCTCACCATGAAGCCATCACAAGGGTGTGAATGTTATTCTTCTTCTCTAGAGAAATAACAAATTAGGAACAACAATCTAATCTACCATAGAATCCAACACATGCTAGGCCAATCAGATAACTTTTATTGACATTGAACAGTTACTTTTTTTTTTTAACATCTTTATTGGAGTATAATTGCTTTACAATGGTGTGTTAGTTTCTGCTTTATAACAAAGGGAATCAGTTATACATATACATATGTTCCCATATCTCTTCCCTCTTGCATCTCCCTCCCTCCCACCCTCCCTATCCCACCCCTCTAGGTGGTCACAAAGCACCGAGCTGATCTCCCTGTGCTATGCGGCTGCTTCCCACTAGCTATCTATTTTACATTTGCTAGTGTATATATGTCCATGCCACTCTCTCACTTTGTCCCAGCTTACCCTTCCCCCTCCCCATATCCTCAAGTCCATTCTCTAGTAGGTCTGTGTCTTTATTTCTGTCTTGCCACTAGGTTCTTCATGACTTTTTTTTTTCCCTTAGATTCCATATATATGTGTTAGCATACTGTATTTGTTTTTCTCTTTCTGACTTACTTCACTCTGTGTGACAGACTCTAACTCCATCCACCTCACTACAAATAACTCCATTTCGTTTCCTTTTATGACTGAGTAATATTCCATTGTATATATGTGCCACACCTTCTTTATCCATTCATCTGTCGATGGACACTTAGGTTGCTTCCATGTCCTGGCTATTGTAAATAGAGCTGCAATGAACATTTTGGTACATGACTCTTTTTGAATTATGATTTTCTCAGGGTATATGCCCAGTAGTGGGATTGCTGGGTCATATGGTAGTTCTATTTTTAGTTTTTAAAGGAACCTCCATACTTGAACAGTTACTTTTGATCTAAAGAACCAAAGGACAGTCCTTTCTGCCATGTAGTTGAATTTGGGGGTAGGGGAAAGCTGGTCTAAGGAGAAAGAGCAGAAGGAAGCAGAATGACCGCTGCATAATGTGAAAGGCACAGAGGACTCCCTTGATTCCTGACACCTTTCCTTTCCTGCTTTTAGTCCCTTCCTGAGGCTCAGAAGTTTTCTTCTGCTTCTTTAAGACCCTTTCCTTAACCTTAAAATATATTTCAATTTTATTCTTAAACTACGTATGTGCATTTGGTCTTTGTCCCCATTTCTGGCAGAGTTCCTAAAACATTTGGAATTTCCTAAGTGAGGAGAGCAATAACGGTATCTTATTCTGTTAATGAGGTGACTTTTGGAAAGTCCTAGGTAACCACAGAGGGCTGATAGAGGGCTGATTGCCAGAGAAGTTAACCATTTGATTGAGAGTTGGAACTTTCAGTCCCACCCCCAACCTCCAAGGAGGGAAGAAGGGCTGGAGATTGAGTTCAGTCGCCAATGGCCAATGATTTATCAAGCATGCCTTGTAATGAAGCCTCCATAAAAACCCAAAAGGCCAGGGTTTTGCAAGCTTCAAGTGGGTGAACACATGGAGGTTCAGAGAGACCAGCATGCATGGAGAGGGCATGGAAGCCCTGAATCCTTTCCCACGTACCTTGCCCTACGCATCTCTTCCACAGAGCTGTTTCTGAGCTGCTTCCTTTTATCATAAACTGGTGATCTAGTAAGTAAAATGTTTCTCTGAGTTCTTGAGCCACTCTAACAAATTAAACAAACCCAAGGAGGGGGTCATTGAAACCTCCGATCTGTAGCTGGTCGGTCAGAAGCACTGGTGATGACCTGGGTTTGCAACTGGCCTCTGAAGTGGGGGTGGGGGGAGTCTTGTAGGACTGAGCCCTTAACTTGTGAGATCTGATGCAGGTAGCAGTGTCAAAATTCAGCTGAATTATAGGACACACAGCTGGTGTCAGAGACTTGCTTGGTGGTGTGGGAAGACTCCCCTTCTGTGTTGAAAATTGGTCCCAGGACTTTTACTATACCAAGATATTTTCCTGTATTTTGAAATTAAGCATTACCAAAGAATACAGAAGGATGCTAATGAGGGCAAAGTTCTGTATTAGGTCCCCACTGGGTTCAACATCCTAGCCCTGACCAGTATGAAATTAGACTAGATAGATGGTCCCTCGGGTCACTTCTTGCTTAGAAACTCTAGAGGAGGTTCTTTTGAGTGGTATGGCTGTCCTGAAGAATCCATGCTTTTGTCACACTAGCAAGAGTTGCCAGTATTAGTGAAGACCACCCAAAAGTTAGAGGACAACTCAGCATACGTCCATGCCACACAAACAAGTCAAAGTGTGTGTACCCTTCTGGCAGAGCATAATGATTATCTAGGCATCAACTATGTACCTTCTTTTAGGGCCCAGAATAAGCACATTAACTCCAGATTTATTGTCTTTTTTTTTTTTTTTAAATGTGAGGAAAAAAAAAGGAATGATAAGCCAAAGAATGAACAGGAAGCAAAATGAGTTTATTTTATACATGTTATCTGCGAAGACTGAACTATGTGTACAAGCTGCTTGGGGGTAAAATTACTTTTTTTCTGGACATAGGCCTATTTATCTAGTGACTTTAACCTTCCACTTCCTCAGAAAACTGGATGGCACGTTGAAGAATCGTGTCCTTGGGGATATTGTTGGCAGAGATGCTGTCTTGGGAAGGGACGAGCAGAGCAGTTCTCCATCTTGCATATACTTGACATGAATCAGATTTTTTTTCTTATTTAGTCGAAGCTGCACTGTTGACAGGAACATGTGAATTCCAGATTTCTTCACCCACTGAAGAACAAAACCTCCTACAGACTTTCCTGAGATGGTTGGCCTGTGTAGTTCCCCAGTGTATATCCAAGTATTAAACCCAGCAACTTGGTAAAGAATATGGTTTGGTACCAGGCTTCTTCCCTCTTGGGTTGGCAGTGTTAGTTACTTCAAGGAGATTTGGATTGTAATACAATATACATAATTTGTTAGTGATCCGACATTAAACAAATTGCTTAAATTCTCTAAGGCTCATCTGTAAGGTAGAGATAATAGTGCCTACTTCATAGAGCCATTGTATTATAAGAAGACAATATGTACAAAGGGGTCAGCATAGTGTTGGGCAAATAGTCAGATTTGTTTTTATCTCCCCTGCTATTTTGTCTTATCTTATCTTGCCTTATTGCACTCATATTATATACGGATGGATACACTATGGATGATACACCTTTTTTAGGGGAAAATGAAGGCATTACCTCTTGACATTTTTGTATCTATTGATCTTCAGTCTTATCCAGGTATTCACTGGACTAAAACAGTTCTGTCCCTCTCCAGGGCTTTCTGGCTTCTGTGCTGTGTCTTCATAGAATATTAGAACCAGAAAAAACCTTAGAGTTATTCATTTTCCAGATGAAGAAACAGACAACTGGGAAGATGAGGCGGCTTGCTCAAGGTCATTCAGCTAGTAGCAGCAAGGCTGAGGTTACACTCTATTCTACCCCATGTTTCACGTTGCCATCCAAACTAGTGTCTGAAAATGAAGAACTGACAAGTTTCTCTGGTTAGTTTCCTGATAATTTCTTAGTGAAAACCACAACAAAGATAATAACAAAATGGAAAATGGTCTATTTTTCCAGCTTCTTCTTAACTCCAGATGACGTGCTTATATATTAAATCTAAAGTTTCACAATCAGGAGACAGAAACACAAATGACTATGGGCAGATTTTATAAATCAGTATGAACTAAACAAGTTCACAGAGCCCAAATATCTCTAAAATATCCAGTAATCTTTGAAGGGTCCATCACAGGATCCAATAAGAGAGTAGAAGGGCCCTCCCAGAACCCCCGCAAAGCTTAGGACCCAGGAATACTCAGCAGGAAGCTAACAGTATGATCCAGAAACAAGCTTAATTAAAGCACACAGCAGTGTACAATGGTAGACCCCTTGCATTGCTGACACCTGGAATTTGTTCAAAACAGACAAAATAAAAGAGAAAAAAAAGAGAAAAAACTCAGTGCTTTAGGTAGCTCCAAGAGGGATATGTTGTGTTTGCTTTAATGTCGCATGAGAGGGTGTATGCATGAAGTAGCCAGGCCTGAAAATTTACAGCTGTGCAGTTGGGAGTTCAGATTTAAGACCAAAACATGTAGTGAGTTTTGGAGGATGTGCCTGGTGATTGCTAGCACTGTAGGTGGGAATGATGCTTGTGACTTAGACACAGAGAATGGCTGTTTTCAAACCTGAGACATCTGTAGGCACCATGTTTTGTGCCATGCATAGAGGTAGCAAGGAGAATGGCTGAAGATGCTGCATTTGAAGATACTTAGTACCAGAATCATCAAAACCTCAATAGTTTGTGAGAAAAATAAGCAGTAAGTGCATCAGAGTTTCATCCAAAAGAGACCACTGGGACTGAGGAGTAGAAGGAGGGCTTCCCAGGCCCTACAAATCTGGGCTGAGCTCTGCACTCCCTTTCTGGTCATCTTTTATTGGGTCTTTGTGTCCTGACCTTGGCAGTTCACCAAGGTTGTTCTGGTATCATCCTTGCTAAACTCTTAATTCCAATTCAGAAGTTTTCTAAAAATTGTGACACTAAGACCCTATTTCTGAGATTGCCTCATTATATTTTCAACTGTCAGTATTAGTCTATGTGGAATACTCTTTACCAACCCAGACTTAGCACATTGATTGTTTTTATGCTTCTACTGACATAATTTTCAAGATCCTGTGTCTTCCTAACAAAGACCATCAAACATTATTATTTATTCCTATTTTTACAAATATCCGTGGTTTTTTTACCCCAGCAATAACTCTGAAATAGATTTCTTTCCCCCAGATTATAGCATCACTCCTTTTTTACACTGACACCTGCAAATACTGGATTTTAAACCTACCACTGCCCGTTATTCATATCATTGATTCAGCTTCTGAATGATTGAGGAATTGTTCCTACCTATAATAGGAAATCTCTTCATTCTTCTAAGCCAGTCGCTATATCTACATGAATTTGAATATCACAGTTAGCCATATCACAGTTAGTGATCCACTAACTGGAAACTGCACTGAGAGCCTCTTAATTTTTTCAAAATATAGTCAATTGTTGTTATCTTTAACTAGTAAATAGTATTATAACCAGTTTTTTGCTGGTAAATATTTAACAATCAACTCTCCAGGGAAAACAGTGCTGATTTCTACTACTTACTGATTTCCATGGTGTAAATACTCCCACCATGTCTGACTTAAGGCTACATATTTTACATGACTGAACACAGAATTGGGAAGAGAAGCTCACAATCAGCTTTTTAGAGGCAGTATGAGCTGGCTTCAACAACACCAGTGGATAAATGTTATTTGACAATGTGCTTCTTGCTGTAACAGAATAATGATGTCATTATTTTTCAGTGGGTTTACCGTTTGAATGAGGAAAAAAGAGCATGCATACACAAACTTGCATATACTCATATATAATGTAATAAGTTGCAAAGCATAAGGGGAATTTTTTCAGAGTCCACAGTGGAAAGGTAATTATTAGTATGGATATTTTAGTATATGGAGGGTAGTGTTTATAAAAAAAACAGAAATCTATTACAAGGTATTTGCACATGCTTAGAATATTGCTTTGATGAGTTTAAAAGGCAGCAATTAAATTTCCATGTTGAAAATGCTTTTTTTATTCAGTTCAGCTATTTTGAACAGCCATCCACAGGTCTCTGAATTTGGACGGTTACTCTCTGTTCATTCTCAGGGTTGTAATGTACAAAGTCATTTTTACCCAACAAAAATCTGTATACTATGTACCAGGTACTGCACAAAAAACCAGTGGTAAAATAGAGAATGAAATGGGCTAGGTCCCTGTCCTTAAGGAGCTTGCTGTCAGTGGGGAGAAAAGATATATCTGCATATTTACCTATTCAGTTGTGTGATTATATCTGCTAGGAAAGGAATGTGCAGGGTATTATGAGAGCTCATGACAGGGAAATTGATGTAGTATGGAAGTAGGAGTCGTCAGAAAACTTTTCTCTGAAGATGTGATAATTAAACAATAATACAAAAAGTGAATGGAGTTTAATTAGAGAAAGAGGAAAGTACTGGAAGGTATAATAAAAGCCAAGGGAACTGTAGCATGTGGAAACCTCCAAGGCATTGAGGGGTGACGCATTTTAGAAAGTTGATCGTTGTGGACAGAATGCAGGGAAGATGGCCAGAGATGAAGCTGGAGAGACAAGGAAAAGCCAGATCAGGCAGCATCTGGGGGATGGTGTTCAGGAATTTGAATTTTATGCCAAGAAGTAGGATAGTCACTGGGATGGGGGTTGGAAGGGAGGTGAACAGGAGACTGTTATGATTAGGTCCCCTGAGGACCTAGAAAATATGGCATTAAATGTATATAACATGAAGCAGGTCTTGATTCCATTTAGAGCATTTCTGCTTTGGGGTGATATAAAGAAATACTTATTTGAGCATCACTCCTATTTCTGGGCATATTTTTACCAAAAAAAAAAAAAAAACCCCAAGAATATCATCAGATGCTTTTATCTTTATGGTACCCATCTGGAAACAACTCTAGACTACCCTGACAGATGGGTGGGGGGAAATCTGATGCTTTTTGTCTCTGGGGACAGTGGAGACTTTCTGAGTGCTACCTGCCAGCCTCTTGTTGTTAGTTGCAGAAATTCAGTACTTTGAGAATGCAGAGTTCCAAAATTGATGGACAGGAAGATGTTTTGGGGGTGGGGAATGGGAGGGGCATTGTTGTCTGTGGACAAAGCAGCAGATATGTTCCAGTTTTAGAATTTGAGGAGAGTTGTGCTAGCTCCTCACCGGGATTTCCTAAACCCTCCAGCACAGATGTTCAAACTTTTGTTGTGTGGGTTAACCTGGATAGAAATGGATTTTTAAGTGGTTAAATATCAATTTTAAGTTAACAACCTGAGACTTGACCAAATCCATAGAAATGATCTAAATCAGTAACTTGAGGTTCATTTCACACAGAGAGTGAGAGGAATTAGAAGATTTGCTATTGATTCTTGGCTGCTGCTGCCTCCTCAGATCCATTATGGGGGACATGTTTTATTTTTGTCTCCTCTCAACTCTTCCTTTCTTACAATGTGTCCTGGTACTACCTGCCTCCTCTCTGCCCCCTCCCATCAAAACACAAAGCAAGCAAAACACTTCCTCACCTCACTAGATGCCACTACTGCTTTTTTTTCTTGCTTTTTTATTTTTAGTCTTATTGATTTCTTTATGGTGGTAAAATTGAGTAAATGGAAATTTCTCCAGAATTAAACACAAGAATATCATATCATGAGCTCCCTAACAGTCAGCTCCATTATATCATAGAATAAGATCCCAGGAGGTAGAGTAAGAGGGCAGTTATCTGCGTTACTTAACACTCAACTGGACAAAGTCATGGAAAATGTGCTACCAGGAATGTCAGAGCTTCAGCCAAATGGGAATGAAGAAAATGAACATAAAAGATTTAGCTTCTATCCTCAGTTCAGTTTTTCTCTAGGCTGCATTCTGGGGCTCCTGCTAAAATCAGCTATATCTGCAGACAAAAAATTCCTTGTTTCTCTGCTACCACATTCCTTACAGTAGGGGAAAAGAAAAAAAAAAAAAAGATTCCTCCTTCAATGATCAAGAAGCAGCACGCAGACATAGAGAATGGACTTGAGGACACGGGGAGGGGGAAGAGTAAGCTGGGACAAAGTGAGACAGTGGCATGGACATATATACACTAGCAAATGTAAAATAGATAGCTAGTGGGAAGCAGCCGCATAGCACAGGGAGATCAGCTCGGTGCTTTGTGACCACCTAGAGGGGTGAGATAGGGAGGGTGGGAGGGAGACGCAAGACGGAGGAGATATGGGGATATATGCATACATATAGCTGATTCACTTTGTTATAAAGCAGAAACTAACACACCATTCTAAAGCAATTATACTCCAATAAAGATTAAAAAAAAAAAAAAAAGCAGCAGCACAGACGCTCAGGTAAAAATTTTCAAATCCAAGTTGTAATTCCATGCCTGTTCCCAATTCTATAGCAATTCTATGGAAGTTATATGGGAAAAGTTCAGTATGTAACACTTCTACAAAAGTGCCTACTTATATTACACATCACTTCCTGCAATTTCTAAGTGTCATTTTTATCCACAAATGAGTAATGCTTTCATCCCACAAGAAAGCACCTATTTTCTGATCGCAAGGTATTACAGCAATTACTCTGAGTCTATTTATATATTTCTTTCTTTGTTTTTTAATATATCCCAGCTGAGGAGTCTGGCTCCAGACCAAAATCCTATGTGATCTTTCAGCCTGGCCGTTGGCAATTCCAGGGCTTTGCTTGGCAGGTCCTGCGGGGGAAAGCTGTCCTCCCCACCCCACACTCAGTGCTCTGTCAGGGCATTGCAGTCAAGGACTCGGGCTCAGGCACCTGCATTCAGAGGACTCCTTGTTGGAAGCCTCTGCTGAGGCACCTCCCAGGAGCTTTTGCCAACACCTCCTCATCAGGGGCCTTAGCTTAAGGACTTTTCCTCACTGTGACTCAGTTTGTCTTCACTCCTAGCTCTTCCCTCCCTCTGATCCCAGGGCTCATAAAAAGGCAGGAACCTCTTCTGCAGAGCTCCTCAGCAGTAAGATGATTCCCTCCTCTGTGCTACATGTCATCTGACCCAAACCGGGCCCGTTCTGTGGGGAAAATGGAACCCTGTGGAGCTGGTACCTTTTTCTTTTGCCTCTTACCTCTACTGTCTTAGAAGGGAAGAAAGGCTTGATTGCTCATTTCCGGTTTGACTTATTGTCTCCTCACCTGGCAGTTCCACACCAGTATAACATGATGGTACAGAAAACTTCTTGACCCCAATTATGTTAACTACACGCATCAACGTGTTGAGGTAAATCAATGTCCCTATTGCCTAACACTCTAGGTCCAAGGAAAGGTGAAGTGGTTTTTTATGACAACAGTGAAAGCGAGGTAAATATAGCCCTCATCCCTCCCAAAAATTTCAATAAAAAAATCACCATGTTCTGATAAGCAAATAGTACCGTATGCATAGCTCTCATAGTTTATGGAGCTCTGTGGAAGACAGAATAATGTTCCCTCCAGAGATGTCCACATCTTAATCCTGAATCCTGTGGCTATGTTATTATACTACATGGCAAAAAGGACTCTGCAGATGTGATTAAACTAAGGACCCTGGGATAGGAAGATTATTCTGGATTATCCAGGTGGGCCCAATGTAATCACAAGAGTTCTTAAACATGGAAGAGAGAGACAGAAGAGGAAGTCAAAACGATGCAACAAAGGCTTTGACCCACCATTCCTGGCTTTGAAGATGGAAGAAGGGGCCATGAACTAAGGAATGCAGAGGGCCTCTAGGAGCTGAAAAGGGCAAGGAAATGCATTTTTCCCTAGAACATTTAGAAAGTAATGCAGCCTTGCTAACACCTTGATTTTAGTCCATTGAGACCTGTGTTGGACATCTGCTCGACAGAATTGTAAGATAATAAATATGTGCTGTTTTAACTCACCAAGTATACAGTAAATTTTTTTTTTACAGCAGCAATGGTAAACTAATACAGACTCTTTCACAGACATCCTTTCACTTGGATAACAAAACAGCTTCATGAAGTAGATAGTATTATTATTATTATTATTATTATTATTATTATTATTATTATTATTATCTCTACCTGAAAAATTATTTCCTATTTATAAGCTTTAGGTTGTCCATTTGAGGAAAATAATTTGCTTAATCTTGCACATCTGGTAAGAGGCAGAGCTGGAACTCAAATATAGACATATGAATCAAATCCATGCCCTTTTTCTATTACATCCTCTGCTCTTCCCAAGTTTCTTTGGGACCTCAGGCTCCAGAAATATTCAGATGAAGTTTATTGCTAATACTCACTGCCTCGTACCCTAATCCTCTATCTATGTCTGGCCAAATAACCACACACGTAAATACAATGTTTTAACCAGTACCCCAGAAGTCATTACTGCTTGTCTACTTGCAATCAATTTTAATGCACAGGAAAACTCTCTTGCAAATTCTTTTGAGTTTTATGCCACTGGGATGAAGAAATTAACTCTATACTTGATCATCATCATGATCACTTTGCAAGACTCCCTGTCCCTGTCTCCCTGAGCAAATCAGGCTCCACTACCACCATGTCACAGCACTTGAAGGCTTTCCCATGTGCTCTGAGAAAGCAACATGTGTGGGTAGGAACAACTTACCACTGATTAAAGTTAACAGAAGGTCCAAGCAATGTCTACCATCCCACTGTCATAAGCAAGAGCATGCTGTCTCCTACAGCTGATTGGTTCCTTCTGCTAAGTATAGATAACCATCAAAAACCTCACAGCCCTGGCCTAGAGGATGACAAGTGTAAAAGTAGCAAACTGGTGGACATGGAATTAATACTCTGAATACCGTGAATACTGCTTAGGAAGAGCGTGCCTCAATAAAGAAGTAAATCAGACCTCCACTCAGTCATCCTTCAAGGTTGAACTGCTCTACATTCACTCTTCATGACTCCCCAACAGGAGGATTCTGCCATGGTCACCTGCCCACATAGCTTTGTGTCTTTAACCTACTGTATGTCTCTTTTTTCCATTCAGCAATTTCTGTATTATTGGCCCAGCATTTTGATTTTTAAAAAAGATTCATGTCAAAAAAAAAATAATTATTATTTCTCTCAATTTCTGTCTGTGGTCCCCTGCTCTCATGGTTCCCTGAGAAAAGGCTTGCCTTGCTAGGAATAATAAGAATATTAATTCACATTCTCACTTAATCATCACATCAACCCCAGCAGACATGTATGAATATTCACATCTTTTGCAGATGAAAAAAACTGAGCTTAAAGAAGTTAAGTATATTTCTGAAGATTATATGCACACAGACCTGGGTCTAATTCGTAAGTAAGTACTTTCTACTGCTGCTGGGCAGGGTGAGAAGTCAAAACTGGCTTTCACAGTTGGTGACTTCTTTGAGCCATGTATGTCTGATTCCTTTCCATCTCATAACCACTTTATAATGAGTGAGGACTGGGCTCAGGGAAAATGGATGGAGATCCATGGTCAAAATGAGAAGGAGCCCAGTGAAAAGGCCAGGCAGACTGCTAAACTGAAAGCAGTCTAAATGGTTTAGACAGAAAGAATCTGGACTCAAACCTAATGATATAAAAATTAGCCTAAAGAGGTAAAAGCCAAGGTTGGGGCAGAAGTTTAGTGGTAAACCCTGGATTAATTCCGCAAGCTGACTGGCAGGAATGGTATCTATTATAGTGAAACCATGTCTCTAGCACTTAAGAAGACAGATTAAAATCGATAAATAAAATAAAATAAAAAATAAACTAAGACTGGCTTATACTCCGTATGGACAGTGTAGGTTGGTGACTTGCGGGAGAATTTAGGTAATACAGAGAAAGATTTTTTAAAATTTTTTCATGGATATCAGGAAAAAGTCAAGCTTAAATAGTGTGTTTAACTCATAATTTCATATTTTCAATGAGGCTAAGTTTGGGGGTAGAGAGAGAAAGAAAGAATTTAAAGCCAGTGTCAGGAAGTACCACTAAGTAAATAAAGTGCGGGATAAAGTTATAACAAATTGGATAAAGCAAAAATTATTAAGCTCTTATGAGATTATTATTTTAAAAAAGGAAAATCCTTTGTTAATCAATATAATTACAGCATTTCCAACTAAAAGAGACTGATGACTCAGTACTGCTATATTTGAGCAGTATTTCTTGTGATTCTCTTATAAGCTCACCAATGTGCTGGTTCCTTTAGTGTTTGACAACACAGGGGAAAGATAAAATACCTACTACCTGTCCTCATGGAACAGATAGTCTATTGTGAAGGCAAGGTAAAACCTATAGAAAATTTGACCAAAACAAATTGAGTGTGAATCTGAGAAGACCAGGTGGTAAATCAGAGACAGGAGGAAAAAGGCAGCATTGAGTGGCCAGAGAGGTTTCACGGAATGGAGGAAGTATAGTCTGGCCCTTGAAGGATATGTTGAATTTGCCTAAGAGTGGAGGAAAGGAACAATATATGAGGCTAAACAGTGTTATTCAAGGTGGAATGAGTAGGTTGCATTTTTTAGAGATGTACAGGTGAGGTGGGTAAAAAGTAGGCGTTAAAGAGGTACACTGATATTGGGAAAAGTAATCTAACCAAAATTAGTGTGTCCAAGTAATTCAACCAACATAAAGGCTTGGGATTAGTGTCAGCTGGGAGATTCTCTAGATTGATAGTGACAGAGATTTCCCCTCTCACCAGCTTATCCCTTCATGAATAATATGGCTCAAAAACTCACCTCTTTCAAACAGTCTCTCTGAATATGAAGTCTATAGTGATGGAAGCAAAATATTCATAAAACCACTGAGACATAGTATAGCATATGCTATATGTCAGGCACTATACTAGCAGAGCCTGAGGATATTGAAATGTACAAAATTCCCTCTGAATAAAAAACTCATAATCTAGGAAGGAAAACAGACAAATAAATGTCTGATTATAATGTATTATGAAAATGGTATGGGGACAGTTAAGGACAGCATTTCAATGTATCATATGCAAGAATTAACCAATTCACCATGGTGGGGAAAAAGAGGCAGTTAAAGATGTGTGAGTAGTAACTGGAAAGACAAGTGAACATTGACAAAGTCAATTAAGTAGAGAAAGGCATCAAGGAAAAAGGGAATACCATATGTAAAAACAGGGAAATAAGAAAGAGCAATGTTCAGAGACTAGTAGATATTTAAGTATACTGATGCATAGGCTGCATTAAAGTAGAAATTAAAAAATGAAGTTATCAAGAGAGGCAGAGATACAGCTAAACAAAGTGTGATTGGATTAACCTTCCCATAGAAAAGCAGTATAGATACACATAAACACACACACAAATATATACAGATATAATATATATGGTTAGACGTTTGTATTGAAGAGCAACCAACTTAAGTAGTACCTGAGGGGCCATGGTACTTGAGATAAGAGTAATACACAAGGTGAAGGACACTTTAATCTTGAGTTTTTTCCGAATACATTTTCTGGTTGGCAGTGCAGGGAATAGAGCTCCAAGCAGTAAGTGTCAGTTTTAGTGAACTGAGCAGTCCAAAGAGTCAGAGACCAAACCTCAGGCCAACAACAGCATAAATGTGAGGGGCAAGGATTTGGAGCAGAGGGAATCACAGAGAAACAAGTCTCAAAATCTGCATACAAGTATCCTCAAGTCATTGAATAACCCCCAAATTCTTCACGCAACAGGAAAACTCCATGAAACCCAGCACAAAACTTCAGTAAGTGAAAGACCAGAGCACAGACTTATGCTGTCACTCAGAGCCGGCAGGTGAGGGGTGGAGTTCAAACACTGAGGCCTTGGTAAGCACCCAGGGATTTCTGCTGAGACCCCAGAAGGACTTGGCCTTAGAAATAAGGACCATTCCCTAGGATTGAACACAGAACTAAAATAGATCAATAAAGCCTAAAACCATCCTTGAAAGGATAAAGCTTATTTACTGTAACACTACCTGCCTGACAAGAAAATGTAAGTGTCTTCACAGAAGGAAAGTATCATCAAGATTCCCTGTTTTTGTCATTCATAAGTCCAGGATCCAATCAATAAATTACGATACATGGCAAAAATAAAGACTAAGTGACATCAAATCAATAGGAAAAAAAAAGATAAAAAAACAAATCAGAATTTTCAGGAAAGAACTTTAAAATAATTATAATTAATACATTAAAAATGAAGAAAGGAGAGAATTGTGAGCAAAGACTTAAAGCATGAAAATTTATCAAACTAAAAATTATAGAAATGAAAAATTCAATCACTGAAATTAAGTATTGAGTATAATATCAGATTAGAAACATCAGAAAGCATGTAGAGAATATCCAAATTAAAGGCAGAGACCAATCATAATAGAAAATACAAAAAGAAGACTGTGAAAAAACACAGGATATATGTTAAAAAGATATATAAAACATGGAATCAGAGCATCACGTGAAGAAAAATGTGGAGAAATACTAGCCATATTTTTACCTGACAAAATTCAGGAAACTCCAAGAATTCTAAGGAGAAAAAAACACAAAAAAAGCTCCATCTAAAAAAATGATACACAAACAATTAAAAACCAAAGGCAAGGAACAAGTTAAAAGCATTCAGAGGGGAGGGAAAAAGATGGATTACCTTCAAGAAAACCATAATAAACTGATGGCTGCTTTAATCATGACTGATTAAAAACAGAAGCCAATTAAACAATTTATCTAGTATTGAAAGGAAAGAAAAATAGAATGTGCCATCTTAGAATTCTATCCCAGGGAGAACATGTCCCACAATGGCAGCAATATATAGACATTTTCAGATTAACGAATCTGGAAGACTCTTGTTGCCCATATACTTGCCTGTAAAATATACCAAAAGCTGAAAAATAATTATCACAGATATAAATATGGAACTACAGAAAGAAAAAGAAAATGAAGTGCATAGGAAAGGTAAAAATGAGGATGTTACAGGTTAGTTTTCTAAGGATGTATACAGAAAGTTCACTGTTGTGCTCTCCCTAACACTTCTGGGGAGTAAAAGAAGCAAGATTGGGTAGAGGGATTTGTCTGCCATATGGTAAGTAACAACAAAGTTCTCAGCTAATCCTCCAGGCCCTTCTACTCTCTTATCTTCCATTCATGGGATGAAGTCTGCCCCAGGAAGTGGGGGTGATCTTGGACAAGATGGCCGTGTTCAACCAAGGGCGAATGGTGTTGAAACAGAGCAGGACCCTATGGACCTTCCTTGCCATGTTCTCTGCCTGCCTTTTGTAGAAAAACTTCAGCCAAACAATAAGTTAATCAGAGAAGTGAGAAAATGCAGAAGCAAAGGAAAGCAGTTAAACAGGACAAAATAATAATAGTTTAGTCATTAAGCAAAGTCAAGGACCTTAGGTTCCTCCTCAAGGAGTATAGATAATATTCTGAGCCATATCCTTTGAGCTGTATTGTAGATACTAAGAAGCCCACCAGGTGGAAGAAGTTCACTACACGATGACCAGGCTATAGCCACGACATAGGCTGCCAAAATTCTGAGAACTGGCCTCAAGGAAATGGGAACAAACCGACCCTGGAACTGAAGATTAACTGTACGTACGACAGTCAAGGTGACGCTGATCAGACCACCGCATGACCAATTTCAAGATGACTGTCAGAGCTGACTGTGCTGTTTCTGCATGTAACCCCTTCCCTCCGCCTATACACCCCTGAAACTACCCTTTAAAAGGTCTTACCCACTAGTTGTCAGCCAGGAGGGAGTCGGCCTTTGGACATGAGTCTGCCGTTCTTCCTGGTTGCTGGTCTTTGAAATAAAGCAAACTTTCCTTTCCACCGACCTTGCTGATTATTGGCGTTTGAGTGGCGAGCAGCCGGACCCCGCTTCCGGTAACAGTATGAAGAGAAACTGAGTTTTGCGCTGTTGGCTATTAACACTACCAGCAGTTTGAGTGGATGAGCGTTTCGGTCCTAAAGAGGTTAGATCTAGGCAGTGCAACACCATGTCTATTACAGTCCCCCTCTTGGGCCCTTGGATCTACAGGCATACCCCGGAGGTATGTGGGTTCAGTACCAGACCACCTCAATAAAGCGAATACTGCAATAAAGCAACTCACATGAACTCTTTGGTTTCCCAGTGCATA
This sequence comes from Balaenoptera borealis, assembly GCF_965194805.1. Lineage (NCBI taxonomy): Eukaryota > Metazoa > Chordata > Mammalia > Artiodactyla > Balaenopteridae > Balaenoptera > Balaenoptera borealis. The sequence goes on along the minus strand of NC_138874.1, from coordinate 96,786,737 downwards.
GAAGGTTATGTTTACACTGTACTGTAGTCTGTTAAGTGTGAAATAGCATTATGTCTAAAAAACCAATGTAAATATCTTAATTTAAAAATACTCTATTGCAAAAAAAACCACAAAACTACTCTATTGCTAAAAAATGCTAATCCTCATCTGAGCCTTCAGGGGGTCATAATCTTCTTAGAATAGTAACATCAAAGGTCACTGATCACAAATCACCAGAACAAACATAATAATAATGAAAAAGCTCAAAATATTGCTAGCATTACCAAAATGTGACACAGAGATACAAAGTGAGCAAATGCTATTGGAAAAATGGCACCAGTAGACTAGCTCTATGCAGGGTTGCCACAAACCTTCAATTTGTAAAAAACACAGTATCTTTGAAGTGCAGCAAAGCAAAGCACCATAAAATGAGGTATGCCTGTACTTGCATCTTATAAGTTCTGGGACCAGCTTCTGAAGGATTCTGGTAGGCATTTTTTTTTTTTTTTTCCTGGATGAATTGTATAAGGAGAGTATTTATGGTATTAATTAGAGTTTAACTATTCAGCTGCTTTCTAGGCCAAAATTTATCATCTTCTTTAGCTACCATTGATTCCAGATTCCCCTCATCCTAGGGTCTCTCCAGGTATAGGTGAATTGCCTGGTGGGGTGACAGCCCCTCATTCCTGGCTGAGTCACCAAGGCTTTCGTCTCTGGATCAGGTTGCTATGTTTGTTCATTTGCCATCAAAGCCAGCCAACAAATTCCCATGTGGATCAGTTAGATGTCAAACATATGTTTCCCTGCCCCATCTTATAACAGTAGTCTGAGCTCCTCCTGAAGGTCAGAGCCAGGACACATGTCGTGACGGTGACTCCTTTCCTTGCCTGATGGTCTGAGAAGCTCAGAAAGAATGGGTGACTGTTGCTGAGTGCAATTCAGTAGTACTGTTGCTGTCTGGAAGTCAGGACCTCTGAACTTACAGATTCCAGGATTGGTTTTTCTTGGCAGGCACTGGGCTTCTGGGGCTGAGATCATGACAAAGGGGTACCTGAGGATTCGTAGACTCTCCAGAATTACCCTCCATCTGCCACATAGTAATGAAAGTGCCTGCTCCAGCCTCCTCACAGGAAGAGGATGAACAAGCTTCCTTACTCCTCTCATCTAACTGCGACTATTAGAACTATAGAACTGCAGGCAGGAAGCTGTGGTACTTAGCAGTACTTGAAAGAATGCCAGAATACGTTACCTTCTCTGACCTCAAGGGCTGCCATGAGGGAGCTGTGGATGTAAGGTGTTTGCCACACTTAACAGCCTCTTCTTCAGGGCTTTAGTTTTCCTCAGTGTTGCCAGGTTCCAGCTTGGCTCCCAGGACATGATCTGCTGTTTACTGATGTGCATCATGACTGAAGTGAAAAGAAAAATCAATAAGCTGTCCATCCAAAATCTGATGCTAACGATACTTGCCTTTGGGTTCACCCACCTCCTCCATTCTCCAGGCTCCTGCTGCCTTGCTGCCAACTCCTATTACACCCTCAATGTTCTCCTTCTCGGTGTGCAGTAAGGAAAGTCAGGGATGCCACCGGGATTGCTTGTTTTCTCTGATTCACTGTGCATTCTCATCCTCCCTAGATTTTGTATCTAGCATAATCCTGGAGACAGTTGGAATCCAAATTCTGCAAGAGAGCAGTATTTGGATTTTGGTAACCTAAGGCATTCATCTTCCAACATCATTTTGGTCAAGGCATTTTACACTTTGGGACGTCAAGTCCCTCATCTCTAAAAGGAAGGAGTTTAATTGAAATATCAATTTCACTTTCAGCTAAATAATGTTATGATTCTGTAATCAAAGATATTTCAGGGATTTTAATTTGCCAAAGATTTGCCAAAGGGAAATAAGTATTTTACATAATCCTGAAACTTTCTAAGGATGGAATAGGCCTGATTCATTGCTATTTCCGTTGTATGGTGTCTATTTGATCAGATCTGGGTTAATGATTCATGAATGGAGTTGACTTGTTTTAGCCAGCTAATTTCATAAACATTCGATAATGAAAAAACATAGAATGAGGGTGACGTGGGACCAAATATAGGGTGAGTCACAAAACATCGGAGTTGTCCTATTTAAACCTCAGCTTCTTTGTCTATAAATTAGGAACATTACCCATGTCACAAGGTTTCCATAAGATTAACTGATGTGATATTTATAAATCACATAGCACAGTGCCTAAGCTTATTAACTGCTTAACGTAAGTTGTCGCTTTTCTCAGGTTTTGAACATAACTGTGATTGCAAGGTCAGTAATTATGTAAATAAGTAATATTCATGTTGACAAAGATTAGGAAGACTGTTCCTCTTTCTCCTTTGACTATTAACTCTCATAAAAAGGACCATGAAAATAATGATTTCTAAACTCCCAGCCCTCCTATACCTAAAGAAAATAAATGGGCCTTTAATGTTAAAATTTATCAATACCATACAAACAAATAAGGATGGGCAAATGGAATCCAAAATGTTTTCATCTCTATTAAAATATATTTTACAGCCACAGGGAACATTAATAGCACTGCAGAAGCCCCTATCTTGTGCTCCCTTATACTCACAACACCCCTCTGGGGAGCTACTACGCTCCCTTCTAAGAGGAAAGTCTTTTTATAAAAGTTCTTAAGTTTCATAAAATCCACTTAATTTTTTTTTTTTTTTTGTAGTTCTTCCTTATTAGGACCTATCTAAGAAAACTGATTTCCCAACAACCATGAAGATTTTCTCCTATGATTATTTTATGTTGTATGGTTTTAGTTTAGTTGTATGATCCATTTAGGGTAAATATCTGCATATAGTGTGAGGTAAGGGTCAAAGTTTATGTTTATTTCCAAACAGATACTCAGTTTTTTCAGCTGCATTTCATGAAGATTATTGTTTCACAGATTGAGTTACCTTGACATCTGACGTTTTTACTGAAAATCAATTGTGTGTGTGTGTATGTGTGTATTTCTACTTCCCGTCTTACCGTTCTATTCAGTTAATCTGTATGTCTATTTTTGATGAAAATATGACATTGTCTTAACTACTCCTCAGGTAGTGTGGTTCCCCCAGTGTTTTCCTTTTCAAGATTATTTTGTATATTTTAAATAATTTACACTTTCACAAAGTATTGTATCAAATTGTACTTTTTTTTTTTAAATGCTGCTTGGATTTGACAGGGCATGTGTTGTATCTATAGATAAATTTTGACAGAACTGACATTTTAACAATACTAAGTCTTTCAATCCATGTCTATGGACTGTATCTCCATTTATTTAGGTCTTTTTCAATTTACCAGAACGATATTTTGTAATTTAAAGTCTATAGTTCAAGCACATATGCTGGTCTATTTATATCTGAGTATTTCATGTTTTGATGTTACTATAAATGCTATTGTTTTTAAATTTTATTTTCAAGTATTTGTTGCTAATACATATAAGTAAAATTCATTTGTGATTATAAAACATATCAGGTGACTTTGCTACAGTTACGTTTTAATGTAGTAGATTTCTTTTTGGAAAATTCCTTGGTAGATCATCTGTTAATTATGGCAGATTGAATTCTTCCTCTCTAATTTGCATACCTTTAATTTATTCTTCTTGCATTGTCGATGACTAGGACCTCCAGTACAATACTGAATAGAAGTAGTGAGAGTATATAACCTATTATTCCCAATCTTAAGCAAGTAGTATTCATTCTTTTATCTTTAAATATGATTTTAGCTGTGGGTTTTTCATAAATGCCCTTCATCAGTTTTAGGAAGTTATTTTCTATTTTGTTTGTTTAGTTTGTATAATGAATATGTGTTGACTTTTGGCAAATGCTGTTCAGCATATATGATATATAATCATATGCTTTTTTCTCCTTTATTTTGTTAATAATGGTAAATAGAATTGATGGCTGTTCAAATGTTAAAATAACCTTGCTTCCTGGTATAAATCCTATTCAGTCATTACATATTATCAATTTTACATATTGGATTTTATTTTTTTGCCTAAATTCATAAGGAAGATTGGTTGATAATGTTTATTCTTTATAGTGTCTTTATTTTTTTTTAATAAGGATAAGCTTAGTCTCACAAAATGTGTTGGGCAATTTCTCCTTTATGTGTTTGATAGGATTCACCTAAAGGTTTTTTGAAAGTTAATATATTATTAATTCCATATATTTACTATATGTTGAACTCTTTAGAGTTTGCCTTCTTCTTGTCCTAGTTTGGTTATTTGTGTCTTTTATGAAACCTTTACATTAAAACTAAGTTGTCAAGTTTATTGGCATGGCTATCTTCATAATATTCACTTTTTCTCCCATTTAAAAAGCAGCTTTAATGAGGTATACTTCACATACCGTGCCATTCAACCCTATATAATGTACAATTCAAAGGGTTTTCTGTTTGTTTGTTTTGTTTCATTTTGGATATTTACTATATTCCTAGAGCTTATCAACAAGGACAATCAGTTTTAGAACATTTCTTCAGCCCAGAAAGAATCCCACTACCCATTAGCAGTCACTCTGCATTTTTCCTTACCAACCCCAGCCCTAGGCAACCATTAATGTAATTTCTGCTCATGTATTTTCCTAGTCTGGACATCTCATATAAATGAAATCGTGCAGTATGTGCTATTTTGTAACTAACTTCTTTCACTTTCCGTAATATTTTTAAGGTTCGTCCATATTGTAGCATGTGTTAGAACTCCATTTTTTATTGTCGAATAATATTCCATTGTACAAATATACCACTTTTAATTTATCCATTCCTTACTTGATAGACATTTGGGTTGTATACATTCTTTTCCTATTATGAGTAATGGTTCTATGAACATTAGTGTACAAGTTTTTGTGTAAACATATGTTTTCAGTTATCTTCAGTATACACCTGGGAGTGGAGTTGCTGGGTCCTGTGGTGACCTTATGCTTAACCATTTGAGTAAGAGTCAGGCCATTTTATAAAATGGCTGCAACATTTACATTCCTACCAGCAAACGTGTGAGTGTTCCGATTCCTCCACATCCTCGCTGACACTTGTTATCCTCTGTCTATTTTTTTTATTTTAGGCACCCTAGTGGGTGTGACATGGAATCTCATTGTGGCTAGTGTTATTGGGCATCTTTTCATTTGTTTATTGGACAATTGTATAACTTCTTTGTAGACATGCATATTCATTCACGTAGTAGTTTAGAATGTTCTGTGGCTGTCTATTAGCCCTTGTTGGATCATAGTGTTGTTCAAAGCTTCCATTTTCTTGTTGATCTTGAAATTAATTTTTCTACCCATTTTCAAAGGGGTACTGAAGTCTCCAACTGTTATTGTTGGAGTGTCTGTTTCTCCATACAGTTTTGTCTGTTTTTACACTTCCTCTCTTTTAGGGTTCTGTTGTTAGGTGCATATATATTTATAATTATTATAGCTTCCTGAGGGATTAACCTTTATTTTTTAAACTGTGGTAAGAACACTTATGAGATTTACACTCTAAAGGTTTTAAGAGTACAATCTATTGTTATGTATAGACACAATGTTGTACAGCAGGCCTCTAGAACTAATTCATCTTGCATACTGAAATTTTATACTCTTTGATTAACAACTCCTCCTATCCCCTTTCACCCAGTTACTGGCAACTACCATTCTGTTCTTTGATTCTATGAGTTTGACTATTTTAGATACCTCATATAGGTGGAATCATGCAGTGTTTGTCCTTCTATGACTGGATTATTACGTTTTGCATGATGTCATCAAGGTTCACCCAAGTTGTCATATACTGCAAGATTTTTTTTTCCTTTTTAAGACTGAATAATATGCATTGTATGTATACCTCCTTTTTACAATCCATTCATCTATTCATAAACATTTAGGTTGTTTCCACATCTTGATTATTGTGAATAGTGCTGCAGTAAACATAAGAGTGCAGATAACTCTTCAAGATGTTGATTTCAACTCTTTTGGATAAATACCCAGAAGTGGGATTGTTAGATCATATGATAGTTCTGTTTTTAATTTTCTGAGGAACCTCCACATTGCTTTTCTTAGTGGCTACACCATTTTGCATTCCCTCCAGCAGTGTACAAGAGTTTCAGTTTCTTCACATTATCCACTTGATATCTTTTGTTTTGGTGATAATAGTTATCCAAACAGGTATGAGGCACTATCTTATTGTGGCTTTGATTTGCATTTATTACCCTGATGAATAGTGACATTGAGCATTTTTTCATATACATTGGACATTAGTATGTCTTTTTAGAGAAATGTCTACTCATGCTCTTAGTCCATTTTAATCATGTTATTAGTTTTTTGTTTGTAGTTGTAGGAGTTACTAATACTTTGGAAGTTAACCTCTTATCAGATATATGGTTTGCAAATATCTTTACCTATTCCATAGATGGTGTATCCCTTTTATTGATTGTTTCTCTTCCTGAGTAGAAGCTTTTTAGTTTGATGCAATCCTACTCGTCTATTTTTGTTTTTGTTTTCTGTGATTTTGGTGAAATCATGAATATTCATGAAATCATTGGCAAGACAAATGTAATGATTTTCCCCTACATTTCCCCTATACTATTCCCTATAGTAATTCCCCTGTACTTTCTTCTAGGAGTTTTACAGTTTCAAGTATTATGTTTGAGTCTTTACATTTTGAGTTGATTTTTGTTAATGGTGTAAGATAAGAGCCCAATTTCATTTTTTTGCATGTGAATATTCATTTTGCCTAGCAACATTTGTTGAAGACACTATCCTATCCTTATGGTGTATTCTTGACATTCTTGTGAAATATCAGTTGACCACACACGTGTAGGGTCATTTCTAGACTCTCTGTTCTGTTCCGTTAATCTATATGTCTGTCTTTATCCTGATACTATACATTTTAGCGACTACAGCTTAGTAATATATTTTGAAATCAGGCTGTGTAATGCCTCCAGAATTATCCATTTTCAAGATTTCTTTTTTACTTTTAGGGGTATTTTGTGGTTAAATATAAATTTTTAGAATCATTTTTCCTACTTCTATAAAAATGCCTTTGGGATTTTTGATAAAGATTGCACTGAATTTGTAAATCACTTTGGATAGTACAGACGTGTTAGCAATATAAAATCTTCTGACAGATGAATGTGGGATTACTTTCCGTTTGTTTGTGTATAATTTAATTTCTCTCATCAATGTTTGTAGCTTTCAGTGTACAAGTGTGCCACTCCCTTAGTTAGGTTTATTCTTAACTATTTTATTCTTTTTTTTTTTTTTTTTTCTTAAAATTTATTTATTTTTGGCTGTGTTGGGTCTTCGTTTCTGTGCAAGGGCTCTCTCTAGTTGCGGCAAGTGGGGGCCACTCTTCATCGCGATGCGCGGGCCTCTCAGTGTCGCGGCCTCTCTTGCTGCAGAGCACAGGCTCCAGACGCGCAGGCTCAGTAGTTGTGGCTCACGGGCCCAGTTGCTCCGCAGCATGCGGGATCCTCCCAGACCAGGGCTCGAACCCGTGTCCCCCGCACTGGCAGGCGGACTCTCAACCACTGTGCCACCAGGGAAGCCCCTATTTTATTCTTTTTGATGCTATTATAAATGGGATTGTTTTCCTAATTCCCTTTTCAGATATTTCATTATTCGGGTATAGAAATACAAATAATTTTTATATTTTGATTTTGTATCCTGAAACTTTACTATATCCATCTGTTAGTTCTAACAGTATTTTGGTGGACTCTGTGGGGTTTTCTATATATGAGATCAAGTCATGTGCAAAGAGAAGCAATTTTACTTTTTCCTTTCAGATTTTTGATGCCTCTTACTTCTTTTTCTTTCCTAATTCCTCAAATTATGACAAACAGTACTATGCTAAAGCTAAGTGGTGAAGAGTGGGCATCCTTGTATTCTTCCTGATCTTAGTGGAAAAGCTTTTAGTTTTTCATTGTTGAGAATGATGTTAGCTCTGGACTCTTCGTATATGGCCTTTATTATGTTTATGTAATTTCCTGGTATTCCTAATTTGTTAATTTTTATGATTAAATGGTGTTGAATTTTGCCAAATGCTTTTTCAGCTTTTATTAGATGATCATGTAATTTTTATCCTTATTCTTTTAATGTGGTATATCACATTAAATGAATTTTTGTTTGTTGATCCTTCCTTGCATCTCAGGGATAAATCCAGTTGGTCATGGTGTATGATCCTTTTAATGTGCTGTTGAATTCGGTTTGCTAGTATTTTGCTGAGGATTTTTGCATGTATATTCATATGGAATAGTGGCCTGTAATTTCCTTCTCTTGTAGTGTCTTTGTCTGTCTTTGGTATCAGGGTAATTATAGCCTCATAAAATGAGTTTTGAAGTGTTCCCTCCTCTTCAATTTTGTGAAAGAGTTTCAGAAGGATTGCCTTTAATTCTTTAAATGTTAAGTAGAATGTGCCAGTGAAGCCATCTGGCCCTGAGTTTTTCTTTGTTGGGAGGTTTTTGATTATTGATTCACTCTCCTTACTGGTTATGCATCTGTATATTTCTAGGAATGTATTCAGTCTTCTGGTTATTCAGTTCTTTGGTATATAATTGTTCTTAGCAATCTCTTATGATACTTTCTATTTCTGTGGCATCAGTTGTAATATCTCCACTTTCAATTGTTGATTTTTGTTCCTGTTCTCTCACTTTTTCCTTTCTTGTTCTAACTAAAAGTTTGTCAGTTTTGCCTATTTTTTTCAAAAATAACCAGCTCAGTTTTGCTGAGGTTTTTTTTTTTTCCCCCTATTGTTTTCTATTCTCTATTTTATTTATCTCTGATGTGATCCCTATTACTCCTTTTTCTACTAAATTCAGTCTTAGTTTGCTCTTCTTTTTCTTCTTCCTTGAGGTGTGAATTTATGTTGTTTATTTGAGATCTTTCTTCTTTTTTAATGTAGGTGTTTATCATTATGAACTTCTCTCCTAGTATTGCTTTTGCCTCATCTCTTTACTTTTGGTATGTGTTTTCATTTTTATTTGTTTTAACATATTTTCGGATTTCCTTTCTGATTTCCCCTTTGACCCATTGGTTGTTCAAAGGTGTGCTATTTAATTTCCACATATTTGTGAATTTTTTAGTTTTCCTTTTGCTGTTGACTTCTAGATTTATTCCATTGTGGTTAGAAAAAATACTTAGTATGATTTCACTCTTCTTAAATTTGTTAATACTTGTGACCTATCATGTGATCTATTGTGGAGAATGTTTCATATGTACTTGAGAAGCATGGCTTGTTCTGCTGCTGTTGTGTTGAATATTGTGTATATGTCTGTAAGGTCTATTTTTTCTATAGTGTTGTTCAAATCTTCTGTGTCTTTATTGATTTTTCTATCTGGTTATTCTATTTATTACTGAAAGTGTGGTATTGAAATCTCCCATTATTATTGTATTGCTGTCTATTTCTTCCTTCAGTTCTGTCAATGTTTGCTTTATATATTTAGGTGCTTTGATATTGTGTGTGTGTGTGTGTGTGTGTGTATTTATAATTGTGACATTTTCCTGGGAGATTGACCTTTTATCATCATATAATGTCCTTTTTTGTCTCTTGTGACAGTATTTGACTTAATGTTTATTTTGTCTGTTATAAATACAGTCATCCTGATCTCTTTTGGTTATCATTTGCATGAAATATTTTTTTCCATCCCTGTACTTTCAGCATATGTGAGTCCTTTACCCTAAAGAGAGTAATTTGTAGACAGCAACTCTCAACCACACTTTCCAGGAATTTAGTCTCTGCAACTTGCAGCTGAGGATAGTGTGAAGTGCTGGAGACCTGCCCCTCCCAATGAGATACCATATCCTTTGACTGAGAACTGAGCAGAGGAGGACCCCCATCTTCTTGGCCACACATCATCCAGAGTGTTTCTTCATGCTGAACTGGGAGATGGGGAGGGAGGGAGAGAGTTATAGATCAAGTGCTACAAACTCACTGCCCTTACTAAGATTTAATAGCTTTTCTTGAATGAATGTTTCTCCACTTGCTATATGCCCATAGGATAAATTCCATAGAATTTAAATTATTGTTATTTTTTTAAATAATACAAATTATGGCTGTTTCACTACAGAGTGGCACAGATCTCACACAGCCACACCAGGAGTGGAACAGTTCTACTTATTATCCTATAAATGACTATAGGATCTCTAGTAATATCCCACTTTTCATTCTGATATTGGTAATGTGTGTGTTCTTTCTTTTTATTTCATTAGTCTAGTTACAGGATTACTAATATTATTATTATTATCAAAAATCCAGATATTGATTTTATTGAATTTTCTCTATTTCTTAAATCTTTCCTATGTCATTGATTTCTATTATTTCCTTCCTACTACTTATTCTTGGTTTAGTTTGTTCTCTTTCCATCATCACAAATGAAAGTCTCAATTATTGATTTTTAGATTTTTCTCATTTTCTAATATAAGCATTTAAAGCTCTACAGTTTTCTATAAGCACTGATTTAGCAATGGAGGCAACGCAAAGTCAGCAGGTAAAAATAGGAAAGTAGTTTTGTATATATTTTTGTTACTCTCTTGTCCTGAGAACAAGTAAAAGGAAATGGTCTGTTACCTCCAGCCTGCCATGAGGAAAATGAATACTTCTAATTCCTTGGTGATAACAGGCACAGTTTATAAATGAACTGTCAGATTTGAATATAAGTTAAGAGAGTAAGACACTGAAACATCCTTCCACAACCAAAAATATCCTCACCATCTACCTGCCCATCTCTTTTATTCAACCATTCTTCAATGAACACCTAGTCTATGCCAAGTACTGGACTAGGTCCAGGGCACTACACAATGAACAGGACCCTGCTCTCAGAAAGTTCAAAACTTCAGACACTGACTATCCTTGTGCAAAGTAAACTGGATTTCTAGAAAGGCAGATACTTTAAGCTTGATATAATAAAATGTCTTAATTTCCAAACCTAAATTTTCAACTTCCTAGCTTTGTAAAATTGAAGCCAAATACTTACTTTCTCTGTGCCTCAGGTTCTTCTGTACCTTTGGAAGCAGATTAGAATGCTGTCAATACATACCTCATATGGTTGTAGTGAAATCATTAACTGTAAAGCCTTGGTCCAATGCCTGCCAGAATATAGGTATCGTTTATGACCTCTTTCTATCATCAGTTGTTACATTTCTGAAGATCTTTGTAGAGGACATGGTGAAGAGGATGGACCACTGTTCAGGGAATGTTAGAGAAGCTGGAGGTGGAGATGCCTAAGCCAGACCCAGGGGGTGGTTTCAGGTACAAAACACTTAGTTTTTCAGGCTGTGAAAAAACTTATTTTGCGTATGAGAACTCTGCTACAGCACTGAAAGAATGACAAATAGTTCTTTAGAACTGGGGGCATTTTAGAATTTCTAAGGCCCTTAAGCATGGGCCTCAGAGTTCCTATTTACTAAAAGAAGCACTCAGGTGTCTGGGTGTTATTTCAAGGCTCATATTGTTTCTTCTATTAGTTTTATAATGCTCTGACATGCTTTATTGCCTGAGAATATGTCCAGCCTATGAAGCTGGGAATTGAATTCCTAATTTACATTTTCATGAAGTCAGGGATGCATTTTTCTTCAGGAGCACATGTCAGTTATTTGCAGGAAGAATTAAATCTCAATAGAACACAGGAATTCCATCCAAGTGAATACTATGGATGAAAGTCACAGACATATGCATTTGTAGGAGAAGACAATGTTTTAAGAAGCCCTCTTAGAGAAAGGCCCTATTGTATCCTCTGTTGGCCAGTGTAGGTTCTATAACTTCTTGAAGGAGAGACATGACTATACAAATGTTCTCAGATTTTAACTCCCAAACTTCAGGTTATTTGATGTGCTAGATGATATGGCTGTGAGAGCCTATGGGAATCTAATCTCTTACTTCATATCCACATCAGAAAGAAAAAGGAGGTGTAGGGGAGCAAAATTTGCTACCCCAAGGTGTGTCTCTTTGGCATGAGGATTAATTTAGCTGATAAATTTTAAGCAACAGAAGATGCAGGAATCTTTCTTGCTACCTCCACCTTAACTGCCTAAAAGAATTTAGATAGAGGGCCTGTTCTTGGAATAGAACTATCACCAGAGATTTCTGCAAAGAAATGGCATAGGTGTGGTGGGAGAGACTCAGCAAGACCTAGAGATCAGAGACTACTCTGTGTCCCATTGGCTCTGCAGGGCTCAGCAAACATTTGTTTACCAAACATTGGCTTTTCCATCTCCATGTGAATTGCCTTTCTCCCCTTTGAAGTCCCAAAGCACCATCCCCAACATCCTCTTTTGTCTTTAGCTAATGATGGTATTTAAGGTGGGGGTTTCAGTCATTTTGGGGAGTTACTCAATTTTCCTGGGTCTTTCCCATGTATACATGCTATTAAACTTTTGTTTGATTTTATCCTGTTAATCTGTCTCATACCAATTTATTTCTTAGACCAGCCAGAAGAACCTAAAAGTGTAGAAAAAATTTCTTCCTCCCTGACAATGTATTTAAGTATGTATGTATGTATATATACATATATTTACATGTATTATATATATATGTGTGAGTATATATAGCTATAGTTATTTTTAATATGATCCCAGCTTGTAATTGGAAGCAAATAACTCCTATTTTGGTTATACTCTTCACATGTTTATCATAAAAGAATTAATTTCTGATTCAAATTCATAAAGTTTAAATTTCTAGTTTTAAATATAACCAAGAAGTTGTCATCACCCTCCTTCAGTTCAATTTTAGACATAGTGCTCTAGATTTATAGAAGTCCAGGAATAATTGGTGCCCATCTCATGATTTTACTTACTTTCAGTCAGCTCAAGAAAAAAATGTTGATTCTAAGAAGTCATTCCATTCAGCAAAGGAGAGTCTATTCATGTAGCTGGAAATACTGGCTCAGCAATGATTCATAAATATGGATTACTGCTTGCTATAGACTGAATGTTTGTGTCCCTCCCAAAATTCATATGTTGAAAACTAAACCTCAATGTGATGATATTTGAAGATGGGGGCCTTGGGAGGTGATTTGGTCATGACGATGGAGACATCATGGTGGCAGTAGTGCTCTTATAAAAGAGATCACAAAAAACTCTCTTGCCCTTCCTACCATGTGAGGACACAGCACAAAGACAGCTATCTATGAACCAGGAAGCAGATCTTCACCAGACACCAAATCTGCCAGCACCTTGATTAAATTTCCCAGCCTCCGGAACTATGAGAAATAAATTTCTGTTGTTTATAAGCCACCCAATCTATGGTATTTTGTTATAGCAGTGGTTATTATTGCAGTAAGACACTATTACATGAGAAATAAGTAGGCTTTGGGGGATTGTTTCCATATGGGTAATTATGGCGTATAAAGGTAAATGCAAAGGATAACACTACATTTTCCCCTTGAGATTAATTCCCATTTCTCATGTGGAAATGTTTCTCTCAACAGACAACATACTGATGATTTGTTTTTCTGGAGCTGAAAAATTATTTTCTGTGGCATACATTTGTCACCTGTGATAACTAAGAGATGTGTCCTTGAGATGGTCCTTCAAACTGAGAATTGTGTTCTTGCTTTTAACAATTTTTAAGCAAATTCACACAGGTGCCTGGGAGTAGCGCTCCTCCCTTCTTGTCCCAAGTGGTAGATTTAGCTTTCTGATTTAAGATAGCATTTAAGACAGCATTCTGATTTAAGGCCTCTGTAGTATCTTTGTCCTCCTTTTGGAAGTGTTCTTCCAAGAAGTGCAACCTAGGGAGAATTTCTTTTTGGTCGCTAGTAGGTTTTTGCTGAGTGTGAGAGGACAGAAGGAGGGAAGTTGGCAAAGTGTTCCCAGCAACTTTAGAAGTAGAATGCATTATTTTGCTACACAATCCTGGCACTTGTTATCATTTATTAATCTCAGAATCTCAGGCATTCTTCTTAAGTGGAAAACACAGTCGTTTACCAGTGTTGGAGCAAGTCTTGCAATTATGAATCTAATTACTAAGATAAAAAACCACGAAATAATTAAGAAGTTGTCATCACCCTCCTTCATTTCAATTTTAGACATAGTGCTCTAGATATATAGAAGTCCAGGAATAATTGGTGCCCATCTCATGATTTTACTTAATTTCATTCAGCTCAAGCAGAAAATGTTGATTCTAAGAAGTCATTCCATTGAAATAATTAATAAAAATTTTAAGTGAGATTTTTAACAGCTCATTGTCAGCAAGCAAGCGGCCTAACTGTCATGAACACAAAGGAATGATCATAGCATCATTTTTTTTTTTAAACTGGAGAAGCGTCTTACTGAATGATGTCTACCTAACTTAATCTAACTTAATCACAGATTTTGAGATGCAGGATGACCAGAAAGGTATGATATCATTAATCAGTAAAGAAACTTATTGAACTTAAGGATCTACTGAAGAAACATATGTTAAGTTTGCTGGTCCATAAGTTACTAATCAAAGAACAATTTTCAGGCCAAAAAGTCATGGGACAGAAGAGAACTAATCACTGGTCTGTTTTGTGTGGGGGGGCGGGAAGGGGGGTGGGGACGATGGAAAGAGTCATCTACTCCAGCTTGAGACCTTGGAGATCTTCGGACTCTGAGCTCACCAACATCCAGGTTATGTGGTGACAATGCAGGGGACATGACAAGGTTAAACATAGCTCAGCTTCCAGGGTGTTTTCTATGCCCATAGAAGCCTTTGTAAATAAACATTATTTTATATTAAAACATAAAGAAGTGCTATAAATTCAAATGAGCAATTTGCATGAGTTTGAAAAATATGTCAAAATTGCAAGAAATTTTACTGATTGTTGTTAAGTTGCTTGGGTTGTGCCCCATGCTTCACTTCCTTCTGCCATCAGGAAATGGCAGGAAAGCAGAGTTAAGCTGTCTTTTTACCAATTTTGAGATTATGAAAAAGGGGATTAAGAAAACTAAAGTGAGTTATCCAGACCACACAGTGTCTGTGGTCAGAGCTGGAGCTAGGTCCGCCTTTCTCCTCCTCCAGGACCCTTCCCCTGACCCACACAGGAATAGAGAGGCAGCACAAATGGCTGCTGGGCAGATCCAGGCTGGCTGACTCCACTTGATCCCTCTTGCTCCAGTCTGGATCTCTGGATAAAGGCAGATTCAGTGGATGTTCTTTCAGAGGAGAAATCAGTCCCTAGGCTATTGGTACCCTGTCCTCTGTAGGAGCAACATCTCATTCCTTCCATACCGTCTCCACTCTCCTGCAATACTTTCCTGCTAAACAGAGCTAAGTTCCCTTCTCTCTACATGAATTGTTTGAAAAATAATTTATCCATTCATTTCCTCACTTATTCATTTTTATATAACAGTTATAAACTATTGTATGCCGCATGCCACTCCACCCCTAAATAAATAATCATGAAAGATTGGTACATATGACCACATTTTTAAAAGACATGTGAATAATGTTTATAGCAGCTCTATTAATAATAGCACAAATTGAAAACAGCCAAAAATGTCTCCCATGAAAAGAACGTGCATGTTAATAGCGACACAGAGCTAAGTGAGCCAGCCATCATCTCTTCTCTCTGTGGGCACACAGTCTACCGGAGCAGGAAAGTAGAATGAATCTGTCTACTTCACACACACATCCTTTATGAGCCCCATCCCCCAACAGGAGTTTTACTTGCCTTGGCTTTGTTACACTTTTTATTGAGGAATTACATACATGGCAGAAGGTGCCCAGATCTTAAATGGGCAGCTCAATAATTTTTCATATCTGTGTAGAACATTTCCAGTATCCTTAAGGCTTTCCCATGCCCTTTCCCAACTCAAAACACACCATGAATTAACACTATTTTGACTTCCAACACCACATATTACTTTTGCCTATTCTTTTTTTTTAATTTTATTATAGTTGATTTACAGTGTTGCATTAGTTTCTGCTGTACAGCAAAGTATCAGTTATACATATACATATATCGACTCTTTTTTGGATTCTTTTCCCATATAGGTTATTACAGAGTATTGAGAAGAGTTCCCTGTGCTATATGGATGAACCTAGAGATCGTCTTACTGAGTGAAGTAAGTCAGACAGAGAAAGACAATATCATATGATATCCCTTATATGTGGAATCTAAAAAAGTACAAATGAACTTATTTATAAAACAGAAATAGAGTCACAGAAGTAGAAAACAAACTTATGGTTACCAGGGGGAAAAGTGGGGGTAAGGGTGGGGAAGGATAAACTGGGAGACTGGGATTGACAAATACACACTACTATATATAAAATAAGTAACGAATACGGACCTATTGTATAGTACTTTGCCTATTCTTTAACTTCATTTATGTAGAATCATATAGTGCATTTTCTTTTAAGGCAGTGGCTGCTTTGCTTAATATCACATCTGTGTGAGTTGCTCAAGTTATCATGTTAGTTTATTTTGTTGTGTAACATGTCATTGCATATATAGATCATAATTTACTTTTTCATTCATTTCGGGTAGACATTGAGGCTGATGCACATTCTCAGACATCATGATGAAGGAGCAAGTCCTTGTAGTCATTCTCTCTTCTATTGAGTCCTTCAGAGGCAGGGAAAGGACCCTGAATTTCAGAGTCAAACCTGTTCAGCAAAGAGCAAGTTGCAGAAAAAACATATGTACATAAATATGTAATGAAAAATTTTATTCAGAATATCTCATCATCTTGCCACATCCCACATCTCTCCACACTCTGCATCTTTCTTATAAAAACCATATGTGGACACATTTTCCACCTTTTAACACAGGATACGTTAGATTTTTTTTTTTCTTTTTCTTTTTTTTTTTTTAAACATCTTTATTGGAGTATAATTGCTTTACAATGGTGTGTTAGTTTCTGCTTTATAACAAAGTGAATCAGTTATACATATACATATGTTCCCATATCTCTTCCCTCTTGCATCTCCCTCCCTCCCACCCTCCCTATCCCACCCCTCTAGGTGGTCACAAAGCACGTTAGATTTTTATATTCTTGTTGAGCAGTTGAAGTAATGAGCATGGCTTCCCATCATACCTAGATCCCAGTTATATTAATGAGCACCTGTGCAATTTCTCATGTGGATTATATTGGCCTAGTTGGGAGATCATCGTAACTTCTGATATGTGTAGAGTATATTTTAGTTGACACAGACGTTTTATACACATCATTTCATTTGATTCTTGCAACAACCCTCCAAGATGGAAAGCAGAGACACCATTATCCTCATTTTACAGAGATAGAAACTTTTCAATTAATATTTATTAAATGTCTACTCTATGGCATCACTGTTCTGAATGCTGCAAATATAAAGTGGAGCAAAGCACATTTCCTCCCTTAAGAAATTAATAGTCTGTTGCGGAAGATGGATATATAAACTAAATTAAAATACAAAATGGCATAGGAACGCTAAAACACCATAGCATTTTACATGCATGAGAATAATAAATGTTATGTTGTTATTATTATTCAAGAATTTTTGATAATCAACTCCACATGGGGAAATCAGATGTAATGCATATTAGATATGAAACGTGAAGAAAGAGAAAGAATTCATCAAGAAGACCTTGGGGAAAAGGAAGGGAGGCATTTTGAATAGAGATGACACCTGTGCAAAGGCCTGGTGGCATTCTATAGTTGGCAGCATCAGCCCAGGGTCATGCAAATGTTTAAAGACAAAGCTTAGGTTCAAATTCAGTGCTATTTCTACAGGATCTTTCCCCCCAATTATAAGTGTTTAAACTCTGACCAACACTGCCTTGAGCTTTCTGAATGAAATACTGTTTGACCAATGGCCTCTAAAATGAGTGCACACAGCAAATCATCAGCATTTTTTACTTCAAGTCATATTACATCTGGGAAGAAATTGCTCTGTACTGACAAATCGCAACAGTTATGAACATAGTAATAACATAACAAGAATAATCAAATGCAATTGAAATGAAAATGCATCAGTTCAAGCTGGGTTTCAGCTCTTGTAATGTTCATTCAAGTTTAATGTCCTTTATGATTTTCTGGAAGCTATGGTAGACTGCTTCTGCAATTTGATTTTGTTTGGCAATTTGTGTTCCCAACCACAGCCTCAAATTTTTATGAGGAAAACTAACCCACATTCTGTCATCTGGTCAGAGGAATATACAAACTAAGCTAGGGCTAGGGTAATAAAGGTTGAGTAATTTATATTCATGCTCAATCTATTACCATCATCAGGCTCAAATTGAACTAGTGTAAGAGGATGTATAAATAACCTTTGAGAAGCAATTTGCTCAAAATTTGGTTATTTTATTACTTCTTTTATTACTGCTCTGAGACCGATCAGAGATGATAGAATCTTGTCCAGTGTCGACGGTCCCATTCTGGGTGCCCTGGCCGTTATTCTTGGTTGGTTACAGTTTTTGTCATTGATTTTCTGTTTTTTAAAAAGGTAGGTATATACAATGGAATATTACTCAGCCATAAAAAGAAATGAAATGGAGGTATTTGTAATGAGGTGGATGGAGTTAGAGTCTGTCATACAGAGTGAAGTAAGTCAGAAAGAGAAAAACAAATACAGTATGCTAACACATATATACGGAATCTAAGGAAAAAAAAAAAAAAAGGCCATGAAGAACCTAGTGGCAAGACGGGAATAAAGACACAGACCTACTAGAGAATGGACTTGAGGATATGGGGAGGGGGTGGGGTGAGATGTGACAGGGTAAGAGAGTGTCATGGACATATATACACTACCAAATGTAAAATAGATAGCTAGTGGGAAGCAGCTGCATAGCACAGGGAGATCAGCTCGGTGCTTTGTGACCACCTAGAGGGGTGGGATGGGGAGGGTGGGAGGGAGGGAGATGCAAGAGGGAAGAGAAATGGGAACATATTGTATATGTATAACTGATTCACTTTGTTATAAAGCAGAAGCTAACACACTATTGTAAGGCAATTATACTTCAATAAAGATGTTTAAAAAAAATAAAAAATAAAAAAAAAATAAAAATAAAAAGGTAGGTGGTGTCTGCTAGGAAGTGAGTGGGGGCTACCGGACTTGTTTTGAAGCTGCATTTTTCAACTGAGATTAAAAGGCTGGAGGAAAAGTTGAGGGTGTTTGGCGGCACAGCTAGAGTTCTCAGCCCATGTCGCTCCTCAGTGCCACTAAGTTTAGAGTTCAGGTTTCCCTTTTCTCCCTTGTAAATGGGCTGAGCCTCTCCCACTGGTTGATTGCATGTTGTAGTTAAATCTGCTGTGGACACATTCTGTAAATAACAATGAAAGAAGACATTTTGGGTATGTGACAACTCATATCAGCCAAGACTTTAACATTATCCTCCCTGGCTTCTCTTTCATTATTTTCCTGTGTAGAGAAAACAGCAAAACCTTTCTACTCTCTCTGATAGACTAAAATTGTAAGCCCACTGCAGTAACTGATTTTCTCACCAACCCTCTTCTCAACAAAGAAACACAACGTGAAAGCAGTAGGTTGATAAGCTGCTAAAAGTTTGTTATCAGATCCATTTAGTTTGAGTACATGTCCTAGGAATGTACTTCTCGTTAGCCTCTGTGCCAAGCATGTAGTCCAGATATAACTAGGTGATTCTGTGAGGAGATAGGATGGTCTCTAGAGCCTCTCTCCCCCCCCCACCCCATCTGATTCTTAGTGGAAATAATTATGAATCCACTCTGATTCACTTATACTACTGTGACGTCAGATACTCTTCACAAACTGTAGCCTGGGACCAAATCCAGCCAAGTGGCTCTTCTATTTTGTGTGTGTGTGTGTGTGTGTGTGTGTGTGTTGTTTGTTTATTTTTTTAAGTGCACATATAGCATTTATTACAAAGATACAGTGGTGTCTCATGAATGCTGGATAGAAGACAAGCCTTTAAAAGGCACTCAAATTATCACTCAATGGTAAACTTCAGTAACTCAATGTTTTCCTCCAGTTTTGCTTCCTTCAGGTCACTGACTGTTTTTGGAAATAAAATTTTATTGGAACACAGTCACACCCATTCATTTATGGCCCAATGGCAGAGTTGAATGAATAGTTATGACAGAGGCCATAGTTTGCCTACAAAACCTAAAATATTTACCATCAGCCCTTTACAGGAAAAATTTGCCAACTCCTCTATTCTAAGGCGCTTCAGGCATAATGATCTTACTCCCTTACATTATTTACAGAAATAAAATATTCATTTCTGGGAGTTTAAATATTATATTTTTTTCCTTGCAGTTCAAATCTATCAAAGAAATAGGTGAAAGTTAGCCCACTAAATTAACCGGAAGTCCACAGTCATAAGAAATAGAAACCGATTATTTGTTTTACTATTACTGTTATTATTATTAACATGCATTAGCTACGTGAATGTCACTATGCAGAACACCTTTAAAATATCATCTGTAGTCCTCCCATCAACCTTATGAGACAGGTAATGCTATCAGGCCCATTTTATAGATGAGGAAATTGAAACTCAGCAATGCCACATAATTTGCCCACAAAACACTCTTCCCCAAGTACATCATAGCCAAAAACCAGAGTCTAAGCCTTTTTGACCCCAAAGCTTATGATTTTAACTACAAAGCTAAGCAGCCAAATGAAGTGTGTTCCATGGTGTTTCATTCAGTAACTTTAAATTCATTTGATCACAGTGAATCCAACATTTATTTGAACTCCCCACTTACTCAAGGCACTATGGTAAATACCAAACGATACAGAACCATTAATATGACACAGGTATGTTTTTAGGGAGCTCAGTTTTGGTTAACATGTGCTCCCCTTTAAAAAGTAAATACTCCATAAATAATAAAACTTCATTCTTACCTCCAGCTGAGTCTCTTTTATTAGTTTGCTTTCTTCTAACCCTTAGCTAAATAAACTGGTTTCAGTGGAGTTGTTCCTGATGTATAGCTGTAGCACGTTTTGAACATCCTTTCTTAGAGAATGTAAATTTGGCTATTAGGAGAGTAAAGGGTTATATTTTTGAATTATAAGGCATCACAATATTAGAGTGCTAGGGAGGAAGAAATTTTACTCTACCCTTCCAGGTTCCTCTGGCTAGTCTAAGAATTAAATTGATTTGAGACAGATTAACAGGAGAAAATTTTTTTTAAAGTTTGATAACATGTATATATGGGAGAAACTCAGGAAAACTAAGTAACTCACCAAAATGACCTGAACCCTCACCTTAAATACCATCTTCAGCTAAAGATAAAAGAGGACGTTGGGGGTAGTGGTTTGGGACTTCAAAGGGGAGAAAGGCAATTCACGTGGAGATGGAAAAGGAGATGTTTGGTCAATGTTTGATTAAATGTTTGCTGGGCTTTGCAGAGACAATGGGACAAAGTCAATTCTGAACTCTAGGCCTTGCTGTGTTTCCCTCACCACACCTAAGCATATTCTTTGCAGATATCTCTGGTGATAACTCTTCTCCAGGAAGAGGCCTTTTATCTAAATTATTTTAGGCAATTAAGGGGGAGGTAGCAAGAAACACCTCCTGAGTCTTCTGTTTCTTAAAAATAATCAGCCTAAATTAATCCTCATGTCAAATTTGAGGTAGTGGAATTTTGCTCTCCTACAAGAGGAAAAACTGAATATGGGTCGGGGTGGCCTTATAGAAAGTGGCATGAGTGCCCTGAGTGTTTGGATAACTAAAAAGATGAGAGGTAAGAGAAAAACCAAGAAATTGAACCAGGTGGCCCTCAATAGCAAACTTGCTTTTTGAGCAATTTAATCAAAATCAAGCTGAACGGGATATTTGGTGAGAAGCTGAGTGAGTAAAGTGGCAGTTTCAAGTATTTCTAGTTGTGTTGCTGTTTGTGGAAGGTCCAGTTGATTAGAAGGCTACGTCAGGTCCTGAATCAATGAAGCACACTGTGTGATGTAACTCAGGAAGCTGAAACAATAAGAAGGGTGACACAATGTCACCTCCAGGGTTGCCCCTGATAGAACATTTCAGGGAGGTGACCACGTGGGTGATTGGTCTTATTTTGCCAGCTCCTCTGCCTCTCTGGTATGAAGATCCCTCATCTCTAGTCTATTTGATATTATCTTGGGGCCCAGTCACACCTATTCCACACCCTATCTCAGCAACAATGAGGCCATTTCTGGGCCTGGGACTCTCTCAGTTTCTTAATGAGAGAATGTCAAGTCAGTAAAGGGGGAAAAATGCTTTCTTCTGCTTTTATGCTGCCAACCTTCATTTGTCCTGATGTCATTGTCTTCAGTATTCTGGATCTCATCTGAAGATGCCAAACTGAAATAAGGGCTTTGAATCCACCAAGACTCTCTTTAAAATTAATGTTTAAAAAAAAAATAGCCTCTTAGTCAGAAATGGGTACAGTACTAAAACCATCAGGAGAAATGAAGACTGACAGTTTAATTTCACTAAATACTGTAAGAGAAAGGATGTCAGCCACAATGACTGGCGGGCCTGCCCTGGGTGATAGTGATGGACTGTGCAGGAGAAAATTGATAGTTACTTTTTAAAAATCTTTTCAAGACTTTACATGGAAAAACCTGGAGGGACTCCTCTGGGTGAGGACTTCAGGCTATATTTTGCTTCTTTCCCCCTGATTTCATTTTACTTCGTAGGCTAAATTGGACTTATTTATTGATAAATGCACAAAACAAAATTCCAAAATGCCTTTTTGTGTTCATCTTGCCTGGGCAGCATGCCCTCCGTGCATCCTCAGCCCATACCATCTTTGAGGATGATGCCTCGGCAGTGACAAGTACATTTACAAGGCTCAGGTCTTCTCCATTCAGATGCTTCTCAATTTAGAATCCATCAAACGCATCAGGTGCGAGAGGTTTGACATTACTGAAATAGGCAAATAACACATACCGTGTTCTTCCTTTTGCGTGGAGACAGGGACAGCAAGCTTGGAATTAATCGCGGAGGGCAAGTTTACTCAACTGAGAAAGCATGATCAGTACCACATATGGAAAACAAAGACTCCACACTGTGGGAAGGCAATAATAAAAGTAGGAATTTCAGACAATTGAGCCTGCATGTAAGTAAATTAGAGCATAGTTAGAAGAGTGAGTTTTAAGGTGGGGATTGTATGTGGAGAGAATCTGTCAAAGGACAGGGCGTCCAGAGAGCAGACTCTACAGGAAATGTTTAAAGGAACACTATTAGTCAACAGCTGTGGAGGAAGTGAAGGAAGCAGAATTTTCAAGGAAATATGGGGTTGCGATGCAATCATAATAGAGGACTCAGCTGATCTTATGGGGAACCCTGGACTGAGATGACCCTGCAGAGTTCTCCCAGTTTGGGATAAGAAAGTGCTGGGCTTTTATACCCCCATCTCTACCCTCAGGGTAAAGGATGTGACATTAGGAATGGTGTTTCTATTCAGCCTATGGTGTGATCTTGTGGATACTCTGCTGTAAAATCTTAGTCTCCAAAACTGCTGGCAGCTGGAGCAATGAGGTCTTCGGTCCTGAAGTGGGGGAATTAGAAGGTGCAATGCAGCGTCTGTGGCAGCTTTCCCCATGAGTCACCCAGATTCACTTTCTTCATTTAAATACTGGAAGCTACTCCTTCAAGATTCTGGTGGCTGCTTTCCCCAAAGTAAGCTCACAAGAAGAAGGATAGTAGGACCAATGACCCCTACCACTGCAGCTTTTCCTCAGGTCACAAATACACTTGTCACCTCCCTCTTCTGTTATCCATTCTAGATTTCCCTTTGCTTGTCCAAGTGACTTACCTAGTAGGGTAACCCAGATCCTTATTCCTTAGAGCTTGAGACACTTCTCTCAGGCTGTGGCTATGGTGCTTGTCTATTAATTACCAACATTGGTATCAAAAGACAACTATGTGGATCAGTAGGGTGAACATCATATTTCTGCCTACCTCCAAGATAGAAAATTATCTCTACTTCCTCCCAGTGAACAGGGTCATGACCACTGTCATGGTGGTGACTCTTACCCTTGCTTGCTGGCCTCTCAAGGGGCCCAAAGTGACTGGGTATCAGCCAAGGGCTATTTTTTTTAAAGATGAATACATTACTGCAAATTATAAAGTCTAGCTCCAGAACCCAAGGGTGATACATTGTGAATCTTCTATTTATGCTTACCAGAATATCCTGAGCATCTTTTCTTACCACAATCACTTCTAAGACATAGGGCCTGGCATGTCCTATAGACCAAGCAGCAGGGCTGCTTGCACCAAAGCCTGGTCCTGCTACAGGGCCCTTTCCTGATGCCTTTGATGTGATCTGATGTGACTGTGGGTCAGTGCAGTATTCCCAGAGGCAGAAGATGCTGCCTCCCAAACCCAAAGAAGTCTATCAGACATTGTGCTTCCTTCTTCGTGATTAGCACTGTGAGATGCGATAGCTTGTCCTTTACTTTGGAGGCGATGTCCTGGCGTGCCTCACTGGATCCCTAAATAATTCACTGATATGGCAAGTTCCTGAATATTCATGGGCTTTATCTCTTGCTCTTTGAACTGTATGTCTTTTACCAAGTCCCTCAGTGAACTTGTCACTTCTTCCTTATCTGGTCTGATTAGCCTGATGTCATGAATAAACTCATCCGTGTGATGCTCTGTGGGGTGTCCAGATGGCCTGGGTCTCCTCAGACTATGTAATAACATGGGGTAGGAGAGAGTAATGACCTTTGAGCTTCTCAGTGGGGCTAGGTCCCAGCTCAGCAGTACATTCCTTATTGCTTTGGTAAATGAATTGTCTTTCAAGTCTTTCCAAGCAATAATATTCATCTGGTGGATTTTCAGGACTTATATGGCATAGAACTCTAATAAATCTACTTCTCTGAGTCCTTTGAGTCCCTCATCTACCTTCTCCCACAAAAATTCTGGCATTTCTTTTACACACAGACAGGGGTCATTGCTAACTCCACCTTCTCAGAGAGTACTCCCATATCAGTAAACTCTCCAAAATCCAACCCCATATTCCACCACCCTTGATCCAGCACCTCAGAATTTTGTTCCATTATGTACTGTCCCAATTTCTGCCAATATATGCTTAGTAGATCACGCAGCTCTTTTTAAAATAGTTTATTTCCTCCCTTAATAATCTCAGCATTCCCTGGCTGGTTTATGTCATGCACTAACCCTAGTTATTGATCTAGTAGCCAAGTGTGGAGCTTCTGATTAGCACAGCAAAGTCTTCTACATAATCTTCAAGTAAGAGTTGCAGCGGGGATAACAGTGAGAAGTGATACACTTCTTGTAGGCACAGATAATTTGAGTGAATCTAAGGAATCAACATTTTTTTGGGGTTTTTTTTTTAGTTCATTAATCCAATCCCATTTCTCAGGATCCTATTCCTTTCCAAATAGGATCCTGACCTTGGCTTAACCAACCTATCAGGTCTGAGACCCCACCCTTTATGAAGCTACTGGTCTTATGAGTAAGTCCTGGGAATTGTCCTCATCTTTTTCAGCCCTCTAGCAACAGGAGATATGAATCTGTTTAAATGCTATCTAGAAGGTCCTCTGGCTTTCATTCTTAGCTTTTAACTGCTGGTCAGTTGGCCTTTAGCCTTTCATTATCTTTCTTCAAAGCATCTATTGCACTGAGGAACAGTGTCCTTCTAGCTCCCATTTCCCAGTATCTCTCAAATGATGTATATATTGTACCTGCTAGTGCATTTATTTTTACAGTAGCATCTCAGTTCATCACGAGTAAAGTTTTGAAGTTGTGCTGCTACCTTGTCCCAGGACCTGTCGATGCTCCACATCACACCAGGGATGGGATCCTCATTGTCACCCTGCTAATGGGTGCTTCAGCTCCAAAAACTCTTGTTGGAGGACCTGCTCTCCCAGACCACCCCTGGACACAACTGTCACAGGTTTTGTTCCTGGGAGTCAGATTCTGAGATGGAGATTGAGGTGCAGGAAATGTATAGGGGAATACTCTTGGAACCAGCTCCTGTGGGGGACGTGAAGGAAGTAAGACTGGAGAGAGGGAGAATTTGGGCTGTGAGGCAGTCACAAAAAAAGGCCTGAGAAAATCCTCCAGGAAACTCTGATGGTCATTTAGAGTTTTCCCAAATTGGGGGAAGGGGACTGGGCCTTTATATCACACATCTACCAGTCATTATATGTGGATGCCCCTGGTAAGGCCAATGTGATCTACCATTAGTGAAGGATAGTCTCTGGAGGGGTCCCAGTGATAAGCTGCTAGTAGCTCTCAGCCTCTGAGAGAATGGTTGCTCCAGCCCTTATCAGGAGAATATACACACAGCACAACATCCAACATCAGAACAGAAACAACTCTATGAGAATGAGAATGTGTTCAGCACTGGGACCAGGGTGAGGCCAGCGAGGACTCATGAGCGAAATTTAAGGGGGCACCAAAAAAGTTAATAACCAAAATAAATAATTTTCTAATCCAATAATGTTTTAATCAAAATTAATGAAAAAACACTGATGAACAAGATATCAAATTTTTAAATAAAGACAGGACCAGTATTACTGGTTTGTCTTTTGTCTCAGGTTCTAATATGGCTTGGCACTGCACTGATGTGCATGACTGGCTTTGTTTTATTTGTTGATAATAACTCCTTAAAATATAATTAACTGCTCATTAACTCTGGAAATGGTGAACATAATAACGAAATCACAGCAAAAATTTGCTGAGGATCATTTATACAAGGGATTGATCTAGAGACTTCAGTAAGGCACAAGCTCCAATATTTGCAAGACAGGTCTTATATTCCCTGTTTTACAGAGAAAGCAGGGATGATCCAAGAGGTTAACAATTTTTATGAACAGGAAATATCCATTTTTACACAAATCATGGTTGATGTTTTAAAATAAATCAATGTCATTATTTTACAGTCACACTGCAAACTCAGGAAATGACTCAGAAACTTTGATAAAACTTCACACCAGCTACTACAAAATATCAGGTGTAAATGAGAAAAAGTTTTTACTTGACCTGTGACGTGTGACAACCAGAGCTCTGGAGGCCCTTACCAGCCCTGCTCTTGGGAAGAAAATACTTTGGGATTCCAGGTCCATATTAAATTCCATATTCTTAAGAATCCCCTAGGCAGCCCACGCTGACTACCATTTCTCCATCGTTACAGTCACCATGAAACTTTTCACATTCTTCAGAACACTTTTCACAGAGTGCTGGGAGTTAGAATTACCTCAGGTTATGTATCTTTTCTCCACTACATCATGAACTCTCAGAAGGTAGCCTGATTCATTTATCTTTGTCTCACGTACAAGGTAAAGGGTCAATGAATATATGTTGAACATCATTGAAATAATAGATGCACTATGTATGCCCCTCTCTGACTGTCTCTCTCCCCTCTTCCTCTCCTTCTGTGTCTCTCTCTATCTCTGTATGTATGTAGACACACATACACACTTTTGGTCTGTGTTCTCTTTAGAGAAAATTAAATTAATTCTGACCATTCTATCTGTACTAGCTCTCTAGTTGTGATCTATTCAAAAAGAAGACTAGAAAGAGACAGAAAATGGGGAACTGCCTTTAAGTTTTTTAACTAAATTGGATTTTAAAACACATAATAGACACACTGTACACATCTCACTGACAACATTAATTAAAGAGGTGTGAAAAATGAAAATAGACTGTGTGTGTGTGTTTCTTAGATTGGATTCCCCAGAAACAGTTCCTGAGATGAAGAGTTGTGTGCAAGTGATTTATTAAGGACATGATCCCTGGAGAAATCAGGCAGAGAGTGGAGGATAACAGCAAGACAGAGTAGGGGAGAAAGCCAGAGAAATCATGATTATCGGCCAGGACCTGGCATCAGCCTGATCGCATAGGGCCCTCTGGAACACAGATTGACAACTCAGTTTGCCCCATTTCCAGGCAAGGGAGTTATGATTCCTAGTCCTGTCAGTCAACAAGGGCTACTAGTGAGCTAACAGCTTCCAAGCGTTTCTGGTTTTCTGCACCTACAGATGAAGAAACTCAGGTAGCCCAAAGTCTGAAGAAAATCACAGGGTGAGCCATTAGAAGCAAAGCACATAGAAGCTGGGGGAGGGCACACAAAACAGTAAAATAAATACAAGAGAACAGGAACAAGACACCACCAGCACCCACTTTATTCTACCACCTAACACCATTAAAATCCACTCCTTTCTTACATTACATTAACTCTGTCCTGTGATACATCTTCAAGATTGTGGTTGGTCACCATTTCTGAGGGAAAATTTCAAAGGGAAGTTTAGCAAGATGAACTTCAGCCCCTGACGCTGCAGTTACTCTCCAGGATGTAACTTGTATTCATACTCTCTGGCCCCCCAAGTTAGCTGACCTATTCCACATTCCATTTACCCTTTGCTCGTACTTCTGTTGGTCTAGGTGACTGATCACATGGCACCATACAGACCTTAACTACTGAGGCATCTAAACCCCAGTTTACTGTTCACTTTTCAGACTATGTCCACTGTAATTACCCATTCAGGAAGAAACCTGGTTAAGGACTCATCAGGAGACCCTAGATGGATCATCTGAATAACTTATTCCTCCTACCACCTTCTTGTAGTAGCAATTTTATCTCCTCATGAGAATGAGGGTCCACTACTCCCATTAGGATGGTACCTCCCTTCTTTGCCTTCTCTGGTCTGTGGTCATGAGGAGACCAAACTGATCAGGTAGCAGTGATTGCTTTAAGTTTAGTGAGACTTATGATGTGTCTCCTGGTGTTAAGTTCCCTACTCATGGAATCAGGACCTCTCCTACACTGTCCAATATGGTAGCCCCTAGCCACATGTGGCTACTGAGCCTTTGAAATGTGGTTAGTGCAACTGAGAAACAGAATTTAAACTTTACTTAATTTCATTAAATTTAAAATTAAATTTAAAAACTGAAACAGTGCAAATTTTTTTGTGAGTGAAACACAAATGGGGTGGTAGCATTTCACTTTAGGAGTGAAACATGTAAGATATTATTGCTTTGTTATAGTGCTCATTTAAGCTTTGTGTGTAATTTCCAGTATTATACATAAACACATTAACAGTCTAGGTGGTATCAACAGATTAATTTAATTAGAAGTATTTTTTCCTACACATTGATGGAACATTTTGATGTGCTTATTT
Organism: Balaenoptera borealis; assembly: GCF_965194805.1. Classification (NCBI taxonomy): domain Eukaryota; kingdom Metazoa; phylum Chordata; class Mammalia; order Artiodactyla; family Balaenopteridae; genus Balaenoptera; species Balaenoptera borealis. Next base: position 96,757,783 of record NC_138874.1, on the reverse strand, counting down.
GAATATGTCATGCAGAAGGCATGAATTAAGAGATACCTATGTGAATTATAATTGGTAATTAAATTAAAGTACCTATTATTTTATTGCAATATAGTTAAATTATTTGTTATGTTTAAAAATAAATATGGTTTAAAAATAAATAAATAAATATGAAGGAAATTTTGCATTTAAAATGTAGGTATATGAGAATACAGTGGGGGGCAGAACTACAAATGGCAGTTGGTTGATTCTGCAGATGCAGAACTTGCAGATAACAAGGGCCACTTATATTTATTGGGGAAAAAAAAAATTCGTGTATAAGTGGACCCATGCAGTTTAAATCCATGTGGTTCAAGGGTCAGCTGTACTTCTTCAACTTTAAATTTTATAAAATTTAAATCCAGATCAGATATCTCTGATGAAAATTTAGTATCCAAATTGAGATGTGCTTTAGAAATAAAATACATACCAGATTTTGAAGGTTTAGTGTGGAAAAAAGGAATGTAAAATACGTTGTTCAGAACTCAATATATAATTATAAAATGTTTAAGTAATATTTTGAATATGTTTGTTTAAGTAAAATTTACTATTAAGCTTAATTTCACAGATTTCTTTTTATTTTTTAAATATGGTTACTGGATAATTTTAAATTATTTATAAATATTGCATTATATTTCTGTTGGAAAGTACTACTCAGATATGGGAAGCACAAATGTATTGAATAGTGCACTAGAAGTGATGGTGAATAGGTCCATTTCTACTTTCAGCCTTGGTTCCCATTCCCATGTATTCTAATTATTGAGGAGACACTGTTTAAAATATATAGTTTATCCTGAAAGACACAACCCTACCTTATAAGACATCATCTACAAGTTGTTGCTTTAGCTGCTACTTTAAAAGTTCATTCCAAACCTCTGTTAAGCCAAGAGTATATTATAGGACCATGGATTTCATGGTCAGTGCCTACGTCTGTTTGTTCTTGCCTACTTCTGTTCTTTCCTTGATTTGAGGTGGTACTATCCACTGTCTGATATTGTTGATTCAAACAATGCATTGTGGTCAGGGAACATACTTTGAATGCTCTCAGTCTTGTTGAGTTCATTGAGACTTATTTTATGGCCTAGAATAGAGTCTATCTTGGTGAATGTTCTGTGAGCACATGAAAGTAGTATGTCTTTTCTTGTTTGTGGCTTGAGTGTTCTCTTAATCACGCAGGTTGACTTTCCTATTGAAGGCGTCTATAAACTTGCTGATTTTCTTTCTACTTGTTCTACCATTAACTAAGATAAAAGTATTTAAATCTCCAGCAATAATTTTGTATTTGTCTATTGCAATTTTTAGTTTGTTAGCACTGGTTTTGTGTTTTATGAAGCTCTGTTATTGCACATATGCACATTTAGACTTGTTCTATCTTTTTGTTGAATTGACTCATTTATTATTATACCATATTCTCTTTATTCCCAATAATATCTCGTGTCCCGAAGTATACTTATCTGATAATAATATAACTATAGTACATAAGAAAGGTACTGTGTTTTCAAATTATATTATTTTAGAGCCTTTTTTATTTAAGCCTCCTATCAGTGTCTTCATATATAAAATGCTTCTTAAAAAGAGTACTGTGCATAGTTGGTTCTTGTTTTTGTTATCAGGATAATACTATCTATCTTGTAATTAATGTGTTTAGAACATTTATATTTAATGTAATTATCAGTATAGTTGGATTTCAATCTACTCTCTTGCTATTTGTTTAACTACATCTAGATTTTTTTCTTTCCCTAGTTTCTTTTGGATTGATTATATTGTTCAGTATTTCATTTTAACTTCAATATTGGCTTATCAGCTGTACAGCTTTTGTCTTTTTAATTTTTAATAGCTGTTGCACTACGTTTTCTAATACACATGATTAACAATCTTCAAACGATATTATACTATTTCATGTATATTTTGAGGACCTTCAATTGTTCAATTCCATGACTTCATTTTGGGGTTATTGATATAAATTTTACTTTTACATATTTTATAAATCATAAATAGTAATCGTTTTTGCTCTCAGTAGTCAATAATCCTTTTTAAATTTTTAAAAAGGGAATACAGTGTTTTTTTTACACTTACCCACATATTAATCATTTTTATTGCCCTTCCAGTCATTTGTGTAAATCCACTTTTCCATCTGGTATCATTTTCCTTCCTCTAGAAAAATTCTTTTAATTATTTATTTTAATTTAAGTCTACTGGTGACAAATTATATCATCTATTTTCAAATTCAAAATAATTACTACTTTGCCTTCATTACTGAGGAATACTTTTGCTGCATAAAATTCTGTATTATACAGAATTTTTTTTTCTTTCAGGATTTCTGGCTTACTGTGTATCTGACAAGTAGTTTGCAGTAATTCTTATCTATTTTCTTCTACACCTAATATACCTTCTTTTTTTAATTTTTCCTTGAAATGTTCTATCACTGACTTTCAGAAGTGTGATTATAATTTAGCCTGCAGTGGTTTTCTTTGTGTTCATCTTAGAATTTGTTGAGTTTCTTAAATTTGTGCCTTTATGATTTTCATCAAATTTAAATTTTTTTTTAATGGGAATTATTTATTTATGGCTGTGTTGGGTCTTCGTTTCTGTGTGAGGGCTTTCTCTAGTTGTGGCAAGCGGGGGCCACTCTTCATCGCGGTGCGCGGGCCTCTCACTATCGCGGCCTCTCTTGTTGCGGCGCACAGGCTCCAGACGCGCAGGCTCAGTAATTGTGGCTCACGGGCCTAATTGCTCCGCGGCATGTGGGATCTTCCCAGACCAGGGCTCGAACCCGTGTCCCCTGCATTGGCAGGCAGATTCTCAATCACTGCGCCACCAGGGAAGCCCAAATTTAAATTTTTTTCTGACATTTCCTCACATTTTTTTCTGTACCATATCCAACTTCTGGGATGCTCCAAAACCACATGCAAGGGCATGCTCATTGGATTACAAATAACTACATCAGGAGTGGACACCTGAGTCAACAGGGTCCAATAAGAATTTCTCTCCTCAAAACTGTAATTCCTGTGAGTTTCCTTTAAGCACTTGAACTGGAGAGACATAAGAAATGAGAGTGTCCTGACTGGGATATGTGCATGGAATAGCTCAGAAAACCTGTCTGTATACAGAATAAGGACAATATGCACAGGAAAATAGACAGGAAAAGCAAGAGGAAAAAGGAGAGCGACAGAGTAGCAGCTTTGGGTCCTAAGGCTTCCAGATCTGATTGAAGACCTTCACTAAGCCCAGGTGCAACATCAACACTTGGGTTCAAAAAAGATATCCTTGGGACCTTCCAATACGTTCCCCTCATTTGCTAAGCTAGAGGAGCTATAGAGTTGGAAAGTCATTGTTTGGCAACCATCGTAGTAAAGATTGGATCAGGCAAGAATCATCAATGAATGCTAAACCTATGGGAAAATTTTGATGAGAACCAAGATATTTGCATCAACTTACAGGGGCTCCCCACCGAATGTTTATTACTTGCAATGAGGAAAAGAAATATACACACATACACACATAGTGCAAATATCAGACAATACTATGACTGAGTAATCAAAACTTATATTATCAGTGAGGGAGATATGGACATGATGTGCCTCAGGATGTGATACCCTGAGAAAAACACAACCTCACCTATATAGTTTTCTGGTGTCCTAATCAAATCATGAGCAAACCTCAGGCAAACACAAGAGGAGCAATAGTTTATTAATAAAGGGAGATGATGACTGCATTTTTTCCAAAATGTTAATGTTATTTAAGAAAACAGGCTGTGGAAATGTTCCAGATTAAAGGAGGCTAAAAAAATATATAACAACTTGATGCAATACTTGACTATAGACTGGATTCTAGTTTGCAGGGGAAATAATGCTCCAAAGCACATATTGGGTCAACTGATGAACTTGGAATACAAACAGTATTAGATGAAAATATGGTACTAATGTTAAATTTACTGATGCTGATAATTGTATTACAGTTATGTTAAAAATTATAATAATCATTAGTAGCAGAATAATTATTCTTATCGTGATCATTACTATTTATTGAACATACACTGTACTAAAAGCTTTATGTGCATTGTCCTTTTCAATTTTCACAAAACCCAGAGAGGAAGACAACTGAGTAAAGGTTTGTCCTTGTAAAGATTTTCCAATGTGGGTATCTCTGGGATTACAGCCAGCTGATTATTGAATCTGGACAAGTGAAAACATCTCTGTTACGAAATGTAGTTTAATTCTGCTGGAAAACAAATTCCGTCCCTCAAACCTAAGCACATCAGGATGGAATTAATGTAACCAGGATGAGAGGTTTAGGAGCGTGTACATGCTGTCATGTGAAGTGGGGATTTGGGAGGGGGTTCAGAAAGCATTAACTTGTTACTTGGTAACAAGAGGAAAAAGGCAGTACAAGTTGGTCATGTTCAGAAGGGCAATATAAACCCTGAAATGTGCCTGGTTCCGGAGCCAACTCTGGCACTAATCAGATTTGTTGTATGTCCCCTTGAGTAGGTTGCTTGACTCTCAAGGACTGACTTTCTTTACTTGTAATTGATAGTGTGAGAAAATTTCATCAGATGTGTGGTTCTTAACACTGGCTGCAGAGTCAAATCACCAGGGAAGCTTGACAAAGTAAAACAGCACTAGGCCCAATGCAAGGCAGACCAATTAAATCATTCTCTGGAGGGTGAAGTCTGGAGATATTTATATCCCCAAGTGATTTTTGTTGCTGTTGTTGAGGTATTACTTACATGCAATAAAGTAAACAAATCTTAAGTGTACAGTTCAATGAAGTTTTACCATGTATACACCTGTGTAATTACCTCCTGGATCAAAAATAGAGTAGAACAATTCCACCACTCTGAAAGACTCAAGTTCTCTCCCAGTCAATACTCCCCACCAAGGTAACCACCATGCTGATTTCCAACTCCATAGATCAGTTTTACTAGTTTTTAAACTTAATATAACTGGAATTAAACAGTATGTCTTTTTTTCTGTCTGGTTTCTTTCACTCAGTATTAAGCATGTACAATGTATCCATAATGTTCTGTGTAATTTGTTCATTTATTATTGCTCCACAGCATTCCACTATATAAATATCCCACAAGGTTTTAATCCATGTTATGGTTGATGGATATTTGAGTTGTTTCCAAAATCTTACATATTATAAATAGTACTGCTGTGAACATTCTTGTGCAAGTCATTTGGAAGATAATAGGTATGTACCTAGTAGGGGAACTGTTGGAGCACAGGGTAGCTCTATATCTACCTTTAGTAGGTGCCGCCAAAACATTTTTCCAAGTAGTTGAGCCAGTGCACTCCCATCAGCAGTGTATGACTTAACCAGTTTTCCCATCTCTTTATAAATATTTGGTATTGTCTATCTTTGTCATCTTAGGCCTTCAGGTGAGTGTGTGGTTGTATTACATTGTTTTGTTATTTGGGGTTTTGGTTTGTTTGTAATCTCACTAGTGACTAGAGAATTGAGCACCTTTAAGCTTATTACGCTATGTGTATATCCTATTTGTAAAGGACTTTGTCGAGTTCTTTCTCCATTTTTAATATAATTGTCATCTTCTTATGGATTTGTAGTTCTTCATCTATTCTGGATGAAAGACAGTTTTCAGATACATGTGTTGCAAATATCTTCACCCAGGCAGTGGCTTGCCATTTTACCCTCTTAACAGCATCTTTTGATAAATGGAAGTTCTTAATTTGAATGACTGCTAACACTGTTTGGGTTCTCCAGACAGCAGGCTCTGAGAAAGTCTAGTGTTTGGGTTGTTTATATACTGTCTTTGGACCAACACCATTGGAAGGAGGGGAGAATGACAGATGTCAGTTAGTAATGCATGCCCTACGGTCTCCACCAACCACAGGGGGCTCTGGAGCATATAGTACCTCTTAGAGTTGTCCGGTGTTGGGCCAAAATGGCAGAGCTTTTATACCTCTGTCTGGATCAGTCATTGATTGTTAGTGCACCCTGGAAGAGCATGACCTTGGGCAAGGTGGCTCTCTATACTTGAGGCTGTCCCTAAAGTGATTGACAGCTGAACACTGTCCATTGACAACCCTCCCAGTTACTAGTGCAACAAGTCCTTTCTTGAATTGGAATCTGGATGTCACATCTCTATGTCCACTTCAATGTCCAAATCATAACTCTTTTATTTTATAGTTAGTACCTTTTGGGTTATATTTAAGAAATTTTTGCCTATTTCAATATTATGAAGGTTTTCTGCTATGCTTTCTTCTTGAAGCTTTTAAATTGATTTTGCATATTTAGGCCTCATGATGTGTCTAATTTTTGTATATGGTATGGGTTGAGTCAAAGTTGCTTTCTTTTGATATGGATATCTAATTGGACCAGCACATATAAAAGACCATTGTTTTACCACTGCATTTCAGTAGTGTCTTTTTTATTTTAACCTGCGTCCAGAGTTGTGAATTGAGTCTAGAGATGAATTTTAAGCTCTTTTTCAGGTCTAAAGTTCTAGGTACTTGATAATGGGTGTTAGGGTATGAATGAAAGGAAGTTATACCTTTAGTTAACCTGAAAATGGTCAATAACAAGGTATGTAACAAATAGAAGTTATGGCAACTAATAAATTTAGAGAAATGTTTTTGAGGCCAAACCAAACCTGATGAAATCGTATGTGAGTTTGGAGAAAGAAAATTGAATTGGTAATGGAAGATTTGTTGGTTATGTGCAAGTTATGAAATACAGCTGAAACACATATAAAATAGGTTAATACTGGCAAAGTCCTTCGAGTTTTATTTAGAGACAATTAGATGCACAATAGGGACATTAATAAATTTTTCCTGTGGGCATCAGAAAATGCTTCTTAGAATGGGTAGCATTCTAACTAAGTATTTTAATAAAGAGTGGAAAATGGAGAATATGTACAAGAGGAACTCAGGACTCAAGTTTCAAAAATGTTTGAGACAGGAGGAATTCTGTAAGCAAAGCTTTTCATTCCACCCAACAACACTGAAATCTGAGTGGTGCTCCATCTCCTCCTGGTTATTTCAACTCTATCATTAATCTTTTAAGAGTCATCTGGACGTAACGTCTTCTAGGAAGTCATCTCTTCTTTGTCGGCCTTCCTAACCCATCACTGCTTGCCCCCATTATTTTACCATGTCAAACCCTCACCTAGGCTGTGAGCTTTACAAAGGAAAAGGCCATGAGTTATGTATTCCTTTATTGTCTTGTTCCCAGTGCCTGTCACATGGCCTGGATCAAAATAGGCTATCACTACATTTTGTTATTTTGGACTGTAATTTAATAAAGACGCATCAAATGGAGTCATTTCCCAGCTCAAAAGCCTAAAATAGGGCTTGTCGCACAGTAGGCTCACAATATTTCTCTAGTTAAGAAAAGTGAATCCTGCTCACGACATTTTTGTTTTAACACCATGGCGGTAATCATTTTGCATTATATAAGTGTATAAAGTCATACATTGTACACCTTAAACTTACACAATGGTATATGTCAATTACATGTCATTAAAGTTGAGAAAAATAAAATAAATATTTTTTAAAGTTTTAGAACAATTTAAAAAGAAAAGTGAAAGTGTGTAAGAATGATAATTTAATTCATCATGTTTGTGAATTAGAGAAGTGAGAGAAAAAGTCAAGTTTGAGTGGTACCAAATCATAGTGGTGCAGGGGGGTTACCTTAAAATATCAAATCCCTACATTTGCTATTTGTCTTTGTGAGCAAAAATAATGGCCCAACAGATGAAATGAGATAGAGTCCTATATAGCTGTGTAACTGACTTACTTTCCAAAAGCCCATATTTCACAAAAATTATGTCTTTCTGACAAAATCCCTCCTGATTTTGAGGAATGGGTGAGCTGTGGCTATGCATTTTAGCTTTGCAAGTCTCCAGTGCGTAAACAAGCTAGGTGATTTTTAAACAACACATTGACATTTAAGCCACATACTCAGAAGCTTTCACTCTCTTTAAAAAAGAGAAAATATACTTGTAACCTAGAGAAAGTAGTAAGTGTATCCTTCCTTGTCACATAATCAATAAAGAAATTAAGACCATAACAAAAATGATGGCTCTTGGGAGATATTTTCAATTATTATTTTTATTTTTGCCCTTATAATTACTAATTATTGAATATAACATTTTTCAGTAGTCACCAAGTAAAATTTCCTAGAATTGAAGGTAACAAGATATAGAAAAGATATTGCCTTTGCCTGAGTTTTATGAAGCTGATATCAATCTTTTGTTTCATAAACTTCAGGCTGGTTATTACCCTTAACGCAGACCTTGGTGCATTAAAAGTGACATTGACAGGAATACAAATAAGAGAATTCCCAATGATACTAACCAGTGGGACTGCAGAAGGATAGACTTCCCTCCCATGCCTGGAGAATGGAATTCAGGAAAGGTCACAGAGTAGCCAGACTTTGGAGATAAATTTGACTTCAACTGACTCAATGAATGACTCAGAGGGACAGTTTTCACTGTTGTTTGTTTTCCAGTAAGAGGAGAAAGGACAAAGATTTCATTGAGCCTTAGGACATAAACTGAGGGTGGTGCAGTTGAAAGTGCCCAGGCCCAAAGTCAGAAGATCTGGAGGGTTTTGGACTAAGACTCTAAGAGTCATGGGACCTTGAACAAATCAATCATTCAACTCCTCAGGCCTCAGAGATTTTTGGGTTTGGTTTTGTTCCATTCAGTTGTGGTTTTTTTCCCCTAATATGTGAAATGACAGCTCTGAATAAACAGTTTATAAAAGCCATTAAAAAAATGTTCTTATATCTGTAATTCTTAATACTTGTGAAATACCTAACCACACCACTTGACCACACACAACCTTGAGAAGAATTAAAAGTAGATATCATTATCCTAAGTTTACAATTGAGTAAACTGAAGCTAGCCCAGGAAAAAGACTCACAACTGGTTACAAGTTGATGAATCTGGTTCTAGACTTCATAACTTCTCATCATGTGCCTTTTCTACTCTCCCAAACTTGTTTTAATTGAACATTCAAATAAAACTGAGAAATAGTTCACTTAGTCTCCTGGCAATACCCAAGTACAAGGGAGACAGGGAAACAAAGTCTTTAGTGAAATGGCCCTGTGTTGGACGAAAACTATTTTTATCCAAGAGGGGAAGGATGGATAATTAGGGGTCAACAACAAAAAAAAATCAGTGAAAAATGGATAATTAGGGGTCAACAACAAATCAGCCACAGGGTACTATCAAAGACTTCTAAGCAAAGAGTGATTAAATTATGGGAGGAAGGAATGTATATTATGTATATTTATATAATCATCTAAGACATTTCAAAATACATTGTATTAACTACTTAAACTTTACCTTCTTCAAAATGAGTTGAAGCTAGAAATAGTATATATAAAAAGTAAATGTTACTAAGTAAAATATATAATTCAAGCAATAAATGCTTTGGGCAGTCAGGAAGCAGGGAGATCTGTAAGAAGAAAGACGATCACCTAAGGCTTCTTGGAGCAGGTGGGCCTGGAGCATGATGGGAAGGATTGGGCGGGTAGATAAGAATGGTGAGAGCTCCTTCACTAACAAGTGGCTTGATTGCTTCCTTTAAAAAAAGAGGGCAAGCTTAGAAGTATCCAGGTAGCAGATTTCAAATATAATGTAGTCTGAGTTAGTCTTAAAAAAGAGTAATTGGTTGTATTGTGATGGGCGATGAAAAGTGGATACTGCACAATAATGTGGAACAGAAGAGATTGTGGGGCAAGCAAAATGAGCCACCACCAACCACACCAAAGGCCAGGTGATGTTGTGTATATGGTGGGATTGGAAGGGAGTCCTCTATTTTGAGCTCCTTCTGAAACAGGCAGGGCACAACCTTTGAAAGAATGACATAGCCCGAGGACATGACATAACCGGATTAGAACCAAATGGGTCCAAGATGGTGGACAAGTCAATTTCCACTACACCTTGAGCCTCAGTATACGCTCCCTGTAACACATCAGCAAGCTAAATGACACACCTACAGCCGCCATGACAGTTCCAAGACTGACCAAAAGGATCAAAAAGTGGGCGGTGGCCCAATTCCTAGAAATCCCCGCCCCTTCCTGAAATAGCTGGAATACTCCTCCCACTCATTAGCCTATAAAATTACCCACCCGTATAAAAACTGACAACCCCATACCCTGGTGCCTTTCTCACTTTCTGAGATGGCCCACACTCTGTTTGTAGAGCGTGTTTCTCTCTAAATAAATCCACTTCTTACCTATCACTTTGTCTTTCACTGAATTCTTTCTGCAATGAGACATCAAGAACCTGAGCTTCATTAAGTCCTGAAACCAGGTGTGTGACCTCAGTTGGAAGACTGTGGGTTTTGGCTGGGTTTGAGTCCTGACACGTGAGTTCAAGTCCCAATCTGAGGTGCACGGTTTCACTTCTGGAAAACCAAACGATTAAATTCCAATAAGTAATGTTCCCAGTTAGACCAACTGAAAGCAGCACTCGACGAAAAGCATCCAGAATTAGTCAACAGAAAACACGTAATCCTCCATCAGGATAACACAAGACCACATGTTTCTTGGATGACCAGGCAAAAACTGTTACAGATTGGCTGGGAAGATCTGATTCATCTGCTGTATTCACCAGACATTGAATCTTTGGATTTCCATTTATTTCGGTCTTTACAAAATTCTCTTAATGGAAAAAATTTCAATTCCCTGGAAGACTGTAAAAGGCACCTGGAATAGTTCTTTGCTCAAAGAGATGAAAAATTTTGGGAAGATGGAATTATGAAGTTGCCTGAAAAATGCCAGAAGGTAGTGGAACAAAATGGTGAATATGTTGTTCAATAAAGTTCTTGGTGAAAATGAAAAATGTGTCTTTTATTTTTACTTAAAAACTGAAGGCACTTTTTGGCTAACTCAATACTATGTAGGAGACATCATGCTAGATGCTTCAATTCCACAATTTTGTTCTGTTGGCATAATGTCAGTCCTATATTATAGATGAAGACATACTCATTGATAAAAGTGAAATTAATTGTCTTAGGGTACCCACTAGTAAGTGATTTAACCCCAGACCTCTGAGACCTCAAATGCCTTGTTCAGCAGAAGATACAAGGAAGTTCTAGTTGGAAATGACAACTTTTACCTTATTCTCTGTATCATAGATGCCCAAGTGATTACCAAATACAAGTCCACATCTCCTTCTTGGGAAGCTCTGCCATATTCAGCGTGTAGCTTTCCAGGTTGTTGTGGTTTTGTGGGTCTCATCCAGCCAGAGGGAAAATAAAGCTGATGTAGGAGTAGGCATGTGAATTTCTTCTATGGGCTCTTTCTGGAAATGGTTTGATCACTTTGTTTACATTCCATGGCTAAAACTCAGTCTCTTGGCTACATCTAATGGCAAAATGTGTGTCACACTCACATCAGCCCACACTCTTCTTCACCATGGTCTTCTACTTCCTGTCAAGGATGGAGTAAGACATGAAGCACTGAAGAATTATCTTTATCTCTTTAGGTCTTCATTTTTACAAAGAAGTCAGTTCATTTCTCACAACCCCAAGCATGCATGTAACTTCTCAGTTACAGAGCTGACAATTCTCTGCTGCTATAGATTCTTCCAAATTGTGAGATGTTGGGAAGATCACTTGGAAACAGGTTTGTTTTCTCTCCTTTACAGCTTCCTCAAGGAAACAGAAGTGCTTATTTGAGCATTAGTGTAAGGGGACAAGGAAAAGATTTTTATGTGACATGACTTTAGGGAATTTCTCCATTGCCCACAGAATAAAAAATAAAATCCTGAACTTGGCTTTTCAGGGTCTTCAATTTTTTTTTCCCAGTCTTGTGCTCAAAACTACAAGTGTTCTTTGTTTTTGCTCCATGGCTTCTTAACATCACATTTTTACTCAAACTATTTCCTTTGTCTCTAGTTGTCTTCAACTTTACAACTGCTATCTTTCCAAGAATCAGTTCCTGGTTTTCCTAATTGGGCATGAGTGCTCTCTCTCTGTCTTTCTCTCTCTCTCTGAATCCCCTACATATTTGTATCCATATTACTTCTTTCCTGCATTATAATCTTTTCTGAACCTGCCTTATCACCCCTATTAAACACTATATTTGTTCATGGCCAGAGGGAATTGGACTTCTACGGCACATGGAATTAGGTGTACAAGGCAAATTTACCTATATTTACACAGTCCCAGAAGGCCAAGTGACTTACTGATTAAACAGGTATGTTTGACTACTAAGAAGATTGTAAGATAATATGTTCAAAAATATTTATTGAGTTTTTTTTGTTTGAATGATTGATTTTGAGGCTTCTTTAACATTAAAATTATTTCACTCATTATTAATGGACTAATAAAAACTCTGATTACCAAATATATACCATTTATTACTGTATCAGTGTCCTATTACTGTTGTCACTAATTACTACAAACAGTAGCTTAACACAAAACAAACTTAATATCCTATGATTCTGGTGGTCAAGTGTCTCAAATAATTCTCCATGGACTAAAATCAAGGTGCTGGCAGGACTGGATTCCTTCTACAGGCTCTCAAGGAGAATCCCTTTCGTGACTTTTCTGGCTTCTGGAGGCTGCCTGCATTTGTTATCTTGTGTCTTCTCTCCATTTTCAGGCCAGCATCATATCATCTTCCATCTTCTCTCTCTGATTATGACCCGTTTCCATCATCAAATGCCATCTCGAAATTCTTTTTTTTTTTTAAAGAATTAATTATTTAATGCTAAAATATACAGAACATAAAATTCACACTCTTAACCAATTTTAAGTGTCCAGTTCAGTGGCATTAAGTACATTCACATTATTGTGCAGCCATCCCCACCTTCCAATGCCAGAACATTTTCATCTTCCCAAACTGCATCTCTATACCCACTGCATCTCGAGATTCTTAATTTAATCACATCTGCAAAGTCTTTTTGGCATGTCAGATAATATAACCACAGGTCCAGGGATTGGGATGTGGACCTCTTTGGGGGACCTTATTCTGTCTACCATAGGTATCAAAACAAGTGTGTGACCTAGTTGAGAATTTGTAATTAGAATTTTTACAGCATTTCCTCCTAAAATAGGGGAGAACCGTGGATCATGACTCCAGGACTCTTTCCCTCTCTGGTATCATCAGGAGAACTTTAGGTTTGGTCCTAATACATAAAAAATAAAATAAATTTTGTGTAATATATTTTCAAAGCTCCAGAGACAGACAAAAAAAAAACAAGAAACTTTTTTATTTTGATGCTGTAAAACATTTTCAGTTGACCACTAAAACACACTTAATCATCATACATTTATAAAACCACGAAATATTTACAATCCCATGCCTAAGGCAGATGTCCTATAGTATAGTTGTTCCACAGTTCAGCAAATTATGAATACAAACACTCAAATTTATGCTTTCAAGCATGTAAGTGAAAACAAACCTTTCCTTAAAAGGTTTTATTTGGAATTTTAAAATTTTTTGTTCTAAATCATACTGTTTTCTAGACACTTCCAAAATGACATATTGATAAATAAGCCTAGCTTGTAAAGTTCTTTTTTACCTAACATTCAGTCTTTTGGCTCTATTATTTCTTTATAGGTAAGATGATATAGCTGTTCTTTACCAGCTATGGTATGGCTATGACATGGCACATAATTTAAGTAGACACCTTTCAAATATGTATATCTATAGCTCTATATCTCTCTATATAGAGAGATATAGAGCTATAGATATAATTATTTTCCCTAAGCTGATTTTCCTAGAATGCTAAACAACTCTCCACGACTGTTTTGGTGTCTCAAAAGTAGTTCTGGCTACGTAACTGGGTTCGTGGTCCCTGGGAAACTAGAATTTTATAACAATAGGCCAAAAAATGAGTCACACAGTGAAACTTTCCTTTGTAGAAGACTGAAACTGTTTTATTAACTTTTATCTTGCATACATTTACCTTTTCCTATTATACTGATTATGCCTTATGATTCTATAACCATTATTATTTCTTTTCTCTTTTTCATTTAAGCAGTTATCACAAATTTAGTTACATGGTGCTCAGTAAATATTTATGTAATGGATAGAACGTTATTTATGAAACCTACCACATACCAAGTACTGTACCAGGGTCTGGGGTATAATATTGAGAAAAATGGCAGTGCCCTTGCCCTCATGGAGCTTATAGTCTAGTAGGGAAGACAGGTATTAGTCAAATTATCACAGAAATAGAGACTTACAATTTTGATGAGTTCTAAGGAGAGGCAGGTGATGATATGAGGGTTTATGATAGCTGGTAAGGAAGGTCAGGCAGAGCTTCCCTGAGAAAATGTACTTTAGCTGAGACCTGAAGGATAAATGAGGGTAGCCAGGTGGGGAAGAGAGGAGCTAAGTGGTCCAAGGGTAGAGAAGGCCACACTCTCAGGCCTGTGTGGAAAGCTGCCAGTGGCTGAGAGAACGGCTGTGGAACTGGTTCAATATGACGACCATATATAGAGGAAGGGTGACATCAGATTATAGAGGCCCTAACTCCATGTTACAGGATCTTTATTTTAAGAGCTATGGGAAGCCACTAAAGGATACTAAGGAGAGGGACATATGATCAGTTCAGATTTCAAAATCAATGTGGAAATTTTTGAAGACCATGGTATACAAGAAGATAGAAGGAACTTCATGGTCATAAGAGGGAAATATTAAGTAAAGGAGGATAATAATATTCATACAGTCTCATTTATTTCTCTTTTACTGTGTCCCAGCCATTTCATTAAATTGTCATATCTGATCCTAAAAGAAAAATCCAGTTCAGATCAATTCCAAGTTATCCTTGGCAGCCTAATCTCGTACTGGCCTTTTGGCCTTCAGAGGCATTATCTTTTCAGTGAAAATAACAAAGAAAAAAATATTGGAGGAAAGGTCATCATTATTTGACCAGATATTTGAAAGTATGAGGCTTATGTCAGCAGCCATTAATTATTTCATTCAGCATGAGCTGGATACTAGAGCTCAGAGGCCAGCTGGTGGGCAATCCCATGACCTCACAGGTTAACCAGTTTCTGTTAAGTTCCAGACTCCCTCCTATGATGACCATGATGTGAATGTGGGTCTTTGTTATAAGAGGACCAACTGACAAAGTGCCACAAGTCCTGCAGAGTCTCAGACCATATGACTTATTGAGCGTAGGTCAATGGCATTATTTTTATAAAGAATGAATTGTTCATTTGCTTACCATCTAGGACATTACTGCCAATGACACCCAATGGAATTCTGAGCTTCTGGTTCATACCACAGAACTATCTATTATGTTATACAACTTAATAAGTAAAAAGCTTACATCCTCATGATTTTAATCACTTTTTCATGGTTTATGAGGTGTATGTTTGGCTTATAATTAGTTATGAGTACTCTCTGTGTACCAAAGGCATTCTAATTAAGTATTTGAGTCTATTAATCTTAATCTCTGTCTTTCTAATTAAACTGAACAGACTGTCTCCTGAGGATGGAGTCTCATTATTTGCCAGCTCTACCATATTCGTGAATCCAAACACAACTCATTATCTTTTCTTTGTCCTTTTTTTCTTAATTAATTAATTTA
Source organism: Balaenoptera borealis (assembly GCF_965194805.1). Lineage (NCBI taxonomy): Eukaryota > Metazoa > Chordata > Mammalia > Artiodactyla > Balaenopteridae > Balaenoptera > Balaenoptera borealis. Next base: position 96,742,239 of record NC_138874.1, on the reverse strand, counting down.
TTTATTTTTGGCCATTTTGGGTCTTCATTGCTGCGCGAGGGCTTTCTCTAGTTGTGGCGAGCAGGGGCTACTCTTTGTTGTGGTGCGTGGGCCTCTCACTGTGGTGGCTTCTCTTATTGCAGAGCATGGGCTGTAGGTGTGCGGGCTCAGTAGTTGTGGCATGTGGGCTCAGTAGTTGTGGCTTGCAGGCTCAGTAGTGGTGGTGCACGGGCTTAGTTGCTCCGAGGCATGTGGGATCTTCCCAGACCAGGGCTCGAACCCATGTCCCCTGCATTGGCAGGCGGATTCTTAACCATTGCGCCACCTGGAGAGTCCTTTCCTTCTTTTCAGTTGAAATCCAACCCAAACTTCAAGGTCATGCCAGTAACAATACTACATCCATTGAGTTTTTGTTGAATATTGGTGTTACGGTGGCTCTGATGGCTCTCTCCTCTGAATTCTCAAATCTTTCTCTGTCTCATTTGAATTATGTCACATGTTACCTTCTATATTACCTTCTATAAAACCATTCATACATTTTCATTGTTAAGTTAGTTAAAAGCAGAGATTTTCCCTGCAAATTACTTAGTGCAGCACATTGTAGATGCTCAGTAGATTGAGCTTAACAGATTTCAGGAGAGTCCCTGACATCCCTAACTTGAGGCAACGTCCTCCCACATTGCCTTGACTGCGTGAAAATATGCTTCTCGTGTTAAAGCTGGGCCAGGTCTCATTGCTGCCAAGCTAATAATAAACATGAATCTAGGCTTCTCAACTGAAAGAAGCTTTTTAGCTGAAATGATTCCAATCCCAAGAGTTAAAATGTGTGAAATTAGCCAAAAATAACAGGGAATGTAAATCACTGTGTATAAGGGATTTCTTTTTTTCATTTCTACTTTTTAAGAGGTTAGTTTTTTGTTCTTCTTATAGAAACACACTATGAGAAGAGCAAGGCTCGCTTTTGTTGGTTGATTGGTTGGTTGTTGGCTGGTTTGTTTCATTACCTGCATAAGAAAATCTTTTTCTCTAGTAGTTGATATGAAGAGCTTTTCATATGATGTGATATGTGTTAGTTTTGATCAGTAGAAGTGTGAGTTTGATCAGGAGACACAAAATGCCAGGAGATTACAGGAGAGATTTATCACAAAGAATTATTAACTGTGGTAAAAGAGTAACTATAATATGTAAGGAAAATCTGTCTGGTACTCTAGAGCTGAGGGAGAGTACTTATGAAAGTATAAACTTAGAAGGAGTTCAGATCTCACTGAAGAACATGTGTTTCAACCCAACGGATAGCAGAGAAGTTTCCTGGTTTGGCCAGGCTGAGATGGTTAGATTTGCTGGGTAAATAGACCAGAGAGCTGTCAGAGATAGGAGGTCATCAAAGCATTCAGGCTGAATGGGGGCTTGCAGATCTGTGGGGCCACCTAGGTCACGGGTAGGCAGCTTGAAGATGGCACCATGGATGGTTTGGCTTCCATTTCTAGAAATCTGTAGAATAGTTGTCACAAAGCTTAGGCTGCAGTGTTTCAGAGCGATTACATTCCGGCTCACGCTGGGGCAGATTCTACTAGATATCTTTGTGTGTGTGTGTGTGTTTGTGCACGCACAGACACACACATATGTGTATATCTATGTATATGTGTATATACATATATTTATACAAACATGTGTATATCTATGTATATGTGTATATACATATATTTATACAAACATGTGTATATCTATGTATATGTGTATATACATATATTTATACAAACATATCTATTATATTAATATGTATATATATATATTCATATTGATATTTCAAATTCCAATCCAAAATAATATGGTACATTGAAGTATTTTCTTCCACGTTTGTAACTCCCTTCTCCAACAGTGAGAACCATGGCTCCCCATTACATTCTATATATTTACTTATTTGTGAAATCCTAGAATACATGAAGGAGTCTCATAATAGCAAACACATCATCGATAAAAATAAACCTACTAGAGTTCTCTACTTGTGATTCTTTCTTCCCCCTTTTTGGTAAAACATAGTTATACAATGAAATTCACACATATTAAGTGTGAAATTCAATAATTTTTTTAAATGCTTACATTTTTATCATGCCAGAAAATTCGATTGTGCCCCTTATCACTCAATCATGCCCCCACCCACACAAAATATTTCTTTATATATTTTTTGCCTGTTTTAGGATGTCATGTAAATAAAATAATATTGCATGTACTTTCTTGTGTCTGGCTTCTTTTGCTTAATATGCTGTTTTAAAATTTATCATGTTGTGCAGAACAGTATGAATACTTTTTTATTGCTGAGTATCATTCCATTATTAGAATGCACCACAATTTGTTTATATATTCTTTTGTTGATGTGCACCTGGGTTGTTCCCAAGTTCCTAGTTGAATAAGACCACTATAAATATCCTTGCACAACCTTATTGTGTATATTAATTTTCATTTATCTTGGCCAAGTACCTGGGTGTATATTGGTGTTTACCTTTATAAAAAAAACTTTCAAATATGTCTCCATTTTCACTACTACAGCCAATGAACAAGGATGCCAGTCGCACCACCTCAAAGCCAATACCTAGTGTTGTCAGACATTTTTTGTTTGTTTTTGCCATCCCAGTCAGTATGACATGCTCTATCTTTGAGGGTTCCATTTGCATTTACCTACAAATGTGATATTCAGTATTGTTTCACGAGTTTATTGTTCACTGGGATACTGTTATGGACTGAATGTGTCCCCCCAAAATTCATATTCATAACCCTCATATGACTTCATTTGGAGAGGGGCCTCTAAGGAAGTAATTAAGGTTAAATGAGGTCATAAAAGTGAAGCCCTGGTAGGGTAAGATTAGTGTCCTTATAAGAAACAGACACCAAAGAGCTGTCTCTTTTGATCTCTCTCACTCTCTCTCTCTCTCACTCACTGCATAGGCAGGTACTGAGGAAAGATCATGTGAGCACACAGTGAGGTGATGGCTAACTGCCACCCAAGGGGAGAGCCCTCATCAGACACCAACCCTGCTGGCACCGTGGTCTCAAACTTCCTGTCTCTTGAGCAGTGTGAGAAACATTTCTGTTATTTCAGCCATCTAATCTGTGGGGTTTTTTGTTTGTTTTTGTTTGTTTGTGTTTGTTTTTGTTTTGTTTGACAGATAACTTTTTTTGTGAAATATTTGTTCAGTTTGTTTTGTCCAGGTGTTTTATTTGGGTTGTTTGCCTTCTTATTATTGATTTATAGAAATGTCATCATATTTATATCTCAGGTAAGTGATATGGGATCAGTAATGTCTGCTGTACTTGAGTATTTAACACATGCTGGATACTGAACTATGTGCTTTCTGTACTTTACCTCATTTAAGCATCAGAACAACCCTATGAGGGAAAGTGATGTTATAATGTCATAAGATCTTACATAAGGTTCTATGGTACCCAGTTAGATTAATCCCTTCCCTGAATTTTGCTAACCAAAGTTATACTGATCTGTAAAGAGACCATTTTATCTTTCTATATTTTTAAAAAATTTTTGGAACTTTTCATAATTTGCCTCTTATTACATATTAACTGGTCAGTATGTAGAAATGTGTGTGTGCATTTGTGTGGATGTGTGTTCAAGGCATTTAATAACATATAATTTCCATCATGTTTCTTTTGTGTTTCACTCCTCTATGGCTGTATAACAAACCACCCCATAACTTAGTTAATTAAAACAACAATGATTTCTTGTTATTCCCTGTTCTATTGATCTCACTTGTAGATCACTGAGCTCACTGGGGCAGTTGAAGTCAGATAGGGCCTGAAAGGCTGGATAGTCTAAACTGACCTCACTCACTCACTCATCTGTCACAGTGTTGCCTCTCGGCTGGGATGCCTCAGTTCTTCTCTACCAAGTGTCTCATTGTTCTAGGATAGATCAGCTTCCATTTAGCATCTCAGAGCAGCCTAACAACAGGGAAAGAGCCAATATGGCCAAGCCTGAGTACTTATCTAAGAGGACTTGAGTGCACCTATTAATGAAAGATGTGGGTGTCTCAAAGTGGACCTGTGAGATTTTAATTTATAGAGGTGACTGAATGATGAGTCGGAGAGGCCAGTGCCATTGAAAGGCAAATGTAATGTACTCACAGTTCCACTAGAAATGAGAGTCAAGGCACACTACAAAGGGTACAGAAGGAAAAACCAGTCAGTCAGGGGGCACAAAGGATCAAGTAAAAGGTATAGGCCACAACCTTATTGAGGTTTCTGTGAGTAAGGCAAGGCAGGCAGGGTAAACGTTTTAGGACTGGCTAGTTTGAATAAATCAGGTGGGCTTTGGGGTATAGGGCCAGTCCCTAATTGCCTTGTGTCTGTCCCTGTGTTGATTTAGGACAGGGAAAAATATTGGCTTTGAATGTGAAAGTGAGATAAAAGAGGTGGTTGGGGGTATGGACTCAGGAATGCTTGGTTTGTATATGAAAAATAGGCTGATCTGTAAGCTGTTTACCATCTCTAAGAATTAGCTAGAGGGGCTATCTCTCCCCAGCCAGCAAGGGAACCCCCCCACCAAAGGTCAAAAGATATAGTAATCATAAGATATAGAAAAATTAAAAATATGATTAATCCAGTGGATAAGATTTTGTGCCCACTATTAGTCTGGGGACCCCACGCATCAGTGCTCTCTGTGGCCCATGTCAGACAAGGGTTAGGCAAATCTCTTTCTCTACAAATAATAATAGTGATAGTTGATGTTTATTGAGCTCTTACTATGTGCCAGGCATGACACTGTTAGTACATCATGAATTAAAAAATGATAACCATAATTCTCACATAAATCTTATAACATCAGCACTAGTACAATCTCCACCTTCCAGATAAGTAAACCAGAGTTATAACAATAGGATTTGTTTCTTTTTGGATCTCAGGAGCAGAAAGTTGACTTAACCATTCTCATATTATCAGAGTTGACCTGTTCAATAAAAATAAGTTTGTATGTAAGGGGAATTGCCTAATCTTGGGGCAGGACAGGGTTTCCTCTAACATCTTCTTATCAACATCTTAACAGTCATCATAAGAAAATATAACATTGATGAAAATATTGAATAGGCACCATGCTTGGAGCATTTGTACTGAAATTCTGGTCTTTGTCTGTCTGACTCTAAAGCTTAAATATTTAACCACTGAATTCCATTTTCCTAAATAATAAGCTGTGGAGAACATTCCCCATCATTGCCCACTCTTGTGTATTATCTCCTGTATTAGAGAAGGTGCGTATTTCCATAGTTTAAGTAACTCCAATTTAACTTCAAACTTAACTCCCTTTGCTTTTCTTTATTGTGCTAAATCAGCCAAAGCGTCTCAGTCACAGACACTTCCAACAAGTTGAATGAAAAAATAAGTGTGTGTGAAAAGTGCATAAAATGATTCTACTAGACTATTTAGTTATCTGTCTCCCTGTCTCCATCTGGATTCCTCTGTAACTCTTTCCTTTTTTGTTTTTCTTTGGAAGGTAACATTTCCACACTTTACAAAATCATTTTCCTTATTCTTTTAAGTGCAAATAATCTGGGGTATTTCTGAGTATTTGAGACTTATTTTTAAGGAAACTATGTGTCTCATTTCACACTTTTCCCTTTAAAATGTTAATTCCATGAAGCAGGTGATCCCCAGTGTCATAATTATAGTTCCTGGATTTTCTGGGTGCACTTCTAGGAATTACTGCCAGCAATTTTATTTTAGTGAAGGGAAGGAGAAATGAACAAAATTGTGTCCTCATCATGGAGGCCCGGGTCTGCAAGAAAAATCTTGGGAAATGCTACATCTCTGCTGATTTCATACCTTTCAATAGGCAGTATCATCTCCTTTCCATGAGAACAAGGCAAGAGAATCTTGGTGGAAAAAAAGAAAGTTGAAAGCTAGGAAATTAGGTGTATCCTCATATTTTTTTGATCATAGTATTGAGAGCACTAAACAAACAATAATTCTAAAATATTATACTACACAGATATGCCAAATCCAATCTGGAGTGAATTATGTTTTTGTTGTTTTTACCAATGAAAACTCACCATCATTAACTCCCAAAATCTGAAACATCTTGAGATTAGATCAAGCCTAAGACCTTCTGAGAGATGGTCTAAGCCATAAAAGAAAATGCATTCACTATTATATTTTATTTTTGTAGCCGGGAAGCTACAAGGGGACAATTCAAGTGATGAAAGTATTATTGTTTATTGGCTCAAAGAGTTTAAAGTCACAGATACAAGGGAGAAAGGAGACCCAGTTGTGTCAAAATTCTGGAGAACAAATATTTAGATTTTTAAACTTAGGGATGGTTTAAAGGGACTTTATAGCAAAAGATAGGCTCAAAGAAAAATGTAAATGAATTAGCTGAGCCATTGTGGCATTATGAAATTTTACATATACATCATTGAAGATGTTAGGTGAGAACATTTTATACATACAATATCATTATTAGTTGGTCTGGGTTTTTTAACACTTCTTCCACTTTGCTCTTTGCAAACACTTTCCTACTTTGGTTTCTGAGTAGGAAAAGGTCAAGAAACCATTTAGCAGAGTTAAGTTGACAAACATATCTATTTAAAAATCAGTTAGGTTCTAGTAAGAAGGAGTAAGAAGGCAGAAACATGACCTATTTTAACAGAACAAATTTAATATAATATAATTTTAGAGAACTGAATAAAACAAAGAGAAATCTGAGGTATGAAAGAGGCTGTGATTGAGGAAACAACTACCAACCCTAGTATTGGGTGAACAAAAGGAAGAAGCTGGGATTATTAAATGTACAGGTTTGGAGAAGTGGCTGCAGGAAGCTGGATCTCAGGTCTTTGAAGAGGACCTACTGTTTGGCTACTACTTGTACCTTACAGCTCAAAGCAGGTCCCTGTAGAGGTGGGACTGAGACCATTGATGATTGGTTGTGTTACCCAGAAAACTGGTCACTTCTTGGTGTGTGTCTAGTCAAGAGAAGGAAGTATTTATTACTTGGAGCAAGTAAAGGGAACACTGGGCATCTTTCCCAAAGCAGTATCTCCCAGAACAGCAAAATGGGACAAGTTTTAAGCTAAGGGTATATGCATGCTCATGAAGGGACTTGGGCAGTCCACAGAGTCCAAGCTGTAGTTGATTGAACTCACAAGAGTCAGAAAAGGTCATCATCATCCATTAGGTTCCTGTTGATCTGGTTGTTGAGCCCTTTAGGCTAATCTTTACCATTGAAATAGAACCAGGAGTGTTTACAACTGATACATTATCTTTGCTATTGTTACTTCTTTTGCCTGATAACAGTCCTTTGTTTCTGCATTATTTTGTCTCCTTAAGATCATTAATTACTGAGACTTGTTCAAGGGCAAGAATTATGGCCAGGCTTAGATCACAAAATGGCTTTAGGCCAAAATGGCTTCTCTTCTGTCAAGAAAGCCATGCCTGGTTTTCTTTCTCTGGAGACTCTCTACCTTATCTGCTTACAGGTGCTTCTAGACTAGTCATAGCAAAAGAACTTGGAGGTCAACTCCCCTGGAGCTGAAACTCAAACCACCAAGGAGTAGGCGCTGGACAACTGATGTCTCTCTGCCTCACTGTGTTACAGAGAACAAACCTGACTCCATATTGGATCTATTCCTTTAGTGCTAACCTTTGTTTTCAGTTGCCTGTGCTTAGTCATGCTGGCTCTGCACCTTTGTAAGAAATGTTGCCTATAGCCTGAAATATATACAATAGCCCTTCCTCAAGACACTGCCTCCCAGGCTTGACCTTTAAAGGTATAACAACTTTTCATTCATGCAGAGATAAAAAGTTGCAGAAGAGAAAATAGCATTTGTCTTATTGAAGGTTTACAGGAACATTGTGACTAGACCAGACAGCTGCAAGAACAAAGGACTGTCACATCCCCTCCCAGGTCTGGCCAGTACCAAGAGGTCTGCAACAACCAGCCACATCCCCTAATCTTTTAGTATAAAAGGAGCCTGAATTCTAACTCAGGTAAAATGGTTCTCTGGGACACTAGTCTGCCGTCTTCTCAGTCTGCTGGCTTTCCAAATAAAGTCACTGTTCTTTGCCCCAGCACCTCCTCTCTTGATTTATTGGCCTGTCCTGCAGTGAGCAGTATGAGATTAGACTTGGTAGCAGTGGGTTTCTCAGTGAAAGACTCAGAGTGGCACACTAAAATATGTGTACGTTGCCTGCAAGACACAAAAGCTCTCACTGTGTCTCCTATTTAATATCAATTCCTGATGAAGCAACATGCCTCTTACCTTGGATATCTCAACATGCTTCAGACCATCGGAAATTAAGACATTCCACAAAGATAGTGTGTCCCTGAACATTCATAAAGTTAATCTCCCACCATCTGGCTTACATGTGTCCTATCAAAGCAAATGAAGTAATTGCTATTTCCTGTTCCTCTGGTCTGATTGACACAATGTCATCAGTGTAGTGGACATTGTTAAGACATTCAGGAGACCTGCAGAATATGAGTGACAGTAAGAGAACTGATGTTGCAATGAGGCAAGTTTATGAAATAAATTGTGGGGTAAAATCAAGCTGCCTTTGATGGAAGAATTTTGCAAACTGGTATAGAGGGAGAAAAAAGCATTTGCTAGGTACATGGCTGCATTCTAGGTACCAGAAGATGTGTTGATTTGCTCCTAAATTTACCTTTCCACATCTGAAATAACAGCACCATTTGGAGTTCTCACCTAATTAAGTTTATGAAAATCACAGTTGTTCCTGGAGATCCTTCTTCCTTAGCATACATAGGCTAATTAGAAAAACTGAATGGGATATCATAGGTATCAGCGCTCATGAATATTTCGAGTTCGGGATGGTGCTATTGAACTATGCAATTTTCCTGGGGATGTGGTATGGTTTTTCTTTTATTAATCTAGTAAAGGAAAGGAAATTCCTGGGACTTCCATTTAGTTCTTACTTTGACAATAGCCTTCAGTCAATGGGTCAGAGGGATACTATGTGGATTCTGACATTTGCGATATCTGTCTATTACAATTATTCATTCAAGAAGTGAGGAAAGGGACTTCCCTGGAGGTGCAGTGGTTGGGAATCTGGCTGCCAATGCAGGGGACACAGGTTCAAGCCATGGTCCAGGAAGATCCCACATGCCGCGGAGCAACTAAGCCCATGCGCTATAACTACTGAGCCTGCGCTCTAGAGCCTGCAAGCCACAACTACTGAGCCCACATACCACAACCACTGAAGCCCGAGCGCCTAGAGCCAGTGCTCCGCAACAAGAGAAGCCACCGCAATGAGAAGCCCGAGTACCACAACGAAGAGTAGTCCCCACTCGCCACAACTAGAGAAAGCCCACACGCAGCAACAAGACCCAACGCAGCCAAAAATAAATTAATTAATTTTTTTAAAAAGTCTGCATTTAAAAAAAAAAGTGAGGAAATAGTCATTGAATTTATTGATAAAACTATTGAGCCCGCTTTGATTCAAACATGGGCAAAGACTCCATTTATTGCCTAAATTCCATTGGCCCCTAATTAACTGATAGACCACTGTCACATTCAGGATTCCCAGAAATTATTGTCAGATCAAATACAATGTCTACTGATTTTGATAAGTGCTAAATATTTCCATTTCCCTTTATTAAAGCGTCTCCTGTCTGTCTGGAGAGGGTACGCAGTCATATTTACATATATACTTGTGGCAGTATGGCAGGACCATTCTTGAGGAGAAGAGATTTCCCCATTAATCAGTGAAGGTTCGTGAACTGGCTATGATCTGAAAACTAGCTGAATGGCTGTGATTCTCTATGATGGTGCATTGAAAAATTACCAGAACTGGAGTTTTCACTTTTAAAAAAATGTGGATCAATTAATAATAATTAGGCCAACCACCTATTTTATTACTAGAAGCATAATAATTTGTTAGAAACCTCAAAAGATTACTATAGGTCCAAATAGTCCAATTTCTACTGCATCCTTGCTGTTTGTTATGGTAAATATCCTCATGTTGTCCATGGTGATAATATGCTGTCCATTATCCTTTGTTCCTCTTGGATCTTGTCATCTCCTTTGAAATCAGGGAGTTATTTCCCATCCTTATATACAACCTAGATACTGAAGCTACCACAGAGCCTACCGAGGATACTGACACTCTCATCATTAATGTATTTCTCAGTGCCTTAGTGAAGCTATTGTCTTCTCGGCACTCTTGACGATGTAGTGGGGAAATGATGAAATGCAAGCCTTGAATGTTAACTCCTTTCCACAGTTCTATCTCCCTGAACCTTTGTATTCCTTCCTTTACATTATTCCATGGAAGTTCTGGCATCTCAATCACATTAAATGAGGGAGAACATAAGTTCAAGTTTTAGTCAACCATTAAAACTGTTATAAACTCTTTTAGACTGGTATACATTAAATCCAGAATTTCTGGTAAATGCACGCATATCAACATATTTAGCCTAATCAGGATATATATAGATAGATAGATATAGATATAGATATATAGATATATCCTGCTTTATCTTTAAGAGACTACCATAGAAGCTATTAGAATCCATTCTCACATATATTCCCTGCTTGTATAAAGTAGCAAAATCTTTTTAAAAATTTAAAGCATTAACTATTTTCTGCTGGGTCTGATGTTGAGCTTGCTCTAGAAGATTCTAAGATATGACCCTAGGATTCTAATTCATGACTATAGTGTCAATAATAGGTAAGTATATGGTAGAACTTCAAGATAATAAGCATCCCCCAATAAGGCAACTCTCCAGATGAAATTATAGGGTCTTCACGTAAGAGATAGCTTGACTCCTCAGACACAAGAGGGTAGGCTGTTTCCGTTGGAAAAAGAGACTCAAGATAACTTGAGAATCAAGTTACTTAACCTCCCCTGAGTTCACTCAAATATTCCCATTCCAGATGTTAGGGCTTCAATGCAGATAGTCTCTGACTTAGGAGGTTTCAACTTTACCATGGTGTGATAGCAACACACATTCAATAAAAAACACGCTTCGAACTTTAAATTTTGATCTTTTCCCAGGCTCGCCACATGCAGTACAAAACTCTCGCATGCTTCTGGGTGGCAGCAGCAGTGAGCCATAGCTCCTAGTCAGCCTCTCGATCACGAAGGTAAACAAGCACTACACTTACAATCACTCTGTACCCATGCAAACCTTCTGTTTTTCACTTTCAGTATAGTATTCAATAAGTTCCATGAACTATTCAACATTATAAAATAGGCTTTGTGTTAGATGATTTTGCCCAACTGTAGGCTAATGTAAGTGTTCTGAGTATGTTTAAAGTAGGCTAGGTTAAGCTATGATTTTGTTAGGTTAGGTGTATTAAATGCATTTTTGACTTACAATATTTTCAAATTACAATGGGTTTATCAAGGCATAAGTTCCACCATAAGTGGAGGAAGAGCTATACTTATCAATAAATGTCCTAACTTTCACATAACTCATTTGGCAACCAAATGAATCCAACTTAAGTTGTGAATCCAACCTAAGTTGTAATTCTGCAACTTGCACAATTAATGTTTGTGTCTGGATTTATGGAGCTTAATCCTGTGGCTACAAGAATAAGACATTCTTCCATCAACGGATCAACGGATAAAGAGGATATGAGATATATATATATATATATAAAATGGAATACTACTCAGCCACTTTTTTCATCAAAAAACATGAAATCTTGCCACTTGTGACAACATGGATGGACCTCCAGGGTATTATGCTAAGTGAAATAAGTCAGATGGAGAAAGACAAGTACTGTATAATTTCACTCACATGTGGAATATAAAAAAACATACAAATAAAAAAAGTAAATAACCAAACCAAACCAAACAAAAACAAACATGCAGATACAGAGAACAGAGCAGTGATTACCAGAGGGGAGGAGTAAGGGAAGGGCAAAATGGGTAAAAGGGGATCAACTGCATAGCGATGGATGGAAACTACATTTTTAGTGGTGAGCACACTCTAGTGTGTACAGAAGTTGGAATATAAGGTTGTACACATTAAACTTATATAATGTTATAAACCGATGTTATCCCAATTTAAAAAAAGTGTTTTAAAAAGAATAAGGGACAACCAGAGATGTCCTTGGGTTCTTCAATTGTGTTCTCAACTTGTCATTTCTTTTTTAAAATGCTCTACGAAACTCAGAAGCAGTTATACCACACCAAAACCCATGTTATCATCACCATCACAGTCAAGTGAAACAGCATTTCATCTCTCAAAGCCCTTACTTCAGAGGTCACTTTATCACAAACAACCATCGGTGATAATTCAATGAACTACCATGTCACTAAGTCCCATGGATCACTGACATCCCATTCCCATCTTAAGGAGTACAACAGTGCATTCAAGCCCAAAGAGACAGACAAACCAATCCCAAATGCCCATCTTCCAGGATTTGTTTCCTGGGACCACTCATTACCAATTTCTGTATCATTCAGGTTCCAGTCAGGATATAGAACAACTCAGATAACTGAAAAGGCAAAAAGAGATCTCTGAAGTATCACTGAAGTAGTAGCTTCAGTAAGCAGATACCGCCCCTAGGACCTGGGAAAGCAAAAAGAAGAAGATGGCAGAAAAGGGACCCCACAGAGCTGAGACTCAGCCCTCTGGGGAGGGGTAGACCAGACCAGAATTGGTGTCAGAATCTCACCAAAGCACTCCCGTCAAGATGAAACTCCAACCTTCAAGGGAGGCGTCCTGTGATATTTTTGAAGGGGCTCTTGGGGCATAATTTTGTAGTGTGGGGAAAGAAGCAGCAAAGTGGAGGTAACTAAACACTGATATCAAAACCAGCTACCACAGTGAGGAGGAAAAATTTCTGTGGTGGCACAAGTAGCAAGTAGCAAGTTCATTTGTCATTCTCCTCTCACAGACTCCATCTAGCTCCCCATGTTGGTCGAGCCTAACAGCCAGCAGGCAAAAGAGGAATGTAATTTGCACAGCCCCGGACTCAGCATCACAGAATATAAAAGGGAAGGTTTTAAAAGGAGAGGTACTACCTTGATAATCACGAATCATTTTTATAATGATGTCATGGATCATAAATGTCAACATTTAAAATTACCAAGCCCAGTCCTCTATAACGCGGATGAGGAAATGGAAGCCTAAAGAACTAGTGCCTTATTCTATATCACATGGTAAGGAGTGATAGACCAAGTACTTCAGGAAAGTACCAGAAATAAAAGCAAAAACTCTATATTTATTACACCACTTTGCCCCTACAAAATTGCTTCATATCTTTATAAACTATTTTAAACATAAAATTCACAGTCAACATTCATTTGGGCATCTCGGCATGCGTCCACATGTGGACTTGCTGTAGAATAGGCTTCACATGCACAGAACTGGCTCAGTCCTGGTTTTTTAGAATTTTTGGACTTGAACCAAATTGTTGAAGGCTCAATCTGTGTGTAACCAGTATGTTGAGCAAGCACGACTCCTGACATAATCAAAACACAACTTTATTTTTATCTCTCACCATCCTTCTAAAATGTGTTCAGTTGTGATAATGTTTTTCTGCCTTTGGGTGAAAACTTCAAGTCCATGATATTTTTGCTTGTTTCTTTCAGTTAAAATATCCCGGAGCCACTTTAAGAAACAAACTGACCCTATTTCAGAAATCAGAATGTCCAGTTCAAGATATTAATGCAAACTTTGGATCTGACTTATCATTAAAATGCTCTCACCTTCCCAGCCTGCAGAAGCTGGCATCTCCTGGAAGAAGATGGAAAAGAAGGACAAGGTTGATTTCTTTTGCATTTCCTTACCTTGTGCTTTCGCTGCCCTCACCCCACCTTGCTAGATAGTTTCTGACTCCTACACAGTTGGAGCAGAGTGAGGGTGGAGTGAAAAAGAAAAGTGAAATCTTTTGTTTAAATGGTAGTTTCATAAGCTGGTTTTATGCTCTCTGGGCTTGACAGCTGTTTAGAGCTGATCCTTTCGCTTTGGATGCTGTTAGAGACTCGTTAGAGCTTCTTTACTGGGTCCCTCTGTCTATAGATCTCATACCCTGGGCATCATATTGTGGGTGGGGGCTTGCCCTAATTTCAGTAACACCTAGATATCCAGGGTTACCCCTTAGTTTTTTGCTACTGGGATTTAAAACTCTTATTTCTGAACTGTCTTGGTGGCACTACTAAACTGGACCCAAGATGTCTCCAGGCTGGATATTATTCTCCCACATGACCCACCTCTGGCCCAGAAGAAAGACCTTTGTACTGACCTATTCTTGGGGTGCAGGTTAACTGAAAGAAAAACCACAAAACAGTTCTTCCAGGACCATCTAGATTTCACTGATGAGAGTTATACTGTAATCTTTGATCACAGAAGTCATGTATTAGGTTTCCTATATTCTCAGGAATACCTACACCTACACACACATATGTATATATTATCCAGTTGAAAGTTTCAAGAGTTGCAGAACTAGTTTAAAGACTTTCTTTCAAACATTTGCATATATCAATTTGGAAAGGTACTTTGGAATTTTCCATCTGTTTACCTTGGTGCTTAGTTGAAGTATCACCTTTAATTAGCTCTTCCATGTGATTCATTGCCAACTTATTAAAATCCATATCCTAGAGCAGTGGTTCTCAAAGTTTTGTGTGCATTGGAATCCTCTGTAAATTTTGTAAACTTTCTGTTTCTGTTTCGGTGAGTCTCAGGTGAGGACAAATGATTTACATTTCTAAAAGTTCAAAGGTGATGCTGAGGCTACTGTTTCCGGGGACCACACATTGAGGACCACTCTCTGCTGTAGACAACAGGATGCCGAGGTATCTCTGCTCTGCTACTGTCTTGGAGTTAACGTTTGAGAGATATAGAAAATTCACAAGCGTGAAATTTCTGTATAAGATTTAATAAGCGTAACGCTTCCTACCATCCTTTCTGATCCTAGTGTTATATTTGAAGTTGGGAAGTTTGTTTCCAAATTGCAAGTGAATCTATACAGCAGCATGATTGATTTTGTTTATCAATCTGCTATTTATTCAACTATTCAATAAGTATCTATTGATCATCTATATGTGCCAGGTATTATGTCTCCGGAACAGTGTTTATCAAAGTGTGGCCTTTGGGCCACCAGCATGAGCAGTGGTTCTTTTGCATGAATCAGAATCACCTGGAGAGTTTGTTAAACACAGATGGCTGAGCACCACCCCCAGAGTTTCTAATCTAGTAGGTCCAGGGTGAGGCATGAGAATTTACATCTCCAACAAATTCCCAGTTGTTGCTGAACAAATGTCAGTAGACATTTCTAAATTGTCTTGAAATGTTAGGCATTTCTGTTTGCTCTTTCCAGTTTTTAAAAATAAGGAAAAACAATATCTCTTTTAAAAAGTGAAAGTCTCCATGTAAATCATTTTGAAATTATTTGCCAACTAAAGAAAAAAGCTTATTTTATTTAGCAGCACAGAACATACCATCTTTAATGATGAAAAGCTACAAATATAGTTCCCAGGTTATTATAATTGCAGTTTTCCCTTTTTTCTCATTATTCTCTTCCTTCCAATTAGCTCTTTGAAAATCAAGTTAAGGGCTATAGCTGACAGTGATGGGCAAGAATTTCTCTTATCTGGTCAATAAAAATAAATCCTCCACATAAAAATGTCAGACTCATGTTGGCAATGACTAAAATCCAGTGATGTATTTAAAAGGGTCCAGTGGACACACAGAAACAAAAGATCACTATGGTATCTTAGACTTCTGACTGTAGCCAAGGTATAAGAGCTTGAATCAGAATAATCCCCCTGTTGAAAACAACTGTAAAACTTAGGCAATAACATAAAATTACTATTTTAAAAGGCCTTAGAAATAAACTATGGATACAGGACCAAGAGGCTGTAGCTCACACAATGAGTTGAGCTCCATAGTCCCAAGATTTTATTCTGGAGTCCATTTGCCAATTCATGCTTGGGGAATATTTTCCTAAAATAAGTCACATTGGACCAAGGAGACAGATGCTTGAGTTTAGGGTGGACAAAGAAACTGGGACATTAAAGGAAGATACTACACATAAAGGATACACATAAAGTGAGTAAAAAATATGCATGTAATCTCGAGCAATTCATGATTTGCACATTGCAGGATAAAACTTCAGGAAAATCAGCAGAAGGATACAGCAGCTTAGAGATTAAAACATGAGCTGCACAGTGATTTCAGCCATCATTTTGTTCTGGGGAAGCAAAAGTTAAAGTTCAAGGCCCATCAAGGTGGAGTGGTCCTTTCCACAGCCTTGTTTGAGATCCCAGGACTACCTCTCCTAGTGAGTAAAAATTAAGGAGAAAAAAAAATCAAAGATCATGGAATATTTGAAAAACATGGTTAATAAATTTGACGTAATGAACATATATAAAACACCAAATGTAAATATTGTAGAACACATTCCTTCAAGTGTGCTTAGAACATTTATCATTGTTGATCATAGGATAGGCCAGTAAGCAATTTGGGACAAATTTTAAATAACTGAAATTACATACGATATTTTTTCTGATCACAATGGAAGCAAACTAAAAATAAAAACAAAACAGTAATTAGAAAAACACGAACACTTTAAAATTAAAAATAATACTTGTTAAAAGCTCATTAATCAAAAAAGAAAATGAAAATCAGAACATATTAAACTGAATAATAATGAATGGGTCATATTAAAACTTGTGGGAACCGGTTTGCCGAGCAGAAATTGAGACACAGAAGTAGAGAAAAAAACGTATGGACACCAAGGGGGGAAAGTGGCGGGGAGTGGTGGTGGTGGTGTGATGAATTGGGAGATTGGGATTGACGTGTATTCACTGATGTGTATAAAATGGATGACTAATAAGAAAAAAAAAACTTGTGGGATGCAGCTAAAGCAGTGATTAGAGGGGAAATATTTTTAAGTGTGTGTGTGTGTGTGTGTGCGTGTGCACACACGTGTATGAAAAAGTTTGGAAAAATAATATAAACTTCTCCATCAAAAGAAGAGAAAAATAATAGGAAATTAAGCCCAAGGTGAGAAAAGGAAGAAAATAATTAGATAAAAGTAGCAATAAAGTAAAATATACAAAATTGGTGTAGCAAAAAGCTGTTTTTAACAATTCATAAAATTGATGAACTTCTAGTAAGATAGATAAATAAAAATGAGAGAATACAAAAGTCACCAATGTCAGGAATCAAAAGGATATTAATATAAATCTAATATATAAAACAATAAGAGTAGTATAATTGGTAATAGAAACAAATTTATGCAGATAGACTGAAAATTCAGATTCATTGTATAAATTATTTGAAAAACACAATGTACCAAAATGAATGCAAAAATAAATTATATATATACACACATATATGTGTATATGTGTGTATATATATATATACATATATATGTGTATATGTGTGTGTGTATATGTATATATATATATATATATATATATATATATATATATATATATATATACATATACACATACCTACATACACACAAGAAATTGTGTGTGTAAATAAAATTTTCCCATGAAGTAAACTCCAGGCCCGGATTACTTCAACGGTTATTTCCCCGATATACATAAGGAAAAAATAAAACCAATCTCGTTCGAATTCCCCCAGAATATAGAGAAAGTGGGAACACTTACCAATTTATTTTATGAAGCCAACATATTTTTGATTCCAAAATCTGGCACGGACATTACACAAAATAAAAATTAAAGAACAAGAAATCTCATGAATATAATTGTAAAAATCCTAAACAAAATATAAACCGATGAGAATCACCAATAAAATACAATAATAGATTATGTTAAAGTGGAGTTTGTTCCAGGAATGCCAGATTAGTTAAACATTCTATAATCAACTTACATCATCAGAACAAAGGAGGAAAATATGTAACCATTTCATACAGATGCAAATGTTTTGATATATGTAGATGTTAAGTCTCTTGACTTTATTCAAGGTGCTGAATAGCATTAAATTCACTATTTTACTTTCCTGTTTTACTTGTGAAAAGAATAATGCACTAAGGATAGATAGAAGGTCTATTTGCACTTGCCAATTGTGATAGAAGGCTTTTGTAAGTATGTATTGTAAAATCGATGCATGTTTATTTTTAGCATTGTGTTATTGCCTCTGCTGCTAATAAATGAACAAATGACTATCTGGAGGAACAGCTAAAACACTTGCTTATTTTCAGAATACTAGAGGTATATTTTTATTTATAATTGCACAGACTATATTAATTAACTTTATAGACCAGTGTGATTGTAGAAATTATAGCCTTTGTATTTTTATAATTTACATCATTTGCAAATGTTAAGTGTAGTTAAAAGGTATTTCATTGATTGCACTCCATAATTCTTTACTTTCTAAAAAATACTTGAAAATTTTTTAATTGACTAAGCAATAATATACCAAGTGCATTATAACTGGAAAATGTAAATATGTGCATTATTCACCATGTTGAAAAAAAGATGCATAAAAAGCATGTAATAAAATTCAAAACCCATTCATGATTTTTAAAAAGTCAGCCAATTGAGAATAAAAAAAATTTATTTAATGTGATAATGTCATCTGCAAAACAATCCCCAGTAAATAATGTGCTTCATAGTGATTTCTGAGCCCACTTATTTTCTGACCCACTGCCACCATTTCTATTCATCATCATAATTCTCTTCCTATCAAAGCAATAAGCAATACATAAATTGATAAGCATATGGTAGAAATATTTGAAGGAAAGAAATAAAGTTTAATTTACACATGATATCATTAGGCACATAGAAATTCTAAAAGAATCAAAAAATTATTAGAATTAATCAGCAAAATTAACAAGGTCACTAGATACAAAATTAATGTAAGAATTAATTCTGTTTCAATATACTAGAAATAATTAGTTGAAAATTAAGACAAAGAAATAATATTCACAATGCCACCAAATACCTCCAATACCTGGGAATAAATTTATTGAAAGATGTGTAGGATTCTACACTGAAAACTAATAAATATTGCTGACAGAGGACTCAGAATATCTAAATAAATGAAGAGAAATAATATATTCATGGATTGGAAGACTTAATATTTTTAAGATGTTAATTTCTCCCTAATTGATCTATAGACACAATGCAGTCCCATTAAAAAGTCCAGGATTTTTTTTAATTGACAAGGCAATTCTAATACAATATGGAAGAACTAAGTAGGGGACTTCACACCCAAAATCAAGATTTATTATAAAAAGTTATAGTAATTAAGAAATGTTTTTATTAGCACAGAGTTTGATAAACTGATCAATTAAGCAGAATAGAAAATTCAGAAACACAAATACACAAATACAATCACCTGATGTACAATAAATGTCACAACAGTGAAGTGGGAAAAGGATGGTCTTTTAAATTAATGTCAGTGGGTTAATTGGTATCCATATAAAACAATATGAACTTTCAGCCTTACCTCATACCATACACACAAAATTAATCACACATGGATTATAAAAATAAATGTGATAAAGAAAACAATACAGCTTATAGAAAAAAAATAGGAGAATACATTCATGAACATGGGGTAAGAAAAGATTTCTTAAACAGAAAATAAAAAGCATTAGCCATAAAGAAAGTTTTGAAATAATTGATAAATTGTATTACATAAATATTAAGCACTTCTATTTATCAAAAATTATCATTTTAAAACCCCCAAATTTGGAACATTAATGTAAAATTATTACTATTGTCTATAAAAATATATGTGGAAAAGGATTTGTATTTAGACTACGTAAAAACTCCTACAAATCAATAGGAAAAAGACTGACCACCCAATATTTTTAAAACTGACCAAAAGCCTGGGACAAGTGCTTCAGAAAAATAGAATATTCAAAGGCCAGTAAATATTTTAAAAAGTACTCAGCATCATTATTCTTCAGGAAAATACAAATTAAATGACTATGAGATACCTCTACACTCTCACCAGAACGGATAAAATTAAAAAAAAAAAAAAAAAAGTGTTGGTGAAGATGTGAAATAACTGAAAGTCTCACACATTGCTGTTTGGAACAAACACTGAAAAACTAGCATCGTATAGCAAAAGTAAACATGCACCTTCCTTAGAACTCATTGATTCCAGGCCCCAGAATATATCCTAGAGCAAGTCTAGCTTACGTCTACCAAATGACATTCACAATGATGCAGCTGTATTCCTAATAGCCAAAAACAGACACTACCTATATGTCTATCAACAGTATAATGAATAAGTAAACAGTTGTATGTTCACGTTGTGGAATACTACATGGGAATAAAATGGACCAATTGCTAGTACCCTCTACATGGGTAACGAATCTCACAAATATAATACTGAATGATAACAGCTAGACAGGGTACATACTGATTGACTTTGTTAAATATATTCAAAAAGAACAAAATTAATCTATGGTTCTAGAAGTCAGAATAGGCATTCTTTGTCAGAGTGTACCTGCCTTGGTGCTGCTGACTGGCAGGGTACAGGGAGCCTTTGGGAGGCTGGAGAAGATTTCTCTCTGCATCTGTGTGGTTGTGTGTGTGTGTATAAAAATAAAATCACTAAGCAATTTAGTTAAGACTTGGATACTCTCATGGATATAGGTTAAATTTCAAAATAATTTTTAAAAAATATTTTAAATGCTAAAAAGCATTGTCATTGTTATTGAGCAGGGTTCTCTTCAAACAAGCTGCAACTAATAGCAATAGGTTGGAAAACATGAACTTTTTCAGTCCATGTTTTGTTTTAAATTGCTTTATTCATTGATTCAACTTTTGTCTTTGGTGTCAACGTAGCTTTATGTGACACTGGTGGTGGGTGTCTGTGATTCATCCTAGTGATGATTATCTGATGATATTAAGAAATGCTGTCAAAGAAATGAGAACACCAGCTTTGTCATTCATTCATTCAACAAACATTTACCGAATGTCTATTCTGTGCCTGCATTGGTTTAGATACTAAGGCAAAGCGATAAATATATAAGACATACAAGACCTGTAACCTACAGGAGTTTGCAGTCTAATGGGGGAGATAAAAGGGTAAGACAGATGATCATAATAATGAAAGTACAATGTCGGAATAGATACCAGTGGCCAAGAGAATATAGAAAAGAGATAGTGGTTACCTACTTAGCACTAAAGCAACAGCACTGAAAAATTTATTATAGGATAATTTCCATAATAAGAACCCTTAAAAGGCTATGGATAAATTTCAAACATTTTCTAATGAAATGACAAATCTAGGGTGCGATGCCATAGGATATGCACGCAGGGATCAAGAATTAGGCTACAAAGGATGGCTGGTAGGCACCATGAGGTCATCAATTCAGGGAACCAAAATCTAGAAATATCAAGGAGTTGGGCTAGGAGATGGAGGAATGGCGTAAACGATTTTGGAGTAGGGCCTCTGCAGAAATCCAGCGTTTGGACAGCAAGCATAAAGCAGCTTGACAATGTACCACATGCCCTCTTAGATAGGGGCTCATTAGACTGCCACTGCTAGGACCACAGCTGGCTTTAGAAAATGGACAGACCTCATCCCACAATGTGACTCACATAATCGTACCCGGTGATACTGAGCAGGTAAAGGTAGCTGAGCACTTCCTAATAACAGTTTTTCATGGCAAACACTCATGAATCTTCATTTGGGCATTTATCTAAGCTTGTTCATGTGTTCAGACTTCGTAGTATCTCTTCATGATAAATGGCATGCATTTACTCCATGACGTATTAAATAAGGGATTCCTTTGACCTTTTCTAAAGTTAAATTTTCACGTTGCAAAGAATAATTCAAGTACACGGTCAAAAGTTCAGTCTACCACCCAATTTACTGCTGACCTCCTAGAAGTTTGTGAAACTCAGGTGCAGATTCCTTGTACCATGATTCACATGGAAGATAGGTTTGGCAAGAACCAAGAAGGCAGTAGTTTATTCCATCCATTCAATTTGCCTCCAAAGCAAAACTTCTGTGTTTCAATCTCTGTTGTCTACCCCTCTTATTATATCTTATAGGGGATGGTGGTCTTTAATTTTTGTTTTATATTCAGCAGGAAATAGATTTATTTTTTTCAGTAGACTGGATTTTAACTTTCTTCTACCTAGGGAGCAGTGTCAAATGGAAGTTGGTATTTGAAATGTGAAATAACTTTAAAAACAGCTAACAGGTATTGATCATTTGCTCTGTGCCATATAGAACAGCCTCACATGAGGGAAGTGATATAACTTCCATTTTACAGATTAGGCAACAGAGATTCAGAAATTCAAATGATATTATACAGCTACGGTGTGGCATACATGGGATTTACGACTAGGATCTTGACTTCAAAGTATAGGATTTTAAGCCTCACACTGTACTGTCTCCAAGCACCAGAGGCAGATAGACACAATAACTTCTGCTTTGATCACTTCTCTTGCCTTCCTCTTCAGTGTACTTTCGTGCTGCTGCCAGAGAGTAGCATACTGTCAGGATGTCTGGACTCGTGAGGGCTGGAGTATGTCTATGCTTTGTCCAGATCAAACAAAGAAATGGGAAGCAGCACAAAGTAGTTAGTGTCTGCCCAATTGTGCTACTTATTCTTTGATTTGTTTCCTCCTTTTCTTTGCAAGCTATGCTTGTGCTCTGAGAGAAAAGTCCCAAAGATCTTATTTTTCAACGGCTACTGTACATTTTATAGAGTTGTATTCTGCTGGAATATTTTGCCCTAGAAATCTACTGAATTTGGCTTCAGTGATAACCTCATTCATCTTTGGATCAGTTCTTTGGAAAAGAGACAAAAATAACCGAAGACGACTTCTTGTGATATAGGAAGCTTTTGGTTATCATCTCAGTGGCCCTTAAAGAATTTGAGGGACAGCTTTCCATTTCTCTCGTCTTCTCTCCTCTAGTTAGTACTCCCAAAGAAACAGAAGTGAAATGTAGCTCCAGCTGAGTTCATATCTGTACTTTCTTTTTTTTTTTAATTTAATTTAATTTATTTTTTATAAAGCAGATTCTTATTACATATTTCTACTTTCAAGGAGACTGGAATAGAAAAAGTATTATGAAGTTGGTTTTGTGATTTACTATGTCAAAGCCTTTTTATGTTGGACTAACAGACTAGAGGACAGAAGAGAGAGAGAAATGATAGAAGTTACAATTTCTAGATCATTTTAAGACTATAATGAATTTTTAAAATACATTCTAAGACTTTTTGGTAAAGGTATATTTTTATTTTCTTATTATTTTTTAAATTTATTTATTTTATTTATTTTATGTTTGGCTGTGTTGGGTCTTCATTGCTGCGCATGGGCTTTCTCTAGTTGCAGCGAGCGGGGCTACTCTTCGTTGTGGTGCTTCTCTTGTTGCAGAGCACAGGCTCTAGGCGTGTGGGCTTCAGTAGCTGTGGTGTGCGGGCTCAGTAGTTGTGGCTCATGGGCTTAGTTGCTCCGTGGCATGTGGGATCTTCCCTGACCAGGGCTCAAACCCGTGTCCCCTGCATTGGCAGGCAGATTCTTAACCACTGCGCCACCAGGGAAGCCCCAAAGGTATACTTTTAAAAGTCTAATAATACCTCTCTAAATAAACTTACTAAGTCATAGTGCACATTTTCTCTATTTCACAGTGTTTGACTATTTAAATGGGAGAAATATATATGCATATGAGTTTACACAATGACAGTGATATTATTTCATGCTTCTCTCTTCCTGTTTAACTATGCAAGCTATCTTTTGAAACCTGAAATGATTGTGTAAGAAATGCACATAATCGCTGAACAAAAACAGTGTGGAATTTTAATTCATGTATATGCAAACTGGGGCAGGATTTGGACTAAAGGGAGGGAAAAAGGATAACAAAATTTAGTTCTAAGTTTTTTCTCTAACTCTGTGACCTTGGATAAATTTCTTTATATTCTGTGAGATGCAGGCAAAAACTGCCCCCTACCTAACTTTTGGAGCTGCTGCAAGATTTATTAAACTAGGAGAAAAAAACCCAAAAACTGTTTAGAGGTCTGATGAGATAAGAGTTATATAAATACAAGGCAGTATTGTTATCTCTAAGAGGTGTATGAAGTTGAATTAAATTTTACAACACCTTATGAGTCAAGTAGATAATCTCAGACCTATTTTTACAGATAAGAGGGCTTAAGCTCTCCTGTTCAGGCCACTTAGACTGGGTGTATGCGAAGAGATACCATTACTGAATTCAGAGCTAGGCCAGTATTTGTTGATACCTGAATATATTTTAAAGGGCAGTTTAAAACATCCCATCATCCCCTTGGCAAGCAATGAGAAGAGTCTGCATATTATTCTCCCCAGTGTTCTTTCTGTGGTTCTTCATGAAATTGATCTGAAATGCAAGACACCTTGTGTCAATGGTATCCAAGGGGAGCCAAGTATTTTGAGAGCTATTAAAAGACATTGTTCTAATGATGAGACATAAAATGTGATTTAGTGCAGCTGAAGCCAAGATATCCATCAGACATAGAGACCTAGGAAAAGGGGAAGAAGAAAAACCAATGTGACAGTTAATGCAGTCGGTGCAGCAAGGTTCTGTTAGTAGTGAACATACCACTCTATTCATATAAGGTGTATGCGGCTATAACCACATATAACATTACCCCCAAGCCTTAAATGAATAAAAGCCAATATAAATTGGAGAATACACATTTTCCCTTCAGCCTACATAAACTCGCTCACTTGTTTCCAAAAGTAATTGTTCCACATTACTACAAAATGATTCAAAGTGCTAATTAGAGTGCCTGGCACATACCAAATTGTCAATAAAGTTACCTGTAATTATTTGGATTTGGAGTAGCAACAGTATTGCAAAAAGTCAAGAACATATTAGGAATAAGATGCCTGGGTTCAAGCCTTGCCTCTTGCATGAAATTGCCATGTGACTCTGCATAGTTGTTTAACGTAATCTTTAAAGTGGGGAAAATGATAGTACTCAGGTGAGATAAATTTTGTAAAAAACCAAATGATCGGGCACATGTACAATCCTTAGCGTGGTTTCCAGCACATGGATGCATCTGATCTACAGAATGTTAACTTCTAGCAGCTGTGCAGCCAGGGCTGGTACACTAGTGTTGCTCTGCTAGCCAGTTACTTATTGAGCGCTTCCATGAGCCAGGCAGGTGAAGGAGGTGCTGGGGAAAGGAAAGATGAACAGGGGAGACATGGTCCTTATCCACATGTTGCTTGGGGGGGGGGTGGGTATTAACAAAAAAAATTCAAATAAAATAATTGAAGCCTGTAACATGCTAAGAAGGAACTAAGAAAGGATTGATGCAGAAAATGTGCAAGATATTTCTTCTTAGTTAGGGACTCAGGGAAAGTCTGCCTAAGGAAGTACATTTAAAGTGAAGGTTTCAAAGAAAAGGAGTCCACCATGTGAATGGGGGTGATGGTGGGCATTTCAGGTAGGGGGAACAGCATATGCAAAGGTCATGAGTTGGAAAAAACTTAGCACATGGGAGGTAGGGATCGTCCAGAGTGACTGAAGCATATGGGTGAGGAGGGGGAGTGCTGTCAAATGTGACTGAGGAATGGACAGGACCCAGCTCATGCAGGCCTGATGGGTCATGGTAAGGAGTGTAGATATTCTGTTTGCAAAGGTAAGTTACTGAAGTTTTAAATAGTGGCAAGGAATGGTATTTTTTATACTTTTGAAAGACCACTTTTGCTGCTTTGTAGGGCAAGGCATCTAAACTTTTTTGATCATGTACACCAATCAGCATGTGACTCCAAAATGTTTATATGTTCATATTCTCTCTCTCTCTCCCTCGATAGATAGATACATAGATATGTAGAGATAGATAGATATAGATATATAAATAACATATAAATATATGTTAATCAGTAATTGAATATTAACTAGTCTATTTCCTGCACACAAATGAATCACCTTGTGATACCATTTTGGCACTTGTACCCCACTTTGGAGATGACTATTGTAGAGAAAGGATGGAGCAAAGCAGTCTTGGAGTAGGGAGAGTAGTATGGAGACTGTTGAGCTAGTCCAGGTAAGAAATGATGGTGGCTTACATTAGGTGGTGGCATATTCTTCATGTGCATAATGAAAAAGACTCCTAATTGGAATTATAGATCTACGCTCTCTAGTGGCCTTTAATATCAACTATTTTCCTAACAAATCACCCATTCCTAATGGATCATATTAATAAAACCCATTGGGTTACTTATTGGGTTGTTGGGTTGCAAACACCAAGAAATAGACTAGCCCACTTTCCCCCATGATTAGCCTATTTCTTGAAGTCCTCTGGAAAAAGATGATGGTTTAGGGAATTACTGATATTATCTCTTTCTGCTTGTTGACAAAAGTTCATGGGGACCAGAGCCATAAGAAATAAAATGAATTTATTTAAAAAAAAAATAGCTGGAGTCAATTTCTTCTATATCTGTGTAACCTTTTTGACAAATGGATAATTAAAATCAGACATTAAAAAAGTGCCTGCCTCTACGAATTCTCAGCAAATGGACTGAAAATGCTTTCACTAAAAGGGATTACTGTAGTAGGTGTTTGAAAAGATGGGCATTGTAAACTCCTTGAGGAGGAAATGTCAGCTCTACTTTCCCAAATCTTCAGGAAGAACTTCCTTTTGAAACCAAAGCAATCTAAATTTTGGTAGGGTAATAATAGACTAAGACCAGAAAATGTGAATTTACTATTTTCTTTTCCATTTTGCTTTTTCCAGTCCTATATTTGGATGGGAGTTCATTTGGGTTCTGAGTCTTTAATCTAATCTGGTTTTCCTCTCTTGGAGGAATTCTCACAGAGTGGAAAGGAGGTTAGCAGGGCATAGAAAGAAGGCATTAAGCAAAGGATCCTGCAAAGCTTTGAAAACTTTTCTGAGGAGAGGAAAACAGCTCTCCTGGGCTTTGACAAAGAGCACTTGCCATTTGGGAGGAAGGAGATAACCTCTGGCTCACCTCTCCTCCATCTAGAAGCCACAATATGCCAGTGGTCCTTTTTTAGGAGGATTCAGGCTTGGGTAGTAATGGTACTTTTGGAAGAACAGTCTGTGTCTCCTTTAATGACAAACAGGACACTCTTTTGTCCTTTTAAGTATCCAAGTTTTATGGCTGAGAAGCCTGTGCTCTTTGCATTGGCATATCTCTTGGATCGATCATGAGAACAATCATTTTAAATTTTTTTGTAACACACCTCTGGCTTGGAATAAGATAAACTCCTCTTGTACAGCATTAAAAAGAGTATTATTAATTAAAGAATAATGATCACTCTGTTACTTGCAAGTTGGTCCCATCACAAACTCAGGATTCAGATTTTTCAGTGAGGTTACCTTTGCAGGTGTGAAAATGAACAAACATGTAATTAGAAACTGGGAACTGTACTATTCTGTGGTGGGATTCATTTATTCAATCAATAAAAATTCACAGAATAATTTAACAGCTACCATGTGATAAAGTGTTATCTGGCTCATGAAGACTACAAAGACATGTGAAGGTATTTCAGCCCTTAGAAGCAACTTTCTATTTGAAAAAGGCTTGGATTTTGAGAAATTCTTTGTACTTTTCAAAGCCCATTCACCTACTATAAATCTTAATCTGAACTTTTGAATAGTAGCAGGGGAGCTAGGCTGGGCAGACGTTATAATCATACAATTATAGAATTTTAGGAGTGAAAGGGATTTTAAAGGTCATCTAATGCAACAACTTAGTTTTAAACCTAGGAAGCTGATAGATTGCTACTTGTCATAGATTCCCCAGCAAACTAACGGCAGAGCGTCCAGCACCCACATGGTTTCCTACTGAGTCTTAAGGCATGTGTTAGTAGCTCTGGGATAGGCACGAATGCCACAGGATAGATGGAGCACCATGCCTCCTTTCCTGTATGTATTTGCACACAGAAATATAATAGGCTTACAATAAATATTTATTGAATTAATGACTGACAGATTTCCTACCATGTAGGGCACTGTGTCCAAGTACTAAGGATAAAATGGCAAACAGAATGAACTGGTTACTTCTTCCAAGTTGCTCACAACGTAGCCTTCCCGTCCTCAATGAGTGTGCAGTCTCTTAGGGAAGCCAAGATACGCCCACAAAATGCAGTAAGATTGGGTTCAAATACAGTGAGTGCTTTAGGAGGTCAAGGAAGAAATCTAAGCGTGATAATTGATGGGAAAATCCCCCAGAATACACACACACACACACACACCTGCGATCTTTTAATTACATCATTCTCTGCTGATGCTGGGACACACAGACTCTTCCCAAGGTAAGGTCAAGATGCCAACTCCCTGAGACTAAGAAGGGAAAGAGCAGAAGCGCATTCATCCCTATTTTCTAAACTGAAAATGACCAGGGAGGAAAAAAAAGAAAAAAGAAACAGCCACAGAGACTGATAGAAACAATTAAACAGGAATAGGAAGTCCCCAGCACAGTGACCACTCCGCCAGGTCCGGGCTGGCCGCCCCCACGGGAGGGGCACTCGGGCTCAGCGCGGAGGCCGGCGGCCGCGGGGGCGCAGAGCGCGGCGGCGAGGAGCGGACGGCGGCGGCGCAGGCGAGCCCAAGGGGAGGGTCGGCGGCGCCTCCAGTCCCCGCAGCCAACCGCGCGCAGCGCAGCTCGGGAGCGGGACGCGGCGCTCGAAGCCCCGGCAGCGCCCGCCCTCCCTTCCGTGTTGCCTGCCCGCGCGCCAGCGCCCGCTCCGCCCGTGACTTCACTTCGGCTCCACCCCCGCGTGGCGGCGGCTCGCTCCGTCCGAACCCGCGCTCGGCACCAGCCCAGCCCGGGCAAGCGGCCGCCACCTGCGCCGAACCGCCTCTGCCCGCCCCCACCGCGGCCCAACTTGGATGGAGTTGGGGTCCTGAGCTCCTGCTCCTCGTAGCCGGCCAGCGGAGAGCCCCGCGCCGCCACCTCCGGTCCGGGACCCCTTCTCCGCTCCTCTCCGCTCCCGCAATGGGAAAAGTTGGCGCCGGCGGCGGCTCCCCAGCCGGGCTGAGCGCGCTCCTCGCCGGCGCGGGGCTCTTAGTCCTCTGCGCCCCGGGCGCCTGCGGCGGCGGCGGCTCCTGCGGTCCCCCGCTGCACTCCAGCTCGGCCGCACGCTGGGCTCCGACCCGAGGGGGGCTTCCTCACCTGGGGCCGCGAGGCAGGGCTCCTGCCACGCCCCTGCTCGGACGCCCCGTGTTTGCAGTGGCCCCCGGAGACCGAGCGCTGTCCCTGGAGCGGGCCCCGGGCACTGGGGCGTCGGTGGCGATTGCTCCACGCTCTGGCCGGAGGAGACGGAGTGGAGAGGATCAAGAGAAGGCGGAACGGGGAGAGGGCACGAGAAGACGCCCCCGGGGAGTGCTAAGGGACAGAGGGCAGCAGGAGCCTGGGACTCTGGAGCGGGACCCGGACAAAGCCACTCGCTTCCGGCTGGAGGAGCTGAAACTGACCAGCACTACGTTCGCGCTGACAGGCGACTCAGCACACAACCAAGCCATGGTCCACTGGTCTGGCCACAACAGCAGCGTGAGTATAATGGGACTGAGGGCAAAGGGGTGGAAGATGGAAAGGGTTAAAGTCGGCCGTGTGATCTGATTGAGAATTTGGGGAAATGGGGTTTCTGGACTTGAAACATTGTGCAAACTAAAGTCTTCCCTGCCCGCCTCCCCAAGGATTTAATGTCACCAACTAGGAGACCACCCCTTTCCCACCAACACCGGCGTCCTCTCCAAACCTCTAACAAAGCTTCATACAGGGCAGGCAGATCCCTCTTTCCCGTTTCTTTGGTCTCCTTTGTGTAGGATGGAGCCGAAAACCAGGCAAACAGAGCGGGTTAAAGTATTCTGAATGCAGGGGTGAAAGGGTTAAAATTCCAGGCAGGCTGGCGTTCCCTCAAGTGACTTTCCCTTTAACTTGCTAGACTTATGGATGAGAGCACGTAAGATCAAAAAGTCTTTATTTGTAGCCTTTTTATTTTTGTGCGGAGCTCCTAACCCCCTCTTCCCAGCACGGAAGAGAAATTCAGTGGATGGTGAGGAGTCCTTAATGTATTCTGTTTCTGGGGACCAAGTGGATGCAAGTTTCAGGACGGGAACTCTCCAGCATCTTCTAACAGCACCAGCCAGTGTGTTTTGAGAGCTGGGGCTTTCCAGCCTGTGAATGAGTGGTTGTTCTCTGGCTTGATCTGTCCCAGGAAGATCAGATATGTCCCTGTGACAACAACTCCCTGTTCTCCCCCATTGCCTGACCTCCTCTAGTGAAGGGCACAAATAGAGACGTAGCTCTCCCTTTATTGAGGGAGGAGAGGGGTTGCTGGATTTCCAGGAGGCTGACACTGGGGAGCGTGGGTGCAAGTCCATGAGCTGTGTCCAAGATCAGGGAAGGTTTTAGATGTTTGGAAAAGCCTGCATGTCTGGAATTTGAGGGAGCTATTCCAGTTTAAACTGCACCTGGAAACTTCAAGGAGCTGAAATAGTAAAGAAAGAGCTTTGGTGGTGATAACTGCTGGTGATTTAAAAGTATGGAAGCTTCACTAGGCTGCATTTAAGCAGACAAGAAAATAAAAACCAAGGATGGGTAAACTGAAAAAAAAAATCAAAGTTTCAGCTTCTGTCAGATTACTGAGATTGTAGTATTTGTACTATGCCCAGTCTGTGCATCCTGGTACATTTCAAAATGTTTTCAGTTGTGATGTTATTGCCAGAAACCTTCCCAGGGAAGTGCCACTTTAGTGAATTGTGCTCACTGTCAGCTTTTTTAATGAAAGTTGTGAACATTTTAAAATAAGAGCCTGTCATTATGGATTCCTTGGGTACATAGATATAAATTGTATTAAGGCAAATCGTGATAAATAGTATTTTGTATCGTGTCTCTGTCCTGAGAGTCTCAGCACGGTTTTCCCTACAATTCAGCCTTCATGACCAAGGCTATGGTTTTACATGGTTCTCAGGACTGGTTTAATCAAATAATTGAAGCTGAAATTCTTTTCATTCGAGTTCCGGAGACCCTTGCCCTCATTCCTTACCTTAACTGTCCTATCTTTCATATCATAACCACTAAAATTAATCCCCTAATTTGAACTTGAATCTTCTTAAACTGATTAAATAACTTTCGCACTGCTTTAAGTGATTAACTCAAAGCTTCTAGCTTTAAGGGGAAATTTTAAACACATCAAACATATTAAATCTTATATCAAGAAGTAAAGGACTTGGGACTCAAAATATTTCTGGCTTTTAATATAATTCAAGCCGTAAAATATCACTCACCCATTAGACCTCTACTTTAGTTCACCTATTGAAAGATCTTGGAAAGAGCAAGAAAAAGAGAGTACCTCTTTGGCAAGTTTTAAACTCCATTTAGGAAATGGTGCCAAGCACTGCCAGCCTTTTTCTTTTTTTTTAATGGTGCTTATAAACCCAGTCAGGCTTCTTAGGGTCAGGGCTTGAAGGGGTGACATGTAAGGAAGTCTGAGATAATGTAGGAAATAATCAAGGTGTTAAAAGTTGGAGCACTCAAATCATGTAACGAATGAGATTTCTATCCTATTAAGTCTCTCATTCTATAAGGACATACATTCCATCCCTGCCCCCTTACATACAGATTGTTGTTGTTTTTCTTCAGTGTGTATGTATACCCAGTAGAGGAAGAGAAATAGTCTTGTTTCAGTATCCTCCACAAAGTAGTCCCAGATTCATAGGAGAGATAAAGTTTAAAATATATTTTGAAGGTAAGGGAGGCAGAAAGAAACTTTTCTAGGAAACTTTGTGATGTGAAAAGCAGAGTGGAGACCTGAGTTCTGGTTCTGCCTATTTGGGGTTTGATCTTGGCAAGCTGATGGCCTGAGTGTGAATTTCCTCGTCTCTAAAACAGGAGGGGAGGATGCCTGTCAGATTCATTACTGAGAATTACAGGCCAGGGTATAGTTAAGAGAGTGGTGTGACTGTAAAGTACTGTATACCTCTTTGTAACTCTCATCTCATGGCACTTCACATTCCCCCCAGAGCAAGAAATCCACTAACCTAACACTGAGGACAGCAGTGGGTGGGACCTCTCATTTTCTTCTCTTTTAGCTGCTGTCCCCCATAAATCCACCCCCAGCCCATTCAGGGCCACTGGCAGTACACACCCTCTGGACCTATCTCACCTTTAGCTAAAAGCCTTTGCTAAGTAGGGCTTCTGATGACAATAACACCTGCATTAAAGGTGTAAATGTATGGTAATTATAGGCTGCCTATCAAACTTGTGAAGAACTCTGGATCCTTCTCTCACCTCCTTCCCTTCTCCTTCCTGCCCCCTCCGCTGTTGGACTTGTGCAGTTGTGTAAGGATGTGACTGTTTTGCCTTGTCCGTGGGTGTAATGTGATTCCTCTGTACTGCAGTCTAGCTTGATGGAAAGTGTTGATGGAGTTGGTGGAACACCTGGGGGGATCTTTTGGCATGAAAAGTGCTGGGTATGAATCATTTGTCATGAGCTTGGTATCGTAAGCAAGAACATATTGTTCCTACCCTACTCATCCAAGGCATGCTGTGTCCTGATCTAAATTTATAGAGTAATTCTTAGTTTGTTAAAATATACATTTGTCTATACCTATGTATGATGGGGATGCATTTATTCCTTATTTCCAAGGAATTTCAAAGTGCTACACTCATTAATCCTTACAATATCCCTGTTAGGTAATAGACAGGTGTCAAGTGTTAATATCTCTTTTTCATATTTTTATGATGGAGTCAATTTGAATATTTCAGTTCACTGTCTTGTCCCTTTCTCACTAGAAATAGTGTTACAAATTGTTAACAGAGGCTTTTACTTGACATATTTTGCTGTTATGATATCTTTAATACTGCATTTATTGTAGTGAATAATGATCTGGTTGGTTTTCATGTAATTCTTTGCCTTTTGTTATTCTGGGACTTGACATTTACCATCCACCCTTAGTGAGTAAACTGAGTCCCAGTGAGTCAGGTTTTTGAGTAGATGTCTTACATTCATCGTTTCACTTAATTTTCACAAAAATGTTATGGGTAGATATTATTATCCCCATTACATTAATGAGGAAACTGAGGCTCCAGAAGGCTAAATGACTTGCCAAGAAGATATAACAGTTCAGTGGCAAAGCAGAGACTGGCACCCAGGGTGATCTGACTTCAAAACCACACAGAATGGCTTGTCTTAGAGACTTTAAGGTAGGACAGAAAAACTCAGACCTTTGGGGATCTGCATTTTAAATAATCCTGTTTTGGGTGGATTTCAGATGTTGGTGGAGGAGGACATAGTCTTAGCTGGAAGCTCTATCTCTGTAGAAAAGCAAGGACTATATAACATGTGCCTGTCACATTGCACCCTTTACCTTAAAGTAGTGATTTGGCTGTTCTCTTATCCACCCACATCTTCATCTTTACTGAGACATGGAATCTGTACCTGATGATTCATTGAGCACGAGGTAATGTGCCATCATTCAGCTTTCAGCTCTGGTGTTCTTCAGGAATAGATTCCTCTTCTAAGTTAATTACAAATAGGATTTTATAAAGAGTTGCCTATGAACACTTGATTTGGCTATACATTTTGACATAAGTTTTTTTACCTTTTTTTCCAAAGTAAACTGATGAAGGATTTTAGATTTCTCTAGCAAGCCACATAATACCTTCTCTGATCTGTGTTTTATGCTATTAATGGGTGTTAATATGGTATGACATGGAAGGCAGTGGGTTTGGAAGCAGATCTGAGTTTGAATGTTAGCTCTCCTGCTTCCCAGCACTTTGCTTTGAGCAAGACACTTAAATTCTTTGAGTTTCTGTTCTCTCAACTAAAATATGAGGAGGGCACGTCTTTTTCTGTTTTGTTTTGTTTTTTTTTCCCAGAAGACTTGACATCACATATACAAACTGGCTGGTACATAGTAAGTGCTCACTAAATGCTACCTCTTATTTTTGTAGGAGAAATACTTCTCTACTGGTAATTAAGACTCCTGGGTTACAGTCCTGGCTGTACAGAAAAATTAGATATGTAGTGACAGCCTGTAAAAATGTTGTGGCCTCAATTTTATCCTCTGTAAAATGACACAAATAGGCCAGAGCATCACTGAAATCCCTTACTGGTTGAAATTCATTAAAATTTTTTGTCAACCTGTAGGTATTGTGCACCTACTACATCTAAATAAAGTCCACTGGGAGTGTTCAGGATGCAGAAATGACACAATGACCTATACCCTTGACCTGTAAGTGAGCAAGCCTTTCATTTCACAAGTTTCTTCCTCTTTCCATGGTTTATATGCACATCTATTAATAGGAGATTAAGGCATTTGAGACCCAAGCAGACATTCATTTCAATGTAGATTTGCAGCAAAATATAGTTTATTAGGTTTATTGTATCATATCTTCAGGTTAAGGCACTTGGTATCTTTGAACAAAAAAATTGCTTAATGTGAAATTGGAAAGTAAAGATCTCTTAAGATATTTTAATGGGATTTTCTAGACTCATCAGTGTTGACTCTGGGAACTACATCCACATCCTTTTAAAGAAGGACCCCAGAAACTCATAAACTAGGGTAGAGAAGCTGGTGCAATTGTCTAATTTATTTAAGAGAATAATAATTGCTCACATTTAAGGTGAGATTGTCATATGGCGACATTATGCTAAGAAGCTTACACAAATGATCATATTTACTTTTAATTCTATGAATGGGTATTGAGTCCTAATATTTGTCAGGCATTGATAGTAGGGACATACGTGGAGTGATGCCCAAAGATGAAAAGAAATGATACCTGCCCTCAGAGAGCTTTCAGTTTGCCACCCAAACAATGCTCTGAAGAGGTAGCAGAAAGTACGTGTCCTCGGAGGGTGTCACATGCTATAGGAGTTCAGAGGAGGGATGGGCAGGCATCTTCTGGCTGAGGTGGTCTCCAAACTTCATTGCAAAGCAGGTGTTTCAACTGAACCTTGAAATGTAGAGAAATTTTTAATTAAAAGATGGAGATTATTACAAGGATATTTTGAGCTGAGTGGATGGTGTGAGTAAAGGTCGAGCGTAGAGATGTAAAGATTCCTATCTATATCAAGGAAATTAACCTACATTAAATGTAAACTATGTTTAACTAAGGTCTTAACCTTAGAAATCGTTTTAAAAATATGATTTAAGCAAAAACATATACACACCCATCTCCTAGTGAGTTTGGCTGTATTCCAAGCCCCAAAAGAAAATAAAAACCTCTATGGTCACTTGAAGGCATAACTGCCCTTATTTGCACATTAAATTTCAGCTGGAGTCATCATTGTTTCATTTTTACCTTGACGTATTTCACACGCAGTTTTCACAAACGGACTTTCTTTTGTTTAAGTTCTTGATTAGAAATGTCAGTGGCTGGGGTGCCCGGAGGGTAGATTAATTTGGCTCCCTGACAACTTCTGTTAACTAAACGTATGTAATATGTTTGTCCTGTCTTCACGTATGTCTCAATTACTGTCCTTTACCTCTGGCTGGAAAGGGTGGAGAGTACATCTGTGTGTCCTAGAGGGGAAACTAGCCAAACAGTGTCCCTGCGGTGGCCAACAGGCTGGCAGAGAAGAGGCGTGGTCAGTGTGATGTGGAACCAGGCCCCGTGAAAGGGCAGTGGCCACTCCTGAGGGGTGCCCCTCCTGCTCCCTTGGGGTGGATGGAACAATCAAACGGTTGGCAAGAAACCAAGCTGGAGTCTTACTGTGCACAGTTTATACGGATAAAGAGAGCCTATTCTAAAATGTAGGTAGGGGAAGAAAAAGGACGTGAGTGCTCTGCAGGAAATCCTACATGAAATCTTACACGTGTATAAAAGATATTGTGTCTATTTCTATAGCACACCTGAATGTTGTTATACCACTTTAGATCGGTTATAGCCCTTTTCTTTTGCAAAATGCTTCAGTTTTCAAAGATGGGAACACTACTTCCATGACTTCAGTTTTATTTTCACCACAGTCCTAGGAGATAGGAAAGACAGCTATCATCTGCGTTTCTCAAAGAGGGAAAGCAGGGCGTTGGTATTAAGCAGGTCAGTTAGTGGAAGGAGAGGGTCAAACACGTTTTGTCACAGTGTACGACTGATTCTCGGTTTGGAACACCGCTGGCTTTCCACAGCCAGGAGATGGGACGCAGCTGCATCCTAGCCTCACAGTTTGCCTCAAGCCTATGCACCTGTGTGTCCCTAATGGTTGCCATTGAGGGATGAAGTATGGAGATTGGCCATGGAGCTCCTGAGTTCCAGGCTCAGCTGTTCAAGTTATTTATCCTGGGCTTCAGTGCAAGGACAAAAGTCATGTACTTGGCATTGTTGAAATCTTTAAAAAGGGACCCTAAAGAGAGGAGATGGGACTTTTTACAAGTGAGGTCTCCGGCAGTAAATAACCTATCTAACATGTATGTTCCACTGCTAATGGTCTTCGGAGATGAGATTGCTTATCACTGGGCTTATTGCAGCAGGGGGTTGGGGAGAAGAGGGGGAGAGTCACCTCCTCCCCTCTTTAATTGTCTTATGCCTATGAAATCTAGTTGAAAATAATATTAAGTACGGTCTTGGTCAAGAGAAACTAGAGCTTCAACTTCGGGGAGCAGCAGTAGTCAAACTGAAGGAGCGCCTTGTTGACGCTAATGGATTTTATTTGCTCAAGGATTATAGTAGCGTTACCAGCTGGTGCCTTTTCTACTTCCTCTAACTTTGGGGCGTGGGGTGGGGTAGGTGGGGGAAGGGAGCAAAGGAGAGTTTGCTGCACACTACGGATAGCTCTCTGCAGCCAGATAAGCTACATTGATTTTGACAGAAATCGCTCTTAATGATAATAATATAAATAGCCATCAATTTAGTGACCACATTCCCTGGAAGTACATTCTAGGGCATCACCACGTTATTCACTTCATCCTCACACCACCCTTACAAACTAGATGTCATTATCCTAATCCTAAAGCCGAGGAAGTCGAGGCTTAAAGATCTTGCCTGAGGTCACCGAGCTCGAAGGTGGCGGCAGAGATAGAATATGATTTTTGCCCTTTCTGGCTCCAGAGCTTTTTCTGTTTGATCATGCTGTCCCTTCGTCGGGGTTTATCTCTGAATTTCTTTAGAGAGAACTTGACAAGTCAGTGCAGAGGGGTGGCGGGAGAACTCTTGGCAAGAGCACCCCATCTCGGGGCGCTCCCTTTCACAACACCCCCATCTCAGGTCCCTGGCCTGACACACTTTACGAGGTAATAAGCTGCTCTGTGATGGAGCTTGATCAAAGCCCTCACCTCCCCCATCCTCTCCCCAGGAGTGGATCATCTGGGGTTATTAGCGTGTGTCATCTTGTTATCCTGGGAGGATGTGTAGGATGTGTATGATGTGCCGATTGGTTTTTCCCTGCTGGCTAATGACCCTAGAATGACAGTGTGGACAACTTGTACACTCTTTAAAGGAGGTGCTAATAAGAATCATGTTATCAGGCAACCAACTAATCATGTTGTGCCCTGAAGCCAAAGGATTGATGCCTCTAGTGGTCTTCCCATAATCAGAGTTGCAGGGGCTATTGAGACACAGAACTGTGG
Source organism: Balaenoptera borealis (assembly GCF_965194805.1). Classification (NCBI taxonomy): domain Eukaryota; kingdom Metazoa; phylum Chordata; class Mammalia; order Artiodactyla; family Balaenopteridae; genus Balaenoptera; species Balaenoptera borealis. The sequence goes on along the minus strand of NC_138874.1, from coordinate 96,704,815 downwards.
GCCGTGGATCCAGGGCCTATGGAGGGAGGTTAAAAGTAAAAGGTCTTTCCCTATCTCAACAGTTCCCAAAATGCACTCTTGATTAGAATCATTAAAGGGGAGAAAAAGCTATTTTAGGCATGGTTGTGACTCTGCTTAGAAACCTATCTGCAGCACTGTTTACCCTGCCTTGCATTTTGCTGAGTTGGTGGAGGAATTCTTAACTGAGCAGGCGTGGGCTCTCTCCTTGGGCACCTAGGGCAGCGTTTCTCAGAGTTTGTCATCATGGAACCTGCTTTTGAATCTGTTGATGGGGAGTGGGAATCTGTAATTTTTTCAAACTCCCTTAGGAACACTAAAGGTTGAAAATAATTTTCCTAAAATTTAGGTGTGAGTTTTGGGGTCCCTGAACCCCTTCCATTGTCTGCACAATCTTATGTCAATATGCTTTACTTTTCCCCAAGGAGAGCTGAAGCCCAAAGCTTTTATCAGCTTCTCAATGAAAATTATGACCCCAATGGTGAGGACCCGGTAGAAGGTTCTCTAGGAGAAGGAGAGTTGATTACATGGCACAGCACTGGTGCCCCAGGCAGAGGAAGGTGGTACCTTTCTGCCAGATGGCCTACACTGAATATATTCTATGCAGTTAACTTTCCTGGATGTCCATATGACCATGGGCAAAACAAGTGGCTAAAAGAGTACATTATTTTAAATATAACATAATGTTTAGTGATTGGTTTGAATTCCCACTCCTAGATATGCTAACTTGGACAATAAGCTTTGTAATTCTGTACCTTAGTTTCCTCATCTGTTTAATGGAAATAATAGTGGTGTACTTTCTATATGGTTTCTTGATGGTTGAAAGAGACAATAGATATAAAAATGCTGAAAGTGGCATCTGCCATAGAGTAAGCAATCAATAAACGTTAGCTATTATTATTATTGTTATCATCATTACTGTGTTAGTACTAGTACTAATAATGCTCGAGTATGATGTACTAAAAGATGTTTGTAATATGTTGCTCATTGCTTCTGTTTCTGTATTTATGTTTTTTCATTCCAGTTCCATTTTCTTATAAGGAGGCCAGGACTCTCTTCTACTCTTTTTTTTGGCATGCCTTTCAGCATCTCTAGCTATTTGCACATGATGGCTGTAATAGGGTTCTGGACCCAATTTCCAATGTGTGGGTTGGGGGTCGGTAGGTTCCACACCGACAATCAATTCTCTGACACCAGCTGGGTGTCCAACAATTTAACTCAATTCTGACACTGTCTACACAGAGGTCACATCAGATTTCACAGGTTAAGGACTCAGTCCCACAAGACTGTCCCCCACCACCTCCCACTTCCAAGGCCAGCCCCAAGTCCAGGTTATCACCTGTGCTTCTGAGCGACAGGCTATAGATTGGAAGTTTCAACGACTCTCTTCTAGGGTTTGATTAATTTGCTAGAGTGGCTCACGGAACTCAGAGAAACGTTTCACCTACTAGATTACCAGTTTATTATTAAGGATGTAACTCAGGGACAGCAGATGGACGAGATGCCTAGGGCAAGGTATGGAGAAAGAGCGTGGAGCCTCCCTTTGCTCTCTGAGTGCACCATTCTTCCTGAATCTCCACCTGTTCACCAACCTGGAAGCTCTCAGAACCCTGTCTTTTTGGGTTTTTATGGCGGTTTCATTACATCAGCACAGTTGATTAAATCATTGGCCATTGGCCATTGATTCAAACTCAGCCCCTCTCCCCTCCCCAGAGGTCAAGGGGGCTGGACTGAAAGTTTCAACCCTCTGATCACATGGTTGGTTTTTTGGCAACTGGCCCACATCCTTAACTGTGGTCCAAAGTCACCTCATTAACCTCTCATCACAGGAAAATCCAGGGGTTTTAGGGGTTCTGTGACAGAAATGGGCACTAAGACAAAATGTATATTTCTTATTATAAATCGCAGTATCACAACTAGCTTACTAAATATTTTGCTGTTTTATTTGCTATATCCTTGGGGAAAACTGGCTTTCATATAAAATAAATGACCCATGACCTTCCATATGAGTGTTGTAGAATATTCAGCCATTAAGGGATTTCTTATGTGTTTATATATATATATATATATTATATTTATATTTATAAATTATTTACATTTATAAGTATAAATAAATACATATATTTATTTATTGTGGGAAAGCTTCCACAAAATACCAGAAAGAGGAAATAAAATAATACATAAATAATAAAATAAAAAATAGTACAGATGTAAGCCCCACAAAGTAAGGGTTTCTTTTTTTTTTTAACTGTGTTGTTCCCTTGTATATCCCAAGTCCCTAGACTTAGAAGTGGCTCAATATATTTTTTGTGTGTGTGGAATTTTTGAATTTTATGTAATTTATTTTTTTATACAGCAGGTTCTTATTAGTTATCCATTTTATACATATTAGTGTATACATGTCAATCTCAATCCCCCAGTTCATCCCCCCCGCCCGCCGCCCCCCCAACTTTCCCCCCTTGCTGTCCATACATTTGGTCTCTACATCTGTGTCTCAATTTCTTCCCTGCAAACTGGTTCATCTGTACCATTCTTCTAGGTCCCACATATGCGTTAATATACTATATTTGTTTTTCTCTTTCTGACTTACTTCACTCTGTATGACAGTGTCTAGATCCACCTGCGTCTATACAAGTGACCCAATTTCGTTCCTTTTTATGGCTGAGTAATATTCCATTGTATATATATGTACCACATCTTCTTTATCCATTCGTCTGTAGATGGGCATTTAGGTTGCTTCCATGACCTGGCTATTGTAAATAGTGCTGCAATGAACATTGGGGTGCATGTGTCTTTTTGAATTATGGTTTTCTCTGGGTATATGCCCAGTAGTGGGATTTCTGGGTCATATGGTAATTCTACTTTTAGTTTTTTAAGGAACCTCCATAGTGTTCTCCATAGTGGCTGTATCAATTTACATTCCCACCAACAGTGCAAGAGGTTTCCCTTTCTTCCACACCCTCTCTAGCATTTGTTGTTTGTAGATTTTCTGATGATGCCCATTCTAACTGGTGTGAGGTGATACCTCATTGTAGTTTTGATTTGCATTTCTCTAATGATTAGTGATGTTGAGCAGCTTTTCATGTGCTTCTTGGCCATCTGTATGTCTTCTTTGGAGAAATGTCTATTTAGGTCTTCTGCCCATTTTTGGATTGGGTTGTTTGCTTTTTTAATATTGAGCTGCATGAGCCATTTATATATTTTGGAGATTAATCCTTTGCCTGTTGATTCATTTGCAAATATTTTCTCCCATTCTGAGGGTTGTCTTTTCATCTTGTTTGTAGTTTCCTTTGCTTTGCAAAAGCTTTTAAGTTTCGTTAGGTCCCATTTGTTTATTTTTGTTTTTATTTCCATTACTCTAGCAGTCCCTCAAGACTGCTTGGGCTATTTGGGGTCTTTTGTGTCTCCATACAAATTGTAAGATTTTTTGTTCTAGTTCTGTAAAAAATGCCACTGGTAATTTGATAGGGATTGCATTGAATCTGTAGATTGCTTTGGGTAGTATAGTCGTTTGCACAATATTGATTCTTCCAATCCAAGAACACAGTATACCTCTCCATCTGTTTGTGTCATCTTTAATTTCTTTCATCAGTGTCTTATAGTTTTCTGAGTACAGGTCTTTTACCTCCTTAGGTAGGTTTATTCCCGGTATTTTATTCTTTTTCTTGCAATGGTGAATGGGATTGTTTCCTTAATTTCTCTTTCTGATCTTTCATTGTTAGTGTATAGGAAAGCAAGAGATTTCTGTGCATTAATTTTGTATCCTACAACTTTACCAAATTCATTGATTAGCTCTGGTAGTTTTCTGGTAGCATCTTTAGGATTCTCTATGTATAGTATCATGTCATCTGCAAACAGTGACAGTTTTACTTCTTCTTTTCCGATTTGGATCCCTTTTATTTCTTTTTCTTCTTTGATTACCCTGGCTAGGACTTCCAAAATTCTGTGGAATAATAGTGTTGAGAGTGGACATCCTTGTCTTATTCCTGATCTTAGAGGAAATGCTTTCAGTTTTTCACATTGAGAATGATGTTTGCTGTGGGTTTGTCGTATATGGACTTTACTATGTTGAGGTAGGTTCCCTCTATGTCCACTTTCTGGAGAGTTTTTATGATAAATGGGTGTTGAATTTTGTTGAAAGCTTTTTCTGCATCTATTGAGATGATCATATAGATTTTATTCTTCAATTTGTTAATATGGTGTATCACATTGATTGATTTGCATATATTGAATAATCCTTGCATCCCTGAGATAAATCCCACTTGATCATGGTGTATGATCCTTTTACTGTGTTGTTGGATTCTGTTTGCTAGTATATTGTTGAGAATTTTCACATCCATATTCATCAGTGTTATTGGTCTGTAATTTTCTTTTTTTTGTAGTATCTTTGTCTGGTTTTGGTATCAGGGTGATGGTGGCCTCATAGAATGAGTTTCGTAGTGTTCCTTCCTCTGCAATTTTTTGGAAGAGTTTGAGGAGGATGGGTGTTAGCTCTTCTCTAAATGTTTGATAGAATTCACCTGTGAAGCCTGTGGTCCTGGACTTTTGTTTGTAGGAAAATTTTTAATCACAGTTTCAATCTCATTACTTGTGATTGGCATGTTCATATTTTCTGTTTCTTCCTGGTTCAGTCTTGGAAGGTTATACCTTTCTAAGAATTTGTCCATTTCTTCCAGGTTGTCCATTTTATTGGCATAAAGTTGCTTGTAGTAGTCTCTTAGGATGCATTGTATTTCTGTTGTGTCCGTTGTAACTTCCCCTGTTTCATTTGTAATTTTATTGATTTGACTCCTCTCCCTCTTTTTCTTGATGCGTCTGGCTAAAGGTTTATCAATTTTGTTTATCTTCTCAAAGAACCAGCTTTTAGTTTTACAGACCTTTACTATTGTTTTCTTTGTTTCTATTTCATTTATTTCTGCTCTGATCTTTATGATTTCTTTCCTTCTACTAACTTTGGGTTTTGTTTGTTCTTCTTTTTCTAGTTTCTTTAGGTGTACGGTTAGATTGTTTATTTGAGATTTTTCTTGTTTCTTGATGTAGGATTGTATTGCTATAAACTTCCTTCTTAGAACTGCTTTTGCTGCATCCCATAGGTTTTGGATCGTCATGTTTTCATTGTCATTTGTCTCTAGGTATTTTTTGATTTCCCCTTTGATTTCTTCAGTGATCTCTTGGTTATTTAGTAGCATATTGTTTAGCCTCCATGTGTTTGTGTTTTTGCTTTTTTTTCCCTGTAATTGATTTCTAATTTCATAGAGTCGTGGTTGGAAAAGATGCTTGATATGATTTCAGTTTTCTTAAATTTATTGAGGCTTGATTTGTGACCCAAGATGTGATCTATCCTGGAGAATGTTCCGTGCTCACTTGAGAAGAAAGTGTAATCTGCTGTTTTTGGATGGAATGTCCTATAAATATCAATTAAATCTATCTGGTCTATGGTGTCATTTAAAGCTTGTGTTTCCTTATTAATTTTCTGTCTGGATGATCTGTCCATTGGTGTAAGTGAGGTGTTAAAGTCCCCCACTATTATTGTTTTTCTGTCGATTTCCTCTCTTATAGCTGTTAGCAGTTGCCTTATGTATTGAGGTGCTCCTATGTTGGATGCATATCTATTTATAATTGTTATATCTTCTTTTTGGATTGATCCCTTGATCATTATGTAGTGTCCTTCCTTGTCTCTTGTAACATTCTTTATCTTAAAGTCTATTTGATATGAGTATTGCTACTCCAGCTTTCTTTTGATTTCCATTTGCATGGAATATCTTTTTCCATCCCCTCACTTTCAGTCTGTATGTGTCCCTAGGTCTGAAGTGGGTCTCTTGTAGACAGCATATATATGGGTCTTGTTTTCATATCCATTCAGCGAACTTGTGTCTTTTGGTTGGAGCATTTAATCCATTCACACTTAAGGTAATTATTGCTATGTATGTTCCTATGACCACTTTCTTAATTGTTATGGGTTTGTTTTTGTAGGTCCTTTTCTTCTCTTGTGTTTCCCACTTAGAGAAGTTCCTTTAGCATTTGTGGTAGAGCTGGTTTGGTGGTGCTGAATTCTCTTAGCTTTTGCTTGTCTGTAAAGCTTTTGATTTCTCTGTCAAAGTTGAATGAGATCCTTGCCGGATAGAGTAACCTTGGTTGTAGGTTCTTTCCTTTCATCACTTTAAATATATCATGCCACTCCCTCTGGCTTGTAGAGTTTCTGCTGAGAAATCAGCTGTTAACCTTATGGGAGTTCCCTTGTTTTTTATTTGTCATTTTTCCCTTGTTGCTTTTAATAATTTTTCTTTGTCTTTAATTTTCGGCAGTTTGATTACTATGTGTCTCGGCGTGTTTCTCCTTGGGTTTATCCTGCCTGGGACTCTCTGTGCTTCCTGGACTTGGGTGGCTATTTCCTTTCCCATGTTAGGGAAGTTTTTGACTATAATCTCTTCAAATATTTTCTCGGGTCCTTTCTCTCTTTCTTCTCCTTCTGGGACCCCTAGAATGTGAATGTTGTTGAGTTTAATGTTGTCCCAGAAGTCTCTTAGGCTGTCTTCATTTCTTGTCATTCTTTTTCCTTTTTTCTGTTCTGTGGCAGTTATTTCCACCATTCTGTCTTCCAGGTCACTTATCTGTTCTTCTGCCTCAGTAATTTTGCTATTGATTCCTTCTAGTGTATTTTTCATTTCAGTTATTGTATTGTTCATCTCTGTTTGTTTGTTCTTCTATGTCTTTGTTAAACATTTCTTGCAACACTAGCAGGTAAATCTGGTTCAGTCTCCTATGGGGTCACTGCTCCTTCCCCTGGGTCCAGATGCACACACTACTTTGTGTGTGCCCTCCAAGAGTAGAGTCTCTGTTTCCCCCAGTCCTGTCAAAGTCTTGCAATCAAATCCCTCTAACCTTCAAAGTCTGATTCTCTAGGAATTCCTCCTCCCATTGCCAGACCCCCAGGTTGGAAAGCTCGATGTGGGGCTCAGAACCTTCACTCCAGTGGGTGGACTTCTGTGATATAAGTGTTCTCCAGTTTGTGAGTCACCCACCCAGCAGTTATGGGATTTGATTTTACTGTGATTGCACCCCTCGACCATCTCATTGTGGCTTCTCCTTTGTCTTTGGATGTGGGTATCATTTTTGGTGAGTTCCAGTGTCTTCCTATTGACGATTGTTCAGCAGTTAGTTGTGATTCCAGTGCTCTTGCAAGAGGGAGTCTAAATGGCTTTTTAAGTTTACTTCTACCTTTGAAATTCTCTCAGTTTGTCCATAGTTTTGGTGTTGTTGTTCTTCCATAAATGTGCATTGCTTGATTTATTTTTAATAGTTATTTGAGAAATGGGGGGGGGGGGGAAGAAACAAACAAAACAGGAGAGAGTAAACAAGTTTGTGAACTTGGCCACATTAGAATTGCATTCCAGACAACTGAACTGGACAAAGAGCCCAAGTTCAAGTTTCCTGACTTACTTTCAGTCCCTATTATTGGGAAGGAGCTGGTGCCCAGGGTTTTTGTGAAGCGGCAAGATCACTCTGCATCTCTCTTCCTTCTCTTTTTGTGGTGTGCAGCAGGAGGGGCTTCCAGGCCTTTTGTTTATTGTCCTCTTTGTTGATTCCAGAGAGAGAGATCTGGAGGTAATTTCACCCACCTGACTACACCTCCTGAAAACTCTAGTAGCTTCCAGTCCCCAATAAAGAAGCATGCATTTTAATTTAAATCTCAGTCTCTTTCTTGATCTTGGACTCCATCTCTCCATCATATATGTGTATTTAAGTGCATACATCATAGATGTGGGCATCCCAGGCATCTCTGTACATTCAGAGCAATTTACGCACTGATGTCTTTAAGTATCTGCTCTTAAAAGTGAAATACTAGATTTTGTTGTATGGCCACGGTGAGGATGTTTACTGACGGTGAGAGGTGAATGGAAGGTGATCTCCAGAATGAGGCGAGAGATAAAGAAACCAAGAGGAAGAGACTGAGAGACAATGGAAGCCAAGAGATGGAAAAAGAGAAGGAATAAGGGGAGAGGAAGAGAGAGAGTATAGGATCATGACAGAGGCAGAGAGAGACAGAGAGCAATTCAGAGACAGGAGAAGTGGACTAAGAAAGAGGAGAATAAAGAGAAGACGAGGGGCAATGAGCCAGTGATACTGTGGACTGGGAAGGGCAGATAGAGAGAAAAAGACAGCCTTGTAACAAACACGTGGAGACAGAGTAAGTCACAGAAAGAGAGTTAGAGATGAAAACAAGAAAGGAAAAGTGTCAGTGAGTAGAGAGAACTTGTTATCAATTCATAAAATGTGCAGAGTAGAACAAATTTCTACCTAGTCTGACCGTATTCTTTCTACTGTAGCGACAGCACATCTCTGGCCTTTGGCTCTGGGGGGTTTCACACCCATCCAGTCTTGTTGCTAGCATCAGCCAGTCTTGCATGTGGGACAGCTCTGAGAGCCATATATGTTGGTGAACTGGGTGTAGGGTGGAAGGGGTGCATGCAGTATTTATGCATTTTAAAGAATCCCTTAAATCCCTTTGGGAAATAGGATTGATGGTCTGGAAGGTGGAAAGGCAACTTTTAACATTTCCTTTTGTACTAGTCCATGCTATTTTGAATTTTTAATGGGAACGCATTTCTTTAATAATAAAAATCCTAAAACATGTTTTAAGTGGCTGTTGTGTCAGCACAGTGCTGAGTGCTGGGAATACAAAGATAAATAAGACCTGATCTTTACCCTTGACGGTGCATATTCTGGTGGAAATAGACAGACACATAAACAGATAAATAGCAATTTAGTGTGATAAACACATAATAGCTGTAATAGAGTTTTGTGCAAAGTGCTATGGGAGCAAAGATGAGTGGGGGACAACTAATTTTTTTTTTTTTTCTGAGAGTGGGAGGCAAGGCTTTAAAAGGAAGTGACAATTAAGACAGGTCTTTATACAAGGTTAGGAGTTTTGCAGACAGGATAGGGTTGGGCAGGAGGAAAGGCCACTCCTGCCCATTTTAAACTCCCCAGATCTTGGGTCAACAAGCTGTGACTGAAATGGTACTTTCTTTCTTCATCATCTCGGTGTCCAAGATATTTGGAATCAAGGCTCATAGTGTGTTTAAATATCAGATTAGACTCCCCAGTTTAAAATGTCCTGTTAAGTACTTGGCCTCAAACTGGCCAAAAAATCTGATTTTTCCAAAGGGAAAAGTTGTTCCCTTGAGTCTTTACACACTCGTGTGTGCTTGCACATGCATGCACCCAGATGCACAAACAATTTTAAAATATTTCTATCTTCTCTATTCACAGTAGAATTTGATTAACTAAGCGATCATGGGATTTTTTTTGGCCATTCTATATGTTTTAAAGAGTTAAAAGTGGGTGTTTATATCATTTTCTTGATCATGTTTCCCTAGTCAATATGGGAAACTGGGTGCATTAGGATGAGTTGGATTGTCATCACTTAGGATTGGAGTATGATTATTCAAGGCAGTAAGAGAATGCACTAGAGTATTCCACATCAGTGTTACCCAGACTTAAGTGGTTATGCCTTGCAAATAGAAGACAAAGCATACATAAAGTAAATACATAGAAAATTACCAAAGAATAAATTTGGCTTTTAACTGGTTGTCCCCTTTACCTCTTTCTTGTCTACAAAGAAGAAAAAAGATAAAGAAAAAAGAACAGAAGGGGGTAGCCGGTGAGGAAAGGCATGGCCACAGTTAGGGGGAGCATGTGCTCTTAGAACCCACTCACCAGCTCATGAGTGGGTGAAAAGACACTTCCCTGGCCTTTGAGTTCTGCCCTTTCCATCCTCATAACTTTCAAACAGACTGTGGCTTGAGATGATGTTACAATGTCCAGATATGCCTTTGAGGTATCCTGATTTAGGAATTTTTGCCTAGCATTTTGTGCTACTGTAGTAGATTAAATGACTCAGGAATTTTATCATTTTGAGACAGAAGTGACTTGGGAATGACTTTTTCAGCTGATAACAAATATGTCCTTAGATATATAAATGACTATCCCCAAAGAGTAGGATGAGGTCTACTATGATCTGAATGTTTATGTCCTTCCCACAAGCCATATGTTGAAATCTCACCCCCAACCTGATGGTATTAGGAGGTAAGGCTTTCAGGAGGTAATTAGGTCATGAGGATGGAGCCCTTATGAATGAGATTAGTGCCCTTGTAAAAGTGACCTATGGAACTCCCTTGTCCTTTTTACCATGTAAGAACACAGCAAGAAGACACCATCTGTGAACCAGGAAGTGGGCCCTCACCAGATACTGGATCTTATGACATTTTGATCTTAGGCTTCCTAGGCTACAGAACTGTGAGAAATAAATGTCTGTTGTTTATAAACCACCTAGTCTATGGTGTCTTCTTATAGCAGCCCAAATTGACTAAGACAAGCTCTCTTTCAGTCACCTAAGTTGGTTTAGTTTCCTATACAAGACTCTCCTTGATATTCATTTAACTTAAAGTCTTAGAGAAAGGAGAAGGAAAAAATTATATTTGCCTTAAAGCTCACCAACTTTAGAAGTACCTGAGTACCTCATATCAACCTAAATGTAGGTCCTGAAAGTATTTGTGAAGAAATAACAATGACATTTCCCATTAGAGGCATAGAAATTAACTTATCTTTCTTTTTCAGGTGGGATTTGAGGTAGTTTAAGGCAAGGGTTGGCAAACTACAACCCATGGGCCAAATCTGTCCTACCACTGTTTCTGTATGACCCACAAGCTACGAATGTTTTATATATATATATATTTTAACATCTTTATTCGAGTATAATTGTTTTACATTGTTGTGTTAGTTTCTGCTATATAACAAAGTGAATCAGCTATACATATACTTATATCCCCATATCCCCTCCCTCTTGCATCTCTCTCCAGCCCTCTCTATCCCACTCCTCTAGGTGATAACAAAGCACTGAGCTGATCTCCCTGTGCTATGTGGCTGCTTCCCACTAGGTATCTATTTTACATTTGGTAGTGTATATATGTCCATGCCACTCTCTCACTTCGTCCCAGCTTACCCTTCCCCCTCCCCGTGTCGTTAAGTCCATTTTCTATGTCTGCATCTTCATTCCTGTCCTGCCCAATAGGTTCTTGAGAACCACTTTTTTTTTTAGATTCCATATATATGTGTTAGCATACGGAATTTGCTTCTCCGTTTCTGACTTACTTCACTCTGTATGACAGATTCTAGGTCCATCCACCTCACTACAAATAACTCAATTTCATTTCTTTTTATGTCTGAGTAATATTCCATTGTATATATGTGCCACATCTTCTTTATCCATTCATCTGTCGATGGACACTTAGGTTGCTTCCATGTCCTGGCTATTGTAAATAGTGCTGCAATGAACACTGTGGTACATGACTCTTTTTGAATTATGGTTTTCTCAGGGTATATGCCCAGTAGTGGGATTGCTGGGTCATATGGTAGTCCTATTTTTAGTTTTTTAAGGAACCTCCATACTGTTTTCCATAGTGGCTGTATCAATTTACATTCCCACCAACAGTGCAAGAAGTTTCCCTTTTTCTCCACACCCTCTCCAGCATTTACTGTTTATAGATTTTTTGATGATGGCCGTTCTGACTGGTGCGAGGTGATTCCTCATTGTAGTTTTAATTTGCATTTCTCTAATGATTAGTGATGTTGAGCATCTTTTCATGTGTTTGTTGGCCATCTGTGTATCTTCTTTGGAGAAATGTCTATTTAGGTCTTCTGCCCATTTTTGGATTGGGTTGTTTGTTTTTTTGATATTGAGCTGCATGAGCTGCTTGTATATTTTGGAGATTAAGCCTGTGTCAGTTGCTTCATTTGCACATATTTTCTCCCATTCTGTCTTTTCTCTCATTGTTGTCTTTTCATCTTGTTTATGGTTTCCTTTGCTGTGAAAAAGCTTTTAAGTTTCATTAGGTCCCATTTGTTTATTTTCGTTATTTCCATTTCTCTAGGAGGTGGGTCAAAAAGGATCCTCCTGTGATTTATGTCATAGAGTGTTCTGCTTATGTTTTCCCCTACGAGTTTGATAGTGTCTGGCCTTACATTTAGGTCTTTAATCCATTTTGAGTTTATTTTTGTGTGTGGTGTTAGGGAGTGTTCTAATTTCATTCTTTTACATGTAGCTGTCCAGTTTTCCCAGCACCACTTATTGAAGAGGCTGTCTTTTCTCTATTGTATATTCTTGCCTTCTTTATCAAAGATAAGGTGACCATATGTACGTGGGTTTATCTCTGGGCTTTCTATCCTGTTCCATTGATTTGTATTTCTGTTTTTGTGCCACTACCAAACTGTCTTGATTACTGTAGCTTTGTAGTATAGTCTGAAGTCAGGGAGCCTGATTCCTTCAGCTCTGTTTTTCTTTCTCAAGATTGCTTTGGCAATTTGGGGTCTTTTGTGTTTCCATACAAATTGTGAAATTTTTTGTTCTAGTTCTGTGAAAAATGCCATTGGTAGTTTGATAGGGATTTCACAGAATTTGTAGATCGCTTTGGGTAGTATAGTCATTTTCACAATGTTGATTCTTCCAATCCAAGATCATGGTATATCTCTCCATCTGTTTATATCATCTTTAATTTCTTTCATCAATGTCTTATAGTTCTCTGCATACAGGTTTTTAATGACTTAGAAAAATAAAAAGAAGAAAGATATGTTGTGATACCCTCAAATTTTTTGATGTAATTTTTTTTTTGGAACACGGTCATTTATTGTCTATGGCTACTTTTGCTCAAAACTGATAAAGTTGAGTAGTTATGACAGAGACTGTGTAGCTCATAAAATCTCAAATATTTATCCTCTGAGCCTTTAGGGGAAAAGTTTGCGGACTCCTGATTTGGGGGATTGGAGAGAATGCAAGCAGCGAGGCACAATGAAGATACTTCAGTTGTCATCTGCATGCTAACTTGAGGGTAGTCTTTTGACCTTGGTTTTCTTACTTCAAAGGCATACATATTCATATTCATTGCAAATTCCCATTTTGACGTGGACCTTTCATTCTCTCTTCCTGTCCCTTTGCTCATACTACTTCTTGCCCAGTTAAATTCATGTTTTAAGTCCTCGCTTGGATATTACCTCCTTTCTGAGGATTTATCCATTACTTCCAAAAAGAAGAGATACCTGATTCTTATGAACAGAGATCTTATGTGCCAGCTCACTGTCTTTATGCCCTGTTCAAGCAGTAAGCATCATCTGGTTTGTATTCCGATTAATGGTGAGCTCCTTGAGGGCAAGACGCCATTTCATTCATTTTTATATACCAATATTTGGCACATAGGACGTACTTAATAAGAATACTTTAAAAAATCAGAGCACTAAAGCAATTTAGGATTGTTGTATTGGCCTTTTTTTGGTCTGGAAGATAAATGGTCAGCGTATAGACGCCATGATGATCGTCTGCCTGGGTATTTTTCACTGTCCTGATTCATGAAGTGTAAACTATATGGATTACCTCATTCAAATAGTTCTAGTAAAATGACCCCAAAGTAGACAGAGAGAGTGAGATTGAGATAGAGATAGAGAGAGAGAGAGAGACAGAGAGAGAGAGAGAGAGAAAGAGAGAGAGAAGTGTAGTCACAGCTTTCTCATAGCAGGAGGGGTAGGGATACTTCGTAATGAAGTCTGGTGATCCAGCTTCAAAATGAGCTGGTGGCTGGTAGGGGCTTGCGTTGCCTCAGGCCTGAGGGAGGAAACACCTTCATGCTCCTCATTTAAGGAGCTGCATTGAGAACCGGCCCCCACTGTACAAAAGTCTCAGCAGGGCCAGAACATTTAAGAAAAGATGAGGGGCTATTGCACTGTGAGAAATAAAATTGCATTTGTGGTAATGGACTGAACGAGAGCACCGTGACAATGAGAAAATAATTATGGGTTTAATCTGCATGTTCTTTTAGGCACATTTACCTGAAAGGGCAGCTTGAGAGTTGCTGTCTTTTCCAAGTGAGTTTGGACGTAGTAAGATTTCCATTAAAGGTGGGTAAGGACTATTTATCGAGGGCTCAGGCGATATTCAATATGATTATAACCAACACTTAATGGGTGTTTGCAATGTGCCAGGCACTATTCCTGGTAATACATGTATTAGCAATAATAGGAAGTAGGCATTGCCATTATCCCCATTTTAGAAATAAAGGAACTGAAAAATGGGAGGTTAAGTAACTCACCCAACATCACAGGGATAGCAGGATGTAGAACTGGGATTTAAATCCAGACAGTTGTGATCTAAAAAAATCTCAGCTCTTGGACATTATATTCTACTGCATTTAGAACACTATGGCATTTCATCTTCAAGTAGCTTCAAGTTTCTCATGTATACAACCATTAGTTATTGAGTGCCTAATACCTGTCAAGCATGCCAGGCACTGGGAGTTTATTCATGATCAAACCCAGTAATAATCCATGAACTTAGAGCTTGGTGGTCCATCCACTGACTCTCTGTAGGGTTTGAAAGGTTATGATCCAGGAGTCCTTTTGAGAAGTAGACTTTTCAGAACTTCCAAAGCTTACTCATTCCTTAGGGATTAATTGAAAAAATGTGAAGGAAACATTTTTTTAAATAAGATGAACATTGTTAGGCAATGCTGGTTGTCATGGTTAAAATAATGTCATGGTAAAATAATGCAAAAATGTATCCACATAAATCTATATCTAAAGAGATATAAACACTTAGGGTTCTCTTTATCATGGACGTTGACAAATTAGTATTTGTGCGCGCGTGTGTGTGTGTGTGTGTGTGTGTGTGTGTGAAGGATGTTTAAATATGCATACACATCTCTGCTTCTGCCTCTATATCTATATCATCAGGCATATGATACTTATACCTATAGCTGAATAATCTCTTTCAATGCCTCTGCTGCGTTTTCAAATTTTGAGGCAGATTCTATTCAGTAAGTATATAATAAAACTATGGGACTGCTTTTCTATGAAAACCAAAAGTTTACCCTAGTTGTATGATTAAGCAAACATTTTATGGGTAGATTTAAAAAAATGATAGAAGTATTTCAAATCCAGTAGTAGCTATAAGCACTAAATTAAAAATAGAGCTCAAGTGAAGTTATTTAGCAAATAATTTGGGGTCCTTTCTTCTTGCTATAGTTTCTTCTCTCACTTGGAAAATACCCCTTTCTATTTAAGAAGGAGCCCTTGGTTTATTTCTTCAAATCAACAATTGTTTAAGCTAGATTGTGTTGTGTGCAACCTGCTGTTTCAACCTAACAGCTAAGTTGCCTTAATTCAGTCGGAATAAATTTGAATGGTCTGACCTTGATTTATTATTTTATTATTAACTATAGCCAAGTTGTTCATGTTTTTAATGGACTTTCTTAGTTTTAGGTCCGCTTGCATTTTATTTATGCTAAATTGCTTGCAAAAGCATGGGCTTCTAATTAAGACCTATTATCTTTCTTTGTTAAAACATTTGGTGCATACTGGTTAATTTTCCTGCACAGTAATCTAGTGTTGGACAGAGTTTCTTAAAATGCAATATCTGTACTGCAATAGAAACAGAAATCCAGAATAGTAAATGGGTTTCTGCATCCTTTTGACAAGACCATTTCTGCAATCTGGGATGACTGACAAAATGTTTCCTTCCCAGAAGTTCTTGGTCTCTGGCCTTCCTCCAGTCTACTCATTTTCTTCTTTAGGCGATTCAGTTCAGTCACTTTCCCTTCACTATTTCTGGTAATTCAAATAACTTGTACCATCAGGAAATGCTTGATGTGTTTGCCCAAGATTTTCCTACCAAACAATCTGCTTTATTCATTGCTTGCCCATGTTTTAACACCACCTACCACCCACATCAGTATTTATCACATTGTTTGCTGATGGATATGAGCAGAGAATTTGGAATGCTTTTCACACCTCCCCCTTCATCCACAGGGAGACAGAGATTATCGCCACTTTGCAGAAGAGGGAGATAGATTAAATAATAGCACCATGTACCCCGATGGCTTAATTCTTTAAAAAAAAAAAAAAAAGCACTGCAGAAAGCCTTGGCATATTGACAGAGCCATTCTTTTCTTTCCTTTTCAAGAGGTGGTGTGGATATTTGTCACACATACATTCTTATAATCCTGCACAAAATGCAAGCAAGTAACCGAATGCAAAATTCCTCTCTGTCTCCTCTGTGATACTATTATTTCTCAAAAATTGTGACCACTCTTACACAGGTTAGAAGAAAACTGTGCTAAAGGGGGAGAGGAATGTCAAGGAATTCGGCAGGTGGAGCTGTTCCCTATGAGTCGGTGCTGAACCCGGCTTCTGCGTTGGGCTTCAGCCACTCACTGCTGAGAGCAGCCTGGGCCAAGGCCATGGGCTCTTGCTTGTTTGGCAGAGACAAACTAGCTGCAGGATTTTGCTCTGTCTTTAAACTGAGGCAGTGTTCCACTGCCTGAGTATATGTCCTTTTATGCGATGAGATGGGGACGTTTGCCTAGCTCTGTGGGTGACCATTCTGGTACTCATCTAAAGTCAGTGAAGTCTTATTAGGAAGAAGGAGAGGGTAGTAGTTAAAGATATGCATTGCAGGGCCCCATATTTGTTTTCTATTTACTAATTCTGTGCCTTTTGTTGTCGCATGTAAATCTTACCATGCGCTTAACTTTCTGGTAGGACTGAGAATACAGAACTAGGCCTCCTCTCAAGTGGCTTACAGTCTAAGGGGAGAATACATAGTTAAAATACAACTTGGTAAGTGCAATACACAGGTGTTTACAGAGGAGAAGAATTTAGCTAGGTGGGAGTGGGGTGATGGATGATATTAGCAAAGACTTCCGAGAAGAGGTAACATATTATGTCCTTGGTAAATAAAAAGGATAAATAAGAATTTTCAGGTGAAAAGATGTAGAAAACATGCTCCTTATGGAAGGATTGATACATGTGACAACTTACAAGAATGAGAAGGAACAGCCCATGAAAGGCATAGGATGGAAGTCTGGGGAGGGAGATGAGGCCAGAGAGGGAACCTAGCATAATATCGTGAAAGGCTTTGCAAACCAGACTGAAAGGACCAGGGAGTGACATGATCAGCATTTCAGTTTGGAAGAATTGGATGAATTGGATGGACAAAATATTAGAGAAAGAGAGACTGGTTAGAAAGCTATTTGGAGAATTCATTCCTCCGCTGGTCCCGTTTGTGAGGCATTGTGTGAGCAGCTGAGTGCCTCACCGTGGATACTGGTGGTGCTTTGTGATGTTCACATATACTTTTTCAAGATAACACTACAGAAGGTAGGACCAACACACACAGTGTGTCACAAGGTGTGCGTCATCAACAGTGATGTCTTTCGTCTGTTATACATTTCATCCTTTGCCTTTGGAATGCCAGAAGCTAGCTAGAGGGAGGCCTGTGCTGGAAGTCAGGATGCCTGGGTGTGGGCCCTGTCCCACCACAAATTTCCTGTGTGCCTAGCGAGAGTCATTTTAGTTCTCTGGGGTTATTTCCTCCATTTGAGAATGAAAATGCCAGACTGGACAATAGCATAGGTCTCATCCATGTTATAGACCTTTAAATGTGATCCCACCTATGATCTGGTGATGAGAAGGATTTGAGCTGGCATTTAAGAAGAGCTTGGAGAAGAACCACAGGTGAAACTGGAATTTAGACTCAAGTACTAATGATTGAGAGGACTTTGTAGGGATAGAGTATGGATTTGAACCACGCAAAGACATTTTCCTATAGATCACTATACAAATAGCATATAAATGTAGGCTATGGGTAAATCTACTGAGTATACAAGCAGTGTTTAATAAATATTCAACTTTTAAGCAGCTTTAAGGAACAGATGACATATATTTTTCCCTGGTCTCCACGCTTAATGCAGTGCCCTTCTCACACTAGTGTTTGAGAAATGTCAGGTAACGAAGGTGCTTGGAAATGTCTTCTTCTGAGCATAGCTGAACATTTATGCAAGACCAGCACTTGTGGTTTCAGCTGCTTCTTGCAGTGCAGCTCTCTTTGCCACAAAATCTAAGTTCTCGTCACAGTCTCCAGTGGAATTCGTAAAGCCAATCCACAATAGGAACTCTCCTAGAATTCTTGTCTCCCGGGCTCACATTTTAATATCTTTCCTCTTCCCAAACCTCTGCTGCATTTGGACACAAGAAAATGGAGAATGGCTCCTGGGAGGCAGCCAATGAGAGGGCTAACCCTGGTTGAATAGAGAGGGAATGCTTTGGAAGACTAAAACAACTGAATTGGTTGGAAGGATACTACATGGTGCCCAATTCCTGGACCACCTTTTTTCCCCACTCTTTAGAGTGAAGGAGCTTTAAATGTTCTGAGTCTTCAAGAACTGTTTTCCCCACGGTGTTCCAAGTCAGGGGGAAAGAATGGGGCTATTTTATAGGAAGGTGAACACTGGTGTTTTTGATTGTGCTGTATTCAGGGAAGGCAAGGGCTGGTGATGAAGACAGAAAAAGACACTGCTGCCTCAGCAGAGTTTCCTGAGTGCAGGACACACCACTGGGACTGTGCTGGGGGAAGTGTCTGTGTTCAGCAGGAAGCCTGGTGTCTAGGGAGTCATGATCAAAGGCGACAAATCCTCTTTGCTACAGCCAGCCTTTAAAATAGACCCAATTAGGCCCTTAACTCGGAACCCGAGGGATTCCTCTGCCCCATGCCGGCTACCATTCCCACTCTGCCTAGGACTTGTGCATGCACACAGGCAAGACACAGTGATAATAACTTTTATTGTATTACATGATAAAGGGCCAGGAACAATTTTGAGTCAATGATCTGAGCACTGCCCCAAAGCAAGTTTGCATTACATAACTACCACCTTCTTGAAAAATAGTCTAATAATCCCTGTTGGGCACGCTGCATACTTTCTCAGCTTGTTCTGGCTTGGAGAATTGTAACAGAGCTAACAATTGGCCTGGGGAGGAAATGGTGAAGTTTATGTTTTTACCTAGAAGAGAGCGTCATAATTTCCATTTGTTCTAATGTTAAATAATGTGTGTGCCCCTCCCCTGCATGATGTCCATCTCTGCAAAAGTGACCAAGATAAAAAGGCGTCCCTCTTGCCCATGGGATGCTCAGTGCAGATTCTTACGGACTCAATTTGAGTTCACGTGGGGATTTTGCTGGACACTTTCATTCCTTCTTTTCCCACCAGTCTGATCTCGGTAACTGAGTGTCGTTAACTGTTGGGTCCCTTACAAAGCAGAAAGATCTCTGAGGTCACTCCCTCCGGTGCTCTCATTTTGCAGAGGAGGAATCTGAGGATTATGGAGACGGAACTAAATATGCTGTAAAAGACTTCAGAGTGTAGATGCCCTTGACTTTTATAAAGGGTTCCAAACACTGGTGGTGTGTTGCGGTGGTGAAAGACTGGGTTTGGATTCTCGGTTCTTCCATTTACTAGTTGGGCAACATTGGACAGGTCGTTTAATTTCTCCAAGATGGTTCATTCACATATAAAATGAAACTAATGTTGCATCCACCTAACAGGGTTAAACTGAGTATTACCAGAGATCATATATGTCAAGCATTTTGCACAATGCCCAGTGCAAATTAAGTACTATGCATGATAGATGTTGAGATAATGAAAGCCCTTCGGAGAAGATGTAATTATATATAACTTGAAAACAGTGAAATATGTATACACATATACATATATATATTTTTTCCTTATCACAAAGGTTGATTAGTCAGCAAGCCTTCATAATACAAGAATTTTCTGCTAAAAGCAGACCACAGAATTCATTTCACTTAAAAAGCAACATTATAGGCACTCACTGAGAACATTCAGAGTTTTCACTCAGTCTGTGACAACATGGTCCAGTAAGAAGAAATATGTGTTCATTTGTTTGAAAACTCAACACTTAAAAGTCAGCCACAGGGCTTCCCTGGTGGCGCAGTGGTTGGGAACCCGCCTGCCAGTGCAAGGGACAAGGGTTCGAGCCCTGGTCTGGGAAGATCCCACATGCCACGGAGCAACTAAGCCCGTTCACCGCAGCTGCTGAGCCTGCGCTCTACAGTCTGCAAGCCACGGCTGCTGGGCCCGCGTGCCACAGCCACTGAGGCCCACGCACCTAGAGCCAACGCTCCACAACGGGAGAGACCACTGCAGTGAGAAGCCCACGCACCGCAGCGAAGAGTAGCCCCTGCTCGCCGCAACTAGAGAAGGCCTGCGCACAGCAACGAAGACCCAATGCAACCAAAAGTGAATTAAAAAAAAAAAGTCAACCACAAAGAAACAAACCACAAAAATGATAGCGTGAAATTATTGCTGAGAGTAAAACTGCATATGTCATGAAATTAGAAGCTTGAATTTTAACAGTTTCTAACAGAGCACACTTTTTCAAGGCTTCTTTGGAACCCTGTGTTGCTGGAATCTGTATGCATGAAGGAATTGTGGTGGTAGTGGTAGACTTAACTTCACAGATTTTGCAAGGAAAGTTTGGTTGCCAAAGCTTGAGATACTTAGTGTGTGTTCAGATAAACACAGTTTTATACTTATTTTCTTTTTCAGTGGTAGGCAAATGCAACTTATGAATGACTGTGGGATCAAGATTGAGATGGTTTTCTTACGGGATTTAATTTGAATGCTGCTTTGGCATTATCTTTGTTCAAATGGAGGAGGGGAATGTAATGGTTAAGAGAATCACTAGAGGCCGGCAGACCTGGGTGTGCATCTTGTCTCCACTTTTCGCCAGCCAGGTGACCTTGAAAAAAATCACTTAAATACTCCAAATGTTTCTTCATTCTCCATTTCTTCAAATTCAAAATGGTATTGATGGTGGCAACTCCACAGGAGTGTTGTGAAAGACAAATGAGAGAACTTATATGAAGCGCTTTGTGTTTGGTTAGGTGCACGGAGGTTCTGAATACCTGCTGGTTTTCAGCTTTATGTCTGGGCTGTTATTATTATGTCTTGGTGACTCCAGGTTTCTCAGAAAGAACTGTGTGATCACTAGAAATAGTTCAAGGAAGAGCCTGACAAGGACTAATTTACATGGGCTGGTCGTCTTTTGTCTTCAGGAATATGGATTACATCAAAGCAGTCAGTTAGTGATGGAGCTGCCTAGTGGGTACATGCTTCACTAAGCTCTACATCTTGGTGTATGTGTAAGGACCTGACTGTATCGTTAAGGATCCACTTTCTCAGGACTTCCCTGGTGGCGCAGTGGTTAAGAATCTGCCTGCCAATGTAGGGGACATGGGTTCGATCCCTGGTCCAGGAAGATCCCACGTGCCTCAGAGCAACTAAGGCCGTGCGCCACAACTACTGAGCCTGCGTTCTAGAGCCCACGAGCCACAACTACTGAGCCCTCATGCCACAACTACTGAAGCCGGCACGCCTAGAGCCCAAGCTCTGAGACAAGAGAGGCCACCACAATGAGAAGCCCGTGCACTGCAACGAAGAGTAGCCCCCGCTCGCTGCAACTAGAGAAAGCCCGCGTACAGCAATGAAGACCCAACGCAGCCAAAAATAAATAAATAAAATTTAAAAATAAATAAATAAAAAAGGATCCACTTTCCCCTTTTTCCTCTGTCTTTCCATTTCTCTTTCTTTCCCTCTCTCTCTTTCTTGTCCTCCTACTTTGGGTCCCCTAGGATTTGCTAGAAGTTCACTGCTGTGTCACCAGTTGATTGCAGGGCCAGACCAAAGGGTCTAGGTGGCAGTGTCTTTATTTCATTTGGAAAGATCTTAGAAGGATAAACAAATAATGGAAATTGTGTTTTGTTTTGGCTTTTTTCCTCCCAGACTTTCCAAATTAGCTAGTCTTCCATCAGTAAGGCTAAGACTAAGTGTACAGCTCTGCCTGTTACCAGCTTAGTTTCTCATTTAAAAAATTTTTTTCATATATACCTTTTCAAAGCCAGTGATTTCAATGCCCTCTTTTTTACCTGGAATTTCTTTCTAAAGAAAGAAAGAAAATATCCAGATGATTTAAGCAAATGAGGATTTAATTCATCAGATATAATCTTATTTCTGCGCTTAGATTCATAGCTTTAATCTGTAAACAAGCACATCATTAGGGAGATAAGTAATTACACAAATTAGATTGGAGAAACTTTGCCAGAGGAGATGGATTTTGTTTACCCTCATTTGTTTGGCACCAGAGGAATGTCTCACACAAAGAGAACATCTTGTGTGCCTTGAGAAGGGGAAAATAGTGGAAAGTCTAGGAAAGGAATGCTTTTGTCCCTAGGACTGAATCTTGTAGCAATGGGCTCTTGTCCAGCCACTTCATGGGGGTCAGTCTGAGGTGAAGGACAACAGAGAGCGTGGAGCAAATAGAGGCATTGAGGTGTCCATTTCCCAGGAGCCTGACACATTTGTTGCTCAAAATATGTTCTTTGTCTTAAATGGAAAGTCTTTTAAATTTTAAGATGTGCTCTGCACATGTTGAAGTACACCAATGAAAAAATCAATCAAATTGCCTTGGGGATCTTTATTCTGACAAAGAATTTCTAAGATTTCAAGGGGAGATGTTGTTCTCACAGGGTGAATAGTCTACATGAGAAGTAAAATGTAAATATGAATTGATGTCTCTGTCTATCTGCTCATCTTAAAAGGAGGGACTGGTAAGACTTGATGAGTGGTGTAGACCATCACCTTTGGAAGGACTTTATAGGAAGATATGATTGCTGAGTGTTGAGAAGGCAGGGAAGGAGAGGAGGGAGGAAACACATTCTCTCTGGAAAGATGGATCCTCATAGAGAATAATAATAAATTTGCAAAGACAATTTGGCTCCTGGAATCCAAGTGTTGTCTTTCTCTTATTGGCATTAGGGAGCCAGTAATTACTGAAAGTAAAAAGTGACTTAAAGAAAATCACACTAAAATAAGAATGGTCCAGCATGAAGTTCAGAAAGGATTGGAGGGGTGGAGAGATCATTTAAAAAGTAAAGCGTTCATTCATTCATTTATTTATTTTTTTAATTATAAATTGAGTACCTACTACATGCTAGGCACCATACCAGGAACAGGAGATTCATCAGTAACAAATCGAATATGAATTTTGCTCTGAAAAATGTTAGAAATTGAGACCTGAGAGAGATTATTATATCTTTGATTATTTTGGTAATAATGAGATTAGAAAGGGAAAAAAATTAATGTTGCCTATTTTTGAACTTTATATAAATGGAACCATACTGTATATACTGTCTTGTAGCTGGCTTCTTTTGTGACATTTATATCAATCACTCTGAATAGTGGTCGTAGTTTGTTCATTCTTGTTGCTGTATGATATTCCATCCTATGAGTATACCACAGTTTATCTATCCATTCTCCCGAAGATGTGTACCTGAGTACTTTCCAGTTTTTGGCCAAATACTGCTGCTGTGAACATTCTTGTAAATAACAGCAATTGTGGTACATTCTGTGAAAGTACGTATCAGAGAGGTTTAACCTAACTGGGCAGGGCAGAAGAAACTTTTCGAGGAAGTGAAATTTGAATTAGGGGCAATGGAGTCCAGCCAGAAGGAATGGTGTTTGCTGACATCCAGGACAGGAAGGAGATTCAGTCAAAGAACTCTTCTAGAGCAAGAACGTCTAGGAATACATGGGATCAGTGTGGTGGGCCTCATTCAGAGTGTCCCCAGAACGTGTTGTCCATGCAACTCGATCCTCTCTGCCATTCCCACCTTCCAGCCTCCTCCTCCTGTACCTGGCTCCCAGGCTGGAGAATGGATGCCTGAGGCTCCAGGATGGTAACTACAGAATGCAGGGATTCCCTGTGGGAGACCACAGATGAGAGGGACTCTGGGGAGCTCTGTGACCAGAAAGCCAGATTCTTCTGTTGGTGAAATACTTATTTTCCAAAATGGAACCCTGGGCATGTTTGGTTTTTGTTTTTAAGTAGGAAGGGTGGCTAGACTATGGTCTTAGACCTGTCTGGTGGAGTGATTTGAAGGGAATTTGTTCCCAAATAGAGTCGGATAGAACTGATTTATTCTCCCAAATTTGTTTGGCAAATGGGAAAGGGAAGTAGGGGAGACTCGGTGGCGTGTAGAGAAGCAGTCACTGTGCACTGGGCCAAGGGAAGTGTGCAAAGGCCAAGAGAATAACAGTATTTTATTAGAAAGTTGACCTGGCATCTTCTTCTACTTGGGTGTGGGATGAGGACAAATGGCTGAATGGCTTACAAGGCAGATTTCTGTTCCTGGGGAGAGGCAGTATTTCGAAGAGGCCAAGAAAATGAACCCTGAGATCAGATGGCCTGGACTTGAACCCTGACACCCCTGTTTACTAGCTGGGTAATCTCAAGTATGCTGTTCAACCTACCCATATCTCTATTACTTCATATTTAACATGGACCTAATAATAAAGGTGGTTCTAAGGATTAAATGATTACATACGAGGCATTTAGAACAGTGCCTGTTGCATTTTGGCATCCTTGTAATTGTTAGATATTACTATTAATTGGACCCCATCACTTTCCAGCTGTGACTTTAGATAAGACACAGTCCCTCCTTGAACCTCAATTTCTTCACCTTCACCCACAATCTGAGATCTCCAGGGCTGCTCCTGACATTTTACATTTATGTACGTGTCCCATTTATGATTCTCCAAAGCTAAGGTGGTATAATAACATGGCCTGGTGCTGAAGGATGTTTTGTATGCTCCCGATGTTGACAACTACAGCCCCAAATTTGTCTAGGAAAACCCACTACTGTCAAGATGTGATGGAATGCAATCTGAACTTGATGCATTCTGTTTTCTTTGCAGGCTGTGTGGAACCCTAGTTTGGATCAGAAAATGAAGATTTATTGTTTGTGTTCTTTTCTCTCATTCCCTTTGGTTGTTAAGATTTCAGTAGGTCCCTTGCATGAAGAGAAGCCGCAATTCTTTGCCCTCCCCCTTGCATATGGGTTCACAAGCCACTCCTTGAAAAGTCTTAGCTGATGTCCCCATAAGTTTTGCATAAACATATTTCCAGCTTCCACCTTCTTGATTTCAAGTTATCTTTTCCTTTCAGCCCTTTTTTGGTTTCTTTTTAAATTTCCCCCTAGGACTTCAGGGTCTTCACTACTAAACAGTGGCCACAGTTTACTATCATCCTGATGAACAACTTAAAAGAAAAACCAGAGGTTATTTACATGAAAACAGGATCATGGTGAAGGGTGGGAAAAAATGAGAGGGAGCTCAGGAGACACCTTCAGTTGCTATAACAACCATATGTAATATCTGTATTTTCTTCCCTCTTTGCTTTTAGTAGCTATCTAATCTATCTTCTGGTTTCTGATTCTAAAAATCACCTGGTATCATTTTACAAAAGGACATGTGAGTTTTTAACAATGCTTGAAAAAGAAGCACAAATGCAACAATGGCTATCAAGTATTTTGGGTCTCCTACCTGCCAGGCACTTTACTGGATGTTTAATACATGTCATTTCATTGTAATTTTCTCTTTCTTCTAGAACACTGTGGAGAATATATTGCTTTCTAGAAATACAGTGGGTTTTTTTTGTTTGTTTTTAACATCTTTATTGGAATATAATTGCTTTACAATGGTGTGTTAATTTCTGCTTTATAACAAAGTGAATCATCTATACATATACATATATCCCCGTATCTCTTCCCTCTTGCATCTCCCTCCCTCCCATCCTCCCTATCCCAAAGTGAGAGAGTGGCATGGACATATATACGCTACCAAATGTAAAACCGATAACTAGTGGGAAGCAGCCACATAGCACAGGGACATCAGCTCAGTGCTTTGTGACCACCTAGAGGGGTGGAAATACAGTGTTAATCTGATACATTTATAGCTGGAGCCAGTAGGAAACTCCCAATGCATGTTCTGGGTCTGAGCTTTAGAAGGAACAGCCTTATAGGACGGCAGGTTTTAGGTGGGAAGGGTAGTTTGATCAGTGTCCTTTCATGATTCATCCAGTGACTTCAGTTCATCATACAGTTAAAGTTGTGCTTGGTCATATAATTGTCTGGTTATCTTTCTTTGTTGAAGGGAATCCTGGTCTGTGTGTATGACGCTGTTACCTCTTGCATGCTTAATTGGAAGAGAATATTGACCAATGTTACACTTCAGTGCATCCATTTTGCACCTACTGTGTGCAAAGCACTGTGCTCAATGCCAAGGGGGGTGAGTAGATATGGTCTTCAGCATTCTGGAATTTGTATTCCAATTGGAGAGAGAGTCACATATACAAATGACGCAAATAATCTTACAATTGTGGTAAATCCTAGAACAGATATGCAATGATTAAAGGAAGCCGAAGACCTTACTTTCTTCAGAATAACTTTACCATCACGAAGATTTACCTGTCATTGTATAATAGTTCTTTCTGACAGCACCCTTTTACTCAATTTGAATTCAATTTACAAATATTCAGGGAGCACCTAGTATGTGTGAGGCTCTGTTCCGCACAGAGGTTACAGGTAAATAGGATAGAACCTTTAATCAAAGATATATTGTACATATTTGCATGTGAATTAGCATGAGCATGATTTCCAAAGCAACTTCTCCTTTCTAAATTTCCATGGTGTTTTGTGTTTCTTATGTTAGGCAAAGCCATAGACATTCAACTAATGGCCCAAGACATACAGCTGATCAGCCAGAGTTAGGTTTTTAAATATAAATTGGATTTTGTTACTCCCCTTAAAATCGTACAGGCCTCCTTTTTTGCATATCTGGGCACCATAATGATCAGTCCTGTGCTGAGCTTTCCGTGGGCCACTCCACCCCACCCTTCACATTGTGGTCCAGCTACATCAATCTGCTCTGGAGTGATGGGATGTAAAGCCTAAACGAGCCATTCTAGAAAGAGGCGGAGGGAGGGAAGGCTGGTTAGTAGGAATTAATAGTATAAAGTTTAAAAGTTATAACGAATTTTTAGCTAAATGATAGTTATTTCTCTAAGCAGTGAACTGTACCTCCATAATATCCTTTCTTCCTTCCTCACAACTAGATCCCACCCCCACCCCCAGCCCTCATTCCCTTAGAGTGAAAGTATGCCAGTTACTTTGCCCAGGGCCAGTAAGACCCTCTGACCCCTTTATTATTTTTAGTAGTAGTAGTTGAAGCAGCAGTATGTAGGGAGAAGAATCTCAATGAGTCACACAGAAATTTCAGCAATTGGTGGCAAAGGTATTGGAATCTATAGCTCTGAATACATTTCCTTCTTTCAGCGGCCCTTTCTCATTTAGTGTGAAAAAGCACTGGAGTAAGCCGGTTACGTTTGTTAGAGAGATGGAAACAGACAGGAGAAGAACGTGATTTAACTGGAATTGAAACCTGGGCATCCGTTTAGGATTTCTATTCCTTTTGAGATGTGGCTAGACCCTATTTTGGTTTGCAAATTCCTGGGGTTCTGATTATTAAAGATTTTCAAAAGTTGTGGTTGTATTCAAGTGCCAGTAGTAGTGAAAGAGACACAAAGGGAAGGATGTAAGAAAAGCATCAGAGCTGAGCTGAAGGGCTCTTCCTACAGTGTCCTTCCTGCCGCCTAGATTTCTAACTCCTTCAAAGACATCTTCTATTCCCAACAAGGGAAAAAGAAAACAAAACTGCTCTAAGACCTTCCACAAGTGTGGCTGTTTTTTCAAAGTAAAGAAAAGGCCTTTGTGTCTGCTGAGGTAAGCTGTTCACGGGTTCATTTTCCTAGATTTTATTCTTAAGATACAGGGGACAGAGGAAATAATAGGAAACATGGTTACACACATGGAGTACCAGCAGGGCTGGGGAAGATGGTAATCTTTGTGAATCTTGCTAATGCTTTAACAGACAGACAATACTCACAATCAGCACATTGATTCTTTGAATGGAAGCAGGCACGGAAGTGCTGCTTAAAATAGTGTGTTGATTTTCACATTAAAGTAGGCCAAACTCTCTCTGTTTACAGTATTAATTTGCTTAGCAAGCCCTTTATTTCATTGACAGTAAGGAGATAAGCTTCAGCCCAGCTGTGGCTGAATTATCCATCAAGCAACAAGTGTTTGTTGTCTGCTGTCTGTGTGCTAGCGATTGCTGGGCACCATGGTGTATGCATAAGATAAATGATATATCTGTCTAGGTTTTCAGGAGATTTAATCTTGAACTAGGGAGACTAGGGTAGCTCATTTTAAAATGAAATGCTAAAGGAGCTGTTACAGTGGAGGATTACTGGACTGAATGTCAATATTATGACATAGTATGAGTGTGTTTCATGTTTGGTAATTGCAATCGTTGCTTTGGTTGTGGTCATCCATGTACAATGCTTGGTGTCAGTCTATTTATCTCTTGTAAAAATAAAATACAGTGTGTGTGTGTGAAAAAAAAAAAATGAAATGCTACCTCGTAGAAATAAACACATAGTCTAGGAAACAAAAGGGGAGAGATTGGCACAGTGCTTTGTAGAACAAGGTGGGATTCTCACTGGATGTTTAAGGCTAGGTAGGTTTGGGTAGGAAACATGTGAAGTTTTCTATAAAAAGGGAAAGGCTTGGATATAGGGCTAAAAAATGGGATTTCCTGGAGTTTACAGAAACTTGACTTTGTGGTGAGGAGGTGTGGATGGAGGGTGGGGATGACGAAAAGGAGGAGGTGGGTAGAGGGACAAAGGGAGAGGAAAAGGGGGCGGGGGCGGAGGGGGGGTGTGAAGAGATGGGGATGGAGCCTGACGAGTGTGGAAGTCTTTAAACGCTAGGCAAAAGAGGATTATCATCAATTCCAACTCATCTGATTCTGAGAGGATTAATTTTTGAGGTTTTATTTTACTACTTCTTCTTATAGGAAAGAAAGAAACACTGAGGGAAAACAGATTTTCTGTTTTTTGGTCAACAGCTGTCATTCATGTTGGAAGGAGGCCGGGGAGGGAGCAGACAAGGAAGATGAGGGATTTTCTCATCTTTGGTTGTGTCTCAGCTGCCCAGTCAGTAAAATGGATGGGAAATAACTCGGTCACAAATAATTGTCCTGGGAGTGTCCTTCGTGTAGTATAGCCTCTGACTAGAAATAGTCTCAATGGTGAAAGGGTGAAGTACCTTTTCCAAGGTACCACATCATCCACGAGAAGGGCTGAAGCACAGCCATGTGGAACCGCAGTGTTTGAAGGAGTCTCTGCAGTTGGTAGATTAATTTTAGGAGAGGGAGGTGAGACCTGGAGGAGCTGGAATTGGTCAGAGCATAAAGCAGAAATGTGATTTGAAAGATCTCAGTAAGAGACCCAGGGAAGGAGGACATGCCAGTAATAATGACCTTGCCAACTGGTAGCCAGGCATTAAAACAAAGAGCCCAAATGCAAGATAGCTCAGAATTAGGAGGGGTAGTGTACAGAGCAGGAGAGGGTACAGAGGACCTGGCAACCTGTGTGTGGTGTCGGCAACAAGGAAGCATTGAAAAGCGAGTTCAGCTTCTAGCCCTTTCCACTTATCTGAGGTTCCTAGAATAGGCAGATTCATGGAGACAAAAGGAAATCAGTGGTTACCAGTGGTTGGGAGAGGGAGCATTGGGGGGTTATTGTTTTAGGGGGCCAGAGTTTCTGTTTGGGATGACATTACCATTCTGGACATAGATAGTGGTGATGGATAGACAACATTATGAATGTACATAATGCCACTGAGTTGCACACTTAAAAATGGTTCAAACGGTAAATTTTATGTTATGTATATTTTGCCATAATAAAAAAATATTTCTTTCAGGATTAACAAAAGAACTACCTGTTTGGGAGGAACTCTGGTGTTCAAAGTCCACGAGGAAAACTGTTCAACTTTAACTTGTGTTAAGAACCAAAAGTAGGAGCAGGAGTTGATATCAGACAGGTCCTAAGTCTTAAGATCTTCTTATTTTTGTTCTCCTGTTGTTGCCTGTGTGCTGCACAAAAGCTCCTCTCTGCCGTGAGAGGCCACCATTATGATGTTGAATTATTCTTGCAACTATAAATAAATTGTTCCCAGCCTCTGCTCCTCTGGGTAGATTTTGGAAGGTTTTTGGTTAACTATTTAAAATACGATTTGCCTCTTAAAATTGTTTATCTTCTGTCACTGCTTGGAGAATATTTCCCATTTTCCATGTTAAAGATATTTGAAATACTGAGCTTCATTATAAGAAATGCTGCTTATTTGTTGCTAGGCAGTCTGTAACTCTATAGCAGGGTCAACTTCTTCCTTCTGCAAATAAAAGCAGCCAGAAGACAAAGAATCCCACTTCTTAGGAAAATTTTACTTTGCCCCTAAGTGCCCTTGAGTGGCTAGGTTTTCCAGATTTTCCCCCCATTGGTGGCTCTGTTGAGAGGGTTTGGGTTCTCTTAACTCACAATGAAGTCTCCCCTGCAGGACTGGAAAACTGATTCCTTCCTGTCGGATAGTCCTTTATTGCATGTGATACTCATCCCTTCTTCTCTGATAGTTTGGTCTTTTTTCTCTAAAATATATAGAAAACTTGGATATATCTGAAGACATTATTACATCTGTTGTAGTTATAGGGGATGGAATCTCCTCTGTAATGCAGAACAACATAATTGCATCTCCACTAAACACACTGACACTGAGACCCCCAGGAACTCCCGCTTCAGCAGAGTAGCGCTTTTGTGAACTTCAGAGCATGATCAGTGGTCTCTCGTGTAGAACCCAACAATAGCGATAGTGCCAGTGACAGGGAAACTAAAATCAATAAAGAAAAGAGATTTCAGCCAAGGCATCAAAGAGGTTATTAGGGGACAGTGAGAAAGGAGAATTAAAAGAGCAGTTGGAAAAGGTCTTAAAAAATCTTCCTTTGAAGGGGTTTGTTCAGAGAAGTCTCTTGAATGTAAGATGACAAGTCCACACTCCCATATTCAAATTAAATGGCAAGTTGGGAAAAGAGGATAAAATATAAAAACTTAAATTGTGCTCACGTGAAACATTTTCCTAATTAATGAGTTAATCCATCTCTACCTGGTTTCTCCCTAATGCACAAAGGCAATTGCGTTATTGTTCAGGCTCGTGTGGAGCCGTTGATAACAACAGAGTTATTTGTACATCCCTCTTCCTCCCTCCTTTTTATGCCAGTGTGCAATTGAACCCAATCATTGTATTTCTCCAAAAGTTGAAGGAACTGGCAGCTCTTGCTTGAGCCTGACTGATTTATTCCATGTTCTTTCGTCCCACGGCAACTAAATTCTAGTTAAATTTATTTTTGAACAAAGGTAGTCAGCCTCCAAGAGAGATTCTCTTTTAAATGAATGACAGCAGACAGTTCCAAGACCATTCATTTGCTTATATCTATTTGCTGTATCTAGACAGCTATTATAATGCATGTGGTACTTCAGAACAATTTTCTCCAGTCTGCTGTCAGTAGCAACCAGCGGAAGGAGCCTGCTTCAGCCAGACTTGTGTTTGGCATCTTGAATCTGAACCGCAACTTTCCATATCTCTTTGATATTTGGACAAGTTCATGCTCAGAAACTGGTGCTGGGAAAGAGCCTCCTTACTGCAAATAATTGATTGGCTTAAAGGGACTATAAATGTATATTTTGTATTTTTCGCTAACCATCTTATAAACAAGTTTGCAGAAATGAAATGTGTTCCTCCCCAGAGCCTGGTCACTAGACCTAGTGACATCACCTAGGAGTAAAACCCAGGAAACCTTATCAGGCACTGGGATAATAATAGCTAAAGGGCAGGGGGGAGAAATGCCAGAGAACTAATGTTAACCAACAGCATGGGTCAGCATTATGAAGCAGGGAGAAGACTAGGGGTAATACTCCATCTCCCAGTCAAAGGGGTATTAGAATTCACGAAGTCCCAGCTAGGAACAGGTGTCCTGGAAAAATAATGTTGGCAGTGATTCAGTAATCCCCTGTGTGATGGTAAGGGTTTCTGTATGTTTCCTTGTTTGTCTTTGTAAGCACATCACACAGATTTCTTCCTCACAAGGTTCTCTTCTTACTTCCATTTTACAGAAGAGAAAACTGAGGTTCCATGAGGCTCAGAAACTTGTCCAAAGCCAAACAGCTGGTAGATGGCAGAGATGGTGTCAAACACTCACAGGCCTGATGATTCCAAAATCTTAATTACAAAGCCCATTTTGCCTTTCCTCCTTGTCCATGCCAGCAGAAGTTCACTCTTGCATTTTTCAGGCTTCCCTGACTGTGAAAGGAGAATGGTACATACTGTCAGCCCTGTATCCTTTTCTCCCAAAGGACACTTTGGTCCTCTGGTTGCTTTTGTGTAAATTCTTTCTCATATAGGGCATGATCTAGGTTAATTTTATATTTATCTGGAAGAAGGGATTAATACTCTGGAGCAGAAAAGTAAGTGCTGTGGAATTTGTTTCACGCCTACAGAGATTTGTAAGACCTTATGTTTACTTTGAAGAGCTTACAATCTAGTAGAAACTTTGGAAGGAGAGGAAAGTAACGTGTGTTGAGAATCTCCTGAGTTCCAGTCACTTTGACTGTTTTTGAGAACTACTTGTATTCAATCCTTGAAACAGCTGAAGACACTATTAGTGTCTCCATTTCACATGAGACAAAGTTCCAAGATGATACGTTATGGCCCAAGATTACACAGCTGGTAAATGAGGCAAGATTTAAGCCCAGGTATGCCTGACTCCAAGCCATGGTCACCCAGCTCCCTATTGTATAAGACAGGGTGCCATCAGATTCCGAGATGAGAGTGAGCATGAGGGGAAGGGGGTGTGTGCTCCACGCAGGAAGGAAGCATAAGTGAGGTGACACAGAATCAGAAAGGCATGGGGTGCATACAGAAGACGAGATTAGAGCTTGTTCTATTGTTTAAGATCCTTTCTGGAAAATGATTCCATCCTCCTACTATCTTGAAACTTAATCAGACAGTAGGAAAGATTATGCCATGTGGGAAGGATACACAAAAAGGCCATAGTAACACTTAAGAAAATGAACTAAAAGAAATGCCAGTTACATAGGAAGCCCTACAAACAGCATGTCTGCTAAGAAAATCAGGGTAATGGTGGAGTCGAAGCTAAAAGAGAGCTGTATGTAAGTGAAAATGCATTCATTGGTCCAAGCAACATAAGAAAAAGAAATGTCCTAAATGACAACATAAAATCCTGGACTAGTTAATTTCTCTTACCTGGCAAGATCGGGCTCATTATCAGCAAGCTTCCTTGAAGAGCCAATGTACCATGGGCATTTTTTGCAATTACACATCTCCTCTGAATAATCAGCCTGTCATGAACAGGGTTGAGGTTGGCATCTCATTTGCTGCCGAAGTCACCAAAGATCTGTAAATCATGTTAACCACCGCTGGGCTCAAACGAGCGGGTTGGGGGGTGGGGGGAAGAACGGCTGCTTGCCCATGGCGCTAAATTGTACAGTCTTCCCTTGCTGTTGCTATTTATGGTAACTACACTGCTTACAAGTATCCTCCCAATTTGCTCATTAGTTCCTAACTAATCTTTTAGAGTCTTTTTTCTGTCATGGACAGACTGTGTCCCTTCTGCTTGGAATTGATTCATTAATACAATTATGTTGAGGTCACAGATCCTCCTTCATAACTGGGATACAGGGAAATGCCCACAATTAAAGGAGATAAAATCCACATCCATCAAAAGAAGTGCTCTGGCAGGGAGCAGAACTATTGTGTCCCCTCTCCTTGGCGTTTCATAATGAACCTAGAGATGTGGAGACAGTCTCTCTGCAGACACACAGGGAGAGGGTCCTAAGGAACATTTCTGACTTCATCCCAGATGCTGAAGATGGTTTAAGTCATATTACCAGAATGCAGAAGATACTGGGACTTCTTCTCTTAAATGTCAATAGGAAGTCAGATTATGTTTGTTTCTCATTAAAATTTGATTCCAATCTAGATTCTAAGAATTTTAATGAAGTAGATACCTGTCTAAGATTTTTCTTGTGAACCACAATATTCTGAGTGGTACAGGGAAATTTTCAAAGATGCTGACCATATGTCCTAGAAGTCCTCAGAATTTAGCTATGTCTGGGCTGATAATCTAAGTGTTTAATTGCAGTTTTGAAACTCAGGAGCAGACATTAGAGGGAGTTTTTGTTGTTCGTTTGTTTGTTTTAGAAGGAGTGAAGTAATTGTTGGCTTCCTTGGAAGAGGTCGGGCTGAGAGTAAAGCTAAAAGTGCAAAGGAATATTGTGACTCAAGGGACTCTTCTAAAGCAAAGACATATACCAGAAGGAGAGAAAAGGGACAAGTAGGTCAAAGAGGAGATAATAAAGTCAAGCAGAGATAAATGTGACCTTAAATAGGTATTTAATCACATCGAATCATGTTTAATCATGTATTATAGACAGTTACTGACATGTTAGTTTATTGGCAAATCACCTTAGGGACGAAGGAAGGAAGAGCATTCCAATTTAGAAGCACTGGTAGCATTTCTTCTGGGACCCGAAGCATTCCCATAATGATGGTTTAATACAGTCTTGGTCAATTACCTTTCCGTGAGAGCTGGCGATGTGTGCCACCTTGGTGGAAATGTTAAAATCCCATTAAACTTCAGTTATTAGTAGCAGAGGAAAAAAAAAAACAAAAACAAAAACCTGAGTGATTCAATTAAGACACAAGCAACCAGATGTCTGTGGCACTGAATGAGTTTTCCTGTTATGACCAAGAAATACTGATTTTCAAGTTGGCTAAAAGCCTATTTTCCCCCTTATTCACCATTAATATTGGCTTCCCAGCCTTCTAATGCTACCCCAATTGCCAGATTTTCAGAGGTTTAACCCATATCCGGACATATTAAGCAACTTATTCTGTGTACAAGGACAATATAGCCACTACCAGGAGGACAGGGGAGCAGTGACTAAGTATTCACAGCCCCTCCCTTGCTTTGTTTCTAGAGTATAGATGAGGAGATATTGGTGGGGTTTGAGATATTGCTTCTTGGGACCAGGAAACTGGATGAAACTACGTGGCTTATGTGTAGGGTGCATTTGTGTGTAGCTCACTAGCAATTTCTAAGAAACAAACAAATCATGTGTGTCTTTAATCCTCTTGCAAACTAAGCAACACAATGCAGGTTTATTGGGGAAGGGAGTAAATCACCTCCAAAGGATGCTGTTAGGTCCAGCTTTGCTGATATTTACTGGTGGGTAAAGTGCTTAATCCTTGAGAACACCTGTTGTTGTTTTCTTCCATAAATTGAGGAGAGGGTTCTACGTGATTTCTAAGGATCCTTCTAGCAACCATGTTACATAATTTTGTGAAATGGTTCTACAAACACCAGGAAAGACCAACATAAACCAATAAACAAACAAAAAATACACAAAAAGCCTAGAATCTGCATATTAGATTCCAGTGGATTTTCCCATAATGTTAATTTTTACATTGACTCTCTTGTGTCCTTGTGTGTGTGTGTGGGGGGGGGGTCCTTTAACTATGAATTTTGGAGGAAATGTAGCTTGATTTTAATCATGTTGTGATTCTCAGGGACGTTGTGTGAATGGCTTTATTTTGGTTAGTCACTAGTTTATAATTGATTAATATTGCATTGGTAACATAAAATCAGGCTGATCTAGCAAGCTTGAATGAAGCTCAATATCCATTGTCTGTGTTATTAATAAGAAGGATCCAGAGAGGCAGGCCCTTCTGGACTGACATTGCTAAGAAAGCCCTTCTAGTGAGAATAGCCACAGACAGGTGGGGTGCTTTAAGTTGGTCCCGACTTCCAATGGCACGGCCAAAGCAATTTTCATGTTGAACTTGCCAAATATCACTATCATCCTTGTAAATTTCGGGTTGAACAAATGGGCAAAGCTTCCAGGCCTTTCTGGAAAAAAAGAAAATGGGCGTTTTTGTTTTCAGAAAGCTGGGAGGAGTGGGCATTGAGGGACAGTTCAGCTCTCAACAGTTGCATTCTGCCCACCAAAAGACTGACAGTTCCCTTGATGAGGTGGGAGAAATGCTGTATGCTTTGTGAGTTTTGTAAAAAGAAAATTACACATTTCCTACACAGCCTGGCTGGTTATTTACCAGGTTTGGATGTTTTTGTTCTTTCTCTCTCTTTTTTTTTTTGGTATACTGCCCACCACTAGTAACTACACCACTGCTCAGGTCAAACTGGCTACCAGTTCCCAGGAAAAAGTAGAAAGGAAGGAGGTGACGCTATTCACGATGTATTTACCTTCATTTTCAACTTTCTGTGCTCAGTTATGAACACTTTGGAGCTAGTTTCAAGTCACCGGTTTGGGAGACCTAAATTTCAAAACTGACCAGTGTTGATTCTGTTTTACATCAGCTCTCTGACAGGTTTCCCATGACATACCTGATCCAAACATTGGAATCAGACTTGCGGAGTGAGTAAGACTTAAATACGTTTAATGGAGGCTTGTCTCCACCGCTGTGGTCAAAATTGGGAACTCTAGTGCTGCATCATGCCGTGCTGTTGCGGCCCACTGCTGCGTCTCTCTTTCTGAGGTTCCTGCGCTCAACAAGAACAATAACAACGCATTCTATAAGCACACAAACACTAAAGCGTGGTGCAAAGGAGTTTTCATGCATTTTATTATTTAATCCTCCTTCTGATCTCCATAGGTAGGTTTTAGTTTTGTTTCCATTTTGCAGACGAGGAAACTGAGTCTTAGAAAAGGTAATGTGTTCAAGTCATCTCACTAATAAATAGTAGAGCACAGATTTAAACCCTTATTTGCTGTCTCCCGGACCCCCATATTTAAACACTAAGCTATATCCTGTAGGCAAAAGATGTTCACACTTTGAGTTAAATTAAACATTAAAAAATTAGCCAGTGAAAATATCATCTTCAACACTGGATCAAAGTCAGAGTCTTTTTATAATCTTGACATTAATTTGTGGTACATTATATTTATTGAGTATATCTCATGTGCTAGATTCTGGGCTAATTGTTGGAGCACAGAAATGAGTTTAGATGAACTTCATATTCCCTGCTTTGAAAGTGTTCTGCCTTTTCCCTTTCCATCTATTCACTTCAAGGTTCTCTAGTTGAACTACTTTCAAGAATTAACATTCACATAGAGCTAGTCCATTTTAGTTTCTGTTTTCCTGTTTATTGAATGGTACGGTTATCTGGCATATTGCTTCATTACCATATGCACATTATTTCATCCATTTTAAGCATTCAGCATCATGTGTGGGCAAAACCGAGAATGCAAGGACCAATTATTTCATTTTTTTAGTGGGGAGATGCAACTTCATTTAGAATCTTTTATCATGTACCCACTTCCAAGTTGGGAATTGCCGTGGCTCTTTAAACACTTCGACTTCATTCAGTTTGCTTATTGTAGGGTTTTTGTTTTCTTGTTGGTTTTTTTTTTGCCAGTTTGTCTCTGCTCCATAATATTTAGAAGTTGGAAGAAACTGAAAAAGAGGGAGGGGCAATCGTGGATGTAAAGGAATATATTTTTTCATCTTGAATGTGAGTGAAATCATCACTGGGAAAGCAGTGACAATGAAGAGAAGGGCCTTGTCAAAGTGACTGAGATTGTCTCTGCATCTCTAACAATGTCTAGAATGACACCAGCACTGAGGATTCGCTTACCATCATGCCAACTTGAGTATTCTTTCCCATTCCTCTTTGTGCCCAATCCATAGCTTATCTCCAGCTGCAAACTCAGGCTGTTAAGACAAGTGCTAAATTGGTGCCTCACTTTGGACCATGAAACAAGATTTCTCCCGTTTTTGTTTTTAGCTCGTAAAGCGATGATTGCCATTTTATAATGACACTGAGGTTTCCCTGAAGCTGCCATCGTGCTATTGTGCCGCCAATATCAAAGCTAAAGACAATGAACTTGAAAGCTTTTTTATTCAATTAAAAATGACTAAATATCACAGCTCTTCATTTATGAATCATTTAAATTGGGTGTCTTATGTTCTTTCCTTCTTCAGATTCACACTCACATGCAGACACAAACACACACAGTTCTATTTTTATCTATAATTAATTTGAGTAGCTTCTTCCCCACCTTTCCTGGTTTAAGCGATCAGAGAGGCAGAACCCTGACATTGGAGCAGAACTCCTGCTACTTTCTGCTCAGCAGTTCTCTTTCTGAATGGAAAAAAAGGGAAGGAAATGAAAAACAGACTTCTGATGGTTTTACTTGAGAAAAACAAATGGAAGAAATAGCAAGGTTGACAAGGTTAGGAAAGGCAGGCACTCGGTTGTATTTGGCTTAGAGGTGAGAAGAGAGATGGAAATAAGGATGTAATTTGAAAGAATATTTCTTCTTATGAGGTGACCTCTTTGTGCCCCCTGGAATCGATGAGACCAGAACCAGGCTCCTTAGCACTTCTCAAGCCTGGCACTCAGTGCAGACCAGCCCGTCTACATTCACGGAGGCATCTAGTTGCTAATCTCCTCCCCCTGGGACCTGCCCTATCCACCAGCCAATTTCTGCATGGAGATACGCTTGCCTTCGTTTCTTTTTCCCCTTCTTCTTTGTTTTTTTTTTTTTTTTGTTATACAGTTAATGCATGAGAAGATTATTGCTGTAAAAGATAAAAACAATTGATAAAATAGTGGTTTCCTTGGGTCCCTTCTCCCTGTGCCCAAGCCACATTTCTCTGGCCAGAGTGAACCAGTATGCATCTTTTTCAGATAGTTTATATTTGTTATGCATGGAGATACATATACAAGGAAATAAAAAATACTTGTTTTTTGTTTTTAAAGTAACTAGTTTCATACTGTCCATGCTATTATGCAAATTTTGTCTTTTCTCTAAATGATATTTCTTGGGCACTTGCCATGATATTACCTAAAGAATACCATGTGATTTTTACCATAGAATAGTGTTTTATAATGTGGTTAAATCACACTTAGCCACTTTACTATTAATGTATTTAACAATAAGGTGATAATAGGCACCATCTAACCTTCTCTGTTGGGTTTTCTTGAAACAACTAAAAAGCTAGGTGTTATCTTCCCAAACCCACCATTGTATGAATTTTGCACTGGGAAAGCCTAATTCATGGAGAGCAGGGAGAATGCTTAGGTGCTATGGTCAGCTCAGCTCTGAACTCCTGCTCTACTTAAATCTGTTCATGTCATGGTTCTTCTCAACATTCCACACAGTTTTGTTTAATCAAAAATGTCTCTGAGGAGAGCCAGCAAGGAATTATATTTTTCTGAGTTCCTATGATATGCCAGGCACACTTGTGAATGACCTCATGTCATCCTGTGGCAATTCTGAGAAACAGGTGATACTGTCCTTAGTTTATAAGGGAAAATGAAGCTCAGGGAAATGAAGTAACCTGCCTGAGATTACACACACTCAGTAAGTGGTACATTATAAATTTAAATACTCTGGCTCCAAAGACATTTGTGATTTCCACTATGCCATGTTACCATCTAACTTGAACTTCATTTTCAAAGTGCCGGCTCTTCTGCTGTTTATCCTCTTCATTTCTCCCTGCAGACCCTAAGCAAAGCTGTCGCACCCCCATCTTTCTCTGCTCCTCTGCATAGATCAGTACCTGCTGCCGTTTGCACTTGAGACTTGAAATACAGAACCTAGGGATTTTCTCGCTGTGGTCTCCCCTACAAGGAGTCTGTAAAAAGAAGGGATGTTCAGTGGAAATTAAATGGGTTTTCTTGAATGTGGTTAGCCTGCTTACCACATTTTCAGTTGTAGCAATTTGGTGCCACTGATGCATGGCTGGTTTAAGCAAGCGTCCTTTGCCTCTCAAGTTAGTCATCTCTGGTTTCATGGAAAGAATCCTCCCTTAGAGAAATAACAGGTGGGAAAGATCTATTAGGTTATCCTGTGCATGATGAGATAGCTTACTGCTGTGAATTTGCCAGGTCTTTGCTTTATTCCTATTTCAAGTGACCCATGTGATAAGTCTTAACGTCTCTTTCTATAAGCTAATACCGATTATTGTTGGGATTTGCTTAGTCCGAGTGTCCTGTTACTTATTTTGAATCTGCCAGTCTAAATCAAACTTGTACCATCAGAGAAAACAATAATATAGCACTATACAATCATCTCTCCCAGGCACTTGGCTATATAGGCAGGTAATTTTTTTATTAGTTTGTTTCCTTATTCATGAATTTATTTATTCAGCAAATACAAATTAAATGCCTGATCTGTGTAATCTCTATAAGAGACACCTTATGACCCATCAGTGGATTTTTTGATGTATGATGGATTCGATGATGCAGGATGTTGCAAGGTAGTTAACATCCAATACCTACCCTCCAGGAGTTTGGCTTCTCATTTTTTCCTGACACTAAATGTACTCACTTGCAAAGGTAATGCCAATATGAAGTAGAATTAATAACAGTGATAATAGCATTGGAGATATGTTCCAAAGCAGGCCATGATTAAAAGCCCAGTATTCATCCTTGATGGCATGTGCTTTGTGCTCTGAACAGGTAGATATCAGAATGAACTGGAAAAGGCCATGAAAGCCTCTGCTAAGTGGGTGACAGGTTTTGGAGGGCTGTGATCAGTTTGGCTCTAAATGAACAGTTCCGTGCACGAAGACTCTCCAGCCTCCTTCATCTTCTACCATTGCATTGTCTTGACGATCAATACACATATTATTATATCTATCTGAAGATTATTTTGACTTAATTTGTTATAGATCTACTTGTTTGGTCTTCAGGAAATGTGAAAAATACCCAGCACCTATGGGAATCATAAGACTTTTTTTCTTAGCTTTACTGACCAGCTCTGGGATGTGTTAACCTCTCGGGATTAAAGTTTTCTTTTGCAAAAGAAAAAGTTTAGGGCTTCCCTGGAGGCGCAGTGGTTGAGAGTCCGCCTGCTAATGCAGGGAACACGGGTTCGCGCCCTGGTCTGGGAGGATCCCACATGCCCTGGAGCAACTAGGCCCGTGAGCCACAACTACTGAGCCTGCGCATCTGGAGCCTGTGCTCCACAACAAGAGAGGCCGCGATAGTGAGAGGCCCGCGCACCGCGATGAAGAGTGGCCCCCGCTCGCCGCAACTAGAGAAAGCCCTCGCACAGAAACGAAGACCCAACACAGCCAAAAAATAAATATAAATAAATAAATAGATTTATAAAAAAAAAAAAGAAAAAGTTTAAAGAGGATTCTAACAATTATTGAGCTTTTTTCCATGGCCAAGGATTAGGGGATTATTTAATTTGATTGTCTCAACAATAACATAAGACAGTCATGATACTCTCCATTTTACTAATAAAACAAAAATCAAGACCAAGCAAGGCGATATAAAATTATCAAGTCCTCAGACATAGAAAGGTATTTCTGATTCCAAATCCCATGCTTTATAATCCCTTTGAAAGGTTAAGTTGGATTACGCTAGGGACCCTTGAAATGCAAACCTTATATAAACCATATCCCGTCTTTAAAATCAAATGTATACCTCAGCTAAGTGCATGAAATATACAAAGCAGCAAAATTCTGTAGATAAGCAATAACAGCACCTCGAATATTTCTTTACTGTATCTGATCCATCCTAATAACTTTTGTCATTCATCTCTGAACCCTTCCTAATTCTTTTGCACAATTTGGAAAGTATACTTCAAAATCCACAATGAAATTTTGATATTTTGCCTTCTCTTGCTTCCTATGCTAGTGGATTTGGTTACTTTAGAGGTTTGTGTACTACCTTCATTCTACCGGCTCTATGCTGCGTTTTATTAGGGTGTATAGCAGTCAGGATAGGTTAGTTGATGCTGCAGTAGCAAACAGCCCTAAGTTATCTGAGGATTAAAACAGGAAAAGTTTGTATCTTATTTGTATGACCAGTGTGAGTCATTTATGGGGGCTTTGATCTGCACAGTTTCACTCAGGGACCCAGGTATTAGAGTCCACTCTCTGTAACTTTGCTAATTGTTGGCACTGGAGGAGAGAGCCATGAAGGATCTCACATTATAATTAAATGTTCTGATCTGGAAGTTATACATGTCACTTCTTATAACTGCCCATTGCCCATGTCTAGTCACATGTCCCGTTGGTGCCTAGAAATAGATAGAACAATCAAGATGATGGTGTACTCAGTATATGGTTATTTTCACAAGAGAAAAATGTGGTTAATATTGCAAGTATCCTCAAAAGCTAAAAGGAAGTAGAAGTAGACAAGAGCATATAACCAGAATAGGTATTATTTACCTAGATATCAATTCATCTGTGTGGTCACCCATTGATCTGTTTATCCTTTTGTGTCATAAAAATTTGTATTAAGTTTCTCACAACCTTATGGAATAGGAGAGGAATACTTTTTAAATCAAAAGACCTTGGATGTTAAGTAAATCAGTGGTAGAAAGTAATAAAGTGCCAGGATAAATCTATCATGGCCATATGCATATGCTATGATCCTATTCAGTTCATGGATTAGTCTCTAAATTCACTGTCAACTTTCTTAGCTAAATCAAAAAATATATACACATGCTTTATAAGATTAATAGTGTTTTTGATTAAAAAATTATGGTTAAGGAGAAGAATCTTTATTCCTGGTACTGACAGCTGACTGCATTTTTTTCTTCAGAACTCTGCAGAAGCCATACCCTCAAGAGATACAATAGCTTTTTCTTATCATGCCATTCAATATTTAGACGGATGGCTTGTGGAAGAGTGGCACTTCTTTGGGAGCTAAATAAATGCATAATAAATAGGTAGTTCTCAGGCATGTCTGGTATTTCCTCCCTAAGCTTCTTTGCAGCAAACATCTTTGCCACAAGCATTTTTGCTGCATTTTCTGCCACATAACTAATTGGCTGTAAGGCAATTTTGCCATGAAAGATAAAATAACTGGTTGGCAGTTTGGTTAGACAGTTTGGTTTCAACTGGTTGACAGTTTGGTTTCATTTCTCCATTGATGCAGTATTCCCATTTTTATATTACATAAATCTGAAAGAGGCCTAGGGCCTGGAAGGCTCCTAGTTGAACCCACATTTCCCATCGAACTTTGGAATGTTTATCAACAGGCATGTGACAATATGCCAAGAAGAAACAACAGTGCAGAAGGCTTTCACAATGTGAGACAAAACTCAATTACAAATGTGCATTCTAGTGTTTGGAAACTAATACCTCTCTTAATGAAGGAAGAAATTTTAGCAGGAAAAAAAAAAGTTCCTAACAAGGAAATGAATCAACAAGCAAAAAAGAACACCAACATATATATATATATATATAAAACATACTTCAATAGAAAAATACTATGAATGAAAGACTTCGAAGATTAATGCTTAGATACCACCCATAAAATAGAATCAGTCATTAGCACAGTATTGCCATGAATCTACACACATTTTAAATGTATTCAAATATTTGGTGTTTGCAATAGTCTTTTTAATTTTGTTACAAAAAGTGAATTTCATTGAATGTCCCTCTTTTATTTTTTATTATTGTATCTTTTATGGCAAAATTGCCCTATGGGCAATTAATTATGTGGTGCAAATATTTGCGGTGAAAATGCTTGTGGTAAAGATGTTTATGGCAAAGAAGCTTAAGGCAAAAATACCTAGAACCCTTCTCAGGTCTGGTTTCAGCTCAGTGAAATACATTTAATACTTATCTGTCCATAACTTCCTTTCAACAGACATTTTTTTGAGCTTGTGATATGCTGGGCATTGTGCTGGATTTGGGGAATACCAAGATTAGGTGCTCAGTGTGTAGCTGGATTAACTGACCTATTGCATGATTATTGTCGGGAGGGGAGCACCTTGTTCCTGTCAAATGGGGAGTGATGGTCCAGTATAAAATTATCCTAAGAGTGAGTCTCATTTATGTCAACTGATTGTACACAGGAATAGGAGAGAAGGTTTAGTGAGGAGATCCTAATCCTAATTTCCCATCATCTGCACCCAACGGCTGAGGCATAACCATCTCTTGCTTTATTAGCCCTGGGGGTCTAAGGATGTCCAAATCTAGCACAGCTTTCTAATATTGTTTTTTCTGCCCTTCTAACCTCTGGACCTTTTCTACTTTTCCCTCCTTTCTTTCTGTCCTTCTCATGTTGGTGCTTCAGCCATCAAGAAGTACTCTTTCCTTCCTGATCTCTACATCCTGAGCTACCACAAAGCCTTTGTCTACACTGTGTTTGCTTTCTAGACCAACTTCCCTCTACATTTTGCCTTTCACATGTCCTGCAAATCTTAACTAAGGTGTCACCTCCTGTCCTAAAGCTTCCTTGACTCTCCAAATAGTTAATTCGAGCCACTCCTGTGTTCAGCCCCAGAATTCAGTTCCTCACTTAAGCGAGATATGCTAATCACAGCGATTGATCCATAGTATTCACTCAATACACGTTAACTGCTATTATTAGTATTATGATTATACTTTCAAAATATATGTTGATAATTGAGAAATAAAATTGGGCTTTCTGTCCAGCATTTCTTTTCTTTGCTGCTTCCTCTGGATACACCATTGGCATTCGGGTTGTTTGCCACTCTTATAGGTCTGCTCTTCTTGATTCTATTTCCCTCACAACTGAGGTTGCTTCACACTTGCCAGCTCCCTCTTTCTTAGATCTGGCCACTAACTCCTGCAACCTAGACCCAGAGGTGACTCTTTAAAAGGTAAGTCATATCTGTGTATCCAAATGGAACTTTCCTGCACCCCTTAGAGAATTTGGTGAAGGAGGGCTGAGCAAAGGAAAGGACTCTCTCATACTAGGATCAGATAAGGTTAAGTACTTTTCCAAAATGCTGAATCCTGGAAAGTCTTCCGGGTTTCCCTTTTTGGAATGGACGTCTTTGGTTTTGGTCTATTAAACATGCTTTTCTTCTGGGAACATATGCTGATGTAAAACCCTTCCCCACTCTCAGTCCAGGTGGTTACAGCAGAGTGGATCCCGCACTCCAGGTCCTGAGAGACACATGACTCTGGTCTGTCAATGAAGGGATAGCATCCCCCTTGGCCAGAAACCTTGGCTCAAGAGAAAGAAGGTGACTAAAGCCAGTCTATCCAAGTCACGGAGACTCAATTTCTAGACTGTTGTTGGAACTAATGGATAATAGGGACTTTTTTTCAAATTAAGGTGGCTAAGCAGATGAGACATAAACCAAGTACAAGGTGATGACAACCGGGTGAGAATTTGCTTAAGTATAATCCAACAGCAAGGAAAGCTGAGCCAAGAGGTGAGGAGAGGCTGATTCCTGACAACACCCGAGCAGCTGGAGGCAGTCATTCCTGAGGAGTTTACTCCTTGAACTTC
Organism: Balaenoptera borealis; assembly: GCF_965194805.1. NCBI lineage: Eukaryota > Metazoa > Chordata > Mammalia > Artiodactyla > Balaenopteridae > Balaenoptera > Balaenoptera borealis. The sequence goes on along the minus strand of NC_138874.1, from coordinate 96,659,834 downwards.
TCAGATGCATGGACAGTGTATCTTCTGTTATTTAAGCTTGATAGAGTTGGGTTTCTGTTACTTGTGCCTTAAAGTGTTCTGACTAACCCACCATCCATTAAAGCAGAGGAAAAACTACGTCTGCAATACTTTTCCCAAATAGAGGAGTGGATGGTGACTCAACTCACAATGAAATGATGGCCTGTTTAGAACTTGAGTTTGCTGTGCCCATGGTGGTGGCCACAGGTGGTCCGGAGGATTTGGTCTCTGAGTCATGCAGGAAGGAGCACAAAGAGGGGCATTATAGGGCTAATGGATGCCTCTTTGGGATTCCCTCCTCTGCTTCCTCCTGGAATGTAAAAGCCTACACAATGCAGATGGCATGTTTCATTAATACAAACAGAGGTCCAGGCAACAGATGCTTCAGGGACTGAGGGGAAAGGAGATCTCTATATTTCTCCAACAGCAACAACTTGGATGACAAATTTCTCCCACTGAGCATATTGAACCATGAGCAAAGAAACATGTTCAAGCCTTAGGCACTCTATGATACTTAAAAGTAGGAAGATCAAATTTAGTATTTCTGGACAAATAGTGCTTATGTGGAGGAAGCTGTGGTGAAAAGGAATGAGCAGGAAAAGTGAGGCATCTTTGTTAATTTCTCAGGGCTTCAGGTTGGGCAGGACTTCTAGTGTTCTGTGTCTGTCTAGAGAGCATATATTAATAAACCTTCATCAGCACCACTTCCCTCCACAATGACAAAAGTCAAGACAGGCCAATTATTTGCGCATCAAGGGCTGGGTTAGGATGGCTCCTGTTCCTTTGTTTCTTATGTCGTTTTGTGCAAAATGTAATGCAGAAATGATTAATTGCAGAGAAGATCCAGTCCTCTTTCTGATTGTGATCAGGTTAAATCAAAATGCCCAAGTTTAAATTATGAAATTATGTCTAGGTGTAGTGATTCAAGAATTATAACAATTACACAATACTTTCTGCTCATATTCTCCTGAGTTCACTGTGACTTTGGACAACTGCCCAGGAAGGAGTGTGGAAAGGAGAGAGGTATGGGGATAGAAAGAATAAAATAGGTGGCAAATGCTTCTGCACCATTTTGGTGCCATTCCACTGAAGGGGGAAGGTTGATACCAAGCATTTGACGGCAATACTATTTCAATTTTTATGGCTTCTGCGTAGGGTAGGCTTAATGCGAATAAAACATTGCGGACAGTGACCATACGACATTTTTCTGCTCACAAAACGTAAAGATGTCACATTTCACATTATATGTATGTGTGTGTGTGTGTGTGTGTGTGTGTACATTTCTTTAAAATCTTGCCTCTCCAATTGTGTGTGCATTTTTAGCCTATTCATTTGTCAGAGTAGAAAGGGCTGAGTTAGGCTGAAGAACTATAATTCACAGCTTTGCATCTAATAGTTATGTCTGACTCCTCTGGTCTTGCAAGGCTTCTTCTTTCTTTCTTTTTTTTTGTTAGTGCTGAAGTAAAACCTTAGTGAAATAACCACTGCGATATAGGAAGTGAAATAAAACACCTTTAACAAATCCCAGTTGGATTCTCTTTTCATGTGTAACTCAAAAGAGGTGACACCATTAAAAGTTTATGAGCCACTTACGATTCAATACTACCCTGCTGCTGGAAACCAGTCTTCACTTGGTAGGACTTGTTTGTTCCTACTCTCCTGGCCTAGATCCCTAACACCTTACCTTTTTGACTTTTCCCTGAATTCTGAGGTCTCCTCAAATCTAGTCCAGGAAGGTGAGACATGCAGCTTGCTTTACATGAGAAAAGCCACAAGTTTTTCTTTCTGTACTTTAAACATCATATACACAGTGATTGAATGAATAGTAAAATAAAATAATGAGAAGTGCCTAAAATGCAATGATTATTATTAACCATTCATTCGTTCATGCTTTACTTATTGAGGCAACAAATACAAATTATGTGATGCATTATACTAGTCATTAGGAGAAAATGGTGAACAAGATAAATATAGTCTCTTAAGATATAGAAAGGAAAGCTCCCTTTCTGTTTTGTCTAATCCATGCTGAAAATGTACATTGAATATTCTATAGCAAGGAAAAAAAGGTAGCAAATAGAGTCACTGTAAATCAAGAGTTTCATACTCAAAAGACTAAAGGGACAAGGTAGATTACATATATGTACAAACTGGGTCAGCTGAGAATTGATAGGGCATAATGGAACTTGTAGATAACTGGAGAATGTCATGCTTAAAGACATTCAAGTTATTTTTATTTTAAAGATTATTGAGTCAACTTTCTCCAAACACACACACATATTTAGTCCCTGGAAAACTTGTTTCTGGAAACATGTTATATAACATTCTCAAATTTGAGGTTATTGCTTTTCATTCAAGAACATATGTCCATTTTTTCTCAGCAGAAAGAATTAGTATTTTCTTAAGGAGGGAGAATTTTGAAGTAACATTAAGAATGTTGGCAGATAAACATTTACTGTTAAATGAGTATTTTCTTGTTCTTTCTCCTGTCTCCTCTGTAGGAGTGAGATTTTAAAACAATGTCAGGAGAGAATAATCAAGATCCAGCCCACTAACTACCAAAGCTGTAGGTTAGAACTAGTGCTGGCTCCTGTGGGTAATGTTCAGCTTGAATAGCTAAAGAGAACTGTTACCCCACCAACAAGGATGACTTAAACCAACCCAATCAGAGACTGATTTTTAAGCTTTTTATGAGGTTCTCACTAAATGCTGTTTTCTCGTGTTCCTGGACACAGGATAGCTTTGACTCTACTGTAGAGCCTCCCTAAGAGACTACTGACTTACTTACTATTACAGTGTACAGAATGCACCCATGCTTGAAAAACTCTCATTTGAGTCATATGAGGCAAAACCACTGAAATGCTTATTAATAAACTCACACCTCAAAAGCTTACAGAAGTTTCTCGAAGAAATTTTTCTTCAGTTAGCAGAAATGGTTATGTGACTCAGAAAGAGTAAAATGTATCAGGAGACAAAAATGTCTGCTTCTTTTTGCATGTGCAAATGTAAGAGAGTTGTCATTTGTTCTTATGATTGCAACCAAATTAGAGGTAGGAGTAAATAATCACATTCTATTGCAATTACATATTTTATTGTATTTCATCTAGGTTTTAAGACGAATGAGGTCAGGAATCACGTCTGTTTTACTCATTATATCTCCTACTACAAGTACAATGCCTGGCAAATAGTATACAGTTAATATATATTTACTAGATCCATACAGAACAAATAAATGAATGAATTTGAGTTACTTTCAGCTGTAATGGCATTATGAAATTCTATTTTATGGTTTTATTATATTAACCCATGCTTCTTTGGTTCAACAATTTTAAGGAAAATGTATATTAAATATAAACGAACACTGTTCAATAGAACATTCTGTAATGATGGAAATCTTTTATACCTACTCTGTTCAATATGGTAGCCACCAGCCACATGAGGCTATTAGCAGTTTAGATGTGACTGGTGTCATTGAGAAACTGAATTTTTAATTTAATTTTAGTTTTATTTAATTTAAATTTAATTAGACACATGTGGCTAGTGACTGCCATATTGCATAGTGCATACACCATTCATTGACTTTAGGGAATAATTTTTTTCTGTTGAATAGGGGCTCAGTGTTTAGACATGCTTATAGAAAGGATCACATTTTAGGAGATGGGCATGTAAAAATCTTGTGTTTTTCAAAAACTTTCTTAATCAGATAGGCATATAGATCAATGGAATGGAATTGAGTTTCTAGATATAAACTCATGCATTTATGGCCAATTGAAAAAAAAAAAAAACAACTTTCTTAATCAAGAGTAGATAGGTCTTTATTCCTGCCCTACCACTGGGTTCATCAGTACCATTTTATTTTTCTAGATTCCACGGGGTGGGGGGGAGGGGGAAGCTAGGGCGAAGCGAGAGTAGCATCGACATATATTCACTACCGAATGTACAATAGTTAGCTAGTGGGAAGCAGCAGCATAGAACAAGGAGATCAGCTCTGGTGCTTTGCGATGACCTAGAGACATGGGATAGGGAGGGTGGGAGGGAGGCTCAAGAGGGAGGGGATATGGGGATATATGTGTGCATATGGCTGATTTCACTTTGTTGTACAACAGAAACTAACACAGTCTTGTGAAGCAATTATACTCCAATAAAGATCTATTAAAAAAAAAGAGTAGATAGGGATAGGATTTGAGTCTGAGTTAAAATACAGAGAGACAGCTTATGTAGCATGTAGTTAGTAGAGGAAGAAAACATCTTGTGTCAAGTTGTCTCTGAAGAACTGATATCTGCCAATCAAGACTCAACCCAACTGTTGCTCCTCTATGAGGTCTTCCTTCTCTGCTTCCTTTGGAGCTCCATGGAACTTTGTCAATACCTCTAACCCTGTAGATGGCTCTACTATAGATCATTTTCAAGGCAACTAAAACTTCCTTAATGAAATGGGCACTGTATCTTTTTTTTAAATTTTTGTATAGAAGTTCATACCAGGTCTAATTCAGTACCCCCCCACACATGGTTGGTCTTTTCATGAATAGTTACTGAGTGAAAAAGAATGAAATTTGGGGTCAGGAAATTTGAGTTCTTGTCCAGTTCTGAGTCTCTGCATTTATCAATACTTAGTGACCTGGGGTCTAACACCTAATACCTCTAAGTTTGTTTTCTTATTTATTTATTTATTTTTAAAATTTGTTTATTTATTTATTTATTTTTGGCTGTGTTGGGTCTTCGTTTCTGTGCAAGGGCTTTCTCCAGTCGTGGCGAGCGGGGGCCACTCTTCATCGCGGTGCGCAGGCCCCTCACTCTCGCGGCCTCTCCCGTTGCAGAGCACAGGCTCCAGACGCGCAGGCTCAGTAGTTGTGGCTCACGGGCCCAGCTGCTCCACGGCATGTGGGATCCTCCCAGACCAGGACTCGAACCCGTGTCCCCTGCACCGGCAGGCAGACTCCCAACCACTGCGCCACCAGGGAAGCCCTGTTTTCTTATTTTTAAAACAGGAATACTAATACATGTTTCCCAAGGGTAATGCATAAGGCTCACATGGAAGAAAGCATACCCTTGTAAAGATCATTAAAAGTAAATCCAACTGTTGTCAGTATGGCCTTCAGATTGATATCTCCAAGGAACTGATTTCAATTCCAGGAAGTGATGCCAAAATTGTTAGGAGTTATGACACAAGGCATTAGTTAAATTCCCTCATTTCTTATAAAATGGTGTCATCTCCGAGAACAGGGTATTAGGTGAGCCCAAGCAGAGAACATTACATTTTCTAATTTGACACACCTTCCTGCCATATGATACACACTCATATGCCAGGTCCTTTAATTTTATAGTTGGTGAAGATAGCCTAAATCTTTCTCCCCATGGGGGAGAAAACCAAAAGGTACAGTTATTGCTCTAGACCATAGTGTCAGCTTACGAGACTGCCTTAGGAAAACTGACTAGTTCTTCTTTTTTTTTTTTTTTAACATCTTTATTGGAATATAATTGCTTTACAATGGTGTGTTACTTTCTTCTGTATAACAAAGTGAATCAGCTATATGTATGCATATATCCCCTCCCTCTTACGTCTCCTTCCCACCCTTCCCATCCCACCCCTCTAGGTGGTCACAAAGCATGGAGCTGATCTCCCTGTGCTATGCAGCTGTGACTAGTTCTTTAGTATGGCAAGCAGCTCCTGGAAAACAGTGATTGATTCCGGGCTCCTTGTTTTCTGCTGAGTGACACTCTAGATGTTCAGAGAAGAGCCACAGGATTAAGGGGCTGGGATGGATTGACTTGGGAGGAAAGATGAAAGAACTAAATATAGACAAGTTGGCAAAGAAAGGTCTAATGATAACTATCATAGCTGCCTGCCAATAGTTGTCTAACATAATAAGAACAACCTGGATGGTATGCCAGAAAAAGAAAGACACATTACAAAAATTGGCCACTTTGCAGCTTACTTAAGAATTGTTCGCATACAACCAAGACATGACCTGCACAGGAAAGAATCCTATCACAATAGTGCTTTGCAGAAAATGCTTGTTCATATGGAGGATGTAACAGATATTCACTGATCATCTTACTGTGTAACAGGGACAGAATGAGGCATTTTCACGTATTTTATCTCATAGCATTTTTACAATGTCTCAGTGATGTAGACTTTTGTATGAGTCTGTCCTGGCAGCAAAGAGATGGCACCCCCAAGTGGAAATAAAGGAGAGTTTAATGAAGGGACTCTTCAAGGGCTGTTGTTGGAGTTAAAGGAAACCAGTAAGTGATGAGGAAGCACATAGGCACTAGCAACAGCGTGCAGCCATCACCTCTGGTCCTGAAGAGGCAAAGAGAGAACAACATGGTGGGAGGGAGGGAGTAGGCGAGTTGCAGGCACAGACAGAGGAAAGTGACCACTGCTAATCAGTAGAGAGGCAGATGGTAAAGGGTGATGGAGAACAGCTCTGTTCTCTCTCTCCAGTCTCGGAACTCTTGCCAGTTCCTCCATTGACCCAACCAGAAGCCACAGGGCAAGGGGGCCCTGTTAATACAGCCCCAAATGTCAGCATCCTATGGCCCACGGAGTGAGGAAGGAGGGCAGGAAAGGATCTGGAAGGGCAAGTGGACACTATCCAACCAGTTTTTTGCCTTTATTTTACAAAAAGGGAAAATGTAACCCAGAATAATAAATGATTTACTTAATGGCATGCAGCAGAGAACTCAACCACAGATTTCTGATTCCAGAGTGTTTGTTTCTAACAAACTGTGAAGACTGAAGACTGTGTCCTAACACTGACCATCATTTTCCAGAACTTTACATTCATCACAAGTGGGTATGGTGAGAGTGAACGTGAGTTTCTCTGTGTTGCAGTGAATATCTCAATACTGAAGGAGGTTATTCTCTTTAAAGTACATTAATTTTTTTGATACAGAATGAGGGGTTGAGGAAAATTAGTGTTGGGATAGCATAGAAAAGTGAATGGGGAAAGTGAGATGGGAGATTTAACTAGGAATTGGGGTTGGGGGGTGCGTGAGTTTCTGATTGGTTATGTTAGGAATTTGGCTTTTAAAAATATTGATAATGTTAGCAGACCTTTATTAAGTCTACATACTATGGTAAGCTGTGTGCTAAAGCTCCACCTTTATGTACATAATCTGTGTTCCCAATAGTTAGCTATTTAACTACTTACAGGTGAGAAAATGGAAGCATTAAAGTTGAAAGTCATACCAACAGTATGTGGTAATCAGGATTTGACCCTCATCATCCAGCTTACCTCATAGCCAGTCCTTTCAATCTTTTAATACCTATTAAAGCAAAGCACAAAGCCTTCAAGATCTTATTCCTCATTAATGTGGGTGAAAAATAACTTCATCTATCTCTTCCTCAGTACAACAATAACTTAGCCATATATTATCTGCCTTTAGGTTACTGCAAATACTGGATAAGATATAATTTGTCTATTAGCAAATATGAGTGATTGTGTCATTTTAGTATATTTTATAATGGAGACTTATAATTGTTTCTAGTTGAATGAAAATGGGGAATAGGCAGTGAGGGTTTCATAAATACAAAAGGAAAATTCTTAGGCAAGTTGTGAAGTGTATCTTTAATCTTGGGTTTTAATGCAAATTGAATCCCACACACCATTTGTAAATAACTATGTTGGGGTTATATAGTTTATTGTAAGCAGGGCACATACTATTTTTCATATTTGGCTTTATAATATTTTTACCTGAATCACTTTTACCATGCTCCTTGGAAGAGAGGTAACTTTTTTTTTTTTTTTTTTTATTCCTCATGATTTCTGCCCTATACTTAGCCATTTGGTAACTTTCTAAAATTTTATTTTATTGTAAAACTCAGCACTGATAAATCACTGGGCTTCTACATAGAGTGGATTTAAAATTTATATGCTCTGACTCAGGTAGGTAGAAATATAGCTTTATTTCTCCATAACTGAATATTGCTTGCTCACCAACACCCATTTCTGCTTAAGGAAGGAATACTCATATGCCACTTGAATTTATCTCACTCACTTCCCATTTAAGTCTATCACTTTTAGGTTAAATCCAGCTCTCTAGAGAAGATACTTATGCTTTCAGAGTTTTTTCCTCACCCCTTCTCTTTCTCTTTCACCTGGCTCCAGTGGGACCATGAGTTCAGGGTTACATGTAACATGATGAAGTGGAGGAGAGGCAGGAGGTCACTGTGGTTCTTGCAGACTCCACTGAAGAATGTCACTCCTTGGTCTTTCATGTTGACTCTGACTCTGATGCAGTGGTAGATGAGATCAGTTGCCTTCTGTTTCCTTTTGTGTGTTATGCATTGAGATCACTCCCCTGGTAGACTAGGCTCCCATCTTAATGCTTACCTGTGCAATTTTTTTTTTCCCCCAAGACCAGCTTTGCCTGCCATTTAATCCCTAACTTGGACCATCTACCCTAACCCCTTCTCTATAGTTACCACCTCTTGCCTAATGACCAGCCGGTGCCTTTAGGAAAGATCTGTGTCTTATACTAGGCCAGGTGGAATTTCCACATCTTTACACCTTGGGTCTGCCTATGTTGATGTGAGACACTCTGAAAGTCTTCTCCCATGTTCCAGAAAGAAATCAGGTGAGCCTTTCCTTCCCACAGATCACCAAACCTATCTATGAGACTTCTGTTGTTCCCTCAACTGAAGATTTTCTCTCTAAACACTGTAGGGCTGGCTGTGTCAGGGACCATACTTTGATCTAACCATGTTGTTCCCTGAATTCTCAGGGTTCCTCCCTCCAGGTCAAATGCTTCTCTCTCTCTCTCTCTCTTTTTGGTCTGGCAAACTGCTCCTGTATCCTTCCCTGAGTCAATGCTTATCCTACTGTCCAATTCTACCAACCACTGATGTATGGAAACAACAATGACAGAAAAATCAAAACAAAAGCCACTTCTCTATTTCTTGTATCTAATTGCTGCCAATCAAAAGGTCTTGGGCTCTAAATCTCTTATTTGGGCTATGGCTTTGAAAAAACCACTACTTTTGGAAGTTGCAGTTGAATGATGAATTTATTTCTCTAGGCTATATCTCCTGTTCCCTCCTTTGAGCTCATATTGCCTCACCGTCCTGGTGTATTCTTAATGAAAAAGGACTGCTTAAGGGAAAAAATTACCAAGAAGGAGTATAATTTGGGTAATATTTATAAATATTAACCAACTTTAGTAATAGATTGGAGCTGCTTTAATGTCAGTTTGGAAGAATACTTAACAGATAGGATTTCCCAGTGAGTTAAGATTCTCTACATGATTGAGAGATGTCCCAACAGCGGTCCCCAACCATTTTGGTACCAGGAACCAGTTTTGTGGAAGACAGTTTTTCCACGGGGGTGGCAGGGGTGGGATGGTCCAGGTGGTAATGGAGCGATGGGGAGCGGCAGGTGAAGCTTTGCTCACTAGCCCGCCTCTCACCTCCTGCTGTTCAGCCCAGGGGTTGGAGACCACTGCCTTAGAATGTTAAGATTATGTATTAAGCGTTCTGCAACAAATATTTATCATGCACCCCTGTTTGAGGGCTGGGGATATAGCAGAGAATAAAAGAAACAAAATATCTGCCCTCATAGAGTTGATATTCTAGAAAATAAATAGAAAATATACAGGTAATCAAAATACAAAGGACATTATATAGTCATCAGTGTTGTGGAGAAAATATAGTAAGGAAGAATGGTAGGAAGTCTGGAAGAAGCAAGGCTTTTTGCAGTTTTAAATAGTGTGATGAAAGTTGAAAAATCTCGAGGCGGTGAGGGAGCGAGCCATGTGGATGGATGGTGGTCCACGCAGAGGGAACAGCAAGTGGAAAGTTTTTGAGGCAGGAATAACTTTGCTGTGTTCAAGAAAGAATAAGGAGACACAGTAGCTGAAGCAGAGTGAGGGAGGGAGAGGTTAGACAGGGGTGAAGTCACAGGGGTCATAGAGGAAGAGATAGTGACAGGCAGATCGTGTAAGGCCTTGCAGGCCATCATAGGGAATGTGGCTTTGATTCTGAGGGAGATGGGGATCCAATGGAAGGGATCCAGTGATCTGACCAATGGGTCAGATCAGGGATGTAGCACTGTAGGTTATGGAAAGTGTGCACATGTTGTATATATATGTGGAAATCACCCAGACATTTTGGGAGCCAGTCGTGCATTATGGTTAAAACACGTGGGCTGTCTGTGGTCAGGCTGCTTGGGTACAAGTTGTGGTTCAGGAACTTACTAGGAAATCTTAGAGAATTCCACTAAAGCCTAAAGCACATGGGGCTTTTATAAGGATTAAATGAGAAAATACATAAAAAGCAACAAAAATAGTGCCTAGCTCATAAAATTCAAACTGTTATCTGGCATTATTACTGTTATGGTTTCTTTTATTGTTGAACTTGAAAAAAGCAAAGTTGGGATCATGAAGAACTTAGTGTTTTTTTTGTTATGTTTTGCTTTTCTCCCCATGGTTTGCTTTCGGCCTATGAATTTGGGAATTTTTTCCAAAAAAAACAAACAAAAAACTTTCAGTGCTTTCAGGATTTGTCTGGCATAGGTGCTTAGACGTAAAATACAGAACCACCTGTTTCTTAAGTACTGAACTTGGTTCTCAAGTTGAAAGCCACACAAAGATACAGTTGGCATTTTATGGCTACCAAGAAAAGAGAGTATAAAAATAAAATGTGATAGATCTCTCATATCAAGTTACTAAGTTGCCAAATCAGTTCTTTGCTGATACGTAGTACACGTGTGGTTCCTGAGTGGGGACTCAGTAGGAAGAGTAAAGGCTCTTAAGAGCTGTTTGACTGGCAGGTGTATTGGACTGCATCCTTATCATGCCTGAGGCGGGGAGAGTGATAACATTGAGAGTCAGCACTAATAGCTGCCATGCATTTAGCACTTAGTGTGTGCCAAGCCCTGTGCTACGTCCATTAACTCTCACCCTGCAATACAGATGATATTATTCCTGCTATCTAGATAAGTGAGGCTCAACACTACACAGTTTCCATAGACATAAGTAGCAGTCTCCAGAAGAATTCTTGTCTCACATCCTTGTTTTTCATTGCAGAAGTAGCTCACCTCAATCTTGGGCAAAATTCACTCTTGGAGTGTCCTCGGCATCTTACAGTCTAACAGAGGATGCATCTAACAGTCAGTGAGGCTCTCTCTTTTCTGAGCTCACATTTTTCAGTTGCACTTAGCATGGCTTCCAATCCTCCTACGTAGGAGAGTGTCCGAACCTCAGGTGTACGCATGTGCTCTCTTTACCACATTTCCATAAGTGAGAGATCTTCTTGTCTTCCTTTGTAAATCAACTTTCAATACTATTAAATCATGTTTGCAGCTCTTCTTGGAATTCTCTTGGAGTTTCTGGCACCTTCTGGTCCTGTAGGTGCTCACATGTGTCTGAGGTGCAGTGTTGTGCACTCCGATGGTGTTCCCGGGGGGCTCATTTGTGCACAAAGACGGGATCATCAGAAAGTAAGTGATAGGTCGTGAACACATGTGGCAGCTACTTGGCTGTTGGGAGATACTAAGATGTTTCCATTTCACCACTCCATCTTCACCGTGGGGTGAGTTGAAGAAAATGTATTGAAGCCATATGGACCATTTAGGCTTTGAGGGAGCAGGTTCCAGCTGTTAGAGGCAGGTGGGGATCTCCAGTGGTTAAGATATCCTCAGCATTCAAAAGCTTTTAGGCCAGGAGCTCAGAGGTAAGCGTTACTGTCGAAGGTGATTGAGTCTCAGTGACTTAATTTCCACCTGGTACCTTCATGTAGCAGCAGATGAACTCAGTCTCTGGAATTTCAAACCCATGCTTAAACTGTTTAAGATGACTTTAAATGAGACACTCCATTCATCTTCCTGAGTTTGGAGGACTGCCCGAAGACCAGAGGCACAGGTGAGAAACGTCAGAAGAATTGTCCTCCCAGAAATGGAAATTAATGCCCCATTCTAACTTGACAGCCGCCTCCCGTCTATACGAACCCATTAAATGATGAAACAACAGATTGTCATCATCAGAAGACTGATTCCATTTAAAGGGAGAGGGAGCAGAGTTTACTTCAAATCCTAAGCCATCAGTCATCATTGATGTTGGGGACTCATAAACAAGTGGTGAGGATTAAGGGATTTATCAGAGAAGGCTCACAAGGGGCTACTGGCCAGCTCCACTGCACAGGCAGGAAAGGATTAGTAGAGGAGTTATGTCAGCAGCCGCTGCAGGACAAGATTTGTGATAAAGTGTGGTAAAGGACAGCTGTATTAACTACTTTTGTTGGTGTTTTCCCCGAGTTGCACCATAAGAGAGGGCTTGAATCTCTCTTGCTTTTTCCTCCAGAAACCCCATGGAAGGGGTAGTTTTTTTCCATATGATGGCTCTCCTTTAGGTCACTGACCATCTCTCCTTTCATCATTTTACTCAACAAATTGTGCGCGCACGCATGTGTGTGTGTGTGTACATTAGAATAGATTTCTGGCCCTGTTGTTTTGGCCCATCAGTCCTAGATCCAGAATGTCTCTCCACATCATTTCAGCTGTGAGATATTGGTGTGGTGAAGGGCAAGAGAGTACAGAGTGGAAAGCCTGGCATATGGGTTTTGTATCCCAGTTTAGCATCTTACTGGCCAACTTGCTGGAACCCTGCTCCATAAAAATAAAGGCTTTGGTCCAAATTAAGTGTGCAGTCGATGAGGCTATTATTATTTATCAATTTAGCATCCCTCCCAGGCCCAGCATCTCCCAGCTCCGACTAAGCATCCAGGTTTAGTGTTGCTCCAACACAGTTGGAGAAGAATAACTCATAGCTACCTACGGTTTTGGATTTTGTAAAGTAATTTCATGCTCTCATTTAATATCTAAAAATATTGGACGATATAAATTATTATAATTGTTATCAGTCATCATCATCATTACTACTAAACATCATTTTACATATGAGAAAGGGAAGGTCAGCAAAGCAGTGATCCAGCCCAAATTACAAATTCAGACCACTCTGTGCTCTTGTCCTCTGGGGATGTTGCTAAAAAAAGAGACTAGTCACACCAGGAAGCACTTAATTTGTCCCCAACTGACGTGTTAACTGGAGGTTGCTACCTCCCATTCCATTGTCTTCCCCTACTTTACTCCCTACCTTATGAACCCATTAGGCTCACGCTTCTGTAAGGTTCTCTCTAGGGATGGGTAGATTGTGACAGGTCACTGGTGGGAAAAGTACTCTGTGCTCCTTATCTCCTTACAAGGAATTGTGAGCTAGAGGAAGGGAGATCAAGAAGCCTTACTCATCCCAGAGAGAGGGCTGAGCCCCTCTGTGTGGAAGCCACCCAGGCTCCCCTCCTCTTTTCACTCTGTAATACCACTTTGTCATTGTTGCCTGAGTTATGAAGTGAAATAAACACAGACTTAAGGGATTTGGTGCGTCGATGGATAATTCTTTTTTCCTAGTGTTCTGTTCAGGATTTTATGTCTGAAAAGAGCTTCAGCGATTTTAGAGTCCTTTTAAAAATCGTAAAGATGGATGGAATAAGTACTGCTAGACTTTGGGGGGTTTATTTTAAGACTATAAGAACTAACAGTGACTTGAATCTAGCTTCGTGCCATTTTTCTGAGTTCAGTGCTTTGGGGGATAGAGATGGGGTATGGGAAGTTATAGAGGTGACAGAGAGCATTGTATCCGTTTTACACTTGGGAGAACTGATTTGCCTTTGCTCTACAGCATTAGACTTGAATCTTGTTGTCTTTTTATTGCATTATTTTACCTCTTTACTTCAGTCATTTGCTCTTTCATTAATCATTTATAAATAACCAGTTTGAGTGCCTGCTCGAGGTTTGATTCTGTGCTTAGTGATGGGGACACAGCAGTGAGAGGACTACATTTTCCTACTCCTCAGAGACAGAGAGGCAGTACGTGTTAGATGATATTAAAGCACATGAGTCAGTTTTAGTTTCTGCAGATTTTTCAAGATTTTCAAAAATCTGCAGTTTTTTTCCAGATTTTAGATTTTCATCTGCCTGGTTTAATTTAGACTGGTCTTTCCTGAAGCTCAGAGGAGTAGGCTATGGACAGTACTAGAAGTAATTGGATGAAAATCACGTAAAGACTAGAAAATCTATGCCATTTTTTGTTTACTCCAAAAGCATTCTTAGTTCATGTCAAGTAACATCAGCTTTACTATTTATTAGTTTATTCTGTGAAAACATTGGTTTTAGCTTTTATTTTATTTCAGCAAAGATGCCAACAAAATAAAATTAACAATTAAAATGCTCCAAAAAGTTTTGTATACTTTCATGAAAAATATAGGAATTTGATTTGGGGTGATTACTGATGTTTTAGAGGTTGGCCATTGGTTAGTACATACTATTTTTCAGGAGTGACTCATATATCATGAGATTCTAAGTCAGATTCTTATTGCAGTTGAGTTCGGATGATAGCAGCAATTAAAATTAGTAATAGTGATAAATTATAGTCACATTAATAGTAATTTTTCAAAAAGCTTAGATAAAGGGGACACTGATTGGAAAGGATGAGAATCTCTCTCCTATCATCCAAGGAAAAGCTGAACACGAAGGTTCCAGGAAACCAGGGGTTATAGTAGAAGTTGTTTATGAACTTTTATTCTAAGGCCCTGACATTGGTATAACTTAAACTCTGTGTCTAAGTTACAAGTGACCAGAAGAGACACTCTACTTGTTCTGGTTTGGTTCAACTGCCCATGAGCTGTGTCCAAAGAGATAGAGACAAAAAGTTGCTGGTCACCAAGTAGTGACTGTGTGAGCTGACTTTCTGATAAAAGGTGAGTCAGACAGTTGACCAATATATCTGCTTCATTAACACATTCCAGCCTTCTCTGCTTATGTACACTGCTTCTCTCATATGTCAAAGACGCCCTCGCTTACCAATTCAGCCATCACACAGACAGCAAAGTGCCAGTCATCCCGCCCTACCCAACCAGGAGAGAAAACCAAGTCCCATCCAGGGGCTGTAGCCAGATGTAGTGCAACAAGCTGCTGTAAAAGCTGCTTGTCAGTCATTGAGTTTCCTAGGTGATGTGCTTGCCTCCCTAATGTTTAACTTGACCTTGTCTCACATTTCTGAGATCTATAGATAAAATGGTAACTTTAACTATCACCAGTGCAATGTGTATACAGTCTTTGGGGAAAAGGGTGGGAACAAAAAAATTCAAACCATTTTAAAAATTAAAAAAAAAAAAAGCTTCAATGAGATAATTACTCAACCCACAGCAACTAAGAGACTCAAGGAACCAAAAGAAAAACAGGCAGAGGCTATAAGGAAGGTTTCTGGAGACAGGAGTCCTTTGCAAATATTTATCTTTTGCCTCCTCTACTCTTTATTCTAGCTTTTTTATGTCTCTGTGATGAATGCAATGTTTACTCCTCAAATGTTTGACCCTTGGTGGCCCTGCCTATATAAGGCTCTTATAATCTTCCAGTTAATCCTTGTTACTTGTCATCACCTTCATCATCACTACTACATAGTACTGAGCACATATCAGGTGCTAGGAGTTAGGCTTGGTGAGACCTACATATATGTTTATGTGTGTGTGTGTGTGTGTATATGTGTGTGTATATATATATATATATATATATATATATATATATATATATATACACACATATACACACACACACACACACATATATATATATAATTTATTCAGTCCTTCAAACAATTGAAGAGATTATTACTATAGAGAGAGGAATTCTTGGCTATTCAGCTACATTAAAATTTTGCCTAATGTTACAGCTAGGAAGTCATAGAAGCTATCTACGTAAGTCTTTCAGGATCTTTCCATTATACTATATTGCCTTTTATTTATGAAATGAAAACCTTTTTCTCCAGGAAAACTGAACATATGGACCAAGGCTAAAGCTGCTTAATAAAAACAGATTGGCTAGTGCCACTATGGAATGCCATGTTTTCCAGAAAAAAAATGAATTACCCTAAGCTGCTGATAATGCTCTAAATTTGAGGGGCCAGCCAGTCACATGGTGGCAGGTTAAACGCAGTGGGTTTCTTGAGTTTTATAGAGGACAATTACTTATCCTTACCAAGACCAAGACTGACTTAAAGTAAAAGACAGCAATCACAGAGGAGAAAAATTAAATCCAGATTTTGTAACTCTCAGTCTAGTGCTCTTTCTATCACTGGTAATATTTCTAGGTGGAATTAAATCATGTGACTTAACAGAGCTTTCTGTTTCCAAACCATTCTGTTAAGTCACTTAATCCACCAAAGAACAATAATATATTGATACACGTTATTCCGTAGCTTTTTTTTTTTTTTAACTATGAGAAAGGAAAAAACCCAAGAGATTGGTTAGTTTACCTAAAGTCACACGGCTATCAGTGACAAAGTCAAAATGTTGAATCTAGACCTACCTGACTGCTAATTCATGGTCTTTTCACTCTGACATATTATTTATAGTTGGATAAATTTATTATTTGAAGAGATAAAAAATCTAGGATAAAAATTTCAGAATATCTCAACATTTTAAGCTGTTACATATTAACTTCTCTTATTTATTAAAAACTCTAGTCTCTTAATGAGTTTAGACATCCCCACTCACTCCCCCCAAAATAATCCATCAGTGTCATTAAATGCATCATTTACTCACATTGGAGGTTTGAGAGTGGATTAATTTTGCATCTGTATATTCACATCTTGGACTTTTTGTGGTCTCGGCTGGGTTTTACTATAACATACAGTGGATTAGGACTTCCGTGTGAATTCTGAAGCTATTAAATGATTATGTGTCTCTAGAAAGCAATGAGCCCTCCAGGTATTGAGATTCCTCAGATGCTTCTTCAGCGCCTGAATTCTCTACACTGTGAAAGCAAGGTCTGAAAATCCCTATTTTGACAGCATCTGTGGAAGTGCTTTAAGCTCCAAGTCACTTCCAGGCTTTGGAGCTCTTTATTCAGTCACATTCTCCTTTTGAACAATACAGCTTAGAAATTTGTTTGGTAATGGGGAAAAGGCCTCGGTTTGTTTTATTGTCAAATTCCAATTGCTTTGTGAGTGATTGTAAAGTGTAGAGCTAGTGTCTGTAATGCAA
The DNA here is from genome assembly GCF_965194805.1 of Balaenoptera borealis. Lineage (NCBI taxonomy): Eukaryota > Metazoa > Chordata > Mammalia > Artiodactyla > Balaenopteridae > Balaenoptera > Balaenoptera borealis. The sequence goes on along the minus strand of NC_138874.1, from coordinate 96,642,784 downwards.
TTGCCTCCGCATAATACAAAATGCTGATTGTCGACTTCTCCTGAGAAAAACAGTGTATAGCTGTTAAAAAAGACTCTGCTTCTACTCCAGTGTTCAGCTGAGTAGGATCCATCTTCAAAATGTGACATAAGTTTTTGGGTGTCACCAAACTTCTGTATTTTCTGAGCCGGGAAATGGAGCAGATGCTCTTGGGAACTTGATTTACTTGCCCTATTTCTCTTCAAAAGAGCCCCTGGCATTTTTTTCTCCCACATTTCCCCATGGTTACAGTGTGCTTCTCTTATTGTGGTCTCTAATTAGGATACTACTTGGCAGTAAATACATTATTTAAGAGTTTAAGAAAACACTGTGTGACTTGTCCATAAAGGACAAACTATAAAGTGAACTTTGATCATGTTTCTGTGTTTTGGAAGTACATTTCACATTTATTTGCAGAAGACGAACCATTAACCTCTACATAATACTTATTATTAAGTTGAGTCAGCTCAGTTATATGTTGATGTTCTAGCCAGCTTTTGTTTGTTGTTGTGTTTAAATGGGATTGCCCAAGGACGAATCGGTATTTCCTAAAAAATCACACAATGTAGTTTTCAGAGTTTTTGAGATATGATGATTTAGAGAAGCTTAGTCAGAAGCCATGTGGAATGACATCTCTGTCTCTATCTCTCTCTGTCTCCCTATCTTTCCCTCTCTCTCTTCAAATGTAAATGGCTAAAGGACTTGCCTCTTGTGTCCCTAAGATTTTATGTACCTGGAACTTGAGGTCTCTTCAATAAAACAGAGGCTTTGGGGGCTTCATGCTGCTCTAACCTCTCCTCAAGACCCAATATTGGTATTGAGATATGAGCACACAGTTTTAGAAGCTGAGTTTTAGACATTTTGCATGCCCTTGAGTTTATGTCAGGTGGAGCATTAATGTTTTAATAAATTTGTAATCAGGATCTCATGAACCATGATCCCGATCTTTTTCAGGAAATGGAATAGATTATAGCCCCAAATAATTTGGAAGGTGTATTCTTTTTAGATAAATTCATAATATCTTTTGAATAGTTTGCATTTGCGGTTTTGTAGCATTTACTTAGTCTCATTATGGGGCAGGAAGTTAGTTGAGAAATACATCAAAGAATACATGACTGCACTTCTATTTATCTTTCAAATGAAGAGGCCAAGGAGTGTGTTTTATTAGCTTACATTTGTAATTCTGTTGTGGACTATTTTTGACCATTAATAGAGGAAATTACATTTCCATTTTCCAAGTTCTATTTTTTATACCAGAAAGTTCCATTCAATATTTTCATCCTCCCCGCTCCTGTTTTTATCTCTTCTCTCTCTGTCTCTCCCCCCTCTCTCTCACTAACGTACACACACACACTAACATCTGTAGTCATTATACAAACTGTGGCTTAAATAAACATTTGACTTCTAACAAGAAGAAATAGTATAGTTCTTGTTCATTTACAACCTGTTTTTCCCCTACTGTAGACATTCACATTAGCTTTAAGTAGTATTCTTTACAGTGTTAGATGTGTACATTTTAAAAAGATCTCTTAGCTACAGTGTGAGAGGGTATATCATATTCATCCAATCCTGGATGACTATCTAACACCTTTCCTTATATTATGCACTTAAAAGCAGGGCAAAAGACCACAAACTGGAGCTCTAGTATCATGTCAAACCCAATATGACCCTTCACAGTCAGAATCTAAATAGAATGCCATAGGTTGCCCCATTCCCCACAAACGATTCATGTTGGAGTGCCCTAATGCAACTCTATTCAACCTCTTTCTTTAAAAGATGTGGATTCCTTGTGAAAAAGAAAGGCTTTCACTGAGGATCATTCTGACTCATTTTGAAGACTAGGGGCAGGCTAGGAATCTTCTGAAGATATGTCCCACTTCCTAGAATTGGGGAGGTAATTGATTTGGAGGATTACTTGAATTCACAAAATGGTTATAAACACTACTAAGCCTTCTGAAGGTAAGGACACAAAAAGGATGACCTGTGACACTTATGCTTTAAATGGTGTGTCTTAGGCATGAAGGGTATTAACTAAGAAGCATATGAAGTGGGGTTGGAAGAATAGTATGAGAAAAAATACAAACTGGCAATTGAAATAAAATCATTTAAAAGATGAATGGCAAACAAAACAAAACCAGAATTCATTTTGAAGTATATGAGTTATAAGATTGACTGTCCTCCAAGATTGTACATCATAGGATGTTGCTTTAGACTTAAATATTCTTCTCTTCAAATGTGCTCACCAAAATTCCAAGTTCCCCTCAGTGGTGGTGGGGATGAGCCTTTCCTGTAATAATACTAGACTCTTTCAAATATTCAAGCATCTGACTCTCATGGATCCCTTCTCACATCAGGAAATTCAGCTCTTGGATTTTAAAGATCTTATTTAATAAAAAGTAACAAACAAAAACTCTGTGTAGTAAAAAAAAATAAAATAAATTATTCACCTTTGAATAAAACTGTATCTAAAATTTTAAAAAATTAAAGGTATATCTAAAAAATGTTTAAAAAGTAAAATAAATTTAAAAAGTAAAATAAGCTCCTCTTAAAGAGAAGTGTGAAAGTAAAGTTCCAAAACTTTGAGGCTATTTCATTTCCACCTCAGAGCCCTTGAGGGCAGACAAGGCCCTGTTCTGACAGCTGGGAAACCATGCTTCGATGACAGGCAAATCTTTGCTCTGAGATTTTGTGGAAGTGCAGGTGTGATTAAAAAACAAACAAACCCTGAAATTAAAATGAGGGGAAACTGTGCAATTCCACGACAAATTGTACAATTTAGAAGTGGCACTGTTGCTTCAAACATGCCAAATGGGAAAGTTCTGCTGTGTCTTAGGGGGAATCTCTTTTTATCAGTTTTAAACAGATTATTTTCTTCACAGGCATAAAGACACAACCAGGCATGTTGTATTTGTGTGAGTTGAAAGATGACAAGAGGATTTTTCTAGCACTTTCCCATCGGCCCAGGTAGCTCACAGCAATGGTTTGTTTTGTGAATTCTTCTCTATGGTAGCCACAGATGGGACCATTGATCACAGAGTAGCTCTTGCTTTGTTGTTTGTTGTTGTTATTCATGTTACTCCTTTTTATTGTTTCTCTCCATCATACATTGTATTTTTTTTCTCTTTGTGCCTTTGTATATTTACCAGCTCTAAAAATCTGCTACATTACGAAATAGACTAAGTGATAACCATAAACAGGCAATATATAAAATATAATTAGCTTTTCTGAATATGACAGGATGCAGCTGTTATAGAATACACAGAGGAGAAAGCAGTGCTGAAAGGAACTATGTTCTCAAGTCTTTCACCCACAGGAGGCGGACTTGGGGTGCGGTAGTTGAGAATAGTTCTCAGAATGTCAGATCTCATGGGTCAGTGATAGAATGGTTCAGTACAGTGGTCGGCATGTCCGGAATTCACACTCTGTTCACATCGTATATAAAAGGCAATCAAATCAAGTCTCTGTATTTCAATGAATTATAGAAAATTCCCTATGAAGAAATGCATGATGATTTCCTCTTAGACAACCTTATTTGGTGTCTGCCTGTGACTTGGTGACCTGAGACTTGTTTCAGGAGATGTTTTCTTACTTTAGCATGATCCACTGAGTGGTCAAGTTATGATGAGTTTGGCCTCCTGGAACAAAACTATAATTCAAAAAGATACCTGCACCCCTATGTTCATAGCAGCACTATTCATAATAGCCAAGACATGGAAACAAGCTAAATGCTCATCCACAGAGGAATGGATAAAGAAGATGTGGTACATAAATACAATGGAATTCTACTCAGCCATAAAAAAGAATGAAATGATGCCGTTTGCGGCAACATGGGTGGACCTAGAGATTATCATACTAAGTGAAGTAAGTCAGAAAGAGAAAGACAAGTATCATATGATATCACTTATATGTGGGATCTAAAATATGACACAAATGAACTTATCTACGAAACATGCAAGGCTCTTTATAACATGATGCACTGCTTGACTACCAAGGAGCAGATCTTATCAACAAGTATGTCTTTACCAGACCACACAGGGACTTGGAGATGGGATTGCAGTTGTCAAAGAGTACATGATTTTTTTTTTTTTTTTTTAATTTAAGGAAGTAAGTTGCCTTTAAATTGAAGGCATGAGTGACACAGGTTCACAGGAGATCATCTCATTTCACTGGTTGCCTGCAGATTGCAGAAGGTATCTCAGGGAGAGACAGTGCCGAGGAACTTAGCAGAAAGCTCTCATTTGGCAGTGGGACGACTTTGCACTGAAAACAACATTATTGTTTAGTGTCAGCCCCTCAGAAAAGGCACTGGGGGTTTTGTCATTCGTTGGAAGACATGGAGGGTGCTAATAAAATACATTAGAGGCAGGTTGTTCAAAACGTTCTAAAAATGGAAAAGAATCCAAATGTTTATTGCAGCAATTTTATTGCCGGGAAACACGGGCTTTACGATGACCACAGTGTTTGTAGTATATTCAGTTGGGCCTCTGAGGAATTTCAGGCTGGTGAGAATTATTTGGATTGCATGAGCATAATTATGTTACAATTTGAGAGCTAAATCTCTCTTTGTTTTTATCATACATTTTATTTTATTAATCTTTTAGATGGGAGCAGCTCATGAGGAAAACTGTACGCCAGCCAGAGGCAGGAGCTGGGGTCCATCCAAGACCCTCATTATTAGCCAGTAAATCCAGGTTTTGTGTCAGCTCAGAGTTCTCCCTTCGGCGATGTTTGAGTGGCATCTGTGCTGACTCCCACTGAGTTGTCACTCCACCAAGGATGCTAGTCAGAGGCAATGAGTTTCTCACACAAGACCTTCCTGGTTTGTTTCTGGAGAATCTCTTGCCTCAAATTTTTGTTATCCACTTTACAGAATTCGGGGGGAAAGTTTTTTTAGAGGGTTAATTATTTGACATCCCAGCATCCAGCAAACTTTCTCTTTCCTTTTTCTTGCCTTACACTGAAAGATGTAGCAACAAATCTTCGGTAATGGTGGTTACTGGAGCACATGGTGATTGTTCACTCTCTTGGTATCCCCTGCAGGAGCAAGTCTAAGATCAGGTGAAGCATCAGACAAAGCCAACCCTCCACTCCAGCCAACAATATAGAATATGGCTATTTAAAAGATGTATATAGTTCTTAGTTGCTTAACATCAGTGACCCAATTCCTAATAGGATCTGTGCTGGCACAACTGTGGAACGCTTCCAAAGAATGGTGACAATTCTATATTTAGCCAGAGGTGTTATCACCTTCAGAGCATTCCCTTATGATCTCACCACCATTTTTAATCAATTAAATTCTTCAGTGCCGTTTATGTATTTCCTGAGAGATACAGTATCGTAAAATGTGGCAACTGGATTCAGTGAATTTAAGACTAGTTTCAGAGAGGACCTTACATAAATACAACCACAGTGAAACAATAAATGACTTTACAGTTGCTCAGTGCTAGATTATGAGATATGGGATGTTGTTGCTTTGGAAGTTCAGAAGAGAGGGATGCTGGTTAGACCGTGGTGGTCCTAGAAGAATGATCAGGTACAAAGGTTTCGGTAATTCAAAATGTGAAGAGTTTCCTAAACACAGATGGTGGAGAAAAATGCAAAGAGCAGCTTGTGCGAGAAAATTGGGTGCTGAGGGAGTGCTAGGGAACTGCGTTGAATGGGAGAAGTGTGTCCAGACCAGGGGCATTCATTATTGTCAGAATTGTTTTCATCGCCAGAGAACACTTCAGTCTGGGATCTGGGCGAGACTGTTATGCAGGAAGAATTCATATGCAAAGTCCCTACCCCATAATTCAATGTCAAAGACAGGTTCCCCTCCCGTGGGTGATAAATTACCTTCTCCTTTCTAATCTTGTTTTGAATTCTCTGCAACCTGAGCTAGAACTCGGGTGAATTGAATTAGTATTTTTTATCCCAAACATTTCTGCTATTCCAGGGTGGAACCCCCTTTTTTCTGGTTCTAAGTTATTTAACACTGTGACCTTCTTCTCAGAAAAGGTAACATTCTACAGTGGAAGGTTTTGTTGCTGAATTAATGACAATAGAAACACTTTCCCAAAGTATTTTATGATAGTATTTAACGTTGTACATCACATAGGAAAGACTAATATATCGGGCTTCCTCTAAAATTTTAGAATCCCCTTTAACTCAAATAACACTTTAAATTGATTGTAAGTCATCAACAAATAGCAGTTCCATTTAACAGAAGGGAACCATGAGTTTCCCAGGCATTAAATGCTGATTTGGAATTGCAAAAATTAGTGAAAAGGGCTTATATGTTTTCCCAAATTCTCACCCCAATTCTCTTCCTAAATTCTCACCTAACTCTCTTCCTAAATGTTCCCTTCTCCCCTAATTGCCATATTCTCATATAAATCTCTTCTTTTCCCCTCGATACATGTAGTATGTATAGAGTAGATTGTCATTTTCTAGAATCAGCAAAGGGAAGCCTAGTGTTTAAGAAGTGGGAAAGCTCTGGAGTCAGAGAGATCAGTTTGAGACCTGGAGCTGTGTTTCACATCTATGTGGCCTTGATCCAGTTATTCAGCTCTTCTGTGTTTCATTTCTCTTAACTATAAAACAGATATAATAATGGTGCCTGCATAATACACTGCTGTGAGGATTTAATGAGATATGGTATGTGAAATGCTTAATTCAAGGCTTGTTTTATAACAGTGAACATCAGCAGTTACTAATGATTGTACGTTATGCTGGGTACAGCTAGTCTGTTCTTTATTGTATGATGATCTTTGCTTTATGTTTTCCTAAGTTCATCTTGCACTTCTTTTCATGTAAGCATCTAGAAAATACCATAGTAGAATCATGCCTGGTAATTTATGTTTGACAGTAACTAGTGGTGGGCTAAGTAGTAAGTTTATAAGAATGGTATAATTTTATAGTATGTATTTTTTAAACATTTTGAGATTGAATTTAGAATTCATACAGCAGGTAACATTCATTATGTCACCTAATTGGAACTAAAAATGTTTGTAAAAATGGTATTCAAAACAAGACGAAAAGACAACCCTCAGAATGGGAGAAAATATTTGCAAATGGAGCAACTGACAAAGGATTAATCTCCAAAATCTACAAGCAGCTCATGCAGCTCAATATCAAAAAAACAAACAACCCAATCCAAAAATGGGCAGAAGACCTAAATAGACATTTCTCCAAAGAATATATACAGATTGCCAACAAAGAGGTGAAAGGATGCTCAACATCACTAATCATTAGAGAAATACAAATCAAAACTACAATGTGGTATCACCTCACACCGGTCAGAATGGCCATCATCAAAGAATCTACAAACAGTAAATGCTGGAGAGGGTGTGGAGAAAAGGGAACCCTCTTGCACTGTTGGTGGGAATGTAAATTGATACAGCCACTATGGAGAACAGTATGGAGTTTCCTTAAAAAACTAAAAATAGAACTACCATACGACACAGCAATCCCACTACTGGGCATATACCCTGAGAAAACCATAATTCAAAAAGAGTCATGTACCACAATGTTCATTGCAGCTCTATTTACCATAGCCAGGACATGGAAGCAACCTAAGTGTCCATCGCCAGATGAATGGATAAAGAAGATGTGGCACATATATACAATGCAATATTACTCAGCCATAGAAAGAAACGAAATTGAGTTATTTATAGTGAGGTGGATGGATCTAGAGTCTGTCATACAGAGTGAAGTAAGTCAGAAAGAGAAAAGCAAATACCGTATGCTAACACATATATATGGAATCTAAAAAAATGAAAAAAAATGGTTCCTAAAAATCCTAGGGGCAGGACAGGAATAAAGATGCAGACGTAGAGAATGGACTTGAGGACACGGGGAGGGGGAAGGGTAAGCTGGGACAAAGTGAGAGAGTGGCATGAACATATATACACCACCAAATGTAAAATAGATAGCTAGTGGGAAGCAGCTGCATAGCACAGGGAGATCAGCTCTGTGCTTTGTGACCACCTAGAGAGGTGGGATAGGGAGGGTGGGAGGGAGACGCAAGAGGGAGGAGATATCTGGATATATGTGTATGTATAGCTGATTCATTTTGTTATAAAGCAGAAACGAACACACCATTGTAAAGCAATTATACTCCAATAAAGATGTTTAAAAAAAAGACAAAAAAAAATGGTATTCAATTTTGGGAATTTGATTACCTAATTAAATGTTTAAGTATGTTCAAGACAGGAAACATGGCTATACTACATACAAGACCTCAGAGACACATCACAGGACAAAAACTAACAAAACATCAGAAGGGAAAAATGAAAAAAAAAAAAACTCATGAAACTCTAGGTCAGTGGAGACAGAAATTATGAAGGAAGAGAAAAATGATTGGGAATGAAAAATAGGGCAGATCCCTCTGAGGTAGTCATTAGAAGTAACAGATGCACATAATGAACAAGCTGCTTTCATCTTGAAAAAGCATAACAGATAAAGGATGCATGTCAGATTTGAGTGGTGCAATAGAAGATTTTTCACAAAGGAGTTAAATATATTGAACAAACACAACTATTCTCATGATGAAAATGTTTCATTCATTCCAAAGTCCCAGACCCCTCCAGTATTGTGAGAAATGGCTTTGGGGATATGAATGGAATAACAGCTACCACTAGAACAGTCAGAAAAATAGACTCCAGGGGACACCTAGAAGGGTCCACCTCACCATGATGTTCACCCAACTGGGAGCCAGAAAAAAATATGTACCTCTGTTTCCTCACAGAAAGTTGTATGTTGCTTTCTCAAAAGCTCCTTCACTGGACTCATTAAGTGGTGACTCTGAGAACAGGAGAGTGAATTATGCTTAGACTGAACCACGTGAATAAACAGCATTTCTTTATATATTATTAATTGTTAGTAAATATTTGTTGGAAGAAGGAATTAAACTTTTTTCAAACGTTGCATGTTATGCTGGGCACAGACAGTTTTGTGATCGTTGGGGTGAAGGCAATATGTTTATTGTTTAGATGAGATGCTACAAGAAACATAATATCCTATGCTACAGGATATTAATATGTGTTAAGAAGAATATTTTAAAAGCCTTCCATAGCCAAATATGTTTGAGATATTCTGGCTTATGCAATATTAAATAAATTTCTTGACTGTGGGATTTCAGAGAGTTTAATATGCCAGTGTGCCCTGTGAATCGTCAAGAAGGCTGTATTGCTAAGCTTATTTCACTACAGGCAAGTTTTTCAGAGTATCTCACAGTCCTGATGTTTTGCTAAACAAGGTCAAAAAACCTAGCAAGAGACTTTGATATTCACAACATCATTAACTGGTGGGCGGCCCTCAGAAGCTGGTGATCTGACATAATGTGTAGCTTTGTCTAGGTTAGCATTTGGATTTCAGCTCCTGTACAGAAAAGTCATTAGTTCGTTAGTGAGTCCAGCTGTTTCCCACCCCCTCAGTTTTCCTTCCTGGTGGTGTCACCTGTTTAAAGTAATAAAGCTTTGTTTCTTTATGAAAAAAGGACATCAGAAGAAGGTCAGCTGATATGGCTGGTGACAATAATAAAGTGAATGTGAAGCCCTCTAAGAAAGTTTTAACCAGAGAATGGAAATTATAGAGATGTTAAGAAAGGAGCAATTGAATTCAGCTGTGGCTTTTTAAATGGAAACACTTCCACCATGTGATTTGTATAAAAACAAGGGTGGTTCCAGAACAGACTTTACTAAGTGCTCCAGCTAGTGCAAAAGTTGTTCTACGTGTAACAAATACAACTTTACTGAAAGGTGGTGAGATAGACCATTTGTGTGTGAAACTACGCATGAGAAGTGCTTAGCTTTAGAGACATGAATAGAGAAATTCCAGACTCTGAAGAAGTGTTCTGTATTTGTGAATTTGGGGATTTCTGACCATCGTCATGATTTATCCCGTGAGAGTATTAATCTAGCTTCTACTGGGTGGGAGTTTATCCAGTTCTCTGTGCCATCTTCAGTGCCAAGAACATTTACTCTAAAGAAGGCATTGACTCCACTTTGCAGATGAGGAAACTGAGGTCCAGAGAGATGAAGGCACTTACATCCCATCATACAGGACTGGGGATTCAAAGCAAAGCCTGCCTACTTCCAAACTCTCTCCACTGCACCATGCCACTTTCTAATAAAAAAATGACTTTCTTAAATTAGAATTAATTGAGGAGTCACCATTTCTGGCTGGTGATATCAGAACCTCAAACCCTCTATTCTAATGTATAAAATTCAGTACTGTATGATTAGTTATAAAATTTAACTGCCCAGTTTATAAAATCCCCAGTAATTATTTTGAAGATTTCTTCCCAGGGAATGTACTTATTAATAAGGCTGACTTCTATAGATATATACTACCCCATTTTTAGATAGTTATGCCTTGAATAGCTACTGCCTAACAAACAGTAAACATTTAATAAATGTGAGCTACCATTATCAATGGTAACAGATAGTGACAGCAATTCTGTCATAGAACGCATCTTATTTAAAAGATATCCAAGCCCACGTTGTGTTATCTTCTCCATGTAACCGTCTCTGGTCTCCCAAGTTAGAACATCTCTCCAGTCCTTAAGCGTACATAGTGCTATGTGATATTTAGCATTTCTTTATTGTTATAACAAGAGTCAGCATGGCCTAGGTAAGCACAGAGGATTTGGAGTCAGAATGCCTGGAATTAAATGCTGCCTCCACCATTTATTAGCTGTGTGACTTGGGCAATGTAGCTTAAATGTTCTGTGCTTCAGTTTCCTTATCTGTAAATTGGAGATGCGTACTAAGAATATCTGCCGTATAAACTGTTGTATTTAGTGAGTTAGTATATGTTAGGCACACTGAAGAGCGACTGGCAGGTGTTAATACTGAACAAATGGTTGTTGTTATTGAATTCAAGGCCCTACCCTCAACTGGATTGTAAGCTCCTTAAGGACAGTAGCCAAACCTGATTCATCTCTGCCTGGCAGATTATAGGCTCTGGATAAATATGTCCATTTGGTATATGCATTGAATGAATGTCCATGGAGATTTTTCTCACAGTTTTGCTGTGTTTTTCATTGCCTTTTTAAAGAACTGTAAATGTCAGGTGAATGCTCCTTAGAAAATTAGTTGCACCTCTTTACCCTTTTATTCATGGCCTTTCCACCTTGGCTGATCCCATCTCTCCAAATCTTTCTCTCTGTTTAAAGTGGTATCCTTAGGGGAGAATTATATAAGAATATCTGTGCTACATGTAATTGAAGCAGTAGCTCATTGTAATTAAAAGTAATTGAGACCTTCCAGTGAATGGGTTTTAGCAGAAGCACAGCAGGCATCGACTAGACAGAATGTCCTGGTGCCCTGGTGCTTTCCCAGCCCGCTGAACCCCAGTAACCCTGCAGCGCTGGGGGACAATGGGCCTTTGTGTCAGTGTCACCGAACATCACCGAGCGCCCTACTGGGGAAGTGGGCTTTTAGACAGAGACCTGGCGTGTCCCTTGCTGGCTTTGGATAGTAGTGTAGATAGAATACTTAAGAGACCCGGGTTGAGGGTCAGATCTTCATGTGGCTTCTGCAGCTATTGTTTAAACTTCCCCAGTCTTGCTAGTTCCCTTTTTTATTGTTATTTTGTTTTGTGTTATTTTGTTTAGAAGTATTATACTTATCTCTAGAGTTGATCCAAATAATGCATGCACTTTCATTTCTGTCTCTTTATGCAATATTGTGCTCTCACTTTTTTCTCTCTTTCTCTCTCTATACATATATCTATATATGTATCCATATGTATATGTGTGTCTCTCTCTCTACACACACACACACACACACACACACACACACACAGGGAGAGAGCAAGAGAGAGAAAGGGAGGGAAATTCGTGTTACGAAGATTAAATGAAGTAGTGCAGATTAACTAAATCACCACACTCTCTAGCATGCAGCAAGCGTTCCATGCGTGTTGTTAGTTCGTTAGGTGTTCTAAGGCATCTGTATGGGTTAGGTAGACAGAAACTTGTTTAATTGCTGATTTGACTTTTTTTTTTTTAATCTGGGGTCTCTCATTGAGAGTATTTGGCTTGCCAGTTATTAGAGCTCCAAACTCACTCCTCTGTACTTGGCTTTGCGAAGCTGAAGCTAGACCTCCCTTAACTTGGGGGCTCCAAGGTAGGCTCTGCCCATAGAGGACGCTAGAGAAAACCAGCAAGGTTGGAGGGGGAAGTAAGGACTCCTTCTTTGCTTGCTTTGGGCCCCCTGTCTTCCTGTTACTGTGAGCATTACCCGAGCAAAGCGTCTTCACCTGGGCAGCAGGAGTGCTTTCCTGCAGCGGCCAGTTGAATCCAGTTTGCAGTCTTTCCAACTCAAAAAACCAGCTTCATCGTGCACCTCAGAGACGCCACAGGGGCCAAGGGCACCGCCTCATCACAGGTCAGCTTCTAAGCTTTGATAATTCCAACCTCTTCTCATTTTCCCTTCAGCTTTCTGCAGTTATTACTTCCATGATACCTTTAAGTTCTCTTTTTTTTACGCTCTCAGTTACCTAGTTAACAGTTTTATACTTAGCTAACAATTCTTCATTTTAAACTCTCTCTGTCATAAGCGATGTGGTTTCTGTCTGGTGACTGGCCTGAGTGATACGTGTGTTAGGATCCGTCTCTGTTAATAGCGCCAGAGTGAGTTACCAGTTGGCAAAATGCTAATTGGGCAATGGCTTGCTCAGTACAGTTCTTAGAACCAAGGAAGTGGATTAATCTGGAGGGACAATTTTTCCAGGGATATGGTGCCCTTAATGCTACTTAAAAAAAATGATCACATTTATCATGTGAACCTTAACAACCGTAGAGGATGTTCTCTTCCATGTAGCAAGTTTCGTAGAGGTGAAATGACTCGCCCTAAGGCAGATGTCCCTGAGCAAGTTCATTGGTTGCTTCCAGGGGGTTCACATAATCTCTCACACTTGTGTGCAAAAGTTGAGTGCATGGAAATTTTTTGAAGGAGAGGCTTTTCTTTTCAGTAGGTTGTTTTTTTCCGTGGAAACTTGACCCATAAAAACTTAAGAAACGCTGTTGCAGTGGGGTTATTTGGGAAGAAAATATAGACGGATTTAAAAAAAAAAAAAAAAAAAAGCTCAAGAATTATTTTGGGAGTGAGCATAAATAAAAATAACTACATAAAAATCTACCAGGATATTTCCTGCCCTTGAGGCTGCTGTTAGGGAGAGCAACTCGTTTTCCCTGCCAAGGTCCGTGCTCCCTCTTTTGGCAGCATGGTTCTGAGCCAGATGGGCTGTGAATCTGACTCTTGCCGGTCATTCCATTGTGCCCGACCTCAGACTGGATAGAGCCAAAGCAAGTGTTTACATTTTGCTCCTTTGCATTTTTAGTGTTAATGCTTAGTAAGTGCCAGATGAAAACTTCCTGGTCACTTGACTCAGATCAATAGCAAGCCTCATTTATGGAACATTTATTTTTTTTTGAGATATCTTGCCTTCTCTTGAAATGATCATCGGGAGATGTATATCACTCTCCTTATATAGCACATATATTCACAGTATAAATATATATTTTAATAAAATATAAATATATATTTAAATATAAACATATATATGAATTAGATTCCCTAATATTCAGTAATATAATCATGAAATAAGAATGATCATTTTTGTTTTGAGAATTTTCTGACAATCCATACAGTCATACAAATCATGTATGATTTTTCTGTATTCCTTATGCCCTATTAGAGTTGGTAGATTGAAAGAAAAAGACATTTTAAAAAAATGATGAGAGGAAAGTAAAGTATTTGTCTTTCTTGAACTTTGATTTTGCAGCTGCCGAATCTGAACACAGTAGGAAGCCTAGTAAAAGATGCTTTAAATGGAGGATAAGAGCTCGAAACGGAGGTTTTAAATTCTGCAATTCTGCTCTGTTATTTTTCGTTAACTCTTATTCCCTCAGAACGAGGAAGGAGGCAGTTAAGTGGGGATGTAAAATGGTGCAGCCGCTGTGGAAAAGTTCAGCAATTCCTCAAAAGGTTAAGCATAGAGTTGCCATATGACCCAGCAATTCTATTCCTAGGTATAGACCCAAAAGAATTGAAGACATATATTCACACACAAAGAATTCTCCATGAATGTTCATAACAACATTATCCATATTAGCCAAAATATGGAAACAACCAACAAGTGTCAACCAACTGGTAAATGAATAAATAAAATGTAGTCTATCCATATTATGGAATTTTATTCAGCCATGAAAAAGAATGATGTACTGATACATGCTGCAGCATGGATAAATTTTAAAACATTATGCTAAGTGAAAGAAACCAGACAAAAAAGGTTACATACTATGCAAATTAATTCATATGAAATCTCCAGAATAGGCAATTCCATAGAGAATAGAGACAGAAAATAAGTTAGTGGCTTGAGGATGGGGAGAATGCAGAGTGACTGATAAGTAGTATGGGATTCCTTTTGCAGTGAAGAAAACAGATAGGGATCATGGCTGCACAAGTCTGTGACTATACGTGAATTACATGCTTTAAAATGGTGAATTTTCGAGTATGTGAATTATATCCCATTTTAAAAAAATATAAAGAGTCAGTTGATAAAAATTAGTCCTTTGCATTGAAGGAGAGAATCATTGCATAGGACATGGTTTGAATTCTGTACTCCTCTTTCAAACAAAGACTATCCAATTCAAAAGAGATTTGCAGGGATAGACACGTGATTTTAAAAATTGAATCTGCAGTAGAATGCTGGAAAATGAAAATGTTAGAGATGCAGGTGGGGTCAGCATGGGATCTTACAGTTTTGTGACCACATCCCCTTCCCCAGGTCAGATCCCTCCATGCTCACACTGGAGGATCCCCTCAGCTGGGGAATGCTGAGCTCATCCTGAGGTGCTTATACATTCAGTAGCTGTACTTACAATGTCAAACCAAATTCAAGACTCTCTTTAGATTGAGAACTTAGTTTCTAGTCAGAAAGGCATGACATCGACAACAACAAAATAGCAAGTATGTGCTTTAGGGACTATTGGGGTCTGCTAGCATTGTGTTCTCTCAACAGCTAGGTTTCATATATAATTAATTGTTGTTATACTTGGATGATACACCCCCCCCCCACCAAAGCTCATAGTGAGCTTTCTAAGGGGAAGAAAAAAACCCAAGCTTTAGAATCAGACTGACTTATGCCTAAAGTAATGTTTGTTCAAATACATACTTGTTACATAACCTTTAGAAAAATACTAACCCCTTTTGTACCCAAATCTTGGTGATTTGTCATAAAATTTAACAGGTATAACTCTTGAGGGGTTAATCTGTCGTTCCTCTTCACTACCTTCTACTGCTTCACCTTCTGCTGCCTTGTTACCTTCAAGCAGGTAGTGTGCTTCTTGCTCAGTTGTCTCAGTGAGGAAATCGGTAGGAACAGTGATGGATGTGGTTTACGGATCTTCCAGGCCTTTCTTTCTAAAAGCCCAATCCCAGAGTAGACTCAGGATTTGTGGTAATAAGCTTCCCTAGAACATATTAGAAAGAGATTCCTCCAAGCTAGGGAGGGGAGGAGGATGACAGTTACCAAAACCTAGGCAGTTCTTGGCTTCTTTCCTAGCAGCACCTTTGTGAAAGTAGCAAGACTTTGAAGAGGGGAAGAGAGAGGGGGTCTTAAGAGGGCTAGCAAAGTTATTTTGTTCCAAGCTTGCCATGGAGGCAGCAGAGAGCTAGCTTTTCTTCTTTACTCTTCCTTTTTTCCTCTCCTGACGGCTTTGTGGGAATGGGGCTTAGAACTACAATCATCATGACCTTTCTCATCGTCCTTATCATCATAGCCAATGCTTAAGATAGTGCTCCTAATGCACCGGGCATTTTCTAAGCACTTTACACACATTGCTTATTTAATTCTCACACCTGTATGAAGTAGGTACTCTTTATTATCTCCATTTTACTAATGAGGAAAATGAGTGAGGATCACAGAAGTGGAATGAGTTGTCCAAGGTAACACAGTGAATAATTGAGGCATTTGAACCCAGGCAGTCTGATTCCGGTTGCTTTTAGGCACCATGTTACAATGCCTTTCTTAATGATAAATTAAATCTTGTATAAAATAAGGAAACGAATAGTTCCTAAAAAACTGTATTTATGAACCAAATTTCACACCCACTCTGCCTGAAACACATACAACATTTCAAAAATCTTCTTAATATAGCTATATGCGTACAAAAATTATACTAAGATGTTTTGGAGTGCTAGACTAATTGATACCCCATTCCAAAGGAAATGTTCGGGACCAGTGCCTTGCAGAAGGGACAAGTCTAGGAGGCCAATATGACCTTCTCCCAGACTACTGGGCAAGGATCAGAAGATGGTCATCCAGATGGGCAACCAGAGACTAGCCAACAACTTGTTGCCTGGGAAAAAAGTTGAACCAACTAGCCACTTTTCTTCCTAGGTCTTGGATTTGGACCCGGTTAGTCGTAGGAGAGAAGACAGGCTACATTTAGAGAACAGATGAGTCCATGAATGGCAGAACCCGGGGGGAATGACCTCGGAATTCCACAGCTGAAATCCCTACAGTAGTCTCATCTCCAGAATGATTTTAAGTACCAGTCCAGCCCCAAAGAAACCTTGCTACCCTATTACCTCTGTAGTTTTACCATAATTCCACCTATATTACCCATTTTAAAATTCTTGGATTGTTTGAAATTCTCAGCCTAGCAAAGAGGTGTGTCTAATGCAGTAAGTGTTAGAAGTTTTCTGTATTAACCCCACATTTTCAGTATTAAGGTTGGCTAATTAAGCAAGATTATGTCATAGAGGGCCCACCTATGGCAAGTAACAGGATTTTTCATATCCCAACGGTGACAAATCAACATCTGTCATTTCTCCATTCCCTCCACTTACATGGTTGGGAACACACTCTTCTCCCTCCTTTTCTCTCTCTTAATCTTTAATAGAAGACCCAGTCTTATTTTGGGCTTCTTAGCTAGAAACATTTCAGCAGTGTTGAGAAAATAATAATCAAAATGATTAAATTATGATAACACAGTAGGTATTTTGCATCATATGATGTAGGAGTCAAGGCTTAATCAGCATGAACTAAATGACTTTTGATCCTTGAACTTCATTTTTCTCTAGCCTTGGGTCTCCAAGTGTCTAGGGTAGTAGATTCATTTGTGGAGCCTTGCAGCAGATGGCTGGCTTTTCACTTTCAGGTAGCTATTATCTTTGAAAAGGAAGACTGAAGATACTAAGTAATATTTACAGGTTTCCTTATGGTTTGCATAACACATTCCCATTTCAATCAAAAACGTTTTTATTGGTAAAGTGATTAAAGGATAATGAACATGGTAGTAATTCACAGAGTAGTTTTCTACCTGAAGGAATTTGAGGCTCTTTGGAACACAGGGTCCAGAGAAAACTCCAGAGTGAAATGTAGGAGCTGTTTCATGGCTAAATGGCAATAGCAAATGCTCACGATGCTTGGAACCCCAGGAGTGGACAAATGCCCTCTCAGTTTCAGACAGAATGAGAAAAGGAATCATCTAGGTTGATTTGATGCAATCTTAAGACTTGGGGAAAAAATCATTAAAGTATTAATAACCGTTAAAATTTCTACTTCTCTTCAGAGAAGCAGTTTCCGTAGGGGCTGATAACATCCTTTTTAAAGGTTGAGAAATATATTTTTATTATAATGAGAAAGTGGTGGCTAAGTTGTCCTAGAATCAAACAGGTTAGATTTGGATCCCGTCTCTGCAACTTATTAGGCTTGGGAGCTTGAAAAATGAGGGAAATGTATAAAATTAGGGAGATAATAGTACCCACACTTAGAATTTCTGTCAAAATTAAATAAGATTATGTATGAGAATATTCGGTGTGGTATTAAAAGCCTGAAGCACTCACAAAATGTTAACGCTGATCTTTTTGTTACTGTCTTTTGCCACATTCTCATGGCTGAGTCAAAACATACTAGTGAGGGATGCTGAATGCATGCAGAGCCCCTTGGGATTTGTGTATTGGTAGGGGAAGAGAATGCTCATTCAAATTAGAGGTATTTCTGGGATTTCAAAAGAAAGTGATGTTGCCTTTATGTGGGTTCTATACTCTGCTTTGACACTGTTTAGATGATGTCCTTATGCAAGAAACCTGAGACTCACTTTCTTCTGTTAGTTGGGAATCATAGTAAGTGACACTTACTGGTTGTTCTGAAGATGGATGGAGATCACTGGAATGGAAGCTATTTGCAAAAATAGCACTATAGAAATGCTATTTCCTTTAATCTGTACCAGCACCACTGGGGCTTTATAATAAAGTCTGTGGAACGAATTTCCAGAGATGATGTAATTACACAAAAATATAACAGTGCATCGACAACCAAACACATTGCTGTTAACAAGAGGAAAGAATTCATGTCTGCTGAGGAATGGGTAGGATCAGGAAGGTAGATCCCACTTCTGGAGAGATTGTTGATAAATACACACCTTCAAAGGGAATAAGTCTGAATGAAATTCCAGCATATAAAGTGCAGATCAGTGTGCAGCAAGCTGTTTACATAAACTGAGCTTAATGGGAGGCAGGCTGGAGGGAAAGTTTCAGAGGGGAGTCACTTTTATTGGCTACGGCTTCTTGCCCAAAGTACTGTTTCCTTGGGAACAGCTGGTAACTGAGCCAGAGTGGATCTGCTGCTCCGCACTCTTTCTCTCCCTCAGGTAGAAAATGTGTAACTTTGAGTGACAGGCTGTTGAAGACCTAGAATTAATCAAGCCAAGTGTGTCAGCTGGGGGCTGGGGAGACAGGGGTAGGACCGATAAGTCTATATAATGTCTCGCGCCCTTTTCAGTTCAGAGTTTAGGATTCTAAGATGGTGGGCCCAGCTGCTGGTACCTTATTTAATCTTTTCTATTCTTAGCCAAGGGAATTGTGTAAATGTTAAAATAGAAATGAGTTGAACTCCTTGGGAAAGCCACAGGTAGCTGCTTAAAAGAATTTTAAACATTGTGAACAAAAACTCCTAATTAGTGGAGGGAGTGAGGGGGGGCAGTGAAGAGAGTTCTTAATGTCTCTCAACTCAGTGAGATTTAGCAAGTATTGAATTTCCACTGAACATTTTAAGCCTATTTTACTGTTCTGCCTATTCTTCATTTATTTAAAGTCTTTGAAAATTCACCCCGATTTCATTCTGACTGAAGAGTTACTGTTATGAATGTACAAGACCCCAGTGAGTTTCCATTTTTAATTGGGAATGTCGGGAAGTGAGGGAGCAGCTGCAAATTTATTCAAGTCCTTAACTGTGGTGTGAGAAAGCTAAGGATTTATCAGAATCTAACCGTCCATATTTGTATGTTTATAATATGTGAATTGATAAACATACAGAGCTAAGTTCCTGTCATTAAGAATGCAAACATGAAAACTCAAATAACCAGGCTTACTTAAGACACGTGGTCAATGAGAATTTGTTATTATGACCATGAGAGACCATGAGATTTTGGATTGCCTTTCAAATCACCAAAAGGATATTACATCATGTTAAACATCTTTGAGGGTCACACATCCTGGTTTTTGAGAATTGATTTTCTGTATATGATACACATGGCTACCTTTTATTAACCAGAATTGAATAAGCCACAGCTTTTAAATGGTCTTAAATGGTTTGTTCTTGCAGAACTTTGTCGGCTGATCGTAATGTTGGAGTGTTCCCCTCTAATAGAATTGGTAATATAAAAATGTTTAATATCCTGATTTCCTCCCAAAGTTTTTTATACAGTTTTATTATAAAACAATAGAGAATCATATAAAGAACACAAAAGCTTCCATTTTTCCACTAATAAGAAATATGTTCCACTAATAAGAAATACCTCCAAATATGTTGGTGCATTTCTTTATATAACCATACACTTTTACATATATACGTATGTACATAAGCATATGTGAGAATAAACACACACATTCTATCCAAGTTTCTAGTGTCTAGCAGTCATTTCTTTGGTTCAAGGAAAGATCATCTGCTTCCACTGTCTGATTTTCTGGTTTTACGGAAGCATATTTATTCATGTACAGTTTGAAACAAGCAGTGTGGAATTTTTCCCTTCACAGAAAGAATTATTTGAAAAAAAAAACAATAGAGATCAAAAACAAAACACTACGCTGAACCACAGTAAAACTCTTATGTCATCACCCATACTTATCACTGACTTCACGTTTCAAGATGCAGTATCTCTGACCTTGTTGAATTTATGGGGACTGGAGAGAGAAGAGGTACTAACATAGGAGAAAGGAAGTGATAAAAGCATGGCATAAATCCAGATGATTTGCACATCAGTTCCCAGGTACCTATGGAGTGGTTGCATTTCCTTTGGTGGCAGTCTCTCTGGGGTGTTTGAACATCTAACTTCTATTTTCTTGACCCTGAAATTCAGACCTTATGTCTCAGGCAAGGCTGTATTAATTATTCTGAGTTATGACAGGTAGGTTAGCAATAGTTTTAGCTCCCTAAGGTGTTCTAACCTTCCATCTCCTTATGTTTTCATGAGTATTTCAATAAAAAGTGCCTTTCGTTAGTTGTAATTATAACCTAAACGTACCCCAACCTGAATTAATTTCAACTGCCTCACTCATCTGTAATATTGTGACTGAAATAATAGAGAACAATACTATTGAGGTAGTAATAAATTTAAACATGTTAATATTAATAAAAAATGATGAAGATGAAAGGAATGACATGATTTTCCTTCAACTTTGGAAATTAAATTCAATTTTCATTTTTATGAATATTATTATGAATATGAGCTCTTTTAAGTAAATAAAACTGCATTTAAAATTATATAGATGGAGCCTGCAAACTGTGTGGTTTTGGACAGATTACTTAGCGTCTCTGGGCCTCAGTTCCTCATTGATAGATGAGGAAGTGGAGGCTGCTGGTGCCTATTTTAGAGAGTTGTTGTGTTCATTCATTGATATAATAAAATGTGAAGTACATTTAACAATGTCTGATACAGAGTAAAAACTGAATAAAGGTTAGCTACTAATATTATTACCCATTCAGATTAGCTTCTAATATTTGTTTCACATTTATTATTCACTTAACCTTATTCTGTTAATGTTTCTATATTGTAATGTAATCAGCATATATGCAATTTTCAATGATTCATTCATACATTTATTATGTCCTACTTATTTCCAAAATAACTGTAAGATATTTTACATTATATGATACAGATGAAATGAAACCATAAGTTATATGAGTGAAATAAAACAACCAAGTTATTAAAGGAGTGAAAGAATAATTATATCAGAACGTAGATTTGGACAGCTATTATATTGGAGCCCTGAATTTTGTTCTGAACTGCCCACAAAAAGGCAAAAAGGAGAAGAGCGAATTATGGAGCTTTTACTGTCTTATAAAGGGAAACATGTTGGTTCTCTAAGTATAGTTTTTTCTCTTGTACTGCTGTCTAAATGGAATGTATTGCATTGGCCTTTATGTAAGGGATGTTGAAAAACCTAATGGATGGTGTCTTTGTTAGCAGTTTTACTACAGAAAAAGATCACGAATGGCCTTAAAGTCATGTTCTTTTCTTTGATTTTTATAAGCTGGAAATAAGGATTTTAATTAGATATGTAGAATTTTGTTATGATGTTAGACTGATATTCGCTTGGGAATTTATTTACTCATTTTGTTTTTCATGTGCTAAGCATCCGTTATGGATGTTTGTGAACACATTATTTTTTTCTTTTATCCTTTGATTATTTGTATCCATTCTTCTCTGATATAGATTATAATGGCTAAGAATTGGAATTCGTAAGAACTCTTGTTGAGTACCATTAGATTACTTGGTAGAGGGTCTGAACTGGTTCATTTTTATGTCTAATTTTCCTTCAAGTTGTCTTTCCTTTTGTTGATGAAACACATCACTAGCATAGCTCTGATATTTGCCAGGCAAGATTATTGTTAGTTTTTACTCATAGATGTATCTGGGTGGAATAGAGACAGAGGGTAAATTTTCTTGAGTTAATTTGAAAAGAGAAAGAGAAGATATATTTGAAAATGTGAGTACTTGAGCATTTTTTGTTTTTAATATATTTACTTATTTATTTTGGCTGTTTTGGTTTTTGTTTTTTTTTAAACATTTTTATTGGAGTATAATTGCTTTACAATGGTGTGTCAGTTTCTGCTTTATAACAAAGTGAATCAGTTATACATATATCCCAATATCTCTTTCCTCTTGCGTCTCCCTCCCTCCCACCCTCCCTATCCCACCCTTCTAGCTGGTCACAAAGCACTGAGCTGATCTCCCTGTGCTATGCGACTGCTTCCCACTAGCTATCTGTTTTACATTGGGTAGTGTATATATGTCCATATATACACTACCACTCTCTCACTTTGTCCCAGCTTACCCTTCCTCCTCCCCGTGTCCTCAAGTCCATTCTCTAGTAGGTCTGTGTCATTATTCCCGTCTTGCCCCTTGGTTCTTCATGACCTTTTTTTTTTTTTTTTTTAAGATTCCATATATATGTGTTAGCATACAGTATTTGTTTTTCTCTTTCTGACTTACTTTACTCTGTATGACAGACTCTAGGTCCATCCACCTCACTACAAATAACTCAGTTTCATTTATTTTTATGGCTGAGTGATATTCCATTGTATATATGTGCCACATCTTCTTTATCCATTCATCTGTCGATGGACACTTAGGTTGCTTCCAAGTCCTGGCTATTGTAAATAGAGCTGCAATGAACATTGTGGTACATGACTCTTTTTGAATTATGGTTTTCTCAGGGTATATGCCCAGTAGTGGGATTGCTGGGTCATATGGTAGTTCTATTTTTAGTTTTTTAAGGAACCTCCATACTGTTCTCCATAGTGGCTGTATCAATTTACATTCCCACCAACAGTGTATGAGGGTTCCCTTTTCTCCACACCCTCTCCAGCATTTATTGTTTGTAGATTTTTTGATGATGGCCATTCTGACTGGTGTGAGATGATATCGCATTGTAGTTTTGATTTGCATTTCTCTCATGATTAATGATGTTGAGCATTCTTTCATGTGTTTGTTGGCAGTCTGTATATCTTCTTTGGAGAAATCTCTATTTAGGTCTTCTGCCCATTTTTGGATTGGGTTGTTTGTTTCTTTGATATTGAGCTGCATGAGCTGCTTGTAAATTTTTCTACAGATTCAGTGAAATCCCTATCAAACTACTACTGGCATTTTTCATAGAACTAGAACAAAAAATTTCACAATTTGTATGGAAACACAAAAGACCCCGAATAGCCAAAGCAATCTTGAGAAAGAAAAACAGAGCTGGAGGAATCAGGCTCCCTGACTTTAGACTATACTACAAAGCTACAGTAATCAAGACAGTATGGTACTGGCACAAAAACAGAAATATAGATCAATGGAACAGGATAGAAAGCCCAGAGATAAACCCACACACATATGGTCACCTTATCTTTAATAAAGGAGGCAAGAATATACAATGAGAAAAGACAGTCTCTTCAATAAGTGGTGCTGGGAAAACTGGACAGCTACATGTAAAAGAATGAAATTAGAACACTCCCTAACACCATACACAAAAATAAACTCAAAATGGATTAAAGACCTAAATGTAAGGCCAGACACTATCAAACTCTTTGAGGAAAACATAAACAGAACACTCTATGACATAAATCACAGCAAGATCCTTTTTGACCCACCTCCTAGAGAAATGGAAATAAAAACAAAAATAAACAAATAGGACCTAATGAAACTTAAAAGCTTTTGCACAGCAAAGGAAACCATAAACAAGATGAAAAGACAACCCTCAGAATGGGAGAAAATATTTACTTGAGCATTTTTAGGTCATTGGTTTATGTGCTGGTAATGAACTAAAATTAACTGAAATATGATTGTTTTAAAGCTCCTTAAAAATCTGGAGGAAAGGAAGGTAACCAAAACATGATAAGAGGCAATAAAGAGAATGCAAAAATGAGTTGGGTTCAATATTTTTTTTTCTCATGTAAAAAGATATTGCCTAGGAGAAAACAACCAAGAAAAGTACCTGGACATGTTTCTTGCAAGATTCCTACAGCCCAAGATGTGGAATTCTTTCAAATGTGCTAAATGCTCTTTAAAAATATTGTTTATAGAATTTATTTTACAAATTTGTTCCCCTGGTGTACAAAATGTGCCCTAAGTTATCTCTGAAAACTTAAATACATCTAATTTTTTATGGTCCATAGTTGAACTTGTGAGATTTTTGTTTTTTAAGTGTGACTGCAAAGTAAGGGGATGGATTTTCCTCCTGAGACTGTAAACTGGCTCTGTAGACAATTTCAAAAGGATAATTTATCAAAAGATTCTATCAGTATCATCAGAATCAGAGAACAGTTTTTTAAGGTCATTTCATTAAAGGCTAACAATCATTTGCATGTATTAAAAAAAAAGATATTGCCTAATATAGAGTGAACTTTGTGAGCTGGGGGCATGTAGTCACAATCACCACAAAGTAGAGGAAAAGGGTTGTTGGCAAGGATATTGAATAGGGTGGCTCCCTTTCATGATCACAGGGGGTGCCCTTGATCAAAAGGAGGTGCTCAAGGGCTGAGGACATGTTGGGGAAAATAAGGACAGAACAATCCTGTGTGAGCAGAGGGCAGAGTAGGTCTGGCAGGGTCCATTTGCAGGTTTGGGACCCTCACTAAGTACAGGACAATAAAAATTATAGCCAAGAAAGTCACTTGGGTGTATACTTTGTTATCTTCAAAGGCCTTCATGTCTACTAATTAATTTTAACCT
Source organism: Balaenoptera borealis (assembly GCF_965194805.1). Classification (NCBI taxonomy): domain Eukaryota; kingdom Metazoa; phylum Chordata; class Mammalia; order Artiodactyla; family Balaenopteridae; genus Balaenoptera; species Balaenoptera borealis. Next base: position 96,618,057 of record NC_138874.1, on the reverse strand, counting down.
TGTAAGAACCCTCCTCAATCCCTTTATCCCAGTTTTGCAGATGAAAAAAAAAAGACCTTGGATAGATGATAAATTATTGAGAATCAGATAGATAAAAAACGCTGAAGATAGCAGTAGAATCCAGATTTTCTGAATCCCTATTGCCATTTCCATCTTCCTCTCTGCATTTTAACACTGGGTGTACATGTGTACATATATGATTGTGTGTCTGTGTATGTGTGTGTACGACGTGATCTGGCAGGGGATTTGTTAGCTAAGGTAGAACTGTGTGCTGTCACCGATAAGGATTCTGTGTATGAGGACAAATGATAAATTAAGATCACTTTGTCTGTCAGAAGCATTCTTTGACCCTCATGATAATCAAATTTGATGTACTTTGGCATTCTGATGTACTTTGTAATTGAATGAGTAGAGTACTGAGGTTTTTTTCGATTTACTCTTTTTCGACGTCCCCAAAACATGAAGTAAAGTAGGATCTCCTCTGTCTGGGCTTGCAGAGCATAAGCCCACTTGATGGCGGGAGGATGGGCCAGATGGACTTCCGAGGTCCCTTTCATTTTACAGAATTCATTATTGTCTCATCTCCTATTGCTCCAAATGTCCTTTCATCATAAAGCTCATAGGCAAAGCACTAAACAGGCGCATCCTTTATACAGCATCCCCTGGATTCTTTACAGCAGCAGGACTGCAGGTCCTTGAATCTGACATCCACAGCGTTTCTGTGACATTTTCTTTCATTGTCAGTTATGACCTCACATGAAATCCGGGCTTCTTGTTTTACTGGGATTTTGAACATCTCTTCTGCCGTCTAAGCAGTTCCCAGAGAGCCTTTGTCTCAACCGGAGATAATATGCCTTTAAACAGCGTGAAACATAGCAAAGTAATTACTTTTGTTTTAAGGTCGTTATCTTGGCATAGAAAACATTGAAAAATAAGACTGGGTGGGAAACTATAGCCACTTCATGTCACAGTTTCAGCAAAACTAGACTGTTTGCATTTGTCACTTTTACTGAAAGAGTGTCTTTATAATGTGTGCGTGGGATTTGCTTTCAGCCTCATGGTAGGAGCCAACTCTATGGAGTGAAGTCCCTTGTTCTGAGCTTATTGGCTGGCCTTCCTGTAACCCTAGGCTCCAATAAGAAAACAACAAAGACAGGTTTTGTGTTCTGTGTTAGAGATGATTTAGATTATTCATAGGAATTTTTATACAGACACTAGTCATAGGAAACATATTCAGATCAATGAAAACATAAAGATGGCTTATTGGTTTCCTGTCACAAGATGCATGACAGGGAAGAGTTTCAGCACATGAAAAAACCCAGGGCAGTACTATTAGCAATGCGCTTTTACAGTTAGTGATTTCCCTAGTTTTCTCTGAAAAGTTGAAAAATTCTTATCAGATAGATTCAGATTTGCAATGCTTTCAGTCATAGTACTTGAAGATAAAATCTTAGACAATTGGAATCATAAATCATAATTCTCTGTCGCTCAGTACTTTAGTGATAGTTAATAGCTGCAATATTTGTGAATGCTAACCTTTATTTTCTAGTTCCTACGTGCCAGACACGGTTCTACGTATACTGATTCATCACCCTGTGTGGTCGTAGTATTATCATCCCCATGTATTATCATTTCCATTTTAACCCATAAGGATCCTGAAGCGTGGAGATGGTGAGCAGCTTACTTATTAGACCAAACAGATGAGGAAGAGGGCTGGGATTCAAACTCAGACATTCTGAGTTGGGAGTTTCTGCTCCCTGAGACAGTACAGCATATACCCTGGAACACTTTCTGAATCACTGAAGAAAATTACAGTCAAGGTAATTTTATTGTTAATAATGTAACACAGTCTATATTTTTGAATGACAATCTTTGTTGACTATTTAAATACATATATACAATGGAATATTACTCAGCCATAAAAAGGAACCAAATTGGGTCATTTGTAGAGACGTGGATGGATCTTCTCTCTGTCATACAGAGAGAAGTAAGTCAGAAAGAGAAAAACAAATATCGTATATTAATGCATATATGTGGAACCCAGAAAAATGGTACAGATGTACAGGTTTGCAAGGCAGAAATAGAGACACAGATGTAGACAACAAACATATGGACACCAAGGGGGGAAAGTGGTGGGGGGGTGGTGGTGGGATGAATTGGGAGATTGGGAATGACATATATACACTAATATGTAAAAAATAGATAACTAATAAGAACCTGCTGTATAAAAAATAAATAAAATAAAATTCAAAAATTCAAAAAAAAAAACCTGTTAGCCATCATATTTATTAATGAGAAATGCCTGTTTATCTGTAATATTGGATAAAAGTTGACTTTAGGTGTCTCAAATATCTTCAAAATAGGGCTGATAGACACATTTCTGTTACAGGAAGGTTGTTAGTCTTGTTCTATAAGAGCTACGTTGTAAAGTTCTATGTACTCTTTCTCTTATCAACAGCAAAAATATTCTGCCAGTCAAATGGGTTTCCTTTCACTTGAGGTGCTGTAAACTGAATGCTTGTGTTTCCCCCAAAATCATACATTGAAGCCTAACCCCCAAGGTGATGGTATTTGGAGGTGAGGCTTTTGGGAGGTGATTAGGTCATGAGGGTAGATCCCTCATGGATAGGATTAATGAAAGCGGCTCCAGAGAGTTCCTTGCCCCTTCTGACATGGCTAGAAGATGGCTAGTTCCTTGCCCCTAGAAGATGGCTCTCTATGAACAAGGAAGTGGGCAGAAGAATTAGTACTAATGTGTTGATTGCAATATGCTTCTATTTCCATGTATCATTTAAGAATGTAATTTTAAAGTGAACTGACTATATAGAATTTGGAATTTCCAAGTTGAAAACAAGTCTTGTCTAAACTTTAATATTTTTTCTATTATTGCCCTTTGTTAAATGGTGGAATCTTTGGGTAAAATAAGATAGTGAGGCTCAGTTCTATTAGACATTTTGAGAACCTGGATTCAGAGAGGGAAGGAAGAAGAGAGGGAGGAAAAGACTAGGAGAGACAGCCACAGGTAATGTGTAGAAACTCTATACCTGAGTCTAGTTTAACATGAGAAAGAATTACTTTGTTCGGGTTCAGGAGTTGAATTCACTTGGGTCCTCGGAGGATGCAAAATTGGGAAAGATGAGCCCATGACTTGGGGCTATGACTCCTAAGACAGAGACTGATAATGTTTTAAAATGCCTGTTACATAAAGGACAGACCATTATCCTAACTGATTCCTTTTTCTAACAGACTTATTTATTGGGTTGTGTTTGTGTGTGTAGAGGAAAGAATACATTTACTGGCTTTATAATAATGATCACTGGAAACTGGTATTTGTGTTCAAGATATTCATTTTATGGCCATTTTTTTTTTCTGGGGAAGCCTCTATTCCATAAAGTGGTTATGCACTGATTATTTGAGAATAAACAATGCTGATTTTATCCTTTCCTTGTCTTTTGAGCTCTGATGGTGTATTTTTCACTTCTCTGTGTGACCCAGTCACATTCTTTGGCGTTTTAATGATGACATTTAGAACAGAGAAGTCAGTGATAAAGCTGAGGATTTGGGACAGGGGAAGTTGGATGCTAGAGCTGATAAGGAAAGTTTCTGGGTATATGATGACAAGAAAACCACCCAGGGCATGGTGGAAGAGGGATAGACAGAAAAGACAAACAGAAAATAAAAATTAAGTCAACTAAAAATGTTTCATTTGTGAACATATCAGTTACCTGTGGCCTTAGTGACATGAACCTCCCATATACGACTGGGCTGTGGATATTCACTATAAAACTATAGTAAGATCAGAGAGAGAACCCCAGCTTTCTCCCTCTGCCCTAGAAGAAGTTTGGGTGAACAGAGAGTAAATTTCATCATTGCATCAGCCAATTGGATCAACTTATTTCCCTTTTTGCTCTTTGTCACTAATAAATGAGTTGAATGAAACAGACAAACATTATTTTGCTTCCTATAAAACTTTGAATTAGCTACAAGTGGGTGTGTGCTGATGACATGATGAGAGATGGTTTTCTCCCGTCCTCATGAGCAATCGCATTCTGCAAACTACAGCTTCTGTGCCACCAGAATACAGGGCACATTGTTCTATTTCCCAGTAATTGGCAGAGAACAATTAAAATTCAAAGAAAAGCTCAGTGGTAGAGGAAGGACATTGTGTCTCACAGACTGATGGCCCATAGCGCTCCCATTCTTCCCTGCACGATGGGGCCGTGGCCGTGCCCCCTGCTCTCCCTATGTGGCGAGAGGGTGAGCAGGGGGTGGTAAGTGACTTGTTCTTCCAGTACGTGGCTCTTGAGAATCCTAATAAGAATAGCTAACACTTAGTAGGCATGTCCTAGTGACGGCTCGAGAATCGTGATCTCAGTTAATCTTTACCTAGTATGCCTTAGGAGTAGACGCCACTATTCATTGCATTTTATAGATAAAAGAAAGAGATGCTGAATAATTTGCTCAAGTCAGAGAAGAAATTAATGTCGGGACTGAGTTTGACAACCCAGAACCCACTCTGGTCCATGCATAGCCCCTGCCCTGTGGTTGCTGCTTGGCTATTGATTAATGAATGTCCAAAGGAGTAGAGTTCTCTGCACTTAGCCCGGCCATTTCACTCCCTGCCCCAGGCTGTCATGTTAGTCTTTCAGCAAGGCTCTAAATGTGACATTTCCCTGGTTACCCGTGACTCCCAGTTAAAATCTCCCCTTCTGCGCTCAGTTCCAGCCAGACTTTCCTTCTTTCTGCCATGGAACATGCCCAGCTGTCTTCTGTCGCACAGGTAACTTACATGTGCTGATCTCTGCCTGCAATCCTGCCCTCTTCACCTGGTTCATTTCTTCGCCACCTTCCGATCTCAGCTGAAACTTCCTCATGAGATTCGCCAACAAAAACCCCTAACTGCATGCTCTCACAGTACCATACAACTTTTCTTTTAAAAAAGTTATTACAGTTAGAATTCTACGTTGTCTCAGGCTGGTTTTGTTCATCGCTAGGTCCCCAAGATTTATCACAGTGAAAATATTGAAGTTAAAAATATTTAAGATGCTGTTCTCTTTCTACTTGCATCTTACCTGTTGTGAAGGTTTCTACTTCCTGTTTCCCCTTTCTGCACCACAGCCCTTATCTTTCTCCAACCATTTGTTGTGGAGGCATTTCAAAATAATTATCACCCAAATCAGAGGTGTTCAACACTTGATGAATATCAAAGTCACCTAGGGAGCTCTTAAAAATTTGATAGCTGTGCCCACTCCTGGTCAGTTATGTCAGAATGCCAAACAGGTATGTGCATTTCCTAAATGTAGACAAGTTAAGTGCAGCAGGAGGTGAACTTGTGTGATTGAAGGAACTCTTGCAAACTCCCAGCAGTGATGGGAAGAAACCAAAATCTTTATGAGACGTGAGGGTTTTTGCTTACTTGTGTTTTTAATGAAAACTTCTTGACTTTTGAATCATTTGATTTGCCTCTTCTTTTGCCCTAGGAAGACTTTTGCAAGCATTTTCAGTGAACTTGGCAGGAGGACTTTGTATTGTTGTCGATATGTATGTTTCAAATAATATATATAACTCTTCAAAGTTGCAAACCAACCTTCTTTTCCAGTTGGAGTCACTTTTTCAGTTGACTAAATAGGTTTTTCTGATTCAAGAAAAAAAATACACAAACGCTAAAGAAAAAATTTTCATATTTGGTTCTCTCTGCAGTTCATATTCAACTATCTACTTAACCTTGGCCTGTCTGATTTCATTTACTTGTGGCAAAATATGATTTGTAATTTTTTTTTTTTTTAGAAATAAAGATTTCAAGTACTTCGAGTAATGTCAGAAAGTCTTCTAAAAGCTGTTCTTATTTCAATATAATAAATCATAAATGTATAAAGTGGATTTCCCTGGAAGTATGCATTTTAAAACTTAAGAGAGGGATGCATGTTTGGAGAGACTAATGCATTAGAACTCTACTAGTGGAAATCACAATTAAAGATTTTAAATAGAATTTGGCTTGAGACAGGGTTTCTTAAGCATTTGAGTGAATGATTGAGTGGCTTTTAAGTGAGGGAAAAGCAATGGGTTTTGCCTGTAGACTTTTAATTTACCCATAAAAAATGTATTCCCAAGTGAGATATGTTACTGCCTCATGATTCTGCCACACCTAGAAAGTAGTTGATTCCTGCTTTGTCCTGTCCTTGAAGTAATAGTGAGCCACATGGCTTTCAGTAAAAATGCTGAGATCAGAGAGAGGAGAGTTCCTTTGTTTGCTCTGAGTTTTCTGTAGAGTTCAATGGGGAAAAAAAGCATTTTCCACAACTATTGATTTCAAGCCTTTTCCTATCACTAATGTTCTAAAAAGGGCCTATTCTGCTAGGATATAATCCATAAAATTTGATGAAAAAAATTCCCATTGTAGAATAGAAGTTGACAGGTAGCAGAAAAAGAATTCATGGGGACAGGTGAAAAGAAGACAAACATTCATGGGAGACTCGGAACAGATATGGGATTTCTGTAATACTGTTGTTCTGAAAAGTGCTTCTGTGACTTTGGAGGCTGGAATTCAATTTATGTCTTTGCATTATCTTTTAAGGAGGTGATATATAAAGGTATATATACATATATTTATGTATGTATATTTGTGTGTGTGTGTGTGTATATATGTATATATTTATTTATATACATTTATATCTGCCATATACTTGGTGCTCAGTAAATCTTACTTGAATCTGAAGATGCAGAAATCTAAGGTGACCATACATCCTGGCTTGCCCTGGATGGATTTCAGTTTATATCTGTTATCATGGGTAATTATTCATAGTGCCCATCTCAAAAACATCTTGGTAAACTGATAATATATATGGTCGCTTTCCTTAGAAGCAATGTGTCCAACCTCTTGGGCTTGGTTAACTGAGGTGCAATCGATTGGACAAATCTTGAAATTTGAAAATGATCTTTGATTTGGGCTGAAATGTCATCCTCATGTCTGAGGTTGTCCTTAGATTCCCAATGGCTGAGAAGTGATAAATGAGTCTCTCTGTAACCAGCAGGCCTCCTCAGAGGTGGGTGAGGACCCGAGATATTTAGCAGCTCCATTAATGACCTGGAAGAGCTTGATAAGCAACTTGCTAATGAAACCTGCAGATGACACTAAATTGTGTAGGTGTTGGAAGTAACAGCTGAAGCATGAATAAAAAAGGCTCCAAGCCCAGGCAGGGGATAGGACACAAATGTCCATTTAGGCTAACTTTGTAAAGCAGTTATGCATCTCTGGGATTCTCAGTTCCTTCTGTAAATATTAAATTAGTGATGTCTCTGAAAATGCTTGGCACAAACATGCAACTCAATATGAATCGGTTAAATCAGATTTTAAGAGCAGCATCGTAACACCCAAAGTCATTCTTTCTTCTACTATATCAAGAGTCCGTCACTGTCCGGTAAATATATTGATGGGTGTCAAGGGATCCATGACCCCCGTGAGATAGTTTACCCAGTATTTGGTGTGTGCCTGTGATCACTGTGAGTGCATGGCTGGGGGTTTTTCTGGGGAGAGTGTCTATAGCTTTCATCATGCATTCAATGGTGTTGACAATGAGAAGCACATTAAGAATCTCTGTATTGGTCTGTGAGTTTCCTTTAAGGTTTTTTTTTTTTTTTTTTTTTCCACTGCTCTGCCCACACACTGAACTTTCTGTACCTTCAACATGCCAAAATGGCTCTCTCAGCTCAGGGCCTGGGCAGTTGCTGTTACTTTGCCATCCCCCAGATATTTTCACAGCTGTTAAAATTCCAGCTCTTTGGAAAGGTCTAAACTATTACCCCGTCTTCAGGCACTCCCTATCACTATGCCTTCTTTTGTTATCCTCATAAGGCAAGAGTAGCTAAGTATGACATTTTCTTGTTTATTATTTCTATTCACGTGTGTGCTGCCATCCAGTAAACTGCCAGCTCCTTGAGGACAGTGTCCTTGAGTTTCTTGCTCACTGATCCATAATAGGTCCTCAGTGGTTATTTGTGGCAGGGAGGGAGGGAGGGAGGAAGGAAGGAAGGAAGGAAGGAAGGAAGTTGTTTTATATCACATAGAATCTGTCACATAGTGTATATTAAGTAGCTTAATGAATGAAGAACTGAAAGGATGTATGAATGAATAAGCACGTCTTCCTGAGATTGTAAGGATGTGGAGGGAAGGATGAGGCCTGAGCCGTGGAAAAATTCACCCTCCTCTTCTTTGGCACAATAGAGATTTTTTTTAGTCTCCAGCCTGCAAAACCTTTTACATTATCTAGTCCTTAAGTAGTTCTGGGTGGTGCTTTTGGTTCTGAAACGAAACTACCCAGTCATATTTCCTGTGTTGTAAGGATGGACTGATCTATTTCTTGGATACACACAGGAGCTTTGGTTCAACTGCTGACAAGGTGAAGTCCTGGCATATTGAATTCTATCCAGAATTCAGTTTTGAGGAGAGGTCCACTAAAAGCGTTTTATGTCTACTTTCATTCAGTGGGACTGGAATTTTCCAGGAATAAAGGCTAAATGGGGTGGCATTTTTATCACTGGGGCTTCTGCTCTACAATCAAAATACATCCTTCAAAATCAGAAAGCAATGTCATAAATTCTCCTCCTCACAGGAATTAACCTCTTCTGATTGTGGAAAAGGAATTTTTTTCCTTTCGGCTGAAGCCTATCGTCCTGTTCTTATTTGATTGATTCATATCTCACATCTGATTTTCCCTGTCAGGTGTTTAAAAGTGACCATTTTCTCTGAAAGCCTGTCAGTCCTGGATACTAAGTTGCAGAATAAAAGAAATATGTGACCTTTATATGTAGGCATCAGCTATTAAGCCATATCTAGCAACATCTAAGATTCAGAAAGATTAACTAACAAATGTATTTGTTTTGGCTAAATCTCTCCCTTAGGCTAGTTTTTAAAAGTTAAGAATTTTGTTTGATGAGACCTCTTCCCACAGGAGCCTGTGCTAGTGGGCTCGGTTCCTTGAAACTCTTGGGAGAAGATGGTGAACTTGTGGAACAACAAACCCAATTTCATACGCTAATATCCTTTATTAAATGGGCTTGAAGCCAGAATTTGAAACTGAGGCATATTGCATTTGTTTACTGTTAATTCTCTCTTCATACAAGCCGTTAGCCAGAGCTAGCATTCTAACAGCATCATGTATATGCCAAAAGTACTGGAAAATTCTTTTCCCCTAAAAATCCAGATTCATTTCTAGACTCTTGTAATTTTTACTGCATAATTAACAGTAATGTTTGACACTGTCATCCTCTTGACAGACTCTAACTTGGAACATCTGGTGTTATTTAGCCAAGAGCCTGGTTCTATTCTCCCAGTACAAAAGGGTTCTGATTAATTAATCATTGCCCAACCTGAATAATACATTAAAGATAAACTTCAATGCTTAGGAAAAAACAAAGGGGAAAGTTTTCTTATGTTATAGAAGATGGAGTTTCCTATGATAGAAATGTAAAAATGAGTAAGTTTTAGCACTTACCCCAGGTCCTTAGCTGGAAGTGAAAGAGACAGAGTGTCTTCTTAGATGGCCATGGTTTGGGGTTCAACCAACAGAGCTACCACCTGCCCTGGGGTGTTTATCTCCTGCTCCTGTCTAGGCAGCCCCTCTTGACTTTAATGCCTTTGTCTCACACCTAATGCATTCTGTTGTCTATGTGCCAAGAAGGACTCAAGGAGAGGACAGTTCACTGAGAGCCTATGTGGTGAATTCTGCATGGACTTTATCTGTTTCATTCTCTATTGTGTATCCAGTGCCCATCGGAGCCGCTGACACCAGTAGACACTCAGTAGGTGTTTGTTCAGTTTACAAATGGGAATCCTTTTGCTGTGCCGACTAGGTTCCCAAGTTGTCATTGCTCTCTTCTTACCAAAGGCTAGAAGTTGGTGTAGTTTATCTTTCCATCTGTTTTTCTCTGTATGAATGTCACTCTGTGACTCACAGACTTTATATCCAGAAACGTATAAAATGCCTAAAGTGTGTGATCTTCTTTGGGTTAAATAAGATAATAGCCTGTTTATGATTTTTGCTGCTTTTTCTCTCTTTTTAAGAGTCCTTTACAAGGGTTTTTCAAACACAGAATCTCTGTTACTGGCTTTAAACATGGCCCTGCTGTGTGGCTTTGTCAAAATACCTCCTCCATAAAAGCCATCCTTTGGTTTGCTAGTTGTGTCCCTTCCGTGGCCTTTCATTTAGGTCTAATACAGATTATTTTCTATTACATCCCCCAAATTATCTCACCTACAATCTGAATGGGTGTGAAAAGTTGCACGTAAGTAAACATATTTAGCTGTAAGACATTAGTTGAGATGGCTCAGCTCTAAAGGCCACGGGATGTTTTCCATCTTCACATGCCCCATAATGTATTTATTTATAAGTAGTTATCAGTTCAAACATATTTACTTTGCAAATACTATATCCAAGGCAAGGTCCTAGGCACTGGAGATACAGCAGTGAATAAAAGGGCAGGTTCCTGCATTCATGGAGTTTACATCCTAATTGGAAGACGAATTCACAAATTAATGTAGGGTATGCTATTTCAAGTGGTGTTAAGTGCTATGAAGAACAGTAAGGCAGAGTAAGTAGAAAGACAGTGAGGTGCTATTCTAAGCTTATTTGTGTTCTTTCGAAGGAGCTTACTGGGCATTACTCAGCACCAATTATATGCAATGCTTTGTGCTTAAAGCCCATGCCCTGTAATGTACTTTCAGTCTAATGATGGAGATAGGAAATGCATAAAAATAGCTAAAACATAATGTTGAAAATAATCGAGCCAGTAAGAGAGGTACAGAATAGTATCAAGGAGCTTTGAAAAAGTGAAAGGGCCCACCTGAGTAGCAATACCTGTAAAGGCTTCTCAGAAGAGGGGTGTGGGAGATGGGCCCAGGTGAGGATGGGGCTCCATTCACAGGAACAACTTGAGCAAGGACATGACATTAGGAAAATACTGGCAATACACTGAAGTTACACATGGTCCATTTTGGCTAGAGTTCAGGTAGAGAGTTGGATACTATTGAGAGAGCAGTGTAAAGTTCCCTTGTCGCCAAATTTTGAAGGGCTTCAAATGCCAAAGTGAGAAATTTGAATATAAGAGCCACTTCAAAAAATATGTATTTACATGTTTCCTGATTATCAGAGTAATTCATTTTCATCATGTAAAACACAGGCAATTCCTAATAATAAAATTTCAGGCAGAAAGGTGAGTTAAACAGAACTATGGTAACAAAATAATAACCCATCAGTGGTGTATAGACAATTTCTGAGTGGAAAGAGTTGCAGAATAATCATGTAAGTTTATTGACGTCACCAACAGTAGTTTTGTTTTTAACTACTTGTTCTGCTGACATCTGGGTTCTGTCTAAAATAAAATTGAATGCCAGATGGGCCTTTTCCAGAAACCTTATGAAATTCAAATACATAGCCACCGTCATGGTTAAGGGACCGTTTGAGAGACATCAAGTTTTCTTTGCTTACTGCTCTTGCTTGCACCCTTTACGCTAAATGGTTGTCTGGAGTGTTGTGCCTCAAAGGATGTTGATCCTAATTAAAGATTGAATTCTCTGGAAGGATTTTTAAATCCCAGCAACTAATACATGGATGTAGAAAGCCAAATGATCTCTTCCCTGGAATCAAAGTCCTTTCTCTTTTTCAGATTCTTTGCTAGAATAATAAATGTCTTCTTTCACACACTCTGATATGCAAGAGATGCATGTCAGTGCCCAATGTAAAGAGTTTTTAATCCTTTTGCATTTTCTCACCCTCTCTTTCTTGGCTGCATATTGACTTTTATGAGCTCTAGTCACTTTTCCTTTGGGGCCTCTTTCTCTATAAAAATATACTACAGTTATATTTCATGACTGCGTTGGTATAAAAACAAATATTGACATATAATGTTATTTACTTAAACATTGTCTTTGAGCTAAAATTTATATTTTTTTCTTTTGATTTTAAAATAAATTAAAACATTGCTCTGGTCCCCTAAAACTGGTGTGAGCCTTAGGAACTCTGCATGATGTGCCTAAAGGGGACAGTGGTCCTTCTTCCTAGCTGTGGAGAACTGATAATAAGTTGAATTAAGAACCAGTATGCATGGTGGGGCCCAAAGTTGTCCATGCCCCATAAGACTCTGCGGATACGGACTTTAGGACAGATACTGGATACTTTGAAAATACCTCCCACTTGTACACTAGGAACATGGGGAAAGGTCAGATTCATTTTACTGACCTTTTCTTTCCCATCAGCAGTGGCAGCTGCAATCTTTTATTTGCAGTGAATTTAGGAAAAATAGGGGCCTCAGTACTTACGTGAGAACCACCAGAGTCAGTTAACAAGGTCCCTTTGAATGAATTTCAGTTTTCTAGGCCCCATTTAATGGAATCAGACATTTTGGATCAGAATCTCAACTGTTTGAGGCATATAAATCTCATGCACGCTTAAGCTCCTAGCCACTGTTCTACTAAACATCTATGTGGGTTTCTCTCCTCCAGTAGTTCTCCATTGCGGAATAAAGCCTGGCTCTTTAACCGGGCATTGACTGTCCTTCATAGTATGTTCCAACACCCCTCAGAGCCCGGTATCTCCTTCTCCAGCCCTGCTGAAGTACCAGAAGTTATTCAAATGTACACTCTTCTCTTTGGGCCTAAACTCCACTTCTTTCACAGGCTCTCAGTTTCATATTCATTCCTAAGGACTCATAGCAAATGCCATCCCCTCTCCAAAGTGCCTGTGGATCCTTTAGTATAAAATTGACCCCTCCTTTCTTTGTGCCCTACCCACATAGCTGATATACCACCTGGGGCACATTATTGCATTTCTTTAGTTGTGACTGTCAACTTGAAAAAAAATACTATGTGAGAGCTGTGAGTTTCAGTTTTATCTGGGGACTTACTGAGGACTACAGCTCAGGAGACAGCTTCTCAGGTACTGTGAGGTTCCTCTGAGGAACTGTGTCAAAAGTAGAGGGAGAAGCAGGTATATATATATAATTTTGGCAAAGGGGTACGTGCAAATCAAGCATATATCTCGGAAGGTTGCTGCTAGTCACGAGGAACGGATACCTAATTGAATGGTTTTAGTGCTTTTCTAAGTCTGGGAAGATGCAAGAATCCGGGTTCATAAAAATTTCTCCTTAACATATCTGACTGTCTGAAGGCCTTTTCTGCCTGTTTTCCCAGAGCACGGAGTTCCTTATTCTCAGTCTTCGCCCTAAATTCTTTTCAGGGTATGCTGTAGGTCAACAATTGCAGTGACTAATGACTCAATTCTTGTAGAACTGGGTGGCAAGTGGCATTCCTTAGTTGGCATGACTTTTCCCCTACAAGTTAGAATGCTCATTTCTTAAAAGCAGGGCTAATTTCTCATTTGTTTGTTCATTTTACAAATTACAATGCTTGTTTCTTACAGGCAGAGTACTTTTCTTACTTAACTATATTTCTCTTTTGTGTACATGTGTATGTGTGTATGTATATTTGCTTGTTTATATATTTATTAATTCTTAAGGCTAAACACAGGCAAGGGAGAACGTGAACCTTTCAAATGGCAAAAATCAGTGTCTTTAAATATAAAACCCTCAGGATGAATAAAAACTTGTGACAGAAAAGACCTATTAAACTACCCATTACTAATACTAAGTCTTCCTCCCTGAGGACATGAATAAAGGCTTATTCCTTCTTCTTAGATATTTTCTAGTTCTTTGCCTGGATTAGATTTTAATGACCGAGGATCCAGAGGTCTCAATAGTTCCCTGGAAGTACTTTGTGGCTATCAAATTGACTTGTAGAATTTTTTTTTTTTCTCCTGGGAAAGATTTCTATGCTTAATTGAATTCTCTATTTGAAGGGTGACAGAAGATGAAGAGGAATTCATTAGATGCCTGGGATCTTTGGAATAATATAATTTGGAACATCTAGCTCAAATACTTGAACAAATAAATTTTATGTTGGAATAGCCTCAGAATCTCCAACATGGAGTTCATGCCCATCAGAGCTGCACCAGTGTTAGTGGTCAATCATCACTTCCCCACTGGCAAAGTGGAAGTTGGAGCTAAATTGGGGACTTCCTATACACAGCATGAGAGCTCCAATCCTACTTTCTCATGCCAAGGGCAGATGTTGCTGTTCTTTTGAAACACATTCGCACTGTGCTAGGATGGCCTCAAAAAACATTCACTGAAACAAATTTGAGTTAGCATAAGAGAGAAAACTTATCTGCCAGCCTGGTTCTAGATGATCTCTATGGCTCTTTATAACTCTAGATGATACTCTTATTTGCTTAAGAGTTTGCTGTACTTTGGGGTTGATATCATGGTAAGTTTTGAAGACTATCATCTCTTCGCTTGAGATGCTCCATTTTAAGGTTAATAAATCTTTATTATGGACTCAGATTTGATACTGGAACAAGGATTTAAATTTTAAAAAGCTTTACATTTTCCCAAAGTACCCTAAGAGCTGTTCTTTTCTTCTTAGGAAAACCTAAAGTAGATAGGAAACATATTATTCCCATTTGTGATGAAGAAATCGAGGTGGTAAATGTTTAATTGGTTTGTCTAGGGGAACACAGATATATCCTCTGAAATTCCTGTTTGAAACGTAGTGAGTGCCCCAGCCGAGCTGGCTCAGTCTTCTGAGGGCTGTGATCTCACTTTTCACTGCATGGTTGGATTTACATGCCAGCCTTTTACATAAAATTCTATTTGAATATAGGGCTAAAAATATTTTTAAAAAACATTGGTGGAGAGGAAGGAGAAATGAGCTGGAAGTTTGAGTGTATTTCATTTGCAAATAAAAAACACAAATGGGACTCAAACTGACTCCATGACAGAGGGAAATGACTGCTCCTGGAACTGTAATGTCAAGGGATAGCCCTAGTTTCAAGCCCCCTCAGATCCCAGGGCTTTGGTCATCAGAGATCTCCCTTCCCAGCTTTCATCTCCACACTTCTCTAAATGCATTTCATCCTTGGCCAGAATCTTTCAGAAGGTGTCAGAGATAACCAACAGTCGTGAAATGCTTAACAGCAGAAGGAGAGAGCCTCTTTCCCAATGGCATTAACCAGAGTCCTGGGTCTCCCTCTCATTGCTTTCAGTAGGGCCATGTGCTTTCCTGGGTAAATAACCACGTAGGAATATATGAGTAAAACATATTGTATTTTCATGGGTTTCCCCCCCCCAAATACAAATTATATCATACTACACATCTGTTCTGAACTTGCATTTTTCCTCCCACCTAACAGCACATCTTAGAGATATTTTTGTGGGTATCGATACATGTAGATCAGTCTTTTCAACTGTTGCATGACATTACAATGAACAAATATAATATTGATTATTTAATAATTTTACCAATAATGAGCATTTAAATAACTTGAGTTATCTTTGTTACAGCAAATTTGACATTATATTAACAGCATTTTACATACCCCTTGGGCTGCATATGAGATTATTTCTCTAGCATAGATACCAGGAGGTAGATCTGCTGGGTTAAAAGCTGTAAGCTTTGTTGATGAGTGCCAGTTGACTTCCAAAAAGTTTCACCAGCCTCATGAGTTTTTCAGGTTATTGCTGCTACTGCTGCTGCTGCTAGTAGCTCCTTACTGAATACTCACTCTTGGCCAGGTACTGTGCTAAGTGTTTTCTCTTACTACAGCCCTCATAGGGTTACCCTGTGAGATACCTGCTAATATCATCATTAATTATCGTTTTACTGAAGAGTGTGTCAAGGCTTAGAGAATTCTAGTCACTGGTCTAAATTTAGAAAGGTGTTTGTCTTGTTTTGATAAACTAAAGATGAACTTTATATTCTAAAGTTAGAAGGTATATTACTTGGACTATCCCATGTGCTCAGGGAAGAAATTTATCCCTGAGTCTTGGGCCAAATACATTAAGGAGAAAATCCACAAACGTTCCATCCCTGTGTCCAGTGTATGTGATTTGGATTCCATACAGTATTTCTGCAGTTATTATCTGGCATTATTAAATGTGGAGTGAAACAAAGTCAATAAAACAAAATTGCTGCTGACTTTCTTACTGATCTGAGCATTAGCCACCCAGAGAAAATTAACATGGCAAGGAGAAAACTGGAAAAAAAACCAAAACGGACCATTAGATAAAGCAACACACACATGGCAGAGAGTAGGGCACGTTTCTCCGTGGAGTCATTGGCTGTTGTGCAACATGGTTCATGTGGTGATGACAGTGGCTTAGAATCCTTGCAACATGTAAGTGTTATCACTGTGGCTGGCTTCCTGGACTCAGGTGTTATTAAGAA
Organism: Balaenoptera borealis; assembly: GCF_965194805.1. Lineage (NCBI taxonomy): Eukaryota > Metazoa > Chordata > Mammalia > Artiodactyla > Balaenopteridae > Balaenoptera > Balaenoptera borealis. The sequence continues at coordinate 96,601,784 of NC_138874.1, read as the reverse complement.
GCCTTACTTTACTTAATCCTGTGAGGAAATGTGTTTATTTAACCTTCAGTTGTGGTGGTCAGATGTTTAGTTCTATTTAATGTAGATTGCACTGGTGGAAGATTGTCTGGTCTCTTTAAAAAATAGATCATCTGCTGAGCTCTTAGGAGGTGGTTAATTGGTAGCTGCTGAGTGGAAAAGGCACCCCTTGCCTCCCAGCTGAACCCAGAGGAGAGCCGGAGAGGAAAAAAGGCCGCTTCCAATGGCTCTGGAAAGAATGGGCTGAGCTCAGTTATTCTGAGAACCAGGAAATAATCAGGCCAGATAAATTTAAGGTACTTTGGCTCATGCTAGAGAATGTTGAATATCCTTGGCATATTTCAATTTTAAAAGTTTCTATAGAACAAACGAGAAAGCAGCGTTATATAGGGCCAGAATTTGCAGTCGGTTTATAAAGAGGTTTGATATACGTTTTATTCCATACTTTTTGGATTACATCCATCCATATGGCTTAGCTTAATCGTGTTTGATAGTTTATTTATGTTTTGCTCTTGTAAACGAGTCCTCTTTATTTTGCCATAAACTCTTGTGGCAATTGCTTTACCGTATTTTAACATTCTGGACCTAAAGTCTATCATGTTTTGACTTTGGTATTTTTTTCCTGCTGTGTTCAAAAGACGAGCCAATCGCTGCTGACCTGTTGGCAGGATTAGAAGGTAGAGTGTATAATATTGAATATTAAAGATCTTAACTGATTCAGCCAATGGGAGGCCAACTCCCCTCCTGTAGATGGTGAATATTTAGAGTATATTAGTATCCACGTCATGCAAGTTTCTGTCCCATTTCTGTCCGAAGTATTAACGTTTACAGCCTTTGTTGCACTTGGAATGTGTATCATGCACTGGGCCATCTTAAATGTGTGTTATTTCATTTAATTCACGCCACCCCACCGGGAGGGTCTACATTCACCCTCATCCCTATTTTACCAGTTAAAAGCAAATAGGATTTAATCTGCTCACCTAGAACCACAGTTATCAAGCAGCTGATTCAGAGCTACACCTCCCGCCTGTCTGATTTCAGGCTTCATTATACTACCTTGCTGAGTGCTTGGTTTCCCATCCCTGCCGTTTTCTTTCCCCACCACACACATGTCCTACAACTTCAGGAGAAGTTTCTTTTGCTTTTTTCTGCTTTATTTTTCCATTGAGAAAAGCTTACAAAGTCTCAATTTAGTACCTTTAACGAACCTTTTTTCCCTGTATAGCTTTGTTTGGCGACCCCCGGCCATAAATAAGTGGAGAAATGAACAAATAAAGTGTCCTTCCAACAAAGCACCTAGAAAGTGCCTTCTTTTAAAATTTTGTTTGGGACTTGGTTTCTCCTATTAGCCTCTCCAGCTGAAGCAGCTGGGACTAATGATCCTTTTCCGGTGTTTACCTCAAAGTGATGTCAAAAGAATTGGATGAGTCGTTTTGCAGGAATAACAATATAATACTCAATATTTTGAGGATTGCACCAAGTCTCCCCATGATTTTTGCCTGGAAATGATTTTATCTGAGAAAAACACTGGGTTTCCCTACTCCCACAGCTCATTTATAAAATATGCCAATAGTTATTGAAGCTTCTTTGGATCCAGAAGCCAGATAGAAATGCAAACAGATGATGGTTGTTTAATTCTTATCGAGCTGCCACCAGGGCTGGCTGCCTGTAGACCTCTCCCCTCTGTCTAGGAGCTTGGATACAGTGTATGCCCCGAAGTGAGTTCTGTAACTTGTGTCTCTGTGGGAACATATTTCCATCACTGAATCTATTGGAAGGCCAAGTTCATTTCTTTGGTTCTAATTGAAAACATAAATGACCAGATAGAATACTAGCAAAAATAGGACCTTCTTTATAAATGGAACCCTGAGCAATAAGAGAGGATGATGAGAGTACTACTTAAATATTTTAGAACTTGAGATTTTTTTCACCAAGAGATTTCCTTCGCCATAATGAGAGTTGGGTGGTCTGAGTCTAGATATCTTACCAGGGGCTATTCAGGAGATGAAGAAAAGGAGGAAGCATTACTTAAGGAGGTCCCTAAAGTCTTAGAGCTAAAGCTCTAATTCTAACCAGTTCTTACATCTGTAGTTCTCACTTGTGTTGAAATCACCACTGTGAACATTTCCTGTGGAACCAGCTCAGAGAGAAACAATGACTGTCTGGGCCAAGCTACCTAAATAGCTTGATGAGGTCACCTACAGCCTTGAGGGACCAGAGAATTTAAGTTCCCTTATGTAAGTATCTGTAACTGCCTCCTCAACATATTATGTATGTGTGTATATGTGTGCCTGTATGTGTGAATGTGAAGTATGCTTCAGTGAGGCAATGGTTCCTCATTTCTACCTCTCAAATACTCCCTGTAATCGGTATCTAGAATGAAAGCACTTAAAATTTAGCTTTTTTTTTTTTACTAAAGTATCAAACACTTTCTCCTTCATACTGGCTAAACTAAACAAAGAAGATTGGCATCCAGGGCAGGCTATTAATGTCACTCTATCCCTAGCAGGTATAACATCACGGCACAGTACAAACACGGAGGCTTAGGAATCACGCTGTCCGGGTTCTAAGCCTGATTCTGCCATTTACAATAAATATGACTCTGAGATATAAAATGGGATAGTAATTATAATGTCGATTTCATAGGAAGTTTGTGAGGATTAAGTGAAGCCATCCAGGTATAGCACTTAGAGTGTCAGAATTTTAGAACTGTTAGCCCTCTAACAGTCAATTCGAAAACACATTGGAGGTTTAATGATCTTCAGATGTGAAATAACTTTTAATTGAGATGAGATTTACAATTGACAGGCAAAAACAATTTAGAGAAAAAGCCCAAATTATAGGTGACGTTTGCAATCAATGAATGAACCCTGAGCCTCATCTCTGGAAACCCTCATTGGCAGTGGAGCTCCAGATGATTAAATACTACATGTAGCGTCCTGATTAACTTTTTTTTTTTTTAATTTTATTTATTTCTTTATTTTTGGCTGTGTTGGGTCTTCGTTTCTGTGAGAGGGCTTTCCCTAGTTGTGGCAAGTGGCGGCCACTCTTCATCGCGGTGCGCGGGCCTCTCACTATCGCGGCCTCTCTTGTTGCGGAGCACAGGCTCCAGACGCACAGGCTCAGTAGTTGTGGCTCACGGGCCTAGTTGCCCCGCGGCATGTGGGATCTTCCCAGACCAGGGCTTGAACCTGTGTCCCCTGCATTGGCAGGCAGATTCTCAACCACTGCACCACCAGGGAATACCCATGATTAACTTTTAATCTGCGACTAATGATAAGTATGGTTTTCACTCTATTCTTCTACCAAAGCATGGTTCTGCTGGTATGGGGTTGGCTGAAGGGTGGGACTCTAGGTCACTGCATTAAGTTGAAGAGTTGAAGATTTTTTTTCTAACTCACTGGGAAGAGACATTCTTAGTGGGAAGCAAAGCACCTGATACACTGTGCTCCTCCCCCCCCCCCCCAAGAAAGTAATCCTGCATAACGTTATGTGTGAAGATTTTTTTCTGGAAGAAGTCACTGAAGCAAGATGCCCTAAGACACCTTACAGTAACACTGGAGCAAAATCTACATCTCCACATCTACAAAGATGTAGGGATCCTGGAGATGAGCTGCAGCAGTGTCTTCCATCCCATATGGAGATTGGTAATCAATATCCAAAGCTCTCTTTTTTAAATATTACAAATGTCCAATTGTAACTGTATGTATATTTGTGTTCTTCATTATACAGAAGAGCTAAATCTTTCAGCTTTGGGCTGATACTCCTCTTTTAACGTGATGAGTATTACATTGGTTATCTCAAAGGGTCAGGTTAGCATTTTTGTGTATTTCATTAATAAAAACAGGTAAATGGATAACTCACCATATATTTATTAAAAAGAAAAGCAAATAAAACATGGTGTTTATAGGGAAAAATTGTGAAAGGATTTCTGGTAGAAAAAAGGATAGGAGTCAATGTCCTAGTAACCCATCCCCATCAGAGAGACAGGTATTTCTTCCATTCTTCAGGTTCTAGATGGAGCTGGAGAGAGGCTCAGTTTTCTCTGGTGGAATTGTTAGTGTTGTTTGAAATTGAAGCATGAAGGACGGACAACTAGCAAGCTCACAAATGCCTTTTACCCACACTTCTTCAAGGAGCCTCCGGCCTCCTCACTTTTGGCTCTTTTCTGATACTGGGAGCATGGCCAACCGTATTGACTTAACATCCTTGAGCTCCCTCCCAACCCCCCCTCACCATTTCTGTTTATGAGATCTTCTTTACTACACAAGCTAATTAAGACTTAACCAGGGTGCTTCCAGATGTGACAAATAAGTGATTTTCCTGTTGAATTGGTCTGCCTGTCTCTGTCCTTCCCAAGCTGTTCTGTGGAAATCTCTTTCCAAATGTGTTTATGATGCTGATTAGTTTCCCCAACCAGCTACCAATGAACTAGGGGATTAACTGGCTTATAATTGTATCTCACGTCCCCGAAAGCATCAGGAGTGATTAATGGACCACATGCAGCTGCCTTCCCTAACTCTGTATTTCATTATCCGGGAGGGCCACCAGCTCCAGGCTCCCTTACTCCACATGATTGAAAAGTTTTCCTGGAAGCAGAAAACCCACTTGTACTGTAAACAACAGAACTTGGAAAATCAGGGAATGGGGGCGAAGATTTAAGAAAAGCAGCAAAAACTTAATAAACTTCAAGGAAGTTAAAACAAACAACCAGCTAAACTCTGGAAGCTTTCTTTGTACTGTTAATGGGAGTATTTAATCTTTCTCGTCTGTAATTTTTTTTTCTGCATGTAAAATGGATTCTACCTTATTGAATTGTTATGTGATCCTTTACTGATGAATTGAAGTAAGAGCTTAGCGTAGTTCTTGGCACACAGAACTTAGTGTTTACTGTTAGATGTCAGTGCTTTTATACAAGGTCTTCATCATCACCTGTTGGCTGTAGAGACCACACTTTGCACAGCCTGTGCTCTGCTCCAGTCAGGAATCAAACCATTGCCATTTCGTAGCTGTGAGACTGAGGCCCAATAGGAAATAAGAATCAGGAAGGGTATAGTGCATGATAGTGGTTCTTGGAATCGTGCCTCCCTTTCCAAAGGAAGATGAGTTTGTTCTACTGGCAGGTTGTGGGGTGGACAGGTGTGGTAGTGACTGGCAAAAAATCCTTCCAGTGGCCAAGTTTTGCTTCTAGATTGCTGGCTGCAGCAGTGGGTTTGAGGGTGCGATGCCGTCTGAAGTGTGCTGAGTGAGGAGGGGATGGGAGGGAGCTTAAGTGTGTTATTCCAGCCTCGTCTGATTGCCTCTGTCAGTGAACAGCTTCAGGTGACATCAGCTCCGTTGTCATTTTTCTTTGACATTAGACACTGTGGAGAGGCACCCAATTCACAAGACCCCTCTCTTCTGGAGACATCTCTGCATATCTGGGGCAATGAGGGGAGGTTGCCAGTAGGCTTGTTTATAGTGACTTACTTCAAACTTAACAGCTGATTGGAATATATTAGATTTCCCATCCCGGGGATGGAATTCAGACCGAGGGAAAGTAATCGTTTCTATAACTGTTGGAAACCCTGGTTGTTTTGAGGAGGACATGTTCCACCCAGCATTTGGACTCAGAAGCAGGAGAGGGGAAAAAAAATGCAGATAAGCAGACAGAAATCAAGAAAAGATACAGATCAGGGGTCCTCTTGGGATCTTCGTGGTTTTCATGCCTGATTTCAGCCCAAGGCTCTCAAGCCATGCCAGGCCCCTTGTGCATGTAGTAACTTTCCCTTTACTTTCTCTTTCTTGCTTAATCTAGTTCCAGCTGGTGTCTGTCCATTGTTGCAACCACAAGAGTCCTTACTGTCAGACGTATGTCTGTGTGTCTTGTGTATATTTATGTATCTGCAGTGGAGCCCTGGGGAACAGATCCACAGAAAGCAGTTGAGGCTGTGCTCTTGGGTCTGTCAAAAGGTCACAGATGCTGCTGCCGAGTCCGATGGGCTCTCCTTTCTGCTGTTGGCGCCACCAGATTGTGCATATGTGTGAGATTCTGAACATGATAGAATAACATATGGGGAACAGCAACATAGCAGAGTTGGTCCAGACTTCTGACACTGGAAAACAGAAACACAAGGTCCTCGTGCAGAAAAGTTGGGAAAAAGGGAACCAAGGGGAAGCAGAGGGGTACCGAGTTTAGTGTGGAACACAAATATGCTTTCAAGTGTCAGAGGGAAGCCCAGAGAGGATGGCCTGTGAGCAGTTAAAAATAATGGCCAGAAAGCCAGGACTCAGTGAAGATTGGGTATCATTCACATTTTGAGGCTGTTAATGCAAAGTTCTTCTTTCCTACCAACGTCATGGAAACCTTCCCCAAAAGTCAGTCATTTTCCAAAAGAATGGAACTAAAGTTTTTCAGGGCAGTTTGCCAAATGATGTTACTCTGTGTCTCCAAGCCCTAGACATTGATCCCTTAAATGACTGTGGACATGATCAATTGCTTTCAGATCACTAATTTGATGAGTATTATGGGCCCTGGCTAGAAAAAACAACAACAACAAAAAAACATTAGAAATGGAAAACAAATCTGGCAGGGGTTGGAAAGGATCACTGCAAAGTTACTTTTTAATGGAACCCAATGAGGTAACTTAGCCATAAATGAAAGAAGAAACTATTGACATGCCTAACAGTTCTCATGATCTCCAATTATTTCAAGGATTAGGGAGAGAAGAGGTTGTTGTATCAATATTTTCACATAGAGGTGGGAAACGTCTGACTTTTGGTATGATTTCATCTTTCTAGACGTCTGCTTCAGGCTAGATGATAATGCCTTCCAGGTGAGCTAAGCTAGCCCATTCAGACGCTTGCCAGTTTCTGGGAAAAGAACAGTTTGAGAACTGTGAGCCCTAGTTTTCCCTCCCGTTGTTTCTCTAAGTGCAGCAATGAGAGTGCCAAGGTTCTGAGATTCAGGTGAATTGCGCACATGTTCTTAGAAGACTCAGGACCCCCTGCGTATCCATGCTGTGTCACTTCTCACTCCTTGATGTCTCTCCTGTTCCCTTTGTGTGTTTGTGGTTTTGTGTCTTATTCCCTTAGTTCTTTTTTTTTAAAATTTATTTATTTAATTTATTTATTTTTGGCTGTGTTGGGTGTTCCTTGCTGTGCGCGGGCTTTCTCTGGTTGCGTAGAGCGGGGGTTACTCTTTGTTGCGGTGCACCGGCTTTCCATTGCGGTGGCTTCTCCTTGCAGAGCATGGGCTCTAGGCGCGGGGCCTTCAGTAGTTGTGGCTCGTGGGCTCTAGAGCGCAGGCTCAGTCGTTGTGGTACACGGGCTTAGTTGCTCCACGGCATGTGGGATCTTCCCAGACCAGGGCTCAAACCCGTGTCGCCTGCATTGGCAGGTGGATTCTTAACCACTGGCCACCAGGGAAGCCCTGTTCCCTTCGTTCTTTACCAGCTGATCTTTCCACTCTCTTGTATCATCTTTCCCCCCGTCCATTTCCCTTTCCCAATATTTTTGAAATCTTTTCAGTTTTAAACTCAGTATAATGCAAAAATGAGTTTTGCTCTTAAAAAGATTATTGTATTCATTGAGCAAAGGCTTGTTCCTGTTCAAAATCAAGTGAGTTTGGCCATGAATAAGCTTTTACTCCAGGCTTTCACTCCCTCCAAACAAACCAACAAAAACCCACTAGTGAAATTTGCTCTTTCACTTCTGTGAAATTAGATTTAAATGTGTCTTAGTAATATATGTGTACACCTGTTATATTTGTGATTTTCCTTTGCATAGCAGAGCTGTGGGTGTGGAAAACTTCGACATGTAAAGTAGGGCATAGATAACTTTTGAGTTGTACAAATTTGGGTTTAGATGTGGTTCAATTACTTAGTAACAGCTGTATGACCTCAAGCAAGATATTTAACCCCGTTTTCTTTTTTTTTTTAATTAATTAATTTATTATTTATTTATTTTTGCTGTGTTCGGTCTTCGTTTCTTGTGCGAGGGCTTTCTCTAGTTGCGGCAAGCGGGGGCCACTCTTCATCGTGGTGCGCAGACCTCTCACTATTGCAGCCCCTCTTGTTGCGGGGCACAGGCTCCAGATGCGCAGGCTCAGTAGTTGTGGCTCACAGGTCTAGTTGCTCCGCGGCATGAGGGATCCTCCCAGACCAGGGCTCGAACCCGTGTCCCCTGCATTGGCAGGCAGATTCTCAACCACTGTGCCACCAGGGAAGGCCCTAACCCCGTTTTCTTATCTGTCACTTAGGGATCGATATAATGCCTACCTCATGGTGTAGATAGGAGGATGAAGTACGATGTGATATTGGTAGAGTACTTAGCCCAGGTCTTTAAGCAGTCTCAATAAATGATTGCCATTATTATTAATGTTAGTATTAGAGTTGTCTGAAATCACCTGGTACTAAGTATTGAATGTGGGAACTGGCACTGGACCAACAAAAGAGATGTTCTTATTACTAAAAGAAGTAGCATAGAGTAAACCACTTTTGATGTCTTTAATTTTTTCAGGTGGAAAATGGTTAAAATAATTTCAGAGTCTGTGAGTTCTTATATGACATGGCAGTCTTCTCTGGACCTGCATAGCCCTCCAAAGCTCATCTTTGGCACCTCTACTTTCCTCTAGCCGCACTCCAAATGCACCTTCTATCTATCAGCTCTTTATTGCCCATGATGTTCCTTTCTGCCTCAGAGATGTTCTCTCTGCCTTGAAGGCAGTTGACGTTTTAACACAGTTTCTGATACAAGAATAAAGAGCCTACCTACCAACCTAGAACTTGGATAAGAGTGGGATAGAGACAAAATGAATTTGTACGTATGTGTATACATACAATTGTGTGTGCTTATATTTGATTAACGTCTATTCCACACCCTTAATTGTAGTGTCTGTGAAATCAGGGACCGAATTTCTTTACTTCCTCCCATATCTGGAATACCTAGTTCTGGCCTGAACAAAATAAGAGTTCAACGCATATTCATTGGGTTAACTGAATGCTCTGTTGAGAATTTAGGCAATATGCTTACAATGGAGGGGCTCTCCTTTCAACCTTGGGGTTGCGTTGGGAATGAGCAAGCTAACATTTACTGCGTATTGACTGCATACTGTGCTTTGCGGAAATTGCAGGACGAGGGACATGAAGACTGATTTTTGCAGTAGAATGTTTGAATAAGTAGCTTATGGTCAGGAGGCTGTGAGTAAGTAGATTTAGTGGGACTTTTTCTGACTAATGTGTTCCCAAACCAGTGAACCCATGCTCTTGACTGATGGAAGGGAATATTAACCAGAATGCAAATGCTTTATAGTACTCGCCCAGTATTACAGAAAGATGCCAGTTTGCCAGTGAATGACCCAGACATCCTCTTATGAAAACTAACAGGAACTCAGCTTTGCCTTAGGGAATTGGCTTTTTTTGAGGTTTAGCTATTGATTGAAATCCTGTAGGAGAGCATCTAGCATAGTGTCTGTACAACCTGTGGGCTTCATATATATTAATCTTCCCATAAGAGCCAAGACTTCTTGATTTGTTATCTAGGAACTATGTGTGTTCATTTCCTAGAATCACAGATCGTTGAGCCAGAAAGACTTGAGATTATGTCGTCCAACTGATTCATTTAAATGATGAACCAAGAGAAGCCATGAGAGGTTAAGTGACTTGACTCAGGTCACACAGCTGCTTCTTTGGTTTAGAAGCAAACATTTGTAATCTGTTATGCCCTTGCAGTGAAAAGAAGGAGAGATAGAAAATGAGAGTTGCTTGGAGATTAGAACCTTGGGGGTATACATAACTAGAGTTCACAATCCTGTTTCCCATAGTTGATTGGTTGGTTGCTTGTTTTCTATAATGGTGCTTAGTTGAGTTGTAAAGGGTTTCCTGAGGATTTAGTTAACATAGCCAACCACTCACACAAATGGGGTATTGCTAATCTCTCTCAAGAAAATGAATGAACAGTGTTACCTTCCACTTAATGAGCACCTGCTAAGTCCCAGGCAATATGTTAGAACCTTTACCCTCAGTATTTCAGTTGCATGTGGCCTCGTACAGTTTTACAGATAAGGAAACCGAGACTCCAAGGAAATGAACATGTTGTCAAAATTACAGAAATAGGAAGCGGTGCAGTTGGGAGTCTTAACACAGATCTGTCTGAATAGGAACCATTTTCTGTTCCCTGTCTGCTAATTCTCATGAAGAAAGGATGGGGAATTCAACGTTTAAGAGTAGTCAGGTGAGAAATGTTTAGTGCTGCCTTCCGATGTAAAGTTGGCCCTCTGTATCTGTGGATATGGAGCCCATGGATACGGAGAGCCGACTGTAAAGGACTTGAGCATCCGAGGATTTTGTTACCCTCAGGAAGCCCTGGAACCAGTCCCCTGCGGGTACCGAGGGGTAACTGAATGTTAGCCTAAACCCTGAAAGTTCTTTTGAACTAGGTGAGTAGTTTTACCAGGTGAAAATACAGTGACCCTCGCTCTACCTGGCAGGAGTCAGTTGCTTTAGAAAGCACCTCCCTCCCCATCAATAGCTGGTGAATTAGTTCAACTTGGGAGGGATAAAATTTTTAAAAGAAACAAATTCAACCCCAATGTCTTGTTTTCTTTGGAAAAGTAACCATTATTTCAGTCACCAAAACTCATTTATTTATTCTTTTGTTCACTTACCAACATAGTTTGAGAACTTCTTTTGTATTAGACACCAGGTGGAGAACAGAGGATTCAAATGAATAGGTCTCTGTTCTTTCCATCAAAGCGTTCACATTCTCACTGGGGCATGACAGGCGGGCCAACAAATAATTGTGATGCAGTGAGCTGGGTACCTTGACAGAAATCCTTTTGCCACCGAGCCAGCAGGTTGCGTTTGGGTCTCAGATAATTCTGTATATGAGGACCTGCCAGTGGAGTTGAGGATGGGTACCTTTCCCTGCAGCAGTGGGTGATTGAAACTTCTGTGGTGCCCTTGCTGCTCCTGCTAATAAATCAGGCTGGATCCACCTTGTGGCTTTCCGTGGCTGTCCTTGAGGAGAGGTGTCATACAGCTGCTCAGCGATGAGTGTAATGGTTTATGACTTCAGCACCTGAAGTCCTATCACACAGCAAGTTCCCTGGAGATGGTGATCATACAGAACGAATATTGCGTAGCTGGTGATAATGTCACGCTGCTATGCTGAGTTACACGGATTGCCTGATCCCTGCAGCTAAAAAACTCCTGGCTGATTAATCCTGATGCCATGTAAATAGAGTCGGTGTCAAGGAGATCGTAAGTGAGAAAATGGATGCGCAGATGGGGACACTAGTGAGGGGTAGAGAGCCACCACCACCCCTCTCATCCCTCAGCCACCACCACCCCTCTCATCCCACCACCCCTCTCATCCCTCAGCCACCACCACCCCTCTCATCCCACCACCCCTCTCATCCCTCAGGCAACCCCTGACAACATCATTATCCAGGCGAGGGGAGGCGCATCACTCAGCCAGGTCCTGGAAGGCTTCCAAGTCTTCCTCCCCCAACCCCACCCCCAGCCCTATTTTAAACAGTTAATATTTTACAAATCATGTAACCAGGCTTTCTCTTGCTTGCCATACCTCCAGGGAGGAGTAATGGGACCACGCCTGTATAAGAAAGCCTTAATTACCAATCAGATAAATTGGCGCATGAGTTATTCATACTGTTAAAGGACTCATTAGAGAGTTCCTCTACCAAATGTAAAATAGATAGCTAGTGGGAAGCCTCCGCATAGCACAGGGAGATCAGCTCCATGATTTGCGACCACCTAGAGGGGTGGGATAGGGAGGGTAGGAGGGAGACACAAGAGGGAGGAGATATGGGGATATATGTATATGTACAGCTGATTCACTTTGTTATAAAGCAGAAACTAACACACCATTGTAAAGCAATTATACGCCAATAAAGATGTTAAAAAAAAAAGATGCTGTCACATTTGAGTTACAGAAATTTAATGGCTCATATAAGCTAGGTTTCAGGTCTGCTGACACTTCAGTTGGTTTATACGCGAGACATGCATGTCCATCCACATCAATTATCTTGTGTTTGGTAACTTAACTGCCAGTGTGAAGGGTCATGGGGAGGTGTCACATCACACTGGGCACTGGCTCCAGCTGTCATGCTTGTGCTTGTCTTTTCTCTTTTTTCCTGGTCCTTCCCTTCCCTTCCCTTCCCTTCCCTTCCCTTCCCTTCCCTTCCCTTCCCTTCCCTTCCCTTCCCTTCCCTTCCGTTCCCTTCCCTTCCCTTCCCTTCCCTTCCCTTCCCTTTCCTTCCCTTCCCCCTTTCCCCTTCCCCCTTCCCCCTTCCCTCTTGCCCCTTGCCCCTTCCCCCTTCCAAATAAATCCATCACTCTGTTCACCTGAAGAAATTCATATTGGTAAAGATATTCAGATGAATAACATTTTTCTTCATCTCGTTAAACTTTTCAGAAACATTCCAGTATGTAAGTGAAGGTAAACTCACTGGAAAGTCTGTAGAGATTTGGAGTCATGTATCCCTTACCACAAACGATGCTTGAGATTTCCTTCTAATGTGGGAGGTAACATTCCTGTGGATGGTGGATTTTTAGATTGGCTCCCATGGGGTCCTGGATGGGAGAGAGGAGAGCTTTTATTTTGTACGGAGAGAAGCTGATAGCCCTCTCAAGGCTGACATTCAGTTGACCTACTTCAGCCATTCCAGGGCTTATCTCTTCGTGCAGGATTATTTCCGAAATCCCTTCACTGGCCCTCCCACTTCTAGGCTCTTGCTCTTGCTTACTGCTGTTGTCAGATGCACCTTCCTGAGGGGCTGTTTTTATCCCATCAAAGACTTTCCTGGCTTCCTGCTGCCTGGAATTAAGTTCCATCTCCTCGTTCTGACACCTAGGGTCCTCCAGAAATTAACCTGCCCCTGACTGAATTTATCTTCCTGAAATGTGTCATGGTTTTCAGATTCCCCTTGGAGTACCCTTGAGACACAGAAATTAACCATTTTGTTATACTCTATAATTGGTTTTGTTTGGGGTCTAGTTTCCAGTGTATCTGATTTTCTTCACCTTCTCTACATGCAAATATACTAAGCATTATAAAACTTAATACTATCACACCTCTCTCTCTCACCTTAACCCCCCAAATAGCTTCTGATAGTTTATTTCATCTTTAAGCTTCCACGGTAACTTCAGTAACCTAAGTCAATAGAGGGGCGTTATCCTTGAAAGCTCCCGAAGGTTGCATGTCTCCCAAGTCTTAGCCACATATCTGGGGTCTGCTCGAGCCTCAAGAACTATTCATATCCATGCTGACATTTTTGGGGTTTGATCCCTTCTTTTTAGACAGACTTTGCCATGGTGGTAGTTCTAAATCTCTGTGTTTTAACTAGAATTTTCAAGTAGTGTGTTATACATTTAGTTTTCTTTATAGCCTAACTATTCACAGAGGGGTTATTTTGTTTTTTTAAGTTTTAACATTTTTCAGTCTCTTTTTCTCCCTTGGCAAGCCATTTGTAACAATGCACCTCTTGCTTTTTTGGTTTCAGTTTTGTGACCCCTTATACAGCATCTGACAAAAGTCATTTGATGTAATTACTATTATTAGTAACATACTGTGCTTTACATCAGGTAATTTTGTGGGCATTGTTCAGCTTCAAAACTCTTCAATACTGAGAAGACTAACCCTCAGCTCCAAGCAGGCTAGTTAAATCTCCACAGATTCTTCTAAAATAGAGTATCCTTCTTTTTCCTTACCTATTCAAATCCTTCCAGAATATTTAATGATACTCAGGATTTATTATATTTTAAATGTGGTAAGTATCTTGCAGTTATTATTCTTTCTAAGAGACCATGTCTTTTAAAGATACACCCTATGAAACAATTACCAATGAAATGCTCTATGACGTAGTGGATTTCCTTCAAAATCATCCAAAATTCAGGTGAGAAAGTGGGCAGATGTACAAATAAAACAAGATGGACCATGCATTTGTCAACCTAAATAAAGAGATAGATGGAGGCAAGGTCACTTACCAGAAATTTAGTTTATTTAGGAAAAGCAGAGGAGTTACAATTCAGGAAACACATGCTATAGCAAGCTCCAGGCAAGTCCATGGAGGGTTTGGGGAGGCTGCACTCATAGGCCAGTGGTGCAAAGAATAGGGATTTCAGCTAGAGTCCAAGCAGTAAAGCCTCATTGGCTTGAGGATGGCAAGGGATTCCTGGTGGATATTCATTGGTCAGGAGATAAGTCTTGGTCTTCTGTAAGGCGGGCATTTATGGAAATCAGTTTTAGAGTGAAATCCTTTCACAGTTGGTAATTGCTGAGACTGAGTGATAGTACTATGTGCTAATAAGCACTAGTATAATACTTACTACTACCTCTCAAACCTTAATGCACATCAGTCACTTGAAGATCTTGTTAAAATGCAGATTCTGATTAGAGAAATCTGGGGCTGGGCATGGAATCCTATACAGTTGGCCCTTCTCCATATCTGGGGATTTTACATCCTCAGGATTCAACTAACTAAGGATCAAAAATATTCGAAAAAAAAAATTCTAGGAACTTCCAAATTGCAAAACTTGAATTTGGCATGTGCTGGCAATTACTTCCATAGCATTTACATTCTATTAGGTATTATAAGTAACCTAGAGATGATTTAAAATATATGGAAGGAACTGCATAGGTTGTGTGCAAATACTACTCCATTTTATAAGGGACTTGAGAATCTGCACATTTTGGTATCTGTAGGGGGAGGGGGGTCCTGGAACCAACCCCTGCCCATGCCCCCTAGATACCAAGGGACAACTGTATTTCTAAGAAACCTCCAGGTGACACTGATGTGGCTGATCCTCTGACCATACTTCTGAAAGCTTTGAGAAGCAAGGTATTATAATATTCTCTTTTCACTAGTAAATATTCAGTATTTTCCAAAACAACAACAAATTCCTTCTGTCCTTCTTTGCCTAACTCGGGTTCCATGGCCTCCTTCAGGTATTTTCCCCTAATTTCAAGACAAATTGATTTCTCCATGTTTTAAGCTTCACTAGACCTTCTGGTCTCTACAGTATATTGATATATAACCAAATACTATCTTGAATTGTTAGTTTAAATTTGTGTGTTATTATTTTTCTGAGACTACAAAAATTCTCATGTCACAAGCTCTGCCATATGTCTGTTGTATCCCCAGCATATTTTTATGTAGGGTTTGATTTGACTCAAGGGAAGAAAAAAAAAAAAAGTCGATATTGCCTAACTTCTGAAATGCTAAAATGAATTCAACCAATTAAAAACTCTAGAAAGATAGTTTGGGGACAGAGAGTGGCAAAAAATGAAAGAAAAGTTCTTGTTAGCCTGAGAGGGAGAGCCCTTGATCATTTCAGTTTGAAGTAAGAAGGTCAGCATTTCCTGGAAACTGTGGCACGGGGGTGAAAGAACCCTGTACTGGCAATCAGGAGACCTGGGGGTCATCCTGACTGCAATAATGAGCTGTGAGGCTCCAGCTAATGGTAAAGCTCAGTAGATGGTGGCTGGAATTATATGCGTACAACTCACCGTAACACTCTAGGTAGTTATTATTACCTTTGTTTTCCCAAATGCATGTTTCCCTATGAACCGGACAGGCCGCTTAACCTCTCTGCCACATCAGGGTTCAAAATCAGACCTCTGACTCTGGAACCCAAGCCCTTCATTACTAGGGTCTCACTCTATTGAAAAGTATCTCAAGTGTGGTGTGCTGAACTCAAGGGACGACCACCTGGAGTGTTTCTGTTCTTCTCTCCCCACCCCCTAAATCAAAACGTTAGGGGCAGGACCTAGAAATGGGCATTTTATGAAGTTATTCAGGTGGGTTTGGGCACCCTTAAGTCTGTACCACTGCTGTGTTGTTCTCACTGGTTGTTACATGCACACCTCGTATTAATCTAGACTGAAATTCTCTTGACTTTAGGCATGCCCTCTGGGTCTGTTTTCTATCTCTACGCTCTTTAATCACTATGAGGTTTATGAGATTTTGTATACAAAATATCAGGCATACAATAGGTAGTCAATAAATATCAGGACTTTTTTTTTTAAATTTTATTTATTTTTTTCAATTTTTGGCTGTGTTGGGTCTTCGTTGCTGCGCACGGGCTTTCTCTAGTTGCGGCGAGCAGGGGCTACTCTTCGTTGCGGTGCGTGGGCTTCTCATTGCGGTGGCTTCTCTTGTGGAGCACGGGCTCTAGGCGCACAGGCTCAGCAGTTGTGGCTCTCGGGCTCTAGAGCACAGGCTCAGTAGTTGTGGCACACAGGCTTAGTTGCTCCGCGGCATGTGGGACCTTCCCGGACCAGGGCTCAAACCCGTGTCCCCTGCATTGGCAGGCGGATTCTTAACCACTGTGCCACCAGGGAAGCCCAGGACTTTCTTTTAAAAATTGTTTCACTTTCTTTTTTAAATGGAGAAAGAAGAAAGCTTAGTTACCCAAATGAAATTTCTGCATCTTGTATGTACGTAGTATGTGTGTAGAGGGAGTTGAGTGGGGAGAGGTAAGGCAGATTTGGTTGAGAATTTAATTCCCCAGAAAAAAATTATCTTTTGCACAGGAAATTTAGTCATTACTGCCCTGTGTTATCCAAAATTTCATAAACTCTTCGCTAAATCAACCACCTAATCAAAAGTGTGAAATTTTTCATAGCTTCCAAAATCCATTAGAAAGGGCTGTTTCTAAATGTGTAGGGAAGAGAAACATGACACACAAATTGAGAACATTTGTTTTCCACACTGTCTGAGGGTTTAGGTACAAAAATAAGTCCTGGAACTTATTTTAATAAGAGTTCCCTTAAAGTGCCTTTTGAGGAACATTGATTCCATCAGAGTTAATAGATGACATTAATCACAAAAACATTTAGGAATGCCAGATTTAAACGGGTTTCCTCACTGAAGAATTATTTTGGGTCTTTAATATGCTAACATCTATAGAGCAAAAGTTAAATTTCTCAAACATATGGATATCAGATACTTTCCCTCTCTCATCCCTTTTCTCTCCCCCAGGCATTGTAGAGAATAGATAATCCAGGGAAGATATCCAGGCATCAGTTTTGAACAAAATCATACAGGCCAAGTCATTTTGGGATTGTTTTCATTTCATACTACAGTTCATTTACTGCATGTAATTCTAACTAAAGGAGCTTTTTTTTTTTTTAAGCCCATTAGTGAAATCCTGAGATTAGAGGCTGTGTAGTTAGTTAGGGTAAAAGGTAATGTCATTTGTCCTATTCGTATCTCCTTTTAGTCATTCTTGTCTGGGCAGAGTGACTTGGATAATTTGAGGTAAAAGCACTCATCCCAAATTGACTTCGACTCAGTGGTCATCACTGTAGGGGACATCTCCCTAGGAAGAGGAAGCAGAATGGGCTTGGCTCATTGAATTTTAGGTCCATATTCTCAATGACTTCATTGCTTCTAAAAAGCCTTCTTGGATTTTCTGTAGTTTTCAGTCATTGCTTCTTCTTGGAACCCCAGAGTACTCACTGTTTGCAACTCTTGTTCTGGCATTTACTTTACTTGTCAGACCAACAGATTCCTGTGTTGGAGCTGCCTCCCCAAGTAGATCATAAGTTACAAAAGGGCAGAGTTATGCCCCAATGGGCTCAGCACAGAGAACCACACGCAGTGCAAGTCTGACAGATACCTGCTGCTGGAATGGAATGCATAGCCCATCTGTACTTGCCCTTGGCATTTGAGAAATTCCAGGGTTATATTTTGATTGAATGGTACTCTCCCCACTTGAACTGTTAGGACTTTAAAAAGGGTTGGCTTCAAGAAGGAGCTTGCAGAGACTGAAGTATGTAGCACAGGGAAAGTAGAGTGAATGGGCTGCCTTTCCAGCAGACCCTGACCCCTTTGGTTCAGTCTGGAACTTTTCAATGTAATTGCCTTTTCTGATTTAGGCAACTGTGAAAAAGTCTCAATAAAAACATTTTTTTTTTGTGGATCCCAAACTTATATTCCTATAATAACCAGTCTAGCAATAAAAATGGATGGGGGAGACGGTGGTGAGCCTGAGAATATATGGTCCATTGACAGAGGAGCAGTTACTTCTAAACTTAGTTGTTGCCATCAGGAACTTAAGCCAAGGATTGTAAGATCTTCAAATGTTATAAATAATAATAATACAAATTTTTAAAAATAATAATCTGTAATCATTGTTCATCATGACAGATCTCCTGATTTTTAAAAAGTTTGTTTATTGAAAGAAAGTTTACAATCTAAATCTACATTCCAAATGTACAATTTACCCACTAGTCAGAGTTTACAGAACAATTTATAATTATCTCATTAAGTATTTACAATACCCTATGAGATGGGCAGGAATCCCCTTCACATATGTAAAACCTGAGGTTCAGATTAGTGAAGCCTATATTTTTTCTTTCAGTTTTTAAAATATATTTTCTTATAAAGTATAGCATATGCCCGTAAAAATGCACAAATCATGAATTCCCTGCTCAATGAATGATCACAAAGGGAATGTGCTTATGAAGTCATCACCCCTTGAAGAGGCAGCACATTCCCAGCATCCTCGGGACCCCTGTCACATCCCTGCCTTTCTCTTCAAGGCTAACCACTCTTCTGAATTTTAACTCAATAGACTTGAGTGTGTTAGATTTTGCCTGTTTTTGTCCTTTGTGTAAATAGAATTATACATTCTGTATTATTTCACACCTGGTTTCTTTTGCTCAGAATTGTAATTCTGCAATTTATTTATGTTTGCTCTTTCATGCAGCAGTAGTTTGCTCATTTCACTGCTTTGTAATATTTCATTGTATAAATATTCCACCGTTAGTTTATCAGTTTCACTGTTTATGGACATACTCATTGTTCCTAGTTTTTGATTGCTACAAATAATGCTGAAATGAATATTCTTGCACTTTTAGCTCCCAAACATATATATTTTTGTTGGATTATATATATATAGAAGTGGAATTTCTGGGTTCTAGAGTAAGCACTATTTATTTTTAATAAACACTGCCAAAGAGTTTTCCAAAGTAATTAAACCAATAATCATATTCCCACCAGCAGTATAGGAGAGTTCCAGGGGCTCCACATTTCATCAACACAGTGTTTTCATGTCTTTCTAATTTTAACTATTCTAGTGGGTATGTCCAGCTATATCATTATGGCTTTCATTTGCATTTTCCCAAAGACTAATTAAGTTAAGCATTTCTTCAGTTGTTTATTGGCCACTTGCCTGTCCTCTTTTGTTAACTCCGTGTTCATGTCCTCTCTTTTTTTTCTGTTAGATAATCTTTTCTTTTGATTCAGGGGTTCTTTATATATTCTAGACACGAGTCCTTTATCAGTTATATGTATTGCAAATATCTTTTCCCACTTGATGCCTTGTTTTTTCTGTCTATTAATTGTTTCTTTTCATGAGTAGAGCTTTCTCATTTTGAAATAGTCTATTTACCATTCCTTGCATTTCTGGTTAGTACTTTGTGTGTCCTGTTTAATAAGTTCCCTTGTTTACCCTAAGGTCACAAAGATATTCTTTTGTATTATCTTCCAGAAATTTTATCATGTTGCCTTTCACATTTAGATCTATGATTCACCTAGAATTGATTTCTGTGTGTGATACAAGTTAAGGGTCAGGATTTTTTTTCCCCCTATAGATATATCCAGTTGACCCGGCACCATTTATTGAAAAGACCATCTTTTCCCCACTGTTCTGCAGCACAACCTTGTTGTAAATCGTATGTCTATCTCTATGAACCTTTTTATGAATTATCTGTTCTTTCCAATGAATTTATCCTTTCATACTATCTTAATTATTGTAGATTTCTAGGAAATCCTAGTATCTGGTAGTGTAAGACCTCTCAGTTTTCCTTCCTATTTATGATACCCTTAGATCTTAGCCAATTTTGTTTCCATCCATATTAGTTTATAATCAACTGCTAATAGTATATTTTTGACTTAGGTATTTTTTAGTTCAAAGTTGCCCCCTTGAGATCTTTACAAATTTGTTACCTTCAATCAGAAATGATAGAAATGAAACTCTCACTCCTAATTCATGCATATGCTCACAGGGAGATAATAGGGAAGATTTCATGCTAAAC
Organism: Balaenoptera borealis; assembly: GCF_965194805.1. Taxonomy (NCBI): domain Eukaryota; kingdom Metazoa; phylum Chordata; class Mammalia; order Artiodactyla; family Balaenopteridae; genus Balaenoptera; species Balaenoptera borealis. The sequence goes on along the minus strand of NC_138874.1, from coordinate 96,581,723 downwards.
ATACATCTTTATTAAGACCATAGTTCAGACAGCCAGGGAGCCCCGTGTTAAATGTTACTATATTATTTTAGTTATTATTTTGAAATTATTTCAAAGTCCATATATTATTTTCAAATACAGCATATCAGTTCTCAACATTTTGATTCCAGGAGAGCTGTCCTTGTCCAAGCCAGGTGCTTCTGCCTTCAACCCTTTGCACTGGCTGCACTCTAGACCTAGAATGCCTTTCTTTCAGTTACTGGCATGCCCAACTCCCTCACCTTTCTCCAGACCATGCTTAAACATCACCTTCTCAGTGAAACCTAATTCTGGTTAAAATTGTAACTTCTAATCCCCTTGCCCTGTTCTATTTTGTGTGTGTGTGATTACAGTAACTCTTTCACTTTCTAACATGCCATCTAATGCACTTCCTGATAAGGTTCCATTTAGTGTCTGTCTGTCTCAGCTCTCCAAAGCTGTCTTGGCTTTGTTGGCTAATATATCCCAAGGGAAAAATAGCACCCTGCATGTAGCACATGCTCAACAAATATTTGCAGAAGGAATTGAATGAATGAAAGGTTTCCTTCTTAAGCCTAGTGTGTCTCTACCTGTGATTATATGGGGCAGTCTGGTGATAGGGTGTGGCCTGGGGAAGTCAATCGGTGTGCCTGAGGGTCTGTGGGGCTTACTGAAAAGAACTCATTCTAATCCTAAGTGTGGCATTTCAATCCAATAATATGCGATTTTAGTGTTTCAGGGGAAGGGTGACTGTGACCACACTCTAACATTGGCTCTTCCCTCCTTTAGGAATTCATGTCTGCATCCTAGAGTGAGGGAAGATGCAGGTTAGAAATAAAACATGACTTATTTTTTTCTACAGAAATTCTGTAAAATAGAGGTTCTCAAACTTGAGTGTCCATCAGAATCATTTGGAGGGCTATTAAAACATAGACTGCTAGACTCTAACCCCAATATTAATTACTTTTTTAAAATTTTGGCATGGGGTCAGATAGTTTATATTTCTACCAAGTCCCTAGGTTATGCAGATGCTGGCGATCCAGGCCCCACACTTTGAGAACCATTGCTCTAAGATATCAGAAAGCAAGGGAGCTGGCTTCAGTACCCCCTTGCGTGTGACCTTAAGGAGGAAAGGAAACGTTTTGGTATGCCCCCGTCTCCCACTTTGCTATAGAAAACTTCCCAGACTTTGACACTTTGAAGCTCTTAACAGCTCTGAAATATCCACTAAAATGGACAGTGGTGCCTGTAAGAGGCTGGTGCCCTGGAGCACCAAGCAAAGGCCAAAGAAATGGTAGAAAAACATGGTGGATGTTCCATGATGGAAGCTGTTTCTTTTCCCCTCACTCCCTCGTTTTTTTTCTTTCCTCCCTCCTTCCTTCCCTTCAGTCCTCCTTTCCTTCCTTTCTTTTTTTAATGAGCGCATTTGAGCCACCTCCAAGTATGCCCAGATATAACTGAGTGGACCTTGTTCGTGGGGATCTAGAGATTCTGGATGAGCAGGAGTCAAGAGTTACAGGGGGTTACACATTTTACAGACCTTTCAGTCCTGATAAGCTTGTTAGAAACAAAAGCTTCAGCAGCCTGGACCTACATCCTTGTAGCATAAGGAGGTCAGGCACACCGGCAGGAGGAGGCCTGGAGGGAGTTTATAGTGTCATTGCAGAGTCAGTGTTTTATTTCATCCTGTCTTCTAACCACTGGCCAGAGGTAGCCTACAAGCTGAGGTGATTCTGCATTCTAATAAATATCCCTAAAGAGCTCTTCACCTAGGCTTAATTACAGTGTGTAAATACGCAGACAGCCCATTATTGGGCTAGTGTGGAAGGGAGAGGATGGCCATGGAATAAAGTATAGGTGGGTAATGGCCTCTTATTAGCTCATCCACAGTAAGAGTGAGTCTCCTGCTGGCTATCTGTGATTCGAGGTTACCTCAGAACTAATTACCTTCCTCTTGGTGTCAGGTTCTATCTCAGTGCTCTGTGGAGTTCCTGGCTAGATCTGAAACCTTTTCATGCCATTTACTTTAACTTCTGCCAGGCTTCTTGTTGAATTTCAATGAGGCCTGGGCTCTGGGTTAAATACCATCTAAGTTACCCAACTTTTCCTAGAGTTTTGATTCCTCGTGCTTCTCCGAACCTACTTAAGGCAGATGCAGTTTAGTTTTGTGAAGGGAACCTACCAGGTGCTACAGGGTAGTAACTAGACTTTGTTTTGTTCATTAATTCATCATTAATTAGCTATCTACTGTGTATCAGGTGCTCCTGTCAGGCCCTGGGGATACGGAAGTGGATGCTATTCTCCTGCTCTTCAGGAGCTCAGTCAAAGGAGGAAATTGGATACATTGACATAATGGCAGTGACATGAACAGGTATTAAGGGATTACAGAAGAGCAACAAGCAACTCAGCCCAGAAGTGGCAGGTGCAAGCTTATTAGTGGAGTTCATGACTTGAGATGCATCCTTACTATTTTGTAGGAGTTAGGGAAACGAGAGAGAGGAACATGCCAAATACAGGCAAAATGTTATAAATAAAAACATAAACATGATGAGTCATATGGTATCTGTGGGGAATTATAGTATTAAAGTGACAGAGGAGAAAGGATCACAGTGAGTTAACGGTCATTCTGTTAACAGTCATTCAGTTTTATGTGTATAATTATAGTATAATTTAGTATAAAATAGTAATAGAGTACTGGGATTTTGGAAGCAGGTTGCCTGGGTTCAAATTCTGATTTTTCCACCAGCTAGCTGTGTGACCCTGGGCAAGTAACTTAACCTCTCTGTGCAGGTTGCTTACCCTTTTTGTGTCTTAGTCATTGTATGTAAAGTAGGGATAATGATACTGTTTTTCTCATAGAGTTATTTTGAAAGCAAAATAAGTTAATACGTGGAAAGTGGTTAGCATAGTAAGAGATAAGTAAATATTAGTAGCTATTATTATTATTTATTAATGTTACTGAACCAAACGTGGATCTGCTCACCTGCTGCACAGCAAAGCCAACCTACTGACACTGGGTTGTGATGAAGGAAAATACAGCATTTATTTGCAGGGCACCAAGCAAGGAGAATGGGCAGCTCGTGCTCAAAACACCCAAACGCCCTGATGGCTTTCAGGGAAGGGTTTCTAAAGGCAACATTTGGGGTAAAGGTTGCAGTTCGTGGACTTTCTTCTGATTGGTTGGTGGTGAGATAACAGGGTGATGTTTTGGGAATCTTAACCATCAACCTTCTGGTTCCAGCCAGTCTGGGGTCTACCTATTTGTGCTCAGCATGTAGTCACCATCCTCTACCTGGGCAGGGGTCTTCATTTCTACAGAACAACTCAAAGGTACTCAAAGGGTATGTATATCCCTTGAGGAGGAACTAGAACTCTATTTTACCACTGAACTATTATTTAAGCTATCATTACTTTTCTTGCTTGACTGCTTTTCCATTGTTTCTGCATTCCCTCTGTTTCTGCATTCCCTCACTTCCCTAATTAGTAACTGATTGAGTCTGCTCTTAGGAGCTCAGGGAAGGTGCCTAGGAGGCTAAAGCCTTTTTCTACAAAAAAGAAATGGGGGACAGGGACGGGCTTTTGTACCCAGGACGGCCCTGTAGATCCTGCTCAGTTTTAATCCTCCCTTTATTTGATACTCCTCAATCCTGAGGGGAACAGGAATGGGACAAGAAAGGGAATAAAGTTTTGGATAAAGAGGTTAATCATAAACTCAGAAGAGGAACTTGGTTTTAAGGGGACTTGGTTTCATTATTATTAAATTCTTATTATCAATCATCTCCCAACAACCCTATGAGCTGTAAGTATCTCTGCTTGGATTTTTTTTTGCCCAAGCCTGTCCAACTGCAGGACTTTGGCTTTTAATCATTATACTACACTGCAGTTCCACAAACCTCTGTGGCATGCCTCATATGTTTAGCCAAAAAATCAGGAAGGGAGTGTGTGAGATGAAACTAGATTGAAACTCAAGGCTGTTCTTTGAGGCCAAACCACAACTTGGATATGGAAGGCAGGTGTGAAACTGAAACCAAGCAAATGTCTCCATTTCAGTTTTAGACAAAGTCGCATAGAAACTCCTGAGATCCAAACCCATTTCAGTAATGGGTCACTCTGCCTGTTTCCTGGACAAATTCACATGGCGGTCATGTCATCCTTGGACAATTGCTTCTGATGTTAAAAATTTCCACAAAAGAGGATGAAAGCATAAACATCTTTTATGATTTATCTTACCTTTTAGAAATGAGAATCTCGTTATCTGACACTGGTGATTGTAAAGATAAAATAGTGAAATATCAAAGTTTGAAAAGTTTCACCTTTTCAATCCAGTGTCTTCTAGCCAAAAATACTCCAGGTGTGGTAAATTAACTGGTTCTCTGTGACACACACTGAAGGAGGCTGGAGAGAGAAAACCTCATACAGGCAATGACTTTTAGTGTTTAGGGAAGTCAAAACTAAGTGGGAGTTATGTAGGGAAAAGTGGGAACATTCTTTTGGGTTCTCTGTTGTATTGTCTAAAAAATCTCTAACACCTCCTTGCATCAGGTTTACAGGAGGTGGGCACCTGTCAGGATCTCCAGAGAGCTGGAATTCTGCAATAGGTCGTGGATAGCTACAGGGTAAATCTTCTGGCTATAAAGAACGAATGAGAGTCCAGGTAGCATCTAAAGGAGTGATCAGTAGGTGGCTTGCAGGACAGAAGCAAAGACACAGCTTTTGTCAGAGAGAGAGAGCAATTGTTTGAGGTTTGCATGGATTTCTATTGAGGAGACCAGGACGTGCTTTTCTCTCTTTTATGGGGGATGGTCTTGTTCCTTGTAATCTGCTCTTGGTTAGTTCGACCGCTTTATTTCCTCTCAGAGTTTCCAGTTAGCACATTCTTCCTGCAGGAGGAGGCATTTGAATAAGGAGTGAAAGTGGTTTGAGAAATATGAACTGGCACATTTTTCCCACTGTGGCTGATGCTCTGTGAAAGTGAGAGTGGAACAGACCCAAAAGGGGACTTCATTTCTTCCATGGCCAAAAGGTGGAGAGGTTGATCAAAGGAGCCGCTATTCATGGGGCACCCTTCAGCATGACTCGGTGATTAGGGCAGAAGTATGTTTTTCTTTCCTCCTGAGGTTCCTCTGCTCAGCCCAGCACATGGAAATTGCCCCTGTCAGTGTAGGCAGATCTTACAGTGTGTCCAGAATAATAAGGCTTGGCTCCAGATGGTCCAGATGACTTAGGCATTCTCTGGTGGGGCATGTGAAAAATCACTGTGTTCCTGTCTCTGTTGGGGATATCTGATTGGAAAGCTCCAATGTGAGAGAAGCTAAAATTATCTGCAGGATGTGTTCCATATAGTGGGGAAAAAAAAAACAGTGCAGCACAGCTCTGCCAATAGGTGCTGCCATTGCCCACGATGGGCATTAGAGCTTTGAGCTCTGCCTTAGAAAAGAGATACCAATGTACTTAGAGATGTGAACCCACCCCAAAGGACCACAGCCCTAAGGTGAACTTTGTTATTCCCTCCGTTCCTACTCAACTTTCTTGAGCTGGGCTGATTTCCCAAGTTTTGGGTTTGGTGGCTGAGGGAAGCACCTAATAGAAGCTGATGCCACAGTCCTTGACATCACAGAGCTGTGGATAAACACATCTGCAGGAGAGATGAGCTGAGTGATGAATGTTCCCCGACGCAGGATGTTTAACTGAATGGCAGTTTCTTTTCAAGAGTCATTCAGAGAAAACTGGAAAAGAAGAAAATCCTCTGCCTTGTTAGCAAGTAACTAGGCTTCAGATCAGTGGCGCACGATCAAGTGGGGCTGGAGCTTCCTTTCATACCCTGTCCTGCAGAACAACTGTTTGAAAATGTTTCTGGCTCAGTGGGTTTTCAAACTGACTTATCTGAGAACCCATATTATAAATGAAACCTTTTGTGAAATCTCCTTCACTCCACCCTCCCCAAAAGGTTTAAACAGCATTTCATTGAACTAATTTATAAGTTCAGATTTCCATGTGCTTATCAAATATCTAAGTTCAAACACGGACGTTATTTTGATGACCACACATTTGAAAAAAGGTTGCGATGGCTGACTGTTTCTGATTTTAGCTATATGTTTGGTGCCATGGTTGTTGATGCTAGTTTAGTTTTTCAGGAATGAGAATATACTGGCTCACACAGTTAAGTAGTAACCCATGGTAACAATTTTTTAACAACTTAAAGTTCAATCTCAAGTTTTCCTACCGGTCTTCTTTCCGAATTGAATCATTCCCATCATTTAATAATTATTTGCATTTTTCAATATGTGAAATCCCAATTTAAAGGAAGTTGAAAAACCGATTCCTCAGCGAGTTAAAAAATATTTTGGTTTGTTAGAAAATACTTTTGTATATATTATGAGATTGTGATATTTTTCAATTTTTTTTAAAATGTGTATATTTTGGTGTGTTTTTCAGTGACTCAATTAACATTTCAAAACAGGAAATTTTATTTTGCTTTGCATGCCAAGTGCAAACTTCAAATTTCCATTTCATTCCAGTCATGCTGTCCATAGTTGTAAACATTATGCCCTGGATTGCCAGATTGAGCGGGTTCTGCTTACTAAAAACTTCAAGATTCACAAGAATCTTGTTACAATTATATTCTATTTTAGAGGGAAACAAACAAAATGTAGTGATTTCTTGTCTCATTTAAAATATTCGTACTTGGACCTTGCATAGATCAGAATTGCTGAAGGGCTTCAGTGAAAAAATAAAAATTTTAACTCACTGCCCAAATAATTTTAAAATGTCTGATTTAGTGAACAGTATACAATGCATTATCCAATGCAGTTTTGATAGAAGATAGCATCTTAAAAAGTGGTGCTAGTCCAGAAAATATGCAAAGACTGCTTGAACCTATGTGGGGAATAACTTTTATAAGGGCCGTGACATTTTACAGTTTTTCCTGTTGTTTTTGCAACATCAATACAGACGTAAGTACACTTTTGCCATACTGGATCACATGTTAAAAAACCTTATCCAAAGTGACCTGGAAGATAAAATGGTGGAAATAACTACTGCAGAGCAGGATAAAGAAAAAAGAATGAAAAGAACTGAGGACAGTCTCAGAGACCTCTGGGACAACATTAAACGCACCAACATTCGAATTATAGGGGTCCCAGAAGAAGAAGAGAAAAAGAAAGGGACTGAGAAAATATTTGAAGAGATTATAGTTGAAAACTTCCCTAATATGGGAAAGGAAATAGTTAATCAAGTCCTGGAAGCACAGAGAGTCCCATACAGGATAAACCCAAGGAGAAACACGCCAAGACACATATTAATCAAACTGTCAAAAATTAAATATAAGGAAAACATATTAAAGGCAGCAAGGGAAAAAAAAACAAATAACACACAAGGGAATCCCCATAAGGTTAACATCTGATCTTTCAGCAGAAACTCTGCAAGCCAGAAGGGAGTGGCAGGATATACTTAAAGTGATGAAGGAGAAAAACCTACAACCAAGATTACTCTACCCAGCAAGGATCTCATTCAGATGTGATGGAGAAATTAAAACCTTTACAGACAAGCAAAAGCTGAGAGAGTTCAGCACCACCAAACCAGATTTACAACAAATGCTAAAGGAACTTCTCTAGGCAAGAAACACAAGAGAAGGAAAACACCTACAATAACAAACCCAAAACATTTAAGAAAATGGGAATAGGAACATACATATCGATAATTACCTTGAATGTAAATGGATTAAATGCTCCCACCAAAAGACACAGACTGGCTGAATGGATACAAAAACAAGACCCATATATATGCTGTCTACAAGAGACCCACTTCAGACCTAGAGACACATACAGACTGAAAGTGAGGGGATGGAAAAAGATATTCCATGCAAATGGAAATCAAAAGAAAGCTGGAGTAGCAATTCTCATATCAGACAAAATAGACTTTAAAATAAAGACTATTACAAGAGACAAAGAAGGACACTATATAATGATCAAGGGATCGATCCAAGAGGAAGGTATAACAATTGTAAATATTTATGCACCCAACATAGGAGCACCTCAATACATAAGGCAAATACTAACAGCCATAAAAGGGGAAATCGACAGCAACACAATCATAGTAGGGGACTTTAACACCCCACTTTCACCAATGGACAGATCATCCAAAATGAAAATAAATAAGGAAACACAAGCTTTAAATGATACATTAAACAAGATGGACTTAATTGATATTTATAGGACATTCCACCCAAAAACAACAGAATACACATTTTTCTCAAGTGCTCATGGAACATTCTCCAGGATAGATCATATCTTGGGTCACAAATCAAGCCTTGGTAAATTTAAGAAAATTGAAATCGTATCAAGTATCTTTTCCGACCACAACGCTATGAGACTAGATATCAATTACAGGAAAAGATCTGTAAAAAATACAAACACATGGAGGCTACACAATACACTACTTAATAACGAAGTGATCACTGAAGAAATCAAAGGGGAAATCAAAAAATACCTAGAAACAAATGACAATGGAGACACGACGACCCAAAACCTATGGGACGCAGCAAAAGCAGTGCTAAGAGGGAAGTTTATAGCAATACAAGCCTACCTCAAGAAACAGGAAACATCTCGAATAAACAACCTAACCTTGCACCTAAAGCAATTAGAGAAAGAAGAACAAAAAAACCCCAAAGCCAGTCAGAAGGAAAGAAATTATAAAGATCAGGTCAGAAATAAATGAAAAAGAAATGAAGGAAACAATAGCAAAAATCAATGAAACTAAAAGCTGGTTCTTTGAGAAGATAAACAAAATTGATAAACCATTAGCCAGACTCATCAAGAGAAAAAGGGAGAAGACTCAAATCAATAGAATTAGAAGTGAAAAAGGAGAAGTAACCACTGACACTGCAGAAATACAAAAGATCATGAGAGATTACTACAAGCAACTCTATGCCAATAAAATGGACAACCTGGAAGAAATGGACAGATTCTTAGAAATGCACAACCTGCCGAGACTGAACCAGGAAGAAATAGAAAATATGAACAGACCAATCACAAGCACTGAAATTGAAACTGTGATTAAAAACCTTCCAACAAACAAAAGCCCAGGACCAGATGGCTTCACAGGCGAATTCTATCAAACATTTAGAGAAGAGTTAACACCTATCCTTCTCAAACTCTTCCAAAATATTGCAGAGGGAGGAACACTCCCAAACTCATTCTACGAGGCCACCATCACCCTGATACCAAAACCAGACAAAGATGTCACAAAGAAAGAAAACTACAGGCCAATATCACTGATGAACATAGATGCAAAAATCCTCAACAAAATACTAGCAAACAGAATCCAACAGCACATTAAAAGGATCATACACCATGATCAAGTGGGGTTTATCCCAGGAATGCAAGGATTCTTCAATATACGCAAATCAATCAATGTGATACACCATAATAACAAATTGAAGGAGAAAAACCATATGATCATCTCAATAGATGCAGAGAAAGCTTTCGACAAAATTCAACACCCATTTATGATAAAAGCCCTGCAGAAAGTAGGCATAGAGGGAACTTTCCTCAACATAATAAAGGCCATATATGACAAACCCACAGCCAACATTGTCCTCAATGGTGAAAAACTGAAACCATTTCCACTAAGATCAGGAACAAGACAAGGTTGCCCACTCTCACCACTATTATTCAACATAGTTTTGGAAGTGTTAGCCACAGCAATCAGAGAAGACAAAGAAATAAAAGGAATCCAAATCGGAAAAGAAGAAGTAAAGCTGTCACTATTTGCAGATGACATGATACTATACACAGAGAATCCTAAAGATGCTACCAGAAAACTCCTAGAGCTAATCAATGAATTTGGTAAAGTAGCAGGATACAAAATTAATGCACAGAAATCTCTTGCATTTCTATACACTAATGACGAAAAATCTGAAAGTGAAATTAAGAAAACACTCCCGTTTACCATTGCAACAAAAAGAATAAAATATCTAGGAATAAACCTACCTAAGGAGACAAAAGACCTGTATGCAGAAAATTATAAGACACTGATGAAAGAAATTAAAGATGATACAAATAGATGGAGAGATATACCATGTTCCTGGATTGGAAGAATCAACATTGTGAAAATGACTCTACTACCCAAAGCAATCTACAGATTCAATGCAATCCCTATCAAACTACCACTGGCATTTTTCACAGAACTAGAACAAAAAATTTCACAATTTGTATGGAAACACAAAAGACCCCGAATAGCCAAAGCAATCTTGAGAACGAAAAATGGAGCTGGGGGAATCAGGCTCCCTGACTTCAGACTATATTACAAAGCTTCAGTAATCAAGGCAGTTTGGTACTGGCACAAAAACAGAAATATAGATCAATGGAACAGGATAGAAAGCCCAGAGATAAACCCACACACATATGGTCACCTTATCTTTGATAAAGGAGGCAAGCATATACAGTGGAGAAAAGACAGCCTCTTCAATAAGTGGTGCTGGGAAAATTGGACAGGTACATGTAAAAGTATGAAATTAGAACACTCCCTGACACCATGCACAAAAATAAACTCAAAATGGATTAAAGACCTAAGTGTAAGGGCAGACACTCTCAAACTCTTAGAGGAAAACATAGGCAGAACACTCTATGACATACATCACAGCAAGATTCTTTTTGACCCAGCTCCCAGAGAAATGGAAATAAGAACACAAATAAACAAATGGGACCTAATGAAACTTAAAAGCTTTTGCACAGCAAAGGAAACCATAAACAAGACCAAAAGACAACCCTCAGAATGGGAGAAAATATTTGCAAATGAAGCAACTGACAAAGGATTAATCTCCAAGATTTACAAGCAGCTCATGCAGCTCAATAACAAAAAAACGAACAACCCAATCCAAAAATGGGCAGAAGACCTAAATAGACATTTCTCCAAAGAAGATATACAGATGGCCTACAGACACATGAAAGAATGCTCAACATCATTAATCATTAGAGAAATGCAAATCAAAACTACAATGAGATATCATCTCACACCGGTCAGAATGGCCATCATCAAAAAAGCTAGAAACAATAAATGCTGGAGAGGATGTGGAGGAAAGGGGACACTCTTGCACTGTTGGTGGGAATGTAAATTGATACAGCCACTATGGAGAACAGTATGGAGGTTCCTTAAAAAACTACAAATAGAACTACCATACGACCCAGCAATCCCACTACTGGGCATATACCCTGAGAAAACCATAGGTCAAAAAGAGTCATGTACCAAAATGTTCATTGCAGCTCTATTTACAATAGCCAGGACATGGAAGCAACCTAAATGTCCATCGACAGATGAATGGATAAAGAAGATGTGGCACATATATACAGTGGAATATTACTCAGCCATAAAAAGAAATGAAATGGAGGTATTTGTAATGAGGTGGATGGAGTTAGAGTCTGTCATACAGAGTGAAGTAAGTCAGAAAGAGAAAAACAAATACCGTATGCTAACACATATATACGGAATCTAAGGAAAAAAAAAAAGGCCATGAAGAACCTAGTGGCAAGACGGGAATAAAGACACAGACCTACTAGAGAATGGACTTGAGGATATGGGAAGGGAGTGGGGTGAGATGTGACAGGGTAAGAGAGTGTCATGGACATATATACACTACCAAATGTAAAATAGATAGCTAGTGGGAAGCAGCCGCATAGCACAGGGAGATCAGCTCGGTGCTTTGTGACCACCTAGAGGGGTGGGATGGGGAGGGTGGGAGGGAGGGAGATGCAAGAGGGAAGAGAAATGGGAACATATTGTATATGTATAACTGATTCACTTTGTTATAAAGCAGAAGCTAACACACCATTGTAAGGCAATTATACTTCAATAAAGATGTTTAAAAAAAAAAAAAAGAAAAGAAAAATAAACTTTCAAAAGTAGAAAAAAAGAAAAAAAAACTTATCCAGATCCTTAAGGGTTTCTAGTGTATAAATACAGAATAATTTAACCAAATAACAAATCCTCCTGAAAACTCCTTGAATGATCACAACTTACTAAAACAAGCAAAATGAGGAGAGCCACAGTAACCCTTTTAATGTACAGTTGCATTCTCATGATCCCACATAACCCAGACTTCGAGCAGATTCATCCAGTACGTGGAATTCACTTTCTTAGCTCCATCTCTGCACTGCATTATCAAATAATGTTTCTAATTGTACCATGACCTATTCATCAAACTACTTATTGCAATGTCAATGTCAGAGGCATTCATAAGCTTTTTGTCTATTGTGGGCACATCTCCCTTACACATGATGAAATAATTTATATTGAGCAATGCTGCTACTGAATTTTCATCAACATGTTTGAATTTTCTTTGTATACATTTCTTCAGTAACATTTACATGTTTGATTTTCCCTGAGAGCATCTGGGATGTGTATTTTTATTTTGTATAAAAATGACCTCGTGACTTGGCTGGAACACTATTTTGCAAAACTGCACTATATAAATTACGTTGACTTGGACTTATGGCACCTTAAAAAGTGAAAGCAATGATAAATGCTTATTGTGCTATGTTTTCGTGAGTGACTTTATGGAGAATATTGGGGACATTGCTATTTTAGGTATTATCGAAATTGCCATTGGCGCTAGTTGGAGAATCATATGATGTCAGTGTCGTATAAATTGCTGTCTCATTTTGAAGCTGATCCATGCCATCACAGTCATCCTAATTTAAAAAATCCATAAATGTGAAGATACATTTCTTAAATACTTAACCTGCAATAAATAAATAAAATGATATCAAAATTTGGATGGCATACAAAAATTGTATAATAGTTATTATGGCAAGACCTAAAACTTAAGTAAGCACTGAAATTCTATAAGAACGTGTCATGTATTCATCTGTTACTACACATTTATCAAACAGTCATGACAAGGGCCCAAGCCTCGCATGGCGCTCAGCTGGGCATGGCTCAGGCGTGCTGACAAGGGCCCAAGCCTCGCGTGGCACTCAGTCGGGCGTGGCTCAGGCTGAAATGGTATATTCACTGCTAGCAGACTCACATGAAATGGACAAGCACAGGTCTGATTTTTAAAATATTTTTTAAAGACTCATGCAGAATGTTCCATTTATTTATTTCTGAGTTACCAACCACTCTAAAACATTACGACCTAAAACCCCAACGTTTATTTATTTTGGTCATGGACTGAAATTTAGGCAGGGTTTGGCAGTGGCATTGCCATGCAGTGTCAACTGGTGAGGCTTTCTTGGAGCTGGAGGTTGCATTTTCAAGGTGGCTCATTCATGTGACTGGCAAGATGGTGCTGGCTGTTGAGTGGGAGCTCAGCCAGGGCTGTCAGCCAGGGGTCTTCCTGATTCTCCACCTGGGCTTCTCTATAGGCTTTCTTGGGCTTCCTCACAGCATGGAGGCTGGGCTTCAAGAGAGAATGTTTTAAGAGACAGGAAGTGGAAGCTGAAAATTTGTTAAGGCCTGGTCTGGAAGATGGCACAGTATCACTTCTGCTATATTCTATTGTCGAAGAATTGAAAGCCTGCACAGATTCCCAGGAATGAGACAAAGACCCTCTTTCTTCTTGGGAGTGGTGTCAAAGAATTTGTGACCATATTTAATCACAGAGTTACCACCTTGATAGCCAATGACTCTTCACAAGGAATTTCAAATAATTACACAGGGATTGCTGTTGAAGTTGTAGACTGAGGGTAACACCAGAAAATGACTTAAACTGGAAGAAAAATGAACACTCTGATTGTCTCTGGAGTGTTCATATTTGCTGTAGAACACATTTGAGTACATAACTTTGGTTTTTTTAAAATTATAACCATTAAAAATAATGAAATATAGTTTTAAAAGGAATGAGAGTATTAGAAGAATTTAGAGTTCTATGGAACATATTTTGAAACTTACTTTATTTATGCACTCTTCTTTCAAAGCCCAATGTCTTTTCTTTCCTCAAAGATATACTTTGGGGTTCCTACAGGTCCCCCTCCTGGGTTTCTTTAATTTCTTCATTATATTATACAGTGTGTTCCTATGCTACCTGTTCTTTTATTGCTCTGATTTAATATATCATCATTTATTCATTTACTTAACAAATGTTTATTGATACTTACTATGTGCTAATCACAGGGCAAGCTGGGATACAGAGACACAAGGACATAGGTTGGAGTTTTCTTTCTCTTTCCCCCCACTATTCTATTATCAGGACCTAGAGCAGGGCCTATATAATATGTTGTCAGTTGGTATGTGTGAGTGAAGGAATGAAAGTTCCTGGTCTTCAATGAACTGAACCCTTAATACGAGAGACAAAAGTAAATCAATTAAAACTTGCTGTGATATGTATTGTAATAGATATGTAGGGTATTATGGACATATAAAAAGGGGCTTCAAGATTACACATCGCAGCCAAAACCAAATTGCCACAAAATCAAGAATAGACAATTGATAATTTTTAATCATAATAGTATACCAGTGGAATATTTATTGACTCTAAGTAATTCTAGTTCAGATGGTTATCATTAGGCATCAACAGATGGGTAAAAAGGAGAACTATAGCTTCATTTAATTTTGGTGCCAGAAGATATCTCAAGGTCTTACGCCTATTTTTGCTATTCATCTTTATTTTTATGATCCCACCTCATCAAAAGAAAATTTCCCCGTGATTACAACAGTGAAATATTCTTATTGTAGAAACTAGGTAAAGTACCAAAAAGTACAAAAAGGAAAATGAAATTGCCTATAATTCCACCGAGAGAGAACTATGTTAACATATATATATATATGTGTGTATGTATGTGTATCATATGTATATTTTTATGGAGAAAACAGAAAGTGCAATTTGGGGATCATAAGATCATAATGCTTATGCAGTTTTTAAAATTCCTATGTATTCCAGTTAAATTCTGTATCCTTTATTTTATGAAATACTTTTCAAAAAATTATAATTTCTGCTATCTATATCATTCTATTGTATAAAATTTCTGTAATTTAATCAACCTCTATTTTGAAAGTTTACAAGGTGTTCAGCTACTTTTTCTATTACAAATAATGCTGTCATGAACTTTCTTATGCACGTATCTTTGACCATGTCTCAGTTATTTGTTTAGAATTGTTTGCTGTATCTGTGTTTTTTGGTAATGGCCATGCACATTCCAGGACTCTTTCTTTGTGCAGGTGTATTCTTTTTTAGAAATTTGCATTAAAGTATCTGTGTAGGTAGTTATTTGATTGGTTGGCAACTGGAGAAAGTTTCTTCAGGACCAGGTGACTTGTTGTTTTTGTTTTGTTAGGTTAGTGCTTTGGCTGTCTTTAGAAACTCACTTTCACACACACACACACACACACACACACACACACAAACATACACACACACTGGCATACATATGGAGATTTATCTATCTTTTTCTTTTACAAACATTTCCACTACGATGGAGGTGACATGCTCCACATTTTTACAGATATTCAGCTCACAACCCGAAGTATGGGCCTGTAGAAGAGAAGTCCAAGGGGGGCTTCTCAGAGGAGCAGGGATTTGAACTAAGTCGGGAAGAATAACTAGGAACTAACCAAAGAAGGGAACTGAAGAATTGTTGTAGAAACCTGTTCAGCAATCCAAACTTGTGTGTGGGGAGTTAGGACACACAGTGACAATAGGATTCTCTGCTTTAAAAAATGGATATGCCCTGGATTGCTTTTTATTTGTTAATTTATTTTTTGGAGGAAGTTTAAGAAACTGTTAACTTTTACTTTTTGTGCAGTGCTCTATAAAATGCACTTTTGATGGTATCACCAGATAAGTCATTCAGTGGCACTTTTTTTTTTTGAGTATGTAGACATTAAAGTTTATTCATACAGTAAAACACACTATGGGGATTATTATGGTGAAATACTTCTGTATGTATTTATAATGGACAGTTATTGGAAAATTATACATTAAAATTAGAAAATAGAAGACATAATTAAATCACATTGATTTTTTTGACAATTATAATTGTATATATTTAAAATGTAAAATGTGATGACTTGATATCCATATACATTATGGAATGATTGCCAAGATCAAGATAATTAACATATCCATCACCTCATAGTTAACTCTGTGTGTTTGTGTGTGTGTGTGTGTGGTGAGAATGCTTAAGATCTACTCTGAGCAACTTTCAAGTATACAGAATTGAATTATTATAGTCACGTGGATTGCTTTTTAATGGTGAAGTTCTATAGTCATAATATCTCCCTTCTTTTCCTCCCTCCTTCTCTCATTTCTTCCTTCCTTCCTCCCAAATATTTAGGGCTGTATTAATTATATAATGAGAGCACAGTGGTCCTGAGTGGGAGACAGGATCTACCCTGGGACACGGGCTCCATCCCACACAGCTGCCCTCACAGCAGGCCAGAGACTCCTTCCAGAATTACACAGATCCTGCAGATAATGTCATCGCCATGAGGATTGCGGTGCAGTGTGCTGGCACATTTTTACGCCTAGAATTTTAGATCTGGAAGAGATACCAGGAAAGTATCAGACCTATTATCCTCCCTTAGGCATTTATCTGAACGATTAATATGCTTGTTTTATGAGACAGCTAAAGCAGGAAGTGAGTTTTCAAGATAGATGTAGATATATAATTATAGATATATACTTTATACCTAAACATATAAACTTATAAGTTCTAATATTGTTACTCCATTGGAAGAATGCAAGGTGCAAATTATTTATGCAGCTGGGCACCTTTTGTAGAACAACTTTTTATCATTAGGAATGGGCCTGAGTGCTACAACCCTAAGCTGACTTTTGTCAGAATGTCGGTCCCCTCAGGGAGTCTCGGTAACAGCCCCCAGACTGACTGAGGCATGTCAGCAAATAGTGGGACAAAGGCATGGGGCACCTTTACACTTTTGTGTAAAAATAACCCATGTTATTTCTTCTAGGATTTAAACTCAGAGGTAAGTTACGAAGAGACATAACTCTTCATAGTGGCACCTCGTGGTTGAGCTCTCGGTAGACACAAATGAGGTTCTCTGTGCTGAAGGCAGCCTGGATTTGCTAGACGTGATTATCTTAGTTCATTTGTAGGCAAGTCCAACATCCATACAATTCATGTGAGGTAGCACATTCCGGAAAGTTATGCACTGTTTTCTTAAATTCTCCCAGGTTTTTGCAGCTGTAGAAATGAGGACTCATTAGCCACAGTTTCTGCTTCAGCATGTGCTATGTGGGCTGGAAGAAGTTGCACACAACGAGAGAGACAGGGCATCTAACAGCCCCCAAAAGTGACTGTTTCTTGAGGCTTCCTAAATTAGTCCTCAGGTAGGAGCTTTCCCAGGGCCTGGTTCTGACAGAATAATTAAAGGAGAATAGGAAGATTCACTCACTCCATAATTATTTTTTAGTCTCCATATAGTCTGACCTTACAAATTCAGAATTATTGAGAGAGATATTAGTTTGGCTTAATGAGAAGCATGAAAAATGTAACATTTTAAATTGAAGCCGGGCTTTATTACTTGGGGCCATATTCAAAATCACAAACTAATAGCTTAACACCTTTTGTGGTGACGCTCGTGGGCCTGCTTTAGTGATGAGATGAAGATGATTTTTAATTCACTTAGGGCCATTCTTTTCCCTGATTCAGCATACAAAGCCAGTGGTCTCTGCCGTGTTCATTTACTATGTAACGCTTTTTTCTTGTTTAATTTATATATTCTTGGAATTTTTTTTTTCAAAATCATGAAAGTGACACATCACCAAAAGAAAATTAATTCTATGAGGGAAAAGAGTTAATAAATTCCTTCCCTTCCAACTCAGATCTCAGGTATAACCACTAATAACAGTTTGGCATGAATCCTTGTGGAGCCAAGTTTAACTGCCTTGGCCAGAGCACACAGGAGATACTCAATGAATCGTTGTTAAACTGACCTGAAGCAATCTCCTGTTTCTAAACAGCCTAATTCTATCACTAACAGTGTCCCACTACTTTTCATTCCTGTTACCCCAACCGCCGCTTGAACCTCCACAGCTTTGCTTTTTTTTTATAAATTTATTTATTTATTTTTGACTGTGTTGGGTCTTCGTTTCTGTGCAAGGGTTTTCTCTAGTTGTGGCAAGCGGGGGCAACTCTTCATCGTGGTGCGCGGGCCTTTCACTGTCGCGGCCTCTCTTGTTGCAGAGCACAGGCTCCAGACGCGCAGGCTCAGTAGTTGTGGCTCACGGGCCTAGTTGCTCTGTGGCATGTGGGATCTTCTCAGACCAGGGCTCGAACCCGTGTCCCCTGCATTGGCAGGCAGATTCTCAACCACTGCGCCACCAGGGAAGCCCCACAGCTTTGCTTTTAACTCGACCTCTGAACTGTCCTCTCCTGGGCTTCCCAATGACAGATTTGTCCCCATTCTGTTCTTCGTGTGACAGTGGAGTAACGGGTCTGAAGTGTGCCTTGTGCTGGCTTTCCCTGACCAAGAACCCTCCGACCACACTTCTCAATGAATAAAGAAAGCAGTGCAATTCCAGTGTCTAACATAACCACAGTTTTCGTGTAGTTTTCTACCTTACATCTTAAATTCCAGACAACTAGACTTTTGACATTTCTTGTCTACACCTTGCTCCTTCCTGCATCTCTGTTTACGTTCATGCTGATCCTTAGCCTGGGATTCAATTAAATATTAATTTTAAGGAACTACTATGTTTAAGACATTGTAGAGATAAGTAAGAGAGTCTTACCATCCTTTAATTTAATATGGAAGATGTTGAGATAATTATACAAGAAGCTCTAATAAAATAATCTTTCCCCTACCTCCCACTCTTTGTGTCCATACCAGTAACATCTTCTTCTAATATTCTCTCAAAATAATCACTGACATCTTTCTTTGCTACTGTCTCTGAAATTGGCATTGATCCTTCTCCCCAGTCCATGTTCCTACACTTCATATTCTGCCTCATATTATAATTATTTGTGTCTATATCTTGTTTCCCCCACTAGACTGTAAGCTCCTTGAGGACAGGGACTGTACCATTCATTCACGGGCCCTTTGAAGCAAGCAACGTACTGAGAATAATGTGTTAAAATATGAGTATTATTTATTAATTTGTATTGTTCAGTGTTGCCTGTACCATCTAAATTCAAACACTTACTTAGAATAAGCCAGGTGTTAGCTTGAGGCTTACTGAAATTCAAGTTTCAGGTAAAATTGACTTTATAGTTAGTGACCTACCCAAGGTTTCTGTCAGTTATTGAGAGCGGGGGATGGAGTACCTTCTCAGGACCACTTGACATCCAGTTCCTGGGTGAGCATCACACACTGTGAAATACAAATCATTCTCTGGTTGCTATAGTAACAACTTTTGAAAAAGCCACTCATTTCCGATCTTTGTTAGTTTTGTAGATTTAATTGAAGATTTGGCAGGGAGTGGGGAGAAAAGGAGTGACACAGGAGCACAGGTTTCTACCATGACTCTGGTTGGATTTTTCTCTCTTTCCTCTCTACCACCCCTCTCTCTTCCTCACCTGCTCCTTTCTAGTTTGTTACAGAAACTCCAAACTTTCTCTCCCGTGGCCCAGCAGGCATGTACTGAGGCATTTTTAAAAAGGGAAACAAATAGGACAAAACAAAACAAATAGGAAGAAGCAAAACAAAACACGCAAAAATAAAAACCCAAGGTCCAGATCTATTTCCAAAGACAGTTTTTCTCCTGAGAGGAATTCTGGTGGCAATTTTTAAGATAATACAATTTTCCCTCTCTTGTTACACTTGAGAAATTCATCTTCATCATGCATAAGTAAAATTCCAAGCTCAGCCCTTGGTTGAATTTGTAAGGCCTGAATTAAGCAGGTGTAATCTTGAGGCTACTGCCTTATCTGGAAATGAGAATGGCTCAGGAGTCCCTGAAGCTAAGTTATTGTTTGAAAGAACTGAGCTTCTGCTGGTGGAAATGGCAACAGTTTGTCTTCGAAGTCAACTCGAAGTGATTTCTCTTCTGACAAAGTGAAGAGATGGGAGAATAAATATGAACCCTGAATTCTGGAATCCTGTTTGTGCTGCGTAATTTAAGGCCAGGGACTAAGCCCATTTTCTTAAATGAAACAAACGGTGCTATAAATGGTA
The DNA here is from genome assembly GCF_965194805.1 of Balaenoptera borealis. Classification (NCBI taxonomy): domain Eukaryota; kingdom Metazoa; phylum Chordata; class Mammalia; order Artiodactyla; family Balaenopteridae; genus Balaenoptera; species Balaenoptera borealis. Next base: position 96,561,656 of record NC_138874.1, on the reverse strand, counting down.
ATAAAAATAATGCATCTTCACTGTTTTATGTGACTCTGATAAGCTCCTGTTAATGAAGCAGGACACAGCAGATGCAGAACAATCAGAGTCAAAGACAGGAGATAAGATTTCATATAAAAAACAGGCTCGAGTGTCTGGAGATCTGTTCTTAGAAAAGAAAAATGATCTTTGTCTGTTTGTGTGTATGTGGTGTTGTGTGTGTGTTTGACAGTATATGTGTATGATGTGTGTGTGTGTGTGTTTGTCAGGGGATGTGTATATGCTGGGATGTGTGTATGTTTGATGGGATGTGTGTTACATGCATATTTAGTGGTCTGAAGGTGCTGGGCATTACGTTTGGGTTTCCATTAAACCTGACTAGTGTAAATCTATGGCTGTGGTTTGACTCAGGCTTTTAGGTAGGTGTTTGAGGAACTGCCTTTATTTGGCCAAATGTAATACTTTAAAATTTTTGTTGCTAGTTATTTCTTAAGATTTTACTTTGGGTCATTCTTTGCCAACCTCAGATCTCAAGAATTACTCAGCACCAAAGTGCTATAGTCAGTGACAAATGGGAGAACTGAAAAATAGTACAGGGAGCTGCTTTTTAATTGCTCGTTTATTGTCTTTACCGTCTGATTCTACTCTAGAGGCTGTTAGCTTTACTAAGCACAGAAATTAATTTTTGCAAAGTCCAAAACTGTAGGAGCTCAATGTATCGGAGGGGTTATTTTTAGAAGAGATAAAGCCCTTCCGTTCGTTGTTTAAATGGTATGTGTATGTGGAGGGAGAGGGAATTTGGAAACATTTAGTGCTAATGAATAATTCAATTTGATTTACTGGAGAAATGAAAGGGGATGGCATTCTGCCCTTCTCTTAATATAAAAAAGATAATGGCCGCTTCACTTTAATGGTATATCAGAAAGTATCTAATACAGCTTATTTTTATTCCAGGTCAAATCATCAGCCTTTAAAAGTAGTTTAAGACTGGCTGTCAGATTAAAGTACACTCTTAAAAAGAAAAGGAGTCTGAGATGAAATTGTGCTCATTACTCCTTTACCACACCCCTACCTAGGTCTCCTTATAAAAAACAAAATGTGTTTGGTTTTTTTTTTCAGTTTTGTTTCTGCTGTATATTAAAGAAAATTTTTTTATTGAAGTATAGTTGATTTACAATATTGTGTAAGTTTCAGGTGTACAGCACATTGATTCAGTTATACACACACACACACATACACATATATATTCTTTTTCAGATTCTTTTCCCTTATAGGTTATTATAGTCTCCTGTGCTATATAGTTGGTCTTTCTTGGTTATCAAAATGTGTTTCTTAATTGAACATTAAAGACATGAAAATAGCCAGAGGTTGGGAATCCTGATGACAAGAAAGGCAACACAAATGACCCCGGTAGCTTGGGAACCCCAGCAGCTTTAATTTGTGCTGTTATGCTGACACTACAGAGGCGTGGGTTTTCAGCAGCTACTCTTCTTCCTGTAGCTGTTATTTGGCACATAAAGTTCTATACCCCTTGACTCAGGCACATTTTAATAGGAGACTAATAAGTCACATAAAGGCAATGGATATGACCATATACATGTCTATTAGAAGGTGCTTATCAGATTTTGGGGCCTGACATCATCAATACCAGGAGGTCTTACAGTTTAGGCTTTTTTTTTTTTCTTCTATTTGCAAAGTGGCTCATCCGTTGCATTCAGTTGAAGTCTTCTAAATTAAAAGCAGACAGTGAAGTTATCTGCTGAAGCCCTGAGAAACAGCCAGAATAAATGGTCTCCAATGCAAAGTCCGTCCTTTCTCCTCTCGCCACCCATGCAGCTGTGGCGTCTTCAGGGGAAGGGGGGTCTTGGGAGGCAGTGGAGAAAGAGTGCTGTTTAGTGTGATGCAGACAGGTAGTTCACCAAACAAAAGCATGGTTTTGAATTTACTGATAGTTATTTTTTACTGCAAAAATGGTCAAATCATATTCTCACACTTTAAACCACATCATATATGCAGACTTTTAGGAAAAGCTTTTCAGAGAGCAGCACACATTTCTCTGACTTTTGATGCCCTTTGGGAGGTTTCCTGAATAAGGGAAATCTCTCTCTCTTGGTTATAGTTTTTCTTCAGATGACTTGGAACATGCCCCCTATTTGCGTGAGTATAAAGTGCTTGGAAATGACATGAAGTGGGATAGTTATTTTGTTGCGGGCTGAGTTGGGGGATATTGTTCTGTCGCAGTATGTCCACAATAGGATAGTCTAGCTGTGGTCAAAGAGAAAAACAGTGGGTCAGATTCAGAGACTTTGTGCCAGCAGTGAGGTTCTAGGAGCCTGGCGAAGCTGCAGGCATGGGAAAATGAGTCAGAAATTCAGAAGCAGTGACCATCAGGAGAAGCACTGGGAAGGAGAGTTGGGGGTGGGCACACAGTGAGCGAGCGGCTCAGGATGAAAACTGAGACCAAGGTGAAGGCTGAGTTCACCAGCCATCTATAACACACCTGCTGTGTACCAGGCACTGTGCTGAGGATAAAGGTAAGTAATGTGCAGTTCTTGCTCTCACGGTAGTAAAAATGACTGGGAACGAGAATATCAGAGGACGATTTTATGGGGTTCCTGCTTTGTGGTCACAACACTACCTGACAGCTTAAAGGCAGCTTTAAAAAGAAAAAAAAAGGATGTAAAGATAATCGTATGTATTCCTCTTCCTCTTTCCTTTTCCCTAAATGAAGATCCAAAAACAAAAAAAAAAGCAATGGAACTGGAGTTCCATATGCTTATTTTGTGATTTTTAAGCATATTTCCTTTCATTTTTAGAAAACATGACAGATATTCCTTTATAACTGCCCTGTGGGCACGGGGGCAAGGTTCCCTGAGTGGTAGAGACAATGAGTTTAAGTTACTTACAAACTGGACTTTGTCATTTCCCCAAAGAATATCCACACTAATCACATTATGTAGGTGACACACTCTGGTCAAATCTGCCAGAATGGTCACCACGTTGCCTGTCTGCTACTATATCATTGAGACGCCTCATTTGCAAATGGAAAAATTGCAGATCTGAAAACAATATGCTTCTGATTTCTTTGTACAAGGAGAGGTGGGTGGGGGAGGGGAGTAGTGCCTGAGAGAAGTTATGCTTGTTACGTTAATGTGGAATTCAAACTGATTTCTAAGGGTCCTGGGTTTCCAGTTTTAGCTCAAATATTTTCCTATTGTAGGGGAAAAAAATCTGTGCCTCAGTGGAAAACTATACATTGTCTTTAGCACATGCTTCTGGTAGCTCTCTGATTCTGATTTTGTGAGAGCTAGTTTATAAGTCTCTAAATTGTATGTAGATAAATGATAACAATGCAAAATAATTTTTGTTTACGGACAAATTCTGTCCTGGCCTGTAGAGTCTCCACCAACTCTCCCAAGCCTCTGAAGGTAGTTTTGCCTCCTTTTGCATGTTCATTTCAACACTCTTAATCTATATACATTTGTGCTATTTTGGACTTCTTCTTTGACTGGTTAGAACATCTTCCAGGTTCTCTCATTATGAGTAAAGAAACAAACAAACAAACAAAAAAATATACACACACACACATATATATATATGTTTTACTGGTTGACTCACTTGGGCCTTATATGTAAATTGTGTAAATCGTGTTGTGAAAATTCTAGTGTTTATATTCAAATTCAAGCTTAAGTCATGTTAAACATATTTTTCTAAGGGTGGTGAAAAAAAAGCCCAAATAAATGCCATTGTTATTTAAAAAAAAAAAACCCGGGTTCTTTTTATATCTATATGAGAGTCCTGATTTTACCACTTTTTGAAAATTACCTTTCAGTGCTGTATTATTATCGTTGTTGCTACTGTTGTGACTATTACTGTTGCTACAACTACTGCTTATACCATGACTGATATTTTGGGGACAATGTTTTAGTGCCCAACTTCCCATGTAGCCCTAACTTTGGAAGAAAAGAGCAGTATAATGCTCCAGAAAAGCAGCACCTTTATTAACTTTTATTTAACTTTTAGTAACTTTTATTGACCTACCTCACCTGGCAAAGTGAAGCTAAAAATTCCCCATGCCCACACAGACTTTCCCCTCACCCCTTCCCCATTTACAGGATAACCTGGTGTTAGCTTCATCTGTAGTAATCCTCACCAGAATTTAGCAGAAAATATACAACTTGATGAATGGATCCCATTATTTTTCCCTGCCCACCCAGACAGATGTGTAACTTCAAGATTCAGTATGTTTGTTTCAAATTTCTAATTCATTCCTAAAGCTGTTCTTTTTTTTTCTCTTTTATTCTAATCTCACTTTTTAACCCCTAATATCCACATGTGTTTTATCCCTCCGTTCATTTATTACTAATAGTCTTTCTATTGACAAGGTTTCCATTTGATTTTTATGGGATAGACTGGTAAGGTTTACTTTGCCTTCTTTGCACAAAGGGTAGAAAGGAGGCCAAACATACTTTGGTGCCTGCCCCTAGGGTATGTGTCAATGCTTGGCCAGGTTGCTATCAATGAGTTATTGCCTCTTCATCTTACCCTTCTCCTCAAAAATATTCAGCACCATTTCAGAGTGTTACATCCTGAGTTCTTAAACCTTCACCAGTATTTTCACACTCAACTAATGCTAAATAGCACGTTTGCCAGCAAGATTTGAATTTAAGAACTATTACTTTTACTTCAGGCCAAAAACAGCTCAGTGGCATATACTTCTGTCCAAAATAGTTTTAATCAGCTGTTAAAATCGAAATCATCATTTAAATTGATAGCATTTTCAAGAATAATGGCTTAGAATCCTTTCCGAAAGTGTCTGTTGACTTAAATATGGGTCATATGGGTCAAATGCTATAATTGTATCTTTACAATCTTTATCTGATATTTATGCAATATAATCCTATTTTTTAATTCCCTGATTACTTAGAACTGAATTATATGCTGAATAGTAACATACTAGTAGAGAAACAGATACCTGATTATATTCTTTTTCTCTGGCTCCTAGTTTTAAGACATTCAGCTTATTTCCTAAGGATTTTGTCATGCTGTGGTCATTTTACATAGAGAGCTGACCTCAGAAGAATCAATTCTGTAGGTAGGAGAATTTCAGCATCACGCAGGTTCCCTGAGCTCATTAGAGTTTTGATGAGCCTATGCTAATAGCAAAGTGGATTTATTTTTCTTATCAGGATCATGAATTAAGAATATGTTTGTTCCCGATTTTCCCTTTCATATATCTATTTCTCCTCCTTCATGTCACATCCTTGGATGACTGAAACTTACTTGGTTGATTATTAACTTCCAAGAGAGTAGTTTTTTTCTCATATATACATTCAAATAAAGTGCTGGTGGTTTCAACCATGAGCACTGGGGCATGACACCATGTCAGATTGGCAGTGATATTTGTTACAGAATGAACAAAAATATTATCTATCTTTTTAGCTTTAAGAAATTATTTGTTTGAAAAGGGAACTCCTGGGCACTCCTCTAGAATCAAACATTCTAATTCAACGTTCAGCCTCCATCATGTCCCCTATGTCCTTGATAGTCAAATCTTTTATTTCTTTGAGCTTTAATTTTCTCATCTGTGAAAGAGAAATGATAAATAGTAACAGGGATGCTTTGAGGGTTATATTGAGTGCAGTTCGCATTCAAGTATAATCAAAACTACCAGTACAGCTTCATATAAAGTTGGTTTCACAAACTGAAGCCAGAGAGCAGTCTGCTGTCAGAGCACAGGCATGAAGACCATCTGAAAAGAGATGCACAGGAAGTTTCCAGCTCCACTTGGGGAACTGAAGAGGCTCTTATGACCTTGACCCTGGAAATAGTATCTAGACCTGACATGAAAGCCCTATAAGAAATTAGCTGGATCTTAGAATTGACAAGAAATCCTAGTATTGGGGTCTGCAATATACATCATGAAACCACTTTATAGTTTTCCCATTGTGGAAGAAGCTATAGGAAGTGCATGATATGTTTCACTCTATTATAATCCATTGCTATTAAGTCCAAAATCGGCCTCTATTTTCCTGGCTTGAAGCTATACAGAAGAGAACTCCAGTTTCTCATTGTCATGACTAGGAGAGGAAGTCTGAGTACCGTAAATGTTGGGGAAGCATCTATAAAGCCAGGGGCTCCTGCCAGTGCTTTTAAGCCCATGCGGACTCTAGCTCTCAAGAGATGTACTAAGAAGCAAATTACAAACAAGCATCCAACAGCCTATCCATTGTGATCCTGTGTTGATTGCTTAGGCCTCACCTTTTTATTTCCTGTACCTCTCTTCACTCTAAGTTATTGAGACAGTATTCACACTGAGTCACATAGTATAACATGGACTATTTAATTGCATAAACTATTTCATCTCTTTCAGATCTGTCACTGGTAGAGTGGAGGTAAAAAGACTGAAAAGAGTAATTTACTTTTACCATCAGAATCAGATTCTAAATGTAGAAATTAATGAGATGTTTGCATAGTTTTAAAATGAAGCTACAAGAGGAAAATGCAAAAATGATTTTGTACCGCCTCAACTTCATGCTTTTTCTTCCTCTTCTTCTTCCTCTTCTTATCTCTCTTCTTTTTCTCCTTCCATTCCCTTTCTCCCTATGTAGGCTTTCCTTTTCCCCCTTCTAGTATTTTCTGTAACATACCTTGGAGTTAAAATCCAGCTCTGCTGAAGGGGTAATCGTTTAATCGAAGACAGATAATTATTAGTGATGTTCAAGGCTGAAAATCAAGTATTCATCTTTCTCTGGTTCTCTTTGTTCCAAAGGCATAACTACTTTTGTCAGTACAGCTGGCAGGCATAAGTTGAAGACTCAAACATAGAAGATCTGTTCAGAAAAAATCAAATTCCAAGTTAGAATTGCCCACTACAATTAAGATTTGTGTACTTTCAAACGTTTCAGCCCAGCTCACCAATTAAATCTGGCTCAACATGTGTTCTCCTTCTTTTAGGTTTTTGTTCCGTATATTTGAGGAATGGAAAAGCCAGGATGAGGGTGTCATCTCCCATCCAGCTTGTCAAACACATCACTGTGGGGAGAATTATTGAGCTATTTAACTTCTGCAACCAGGACACAGGGAAGCTAAAATAACACTCTCACTTCTGGACCACATGCTGAGTAGGCATTGGTTTGGGTGGAAAGCTCTCTTGTATCCCAAGGGCCTTACATGTCAAATATAAAGTGTAAGTCAAAGGCAGTGGAACATAAAAATTCTGTGCTGTGCCTGGTATTTGACAAATGACTGAACATAAGCATAAGTCAGATTAGTTAGGCTCATAGAATACTGAACAGGTGAAAAAGTAACAGCTTTCATTTTGACATGATGTAGAATAACTGTGCTCCAGTGATCAGTGGCTATGGATGAGTCTTCCTCTAAGCAAACCTATTTTGTCAATGATTATAACTATGAAAAGCACAAAAGATCATCATTCATTTCGCAAGAGGATAATCTGCCTCGATTAAAAGAAGTATCTATAAATCTCTTTAAATTATAAACTCTTTGAATGGAATTACAATCTTTTTTGCATTTTCTGTTGGTCGTGTTTGTTTGTCTATTTTATTTTAGGAATCAATTTGCTCAGTGTCTTAAAAGTAGACCTTTTGCATTAGCTATAGGTGTGCGTGCAAAATGAAGAGGATATAGGTGGAAATAGAAAGTGGAAGATGAAGGCTTAGGTGCTCTCCAAGCTTCTTAAATCCTGTTATTCTTAATTGCAACCATTTGGTCCCCATTTGCCTTTGTGGTCTGTGCAGTCATACACCATGACATCAGTAGCAGCATTCTTTCAGATGAAAGAATAATTTAAAACATGCAGTAGACTTCCAAAGCTGTGTAGACTGTGAGAAGGACTTGAGTTTTCAGAGTAGGATGAAAGTTTGGTTCATTCAGACCTGGACTGGATAAGATACGTTCGTTTGAAGGGATCTAAAGAGACTATCTCCTCTTCCTAGTTGCCTCTGAGCAGATGATCTTAAAAAGAAAGCTATATACTATTTCAGAGGCATCTTCATTACAAGACTATTTTTTGCAGTGTGACCGTTTCTGTACCTGTTCAATAAATGACCTTTAATATTAACAGCAACATGGATGGAGCTGAATTAACATAGTATGTGCACATAAAGAGAAATTCTGCTTTAGAATGGACAGTGTCGATGAAGGCATACCCAGGACCAATTGCTTCAACTTGGAAGTCCAAGTAAAGAGGCTTGGAGAGGCTCTGCTGGGGAAATCGCATTATGGGTCAGATTTATAAAGTGTCAGCAATGTCCTGTTGAATGCAGACAAGGAATAGACCAGGCTTGCAGATGGATGGTAAAGAAAAGGAGTGAGAGAGAGTTAACTCCCCCATACATCAAGGTTACTGCTTACTATTAGTGAACTTGACAGAATGGGGATACTAAAGGGGTAACCCCATTCTGAAGGGGTGGGGGGTGGGAGTTTAGGGAAGGCACTTGCAATATTCTAACATCATTTAAGTTAGAGGACAAAAGCCCCTCCTAGGGACATTTGATCCTTGTCTCGTCAGTACAAGATTGTGTTTTATAGAATAGTCTCCTCTACTTTTCTTAGTATACTCTAGGTTTACATGATGGGACTTTTGGCTGTTTCCCCTGGGAGGTTATTACAAAGTCTAAAGATATTATTTCTCTGTTACAATTGTGTTAAAAAGGCACATTTTGAGACCTGATTTTATTTACTGTAGAGCATTGCATGCATTTATACTGCTATATGAGTGCTAAATATTAATGACTTTTTTTTTTTTTTTTTTACTCATACCCAAGCATCAGTTAGTGTATAATTCTGGAAAAGCAGTAAAACGCTTCCTAGGAAATGCCCTACTTTACTTTTAAAAGGCTGCCCTCTTGCAGAGAATTCTAAATAAATAAATGATCATCTACCCATTTTTCAACCCAGTGGCTCCCTAGAAATGGTGAGTTTCTCTCTAGAAGTAGACAGAATTTCTTGGATACTGAGAAATCGAGCTGAGGGACTGGCATATTCTCAGCCCTCTAGCTCCAGGTTTTACTAAGCAGCCTCGCCTTAGCCAGCGACAAGCAGAGAGAATGTATTTTTCATCCACCACCTGTGTCAGCTGAGATATGGACGCTGCCCTTCCGCTGGTACCTCTCTGAGAAAACAGTAATTTTAAACCCACCTCTATTTTAGATCTTGGGAGTTAGTAAATAGATCCCTTTGCCCTGTGTGAATGTGGGCATGGTGTAACTCACATTTTATAGAATAAAGGTGCTCTTCAAAGTTGACGTGTGAGGTAGAGTTCACTTCTGTCTTTCCTATTGCTTCTTTTGACGACTTAATTGGACTCGTTACAGGAAGTGCACCAGGCATGGGAAGAAAGGGCAGATTGATGGCTCCCCATATTCTTCTGTAGTACAGTGAAAGGAAAGGAGGGTGAGTCTGGTGAAGTGGCCTTACTCCAACAGTGTCAGTATATTTCTGTTTTTATCACTTTTTGTTAAAGTTGGTACTGAAGGAATCCACCTTGGACAAAATCAGAAAAGAATGAAAAGCATCCTAGAACATCAGTAAAAAAAAAAAAGTGATTTTGTAGTAGTAATCATCATCATCATCCAAAGCTTGTTTAGAGTTAAAAAGAGGATTCAGCACTTGTAAAAGACAGAGTTTTTTGTTTGTTTATTTTTAAGAAGGAGCCCTTTGGATGATAGAGGAATAGCTTGTATTGGACTAATCCTTCTGTAGGTAATAATTATAAACTTTGAAGGAAAAGAAAAACTACTTCATTGGAGAGGGAGACAAGAGCAGAAACAGAAGGGGATTTAACTCATGAAAGAAAGGAAAGGGACTGAGATCTATGTTTATACAGTTTTCCCTTGAGGGTCCTCCCCCATCCATATGGCACAGGATGGCTGGACCTCAAACAGAGGGTCAGTGGATGGAATTTGGGCCTTTCAGAGAGACGAGTGATTGTGTAGATATCTCAGAAATGAAGAAACCACAGAGATGGGAGCCTCAAAATCTGTATGAAATATCGTTGATTCCTGAATTCCGAGTAGCCAGCAGATGGGAACAGCATGAAGACTCTAAAAAGGGGTGAAAAAGGGTTTCAGCTGCTGTTTACTGCAAGGGAAACAGAGATTAGAGTTTGAATTGTGCTCAGCTAAGAGGCTTAGTAAATACCTTGAGCCTTCCATTAAGACACAGAAGGGACACACCTTAGGAATAAAGACTAATGTACCAGACTAAAGAATTTTCCAGAAGGCTAAGTGAAAATCCAAACTGTCTCATCCTGCTGAAATGTTAAGCTGAGCTTCCACAAGCTCCAGGTGATCAGCCAGTCATTTTTAAAACAATCTATTAGGAGAGAAAAAAAAATCTTCATAAGAAGCTAACAAAATCCACTTCCCTGCCACACGTCATCCACACTGTTCAGTGAACAGTAAATGATTACTAGTCATGCAAAGAAAGGGGAAAGTGTCATCTGTGGTCAAGGGAAAAAGTAGTCAAAGCAAACCAACCTGAGGATGGCCCAGATGTTAGAGTTAACATCAAGGACTTAAAGGAAAAGATGGTCATACTGAGAGAATAGATGAAGATCTTAGAAGAGAAATGGCAACTATCAAAAACAGAGCCAAATGGAAGTTCTAGAAGTGAAAAAATGTATGAAAATGAAGATACTTACTGGGTAAGGAGATTGGACAGAGTGTAAGGAAAGATGAATAAATAAACTGTAAGATAGGTTGATAGAAATTATCCAATCTGAAGAACAAAGAGAAAAAAAACTCCACCTCCAGAAATATATATGTATATAATAAAAAATTCCCCAATTTGATTAAAAAATATCGAAGCAGCTCAGCAAATACCAAATAAGGTAGATACAAGGAAGCCACACTTAGCCATCTCATAGCCAAGTCAAGCTGCTGAAAAACACTATTCATGTTTGAAAATTCATTTTAGACAAGGCTATTATCTAATATGGAGTTGATTCTTAAGAAAGTTTTAATTGTTACCTCATGATCACCAGTAGAGCATAAGGATGTGGAAGGAATATGCTGGATCTATGAGCAAAGAGACCAGGGTTTGAATTCTGACTCTGATGCTGAATGACTGAACCCTTGGAGAAAGGGGCATTCTGTGTCACACTTCATTGTAAGGTTGCTGGTAAGCAGAGCTGCCCCATAGAGCTGTTGTGAAGCTTGACTGAGATTATAGTATATGCACAGACTTAACGGAATGCCACATAAGACACGCTCTGTAAATGCTCACTTCTTTTCTTTCTTCTTTCTAGGCATTTGGAGTGTCTTTGAATATAAATGATTCTGGTTCTGCTATGTGGTCTAAGACATAAGGGTGTATTTATGAGAAAGAAAAATCCACTTTCTAATTCTAAGTCAAAGGTCTGGTAATTTCAACCTGATTTTTAAAATATTTCATGTTTCCACTTGTAAGGCTTTGGAAGACATGCATGGAAAACAGAACTCTGAAATTTTGCATATTTTTAAGCAACTCAGTGAGAAGGTAGTTCATGTTTGCTAGTGTTTTCATTGTATTTATGTGTCTGTGAGGTTTCAGGGTTAAAAGCATCTCTGAAATATGTTCATAAGTATGTGCTTATAAAGATAAAAGTCACTTCCATATCTTTTAGTACTGCATGAACAATGGTCAGAATGGTAATTCTTATTATTAAGAATAGTGATCACTATTTCATTTCTGAAAAATTAAGTTGGTTTAGCTATACCTACAGCTTTGCAGGGAAATCTGAGAAATACTTGTGACATTGGTTAGGCAATTTACATGTTAGTAACTAAGCATGTATCACTGGAAATATTTCCAAGTTGGTTTAAATGATAAACTAATCACTCTCACTTATAAATTAGCAGTCTCTTCTATTGAAAGCTCACCTTTTGATTATTGAAATAATACTTCAATGGGACTTCTTAGTTTTATGATTCTCTTTTATAATTGATTAAAATACATAAGCCTGTTTAAATATGTGGTCCCTTATTACACTCCAGTTCCTCTGTTATATAAAGTGCATTGGTAATTTCCATTAACCCAGAAACTGGTAAAAGTCATTAGATCTTGCATTAAAATTTCTTAACAATTGGCCTTTAAAAAACTTTGTCAGTTTTCTTATTAACTTTTACCCTACGTATAAACGCTAAGAGGTGACCTTTACAAATTGCCATTAGGGCCCTAGACAAGTTGGAGGTCACAAGAATTATGCCATTGGTTCCCCTACTGGACAATTCATCACAACTGCTACTGTTCGGTGATTTTGCTCTTGCTGCTGTTTTGCATTAAGTTCTTCAATTCAGAATTTTGTGGTAAAGGCAGAGATGGCAGTGCACATTGTAGAGACTTAAAGAAATGTTTATCAGCAGTTATTACTTATAAGAATGGCTACTAATATGGGCACAGTCTGGTTTCAAAGACCATGGGCGTAGGGGAACTCTAGTAGTGATAAAAAGGCAAATAAGTCCTTGGAAAGCAGGGCACACTTTTTACTTGAATGGCTGACTGCATTCAATTATTATGTCACAGAAAAAAAGCAATGCTGTTTTTGGTAGGGGTCCCCATTGGCTTATAGAAAAAGAAGCACTAATTACTTACTTTAATTTACTATAGATTTTCTATAGTAAATAGATATACAAATTTCTATGTACTATAGATTTTTGGAATTCTATACACTGGGTTGTCTCCTGCCTATGTGACAGATTATATAAGAAAATAACATCAGAATGCGACTGTATATATAATTATTCTGATTAGTGAGGCAATACACTGTATATTATTGCCAAAATAAATATTTAAAAGCTAACACTAGTTTGAATGTCCTTTTTTTTTTTAGCACCTTTGGTATTTTATTCATTTGACCAACAGTTATAAATACCCCTGTGCCAGGAAGCTAAGCACTGGTGATATAAGATGAATATAATAAGGTCTCTGATATCTAAGAGCTCTCCATAGTCTGTTTTCAGGACTAACAAAATGTTCTTTATTTGGTTTTTTCCTGTCCTTAAAAAAATAAACACTGTGGTAAACAACATATTAATGGGTGAATTTTAACCAAACTATGGTAATATTCCAATAATATTAAAATGCATTAAAATGTGGTTCCAGTAAACTTACAACCAGCAAGCCAGACCTTTGTATTTTCTAGAATATTTAACTGCCCTGGTTTTACCTTTTACCTGTGATATTGATTCCTTTCTGGAACTGAGAGCAAAAGAAACAGAAACAGAAGGCAACAGAGATCTTGTCTTAATAGCTGAGTGCCTTGAAAAGATATTTTTCTTAACTGTTGAGTTCAGATAGATTTCTGGAAATGGTAATAGCTTAATAGAAGTGTGCCCACCCTCCCCCCACCTTAAAATCCAAATTAGCTTTCTTATCTTTGAAACTGGGCACAGTTCTCTGTTTATATTTCCACATTCCTCGGACTAACATACTGTGAAAGCCTAGCTGTCTTGGTTAATGAATATAGGGTATATTGAAAAAGCATGATCCTTATCTTGGAAGGCAGAAGCACAACTTTGTTAACAATCCTTCTTATCAATATTTATTTAGCTCTAGTTATGTGTATTCCCCCTGTGTTTAATATATATTAAGATGTACTAATCTGTATTCATATTATTCTTATTAGTCAGTACAGTGAGAATTATAGGCATTAAGTTGTGGTTGAGTCTAAAGATTGTATTTTCTTTGATCAGATTTCAGTAATGGCCTTTCTTGTGGTTAAAGAATCCAATTCAGTCTCTTACACACAATCTAATCCAAGACTATGTCCTAACTCTTTTAATTATACCCGACCACTTCCAGGTACCAAAATCCTTACATAAATAATTACCATGGTTTGGCTAATGTATTGATGTCTGATTCTTGGTGACCTGGGATCTGGAACTCTACAACAATGATGGAAGCCTATAGGTTTGATTGGGTTTTGGGGTCAGAAACTCAGGAACACTCAGTGAATGTTTGGTGCTTATAGGCTTTTCTGAGCTTCTCACAGGAGATCCCTGAGAGTTTCACATCCTAGGGAACACAGAAGAATCAAATAGCTGGGGGCGCATTTTCAGGGAAGGAGGTGATGGGAAGAACAAACAAACAACAAAGCAAATAGTCTGTTAAATGCCCCCTGGTACCGTGATGAGGAGCCCTGTCCCACCTGTCTTCTCTTTGGATAACTGGTTATTTTTCTGAGCACTGCCATGTTTTATGTGCCTCAGCCTGAAGTTGGAGACAGGGAAAAACATTCTCAAAGATGAAAAAGCAGTTATTCTTTTGAATCCTCTGTGATTATAAGTACCTAGGAGAAGTGATTACATCATCTGCCTCTATCCTCCATCTGATCTGAAAGCACATTGGTTGTAGGAGAAAGATCAGCTGCACCTCTATAACCAAAGTTCTTTACCCAGAGTTAAATAAATGAGCTTCTGAAGGCTGCCCAGAATTTTGTTTACAGCCATTGTTCATGAGACGTGGTATGCGTAGTGAAGTGTCCATAGCTGTCATCAGATACTTGAAGAAGTTTATAACCTCCCCCAAAACCCAGGTGCAACAAGTTCAGCACTTACAATCTCACTAGAATTTAATTATTTTCCCAGAAAAAGCATTTGGGCAGACTCCTGGCAGTGCACAATTACAGCAAATGCATTCTTTCAAACAGGCTGGAACTCCTTTAGCTTCCGGTATGTGGTGCATTTTAGCAACTTTTGACTCCTCTATTTATTTATTTGTTTGCTTGTTGGGGGGGGCGGTGCAGGAATGGGTGTTAAGCCTCATGGATACAGACAACATAAACATATTTCCTGCATTATTAGATACCTGGAAAATAATCTTTATGAATCGCTCCTATCTGAACTGTGGTCTTGATTGGTTCAAATGCCTTGAAACTTGTTAAGGAATTAGCTATGGTGTACCACCCTGTTTTTTTTCCTTCCTCATAAACAAATGAAACCTTTAGTTCAAAGTTCAAGGAATCATGCTTCGATGAAATAAATTAAAGCTCTTAATTATTTAAGAATGAGTGTTGAAGGAAAAGAATGAAGAATTGATGACCTATTAACAGTCATTAATTCTCTACCTAGAGTTATTGACAGCATGTGACACTATAACCTTACAAATTGCAATCTATAAACAGCTTAGCAAATTGTAATGCAAATGACCTTTGCATTACAATTGGTCTCACAAAGCCTTCAGCTTATGACAAACAGCTGCCACCAGCATATTTTCTTATAGGCTGCAGAAAAGAGGGGATATATATAATCGGAGAACTGGGTGCTATTTAGACAGAGCTCAGCGAGGCCGCTTACAGGCAGACGTGATGGATGGGGAGTGGCAGCAAACGTCTCAGCCAGGGTGAAAGTATTAGAAGTTTGCTTGTCATTGATTTACAGTCACCAAATAGAAAGAACTAATTAGATGAAGTTGGTTGACTTAGCACTTTTTTTCCTCCACTTTTGAAACAGACAGGGACTTAGAATTCACAAACAGGAGAAAATCGCTCCAGGGTATTTTTGCCAGTCTTTCTACCTACGCTTGTTCCCCAGGATAGGAGGCAAGTCACCAAGCTTTGATTTGAGATATGGCTTGGTTTTTACTCTATGTCACAAATGGTAGAATAAATATTTAGAATTCCTTTACATGGCTTTGGCAGAAATGTAAGTTGCAGACACATTATTATATGTTTGTTCTAATATGCTACATTTGGGTGTAACACCTGGAAATGGTCCAGCATATTGGCCCATCATTATATCTGACTTGTTCTTTTTTCTTTTTCTTCTTCGTTCAGTGCATACCTTTGTTAGGTTTTTCCAAACATCCCCATTGCATTTGTGTTAGAACACTCTCAGAGTATTTGAAATCACACTGGCGTCATGAGAAATGAGTTCTATTACTGGTTCTGCCACCAACTGACTGTTTGGACTTGGGCAATTCATGTAACTTCTCTGGGCTTCAGTTTCTTATAATGATAATAATCAAGGTATCTAATATTTGAGGGACTACTGTGTGCCAGTGCTTTACATGCAGTATTTCAGTTAATCCTCATAATAATCCTATGAGGTAGGCGCTAACATTATTCCACACCTCATGATGGGGAAACTTACAGAAGTTAAGTCACCACTCAGGAAGGTGACAGCTAGGACACAAGCCTGGTGGTCTGATTCCAAGGCCCACACACTGAAATCAGGGCTTACAAACTCAGAAGCCCACTCGGACCACAGAAGGGCAGTCTGTAAGCTATGGCATGGTTTTTGCTCCAGCGATTGGAGAGCCCATATCCTGTAAGCCGAAGTTAATGCCCCATCCTTCCAGCTAATTTTGTTGTGTGGGAATGTCACCTTAGTATTGACGGATCTTCTAACTTTTTTTTTTTTTTCAAGAGAAGCAAGAATTCCAGCTTGGTGTTTAAACTCCTGATTTTGAAATGCTGGCAACCGATTGTCTTTGTTTTTAAAACATATTGAAGACCAATATTGTGTAGGACAAACAAAACATGATTTGGGGCTACTGTGGTTTGACAGTCATCTGCTGATCTGTGATTTAAGTGTCACCCACCCTGCTATATTATAAAATGACAGATTTGGACTAAATAATCTTAAGTTCTCCCCAGCACCAAAATTCTCTAGAATTCTTTGATTACCTCAAGTTTCTGGTTTCCAAATGTGCATGTTTTCAAATTGCTTTCTTCCAGCCTTTTTAGGAGAGTTTTTTTACATCTAACAAAGAAGACCCTGTCCCGTTAATGATGCTTCTATTCTTCTCATCCTCAGTTTTTCAAAACCTTAACAAGTTATCTTAGATTCTTCCTCATTTTCCCTATAGTATCCAGTTGTTGGTTCCTTTTTCTTTTTTCCCCTGTAATCTCTCTTCCTTTTGTTCTTTTCTTTCCATTTGTACTCTGCCACCCTGGTACAAGCCTCCAAAATTTTACACCAGTACATTTAAATAGACTCTTAAATGTTGTCTTAACTTTCAGCCACTTGTTACGCTAATCCAGGAGTTGGCAAACTACAGCCTGAGGGTCAGATTTGGCCCATGGCCTGCTTTTGTAAATAAAGGGCTTTGGAACCCAGCCTACCAGCCTGTAGTCATAGTGTCTATGGCTGCTTTCATGATCCAACTGTGGAATTGAGTAGTTGCAACAAATATTTTGTCGTCCACAAGCCTGAAATATTTACTATCTTGTGCTTTAAGAAAAAGCTTGATGATACCTGCTAATCCATTTCTTACATAGCTGTCAGATTCAAGTCTAACTTTGTATCTTCAGTATTGTGTATATCACCTCTGTGTTCAAAATCTTTACTTGCTGTCCTATTTCACCACATACACACAGCAAACTTCTCAAGATTTCTCAGCCTGGCATTAGAGATGGTTCAGAAATGACCCTAGTCTATCTTTCCAGCCATATTTTTAAACATCACAGCGATCTCTGATTAGGCTGGTTTAAATGATGAACCACAAACACACCATACTCACCCTAATTCTGAACTTTTGAGAGTGTGCTACAACCCAATGTGCAGTATAATTTGCCCATCATTCTTTGAACTATGATTTCAGTGGGCATTTATGATTATAATTAAGCTAATTATTATTGAGAACCTACTATGTATCAAGATGGCAGTAGGCTTGCACAATAAATAATTTCATTTGTCCTGAATTGACATTATGTTTTTAAACATACATGTCTGTACATCAAGTAGTTACTCATTGACCATGTACTGGGGGTTCTTTTATGTCAGGCCCTATCCTAGCACAAGAAATTATATTTAAAAATTTTTAACAACTAGATCACAATCTAATGAAAGAGACAGGTACACAAATAATAAAAATTATGTGCTTAGCCATAGTAGAAACATACAATACTAAAGAAGCACAGATGAAGCAACAAACTCTATCTAGAGAGGTGGGGATGGCTTCATGGAGGGAAATGGCATTGGAGCTGGGCATTGGGAATTGAGGAAGCCCCAGAGACCTGAATATTTATGGTGGTTCAAAGAATAGCAAGGAGGTCAGTGTTGTAGCAGATTGCAAGGAGAAGTGGCAACAGATAAAACTAGAAAAGAGATGTGTGCTGTATAGAACGGTACTTGGATGTCTTGTTGAAGAATAAGG
This sequence comes from Balaenoptera borealis, assembly GCF_965194805.1. Lineage (NCBI taxonomy): Eukaryota > Metazoa > Chordata > Mammalia > Artiodactyla > Balaenopteridae > Balaenoptera > Balaenoptera borealis. The sequence goes on along the minus strand of NC_138874.1, from coordinate 96,543,575 downwards.
AGTTAATCCTTTTGAGACAAGGGAACCCTGAGTGTTTCTGAACAGGAGAGGACAGTCAGATTCTACCTAGATTGTAAATTCCTGGGTGGCAGAAATTACATTTAACATGTCTCTTTGTCTCCTATGGATTCTACCAACCCTGCCTTGAACATAATGAACATTCAATAGAGAGTTGTCCATTGATTAATTTCTTCCAGAGTGAAGTGTTTCTGGCTGACTGGTAGCCAGCAACATTTCGAGTTATCTCTGAGCTTGATAAAATGCTGACACCTAGTTGTTTGTTTGTTTTTTTTTTAAGCAGTAAATATCATTAAGGTGATGAGAAGCATCAAATTCATGACATTTCCCTGCCTGTCACCTTCACTCTAGTAGCCGGAAGTGTTGTTTGCAGTGTTCAGCAAATTTTTGGCAAAGTTGAAACTATCCAAAAGAAGTTGCAAGTTCATTCTTTCTTAAACCACGTAAGGTAGGGATGGGAAATACTGGTTCTCTAAAATCCTTGAGGATGACATGCTTTTAAATACTATTATTTAAGCCAGAGAGAAATGAGATAATTCAGAAGCTTTCGATGCCATTGATAGAATGGAAGGATTTTGCTCTTCCTACAGTTGTATAAACACCAAGCCCTCAGCCTTCTGTGCTATAAGTGACAGAAATGATCATCCTGTACTAATTGTCACAAGTTGCCAGGAGTAATGGAGGTCTGCAGGCATGGCAGCTTAGAATGTCAGACCTCAGGTTTTTTGTTTGTTTGTTTGTTTTTTTAACATCTTTATTGGAGTATAATTGCTTTACAATAGTGTGTTCGTTTCTGCTTTATAACAAAGTGAATCAGTTATACATATACATATGTTCCCATATCTCTTCCCTCTTGCGTCTCCCTCCCTCCCACCCTCCCTATCCCACCCCTCTAGGTGGTCACAAAGCACCGAGCTGATCTCCCTGTGCTATGCGGCTGCTTCCCACTAGCTATCTATTTTACATTTGGTAGTGTATATATGTCCATGCCACTCTCTCACCCTGTCACATCTTACCCCTCCCCCTCCCCATATCCTCAAGTCCATTCTCTAGTAGGTCTGTGTCTTTATTCCCATCTTGCCACTAGGTTCTTCATGACCTTTTTTTTTTTTTTTCCTTAGATTCCATATATATGTGTTAGCATACTGTATTTGTTTTTCTCTTTCTGACTTACTTCACTCTGTATGACAGACTCTAACTCCATCCACCTCACTACAAATACCTCCATTTCGTTTCTTTTTATGGCTGAGTAATATTCCATTGTATATATGTGCCACATATTCTTTATCCATTCATCCGATGATGGACACTTAGGATGCTTCCATGTCCTGGCTATTGTAAATACAGCTGCAATGAACATTTTGGTACATGACTTTTTTTGAATTATGGTTTTCTCAGGGTATATGCCCAGTAGTGGGATTGCTGGGTCATATGGTAGTTCTATTTTTAGTTTTTTAACGAACCTCCATACTGTTCTCCATAGTGGCTGTATCAATTTACATTCCCACCAACAGTGCAAGAGTGTTCCCTTTTCTCCACACCCTCTCCAGCATTTATTGTTTGTAGATATTTTGATGATGGCCATTCTGACCGGTGTGAGATGATATCTCATTGTAGTTTTGATTTGCATTTCTCTAATGATTAACGATGTTGAACATTCTTTCATTTGTCTGTTGGCAATCTGTATATCTTCTTTGGAGAAATGTCTATTTAGGTCTTCTGCCCATTTTTGGATTGGGTTGTTTGTTTTTTTGTTATTGAGCTGCATGAGCTGCTTGTAAATCTTGGAGATTAATCCTTTGTCAGTTGCTTCATTTGCAAATATTTTCTCCCATTCTGAGGGTTGTCTTTTGGTCTTGTTTATGGTTTCCTTTGCTGTGCAAAAGCTTTTAAGTTTCATTAGGTCCCATTTGTTTATTTGTGTTTTTATTTCCATTTCTCTAGGAGCTGGGTCAAAAAGGATCTTGCTGTGATTTATGTCATAGAGTGTTCTGCCTATGTTTTCCTCAAAGAGTTTGATAGTGTCTGGCCTTACATTTAGGTCTTTAATCCATTTTGAGTTTATTTTTGTGTATTGTGTTAGGGAGTGTTCTAATTTCATACTTTTACATGTACCTGTCCAGTTTTCCTAACAGCACTTATTTTTTTTTTTTAAACCTCTTTATTGAAGTATAATTGCCTTACAATGGTGTGTTAGCTTCTGCTTTATAACAAAGTGAATCAGTTATACATATACAATATGTTCCCATATCTCTTCCCTCTTGCATCTCCCTCCCTCCCACCCTCCCCATCCCACCCCTCTAGGTGGTCACAAAGCACTGAGCTGATCTCCCTGTGCTATCCAACACCACTTATTAAAGAGGCTGTCTTTTCTCCACTGTATATGCTTGCCTCCTTTATCAAAGATAAGGTGACCATATGTGTGTGAGTTTATCTCTGGGCTTTTTATCCTGTTCCATTGATCTATGTTTCTGTTTTTGTGCCAGTACCAAACTGTCTTGATTACTGTAGCTTTGTAATATAGTCTGAAGTCAGGGAGCCTAATTCCTCCAGCTCCATTTTTCGTTCTCAAGATTGCTTTGGCTATTCGGGGTCTTTTGTGTTTCCATACAAATTGTGAAATTTTTTGTTCTAGTTCTGTGAAAAATGCCAGTGGTAGTTTGATAGGGATTGCATTGAATCTGTAGATTGCTTTGGGTAGTAGAATCATTTTCACAATGTTGATTCTTCCAATCCAAGAACATGGTATATCTCTCCATCTATTTGTATCATCTTTAATTTCTTTCATCAGTGTCCTATAATTTTCTGCATACAGGTCTTTTGTCTCCTTAGGTAGGTTTATTCCTAGATATTTTATTCTTTTTGTTGCAATGGTAAACGGGAGTGTTTCCTTAATTTCACTTTCAGATTTTTCATCATTAGTGTATAGGAATGCAAGAGGTTTTTGTGCATTAATTTTGTATCCTGCTACTTTACCAAATTCATTGATTAGCTCTAGTAGTTTTCTGGTAGCATCTTTAGGATTCTCTGTGTATAGTATCATGTCATCTGCAAACAGTGACAGCTTTACTTCTTCTTTCCGATTTGGATTCCTTTTATTTCTTTTTCTTCTCTGATTGCTGTGGCTAACACTTCCAAAACTATGTTGAATAATAGTGGTGAGAGTAGACCTCAGGTTTTATGATACTGACTTTTAAGAAAGAAAAAAAGACATTTCAAAATTTGTAGTCTGAGATAGTTTAGCCCTGTTACGTTTAGTTTGCCGGGAAAAACTAGGAATATGATTTCATTCTGAGAACTTCATAAAGCTGGGACTATAGAGCAGTTCCACCTCTGGTTTGACTGTGAGAAGAGTAGCAGGGTCATTCTGTCATTGACCTGAACCAGTTTCCCTTGCTGTGTTAGATCTGGTGATCAGCAAGGCTGGTAAAGAGTAGCACCAGCATCTTTGCCGTGCTGGCTGAAACTGCTTTCAGTTTCTGATCCCTGGAGCCAACTCACTAGGAGCTACAGTGTCTAGGGCCCACAGAGGCCATCCTGCATCCCTGCTGACCCCCCCTGAAGCCTGTTCTCCTGCCTCCCTCCTCTCTTTTCCTTCTCCACCCTCACTCTCTACCCAACGTCAACATACACCTTTCCACCCAAATATCCCATGAGTTTCACACTTGCTGCCCTCTGGTCCCTTGCAGACTTCTGTAGTGAATGTTCTTCCCCTTTCTCTAGGCCCCTTGGCTAAACCAAGGTCTGGATACACTGACACCACCTCTATGAAATCTTTCCAGATTCCCATCCTCCTACTAGGCAAGTCCTCATAGCATTTTGTATGATACTTATCACATTGTATAAAGTGGTCTGAAGCCCATAGGATAGTGATCAACTCAAGGGCATAGCACTCACTGTTTTCTTTCAATAGTGTATCCAGGATGCTTAGCTGTGCTTGGCGCATAGTCATTGCAATAATAAAATAGTAATAATATAATACATATTGTATTTATTTGTATTTGTGTTGTATTTATTTATATATACAATGCAAATAAATACAATGCGTATAATACAATAAATACAGTGATAAGATAGTAATAGCTGTGATACAATCCTAAATTACACTGTATTAGTTATAACATCAGATGCATTAGCTCAAGTAGGTGCTCATTTAAACCTTGTGAATACGGAAGAGGGTATCTTTCCTGAAACTCACTCAAACCTAGCCTCCTCCGGATCCAGACAAAATCCCTTTGTGCAGGAATATCACCTTTATCTGTATCATGCCTGCCTCCCGCCAAACACTGCCATTCAATAATTCTGGCACGTGGTACCTTTTCCTCACGACAGAGTGCTGAACAATGATTTATTGCTTGAATACACATTGCTTTCATGAAAGTGATTTGTTTAAAACAACAGTAAAGCACTAAATAAATTATTCATTCCATGCTAATTCTTCACTTTTATGTGCTGTAGTAAACGTCAAAATAAGCAGCCTGTCGGGCATTTTATTTTTGCCACATTAATCTTGGACAGTTTAAAGGGAAAAAAAAAATAGGAAATCTAAAGAAGAGGTTCCATTTTCAAGAAAATAGATTTCTTTTTTTCCCCTACCACCTCATGCAGCAGCCAGGGAGAGAGCTCTGGCTGAGGCGTCTCCTTCCACCAGTGGCTCTGAGTCACTTGCTGAACTGGTCCCAGTGACCCCCTCGCGTTCCTGTTGCCCCCTGGGAACAGTGCTGCTCCTTTTCTCTGCCGAGAGCCGTTCACAGTGGCCCAGTCACAAGGCAAGGAATCAGCGTCTTTCCTGGGAGATTTGCATTTCCTAGGGCACACTGGGTGTTGGGTTTCTAAATTTCACTGTGTGTCTTGATTTAGGATTAAAGGATTAAAAAGTAAGGGAAGCAACAGTGACTTACTTAACCATTTTTGCAACTGATTTCCCACGGGGAATAGAGATAGCGTTTGTTCCTAGCCTGTCTTATCCTTCTTGACTGAAACCTCATTTCCTGCGTCGGAGTGAGGGACATTTGAGTGACTCAGTTTATGGAGTCCTTCATCAGCAGAGTAGCAGATGGATGGTCTTGTTGGAGATTTGGGGGAAGTCATTCTCCTCTTTTCTGGACATGAGGACTCCATGTTTTATACCTGCTGGTGGGTAAGGAGAGCTGTGGTCCTCTGGCCTGTGGCATCCACAGAGGTCTCCGTGAGTGAGACGTAAAGATGACCCCTGTGCTCAGGATGGTGGAAGAGTGAACTCAGCCCATCCCTCAAGGCCCTGGCTCCAGATCAGAAGCCAAGGTGACTGAGGCTAGATTGAGTCCTAGCCCATCACATCTCCTATGTGAGAAGAACGAAAACCATCTCCCTACGATTGTAAAGTGAGTTAAATGACATACTGTGTGTAAAGCACCTGGCTTGCTGTAAGAGCTTGGAAACGTCCCATTTACTTCTAGCTAGAGATTGCTCCTTTTAGTTTACAAAGCATTCAGTTCTGACCTGGAGGCGCTGTGAGTCTCTCCCCAGCTGTAATGTATAATGTGGGTGGGTATCTTTTCCCTCTTTTTGCATCCTGGATAGCACTTAGAAGAACAAATATACATTGTGGTCAGTGTCCAGAAAAACAGTTGTATAAATGATATATATATATATCTATAGATAAGATATATAGAGATAAGGTGAGATAAAATAAGATAGATAGGATAGATAAGACAGGAAGGCAGACAGACTGAGCTTAGCCTCAGGTTGATTGAAAGCAAGAAGTATAATCTTTGAAACTCTTTCAAGTTCTTTCTTTCCCTCTCTTTAAAGAGTTCTTTTTTTCCCCTCAGGTAAAGCACCTGAGCTCTGGTCTCAGTTTATTTGGGTTTAAATCCCAGCTTTCCTAGCTGATGGTAGGCAAATTCCTTAAACTCTCTAATCTGCCATCTGAAAATAGACCATCAAAAGAAAAAAAAAAAAAAAGAAAAAAAGGAAGAAGCAGCAGCATTGGTTTCATAAGATAGTTAAAAATGTATATGGATTATATTATTCAAAATGCTTAGCAGACTGACAAAAAATTTTTTTAAGTACTCAATAAAGTAAACTGGTGATAATAATTCAGTTAGAAAAGGGAATTCTAATTTTATTTATCCTGTTTAATAGGAAAAAGGAAAAAAGTTAAACTAATTGGCTAAAATCACATGAGGAATTAAAATTGGCTCTATAACCAGAATCAAGTCTTCTCAACTTCTAACTTTAGGTCTCCACCCTGCCACCCACACAGACTTTATTTGGCTTTGTCCCCACTGTACAGATGAGGCAGTTTTGAGGGGGCCATAGGAATTTATTGAAAGAGCTGGCATTCAGACTTTGAATGACTTACACTTATCCAGGGCTGTCCATTCCTAGATAGGAGAAACTCACAGAATGGGAAGTGGGCCTCTGCAGTGTCCTGGCCAACCTTCAGGTGTCTCACAGGTCTATGCATGAAAGGTAACACTTTTGCTTGAAAGGACAGAAAAATCAATAAACCTTTGGATTGGATCACAGACATGTTTTACAACTACTCAGCCCTCCCAAAAGAGATACACAGCATTGAATTATCTGTAGGTTTAATCCTTTAATCAGCCAGGACTTCTAAGAGGAAATCCAAAGTGTTTGGAATGTCATTCTTAAAATTGGAATTTCATTAAGTGGCAGTGCTCTTGTGTTGCAATTACTCAGGTTTTTTGAGCCCACTGTGTTCCAGATGCTTGCTACAATAATTGCTCATGTAACTGGAACATGCTGTTTATGCCTGGAAAAGTCCATCACCAATATAACTACAGTCAGTCAGTCACACCATCAACAGATATTGAAGTTCTTTAGGTCAGCAGGAGAACACTGTGTCTGAGTTCACGGGGGCATTGGTATGACATTGATCTGAATATGAATGTAGGAGCCATATCATACTTGACCTTGTAGGTCATACGAAATTTAAACTTTAAGTTCAGTGGGAGGCCACAGAAAGGCTTTAAAGAGTGGGAAAAGATGACCAGATTGCCTTTTTTTAAAAAATAAATTTATTTATTTATTTTTGGCTGTGTTGGGTCTTCGTTTCTGTGCGAGGGCTTTCTCCAGTTGCGGCGAGCGGGGGCCACTCTTCATCGCGGTGTGCGGGCCTCTCACTGTTGCGGCCTCTCTTGTAGCGGAGCACAGGCTCCAGACGCGCAGGCTCAGTAGTTGTGGCTCACGGGACTAGTTGCTCCGTGGCATGTGGGATCTTCCCAGACCAGGGCTCGAACCCGTGTCCCCTGCATTGACAGGCGGATTCTTAACCGCTGCACCACCAGGGAAGCCCCAGATTGCTATTTTTAGAAAGATTATAATGGTAGCAGCACAGAGGGTGGCTTGAGGGAAGCAAGATGAGATGGTGGCAGAGATGTCAGAGGCATTGCACTAGGCCAGACCAGGTTGATGTGAGGTTAGATGGAAGAGGTTTATAGGACTTAGTGATTGATTTGGTTTGGGGAGAAAAGAGAGGAATGGCATCAAGGAAGACTCAGAGCTCAAGCAATGGCAATAGCACTTACTAAGCCTGGTGACATTGAAGATCAAGGTATTGGGCGTTGAATGATATTATACTGGGAAGAGATCTTACAAGCGTGTAGCATAACCATGGAGGAAACTGAAGCCCAAAGAGGCACGTTGGCTTCCTCAGTGTCACAGTGTGTTAGCAGCAGAGCTCAGACTTAAGTCTGTGTCTCCTGATTCATAGCCCAAGACTGCTGAAATGGATAGCTCCACTGAAAAGTTTTAATGAGCATCTAATGTGGAATCCTACTTCACTGTGGATTTACAGTGAAGTTAATGAAGCTTAAGATTCAGAGCCTTCGTAGGCATGGGCTCCTGTGAGTGCTAAGAGTTTTGGGGAGTTGTAGATTGTTTCAGGTGGACAGGGGAAGCTAGGTTGCAATCAGAAAACATTTCTATTTCCTCATTTCTGCCAAACTGCCTAAAGGTGTGTCAGAAGAAAAGTACGCAAATCTTTAAGGCACTGGTAATTCGTTGTGATCTAATTTGTCATTCTAATAAATTTTGACTGTTACATCTCATTCTATTAATAATTTTTTATTATTTTTCTTAATGTGAGGCCCGCAAATTGTATGGCTTTCATTCTCCCAAGACCTGGGTCTGTGCCTGGTCCTACCAACTTCTGTTACCTCTTTAACTCTCCGGGCTCAAAACTGGCCCAATCCAGTCCTTCCTCCTGTACCTGGGAACTCCTGCTTCATACCCCAAATCAACATATGGTTTGTTAAGATTGTTCTTTACTCTCAAAACTCCTTATTCAAAAACTGATTCTTCTAAAAGTGTAACCTACACCATTTGTCAAATGAGGTGGTTGAAGTTAGATAATCTTTCCAGTCCCTTCCAATTTTGTCCTAAGTTTCCTTTCAAAGAGTGGCAAAATGCTAATTTTTTTTTATAACCACCCACCATCCATCTAGATGCAATTGTAGAGGATTAGAATTAAAATCATGTAGAAGCATTTTGGTTCCATGACTAAATGACAAGGAACATATAAAAATCACTTAACTTCTATAGGGTTTTTCCTCCAACACAAACCTTTATTATTTATTATTATATTTGACTTGGGATTTCAAGATGTTATTTGAATTTCACTTTTAAGCCAGCTGTTTTTAAGCTTTGAATTTCCTTTTAGGCAAATTGTGTCTCACCACACTTTAGCACTCAGACAAGGCAAATATTAATAAAAGATCTGCTCCTAGAGATGTCAGTGGTTATCATTTATTTATTTCTCTTCTTTCTGGTCCACATTAAGACTTTCCCAGAGTAAAGGAAAATATTTGAACTTAGCTTATTTGAACTATCTCTAGTGTTTCAGTGTGTTATTCTTGTTGCTTTTGTTAGTTGCACTGGTTGGTAATGAGAAGAGAAAATGAAAAAAAATAGAAAGCTTACATTCTTTTCATATTTTATTCTAGTGTCTTACTGAGGTTCATGTTCTGATGCTTGGATCACCATAATATGCATATCTTTATTTATTAGCTTTCTGTGTGTTCTGTTAACCTTGAAAACTAATATTTTTTAAAAATTGACTTAACCTCTTTAGACCCATGAACAACTGCATAAAGCCCAAGATGGAGAAGTGGAAAGGGAAAGTCTTGCTTCATTTCTTTCTTTCGAAGCTAAATATAAGGAAACATATGAACAGAAGGGCCCCTCATCATTAACATGCTGTTTGCTGTTTAATGGTACGTTCACCTTGTGTGTGGGCTCTTGCATAGGAAGAGTCTTAATATTTAGATAGCGTCTATACTTCAGACAGTGATTTGAGAGCTTGCAGATCTATTTCTCAGATCAGCGCCTCAAAGAAGTTGAAAGGAAGGGAATTTCTCCATTTTTCACATCCCCTCTCTCTCCCTCCTACCAAACTCAGTTTTGTAACCCTTTTACTTCAGCATATGGAAGGTTTCCTCTGTTTTGTTTTCTAGATTTCCAGAGAGAAGATATTGCAAGAAATATTTTTTTTATTGTTTTGCAGCTCTGAATTAACAATTCTCTGCATTATTTGTGTTTCTTTCAGTAAGTACCAGGTGACCTAATTTGAAGAGGGACTACCTCAAAGGAGGATGGTTGGGATATCATGTCCATTCCCTTTGAAGCACTAGGAGGGGAATGAGGAGAACGTGGTGTAGGGTTTGTTTCTTTAATTATGAAATGATGGACTTGCAGAGGACATTTCCAATAGGTTGCTTGCACTGTAGCACTCCAGACCACCCACTGAGCTGCTAGCCTCTCTCCCCCCAATGCTCTAGCCTCACTTGCTTTCATGTCTTGAAGCTTTGGCTTTGGATCTCCAGTTCTTTTTAATATTTCTATTTTACTATTGTTTTAATATTTTCTATTTCCCTATATAGCAAGGTTTTGTCTTGAATATGCATTTTCCTCATATTTTGTGCAATCATTTTATCTTGATACTCTTCTGGGATGACATTGGTGCCGATATCTTGCTCTTTTCTAGAAAAAAATGTATCATTTAGTTTAGCATCTCCCTACTTCCTCTGCTGTAACACAGAAGATTGAAATGGAGTATAATTTAGGGCAGAGTAATTTAATTAAAGGAAGAAGCGTATGAAATGGTCAACATTATCCACTAGATATGGATCTATGTTTGGAAAATTATCCTCTTTTTTATTATTCAAAAAAGAAGAGGAGGAGGAGAAGGAAAGAAAAAATATAGGAATGAAGTGTCATCAGTCAGTCTGTTTGGCTTGGCATTGTAAGAGAAATAGATTTTGGAGAGAGTACTTTTTATTTTTTTCTGAGTTGGTAGCATCCCTCACCTTGGGGAATTGAAGAGCAAGTTGATGATGAAAGGTTCTATATTCAAGATTTGCATCCAAAAGCAGCTTAGGTCTGGTGGGTGTGACAAGCTTGGATTTGCTTGCTAAATATAATGACTTGACTCTAGGGTTAGAGCATAATAGCTTTTCATTTAAAGCATTTCTTTACTTGTTACTAAGAAGAAAGAACTTGACTTTCAGCAGACAGGTGGCAAGAGATGTGCGTTGCTTCCAGTGAGAGCTACAGTTTTCCTCATGTGCAAACTCCTGGGACAGTGTCCCACAGCTCCTGGGCCAGCCTTATATATTAGCTGCAAATGACCTCTACAGGGAAACAGACTCAGAGGAAGGGCATAGCAAATTTTACGAAAAAACGTTCCACTTCCATAAAGGCTCTTCTATATGCTGCAATTTGCCCTGTGTCTAGTGTTGATTAGGTTATCTACATGCCCTGTTTGTGTCTCCATCTCTGTTGACTGTCTTGTCTTTTAAGTTCCCCGGGGTGGGGGGCATCCAGTGGCTGTTTTACTCACACCATTTCAGTGTCATGCAGAGGATATCATATGAATAAACATTACATTAAATTATGTGCGGGCTTCTACAAAACATGAAGGTCATTTGGGGATTAAGGACTTTCCAGAGGCAAAAATCTACTAACTGCTTTCTAGCTGGCCCTGTACCCCAAATTCATCCCTCTCTTTCTACTGGTTTTTCATTTCAACTTGTGTTTGTATGTGCTGGATTACTTCCGTCTGGTGACTTCAAGTGCACGTGTGGTTGTGAGTGTGTGCCTGCATCATATCAACCTTTCAGCTTCCCTCTGGGGCTTCTTAATCTAGTTTAGCAATTATTGATTTCTCTGCCCTTTGATAACTCAAATGGAGCACAATTATACATTCACGTAAATCTCCTGAAAATGTTGCTATAATAAAACAGTCTGTTGAAATTTGCAGTTAAATGTGTGCACATTCATTGTCAGGAACTCCTAATCCCGGGACAGCCAAATTCTGTTGTGAGTTAAGTAGAAGGATCAACTCCTCAAAAAAGGATTTCACCAGGGTTCAACAATTTAAAAAAAAAAAAAAAAAAATTAAAAATGTCATTGATCTGAGGTCAGTAAAAAGGTAAAACTCAAGTTTGTCCATTATAAGGAAAAAATATTCCAGGAATTTCTGGAAGAAGGCAGAACAAGGGATGAGTTTGTGATCAGTATCTTGTCTGATAGGTAACAGGACTTCAGTACCATTGAACTGAATGTAAAGTGAGGATCCTTCAGTGGTTCTGCCTTCCCTCTAGGAACAATCATACCCATATTAAGCAGTATACTATGGGGAGAGTTAAGCACAGTGAATAAGAGTCTGTATCTAATGTGAGTTAAACTTGTCCCCCACTTACTAGCTGAGTACTTTAAGTTACTTAGCTTTGATTTTCTCATCAGGGGAAAAAAAAAATCATGTAAGTACTTGAAATGCCCTTAATAATGAAATTTGTCTGGCATACAAAGTAGGTATCCACGAAATGCTAGATGTTATTAATAATAACAACTGCTTACATTTGCACAGTATTTTAACATTTGCAGAGAGTTTTCCCACTTCCTACTGTGTTTGCTTCCCAAAACTCTACAAGATAAAAAAAAAAAGATAACGTTATCTTCTCATTTTACTGATATTTATTTATTTATTTAAATAAGAGAAGTCAATTCCGTATTTAAGTGCTTTATTCAAGGTGAAGCAGTGGCAGATACTACTAACTGTAGTGGCCACTCCCCACTTTTTCTTTGCTGGCAGAGCCCACCTCGTTTTCTCAGTTTTTATTGCACATGCTATGAGGGCATGTGGCTGAATCCTGGTCATTGAAACTGCAGAGATTTTGTCGGTAGGGCTTTTGGGAAAGGATTTCCTTTCTAATTTAAAACAAAACAAAAGCATATGTATACACTAGAGGCTCTTTTTTTCTTTGCTGGAAGTAGCTGCGTCTGCACATGCTGCAAAGAAGTGTCACAGCCTCCTTGCAAACACGAGGGCAGGTAGCACCCTGTGTTGACATTGTCAGAAAGGGTATATGTTTATCCCTTGGGTCCTTGATGACATTGTTAGGCTAACTTAGTCGTGGAACCCCATCAACTCTGACCTCTTGTTACATGAGATAACACATCTTTTATTGTTTGAGTCATTTTTAATACTCTGTTTCTCATGCTAAAGACATACTAACAGATATGGTGGCTAAACCGAGAGTCAGAATCTGGTCTCCTGCTGATTGCAAAGCCTTTGTTCTTTTCAGCAAAGCACACTGCCATCCTAATATTAAGGCTCTTCATAGTAGAGCCAAATGTATCTCTCTATTCTGATATTTGTGTGTCCCTGCTGTTGCCGAAAACCCAGCCTCTGTTCACTGGTGCCAAACAGAAACGCAGAGACAGCTTTGGAGGAGCAGAAGAGAGTAGCTCTATTGCTTTGCCAGGCAAAGGGGGCCACAGCAGGGTAACGCCCTCAAGACTGTGCCCCTCTTCCTGGGAAATAAGAAGGGGTCTTATAGTTTCAGGGTGGAAAATAGGGCTCTAGATAAGGATCAGGGCTGATGTTGTCTTGCATTCCTCTTTTCTCCTGGAGACATTGAGATCATTAGGGCTGGCGTCAGGTGGTTCCGGAACAGGTTCCAGTAGTCCTCGAGGTTATCGTTCCGTGACCTTCTTTCTGGAATGAAGTATGCTCACAAAGGAAAGGAATGTTAGGGAGTATTGTCTTGGAGAAGTAAACATCAGGTGCATAGTACAACTTTAACTAGGGGGCAATCATTTTCAGAGTTCAATTAAGCAAGAAAGAGAGGAGGAAAAAACATCTGTAGGAGACCGGTTGAATGGGTGGAAAGAATAAGGGCTGAATAAGGGCTAACATAATGGGGGTGCCTCGACTAGTTTCTACTACAGCACTGCCCATAATCTAAGCTTGAGCTCAATCTGGGGACTTGCTCTCTTTGTTGCCCTGTGAGCGTTCACATCTCTGGATGCCTATCCTCATGCTGCCTTCCCTTAGAGGATCATCTCTATAGCCTCTCAAGTCCATCAGAGTCACACACATCCTTCGGGATTTATCTTGAATGCCAACTTTTGTAAGAAGCTCTTGCTGAGGATATTTTTCTTTCTTGCTGTCTAAAAGATATAAACACTTTTCTCCTGCTACCTACCTTTTTCTTCCTTATTTTGTAACCATCTTTGTACAGCTCTGCCTCTCCACTAGACTGTGAGTTTCCAGGAACTGGTACTGAGTCTCATTCTCCCTTTGTGTCCTGATAGCACATATTTTTTATTCCTGCTTCTTAAGAAGGCATAATAAATGTTTATTGAATTAAATGTGTGGAATTTCAGAGCTGAAAGTTCTTTCTTCTTAACAAAGCTCCCGTTTTCTGGGAATTACAGAAGGTTCTTATCCTTGGATTCATGACCCCCGTAGGATTCAGGAGATCAGTGAAATCATAACATTATATTCATTGTTTTATGCTCATAACTTTTATTAGATCAGATTCTTAAAGAATTCATGGCTCCTTAAAAGAATGAGAACCTCTGTTTAAGTTGGAAAGTTGAATAAAGGCTTTCTGAACCAAAGACACAATCTGGAACATGCGTATTACAGGGAAACCACTGTTGTGAGTTTTCTTCTTTTCCCTAAAACTGGAGTGCAAAGAAAACAACCAAAAACAAAACAACTTTCTGGCTATTGAATACCCCTCTTCTATCTTATCCAACTCTTTGATCCCCATGAAAGATTGTACCACATCTCTTCAGGGCCCTTATTATTCTCTGTCTCCATATTCACTTCCATCCACGTCTTTAAAAACATCCCACCTAATGTCTCTGGCAAGCTGGTGCAGTGAGCAGAGAGGGGACGCTCAAGACTGGGGAGTGAGGGGACACCAGGGCCTTCAGGAAGCTGGTGGGGGAAGGATGTGGGTAGCCAGCTGCAGCCCCTGAACCTAACATCTTCCGTGTGGTTATGCTAATGCTCATGCAAGCTTGACCATGGCCCACTTCAGGAGAGAGGGGCTATGAGCGTTGGCAGAACTGAGTTCTGTGGGGCCACCCTGAGCTTTACAAGGATGGAACCACCTGCCCACGCTCCCCCTGAATCGCTAATGACTGAGAGCATTACAAAAGAAAATGTCATTTTATAGACTGGGACCCATGTCACCCTCTTCATTATTCAGAATTTGGAGCTATAGACCCTTAGGCATGAAAAGACTTTAGGATCTTGTAGCCAAAGTGCTCACTGTCCAGAAGCCCAGGGCCACACTTTTGTTTCCCCTGAGATTAGATTCTCCCTCCACATTTGGACACAGAGTGAGAAAAAAAAGAATGAAAATCCTTAATAATTGAAAAATGAGGAGACATGTCCTACTTTTCTAAGATTTCCCTGAGATGAAGGAGAGATGAGTTGAAGGCCAGTGGCCAGGCCAGATGTCCCAGTGGAACTCAGATCTCCCTGAATGTCCACTAGTTCTCCCAGAGCTACCCGGAATTCATAGTTTAAGAAGAATAGGAAGCTTGCTCTGCAAACTCCTCCTTCAGAAAAGATTCTCATTAGTCCGCTGCTACCAACCAGGTTGCTACTCATAAGCAAAGTAATTAGGAGAGGGCACTCCAGGGAGAATATGCACATTCCTTCTTAGGGGATGAAGGAAGGGGAACTGCATTGACTTCCCACCCCACCTTCCATCCTCCTCCCTCTGGGGTGCATGCTTTAAGTTAGCAAAGGATGAAAACACTATGGTCTTTCCTTAGGAAAATAAATGGAGGATTCCTGTGCCACTACTTGGGAAAGATAGAGTAAATTTTGGTTTGTTGCAGTCTAGTAATCAATTTAGAGACATTTTTAAAGGTATACTGTGTAGAATCAGGTTTCTAGGAAGGTGTTTTAGGCGTTCCTTAAATGTTTGGAGTTTCATTTCTAAATCATATTTTTATGTTAAAAAAACCACCTGCTGTCACATTCTAAGGTGTAACCTGTCTCAATACTTGGCATAATGGAGACTTCTGAAATGTTAACTTAGCCTGCTGCCTGCTGTGTTCATTCATTCTAATCCAGACCCGGATATAAGGCTTGCCCTGTCATTTTGATACTCATTTTTACTGGTTTTTGCTATTTTACACTAAAATGACTGTTAGTCATCCATGTACAGTCTCCCCTCCATAGCCATAGGTTCTGCATCCCTGAATTCAATCATCCACTGATCAAAAATATTTGGAAAAAAATCTAGAATTTTCCGAAAAACAAATCTTGAATTTGCCACGCGGTGATGCCTATTTACATAGCACTTACATTGTGTTATGTATTGTAAGTAATTTAGAGATGATTTAAAGTATATGAGAGGATGTTCATAGTTTATATACAAATACTCTGCTATTTTGTATAAGGGACTTGAGCATCCATGGATTTTGGTATCCACAGGGGATCCTGGAAGCAATCCCCCGTGGATACCAAGGACAGCTGTACTAGTGTCTCTGTCTCTATGCTTTTGCGGTGTAACTGAGAGCAGAAAGAAGTTGGGGTTAGCAGAGGGGAGGAGTGAATTGGCATCTTCCTTTCCCAGGGTCCATTGTGATTTTCTTCCCCCAACTTTGTTGAGGAATACTTGGCAAATCCAATTGAATGTATTTAGAGTGCACAACGAGATGCTTGAATATAAATATACATTGTGTAATGATTGCTAAGATCAAGATCTCTCTCTCTCTCTCTTCTTTGGTGAGAATGCTTAAGATCTACTCTCAGAAAGTTTTGAATATATAATATTGTACTGTTAACTATAGTCACCATGCCGTACAATAGATCCTCAGAACTTATAACTGAAGGTTTGTGCCCTTTGACCTACATCTCATTTCCCCCCTCCTTGCAGCCCCTAACCACCACCATTCTATTCTGTTTCTATGAGATCATTTTTTGTTTGTTTTAGATTCTGCATATAAATGATACAGTATTTATATTTCTTTATCTGGCTTATTTCGCCAACAAAATGCCCTCCAGGTTCATCTGTGTTGGCACAAATGGCAGGATTTCCTTTTTTTATGGCTGAATAATATTCCATTGTGTGGACTACTATACTACATTTTCCTTTCTTAAACATTTATTTTATTGAAGGATAGTTGATTTACAATGTGTTAATTTCTACTGTACAGCAAAGTGATTCAGTTATATATATATATATATATATACACACACACACACACACACACACACACACACACACATACTGTATTTCTTTTTGATACTCTTTTCCCTTATGGTTTATCACAGGATATTGAATGTAGTTCCCTGTGCTATGCAGTAGGACCTTATTTATCCATTCTATATATAATAGTTTTCACCTACTACTCCTAAACTCCCAATCCATCTCTCCTCACCCCTGCCTCCCCCTTGGCAGCCACAAGTCTGTTCTCTATGTCTGTGAGTCTGTTTCTGTTTCATAGATAAGTTCATTTGTGTCATATTTTAGATTCCGGTTATAAGTGATATCATAGGGTATTTGTCTTCCTGACCTACTTCACTTAGTATGATAATCTCTAGGCCATCCATGTTGCATCCATGTTGCAAATGGCATTAGGAATACTACATTTTCTTTATGTGATGGTTTCTTAATACCTATATACAGAGGGGCGGGTGAGAGGCTGGAATTGGTGGAATTATTCAGTGGGAGCTTTGGGAGACTCTGGAAAAAGAGGTAATAGTTTGTTGAGCTCATTGCTGGGGAGGAAGCCACAAAGGAAGCTTCATTCCCTTGAAGACCCTCATTTATCCCTGCACAGAGCCTGGCATGGTTTCTGGTGCCTTCTCATCCTCCAAGGAATGAGTGATTTGAAAACAGCAGCTTGGTGGATAGGCTTCAGCATCCTCTTTATAAGTATGGAGAAAATGAAGTTCCTCCTCTCCCCCACACCGCCCCCCCCCAGAAGCTTTATGAGCAGTGGATATGGCAGGAAGGAGCCCCAGCAAAAGAACAGGACTGATGACTTGTGGTGACAGCAGCTCCTAGACTGGTTGGGGGATCCTTAGACATGGCACTGTGGAAAGTCCCAGAAATAAGTGGGCACTGAGGTACTGACACAGTGTAGGTAGAGGTTGTCTAGTCATAGATATTTAGATGATAGCTATTTAAAGAAAGTATCCTAAGATTTAAAGAAGAACCTAAAAAAGGTATTACCATATGGTCACCACTTATTGTTTTGAATCAGGGATATTTTGGTACTATATCATGAGAACAAGATATAGGAAGAAAACAAGATGTTCACAGATATTCCATTTTGTGCGAATGTGTTTATCAAAACAGCCTTGTTCTCATTGATTGGATGTATAATTAAATGCAGTACACTTGGACTCGGAATTAAATCTATACGTGAAAATTGTTTACCAAATGAATAAAAGTAAATGACGATTTATATATTTTTTAAGTACTTATAACATTTCACTTGATCAATAAGTTCCAGTGATTTTTTGTTTGTTTGTTTGAAAAATACACAAAAATGGTAGACGGTCGAACCAGACTAGGCAGACAATTGCGTTTACCTCTTTTTCTCATCTAATGGTGGTAGTTTTGGCTGTGGCCCTTTAACAGATGCTAATTCTGTAAAACAGTATTGCTAATTAACCAGAGCAGAAAAACAAACAAACAAACAACAACAAATCCGATCTAATATAATGACGTGTCACCATCCAGGAGTAAGGTGGTAAATAATGCATATAGACAGGAAAGGGAAAAAAAAGAGGGGAAAAGAGATTTCAAATAATCGATTGAAAACATAACTAAAGGTCAGCAGTTCTCCCTCCTTTCTTGCCCTCTTTCTGAAAACAGAAAGATTAGATTGATTCAAGCAGATATGCTTTGAAATGCCATAAATGACACCTCATCTGGTGCAGTATTGACAAACTGCCTGAGCGTATCACTGACATTTTCGTTTTACCAGCCCAGCAAGAAGAGTCAGGGAGTGGATTTTTACCTCCCTGCCCTCCTGCCTGTGAATTGCTTAAACACTTTCTGTGTGTGTGTGAGGGGTTCCACACCATTACATGCTGGGTTAAAAAGGTTCCTTCTTTGGGGCTCCAGTGAATTCCCTCGTCAGATGGATGGGAGAGGCAGTTTGTGACTCGCTGAACTTCATTATTTAGTTTACTGCCGTCTTGTATCAGGAGAGCAACTACCTAGAAGTGCTTTATGCCCACACACCCGTTTTCTTGGCGGGGGATTTATAGGCCTATTCGGCAAAATCATATCGAGGTAGAGCAGTGACATCACTCTGTGTCTTCAAACAAACAGCCACCCCGCTGCCGCTGATCAGCATTCCCGGGATGGCGGTGATTGAAATTTAGCACTTCAAGCGACTTAATTGGCACACGGATCTGTTAAGCATATGCCCCCACCGCAGGCCTGCCATCTGACGGGCCCATAGGGTGCCCAGAGCCTCACACATGCTTACGTTTTGCTAAAGAAATAAGTTTTGAACAGGTCCTTGAAGGAGGCCTGTGCGGCGGTTAAGGAGATGGGTAGCCTTAGAGCACAGGTCCTCAGATTTCTGCCTGTCTTGGGGTGACCGTGGTCCTTCATTCCCTTGAACTTGGAGCAAACCTAAGGTCATGGGGTTCCAGTTTGCTTGCTGTGAAAGAAGTGATCAGAATGTGCTCATCGAAGCTGTGCCTTCCGTAAAGCGAGCCCTGTGCTAGCAGAGTAGAACTTGGAAGGATTCAGCACTTCTTGGCATCTTGCTGCCTTGGAATTCAAGGTTAGACTGTTCTGTGCTCACTGTGGCTAGAACTGATCCCTTGGCCTTCAGAGAAAATCCAGGAAATTGATGTCAACATTTTTCTGCTGAGTTGGAAACAGCAGGACTGGGCCGGAATGTTCTAGGTTATGAGTATGAGGAGAGAAATATGACCCTGAACAGAAAACAAAGCAGAGCTATTAGGTTCTTTTCATTATGTAAGGAGAGCAAATAAGGGCTGAGACCATCCATGGTTAGAAATACACTGCTCTGTTGTATCTTCCCAAGTGGCACTCCTGTGCTTCACTTAAGGCGGCGGAGCCAGGTCATGAGTTTCAGCGGATCCCAGACCACCAGGCCTCATCTGTATGTATGTTCCCTTTTGGCATCAGGCAAAATCCTGGGCTCCTAGTAAATGGTTCATAGGTGTTGAATTCTAAAAGGATGAGCTAAATAGTTTGGCTTCCTCTGAGTGAGGTTGCAAAGAGCAACGAGTTAAAATCAGGGAAGGTTTGCCGAGAAGTGAATGAAGCTTAAGTTTCAAAGTCCCTTAATTGCATAGCCCCTTTCCCAGGGTGTGGAGATTGGAACTCATAATTTTATATCTTGTTTCTTATGAAGGGCTCCCTAAATTCTGTAAGCTTCAGGACCCATAAGACGGAGCTCTGTGCCTGTTCAAATGCTGCTGCCTAGTGCTTATTGCTTCAGTCCAGTGGCTTTCCCAGAAATTGCGAGATCAGAAGAAATAAAGCCAAACCCACAGAGAAGAAAGAGAAGGAACTAGCATTTAAGAACCCCATGTTAATGGAAGCATAATTTGCATTTATGACCTAATTTAACCCCTCACAGCCACCCTTTTTTAAAAATTATTATTTATTTTATTTATTTATTTTTGGCCGTGTTGGGTCTTCGTTTCTGTGCGAGGGCTTTCTCCAGTTGCGGCGAGCGGGGGCCACTCTTCATCGCGGTGTGCGGGCCTCTCACCATCGCGGCCTCTCTTGTTGCGGAGCACAGGCTCCAGACGCGCAGGCTCAGTAGTTGTGGCTCACGGGCCTAGTTGCTCCGCGGCATGTGGGATCTTCCCAGACCAGGGCTTGAACCCGTGTCCCCTGCATCGGCAGGCAGATTCTCAACCACTGCACCACCAGGGAAGCCCCACCCTTTCTGAGAGATAGCATGTTGAGGTTCAGAGAGGCTGAGTTACCTGCCCGTCTGGTACAGCGAGGAGGGCTGGGACCTGTGTCACTGACCTTCCTCTCTCCCAGCCGTCTGCTCGGTGGCTGCCTTGCAGGGCACGTATCTGACAGCTCTGCTAGCTTTCCTGCGAGTGTTAAGCCCACCAGGATAGGAGATGCCTGGATGGGCAGGTAAGTCTTGCTGCCGGGTGAGAGGGAGAAGGTTAGGGAGGGCATCAGGCTTGAGCTGTTTAAGGGAAGGCACAGGCAAACCCTTCCCCAGTCTGTGTAAGCGGATGCTGCCACAACTCATTCAATTATGTGAAGTGCCCATTAAAGGAATTGTAAGCCCTCCCTTGGGCCATTTCAGTTCTATGAGATTGTCATTGTTTGAAACTAACCGTGATTTCTTCTTTTGCCTTCAGGTGATTCTCATTTTGACAAAGCTGTATGACTATAACCTGGGGAGCATCACGGAGAGCTCGCTTTGGAGGTAGGGAAGCTGAGCTAATAATTATTGTGTTACTTAAACATGATGTCCTCGGCTGGCTGCTCACCCCCACCCCCGCTTCCTGGTGGGAAGGTTTCTGCTTCCTTGTTCTCTCTCTTCCTCTGTTTGATCTTCGTTTCCCTTAGCCATGGGCTGGGGTTCATTTCCAGGAAGGCTGGACCCTTCCTTTTTATAGACCTCTTCTTTTGGTCACAGATTCTTTTGCTAAACTGCTTATTAGGTTGTCTTTATGCGTTTTGGTTCCCATAGTTCTCACTGATCTGTGAGCTTATGGGGGCAGAAACGAAAGAATAAGGATATCTTTGCAGAGGGGCTCAGTGTAACCTCTAGGTCTACAGAACCCAGGCAGGCTACCAGGGCAACATTCTTTCACAGCTTCCCTTCTGTGGTTCTGCAGCACAAAGGGGCACACACACACTTATACGCTTGCCTTTATTTCTGGGATTCACACTACTGCGTCACACATACAGAGTGGGCAATTAGTACTTTTTCAAATGAATGAACAAATTCTTCAAGGGCAGACTAACTTATTGGATTTAGCACGAAAGAAGGTCCTCAAATGCCCAGGAAGTTATTCTCTCCTCCTTTTTCCTTGGAAACTATACATTTTGTTGTTCTGTTTTGTTTCTTAAAAAGATACTGATTTATCCCACTCCCGATTGGCTCTTCTCCACCAGCCTGTGTCGTGGGCCCGTGCCCGAACCAATCCCTGAGGTCCAGGAGAGCACCTCCTCTAATTGGTCAGGCCTGGATCACATGATGATCCCTCACCTGGGAGAGGATGGAGACAAACTCCGGAGATGGTATTCACACACGTACACGCACACACACACACAAAGTGAGAGTCGTTATACAGAAAGGTGGGAGTGGTCTGTGGGCAGACCAAAGCTAGTGAGTGTCGACCACATAAGATCAGCGGGGGGTTCCATTACCTGTCAGTTCACATGACCGGGAGAGGCTGCCTCTTGGCTTTCAGTGTCAGTGCTGAGGTCTAGGGAGAAAGACTGCAGTCACCCTGTTTGCGTCAGGTGTCCCCCCCTGGTGCAGTCAACAGTGGCTTGGGAGGGAAAGTTGATTTACATGGAAGCAATTTGGTTTCAGGGCCTGCTTCTTATTGGGGATTGCAGTGGTCATACAAGAGGAGGCTCATGGATTGGATAGACACCCCAAAGGAATCTACCAGGCCTCACAAGAAGATTGTTCATTAAATTTCATTTTCACCTGATGTCTGTTTTCCATTAGGCTTGACACTGTGTACAAGAAGCCCCAAATAAATTGTCCTGTGCTTTCGGAGAACCCTAGTAGACTAAAGAAAAGGCTAGATTCTGTTCTTTTGTTTGTTGTCAGGCATTTCAATTATTGAGCTCTTTCCCCAAGTAGGAGGTCAATTATGCAGAGTTTCTGTCCCAAGGAAATTTATGTAACTGATTTCAAGTGTGGGAAGTTTGGTAGGAGCCTTAAAAAGTACAGTTCTTTAATACATTAAGGGCCTGACTCCTGCTGTATTGTTTAAATTCAGTACCTATTCATCAGCATCTCTGAGTAAGCTTATGCTTCCTTGGAAAATTTCTCTAATGTATGTGCATAAATGAAAGTAAAAGCCAGCTTTTACTGTGTAGTGCATCTGCCATGTAAAGTGTTGTCGGCATATTAGAAAATTAAAAGACGTGCAGTTTTGTCTCAGTGGGACAGAGGCAGAGCAGCCGTAACTCCCCACCTGAGTAGTCCTGGGAAGGGCATATTGGAGGGATGTGAGGAACAGCTTGTCCTGGATTGCTGAAGCTCACGCTCAGCGTGCTTCTTTCTCTCTGATGGGGCACTATTACTGATGCCTCAGTCTAGGAAGAATATTCTTTTCTTATCTTAAGGGAGGGGCTTAGTGAAATAAAAACGGCATCACGTTCCAGTAGTACCAGAACTCCCTTCTGAGGGAGCAAACTCCATGGGCTTAAGCCTGGGAAAATGTGGCAAGAATGACCTGCTGACTTTTCC
Organism: Balaenoptera borealis; assembly: GCF_965194805.1. NCBI lineage: Eukaryota > Metazoa > Chordata > Mammalia > Artiodactyla > Balaenopteridae > Balaenoptera > Balaenoptera borealis. The sequence continues at coordinate 96,520,826 of NC_138874.1, read as the reverse complement.
ATCTTAGAATCAATTTCACTGGAAGATATATACATATGTATACATATACACACACACACACGTATATACACATATGTACAAGTAATATGTGTGTGTATATACCCATTTATATTTGCTTTTCTAACATACCCACAATAGTCGTGACATGTTCTACATGTCATATGTGGCAAATGATTCCTGGGGGTGTTCTATGTTATTACAACTGCCCGTTTTAATACTTTGATGGAAGAGTACATGTCTGAAAAGACAATTTAGAAAAGAAGTAAGGAGAAAAGGGAATATTTAGAATACTTCACAATTGCTTTTCAGGGCTGCATTTTTTGAGTGGCTCATGGTGCCCATATTTGGTCTTTAGGGAACGTTTTGGGGGTGTTAACGTAGAGGTGGAGAGGGACAGGCCTGGATGGGTCAAGGATGGGGACCAGGAAGAAAGATCCTTATGGTTCCACGTCATCTTGAAGGAGAGTAGACTGCTAAGTGTTGACTCATTTTCTCCTGTACCAGCTTGTACAATCTTCTCAGAAAACCTGCCTATGCCAACCGTCAGGGGTTTCTTAGGGGCACAGGCCAGGGTTTAGAGATACTCAGGGCACTCAGCACTGAATGCAGGACTTAGCATATAGATAATGCTCAGTAAGTATCTGGTTTTGAACAGACCAGTGAATACTACAGTTTTGTCTCTACTGCATGGTCACTAACATATAACTCTCTTTCTCACTCATTTATTCAACAAAGATGAATTGATTAACTCCTCTAGGCCTTATATTGTTCTTATCTAGGGAAGGAAAGTTGGGTGAGTACATAGATCCGTAGCATGTAGGTTCCGCCTTCCAGGACTTCATTGTTTAGAGAGACAAAGATCTTTGGACAGTTAAAGTGAGAGAGAACTGTACTTGCCTGTAACCTACCTTATGTAATTGTATTGAATAAGATACTTACGCAGCACCCAGAGCTGCCAGATCCCAGGAGATGTTAAATCTAAATAGACACACTGTCATACAACTGTTAAGTGTTATAATAAAGATATAAGTGTTGCTTCTTTGCTTTGCTCATGTGTATATTCTCTCTTCTCAACTAGACTTTATGTCCTTAAACCCAACACCTTGCTGGTTTCATGGTAACGGCAGTAATGCTGTTGCTCATGAAAATCATGACAACAGTAACAAAAATTAGCTTTGATCGAGCACTCACGATGTGTCAGGCACGATGCTCAGTGCTTGGCGTGCATTATTGCATCCTCCCAATACAATTTTAGTGTTCCAAGGTCACACAATTTGTCAGTAATAGCCCACGCACTTACAGGCATGCTAGTTATAAACTTCAGTCATTTCACTGCTTATTGATCATCCAGAGTCCCATCTGTCTTCTGGGGGATCTTGCTGTACATAAGTAAACAACATTTTAATCATATATATATGTATACATGTATGTATGTGTATGTATATGATTGTTACATACATATATGTATATTAAAAATAGGGTTTTCAAAGTGCTATGACATTTCGAGCAGCATTTGTCCTATTCTAGAAAAATACTGGGCAACAGGGAAATGGCTTCTTGTCCAACAAATAGATACATGCGCTTTTTGATTGAGCCCATATTCTTTACAACTTTTACCAGCTGAAGAGTCCAAAGGGGGCAAGTGGCAAATGTCCCTGGGGTCTTAGAATAGGAGAGAGGCCAAGAAGCAGCTGACCTTGCAGTGATGTTCTAGGGCTTTCAACCTCACTGAATCCACAAAGCCTGGCTGACAGAGTGAGATGCCGCTATACCAAATTAATGAGCTTTGGCTCCCGGTTGGCCTTGCCATTGATTACACCTTAATCCTGGAGCAGGTTGTTGATTTTGTTTTGTTTTGTGTTGTCGTTCACTCAGGGGGTGAAACTGAGAGGAAAGGGGGATGATCTGACACAGAACAATTAACTACACCTCAACATCTTCTCTACTTTCCAGTGGATTAAGCTGTGAGATTTGGTAGAGCTGGTGATTTTACCATACTGAAGCAAGATAAGCCTAAAGGTTGAGATAAATAAAATGTCAAAATCTAGATACAGTATCTCTGAGAAGAAATATATTAACCTTTTTTCCCCCTGTGCCAGGGTAATCAGCATTCTGCTAAGAGAGGCTTAGCTGGTGAGGAAGCCCTAGGCAATTCTGGAAGGACTGAAGGTGTACTCTCTTAAAGGGACACACAACCTGCAGTGTGTCTGTCGTAGAGCTTGCCTGGCCTGGCTGACTTCTCAAACTCCCTAGTATCCTATTTTCTGATCCACATGAAACACAAGCTTCCGAACACATCTCCACAATTACGTACTTCTCAAGCTGCAGTACCTGCTTTTGTGGGATGAAGAAGCATATAGTTAAAGCGGAGAGAATGGGTTAGGCCATTTGATTCTGCGCTGGGAGCCAGCCCTGTTTTCTTGTCACGGGAGTCACTTTGCTTCTTCTTGGGTGTTACACACAGCGATTACCAAGAGAAGCTTCCCAGTAGAGTCTTTGTGGAGAGAATGGCTGTAGAGTGCCTTGAAGCAGCATCTGTGTGGGGTTGGCTTCAGCCAGTACTTTCTGGAGAGCTCAAGGGGTTCAGGCTGACAGAAGCTGACCTGAAGATGGTGACTTTCTGCCAACCCTGTGGGTGATTCCCATTAGCTGGAAGCCTCTCCCTTTCTACTCCTCATCCAGGGGAAAAGCAGAGAGCGTCTTGGATAGATTATTAGTCTCAGTTTTGAAGGATGTTGTGCTACGCAATCCAGCTTTCAGTCAGCCACAAATACAAGAATAGAGAAGGGGGGTAGTCACCCTAAAAAAGGAAAAGAATAAAGCTAGAGTGTGAAATTTCCCTGCAGGAGGGCTCTTTGTGTTACACAGATCCAGTGATGCTATTCATTCATCCCTGTGTTTGCAGATGTTTAGTGCCTTCCCAGTCGCCCCCAGGAGAGAGCCAAGCTCCCCAGCAGGATCAGGGGGTGCTTTGGATTCTGGATTCCTTTGAGCTTTGTAACTCCCACCCCCATCCCCATATTTGTGTCATGCAGAGCTGCTTGTGGGTCCTGGACTTATAAATTCATTTGATTAAATCTTATTATTTTCAAAAAAAAAAAAAAAAAAAAAGTATGTTCATTATAATGAACCAAACAATGCAGAGGCAAACAAAAAATGTTAGTAGTCTTTTACTGCCCACACTGATCCAGCTTCCCTGAGGTCAGTGATGCTGAGAGTTTTGTGTGATTCTGTCCATATCGTTATGACCCAACTCAAAAATACCAACACATATATACGTATGTGGACCACTTTTTTGTTTGTTTGAGAAAGTAGGAGAAACTGTTCATAGGACTCTGACAACCTGTTATTTTCACTTAACAATGAGTTATGGGTGTCTGTCCAGATGAATACACTAAGAAAAATGGGTCAGGTTTATAAGCATCAAATAGTATGGATGTTGTATACTGAATTTAACAATTGCATGCTTAATTAAATTATGTAGTGCTTCTTTTGAGCCAGGAAGTGTTTTCAGTGCTTTTTATCCTCATAACAACCCTATAAAATAGGCACTACTAGTATCCCAGGTTTACATATGAGAGAAGTGAGGCTTAGAAACATTAAGGCTTAAAAATTAATGTGCCCGATGTTCATGTAGTCAGTAAGTGTCAGAGGTGGATCCTGAGTGTGTTCTATTAACTCCAAGCTACACTACTTATCCCTGACCTTTTTATTGGATCATTATCTAATTTCTACAATATTTGCTATTACATATAGTGCTTCAATAAACATGTTTGTAAACATGTTGTTACATTTTTGGTAATTTTCTCTTTGTAAAGTACTCTAGAGTCCTAAAGGGGATATTGCTGTATCAAAACCAAATACGTTTATAATGTTAAAAGATACCTGGGATTACTTTCCAAGATGGTTAGGATAATTCATATACCCACAAGCAATAATAGACTGTACATTTCCCAATGATTTCACCAGCACTGGGTATTTTCTTTTTTTTTTTTTTTTAACATCTTTATTGGAGTATAATTGCTTTACATTGTTGTGTTAGTTTCTGCTTTATAACAAGGTGAATCAGCTATACATATACATATATCCCCATATCTCCTCCCTCTTGCATCTCCCTCCAACCCTCCCTATCCCACCCCTCTGGGTGGTCACAAAGCACTGAGCTGATCTCCCTGTGCTATGTGGCTGCTTCCCACTAGCTATATATTTTACATTTGGTAGTGTATACATGTCCATGCCACTCTCTCACTTCATCTCAGCATACCCTTCCCCCTCCCCGTGTCCTCAAGTCCATTCTCTACGTCTGTGTCTTTATTCCTGTCCTGTCACTAGGTTCTTCAGAACCTTTTTTTTTTTTTTTTTTAGATTCCATATATATGTGTTAGCATACGGTATTTGTTTTTCTCTTTCTGACTTACTTCACTCTGTATGGCATTCTCTAGGTCCATCCACCTCACTACAAATAACTCAATTTCATTTATTTTTATGGCTGAGTAGTATTGCAATGTATATATGTGCCACATCTTCTTTATCCATTCATCTGTTGATAGACACTTAGGTTGCTTCCATGTCCTGGCTATTGTAAATAGAGCTTCAATGAACATTGTGGTACATGACTCTTTTTGGTTTTCTCAGGGTATATGCCCAGTAGTGGGATTACTGGGTCGTATGGTAGTTTTATTTTTAGTTTTTTAACGAACCTCCATACTGTTCTCCATAGTGGCTGTATCAACTTACATTCCCACCAACAGTGCAAGAGGGTTCCCTTTTCTCCACACCCTCTCCAGCATTTACAGTTTGTAGATTTTTTGATGATGGCCATTCTGACTGGTGTGAGGTGATACCTCATTGTAGTTTTGATTTGTATTTCTCTAATGATTAGTGATGTTGAGTATCCTTTCCTGTGTTTGTTGGCCATCTGTATATCTTCTTTGGAGAAATGTCTATTTAGGTCTTCAGCCCATTTTTGGATTGGATTGTTTGTTTTTTTGAAATTGAGCTGCATGAGCTGCTTGTAAATTTTGGAGATTAATCCTTTGTCAGTTGCTTCATTTGCAAATATTTTCTCCCATTCTGAGGGTTGTCTTTTCGTCTTGTTTATGTTTTCTTTGCTGTGCAAAAGCTTTTAAGTTTCATTACGTCCCATTTGTTTATTTTTGTTTTTATTTCCATTTCTCTAGGAGGTGGGTCATAAAGGATCTTGCTGTGATTTATGTCAGAGTGAGTGTTCTGCCTACGTTTTCCTCTAAGAGTTTGATAGTGTCTGGACTTATATTTAGGTCTTTAATCCATTTTGGGTTTATTTTTGTGTATCGTGTCAGGGAGTGTTCTAATTTCATTCTTTTACATGTAGCTGGCTGTCCAGGTTTCCCAGCACCACTTACTGAAGAGGCTGTCTTTTTTGCATTGTATATTCTTGCATCCTTTATCAAAAATAAGGTGACCATATGTGTGTGGGTTTATCTCTGGGCTTTCTTTCCTGTTCCATTGATCTGTATTTCTGTTTTTGTGCCAGTGCCATACTGTCTTGATTACTATAGCTTTGTAGTATAGTCTGAAGTCCAGGAGCCTGATTCCTTCAGCTCCATTTTTCTTTCTCAAGATTGCTTTTGCTATTCGGGGCCTTTTGTGTTTCCATACAAACTATGAAATTTTTTGTTCTAGTTCTGTGAAGAATGCCGTTGGTAGTTTGATAGGGATTGCATTGAATCTGTCAATTGCTTTGGGTAGTAGAGTCATTTTCACAATGTTGATTCTTCCAATCCAAGAACATGGTATATCTCTCCATCTGTTTGTATCATCTTTAATTTCTTTCATCAGTGTCTTATAGTTTTCTGCATACAGGTCTTTTGTCTCCTTAGGTAGGTTTATTCCTAGGTATTTTACTCTTTTTGTTGCAGTGGTAAATGGGAGTGTTTCCTTAATTTCTCTTTCAGATTTTTCCTCATTAGTGTATAGGAATGCAAGAGATTTCTGTGCATTAATTTTGTATCCTGCTACTTTACCAAATTCATTGATTGGCTCTAGTAGTTTTCTGGTAGCATCTTTAGGATTCTCTGTGTATAGTATCGTGTCATTTGCAAACAGTGACAGCTTTACTTCTTCTTTTCTGATTTGGATTCCTTTTATTTCTTTTTCTTCTCTGATTGCTTGGCTAAAACTTCCAAAACTATGTTGAATAATAGTAGTGAGAGTGGACAACCTTGTCTTCTTCCTGATCTTAGTGGAAATGGTTTCAGTTTTTCACCATTGAGAATGATGTTGGCTGTGAGTTTGTCATATATGGCCTTTATTATGTTGAGGTAAGTTCCCTCTGTGCCTACATTCTGGAAGGTTTTTTTATCATAAATGGGTGTTGAATTTTGTCGAAAGCTTTCCCTGCATCTATTGAGATGATCATATGTTTTTTCTCCTTCAGTTTGTTAATATAGTTTATCACATTGGTTGATTTGTGTATATTGAAGAATCCTTGTAGTCTTGGGATAAACCCCACTTGATCATGGTGTATGAACCTTTTAATGTGCTGTTGTATTCTGTTTGCTAGTATTTTGTTGAGGATTTTTGCATCTACCTTCATCAGTGATATTGGCCTGTAGTTTCCTTTCTTTATGACATCTTTGTCTGGTTTTGGTATCAGGGTGATGGTGGCCTCTTAGAATAAGTTTGGGAGTGTTCCTCCCTCTGCAATATTTTGGAAGAGTTTGAGAAGGATAGGTGTCAGCTCTTCTCTAAGTGTTTGGTAGAATTCGCCTGTGAAGCCATCTGGTCCTGGGCTTTTGTTTGTTGGAAGATTTTTAATCATAGTTTCAATTTCAGTGTTTGTGATTGGTCTGTTTATATTTTCTATTTCTTCCTGATTTAGTCTCGGAAGGTTGTGCTTTTCTAAGAATTAGTCCATTTCTTACAGGTTTTCCATTTTATTGGCATATAGTTGCTTGTAGTAATCTCTCATGATCCTTTGTATTTCTGCAGTGTCAGTTGTTACTTCTCCTTTTCCATTTCTAATTCTGTTGATTTGAGTCTTCTTTTTTCTTGATGAGTCTGGCTAGTGGTTTATCAATTTTGGTTATCTTCTCAAAGAACCAGCTTTTAGTTTTATCCATCTTTGCTATTGTTTCCTTCATTTCTTTTTCATTTATTTCTTATCTAATCTTTATGATTTCTTTCCTTCTGCTAACTTTGGGGGTTTTTTGTTCTTCTTTCTCTAATTGCTTTTGGTGTAAGTTTAGGTTGTTTAAGATTTTTCTTGTTTCTTGAGGTAGGACTGTATTGCTATAAACTTCCCTCTTAGAACTGCTTTTGCTGCATCCCAAAGGTTTTGGGTCATCGTGTTTTCATTGTCATTTGTTTCTAGGTATTTTTTGATTTCCTCTTTGATTTCTTCAGTGATCTCTTGGTTATTTAGTAGTGTACTGTTTAACCTCCATGTGTTTGTATTTTTAACAATTTTTTTCCTGTAATGGATTTCTAGTCTCATACCATTGTGATCAGAAAAGATACTTGATATGATTTCAATTTTCTTAACTTTACCAAGGCTTGCTTTGTGACCCAAGATATGATCTATCCTGGAGAATGATCCATGAGAAAGAAAAAAATTAAAGTAAAATAAAATAGTTATTAAAATAAAAAATAAAAAATATTTATTAAAAATAAAATATTAAAAATAATAAAAAAAGAAAGAGCAACCAAACCAAAAAACAAATCCACCAATGATAACAAGCACTAAAAGCTATACTAAAAAAAAAAAAAAATGGACCGACAGAACCCTAGGACAAATGGTATAAGCAAAGCTATACAGACAAAATCACACAAAGAAGCATACACATACACACTCACAAAAAGAGAAAAAGGAAAAAAAATATAATATATCTATATATTAAAAAAAAAGGAAGAGAGTAACCAAATCAGTAAACAAATCTACCAATGATAATAAACTCTAAATACTAAACTAAGATCAAACATAAAACCAGAAACAAATTAGATGCAGAAAGCAAACTCCAACTCTACAATTGCTCCCGAAGTCCACTGCCTCAATTTTGGGACGGTTCGTTGTCTATTCAGGTATTCCAGAGATGCAGGCTCCATCAAGTTGATTGTGGAGATTTAATCCGCTGCTTCTGAGGCTGCTGGGAGAAATTTCCCTTTCTCTTCTTTGTTCGCACAGCTCCCAGGGTTCAGCTTTGGATTTGGCCCCGCCTCTGCATGTAGGTCTCCTGAGGGCGTGTGTTCTTCACTCAGACGGGACGGGGTTAAAATAGCAGCTGATTAGGGGGCTCTGGCTCACTCAGGGTTGGGGGAGGGAGTGGTGCGGAATACGCGGTGAGCCTGCGGCGGCAGAGGCAGGAGTGACGTTGCAACAGCCTGAGGTGTGCCGTGGTTCTCCCGGGGAAGTTGTCCGTGGATCACGGGACCCTGGCAGTGGTGGGCTGCACAGGCTTCTGGCAGGGGAGGTGTGGATAGTGATCTGTGCTTGCACACAAGCTTTTTGGTGGCTGCAGCAGCAGCAGCCTTAGTGTTTCATGCCCATCTCTGGGGTCTGCGCTGATAGCTGCGGCTCGCGCCCATCTCTGGCGCTCGTTTAGGCGGTGCTCTGAATCCCCTCTCCTCGCACACTCCGAAACAGTGGTCTCTTGTCTTTTAGGCAGGTCCAGACTTTTGCCCGGACTCCCTCCTGGCTAGCTGTGGCACACTAGCCCCTTCAGGCTGTCTTCACGCTGCCAACCCCAGTCCTCTCCCTGGGATCTGACTTCCAAAGCCTGAGCCTCACCTCCCAGCCCTCACCTGCTCCGGCGGGCGAGCAGACAAGCCTCTCGGGCTGGTGAATGTTGGTCGGCACCAATCCTCTGTGCGGGAATCTCTCTGTTTTGCCCTCTGCACCCCTGTGGCTGCACTCTCCTCCATGGCTTGGAAGCTTCCCCCCCGCCACCCCCTGTCTCCGACAGTGAAGGGACTCCCTAGTGTGTGGAAACTTTTCCTCTTTCACAGCTCCCTCCCCGAGGTGCAGGTCCTGTCCCTATTCTTTTGTCTCTGTTTTTCCTTTTTTCTTTTGCCCTACCCAGGTACGTGGGGAATTTCTTGCCTTTTGGGAAGTCTGAGGTCTTCTGCCAGTGTTCAGTAGGTGTTCTGTAGGAGTTGTTCCACATTTAGATGTATTTCTGATGTATTTGTGGGAAGGAAGGTGATCTCCATGTCTTACTCCTCCACCATCTTGAAGGTCTCTGGTATTTGCAATACTTAAAATTTTGCTAGTCTGTTGAGTGAAAATGGTGTCTTGATCACAGTGTTTTAGGGGGTATTTCCCTGACTACCAGTGATACTGAGGATCTTTTTATATGTTTATTGGTCCGTGGCAATGTTTAACCCTTTTCTCCACCTCCCCTTTCCCACTAAGCAAAGGTAATTGTTCCTTCCTCAGTAATCCTGTAGTGTATTATGTATCTTCATCTTATAATGGTTGTCAGATGTATATTTATTTGGTTCAGTTTTACAAATAACTACTTGTCCCCATTTCTGTGGCAGGCACTGTGCTAGGTAGACACTGGAAATCAAGGTATAAGTAAGAAATTGCTCCTTCTCTACGAAACCTCAAAACCTAGTGAAGGGCAGGCACTCAGTGGGTGATTATACAAGTGTGGCAAATACAGAGTAAAAGTTATGCACAAGTTTTTGTCCATGTTCATCTATTTCCATACCAGCTTGGAAACTCAAAGACTGTGATCTTCTCTTAGTTATTTTTGTTTGCTTGGAACCTGAAATAGAACTTGGCACATATATTAAGTATCTTTTTTTTTTTTTTTTCTTGGAAACAGTATATTAAGTAATGGTTTAGGGTTTCTGAAAGCCAGGCCTGTTTCTTATACTTTTTTAATCCTAAGTGTTAACCTCATGCCTTCCATATAGGAAATACTGTTTTGGATAATGTGCTACATGACCTTGTGAAATACCATTGCATTGCACTCAAGAATAAGAACACAGCCAGTGCCAAGTGTGAAAAGCCCAGATTCAAGTCGAGGAACCCATTTATGTCCATAGGGTACTTGGCATGCATGTTGGGCCCCTTGATTTTGTCAAAATCTTCCTGCACACCACCACCAACATGAAGGCTGTTTCTACTAGAATCTGGCTGAGTTCTGCCTAAAGGTGCTGCAAGCCTTTCTGAGATTTCTGTGAGGGTCTGGCCTCAGATTGCATCTTTACACTCCTCGTTTGCCTCAGTGATTGGCTCCGCTGAGTTCTCCACTTCTCCTTTTAGCAAATAATGGATGAGATATACACAAAAGCTATCATTGCCCTGACAGTATAGTAAATTTATCAGCATGACCTCAGGAAACAATAAAGAAAATTTTACTAGAGAAAAAGCAGAACAACTGGCATTCCAACATCAAACCTGGTTATACATTCAGGAAGTGTTTAGGATGTCAGTTTTGGTGTTGCTGCTTTGTCATTGAACACTACATGGTGGAATCTTACATCCCTGGGGTCCCTTGGGATTTAGGTCACCACCATCCAATTTCAGTAGGAGCTCAATGCTTCCATATCCTCATAACCCCTCAAAGGGATTTCCTCCTCACCTGATGCTTTGGTCCATCCTTTGAAGCCAAAACTTGAGCTTATTACTAATAAGTAATTAAACCATGGAGAGTAAATGCTCTTTGGGTATAGAGCTCTGTACCGGGCACAAAGAAGGTCAAAAGATACCCAGGACACAATTTAATTCTTACCTTCTACCAACATACAGTCTCATTTTTCAGTCAACATGACTAGCTCCTCCTCATTTTTTAGGTCTCAGACTGAATATCACCTTACTTTTAAAAAACCATTTATGTCCACCTTATTAAGAAGAGATCTCTTCTTTCTTTCTACCATAGGTCTTTGTTTATTTCATTCATTTCATGTGTCATGATCCGTAATGATTCTATTTATTACTTGTTTATTGGCTGATGCCACCACTAGAATATAAGCTCCCTGAAGGTAGAGATATTATCAATCTTATTTTCCACTGTATTTTGAATGCCCAGTAAAGTGCCTGGCACATAGACATTCAAGTGAGATATATCAAATTAATTGAATGTGTAAATAAATACATGCCTGGAATCATGATAAATGATAAATCATGATAAATGGTATGAATCCAGATATGAATAAGATTTGATTATTGCCCTTAAGGAATTCACAGTCTAGTGGGAGAGAGATAAATAAATGAGAAATTATATTGGTATGTAAAGTGTCATAATAGAGGTACTGTAATATGCCCTGAGTTGAAGAAGGGAAAGCTTCCTGGTTGAAAGGATATCTGATTTGAATCTTGAAGAACAAGTAGGAATCATACAAGTAAAGGAGGCTAATTCTTTATTTACTGAGTATCTACTGTATTCTAGGCACCTTTAGGTGCTGATAGTGTGGCATATTGAGGAAACTGTAAAAGACTGCAGTACACTCTGTGTATGGACAGGGTATTTGGAGGTGATTTAGGAAAAATAGAAATAGGGCAGTTCATACTCTTCTGGGCTAATTATTCTGATATTTATCCCAGGTGAAGTAATACACTTGGGGCAAGGGGGTTACTTTATGAAATGTGAATTTTAGGAAAATAAATTGATCTTGGTGTCATGTTGAGTATTCACTTGGAAAAGAGCAGAACTCATGACCATGAGAACAATAGTCAGTGGAATAAGAGCTGAGAAGGGGCTGACTTATTTTAGGGCATGAAGGAATGGAGTATGGGATATGGGAGGGGTGGTGGTGGTGATTTCAATAAACCTTATAAAGTAAAAATGAATAGGACCATTTGGATGAGGGAGAAGGTGAGAGGAAGAGACATTTCTACAGTGATGTTCCTGCCTTTGTCTTGGATAGTCCAGTGAGTGGCAAGGTTATTTACTGCATACATCTGCTCTGTCGACATCTACCAAGCACTTACCCCTAGTGAATGAGAAAAGGATATGGAGACAACTCTTTCAAGGAAGAAGCTGTGAAGAGACATAAAGGAAGAAAGATGCTTTTGCATAAAAGAGGTCATAGACTAAAGGAATATTTTCCTTAAGTGAGGACAACCCTGTTTTATGGGGGTTGAATCCGTAGAAAGAGAATGAAAATGTAAAACTTAGGAGGGAATAAATCTGGTCGAGGATTGAGTGGCAGAGAGTGTATGGACTTGGAGCTTATATGGGGGGTGATCCAGCTATGGTCAATCAGGGTGGGTGAGGGGCGGCCAAAAGGAGGAGTGTTGCATCTCTTTCACCAAGAAGGGAAGTCAGATGGTTTGGAGGAGCTGCTGAGGAGACACAAGGTGGGACTACTCAGGGAAGGCAGTACTGGGCGATGCCGAGACCCCAGCCCAGGTTACAGCCTGGAATCAGCATGGCTGTGCTTTCACTCCAGTGAGCCGTGGGTCATCCTCAAGAAAGCAGTTGGTTGTGTAGTTGCGGAGACGTGTTGGAGAAGGACAAGAAAGCAAGGGGCGCTGGCGGGGGTGGGGCGATGAGTAGTAGATGAGGGGATCTGTGCCAAACAGAGAAGAAAGTGAAGCTGGGGGTTGGGGGAGGACGGAGAGTGAACAGCAGGACGCCCAATCCAAGCATGTGTAAAAGCCTAAAGAACACTGAAGAAGTAATATCCGGAAGAGTGCGACTTTTTAAAATATTAAACTTAGACCATATCTAGCCCCCAGGGGACTCTGTGAAAAGGAACTGGTCAGAGCAGGTGGAGATAATCAGAAAAGCCTTTTCTGAAAGCTGCTGTTAAGAACTCCACTCAGCGCTGTAGGAGAAGGAGCTGCTCTTTCTCTGCACGTGTGTGGAGCATCTGGATCTGCTTGTCAGGCCCCCGCGCTTCTGAGATATTCATGAGTGAGAACTCACCTCCACATCTTGCGGGAACACTCAGCAGCCTTCTCTGGAGGGGTTATGGTAGATTTTCTCCAGGTGGCTACTGCCTCCAGGGCTAAGACTTGTGGACCGCATCTGGTAGTCACTGTGATATCTTTGTCAAGAGAGAGCGGCCAGCCCAGATGTCACATTGAAGGGATGTTGATTTCCTTTCTGGTCACTTTTTTCTTCTTATCACAATTTGCTCTGGAGCCCATGCCAAAGATGTGCTTCTTTCATATTTAAAATTCTGTTTTTGGAATTTAATTTTCTGGACTCTCAATAGACCTTGCCTTTGGCTTCTCCTGTCTTTCTCCTGTTGGGTATTTATAGTACTTGACTTTGATCACTCCCCTTAGTATATTTCTCAATAAAGGAAGATCATTATGTGTTCCAGCCATGGTGAACTACTTGTAGGTTCTGCCAAACAGCATGTGCCCTTGGAAGGCCGTTCCATAAACAGGTCAGCACTTGGGCTTGGGCACTGGATGCCCGGGCATGAATCCAGACTCTGTCCACTTTCTAGCTCTGAGATGGCAAGGAGGTTTTCTAATCTCTCTGCTTCATTTCCTCATCAGAAATGGGGCTGTAATAGTATCTATCTCATAGAATTATAGTGACACTTATCTTAAATGTGCAACACTTACTAAACACACAGTAAATAATACAAAACAAACAAAAACCTTAGATCTTGTACTTCTGTGGTCGTCTTTGCTTGAAATGCCTTTTCCATTCCATGCTATTTGTCTAATAAATGATAACCATTTATACTGATGATTTACTATGTGCTAGACACTCCTCTAAGAGCTTTATATGTATCAACCATAAATTAATCTTCTCAGTACCCTCTGAGTTTGGTCCTATCATTATACCCATTTTATAGATGAGGGTACTTGTGCCCAGAGTTGCAGGATACTAGGCAGTAGAGAAGAGATCTGAGTGCAGACAGTCTTAATCCAGAGCCCACAGAGATCATCTCTTGTGTGATCCCCTTCCTGACCATGACCTTCCACGTAGAGTAAATCACTGCTCACGTGCTCTTTCTGTTGTACATATTTTTCTTTTTGATGTACTGCTTTGAATCATTAGCACTTCCTGCGTATTTATCCCCCTTACAGGGACCATCTTGAAGGTTGCCTATTATCTTATTCACCTTTGTATCCCCAGCACCAAGTACAGTTCTTGGCCCATAGTAGGTGTTCAGTAAAAGGAGTGTCAGGACAATAGATTGGGGAGAGAAGATTTAAAAAAACAAATTATCTGTGTCATCTGTGGATTTAGTTAATTGATGCAAAGATTGCCCCATACTATATATCACAGGTGGTCTCAGGGTAACAGGAGGTAGTTTACTCAAATGTCAGGTCTTGCTCTCATTCGTTGTTGTTGCACATGAAGGAGGTGAAAAATATTTAATTTGATTTCCGCATGTAGATTGACAGTGCCATGCTGCACGTCTGTAATAATGCTTCTGTGAGTGTTGGAAGCTGGTATGATGGTAAAGGGGAGATGAATTTGTTCCTGTTAGTATCCCCTAGTTTTTCCTTTGGCTAGTACTGGAGGGTTGTTTAAAAACAAATGTAATGTTGGGCCCTTTTGAATTCCTAATCCTGAGCACTGCACGCTGTGCTGTCACCAGAGAATTAACTTTACGTAGGAGGATGGGGGCCCCCATCATAGACCAGGCTCATCTCTGAGCAAAGGCAGGGGAGCCGTGCGTGTCAATGAAGCTGGTGCCCAGGGATGGGGGCTTTGCTCTGTGCGTCATAGGACACAGGGGATGAAAGCAGCATTACCTGGAGAGTTTTAGAAAACACTTTTTCTTATTTCAGGTGAAGTTTCCGAAATACTGTTCATCCATAAGTCAAGCTGGGGCATTTTTGGCTCTGTTCTCCTCTTTCCAAAGGGAACTGGTGTGCTTAAGACTTATTCCTCAGCACGGCTTTATTTCCTTCTCCTGCTGGGATGTATTAGCAAGGTCATCACCTTTGGTTTATTGGCTTCAAACAATCTGTGATTGCAGAGGAATATGACTTCTTAGCTTGCAGAAGCAGGAGGTGCAATCAATTCATGAAAGGCACAGGACTTTTTTTTTCCTTTTAAAAAATGTATATTTATTTCTGCCAGCTTTTCTGGGGACCAATACTTAAAAGAGCTTTTTGAAAAGAATTTATCATTGAATGTCCTGCTTCATTGTTTTTTTCAAATAAGAACATTGAATCAGGCCAATGTGAACTTAGCTTTAACTCTTTGAGTTTGAAAGAAATAAGATGACTTTACAAAAGTCTGTCTTCCCCTTCCCCAACTCTAAACCAAATTAATTGGGAAATGTACACCCATTGCAGTATTACAAACAGATACCCTTTGAAATAACTGGGGATTTGGATTAGCCATACCTACTGGTTGATGAGTAAGTTCTCTTTGATAGGGCAATAATTTTTTTGTCTGAAAACTCTTAGAATTTGATTAGTACTTATTGCACTATCAGTTTTCTGACTTATATTGACTTCATTTCCCAGCTTCCTGGATCACCCTTTCTCAACTTGTTGTTGCCTTCTTCCTAGTTGGGAATCCATTGCCTCTGACCTCAAAGAAGTGCCAGCATTTAAACTCCCCTCTTCCTTCTACATTGCATGGGATAGTTCCTCTTTGGGGGTTGCATAAAACAATTACAAAGACCTGTCTCTTCAGAACTGAACAAACAAATGTTTTGCCATGGAGACTGTACTTGTACCAGGCTGCGGGGGATTCTGGTCTGCAGTAGCCTTGGCAAATAGAGTTTTGCCGACACCAAGTGCTTTGAGTTACTGCTGCACTCTTGATAGAGGTCTGGCGTCTGACCTCTCCTTCTTGGCAACTCTGCAGAAGTCAGAGGCTCATGCTCTGAGGCTGAGATGACACCTGAATCTGTGGACTCCGCCTATACCCACCACTATTTTTGTTTGGGTCACTTTGACAGTATCTGCAAAGCTGGAAGACTCTTACTCAACAAAGACCCTGCTTACTTATTCATTGGGCAGTCTAAGCACATGTTACAATGACTCCTCCAATCACCGGGAAGCATGTGGGATCAGGGAGGTGGGGGGCAGTGAAGTCAACTACTATCTGGAGTCCAGGCCTTTGATTCATCTGTGTTCTTCATCTTCTCCAGATATAACTCTGAGAGATATACTGAAAATGAAAATTAGGGCCACTTCTCTTATTCCAAAGACTCACTGTAGTAGGGCAAAGGTCAAGGTGCAGGAAGCATTCTAGTTTATAATGGCAAACTTCAAACTGATGGGGATGTGCTGTGTAAGCCCCTGAAACAGGACTTGCAGTCTAGATCAGAGCAGGACTGTGGATTTGGGTTCCTCTTCCCTCCACTTCCTAGGCCTGCTTTTGTCATTGATTTGACACTTTCTACTACCTGATAGTCCCTATGCCCACTGGAAATAATGCTGCCCTTCCTTTTCATATGGATTCTTTATCTTTACGGAAAAAATAGTTGAGATGGTTACTTAATCTATTCAAGCCTTAGTTAATACTACCCTTTCTGGTCCTCCTTTTCCTCGTCTGATCAGTTGGGCTTATAATAGTTCAGCATTTCAGATTCAAGAGAATACACATGTGCTATTTTAAGATTAGACTGGGTTTCCATTGTATTTAACCAAGGGCAGAAATTTATCAAAAACAGGGTGGACACAGAGAACTACTAGTGACTTTGTCTGTGTTGGACCATGCCCTGCCATGTCTGAGAAGTCTACTCTTTTGATTTTCCACAGAGCTTTTAAAGTTGAGCCTTGCATTATATTCAAGAACAATCTTTGCACTTGATGCTTCCTTTTGAGGGAATGCAGATAACATTTTCTTCTGGGGCTTATGTCAAACCTGTCATCATCAAGGCCACGTCTGATCTATGGAGGAAATCAGAGTTCAGTAAATCCCTGAACAGTACCTCTGCTTCCAGCTTCCCAGTGTCCATGAAAACCTAATCCCCCCACAAGTACATCTCGTGTAGGTTTATTGTGAGGAAAAATGTATTTGAAGCTCCAGATGCATAGTAGGGTCTCATTACATGTAAGTTCCCTCTATTAATAGCATTTTCCATACATTCTTCTTTTCTTGATGCCTGCTGTTATTAGTATAGATCCCCAGAATGATGTCCTGTGTCTGAGAGAGAGCCGACTGTAAGATCCGTTAACCAAATGGAAGGTTCTGTCTTGGATTTGAGTGTCTCTTCACTACATTTCTTCTAAGATGTGTGCTGTTGGCTGGGCGTAGGATCTGGGGAAGTGAGTTACTTGCCATCCTGTTATTTTGCCTAAGACAATCATGTAACTAGTACCCACAAGATGCCGATCAGGTCCCGTGTGAAAAGAAGAAGAAAAAAGCTCACTGAAGTGCCTGTGTCTCAACTCGTGGCTTGGGGCCAAGTCAAAATTTAGAAAAGAAGGGAATTGGCTATTATGTATAAAATAGAAAAGCTACAACACAGGGAATATAGCCAATATTTTAGAATTACTCTAACAGGAGTATAACCTTTAAAAGTTGCAAATCACTGTGTTGTACACCTGTAACTTGTATAATATTGTACATCAACTATATTCTAATCTAAAAAAATAAAATCCCTATGAACAGGGATACCGAGGCCCAAAGCTTAATGACTTATACAAAGTCACACAGCTAGTAAGTGACAGAGCCAGCACCCTAACCCAGATCTCCTACATTCACACACACACACACACACACACACACACACACACACACACACACACACACACACACACACACACAAAGGAATTGAGATTTTTCAACAATGAATCAGTATTTAAGCATAGTTGGCTTCTTGCACCATCCTGCAAAGATAACTTTTGCAGATTTTAGGAGGTAGTAAAGAATAGTTAACATTCAAATGTGCTCCAATCAGATGGTGATAGGGATGTGTATTCAGAAGAACAGAGCATATGGGCTGCCGGTTCTTAAGTTTAATTCTGAGGTTTCAAAGTTTCTAATGTTAGAAATTCTAAATGAAAATTGAATGCGCTTCATCTCCTTGAATTTTCCTCAGACTTTTGCAAATATAGTCAAAATTGTAAATCCATTAAAGAGATAACTACTTTGGTCCATCCTATGAAAAGTAAATAATATATCCTCCGCATGTTTGCAATTTGGTGTGAGCACACCCTGTGTGATCTTAGCACTGCCACTAATTGTGTGATCTTAGGCAATTTTTTTTTAATTTCATAGAGTCTTGGGCTCCTCGTGCATAAGAAGAAAAGTTTGTACTACATGGACTGATTTTAACCTAGCTTTAACATTCATATCTCTAAGAATTGTTGCCCCAAATATCTGGCTTGTTCAAAGTCGGTGTCCTCATATATTTTGGGCTGCTAATGAGAAAACGTTAGTACCCCTATTTCTTCTAGGATTTTTTTTTTCCTTAAATGTGTCCATTTCAACTCATTACTAGCTGATCAGAGGCAGACAGGCCGGTCAGCTCTCCAGGTTTTGCAGGTTGGAAGCCTCATATTTCATGGCTATTAAATTAGAGAACCCATATACCAAGTAAAATGATAGAAAACAGAGAATTAATGACCTTAACTAAATTACCTTATGTCTTTGAACCTTAATTTCCATATCATATATTGGGGATAATAATGACTGCATCAGTCAGGTTACTGTAAAGAGTAAATATTTTTTTTTAAAGAACTTGCCTGGCATGTTTTAAGTTATAAGTGGTAGAAACACAACTGAAACTTAGGTCTTCTGATTGTAAAGGAAAAGAGGAAAAGGAGTTAGTGATCATTTTCTGAAAAGCCTATGTGAGCCTCAGTTCCCTCATTGTAAAATGGGTATTTCAAAAATTCTTTCCTTAGCTAAAGTTGCTAGAAATATCTGGTAACTAGATATCATGATGGTCCACAAGCTCTGCAATTTATAAAGTGCTCTGTGGATGTTAGTTATCCCTAGTCGGGAGTGGGATCAGGGAAAACTTGAACTCTGTGCTTTCCTCCCCTGTGGCAGAGGGCACCCTAGATGCAACTGTCCAAGTACCATTGTAATTCACTAGATAGTGGACTCCTGGAAAGTAAGTATTTAGTTTGCAATTTTTTTGCCTTGTAGCATTGAAGCAGAGAACAATGCCTGTCACATAGTGAGTCCTCAATAAGTATCTGGTTAATGAGTCTGTGAATTAATAAATCACTGATTTATTTTAGTTTCTATCCTGTTGATCATATGCCTGGCAATATGCTGAGTACATTTCATACTCAGCGGCTCTTAATCCTGGGTACATTAGAATCTCCTGGGGAGCTTTTAAAAATATTATATATGTGGTCCCACCCAGGACTAATTGAATCAGAATCTCTGGGACTGAGCCTGGGACATAAGTAGTTTAAAAGCTACCCAAGTGATTTTAATGAGAGAGAGACACATAGAATCAATGAACTCTTGATCCATTGTTTTCCTGGGGTTTGCTTGACTGGGCTGCTTGCTAATGTTGCCAATTACTTACTTCTGGGCATCTGAATTTCAGGGACCATGTTCTCCCATCTTGACATTTGTCATGGCTAAAATTTTCTACATTAACAAGGATGCAAATTTATTATCCACATTAAACCTGTGATCTCTTTTGCATCCAGTTCTGAAACACAGTTGTGTTGTCCATGCAAATCATAAACTTTAGATCCTTCTGTAGTGTAAAAGAAAACACGGCAATCAGGATGGAGAAAATTAATGTTGACTAAGATCACTGACATGTTGTGAATTGCAGAGGCCTGGGTCTCAGGCTGGTTTCAGAATAAAACTATTGGTAATCTCTCTATAACATTATGAGATAAGGCAGTGCCTGGGAGGTGGTTTGATTTAGAGGCTAACTCCTATTTAAGTGTTTATTTGCAACTGTATTGGCACAAACCCGCTAAATATTGCCATTGCCACTAGGGGGAGTATGTATCTTGAAGGTACTTTTGATTCTACATAGGGCCGAGCAGACAGGCTCATTCTGCACTTTTGTTGAAGATGTCCTTAGAGTAAACCTTTGTCTGGATTTATCATAATTATGTTGCTTTGCTTTTCACGGATGGTTAACATGTTCACACTTTTTTCACTCTTAGTTCCACTAAAGTGTCATTTTGCCCAAGAAGCAAATATAAGTCATGCCATAGACAGGTGTACACACACGTGATGAAGACTAGTAGGAAAGATCGCTATCTTACTCTAAGGCACTATTGTTACTCTAAGGCAACAACACATACCTTTACTTTGTCACCCAGTGACAAAATTAAGTAACAACTCAAGATTCCAGTAATAACACAGGGCGACAGGAGTGCTGTGAGGTGCTTCAGGGAAGAAGGATGATTAGATGCCAAATGAATGGTATCAGGGGAGCTATCCGCAGCCAAATGTGAAGTTATTTTTACTCAAGGCAGTGATTTCTACTCTGTTTTTTTAAAAACCTCAGGGTATCTCCAGGTATTTCAAAAAAATGTCATACAGTTCTCAAAAATAATAATATACTTGTAGGGCATATTAATATCATAGTATGCTTTTAGCAGTGGGTGTTGAGGTGGGTGAAATTCACATAATGTCACTGCTCCAAAAATGAAGGATGGACAGCTGATCAGCTCGACACATCATTTACCCATAGGAACACCCCCAGAGTATTACTGTCACGGTCCCCAAGTTCTGTGTGTCTTGAGCCTTCTGGAAGCATTGCAAGTCTGTGATTATTCCTGCTGTTTTGAAAGAATCTGCATATTTTTCCCCAGACATTTTTCCTATTTCATTGGCACACATGACCCGGATTTGTAGTGCATTTATCTCCTATCACCCTTTTGTTTCTCTTTTTGCTCTTACCTTTGATTACAGAAATGTTTTTAAAATAATGGATGGTAGTTAATAAACAGCACGGCAGGCAGGAAAAAAATGAACAACGGTGGGCTCATGATAGACTATGCTGTCTGCAGATCATTTACCAGGGCAGAGTACTGACATATACGGCCCCATAAAAAGGACTTATCCCTGATCTTAAACCGAAATCATTCTTGAAAGTTTCCATTATTCATAAGGCGTGATCCATGAAAACTGCAGGGGGCTGTCCCATGATGATGCCTCCGAGCTGGAGGCTGTCCGGTTCAGGAGTTAGAAACAAGTGAACATCTGTATTTGTGCACTTGGGGAGGTTGCCAACTTTCAGAGAAAGAACCTTACACTGGAGTCCAGCATGGTGAAACCGAGTTTTCTGCCCTTATTACCAAGTATTTCCCCTACCCCCTTCCACGCTCTCCCCACAGAGTTCTGAGACCCTTCTCTTGGAGCTGCTTTTCACTCCATCCCGTTGAATGTATTTCATCACTTTTCTGTCTTGCTTCTATTATAAACCCTTTGATGCTAGGATGTTTCTTTGTACGTCCCTTGCCTACTAGAGTGCTTGGCACATTAAGTAGGCTCATTAAAATTAATTAAATGAATGAAAGAATGAATAAAGATCCAAAAGAATATTTCTGGAATTCTCTAGGTAGGATCTAAGTGCAGTCTCTTCCCAAGTATTATTGAACCCTCAGAGTCTGCCAGGAGGGGAAGGGCAAGACAAGGATTTCCAAATCTTCTCAAAATTAGGAAAGAAATCAGACAGTCAGTATTTATTTTCCCAGGATTCTACTCCGCGACGTGTGGCTTTTCCAGAATCACACACCGCAGTTTGGGGGAATCCCAAGGCCACTCCATCTGCATTAATGCACCTCATAGCCAGTTCTACTGCAGTTTGACTCTAGGAAATCTGATTGCAAAGCTCCACTGAAATCTACTGAGACTGTCCTGTCTTTGAAAGGCAGATTCCGTCACATCTGTCCTCGGTTTACTAAGGCTTTTGATCAGATATGACTTGTGGAGGAGGTCGTGGAAGCATCAGGCCACTAGGGTTCCTGGACTTTTGATAGAAATTTACCTGACTCACACTGAGATTAAAACAAACAAAACAAGACTCCTGAGGACCACTACGTTTTCCCAGATTCTATTAAGAAAAAACAAAAAAACACAAAACAAGACGCACCTGATCCAAGCACTTGGCACCTAGGGACAGCTCTCCTGTATTGATGCTGTGCCTGTGAGCTGACTATATTCTTTACTACGAAGACAATAATTTATAATGAGATGAACAAATGCACACATGCATGCATAAACCTACACATGCTAGCTCTGCATATTCGCAGTGGCAAAATGAGGCAATACTAGCAGAGCGTTCTACAGATCATTTGTATTCAGATATACAGCAGCCAGGCCACTTACTTTGCTGGGTAAGCTGATGGCTGTTTATTGTTAGTATAATGACTCTGTTAGGAGTGACCTTTCATGGTGATTTTCTAACCAATCAGTCTTAACTCTTTAATTGATTATTTTTCATAAGCAAAAGGGGCCCTCTCACCCCTTCTCTCTTAGCAATCATTCATTTTACACCATACTCAAAATAATTAGTTTCGGAATTTTAATGACCCTGCACCATTTATATTCATCTTTCTGGCAGGGATCTCAGCAAATGAGTATTCTGATATTTACTCTGTGTGTGTGTGTGTGTGTGTGTGTGTGTGTGTGTGTGTGTGTGTGTGTCTGTGTGTGTCTGTGTGGTCATTTGTTTGTTATAGAACCTTGCTGACTACTCTAAAATTCTGCCAAGAATAGCAACTTAAGTGACAAAGTTTGATTTTCTATACATTCAGGACACTAAAACAATGGAGGGAAAATGAACCAAAAAGCCTGCAAAACAGCCTTTCTTGGGTGATCTTCTTTTCCAGAAGCTGATTAGGACTCTGATCTGTCTCGGTGTGGCTTCATTAGTAGAGAGAGGGAAAGATGAAGAAAAAGCCTTTTCTTTTATTTATTTTTTTAATTTAATATAATTTATTTTTTATACAGCAAGTTCTTATTAGTTATACATTTTATACATATTAATGTATACATGTCAATCCCAATCTCCCAGTTCATCCCACCACCCCGCCCCGCCCCCACCCCAAGCTTTCCCCCCTTGGTGTCCATACATTTGTTTTCTACATCTGTGTCTCTATTTCTGCCTTGCAAACCAGTTCACCTGTACCATTTTTCTAGATTCCACATAATATGCGTTAATATACAATATTTGTTTTTCTCTTTCTGACTTACTTCACTCTGTATGACAGTCTCTAGATCCATCCACGTCTCTACAAATGACCCAATTTTGTTCCTTTTTGTGGCTGAGTAATATTCCATTCTATGTATGTACCACATCTTCTTTATCCGTTTGTCTGTCGATGGGCATTTAGGTTGCTTCCATGTCCTGGCTATTGTAAATAGTGCTGCAATGAACATTGGGGTGCATGTGTCTTTTTGAATTATGGTTTTCTCTGGGTATATGCCCAGTAGTAGGATTGCTGGGTCATATGGTAATTCTATTTTTAGTTTTTTAAGGAACCTCCATACTGTTCTCCATAGTGGCTGTATCGATTTACATTCCCATCAACAGTGTAGGAGGGTTCCCTTTTCTCCACACCCTCTCCAGCATTTGTTGTTTGTAGATTTTCTGATGATGCCCGCATTCTGACCAGTGGGAGGTGATACCTCATTGTAGTTTTGGTTTGCATTTCCCTAATGATTAGTGATGTTGACCAGCTTTTCATATGACTCTTGGCCATCTGTATGTCTTCTTTGGAGAAATGTCTATTTAGGTCTTCTGCCCATTTTTTGATTGGGTTGTTTGTTTTTTTAATATTGAGCTGCATAAGCTGTTTATATATTTTGGAGATTAATCTTTTGACCGTTGATTCATTTGCAAATATTTTCTCCCATTCTGAGGGTTGTCTTTTAGTCTTATTTATGTTTTCTTTGCTGTGCAAAAGCTTTTAAGTTACATTAGGTCCCATTTGTTTATTTTTGTGTTTATTTCCATTTCTCTACGAGGTGGGTCAAAAAAGATCTTGCTGTGATTTATGTCAAACACTGTTCTTCCTAGGTTTTCCTCTAAGAATTTTATAGTGTGCAGTCTTACATTTGGGTCTTTAATCCATTTTGAGTTTATTTTTCTGTATGGTGTTAGGGAGTATTCTAATTTCATTCTTTTACATGTAGCTGTCCAGTTTTCCCAGCACCACTTATTGAAGAGACTCTCTTTTCTCCATTGTATATCCTTGCCTCCTTTGTCATAGTTTAGTTGACCATAGGTGTGTGGCTTTATCTCTGGGCTTTCTATACTGTTCCATTGATCTATATTTCTGTTTTTGTGCCAGTACCATATTATCTTGATGACTGTAGCTTTGTAGTATAGTCTGAAGTCAGGGAGTCTGATTCCTCCAGCTCCGTTTTTTTCCATCAAGATTGCTTTGACTATTTGGTGTCTTTTGTGTCTCCATAAAATTTTTAAGATTTTTTGTTCTAGTTCTGTAAAAAATGCCATTGGTAATTTGATAGGGATTGCATTGAATCTGTAGATTGCTTTGGATAGTATAGTCATTTTCACCATATTGATTCTTCCAATCCAAGAACATGATATATCTATCTGTTTGTGTCATCTTTGATTTCTTTCATTAGTGTCTTGTAGTTTTCTGAGTACAGGTCTTTTACACCTTAGGTAGGTTTATTCCTAGGTATTTTATTCTTTATGTTGCAGTGGTGAATGGGATTGTTTCCTTAATTTCTCTTTCTGATCTTTTGTTGTTAGTGTATAGGAATGCAAGAGATTTCTGTGCATTAATTTTGTATCTTGAAACTTTACCAAATTCATTGATTAGCTCTAGTAGTTTTCTAGTGGCATCTTTAGGATTATCTGTGTATAGTATCATGTCATCTGCAAACAGTGTCAGTTTTACTTCTTCTTTTCCGATTTGGATTCCTTTTATTTCCTTTTCTTCTCTGATTACCATGGCTAGGACTTTCAAAACTATGTTGAATAATAGTGCTGAGAATTGACATCCTTGTCTTGTTCCTGATCTTAGAGGAAATGCCTTCAGTTTTTCACCATTGAGAACGATGTTGACTGTGGGTTTGTCATATATGTCCTTTATTATGTTGAGGTGAGTTCCCTCTATGCTCACTTTCTGGAGAGTTTTTTTTATCATAAATGGGTGTTGAATTTTGTCAAAAGCTTTTTCTGCATCTATTGAGATGATCATATGGTTTTCATTCTTCAGTTTGTTAATATGGTATATCACATTGATTGCTTTGTATATATTGAAGAATCCTCACATTCCTGGGATAAATCCCACTTAATCATAGTGTATAATCCTTCTAACGTGTTGTTGGATTCTGTTTGCTAGTATTTTGTTGAGGATTTTTGCATCTATATTCATCAGTGATATTGGTCTGTAATTTTCTTTGTTTGTAGTATCTTTGTCTGGTTTTCATATCAGGGTGATAGTGGCCTTGTAGAATGAGTTTGGGAGTGTTCCTTCCTCTGCAATTTTTTGGAAGAGCTTGAGAAGTATGGGTTGTTAGCTCTTCTTTAAATGTTTGATAGAATTCACCTGTGAAGCCATCTGGTCCTGGACTTTTGTTTGTTGGAAGATTTTTAATCACAGTTTGAATTTCATTAGTTGTGATTGGCATGTTCATATTTTCTATTTCTTCCTGGTTCAGTATTGGAAGGTTATACCTTTCTAAGAATTTGTCCATTTCTTCCAGGTGGTCCATTTTATTGGCATAGAGTTGCTTGTAGTATTCTCTTATGATGCTTTGCATTTCTGCTGTGTCTGTTGTAACTTCTTCTTTTTCATTTCTCATTTTATTGATTTGACTCCTCTCTCTCTTTTTCTTGATGAGTCAGGCTAGTGGTTTATCAATTTTGTTTATCTTCTCAAATAACCAGCTTATAGTTTTATTGATCTTTGCTATTGTTTTCTGTTTCTATTTCATTTATTTCTGCTCTGATCTTTATGATTTCTTTCCTTCTACCAACTTTGGGTTTTGTTTGTTCTTTCTGTAGTTCCTTTAGGTGTAAGGTTACATTGATTATTTGAGATTTTTCTTTTTTCTTGAGGTAGGATTGTATTACTATAAACTTCCCTTTTAGAACTGCTTTTGCTGCATCCTATAGGTTTTGCATCATTGTGTTTTTGTTGTCATTTGTCTCTACATATTTTTTGATTTCCTCTTTGATTTCTTCAGTGATCTCTTGGTTATTTAGTAGCATATTGTTTAGCCTCCATGTGTTTGTGTTTTTTACTTTTTTTTTTCCTGTATATTATTTCTAGTCTCATAGTGTTGTGGTTGGAAAAGATGCCTGATATGATTTTAATTTTCTTAAATTTACCAAGGCTTGATTTGTGACCCAAGATGTGATCTATCCTGGAGAATGTTCTGTGTGTGCTTGAGAAGAAAGTGTAATCTGCTGTTTTCTGGTGGAATGTCCTATAAATATCAATTCAATCTATCTGGTCTATTGTGCCATTTAAAGCTTGTGTTTCATTATGAATTTTCTGTCTGGATGATCTGTCCATTGGTGTAAGTGAGGTGTTAAGGTCCCCTGCTATTATTGTGTTACTGTCAATTTCCTCTTTTATAGCTGTTAGCATTTGCCTTATGTCTTGGGGTGCTCCTATGTTGGGTGCATATATATTTATAATTGTTATATCTTCTTGGATTGATCCGGTGTTCATTATGCAGTGTCCTTCCTTGTCACTTGTAACATTCTTTATTTTAAAGTCTGTTTTATCTGATATGAGTGTTGCTATTCCAGCTTTCTTTTGATTTCCACTTGCATGGAATATCTTTTTCCATCCCCTCACTTTCAGTCTGTATGTGTCCTTAGGTCTGAAGTGGGTCTCTTGTAGACATCATATATATGGGTCTTGTTTTTGTATCCATTTAGTGAGTCTGTGTCTTTTGGTTGGAGCATTTAATCCATTCACATTTAAGGTAATTATTGATATGTATGTTCCTATTACCATTTCTTAATTGTTTTGGGTTTGTTTTTGTAGGTCCTTTTCTTCTCTTGTGTTCCCCACTTAGAAAAGTTCTTTTAGTATTTGTTGTAGAGCTGGTTTAGTGGTGCTGAATTCTCTTAGCTTTTGTTTGTCTGTAAAGCTTTTGATTTCTCTGTCGAATCTGAATGAGATCCTTGCTGGGTAGAGTAATCTTGGTTGTAGGTTCTTCCTTTTCATCGCTTTAAATATATCGTGCCACTCCCTTCTGGCTTGTAGAGTTTTTGCTGAGAAATCAGCTGTTAACCTTATGGGAGTTCCCTTGTATGTTATTTGTCGTTTTTCCCTTGTTGCTTTTAATAATTTTTCTTTGCCTTTAATTTTTGTCAATTTGATTACTGTGTGTCTCGGTGTGTTTCTTCTTGGGTTTATCCTGCCTGGGACTCTCTGCACTTCCTGGACTTGGGTGGCTATTTGCTTTTCCATGTTAGGGAAGTTTTTGACTGTAATCTCTTCAAATATTTTCTTGGGTCCTTTCTTTCTCTCTTCTCCTTCTGGGACCCCTATAATGCCAATGTTGGTGCATTTGATGTTGTTCTAGAGGTCTCTTAGGTTGTCTTCATCTCTTTTCATTCTTTTTTCTTTATTCTGTTCTGTGGCAGTGAATTCCACCATTCTGTCCTCCAGGTCACTTATCTGTTCTTCTGCCTCAGTTATTCTGCTATTGATTCCTTCTTGTATTTTTTTTTAACATCTTTATTGGAGTATAATTGTTTTACAGTGGTGTGTTAGTTTCTGCTGTATAACAAAGTGAATCAGCTATATGTACACATATATCCCCATATCTCTTCCCTTTTGCATCTCCCTAGGTGGACACAAAGCACCAAGCTGATATCCCTGTGCTATGTGGCTGCTTCCCACTAGCTATCTATTTTACATTTGGTAGTGTATATATTAGTATATTTTTCATTTCAGTTATTGTATTGTTCATCTGTGTTTGTTCTTTAATTCTTCTAGGTGTTTGTTCTGTAATTCTTCTAGGTCTTTGTTAAACATTTCTTGCATCATCTTGATCTTTGCCTCCATTCTTTTTCTGAAGTCCTGGATCATCTTCACTATCTTTATTCTGAATTCTTTTTCTGGAAGGTTGCCTATCTCCACTTCATTTAATTGTCTTTCTGGGGTTTTATCTTGTTCCTTCATCTGGTACATAGTCCTCTGCCTTTTCAATTTGTTTTTCTTTCTGTGAATGTGGTTTTCGTTCCACAGGCTGCAGGATTATAGTTCTTCTTGCTTCTGCTGAAAAAGCCTTTTCTTTTATAAAAAGCCCATTTTAACACAGGGGGAAAGTAAACACAAGTCATATCTCGGTGGAACTCAGTTATCTCTAATGGGCCAATTCACATCTTTTTATATTCTCATATCTCAGATCTTTTTTCTTTTTTTTTTAAATATAATTTGAGTTTTTCCATTTACTGCTACAGAGAGGCCTACATGTAATGCATGGTGGAAAGGAGATGGAAAATGGATGAGCAATTTTAGAAGATTTTAGAAATCTTTTGTTCTGGAAAAATTCATTCTCTTCTGAACTTCAATATAATCCTCTTCTAAGTCCCTCCTCTAAGGCTAAGCCAACCTTGAACATGAAGCAGCTCTTAACCATTTGAAGCATATTCAGGGAGACAGAGTGACACAGAAGAAGCCATTGATTTTTCTCACTTGTGAGAGTCATGTCTTTCCTGTGGATGTTTTAACGTGTCTCATTATCAGTATACTTTAACAGTATTGTTTAATTAGATATAACTGCAAGTAAAGAAAACATTTTTTCCTGTAAAATCACCTACACACATATACCCAATTTAGAAAAACATTTAAAATATGGAAAGTTTATTTGCTAAGAAAAAAGGCAAAAGTGAGGAAAAGTAGACATAGGGGGTAGGTGGGTGGAAGCTGTCATCCCCCTCCTCCCCTTTGTGGGGCAGCCATCCTTGTCCTTACTGCTCTTTGCCTCCTCCCAGGAGAATGGAATAGCTCTGCCCATAGTCCCTCGAAATGCCAGATCAATTGCTCAGATGGGGCTCCTGCTTTGGTGGGCCCACACCAGGCCAGGACAGGATGCTGTACTCTCCTCTCCTCATTCCTCTCTCTTCCATCTACATACTTAGCTTGGAAGAACCATGGCTATAACCTTGTACTGTACATTATTTTTCATTTTTGTTCTACTCCTAGTAACTGGATAGATAAACTCTGTTACAGCAGACCTAGGCATTAGTCATTGTCTCTTGGGTATATATATATCCCTTAGAAATATTTTGGGAAGAATGGTTATGGTTTAAGACCCTTGATATAATATCATAATACTACTAAATTATTTAATAATTCTCTTACATCAGAATTAACTGTTAGATTTGTGTCTATTTGTTCTTCTGGATGAGATTTTATAGTGTATTTTTGTATCCTACCTTCTTTCCTAGTATTATATTAGTTTTAGCCATATGAGATTCCCAATTTTAACCATTTTTAAAGATTGAAGTACAGTTGATTGACAATATTGTGTTAGTTTCAAATGTACAGCAAGGTGATTCAGTTATACATATATACATATAGCTACTCTTTTTCAGATTCTATTCCATTATAGGTTTATAAGATGTTGAATTTAGCTTCCTGTGTTACACAGTAAATCCATTTTGCTTATCTATTTTATGTATAGTAGTTTGTTAATCCCATACTCCTAATTTATCCCTCCCCTCCTCACTTTCCCCTTTTTGAGCTACAAGATGGCTCTGTTACCAACCCTCTCATGTCAGGTAGACCCCAGCTGGGTCCTTCCCTTGTCTGACGGCATTCGTGCCAATTAAAAGAGACCAGGTTCCATAAAGCAGTGCAGAAACTTTATTCATTGGTCAGGGAATGGAGAAGAGAGAGCTCATGCTCTAAAGACAGCTTCTCCCCAAAAGGAGGAAAGTGGGGGATTTTCAGGGGTAAAAGGCATTTGGGTCTTCAAACTGGGGAAAAGGGTGGAGATTTCTAGGAACAGCCAGGGCATGTGCAGTCCCTCAGGCTCCCTTGCACATGGTACTAATTGTGCCCAGCAAAGTACAAGTCGCCCCCTCTGGGTGGAGATCTTAGCATGGTACAAAGCAAAGGCAACTTCTGGACACTTCTAGGTTTCCTCTGCACAGCCCTGCTCTTGCAGTTAGGCTGAACTGGTTCAGGGCAGTTGACTGTCATGTTTCCTTTGAAGTGTAACTGATAAACGTCTTTGACAAACATCAGGTGTTTGGAACAAGAATAGAAATAGGTGAAAACAGAGATCTTCCAGATCCCTGGGCTATGTATGGGTGACAGTTGAATCTAATGATAATAGTGAGTGCTTGATAAAAGGTAACTTTATCATTTGCTAATAAGCACTTCACATAGATCGTCTCATTTAGTTCTCCGAACAATCGTCTCAGGTAATCACAGTTGACCCTTAACACGGGCATTAGGAGTGACCCTCCACATACTCAGAAATCCACAATAACTTATATTGAGCCGTTTGTATACAGAGTTCCTCTGTGTGTGTGGTTTCTCTGTATCTGCAATTCTGTATCTGAGAATTCAGCCAACCATGGATCATACTGTAATATTTGCTATTGAAAAAAAAATCTGCGTATAAGTGGATCAGCACAGTTCAAACCTGTGTTGTTCAGGGGTCAGCTGTACATTTTTTATTCTCCACTTTTCAAATGAGACCATTGAGGCTCAGAAAGGCAAAATGACTAATTCAATATTAAATGACTGGTAAGGAGGCAAGCCAGTATTAAAACTCAGTTCTCTTTGACGATAGCTTTTTTTTTATTAAAGGCACACATTATTTTAAACATGAATATCCTTAATGGCTACATCATAGCTCTTATATGGATCTACTTTAGTATTTTTATCTTAAAGATATTGAGTCTCCTGATTAACATTTACATTGTTTCTATTTTCCATTACTGTAAAGAATGCTGTGACAACATAACTCCTAGTACATATATAACTATATGCTTTAGGTGGGATTAAATGAATTTGCTGTCTCTAGATCTACTCCTGTGTTCTCCAAAGATGGATAATATCCAATATGAGCCTCAAGGTTTACCAGTAATGAAGTTATCTTTTTTTTTTTAAAGAGTCATGTTTTATTTTCAAGGTGTCTTATTTTAGAATCTTTTTTAATAATAGCAGAGCCCTGGTAATGTGTTTATGTAAAACACTGGTTTTGTGCACAGATTTCCAGGCGCACCACTATTTCAGAAAGTCTGACATCATTGTCACGGCAACAGCCGCTCCTTTCCATCAAGGAAATCTTAACAAAATCATTGCTTTTACTTTGCCACCAAACATACTGTCCCTTGGGCTCTAGTATTACCCCCAAAGATATGGGCAATTGTTTTCTATTGTGTTGTTTTGCTGGGAAGGAACAATTTCATGATAAAAACACAGAAATAGACTTGAAGCAATTATACGCAAAATGTTGCATGAACAAATTTCAGGTTATCTACACATAAAAGGAAAAACTAATTGTCTGGGCTGAAACATTCTTATTTCTTCTCTCAAGCAGTTTTTCAGTGGAGGGGACAGTGAGGGGAGGAATTGCTATTCAGGGTTGGAGAGACTCTGGCTCTTGTCCTGGGTGTTTCAAGCTGTTACATATCAGTGAGCAAGCTCTAGGCCATCAAGAGAGGCCGCTTAAGAGCGTGTGTATTTCAAGCCAATTTCTGCTAAGTAGGGAACTGGTGTAATTTGGGTGTTAAGCTTCTGATGCAGGGACAGCCAGTTAAGTGTTGTAGTGGGTCCCATCCTGGAGTCCAAAGGCATAAAGTGAATGCCTTGCCTTGTGGAAACTAATCATGCAGAGGGCACAGCAAGAGCCGCGGCCGGCCAGCAATGGGCCTGGGGCTGAATCTGAGGCTGCTCTGGCTGCTAGAGGAAGATAGAATAGGGGAAGTGGCCTTTGTGCTCCACTACAGAAAACAATATAGAGGACAATCATTTATCCAGGATCGTGACGCTTTGCCTGCTCCAAATTAGTGATACTGCCAGAGTTTTGATATTTTAATTTGCAAGGACTTACTGATTAAAAGAAGGATATTTTTAGTGTGTACTGTATGATGCACACTATAGGATCAAAGAGTAAAAGGATAATTTCAAAAATAACATTTTAGGTAGATATGTTTTAGAAAGTATGTGTGTGTTTGTTTAGTATAAATATGTCATGCAAGTGAGCAAAATGAATTATCGTTTTGCATAAATCAGAACATCTGAAATTTGTTGAAAGCAGAGCAAAGATTTATAAAACCCTAGATATTTATGAAAGTTACACAAGGAATACATTTTGCTTGTCTGTTCTTGCAGAATAAAAAAGAGAATTCACACTACAGTCGTGTTATTTTAAAATGCAAAAACAAAACACACCAAAATGTAGTTAAGTGTGAAACATTTTTTAAATGAGTAGGGGATTCCTATTTATCTGCCTCTCAGGGGATATCCAGCAGCGGCATTAACACCTGCAGAAATAGAAAGAGAGGATGATGGGCAACTCTTTTGACAAGGTCCTTATAAAATATAAAATAATGTATATACAATGGTGAGATTCGTGGGATTTTCATAATATTAACAAATGTCATAATTTTGTAATTTTATATTTTGTTTGGCTTTGTCTTATTTTTTACCAGGTTGGGCAGTTTTATCATATTCAATAGGCTAAAAGATTCCTTTAAATAATTGAGCAGTTTATCAGACACCATCATCATGCATTTCTCACTAGAACAAATTGTTTTCAGTGAAAAAGTAGATCATCATTTAAAAAGCCTTTGTCAAAAGAATGAGAAGCCACAGACTGAGAGAAAATAGTTGCAAAAAAATCTGACAGAGAAGTGTTATCCAAAATATACAAAGCAAATATAAAACTCAACAGTAAGAAACCAACCCACTTTAAAAAATGGGCAAAAAGTATGAACAGAAACGTCACTAAAGTAGGTGTGCAGAGGGCAAATAAGCCTATGAAAAAATGTCCATAATCATATGTTATAAGGGAATTGCAAATTAAAACAATATTTCACTACACGTTTTTTTACAATGGCTAAAATCCAAAACGCTGACAAAACCGAATGCTTAGGGAAGATGTGGGGTAACAGGAACTCTCATTCATTGCTGTTGGGAATGCAAAATGGCACCACCACTCTGGAAGACAGTTTGGCAGTTTTGTTTACAAAACTAAACATAATTTTATCATATGATTCAGTCATCTTGCTCCTTGGTATTTACCCAAATAACTTGAAAATTTATGTCCACACAAAAACCCTGCACATGAATGTTTATAGCAGCTTCATATATAATTGCCAAAACTTGATGCAACCAAGATGTCCTTTGTGTGTGAATGGATAAATAAACTGTGGTGCATCCAGACAATGAGTTATGAGTCACTGCTGAAAAAAGATGAGCTCTCACACCATGAAAAGATATGGAGGAACCTTACGTGCACATTACAAAGTGAAAGCAGCCAATCTGAAAAGGCTACATGATTCCAACTATGTGACATTCTGGAAGGTATTGATACTATAGAGACTATAAAAGGATCAGTGGTTGCCAGGATCTTGGGAGGGAGAGAGAGGTGAATAGGTGGAATATAGGGTAGGGGGTATATTCAGGTCAGTGAAACTATTCTGTAAGATACTACAGTGGTGGATACATGCCATTATATACATTTGTCCAAACCTGTATAATAAACACCGAGGGTGAACCCTAATGTAAGCTGTGGGCTTTGAGTGATGATGCTGTGTTAGTGTAGGTTCTTCCATGACAACCAACTTACCGCTCTGGTGCAGATGTTGATAATGAAGAAGATTGTGGGTGTTTGAAGGCCAAGGGCATTTGGGAACTATCTGTACTTTCCACTTAATTTTGCAATGAATCTAAAACTCATCTAATTGAACCGGTTTGCAGGGCAGAAGTTGAGACAGAGGTATAGAGAACAAACGTATGGACACCAAGGGGGAAAACCGCGGTGGGGTGGGGGTGGTGGTGTGCTGAATTGGGCGATTGGGATTGACATGTATACACTGATGTGTATAAAACTGATGACTAATAAGAACCTCCAGTATAAAAAAACAACAAAAAAAACCCAACTACTACTAAACTTTCTTTGGGTTATTTGTATGGAGATATGTTAATATAAATGTTTCAGACATTTCATGAAATTTCTAAAAATCTTATATGTTCTGGTATAATGTTATAAGTCATAATTCTAGTTATTACTTTAAAATGTATATCTCAGAAATAACTAAATTTCCTTGTCAATTGCATTATTATGAACTTTCATCAAACCTTTAACCATGGTCATTTTAAAGTCTTTTGTCATTTACAGACAGTTCTGGGTGTACTCTGATGCTTTTGCAAAAATGTTCCTATAAAAGGGTTTCATCTTCAAGGAATTCATGCAAAAGACTCTGACAAGTACAGGTTTCTGGTAACTGATTATACTGCTGAACTGAATGAATAAGCATTTTCAGAACTCTAATGGAAAACTGATGAATTCATAAAAGTGCTAACAAAAGATCAAGATGAAAAAAAAATTAATTACATGGGACTGAGTGAACTGATGAGGATGATTATAATTTTTGTGACTTTCTGTTTGAATAAAAAAAAAAATTCCACAAGAAGATCCTATATTAAAACCGATCTAATTTATATTAAACATTTGATTCATCTAAAAAAAAAAAAACTCATCTAAGAAAGCCTGTTAAAAAAAGAACTTAAAAAGCCTTTGAACAGTTCTAGTATTTGATGGTCTCAATGCTTTGACTTTCTGATCAACAGTTTTTTTCTGTTTGTGTTGTGTATTTACTCTTATGAGCCCTTCAAAGGGGAACTGGGGATTTGTGCAGGTGTCAGTACCTGCTGGAGTCTTCATGTTGAGCTGAAGCTAAGTAGTCTCACCCCCCGTGTCTCTCATGAGGCAGCCCCACAATTTATTCCTCTGTTAAAGTTCTACATTAGTGCTCAGTGATGGTTGTATGTTGAGTACATGACCCATGAAACCTGCCCCAAGGAAATCAAAACTTTGTTCTTCGTGCAAAATGAAAGAGCCCTAAGTAGCTTATCCCTCTCATTCTTTCTTTTTAAAAAAAATTTTTTTTAATGTATTATTTTTGGCTGCGTTGGGTCTTTGTTGCTGCACGCGGGCTTTTTCTAGTTGCGGCGAGCAGGGGGCTACTCTTGGTTGCGGTGCGTGGGCTTCTCATTGCGGTGGCTTCTCTGTTGCGGAGCGTGAGCTCTAGGCGTGCGGGCTTCAGTAGTTGCAGCACGCAGGCTCAGTAGTTGTGGCTCATGGGCTCTAGAGCGCAAGCTCAGTAGTTGTGACGCATGGGCTTAGTTGCTCCATGGCATGTGACATCTTCCTGGACCAGGACTCGAACCTGTGTGCCCTGAATTGGCAGGTGGATTCTTAACTACTGCGTCACCAAGAAAGTCCCCCTCTCATTCTTTCTCAAGTCTCAATGTTCACCAACTGAAGAGACCTGTCTACTCAGTAAGACTGTCCATTCACAAGTGGCATTTTCAGATTCTGGACCTTTTTATATATTTCTTAATGTTTTCCACTTCTGGGACTTCAAAAGTTCAGCAGATCAGAGGGGATTTCTCAACTTGGTATAAGATACAGCACACAGGAAAGCAATTTCTTAGATTTCCCTGGTGGCAGTAAGGTGCTCGTACTGTAGGAAGTAGGACCCTAGAGAGAGCTTTTCTGGAAACCCAGGCAACATAGAAAGAAATAAGCGCTGTTCGGATTGAATTTGTAATGGGCAGAGGAGGGTTGTTAGCTTGCTTAGCTCGTTTTGCCTTCCTGGGCACCAGTCCCTTGATGTTAATACTCACAGAGGGTTATAGATACTTATAGCTTCTACTGAGTCTCTATAGTTTCTACTAAGGTGCCAACACGATAGATTCCAAGGTTAAGTGTGATATGGACACTCCTCTCCCTCCTCAACCCCTGCCTCCTGTGTACTGATATACTAGGTAAATTATTGTTGTAACCTGTCTTATGACATTCACACCCTTTAGTCAAATAAAGGATATACAAACAGGTCAGGAGGGTGAGAGAATTTTGGTGGATATCCTTACAAAGAGATCCAGAGAAAGTTATGCTCTGAACCCCATCTTTCTTGTTTCAGGAGGTCGGTGCCTATCATCCAGTTGAGCCTGGTAAAGGTCAGGGAGGCAGAAACATTTAGTAGGGCTTGCATGTGAGGAGTTGGATGAAGAGGATTTCTTGAGAAAGAGTTGTTAGAGTACTGGGCTATTTCGTATCCCCATCATGTTGTGGTGAAGGAGTGGACTTCAAGAGAGCTTCACCTGTACCCCCTCATCCCAAATTTGGTGATACAAAAACTGGCACCTG
This sequence comes from Balaenoptera borealis, assembly GCF_965194805.1. NCBI lineage: Eukaryota > Metazoa > Chordata > Mammalia > Artiodactyla > Balaenopteridae > Balaenoptera > Balaenoptera borealis. Next base: position 96,484,677 of record NC_138874.1, on the reverse strand, counting down.
ACTCTTGACTGATGCAATTAAAGTGGTTTGAGGATTGGGGTTTGACTCCTGCCTGGGAAATCTAGAGGGAGAGGCAAGAGCTGACCACCTGCTAGATGGTGGGTCAAAGAGTGTGGGGTGCTTTGGTGCATTGGGTCTGGGGAAGCAGGAGTGTTTAGAGAGGACCATGAAGGAGACAGAGTCTCTGGGGTCCTCTCAAATCTTTTTCAGCAGGACTGTCTGAAGGGACCAGGAGACCTCACAGTGGAAAGCGTTGGAGTTGGGATCCCAGGTGACCACCAGCTGGGGAGAGGGTCTCCAGTTATTACTAGGATTGGAGATGCAATCCTCTAGGTCATGGGGACTCAGGGGAAGGGACCCAGCTGGGAGCTCCGAAGACCTCACCAAAGAAGAAGTTATTTTCACCATCTGCTATGCCCAGAGTGCTAGAAACCACCCAGGGGTAAGAATGACCCTTACTCCTTGTCCTTCCTCCCTCTCCTACTCTCCTGGAGCAAGGCAGCAGATAGAGAGTTGGGGAAGCTTGATTAGATTGCTCAGAGAGTTCCACAATGCAGGCGTTAGCCTGAAAGGGTTCAGGGAGTTCAGGGGGGGAGGTGTGAGGAGGGGGAGAGAAAAGGAAGAGGATTTAACACAGTCAAATGCAGCTTTTTTTTTTTTTAAACATCTTTATTAGAGTATAATTGCTTTACAGTGGTGTGTTACTTTCTGCTTTATAACAAAGTGAATCAGTTATACATATACATATGTTCCCATATCTCTTCCCTCTTGCATCTCCCTCCCTCCCACCCTCCCTATCCCACCCCTCTAGGTGGTCACAAAGCACCGAGCTGATCTCCCTGTGCTATGCGGCTGCTTCCCACTAGCTATCTATTTTACATTTGGTAGTGTATATATGTCTATGCCACTCTCTCACCCTGTCACATCTTACCCCTCCCCCTCCCCATATCCTCAAGTCCATTCTCTAGTAGGTCTGTGTCTTTATTCCCATCTTGCCACTAGGTTCTTCATGACCTTTTTTTTTTCCCTTAGATTCCATATAGATGTGTTAGCATACTGTATTTGTTTTTCTGTTTCTGACTTACTTCACTCTGTATGACAGACTCTAACTCCATCCACCTCATTACAAATACCTCCATTTCATTTCTTTTTATGGCTGAATAATATTCCATTGTATATGTGTACCACATCTTCTTTATCCATTCATCCGATGATGGACACTTAGGTTGCTTCCATGTCCTGGCTATTGTAAATAGAGCTGCAATGAACATTTTGGTACATGACTCTTTTTGAATTATGGTTTTCTCAGGGTATATGCCCAGTAGTGGGATTGCTGGGTCGTATGTTAGTTGTATTTTTAGTTTTTTAAGGAACCTCCATACTGTTCTCCATAGTGGCTGTATCAATTTACATTCCCACCAACAGTGCAAGAGTGTTGCCTTTTCTCCACACCCTCTCCAGCATTTATTGTTTCTAAATTTTTTGATGATGGCCATTCTGACCAGTGTGAGATGATATCTCATTGTAGTTTTGATTTGCATTTCTCTAATGATTAATGATGTTGAGCATTCTTTCATGTGTCTGTTGGCAATCTGTATATCTTCTTTGGAGAAATGTCTATTTAGGTCTTCTGCCCATTTTTGGATTGGGTTGTCTTTTTGTTACTGAGCTGCATGAGCTGCTTGTAAATCTTGGAGATTAATCCTTTGTCAGTTGCTTCATTTGCAAATATTTTCTCCCATTCTGAGGGTTGTCTTTTGGTCTTGTTTATGGTTTCCTTTGCTGTGCAAAAGCTTTTAAGTTTCATTAGGTCCCATTTGTTTATTTGTGTTTTTATTTCCATTTCTCTAGGAGCTGGGTCAAAAAGGATCTTGCTGTGATTTATGTCATAGAGTGTTCTGCCTATGTTTTCCTCTAAGAGTTTGATAGTGTCTGGCCTTACACTTAGGTCTTTAATCCATTTTGAGGTTTTTTTTGTGTATGGTATCAGAGAGTGTTCTAATTTCATACTTTTACATGTATCTGTCCAGTTTTCCCAGCACCACTTATTGAAGAGGCTGTCTTTTCTCTACTGTATATGCTTGCCTCCTTTATCAAAGATAAGATGACCATATGTGCGTGGGTTTATCTCTGGACTTTCTATCCTGTTCCATTGATCTATATTTCTGTTTTTGTGCCAGTACCAAACTGTCTTGATTACTGTAGCTTCGTAATATAGTCTGAAGTCCGGGAGCCTGATTCCTCCAGCTCCATTTTTCGTTCTCAAGATTGCTTTGGCTATTTGGGGTCTTTTGTGTTTCCATACAAATTGTGAAATTTTTTGTTCTAGTTCTTTGAAAAATGCCAGTGGTAGTTTGATAGGGATTGCATTGAATCTGTAGATTGCTTTAGGTAGTAGAGTCATTTTCACAATGTTGATTCTTCCAATCCAAGAACATGGTATATGTCTCCATCTATTTGTATCATCTTTAATTTCTTTCATCAGTGTCTTATAATTTTCTGCATACAGGACTTTTGTCTCCTTAGGTAGGTTTATTCCTAGATATTTTATTCTTTTTGTTGCAGTGGTAAATGGGAGTGTTTTCTTAATTTCACTTTCAGAATTTTCATCATTAGTGTATAGAAATGCAAGAGATTTCTGTGCATTAATTTTGTAACCTGCTACTTTACCAAATTCATTGATTAGCTCTAGTTGTTTTCTAGTAGCATCTTTAGGATTCTCTGTGTATAGTATCATGTCATCTGCAAACAGTGACAGCTTTACTTCTTCTTTTCCGATTTGGATTCCTTTTATTTCTTTTTCTTCTCTGATTGCTGTGGCTAACACTTCCAAAACTATGTTGAATAATAGTGGTGAGAGTGGGAAACCTTGTCTTGTTCCTGATCTTAGGGGAAATAGTTTCAGTTTTTCACCATTGAGGACAATGTTGGCTGTGGGTTTGTCATATATGGCCTTTATTATGTTGAGGAAAGTTCCCTCTATGCCTACTTTCTGCAGGGCTTTTATCATAAATGGGTGTTGAATTTTGTCGAAAGCTTTCTCTGCATCTATTGAGATGATCATATGGTTTTTCTCCTTCAGTTTGTTAATATGATGTATCACGGTGATTGATTTGCATATGTTGAAGAATCCTTGCATTCCTGGGATAAACCCCACTTGATCATGGTGTATGATCCTTTTAATGTGCTGTTGGATTCTGTTTGCTAGTATTTTGTTGAGGATTTTTGCATCTATGTTCATCAGTGATATTGGTTTGTAGTCTTCTTTCTTTGTGAATCTTTGTCTGGTTTTGGTATCAGGGTGATGGTGGCTTCGTAGAATGAGTTGGGGAGTGTTCCTCCCTCTGCAATATTTTGGAAGAGTTTGAGAAGGACAGGTGTTAGCTCTTCTCTAAATGTTTGATAGAATTCACCTGTGAAGCCATCTGTTCCTGGACTTTTTTTTGTTGGAAGATTTTTAATTGTAGTCTCAATTTCAGTGCTTGTGATTGGTCTGTTCATATTTTCTATTTCTTCCTGGTTCAGTCTCAGCAGGTTGTGCATTTCTAAGAATCTGTCCATTTCTTCCAGGTTGTCCATTTTATTGGCATAGAGTTGCTTGTAGTAATCTCTCATGATCGTTTGTATTTCTGCAGTGTCAGTTGTTACTTCTCCTTTTTCATTTCTAATTCTATTGATTTGAGTATTCTCCCTTTTTCTCTTGATGAGTCTGGCTAACGGTTTATGAATTTTGTTTATCTTCTCAAAGAACCAGCTTTTAGTTTTATTGATCTTTGCTCTTGTCTCCTTCATTTCTTTTTCATTTATTTCTTATCTGATCTTTATGATTTCTTTCCTTCTGCTAGCTTTGGGGTTTTTTTGTTCTTCTTTCTTTAATTGCTTTAGGTGCAAGGTTAGGTTGTTTATTCGAGATGTTTCCTGTTCCTTGAGGTAGGCTTGTATTGCTATAAACTTCCCTCTTAGCACTGCTTTTGCTGCATCCCATAGGTTTTGGGTCGTCATGTCTCCATTGTCATTTGTTTCTAGGTATTTTTTGATTTCCCCTTTGATTTCTTCAGTGATCACTTGGTTATTAAGTAGTGTATTGTGTAGCCTCCATGTGTTTGTATTTTTTACAGATCTTTTCCTGTAATTGATATCTAGTCTCATAGCGTTGTGGTCGGAAAAGATACTTGATACGATTTCAATTTTCTTAAATTTACCAAGGCTTGATTTGTGACCCAAGATATGATCTATCCTGGAGAATGTTCCATGCGCACTTGAGAAAAATGTGTATTCTGTTGTTTTTGGGTGGAATGTCCTATAAATATCAATTAAGTCCATCTTGTTTAATGTATCATTTAAAGCTTGTGTTTCCTTATTTATTTTCATTTTGGATGATCTGTCCATTGGTGAAAGTGGGGTGTTAAAGTCCCCTACTATGATTGTGTTGCTGTCGATTTCCCCTTTTATGGCTGTTAGTAATTGCCTTATGTATTGAGGTGCTCCTATGTTGGGTGCATAAATATTTACAATTGTTATACCTTCCTCTTGGATTGATCCCTTGATCATTATATAGTGTCCTTCTTTGTCTCTTGTAATAGTCTTTATTTTAAAGTCTATTTTGTCTGATATGAGAATTGCTACTCTAGCTTTCTTTTGATTTCCATTTGCATGGAATATCTTTTTCCATCCCCTCACTTTCAGTCTGTATGTGTCTCTAGGTCTGAAGTGGGTCTCTTGTAGACAGCATATATATGGATCTTGTTTTTGTATCCATTCAGCCAGTCTGTGTCTTTTGGTTGGAGCATTTAATCCATTTACATTTAAGGTAATTATCGATATGTATGTTCCTATTCCCATTTTCTTAAGTGTTTTGGGTTTGTTATTGTAGATGTTTTCCTTCTCTTGTGTTTCTTGCCTAGAGAAGTTCCTTTAGCATTTGTTGTAAAGCTGGTTTGGTGGTGCTGAACTCTCTCAGCTTTTGCTTGTCTGTAAAGGTTTTAATTTCTCCATCAAATCTGAATGAGATCCTTGCTGGGTAGAGTAATCTTGGTTGTAGGTTTTTCTCCTTCATCACTTTAAGTATATCCTGCCACTCCCTTCTGGCTTGCAGAGTTTTTGCTGAAAGATCAGCTGTTAACCTTATGGGGATTCCCTTGTGTGTTATTTGTTGTTTTTCCCTTGCTGCTTTTAATATGTTTTCTTTATATTTAATTTTTGATAGTTTGATTAATATGTGTCTTTGCGTGTTTCTCCTTGGATTTATCCTGTATGGGACTCTCTGTGGTTCCAGGGCTTGATTAACTATTCAAATGCAGCTTTTTGATTACTGTCTTCAACTGGACATTTTATTTGTGGAATTAAGACCATGCATGTAACGTAAAGTGACTTTGGGGCTATTACATATTACATTAAAATAAAAACAGAATCCAGGGATCTGCCAGAGATTTTATACATGAGTAGGGGAAGTTTGCTCCCAAAGAATAAAATTTAAGAGAAGACAGAAACAAAACTGTGTTTTAAGTCAGTGGTCATATTTGTTTAGCACCTGCTTACAGATGTAAGTGTGAACTTGGATGTTGGCCCTGGGTCCCAGCAGGTGGGCTGTGGCCCCCTGCACCTCATGCTCAGGGTATGCTTTACTCTCTGCAGTGGCCTTTGTTCCCTGGCACTGTGTGGTGATGGGCGTAACAGTGGTGGGAGTATAAGGCTCCTTTATTGAGAAACCATAGTGTGGCCTCCAACGAGGGGGGAGGAATTTATTTGCCCACCCCTTAAAACCTGTCTAGTATCATGAACAACCTCTGGGAGGAAACATAACCGTTTTCATGTGATTATACCTTAAACATGAAAATACACTAAACCAGTCATGCACAATGTGAAACTGTGCTAAACTATATTTAGCGTGACTGTATCATTTAGCTTCCAGATTGAGACCCTTTAGAGAGGGGACACTAGGACTAATCATGTTGAAACAACAGGAATAATTTGGGATTGTGTTGAGCAAACCAGGACATATATGGTCATTCTCCCCATAATCTGCTGCTCCTAATCTATAGAAAAAGAGAGTTTTTTCCTTTTGTTTTTTGGTTTTTTGTTTGTTTGTTAGTTCTTTGCTGGAGGTGAGAGCTAAAATTATATCCTGCTTTTGTGCAGCTTCGTGCCAATTACTATGTAATACCATTAAGCATCCCCTGAACCAAGTAGCTCAGGGAATTTACTGTTTATTCACTTCATGCATGATGGTATTGTGGGTCACACACAGCCCTATCAGAATCCAGACAAGGCACTTAAATCAAGGTATCAGATTATGAAGCAATGTGTATCTCCTAGGAATCCTTACATGCTCCTGGTTTGAGGTCCCAGCAGATATTCTTTTCCCAGGTAGAGACCATGCTCAAGAGTAAGAGAGAAAATAACCACAGCTGGCAGGAGAGAAGATGGGGAGCCAGTAAAATTAGGTGTGTTCCTTATGAGAGTCAGTGGGGTCAGGGGGGAAAGTATATAAGATTTAAAATCAGAAGACTGGAATTTAAGTAAGTCACCCTAGTATTTAACGGGTGAGATTTAGCAAATATTTAATTTTCCCAATGAAAAGGGCATTGCTATCAAACCATTCCCTCCTTATAAAGAGATGTTTAAGTGATCAGTATTATAGAGGACATTAAAAAAAAAATATTCTATAACTTTCAAGGCAGTCATTTTGAAAGTTGCTGTTAGTTCTTCTCATTTACCACTAAAAATGAGTATTGAAGTTTTTCAGCCTTGCCTCTTCCTCTCTCTGCCCCTGAGCCCAGATGTTGAAACTTCTGATAAGGAGATAACTACTTGTTTTTCAGTACTCGTCACAGATTTTAGACCACTGAATACACTACTCAATCCATCTTCCATTTCTCTCTCTCTCTCTCTCTCTCCCCCCCCCACCCCCCCTTTCACTGTTTGATGAAATAATGTATGTACACAGCAAAAGGCAAAGTTCAACCAGATATTCATTATTAAGAAGCCACTATGCTCAGGTCCTCTTGTGTATGGCAGAAGGTACTGCAATGAAACAGGTACAGATTCTTACCACCCAGGAGGATGTGGCAGACGGAAAAATTTAAAAGAAAAAAAAAGTTACAATGATGAAAACTTAATTGGTGAGTTCAGGGAACAGTAAACAAGGTATAAATTCATTTAGTGTCCCAAGGATGTTCCAGTGAGTTGCAGCTATTGAGAAAACAATTACTAAGGCAGAAGTCATATAGGCTCCTGGCCAATTTGGCTCCAGTTTCCAGCGCTTGAAGTGTGCACCACTCATAGGAGCTGTCAAGTATTTTTAGATATTTATTCTATTCCTTGGCTATACTGGAGCAATTCCAGCAAGAGTTTGAGGTACTCCATAGAACCCAGAGATTGCCAAGCCAGTTTGCAATCCATTAATCAATATCGATTAAATTAAGCATTTAACCCAGTGGTTCTCAACAGGTTGCTGGGGGTGGATTTTGCTCTCCGAGGGTATTTGGCAATGTCTGGGCACGTTTTTGGTTGTTATGACTGAAGGTGGGTGTTTGCCACTGGTACCTAGTGGGCAGAGGCAGCTGAGCATCCTACAGTACATAGGGCAGCCCCGCACAACAAACAGTTATTGGACCCAAAAGTCAATAGTGCCAGAGCTGACAAACCCTGGCCTAACCTAACTGTGGGTGTAGCACTACGGGGGATACAAAGCAAGCAAGACACATGATCTCAGCCCTCGAGTAATTTAGAGCCCTAATCCAGAGGACGGCCAATACACCCATCCATTAGTTGAAATAATTCCACATCCAGAAATATTTACTGAGCACTTACTGTATGCCAGGGACTCTGCAAGATTTTAGGATGATTTGTAGTTTTGGTAGGACCTTTTTTCAAGGGGTTTAGAATTTACTGAGGAGGACACATATTAAAAAGAAGACACACAAAATTCACTGGGTAGTGGGAGAAATCATATCTGGAAGGGAAAAATCCATGTTGCCCTGAGAAGGAATGACAGGAAGCATTTCTTTCGGTTTGGTGGTCAGGGGAAACCTCTCTGAGAACATGACAGTTAAGCTGAGAAAGTGACGGAAGAGAAAGGCAAGCAGAGGCAGCCATGGGCCCCAGGATCTGAGGCAGGAAAAAGCTTTTGATTTAGAGTGATATGTGTGTGTGGGCGGGGGGCAGTGTGCCTGTATATATAGACGGGGTATAGTCAAGCCAATAAGCCTGGTACGAATTCAGAGAAGCGAGAAATAAATAGGGATAAGAGTCACCAGGGAAAATCTAGAGGAGGACATAGGGAGTTGGCTGAGCTGGGGATGCACAGGCAATGATTCGGTGAGAGAAGTAAGCGTGTCTTGTTTATAAAGGGAAATAGAAGAATCTGAACTGGCTGGGTTAAAACAGGACAAGAGAGTCATAAACTGTGATTTTCACCAGAGTGCTTTTAAAGTGGGCCCATTCTATGGTGACACTGTATGTGAGTGACCAAAGAAAAGGAAATTTTTGGAAAAGTAGACCCTTCTTCTTTGTAAAGGGATTGGTGTGGGCGACTTTGTGTTAAAGAGATCTCTAGGCAGGGAAAAGTCATACACTTAGAAGCAAGGACTTGGACTCAGAATGGCCGATGTTGCTATGGAAAAAAATAAAGCTTACTGCTATCAGCAACTGTGCACTTCATTCACTCAATAAATACGTTTGAGTGTCTTTGATGTTCTAGACCTTGGAAACATATTGGTGAGTTAAGTCAGAAATGGTTTCAGCTCTCAGGAAGGTTACAGTTTAGTGGGAGAGACACCACTGAAATAAAAAAACAAAAGTAAGTATTCATATAGAGTTAAGTACTGAGAAGAACACATATTTGTCCTTAGAAAAGCCTATGATTAGAGGATTCTAGCTTGATAGTAGTGACAGGAAAGACTTTCCAGAGAAAGTGTTGAGCAAGAGGCATGTAGAAATTGCCCAGGTGAAGTGGGGTGAAAAGGAAGGATGCAAAGACTTCTGCAGAGGTATTGGCATGTGGCGGGTAGAACCATGGCAGGAAAGAAGGGAAGGAACTCCAGTGTGACTGGAATGGAGAGGGGTCATGGGAAGTACGGTGTGAAATGAGAACACACTGGTAGGGAAGAGTAGGAAGGAGGAGGGTAGGATGGTGAGTGGAGTTGGGTTGGGGGGGGCGCGGAGAGAAGGGGGCAAATATACATTTTGGAAGATCCAAGAGAAAATACTGCCAAATCATGTAGGAAAACACTGCAAAAAATCAGGAGAGGGATAGTACATAGGTTAAGGTCATATTGATGGGAATGCATTAGTTTGTTCATATTCAAGAAATGCTCAGGGGGGTAAAAAAATAAACTTGGGGCTAAACCAGTAAAAGAAGGTGGTGGTATCAAGGATAAAAGCTAGATGCCTGGCGTGCCAACAGGATAGATAATCGCACCGTTCACCGAGAGAGGAAACTCTGGAACAGGACCCATTTTGGGGAAGAAAATCACAAGTTCAATTTTAGGAAAGCTGACTTGGAGGCGTGTTTGAGACATCCAAGGGGAGTTTTCAAATGCGGGTCTGGAACTCAGAGAAGAGGCTGGGCTGCTGATAAGCAACCACCATGCTCCTGCTTAATCAAAAGCTGACACTCTTCCCTCTGCAGAGGCTAGAGCCTTGCCTCCATCACAGTTCTATCTCTGTTAATCTGCAGGCTTGAAAATGGGTACAGCCCAGCCCTGCCAGCTCACAGCGCTGCTGATCTGAACTAAGCAAGGAGCCAAGAGAGTTTAAACCCAAGATCAATGTTGAGCATGTGTTGAGGGGAGAAAGAAAGTGAAGGGTGAGAAATCGGATTTGCCAGTGTGAAGGGGGAGACACTTTCAGGGCACATAATTTGGAGGGAGGAGCATTGTGGGCGAGGGGTCTCACATTAGCCATTCGTATAAGCCCTGACGTAGCTGATTAACGCTATGCTGTCAGTGAGCTAATTGGATGATAGGATTATATTTTGGAAAGGGATCTTCAAAGTTATGTAGATCAATCCGTGCCTGTTACTGTGGAAGAAACTGAGGTCTGGAGGGGATAAATGACTTACCTAAGTTTACCCCCCTTACTAGTGACAGAATGTGGCTACCGTCTACCCCAGTTTACTTCACTGTTCAGCTTGGCTCTGTCCCCCAGAATTTTGATTGTGAAGGGAGTGACCTGCAGCATTATTTCACTACCTTGCACTTCGAGTATAGATGTTGGTCAAACAGCCCTGGGCCCCTTTAGTAAAGGAGAACGTGTTTTGTGGCCTTTTGCCAGCACGCGCTTATAATCACCCCACTGAAATTCACAATGGCTTGGATAATGATACGAACCTTAACTATGAATTTAGCAGTCCGTTATGACATCCAGCAATTATAGTTTATCACTGTCCTATGGGGAGAAAAGGGGGGAAATCCAGTACAAGAAACAAGCTAATAAATTTGTTTTTAAAACCCAGCCTCTTCTTCTTTCCCCCCAGCAAATGTTGTAAATTCTGGGTTTATGCTTTGCTGCAGGAAGCAAGCTCAATGTCAAAAGTATTTTAATAGCCTTTGATTTACTTTTTAAGTGCTTATTAGGATGATTGATGACTGTTTTTGAAGCCAATCGCAGATTTGGGAGAGACAGGAATTCATCGCTGTCTTCCCCCTGATTGGCTGTGTGTGAGGGTTGGTTTGGTTTGGGCAGGACTTAGAAGCAGCACAAGGGCTCAACCTGCATTTCCTTTTCTCTTTGAGTGGCAGGTGGCTCTTATTTTTCCCTTTTGTCACCTAAAAGAACGTGGGTTTTGCCACAAGGACATTTCTTAGGCTTCTGTCCCTCAAATACCCACTTCCATAGCCACCCTGCTGAGTGGGAACAGCGCGGCTTGCTCTGGGGGCTTCACTCTGCCTTCAGGATTTACAGGAAAAATTATCCTTCTATGTTAAGTCATGAACTCACACCAGAACTGGCCCTCCACCTCACATGCCTCAAAGTCCCAAAGCAGACCAGGCAGTTGAAGCAGTAATTGGCTTGGGTTTTCATTTGTTCAGGCCATAATAACTGCTGCACCACGCATAGCACCCAGCAGGTGAGCTGTGAAACCCGGCTCTCCTTAATGGACAGAATTAAGTTTATTTCACCCTGTGCTCATTCTCCGAATCCCCAATGGCCAGCATCACTGAGAAGGCAGAAGTGGGCTTTTGAGATGTAAATACTGTCACCAGCTACATGAAAATCCATGAAGTCAGTTCCTGAGTCTTTACAAGACATTTAGATGAAGAAACATTGTATTTCAGTTCCAGCGGCATTTTTCTTCCCTCTAAATCCAGCCACAGTGTTCATCAATTTGTTTAATAATGCCTGGGGAGCCTTTGGCTCAGGCACTGAATAATGAACATTTGGAGTGCCCACTGCTTTAAATACTTTCTAAATCTGTGTTCCCTTCTGTGCAAAAGGCAAATTGACAGGAGGGAGACTTTCTTTTTCTCATTCTAAAGAACAGTGGCATAGAGGAGTTTGTTTTGGTAATGACACCTGACCAAAGAAAAGTTCCTTTAGAAATACAGTTCCTGCACAGTTGTTCTTTGTTACCACACAGTGGCATTGCCTTTATAGTGGAGGCTCACAATCTATCAAAATCCTATATGAAGCTTTAAAAAAATTCAGCAATGCAGGTCCTACACCTGGATGCCGGGGTGGAATCCAGGTGTGTATTTTTAAAGCTCATATAGTTCAGTTCTTATGCAAGCAGAGTGGAGAACCCCAAAAAGGATTACACTGTCAAAAAAAGGAGTATGCAGCTCTCTAATTAACGTAATCACACGAAGAACAGTGGTCCTAAACTTTTGTGGACTTCGATGCTCTGGGGAGCCTGTTAAAATGCAAATTCAAATCAGAGACTCTGATTCTTGTAGGTCAGGGTGAGGACGGGAATGTACAATTTAGCAAGATCTTGTACAAGAAATAAAAAGATCATCTAATGAGAAAAAGTGGCACAGGCCGACTGTCAGTAGTTGTTGCTACTGTGTTTTGCTTGGTTTTCTTTAGTTTCTTATTTAATTATTGTGACTTATAGGATTTGGTCAAATTAAGCACAGTAAGTGGATTTTATTCCTACTTCTTTCCAGGTTAAGTAGGGGTTACTGTCTGGCCATGGTTAGCCTTAAGAGGTAGTTCCCAAGCAGGCTTCGTATCTGAGGAGCTTTTAATATAAACTGATGTCTGAGTGCCTGCCTCCACCAATGATTCTAATTAAATTGGTTTGGGATGTGGCTCAGACTGGCATTTAAAAAAATATCCCCATCTGACTCTAATATGCAACCAGGGTTGAGGACCACTGGCCTAGAGAAAGGTGTGAAGCCATAGAATTTCTCGAACTAGCACAGAAATGCAAAATGCTGTGCTATCTGTAGCACTGACAGTGCTAGAGGGGTCAGGTCTTCAGTCTGGAGGGGCTGCACTACCCGATACTGAGTTCAGGATCCTACTCTGTTACTGACAGCACGAAGCTCATCTGTTGATTGAATAGGCCTGACCCTGTGTGACTGAAAGAAAAAAAAAGTCAAGGGAAGGTAAAAAGACATCTGCAGGTTTTGTTCTCATTACTGGGCTCTGAGGGTGTTGTGGATAATCTGTGCCACTACAGTGGGACATCCCAGTATGGTGCTGGCTGGGGTGCGCTCCCTTGTGGAGGCCTGAGTGACACATCAGCCGGGGATCTTGTGGATGAAGGAAACTCTCTTCCTTTTGAAAAGTCAGCTGTTCAGTTGTTGAAGCTAAAGCTACAGATATCTTCAACTGCAACAAATAGTTCTTGGACATCTATTGAAAACTGGTGCCATCCACTTTCACAGTTCTTTACAGTTTATGAAACACTTTCACATACATTTTCTTCCTTAACCTTTACAAGACTGTGAACTGGACCAAACGAGACAACTGGGGCTTAGAGAGTTTAAATGACTTTCCAAGGGCAGACATCAATAATATATTGGATGATATTGCGGGGCAGTAATTCAAGTCTTATTATTCCTCTTCCAAATGCAGGAACTATTATCATAGTTGGAACATGGACAAACATATTAAAATGTTAGTTTTCACCACTTATTTTATGCATACTATGCAATGATTGACAGCACATGAGACCTATAATTTATTGTTATTCTCTTAGATCAGGCCTAAGAAAAATACTTGCGTTGATTTAAAGAAGGAAAAAAACAGCAAAGTAAATGACAGCATATGTTGTGGTCCAGAGACCAGGTAGAATCCTGGTGGCACACAAATGACCACAGTTGTAGCAGTACTGCTCCAGTCATGCCATCATTGTGTGTGTATGTATATGTTCAATAGATAATAATCATTTGATAGGTTAAATGGAGAAAAACTGTGCAGTGTGAAAACAACTTACTAGAGCTTTGTTTACCTTCCATGGGAGACATTTGTATTAACTGATCTCATTGGTAATAATATATCCACATACTACACACTTCTTGTAGTGACTGATGGGAAAGAAAGATGGGATTAGAACTCGTGTGTGATTCTCTGAGGTGAACACTAAAGAGGGTTTACCCCGTGCCAGCTAACTGACGATCACCTTTCCTGGTCTTCTCATTTACACCTCATACAACCCCTTGATTCAATATTGTCATCAGCTGCATTTTATATATAAAGAGTCTAAGGCACAGATTTGTGAAGTAGCTTACCCCAAATGTCGCACTTGTAGAAAATCAAGCTCCTCATATCAAGATCCCAGTTTCAACTACTTTACTCCACCTCTGCCATATTAGAGACCTTTTCCAAATGCAAAGAGGAGCAGAATCAGATTTAAATTTGGAGGTAGGGGCTATGGAGAACAGAATTGTTCAGCATAATCAATTTAGAGAAGTTGTTTTGCTTTGCTAAAGTGGAATGGTGTGGCTAAAAAAAAAAAAAATTCCACTCGGTAGGTGGGAGTGAGTGGAAATTGCTAGAGAACTTTTAAAGTCATTTTCCCTTCTGTGATATAGACATGGAGTCCTTCCCACAGTGCCAAGCTCTGGACACTTGAAGAGCACGGTGCCAAGCTCTCACCACAAATCAGCAACTACATCACAGCAATACCTGCAAATATACTGTGTGGCTAGGTATTTTTGGGTTTCTGTGTGTGGGTGGGTGTGTGTATGCGGAGATATCAAGGGAAGGAGACTGAATTTCATGGATTAGAGGGAAAGAAATAGCCACTGGATGTAATAAGAGAGATGGGGAAACCAGCTTGGAGCTGGATTAATTTTGAAAATTAAATATCCTGAGAGGGACTTACCTGGTGGCCAGTCGTTAAGAATCCGCCTGCCAGTGCCGGCAACATGGGTTCGAGCCCTGGTCCGGGAAGATCCCACATGCTGCAGAGCAACTAAGCCCGTGCGCCACAGCTACTGAGCCTGCGCTCTAGAGCCCGTGAGCCACAACTACTGAGCCTGCGCTCCAGAGCCTGTGCTCCGCAAGAGAAGCCACCGCAACGAGAAGCCCGCGTATTGCAACGAAGAGTAGTCCCCGCTCGCTGAAACTAGAAAAAGCCCACATACAGCAACGAAGACCCAACGCAGCCAAAAATAAATAAATTTATTTTAAAAAGTTAAAAATAAAAAAATAAACATTCTGAGAATGCATAAAAGTCTCAGGAAGGATGTGGGCTAGAGAAAGGAAACTGTTAACTGGGGTAGATAAGCACCCCCTCCCCCCTCTTGTACAGTACTGTGCAGTAACTAGAAAAGGCGTATCTCTGTGCTGTTTGGCAGAGGTGAAATGCGGAATGTGTACGTGGATTTCAGAGTGGCTATGATGCCATGGTCGGGGGGTAAAGGATCCTCTCTGTGACTCTGTGTGTGTGAGAGTCTGCATTTCTGTCTCATTTTCTATTCCTGAGTATATTGTCTCTCCTCTTCTCTGGCTATCATTTTGTATTCTCCTGCTCTATACCTATAGCCACTTTGCAAGGAAAAAATGGTGACTTCTGACAAAAGGAAATGCATTCTTTTCACCCGAGTGAAATCAGCAAGGGTCCTCAGCATGAGAGCGATGGGTTGAAGGCAAGCAAGGCAGCCAGCATAAAACTGAATACAGTCCTCAAAGACCATGTGTTCTGTGAATTTTCAAAAGGCTGTGTCAGAGCCTCCCTCCCAAACACCAGGGGAGCTAGGATCCTACACCCAGGGAAGGCAGGGGGTGGCGAGGGCAAGCTACTGCATGCTTAGTGGCTGTTGTGTGGTTAGCTCAGGTGCACATCTCAGGGAGAAGCTGATTCTGGAAGACAGGCATACTCTTCTTTCAAAGCATCTGGAAGAACAAGGAAGACAGGGAGGATACAAGTACCATGAAGAAGTCATCAGTGAACCACCCGGGAGCTGATGGGGAAGCAGAGCCTTGCAGCCTGCCTACCTAGGATGGCCTCAAAGGGAACAGTTCTGCTGTGAGGTCCCTCCAGCGTTCAGGGTGTGCTGTGTGTAAGGGCCCTTGGAAAGGAGTGGACAGTGCATCCCACTGAAGATGCATCCGGCTCTGCCTTGGAGGGGACAAACTCACCCACACAGTGCAGCCGATGCACTCCCCATATCATCCACGCCAGCTTGGAGAAGGGGGAAAGTGGGTCATTGGAATAAAGGAGGATCAATGCTAAGGGCTCCTGGAAGCCCTCAGTATTGATAGGCAAGTTACATTAGCTTCAGATTTTTTTTTAACATCTTTATTGGAGTATAATTGCTTTACATTGTCGTGTTAGTTTCTGCTGTAAAACAAAGTGAATCAGCTATATGTATACATATATCCCCATATCCCCTCCCTCTTGCATCTCCCTCTCACCCTCCCTATCCTACCCCTCTAGGTGGTCACACAGCACCGAGCTGATCTCCCTGTTCAGCTTCAGATTTGACATTTAAATTCTCCATAATTCATGAAATGAAATGTCTTAGTACAACGCAGTGGTTAAAAACGCCTATCCTATCTATTAGACATTTCCGAGACTGTTGGGAAGTTAGGACAAGGGGCCCTGGTGTATGCCCACAAGTCATAACCCAGGGAACTGTTAGCTGACAATACTGGGAAAAATACAAATACTTGGGTGTGACTATATATATATATATACACACACACAAATATATATGTGTATATATATATAAAAGCAGTATGTATATAAATAAGCTATATATAAAAGTATATATGTATATATATAAATGCTGGGGGTGGGGGAGGAAGGGTAGAGGTACAAATATATAGAGAGACATATAAATATATGCTTATAAATCGTGGATTTCTGACCACTAAAGGGAGACCTACACCCAGAGAAAGTGGTTGAATAAGAACTCAAGGCAGCATAGGCTGAGAGTCAAATGATGGATACATTCAAGACTTCAGGGAATGACAATGGTCTGTGGGTAATTCAGCTTTCCTGGGAAATTTGGAACCAGGACTGTCCTTACAGTATGGGTTGAGTTTCTATATATGTGGCATAATCTTTTTTGACTTTATTCATGGATACTCTTATTTTATTTTTAGCAAAATAGGAATACCTTTATCACTACAGATTATCAGAGTAACATTTACTTTTTAAATATTAGAAAAATGAAAGCATATAAAATCCACTGTAATCCCAGTACCCTAAGATAAGAACTTTTAATATTTGTATATATATTCTTCTTTATTTCTATATGTGTAGACACTAATAGTTTAATCGTAATATATTTGATCTATATCCTTTGGTTTTTTTTCTCAGATCAGTGTATACTAATCACATTTCCATGTCAAGAAAAATCAATCTACATCATTATTTTAATATGTGATGATATTTATTTAATGGATATAGCAAACAATATTTACCAATATTGGATATTAGGTTCCTCCTGATGTGTTACTATTGTATGCAATACTGGGATAAAATCCTTTGACCTGGCAGTTGCACCACTAGGGAATAATGAGGAAATCTTGTAAAGTTTCCCTCAAAATGGTGTGAACTGTTGCTCCCTGGACTAGTTGTACTGAATACACACTTAACAGCAAGTTATTCAAGTGCCTGTTTCCCCACACACCTGGCAGAAATGGGTATTACCATTCTTTTCCAATCTTTGTCAGTCTGCTGGCTTGGAAAGAAGGCATGGGGAAGTAGCACTGGGGGTCTGTATGACCTTTGTAGTGTCAGGAGGCTGATTCTTTTCTAGTATGGCAAGTGGGTCACGTGGCATATCGCTTAGTCACATTCAGCCCCTTCCCCAGGGGTTACAGTGGAACATTGTGCACTCTGTTAATTAGAGATCCTTTGGGACCCAAGCAGAACATGGAATTTCTGTGCTCTGGCCTCTCAGGTTTGTATTTAAACCAGACTCACCTGTTATTATAACTTAAAGTTATTGAACCTAAATATTTCCCCAAAGGAGGGAAAGGTGCTGATGCGAGATAGTTGAGATTGGGGCCATAAGAGGATAGAAATTGACTTAGGGATAACCTCAGTTAGTGCAAAGAGTTTGCAGTAGATTATGAGAGGGACTGATAATAAATTGTGAGATTGTCTTAAAGCATTCTAGAGCTTCTTAACTCTAAAATTCAGTGTTTCCAGAGTTGTTGTAGACTTGGCTGACATTTGATATAATTCAGTCTTTTGACACACACATTCATGCACACATGCCCTGATGCTTATATTACAGAGGGAGAAAGTGAGAATCAGAGAAATGGAGTAATTTGACCAAAGTTACAGAATGAATTATTGGAAAGCCAGAGCCCTGAAACCCTAGGCTTATTTGCTCTTTGTTCTGTTTTCCTTGATACTTTACCATTTTAATTGTAAAATTACTTGGGGTGAAAATAACATACATATTTTTAAATCACCTGCAAATTAACCTTAAACTATTGTAATAACTTTTGGGGGGAGAGAGGGAGATCAGGAAGAAGGACTAATAGTTTGTTAACTTTTAATAATCTTGCCCCATAATACTGGTAAGGTTTTAAGATTTATCTTTATTATATTTTGCTAGTATCTATTTTCTTAGAAATATATTTATTTGTCCTGGACTTTCAAATATTTCACTGTCAAATTGAATAGAAGAATTTATATATATTGTTTAAACACTATGTATTTATCTTTTCCTTCTCTAATTTTATTTATTTTTCTATTAATAAATTCACCAGATTCATATATTAATGCTTAATATTAATATGTTTCCCTAAGAAGCAACTCCTGGATATATTGAACAATTTTAATCTTTTTCTTTTTTTCTCTTCTCAAAGTCTTCTTTTGTCTTTATTGTTTTGTTTCTTCCTGCTTTTGTAAGGATTATGTTTATTTTTCTGCTTTCTTAGATTTAATACTTTTTTTTTTTTTAACTTTCATTTTAACTCATTGTTAAAGCAGTTTTAGGGTAAACATTTATTTTATCTGCTCAGTAGAGCTGTGTTATATCCCATGTTTTGATAGTATTTGCATTTTCATATTAGTCTCTAATTGTCATTTTTATTTCCTCTTTCACTCAGTTCTTTTTGGAGAGTGTTCTTGATTTCTTAGTGTAACATTGCTTTAATTTAAAAATTTGTTTAATTTAATTTTACTTCCTGAAGTTAGCAAATAATGTGGCTCAGTACAGAAGTCATGGGTCCCAGCTTTCTGCCTTATTTAGACCAGATGGCTATATATCATTACAAGTTGGCCTACAGGGGACTTTCAAGTGGACCCATCTCCCATCTATGGGAAGTTTAGGAAGGATTTCTCGAAACTTGTCATTGTTTAGCAGTAATCTTTCCTACCTCTGAGGCTTTTCATCTTTCTTTGATTTTGTGGGTTTGTCCAAGGGAGGGGAGGAAGATCTGGATGCCATTAAAACCCTAAAGTTGTATCAAGAACAGTTAATGATATATATTTCAAGTCTCAGTGTAAGTACCCAGGGTACATGCCCTCCACTTTCCTCACCAGCCCAGGGGTGTGATTTGTCTCACCATTAATTCCATGGTCCTTTGATGCAGTCTTCTCTTGGCACTTTGTACTTTTCTTCTTCCTGGGACTGAGATATTAATATATGGATCCCCTCTCCTCCATTAGAAGATTAGCTTCTAGAAGGCTGTCTGAGTTCTTGTATATTTTGATATCGACCTGAACATATGCCATGCGCACAAAAAGCACTGAATAAAATTTTTCTTAAATTGAAGTATAGTTGATTTACAATATTGTGTTAGTTTCAGGTGTCCAGCAAAGTGATTCAGTTACATATATATTTTTTTCAGATTATTTTCCATTATAGGTTATTACAAGGTATTTGAGGAAATGTTGAGACAAAGTTTAAATTTTAAACTTGATGCAAATCTGCTTGATTTGGAGAATTGCAGGACTGCCTATGATACAGGTGGGAATAGGCAGAGATATATCTCTACTCTATGGAAGATTTCCCTGGTGTCAACTATTGGAACTACTGCAGAATTTTAAAGGAGTTGGATGATATCCATGATTCCAGTAGCAAATATGTGAAGTTAGGCAATGTCAGTTCTCTCTAAACCAAAAGAAACCATGTTTTCCTAGAGCTAAGTGTCCTGATATCTAGACTCTGAGTCAGGGCTGTGGGAAGAAGGGTGATTTTTCTAAGTTATTACAAGGCAAATAATGGGAATGATACAAAACCCATCACTTGTCTCAGACCACAGTAAACAGGCAAATGAAACTATCTAGCCCTATGTGTATAACCATGGACATAAATTATTAGAATTGCAAATATCTCCAGTCCGGTCCCTAAAACAAAATCAAACAAAGGAAGAAAGGAAACCTTTACCCAAGCTAATGAGAAATCTCATAGTAAGTAGGATTTGATTTCTTTGTCCCACTGAGAATGTTATTATTGATGTAATTTAAAGGTAATTAAAAATGCATTTGGTTTACTTGTTATTTTCCCTTCAAAGTCTTTACTCTTTCTTGTCTCCAGGAAAGTTCTGCTGAGTCAGTTTGATCTTCCAAAATAAACAATGTTCATTAATTTACAGAATTTTAGGCAAAATTGTTAAGAGACAGTGGTGTGAGAAGTCAACACAGAGGCAAGTCACACAGGATTGTCTTAGATAGTATTTTTTATTTTCTAACAGTTATTCTGCTGCAACTCCTAGAGATGACAAGGAGCAGCTGGGACTCATAGTGAACCTCATTTTTCTCAATGCAGTAAAGCAGTTCATTACCAGATGTATAGCCTTGGCTTTGCTGCTTCTTATTTTTGTCAATTGCCACCCTAATTGAAATTGCAGAAACAATGAGCCCTTAGAATTAGCACATGCCCAGTAACCACAGGACTCTCCAATGGTGGACGTTATGACTGAAAACATTAACATGGAAGAGGAAAGGGGCACGCATCACCCAGATTTGGAGGATAAATTAGTATTTTTATTTCACCTACTAGTATTTATTCTTGATTCAGTGCTTGGTATTCCATTAGGCAGGAATAACCACCCGTAGATTCACTTCCCAGGCATAACCAATCTATATTTTTAAATAACTTCATATAAATATAAAAATTATGTGTATGTATTACAGAAAGTTTGGAAATTTCATAAATGTAAATAAGAAAATAAGTCACTTATAATCCCATTACGAATTATGAATCACTCGATATTTTCTTCCTGTCTTTTTTCTAGGTTTATTAACATTAAAAAATAAGTTCATACCATATATAAAATTATAAAGCCTACATCTTTTTAACTTTTATATATTTTTTTGCGTGTCATTTTTGTAGTTTTCAAAACCTCAAATTTTAATGTTTATTTTAAGTATTCAAACATATGGTTGAATAACAATTTTCTTTTTCTTTTTCTTTTCTTGGTTGGCATTTAGGTGATTTCTTTTTAATTGGCTATTATAAATAATATTGTGGTGATTTTCAGGACATATTTTTGTTGTATGTCCATATATGTGGGTGTTATATGCTTAAGGTAAATCTGTAAGGGAAGAAAAATACTGGATTAACAGTTGGGGACTATTTTAAATATTACCGCATCAAATTGTAGGGTCTATATTAAGGCTTCTATTATAAAATGACAAATGAATTTTCAAATATGTTTTACCAATTTATACTCCCACTGACATTATACCAAGTGCCTATTTTACTAAAGTTACACAAGCATTGGACATTATCTTTTTTCAATCTTTGCTTATTTTGTAATAGAATAGTAAATTCTCATTTTTAAAACTTTGTGTATCTGTGATTGCTTAGGAAGTTGAACATTTTAATGTCTTCTCCTTGTGGATACATTTCTGTCTCTTACATACCTTTCTACTTTGATTTTCATTAAACAATCTATAGAAACATATTCTGCCTTGTGTGTTGCATTGGGCTGCTCTCTAGTTATTGTGGATGAATCCCTTGTATCCTGGTTGATCACTGTTATGGCAACACTGTTCCTGAGAGTCTCTCAGGTGATCTCGGTGTTTAGCCCTATTGTTCTCTTAAGGAGAATTTAGCTTTCAACTCTACTGAGTTGCTAGCTCAGCCATTTTAGGTGCTGGGCTATAAACCTCTCCATGGGTCAGCCTTTTGGATGGAGGGCACCCTCAGCAACTGATGTGTGAGCTTTTTAATTAAAGATGCTCAGGGGACCAGCAAAATAACTGAGCAGGTGGGGAGAAACCCCAGGCAGCGCTACTCAAGGTAGACCATCCCTTCAATGGCATGCATCGAGCGTAATGGAAGCTTAACCTCTCTGTACCTCAGTTTCCGCATGTGTATAATAAGGGCAATATTAACTTCCACTTCATAGAGTTATAAAACTGTTTTTAAACTTAAAAAAAAAATAGTATAAGATACTGTCTTAGTTGAGTTCCTCCGGAAACAGATACTGACAGTAGAATTCTAGCACAAGTCATTTCTTTGCAGATGATTCCTGGAAACAAAATTTGCACAGTAGGGAAGTGAGTCAGGTATAGAAAGTCATCCAATAAAGGGTACGTTACCAAGGCAGTCAGCACTGTGGGTGAATGAAGCTTAATCTCATCGGGGAAGCCTGGGAGTCAGTGTAGAACTGACACCCCTGAGTTGTTCTATATAAGGGGTGAGGGAATTAGATTATTTATATACCAAATCTTATCAGTGATTGATTGAAGGCTGCTGCAGGGAGGGTTCATCCTCTGGCACCTCCTGCCTGCCTCTGCAATCACTGGTGGCGGGGTGGGGTCCTGCCACGAGAGCAAAGCCACAGGCAGCTGCAAGTAGGGCCATTAATACATTATAGTGGTGAGACCAAGGAGACACGGGGAGAGGACTGGCAGCTTTGCTACTGTTCTAGTCCCAGAGAGACTAAAGATCCCTGGAAAGTCTATAACCTGAACGTTGCTGTGATCATCATGCCCTACCTCAAAAACAAGCAGTGTAACTTCTGATTTCAGTTCCAGCATTCAACAAACATTGTTGCCAGACACAGTGAAAGCCACTGAGAATATAATGACTAAGACATGTTTCTGAACTCAAGTCACTCACAGTCTTGTCATTAGAAACAAAGGAATAAGCCAACAAACAGTATGATGTATGCACGCTGTTTCAAATGGAAAAACAAGGTGCAATGAGAACTCATAGGCAAGTCAACCGTGAGAACTCATGAGGGCAAGCCATGACTGTTGACTGTGTGGTTTGGGGGAGTGTGGAGTCCTTCCAGTAGAGGTGATTTTTAAGTTTCTTTTTGAGATAAGAGTAGGTGATAGTCTTGCAAAGAGGGAAGGGATGGACAACCCAGGGAGAAAAATCTATATAATATAATGAGCCAAAACATGGAATAGTGAATTAAGATGGTTTAACCTGGGATTTTAAGTAGGCCTGTATACCTGGAAGGAAGGATTCACTTGGTCAAGTGGTAATTGTTGAGTCCAGAGAGCCATGCTGGTGCTAGCTCGTGGAAGGCCTTGTGAAGGAAGCTGTGGGAACCTTGTGAAAGCCCTGGGAAAGGCTTTACACAGAGAGCTCTTGGAAAGATACTTCCGATGTAGAAATGTGATCTTGGAAACAAGGAGACCAATTCAGGGCAACTGTAGAAAGTTTAGCAAAAAAAGGTAGTAAACCCTGGTGGCAGAATGGATTTAAATAACAGTAAAGAGGTAGAATCAAAAGGGGGTGTGAGGTAGGCCTTGAAAGTTGGCAGTAAGATGAGTGGAATGGAGCAGCCCTGGATGATTTTCAGAATTGCAGACAAAGCAACTGACTGCATGGCTATGCCACTCATCGTGTGGATATTGGACAAAGAGATTGACAGTCTAGGGGTGGGAGACCTGGATGATGTAAGAACTGGGCAGGATGTTACTTGTCTTTCTTTGGCATCCACCATTCCTTCCCTCCCTCTTTGCCCATGAGTGCCTAGTTGAATCCTCAGTCCCAATAGAGAATATTTCACTTTTCTTACCAAACCCATATTGTTAAATACCAGGGGCTCAGTGTGAAATCCGTACAGGAAACTTCATGGCTGCCTCTTGGGTGTCGACTGAAAAGAAGAGCAAATGGGTTGGGATAGGGTTGGTTTTTAACTACGACAGAAAAACAGACAAGCAAATAAACATGACTGGGTCCTGGATTCTCATCCCAGCAGTACCACTACCTACCAGTAGGACTTTGGACTGGGCCCTTCACCACCCAGAAAGATTGTTGTGAGAATTGAATGACATAAGGAGTAAAGAGCTTTCTGGTAAACACTTAAGGACTGTGCAGTTATAAAGGCAAGTAATTCATAAATTAAGGCAAAGAAACTAAGTAAAGAGCCAGCATTGTTCTGACAAGAGGAGTCAAGACCATACAGTGGGTCCCTTACTTATGAACTAGGGACAGAGTAGAAATAATTGTGCTTTAAGATTTGTGGGAAAAATAATAATAAAAATAAAGGTAGACATGGGTGGCTTAGAATAGAGCAGAAAGCCATCAGCATGATAAATAAAATCAGGAGCCATTTCATAGGGAGAAAATGAGGAAGGGAAGACAGAGAATAAGAAGAATGATATAATCAGGCTAGCAACCTCACGTGTCTTTCACTCCCCCACAAGTCTGCCTGTGGCTCTTGTCAACCCCACCACCGACATCGCGGCAGTGTAACCTAGATCTGCACCCTGAGAACCCTCTCCCCAACACATGCAGAAAAGCTTATCTTCTGATCAGTGAGAGCGGCCATTTGCTTGACAGTGGGACAGCAGCTTCCTGTGCCAAAGGGATTTTGGAATGGTTGGTCTCTCCTGAATAAACAGAGCGAGAAGATGGTGGATGTGGGCAGTTAACTAGTTTCTAATCTACCTGTGAAATGCCTGCATAGGAAGCCCAGCAGAAGGACAGAAATCCTGCTGGAGAAATTGGCTGTCTGACGTCTAATTAGGTGGGAGGATGATTAGCAGGCCTAGTGCTGTAGGTGGGTTTATTTTAATAGTGTTTGGGGCATCGCTGGGCAGAACGGCACCTGATCAGCATGGATTCAAAGAAATCTGAAGAGCAAAATGACCACACTAGAAGTAGAAACATGGAGACACTTTCAAAATCTTTCCATTAAAGAACAAGGGGATGAGAGGCTTTCACAGTCCTATAGGAACTTGCTGAGATGGCAGCCACAGTACTGCTCTTTTGAAGTCACCTGTGTGTATGGTCAGGCTACCCAAGATGGCTATTCTCTTGCTCTCTGTACATCCCCTGCTCTACCAGTGCCTGCTGCACCTACACCCTACTCACATGACTGGCCTCCGTACATACTTTTCCCAGGCCCCAGCTGGTGATTGTTCCTGTCAAAGGGATGTTGAGGGGGCATGCCCCTCTGCTGGTTTCCCTGGTAATCGATGAGCCATCCTGACGTCAATTCCCCCCATAACTGGCAATCCCCCACCACCACCCCCTGGAGCGACGACTGCCACCATGGCCTGCCTGCTGTCCACCGAGCACAGTGGGGTGTCGCTCTAGGACCTTGCTTCTGACGTGTAAGATCCCCCCATCCATAAAACCATTGATTCTCTGTTGCTGACTCTGGGCTCTTTCTTCGATGTTGAAGCTGGGCAAGTACAGAAGTTGCAGGCCTGTGGGGTGCAGCCCAACAGTGTTCAAATAAACATTGTCAGGTAGTGTTTTCTATTTGCAAACAACAGGAACTAACTTTGGCTAATTTCATTGAAGGAGAGTTAATATTATTCTATTATAGAATCAATAGGGTTGAAGTCCCAGCCTAGGAAAAGGTGGTGGCCAAGCCAGTACCAGAGAGCTGGAAGCAGGAAATCTAGTGACCAAAAGGTCAGGATACTGATAGCAAATGACCAAACTACAAATGTTTCTTCCATTCTTATGTTTCTTACTTAAAGTTCAAAATTCTGGGCTAGTGTGTCCCATTGTCTGAGCTTTGGGTACTAGGTTCCTTCTGTGGCTCTACAGAGTGGAGGGAAAAGGATCCTGAGCCCTTTGAATTCTACAGAGAGAAGTAGACACCTGTTTTAAACACCAAACCCAGGACTCTTCTCAATGGTGGAGAGGTAATTCCCTGTAAGGGAATTTGGATGATGGGAAGGAGGAGTGGATTTTAACTCACACACACACACACACACACACACACAAACGTGAACCAAATTTCCTGTGTGGAAGTGGTACGGAGATGGTAGAAAAGTCCAATCACAAAATTTATTTTTGTATGATGAGATTGTCAAATATTAAGATTTCAGGCCAGGGGGTAAATGAATAGAAAAGGTGCATCCCTGTTTATACAGGACATAGCTTAAGGGTAAAGTGAAAGAAGGTCGAGAAAAGCAACAGCAGATCATTTATGAGCAATCCAATATCCTCAGAACCTTCTGACATATCTGGGCTCAGGCATATAAATAAAACAGTATTTGGGGGCTTCCCTGGTGGCGCAGTGGTTAAGAATCCGCCTGCCAAGGCAAGGGACACGGGTTCAAGCCCTGGTCCAGGAAGATCCCATATGCTGCGGAGCAACTAAGCCTGTGTGCCACAACTACTGAGCCTGTGCTCTAGAGCCCGCGAGCCACAACTACTGAAACCCATGTGCCTAGAGCCGGTACTCCAGAACAAGAGAAGCCACTGCAACGAGAAGCCCACGCACAGCAATGAAGAGTAGCCCCTGCTCGCCGCAACTAGAGGATGCGTGCACGCAGAATGAAGGCCCAACGCAGCCAAAAAAACCAAAACAAAACAGTATTTGGGCATGAACGATGGAAATGGAGTGGGTAGGGTCTAAGCCTGTGACCTTGAGTCATTTCACCTCTTTCCATGAACTCAAGAACACAGGTGCAGCTCTAGCATCTATTATGGGTGGGTGCTTTGGTTGGGAAAGTTTCCAGATAATGTAGATATAATATGTCTTCAAAGTTCATTTTTATCTTTTTTTAAACATTGTGGTAAAAAAATACATAATATAAAATTTACCATCTTAGCCATTCCTAAGTGTATAGTTCATTAGTGTTAGATATATTCACATTGCTATAAAGCAGATTTCTAGAACTTTTTCATCTTGCATATCTGAAACTCTATACCCATTAAACAACGACAACTCTTTTCTCCTCCTCACAACCTCTGGTAACCACCCACCCTACTTTCTGTTTTTATGAATTTGACTACTTCAGATTCCTCAAATAAATGGAATCATATAGTATCTGTAGTTTTCTGACTAGCTTATTTCACTTAGGGAAATTTCCTCAAGGTTCATCCATGTTGTCGCACATGACAGAATTTCCTTCCTTTTCCACTGAATATGTGTCTCACATTTGTTTATGCATTTATCCATTGATGGACATTTGGCTTGCTTTCCCCTCTTAGCTGCTGTGAATGGTGCTGTTACAGACATGGGTGTGCAAATATCTCTTTGAGACTCTGCTTTCACTTCTGTTGGATTTACACCCAGAAGTGGGAGTGCAGGGTCATTGTAGCCATCAATCGTGACAGTTCTATAGAATTCTCTTTAAATCATCATGGTAATTCTATTTTTAATATTTTGAGGAACCACCATACTGTTTTCCATAGTGGTTGTACCATTTTATAACCCCACCAACAGTGCACAAGAGTTGCAATTGCTTCACTTCTCTGCCATCTTCATTTTTATCTTTTAAAGTAAAACTACTACCTAACAGTCACAGACAATGTTTGGAAGAATTAATATCTGGAGTAGGTGGGATCCCTAAAATGCTGTTTTCAGTCAGTTCTTGGGAGCTCCCAGAGGTTTCAAAACCCCTGCTGCAAAGGGAAGGGACAGAGAAAAGCCCAAGAGGGACTTGAGGGAGGTAAGCAAGAAAGCATCTAACTTTGGGGTCTTAACTGAACTGAACTGACAAATGAACTAAGGTGAGTACAGTCTAAAAGCTTGACTAGACCAAGTTTACCTGGGTATCCCTGTCAGGAATGCTCCCACCTGACATCTGGGAGCATCTATTATGAGAAAAGCCAATATGTTGGAGGACTTACAAAACAAGACTCATATAGTCCTGCCAGTAGCCATGTGAAACACATACTCTGATTATCCCATTCTGTGAGGTGAGAGAGCTGAGGTTTGTGGGAAAACAACTTGCCCAAAATTACACTAAGTGTTTCTGAATCCAGCCAGAGCTCTTGGCTCTTCTTCCAGAGTTTGGGATTCTTTATAATGTCAGTAATGTGATCCAATAATGAGTCACTATGTGTTTTATCTGTTTAGAAAGCTTTGTTTTGCTGGTATTGCACATATCAAAACTAGGTATAGCTATGTTTGAAACTGATGAACAGCTATTTCTCTTGGTGGAAAAGGTCGAATTGACAGCTCCCTCAATTCCTATCCTTCCTTCACAGGCTGCAGGGGTTTATTCCACACGATCTTTGTAATCTCACCTTGGAGGTCCCATCAGCATTGCTGCTGTCAGTCATGGGTTTTTTTTTTTTTTTTATTGAAGTATAGTTGATTTACAATGTTGTGTTAATTTCTGTTGTACAGCAAAGTTATTCAGATACAGATATATATATTCTTTTTTATATTCTTTTCCATTGCGGTTTATCACAGGATATTGAATATAGTTCCCTGTGCTGTGCAGTAGTTTATCAGTCGTGGGGTTATTTTTGAAAGTCCATTCCTTTAAGGACCTGGTTGAAGATCACCACATCTTATATAATGAAGATGGTCTCTCCCTCCCATATAATGGCTTTACAGTGTTCTCAACACGGATTGGAACTAGTGACTAAAAAGAAAGGTCTCCTGCACAGGACATAGAGCAGCAACCTTCTTCCTTCCCCACCTTCACCACATAAGCCTTCTCAATCTCTCTACACACACACACTGCACATGTACACATGCACACGCTCCCCTAACTCCCCACATGCTGGCAGATTTTCCCAATTTTCTATTCATTAAGTTATATTAACTGTGAAAATAAAATATGTCACATGATCAAATTTTGTTAGATAAAAATGAATTTGCCACCTGCTGCTTCACACCTGCCTTTCTGGAAAATAAAAGGAATTGAATTTGCTGAGAAATCCCTCTGACTTGTATTTTTTCCCTCTTAAAAGCTCCATATGGCAGGGAGCCACAGCTGTAGTATGTAGTTGAAAGTCCATCTCTGTTATTAATGAAGAATTTCTATGCAAACAAAAGCTCCATTTTATAAGATAAAGTTGCTGTTTACTTGCAAACTCATGTTTTATAGCAGAACTGATGATGTATTCAACCTCATGCTACTGGCCTGAAGAGCTGGGGAGATCATTATCCAGTTTTGAAGACTATGAAGTGTTGAATAAAAATGTTTAGTTTGTCATTTGAGTTAAACTCTCCCTTCACTCTTCCTTTTCTTATTCTTTTCCACTCACAGTTTTTTCTCCGTAAATCTTCTAGGGAAAAAAAAAGCCCTGGCCCTTTGAAATTATCTGCAGTCATTTTCTACTTATTTTTCACCAGACTAGATGTAGTATGTGACAACCAGCATCTTTTAATTTTAAGGTTGTTTTGGGATGTTTGCAACTTTGAATGTGAAAGATTATATTGCATTAATTTATTTCATTCATTAATTTATTTCATTCATTCTATAAATAATTATTGAGTGTAGTATGTGCTAGGTGCAGACAATAAATTAATGATCAGAAGTATACATATTCTTTGCCCTCATGGAGCTTTTAGGCAAATAGAGGAGAAAAAAATATAGATAAGTAGCTTAAAATGAATGTGGCATCATAAAATCTGAGCTAAACTATGTATTTTAGATCAAAAGAAGGGTTTTTCATTCATTCTGTTGACTTTATACATTATAATTTTTTAAAGTATTTATTGAATATGACCAAATTTGGTATCTGATGACAAAAGCTTTATTCTTTGAACTAGACTCTGGGGAAAAGGAAAAAAAAGCTCCCTCCTTAGGTGAGGGGGAGGGGAATGGCAGTTGATAAAGTTTTAAAATGTGTCTTTTTTTTCCCCCTGTGATTCTTTTGAGAGAGTTTTAGAAATAATTTTTTATTATTCTTAAGACACCCAAAATATTCATTTAAAACATGGAGTTTGTATATATGGGGTTTAATTTATCTAAAGACCTTTAGAATGTTAATACTATACACTATGAACTCTAGAAGGGTATGAAGTATCCTTGTTTATATCTGCATCGTGCCTGAAGGAGTCTCTATGAAAGATTGTGGAATAATTGGAGTGGATATACATATAAATGAATGAGTAAATGGATGGATGAATCATGGGCTTTGATAAAGTTCCAACATATGTGCCTACAACCTTTCTTATTCAAGTTTAAAGGCTTTGAACTGTGAGAACACTTTGGTACATGCTGGCACAGAACAGGGGAATGTGCTAGGTGTTCTATAGAACATAGGAATGATAGAGTCCCTGAGCTTTCCCAGTTAATACGGAGAAGTCTTTGTGTCCAGCATATTCAGGGTCACATGAAAATGTCCTCTGGCATAGAATGCTAGATTTGGAGTGAACTGGTCAGAATTAAGGCAGCGTTGATGCTTACCAAACTGGGAACACGGCAGTGGAAGGAATAGTTTATCTACTGCCTGAAAGAAAGTGAAAGAACGATATATCTCCTAAGAAAGTTAAGCATGGAAGTAGACTGTCAAATAAAGCTAGAGGTCTTTTAATTCTTCTTTATGTCTTTGAAAAAGGATGGATGGATGGATGGGTTTGTTTAGTTGAAGCCCTAAATTAAGACAAAAGCCTGTGATGTTGATTCTTTTTTCATCTGTTTTAAGCTGTTTTTCTGTGTAATCGTCAAAGAGGAAATCGTTATATCCAATTTAAAGAAGATCCAAATTGAAACTTCTGAGTACTTCAGTGTAATGATATGGGGAAAGGAAACTCTAAACTCAAATCTGTTCACTCATTCATATATTTGGCATGCACACAGGCATTATTGTTCATTCTGATCCCTCTATCAACTTTATGCTAGCTTGTTTATTTCTCATCCAAAGGTATTTTTTCCTTAAATTTCAAAGGGACCACTGGTTAATAGCACAATTTACCAGGTGCACTGTAAAAACAGCTACCTACCCACTCCAGACCAATCATCAGCTTGATTAATTAATTTAGTCAAACACTCCAGTGTGACAGTTCATGCTAATTAGCTAATAATATCCTATTTCTCAGCACTCTTGGGACCCAGATATTTTTGTTGTATAAAATAACACAGTCACCATATTGCATTTCTGTTCTTGAAGGCCTGGGGACTACCCAAGTGTGGGATAAATTCAGAAGACATGTTCCACTGAGAGTGAGTCAGAGAAGGAAATGGATCATAAATAATACTAAAAGAATAATCCTTGAATCTGGAATACATGCTAAGTGCTGGCCTTTTTTGCTAGAGCAGTTGTGGTTGCTAGGATGTGCCATTGGTGCTCTGAATTCTGTTCCATAGGACAACTTATTCAGTCCCCATTGAGAGCTGGACCCAAAATTCTATTTTAAGCATAGTTATCCAGAAAAGAAAAGAAAAAAAATCACTCATATAACCACAGATGGTGCCAGTAACTGGCATTCTGTTTGGGTTCATAGTGCCACATATGGGGCCAGTAACTATGTTCCCACCTCAAACCAAGGGTGGATTTTGTTCATGTCAAAGCTACTGGTGAGGGAGGGGGACCTTCAAGATGGCGGAGTAGTAAGACATGGAGATCACCTTCCTCACCACAAATACATCAAAAATACATCTACACGTGGGACAACTCCTACAAAACACCTCCTGAACACTGGCAGAAGACCTCAGACTTCCCAAAAGGCAAGAAAATCCCCACATACCTGGGTAGGGCAAAGAAAAGAAAAAACAGAGACAAAAGAATAGGGACAGGACCTACACCTCTGGGAGGGAGCTGTGAAGGAGGAAAAGTTTCCACACACTAGGAAGCCCCTTCCCTGGCAGAGACGGGGTGGTGGGGGGAAAGCTTCGGAGCCATGGAGGAGAACGCAGCAACAGGGGTGCAGAGGGCAAAGTGGAGAGATTCCCACACAGAGGATCGGTGCTGACCAGCACTCACCAGCCTGAGAGGCTCGTCTGCTCACCCGCCAGGGCAGGGAGTGCTGGGAACTGAGGCCCAGGCTTCAGAGGTCAGATCCCAGGGAGAGGACTGGGGATGGCTGCGTGAACACAGCCTGAGGGGGCTAGTGCACCACAGCTAGCCAGGAGGGAGTCCGGGAAAAACTCTGGACCTGCCTCAGAGGCAAGGGACCATTGTTTCAGGGTACGCAAGGAGAGGGGATTCCTTCCCCATGTGCCCACAGAAGGCAGAGCACTGCCTAGGCGAGCTCCAGAGACGGGCCCGAGCCATGGCTATCAGCTCGGACCCCAGAGACGGGCATGAAACGCTAGCACTGCTGCTGCTGCAGCCACCAAGAATCCCGTGGGCAAGCACAGGTCACTCTCCACACCCCCCGGGACCTGTGCATCCCGCCACTGCCAGGGTCCTGTGATCCAGGGACAATTTCCCTGGGAGAACACATGGCGCACCTCAGGCTGTTGCAACGTGATGGCGGCCACTGCCGCCACAGGCTCGCCCCGCATTCCAATTATGACTACCATAACCCTCCCTCCCTCCAGTCTGAGTGAGCAAGAGAGCCCTAATCAGCCGCTGCTTTAACCCCCTCCTGTCTGGGCGGGGAACAGATAACTGAGGGCAACCTACATGCAGAGGAGGGGCCAAAACCAAAGCTGAACCCCAGGAGCTGTGCGAACAAAGAAGAGAAAGGGAAATTTCTTTGTTCAGCCTCCAGAGCAGTGGATTAAGTCCCCACAGTCAACCTGATGTATGCTGCATCTGTGGAATACCTGAATAGACAATGAATTGTCCCAAAATTGAGGCGTTGGACTTTGGGAGCAAATGTAGACTTGGGGTTTGCTGTCTGCGACTGATTTGTTTCTGATTTTAATGTTTATCTTAGTTTAGTTTTTAGCACTTGTTATCATTGGTGGATTTCTTTATTGGTTTGGTCGCTCTCATTTTTTTTTCAATTATTTTTTTTATTGTAGTAATTTGTTTATTATTTTTTTTCTTTCTTTTTTTCTCCCTTTTCTTTTGAGCTGTGTGGCTGACAGGGTCTTTGTGCTCGGGCCTGGTGTCAGGCCTGAGTCTCTGAGGTGGGAGAGCTGAGTTCAGGACACTGGACCACCAGAGACCTACTGGCCCTAAATAATATCAATTGGTGAGAGCTCTCCCAGAGATCTCCATCTCAACACTAAAACCCATCTCTACCCAATGGCCAGCAAGTTCCCGTGCCGGACGCCCCATACCAAACAATTATCAGGACAGGAACACAATGCCACCCATTAGCAGAGAGGCTGCCTAAAATCATACTAAGTTCAAAGAAACCCCGAAACACGGCACTGGATGTGGCCCTGCCCACCAGAAAGGCAAGATCCAGCCCCACCCACCAGAACACAGGCATCAGTCCCCTCCACCAGGTAGCTTAAACAAGCTACTGAACCAACCTCCCCCACTGGGGGCAGACACCAAAAGCATAGGGAACTACGAACCTGCAGCCTGCGAAAAGGAGAACCCAAACACAATAAGTTAAACAAAATGAGAAGACAGAGAAATATGCAGCATGTGAAGGAGCAAGGTAAAAACACACCAGACTAACCAAATGAAGAGGAAATAGGCAGTCTACCTGAAAAAGAATTCAGAGTAATGATAGTAAAGATAATCTAAAATCTTGGAAATAGAATAGAGAAAATAAAAGAAACGTTTAACAAGGACCTAGAAGAACTAAAGAACAAACAAACAATGATGAACAACACAATAAATGAAATTGAAAATTGTCAAGAAGGAATCAATAGCAAAATAACTGAGACAGAAGAACAGATAAGTGACCTGGAAGATAAAATAGTGGAAATAACTACCACAGAGAAGAATAAAGAAAAAAGAATGAAAAGAATTGAGGACAGTCTCAGCGACCTCTGGGACAACATTAAAGGCACCAACATTCCAATTATAGGGGTCCCAGAAGAAGAAGAGAAGAAGAAAGGGACTGAGAAAATAGTTGAAGAGATTATAGTTGAAAATGTTCCTAACATGGGAAAGGAAATAGTCAATCAAGTCCAGGAAGCACAGAGAGTCCCATACAGAATAAATCCAAGGAGAAACATGCCAAGACACATTATTAATCAAACTATCAAAAATTAAATACAA
The DNA here is from genome assembly GCF_965194805.1 of Balaenoptera borealis. NCBI lineage: Eukaryota > Metazoa > Chordata > Mammalia > Artiodactyla > Balaenopteridae > Balaenoptera > Balaenoptera borealis. Next base: position 96,451,117 of record NC_138874.1, on the reverse strand, counting down.
AGAAAAAATAGCAAGGGAAAAGCAACAAATAACATACAAGGGAATCCCCATAAGGTTAACAGCTGATCTTTCAGCAGAAACTCTGCAACCCATAAGGGAGTGGCACAATATATTTAAAGTGATGAAAGGGAAGAACCTACAACCAAGATTACTCTATGCGGAATGGATCTCATTCAGATTCGATGGAGAAATTAAAACCTGTACAGACAATCAAAAGTTAAGAGAATTCAGCACCACCAAACCAGCTTTACAACAAATGCTACAGGAACTTCTCTAGACATGAAACACAAGACAAGGAAAAGACCTACAAAAACAAACCCAGAACAAGTATAAAAATGGTAATAGGAACATACATATTGATAATTACCTTAAATGTAAACAGATTAAATGCTCCAACCTAAAGACATAGACTGGCTGCATGGATACAAAAACAAGGCCCGTATATATGCTGTCTACAAGAGACCCACATCAGACCTAGGGACACATACAGACAGAAAGTGAGGGGATGGAAAAAGATATTCCATGCAAATGGAAATCAAAACAAAGCTGGAGTAGCAATTCTCATATGAGACACAATAGACTTTAAAATAAAGACTATTACAAGAGACAAAGAAGGACAGTACATAATGATCAAGGGATCAATCCAAGAACCTGTCAAACCAAAACCTATGGGATGCAGCAAAAGCAGTTCTAAGAGGGAAGTTTATAGCAATACAATCCTACCTCAAGAAACAAGAAACATAACCTTACACCTAACCTAACCTTGCACCTAAAACAATTAGAGAAAGAAGAAGAAGAACAACAAAAAAAATCCCCAAGGTTAGCAGAAGAAATGAAGGAAACAATAGCAAAGATAAATAAAACTAAAAGCTGGTTCTTTGAGAAGATAAACAAAATTGATAAACCACTAGCCAGACTCATCAAGAAAAAAAGGGAGAAGACTGAAATCAACAGAATTAGAAATGAAAAAGGAGTAGTAACAACTGACACTGCAGAAATACAAAGAATCATGACAGATTACTACAAGCAACTATATGCCAATAAAATGGACAACCTGGAAGAAATGGACAAATTCTTAGAAATGCACAACCTTCCGAGACTGAACCAGGAAGAAATAGAAAATATGAACAGACAAATTGCGAGTCCTGGTATTGAAACTGTGATTAAAAATCTTCCAACAAACAAAAGCCCAGGACCAGATGGCTTCACAGGCGAATTCTATCAAATATTTAGAGAAGTGCTAACACCTATCCTTCTCAAACTCTTCCAAAATATAGCAGAGGGAGGAACACTCCCAAACTCATTCTACAAGGCCACCATCAGCCTGATACCAAAACCAGACAAAGATATCACAAAGAAAGAAAACTACAGGCCAATATCACTGATGAACATAGATGCAAAAATCCTCAACAAAATACTAGCAAACAGAAGCCAACAGCACATTAAAAGGATCATACACCATGATCAAGTGGGGTTTATCCCAGGGATGCACAAGGATTCTTCAATATACACAAATCAATCAATGTGATACACCATATTAACAAACTGAAGGAGAAAAACCATATGATAATCTCAATAGATGCAGAAAAAGCTTTTGACAAAATTCAACACCCATTTATGATAAACACTCTCCAGAAAGTAGGCATAGAGGGAACTTACCTCAATATAATAAAGGCCACATATGACAAACCCACAGCCAACATCATTCTCAATAGTGACAAGCTGAAACTATTTCCTCTGAGATCAAGAACAAGACAAGGTTGCCCACTCTCACCACTGTTATTCAACATAGTTTTGGAAGTTTTAGCCACAGCAATGAGAGAAGAAAAAGAAATAAAAGGAATCCAAATCAGAAAAGAAGAACTAAAGCATCACTGTTTGCAGATGACATGATACTATACATAGAGAATCCTAAAGATACTACCAGAAAACTACTAGAGCTAATCAATGAATTTGGTAAAGTAGCAGGATACAAAATTAATGCATAGGAATCTCTTGCATTCCTATACACTAATGAGGAAGAATCTGAAAGAGAAATGAAGGAAACACTCCCACTTACCATTGCAACAAAAGGAATAAAATACCTAGGAATAAACCTACCTAAGGAGACAAAAGACCTGTATGCAGAAAACTGTAAGACACTGATGAAAGAAATGAAACATGATATAAACAGATGGAGAGATATACCATGTTCTTGTGTTGGAAGAATCAATATTGTGAAAATGACTATACTACCAAAGCAATCTACAGATTCAGCGCAATCTCTATCAAACTACCAATGGTATTTTTCACAGAAGTAGAACAAAAAATTTCACAGTTTGTATGGAAACACAAAAGACCCCAAAGAGCCAAAACAATCTTGAGAAAGAAAAACGGAGCTGGAGGAATCAGGCTCCCGGACTTCAGACTATACTACAAAGCTACAGTAATCACGACAGTATGGTACTGGCACAAAAACAGAAATATAGATCAATGGAACAGGATAAAAAGACCAGACATAAACCCATGCACGTGTGGTCACCTTACCTTTGATAAAGGAGGCAAGTGTATACAATGGAGAAAAGACAGCCCCTTCAATAAGCGGTGTTGGGAAAACTGCACAGCTACGTGTAAATGAGTGAAATTAGAACATTCCCTAACACCATACACAAAAATAAACTCAAAATGGATTAAAGACCTAAATGTAAGGCCAGACACTATCAAACTCTTAGAGGAAAACATAACATAGGCAGAACACTCTATGACATAAATCACAGCAAGATCCTTTTTGACCTATCTCCTAGAGAAATGGAAATAAACAAATGGGACCTAATGAAACTTTATAGCTTTTTTGCAAGAAAGGAAACCATAAACAAGACAAAAAGACAACCCTCAGAATGGGAGAAAATATTTGCAAATGAAGCAACTGACAAAGGATTAATCTCCAAAATATACAAGCAGCTCATGCAGCTAAATATAAAAAAAACAAACAACCCCATCCAAAAATGGGCAGAAGACCTAAATAGATATTTCTCCAAAGAAGATATACAGATGGCCAACAAACACATGAAAGGATGTTCAACATCACCAGTCATTAGAGAAATGCAAATCACAACTACAATGAGGTAGAATGGCCATCATCAAAAAATCTACAAACAATAAATGCTGCAGAGGGTGTGGAGAAAATAGAAGCCTCTTGCACTGTTGGTGGGAATGTAAATTGATACAGCCACTATGGAGAGTAGTATGGAGGTTCCTTAAAAAACTAAAAATAGAACTACCATATGACCCAGCAATTCCACTACTGGGCGTATACCCTCAGAAAACCATAATTCAAAAAGAGACATGTACTACAATGTTTATTGCAGCACTATTTACAATAGCCAGGACATGAAAGCAACCTAAGTGTCTATCAACAGATGAATGGATAAAGAAGATGTGGCACAAATATACAATGGAATATTACTCAGCCATAAAAAGAAACAAAATTGAGTTATTTGTGGTGAAGCGGGTGGACCTAGAGTCTGTCATACAGAGTGAAGTAAGTCAGAAAGAGAAAAACAAACACCTTATACTAACACATATATATGGAATGTAAAAAAAAAAAAAATAAGGTTCTAATGAACCTAGGGGCAGGACAGAAATAAAGACGCAGACGTAGAGAATGGACTTGAGGTCACGGACAGGGGGAAGGGTAAGCTGGGATGAAGTGAGAGAGTGGCATGGACATATATACACTACCAAATGTAAAATAGATAGCTAGTGGGAAGCAGTCGCATAGCACAGGGATGTCAGTTCTGTGCTTTGTGACCACCTAGAGGTGTGGGATAGGGAGGGTGGGAGGGAGATGCAAGAGGAGGGGTGATATGGGGATATATGTATACATATAACAGATTCACTTTGTTATACAGCAGAAACTAACACAACATTGTTAAGCAATTATACCCCAATAAAGATGTTAAAAAAAAAAAAAAAGCTACTGGTGAGTACAATTGAGAAAAGTCTCTTACATTTCTGTTCAGCATTCTCCCCTAGTAGCCCACTGATTTATTTGAATATCTTGTGTTCCTTTGTCTTCCTAAAATGCCATTTAGAAAAGTTTTCCCATCACTAATGCGTCTCAGGGTTCATTTTACATACTCATCACCAGCGATCACATTTTAATTACATGGGCCTTAGTTTTGTTTTCTCTTTTTTAATAAGGCTCCACTGAGGAAATCTTCCCCTTTCTGGGCCTAATCAGGTTGTCAGATCAATTAAGGTAATTGACAGCAGCTTTCTCACTTTCCTTAATCAGGAGTGTAGCCATTTTATTAAAGCAATCCCCAGATGATTTAGAGATAGGAAAAATAGGTTCAATCTGTATAACTAGAGGGAAAAAGAAAGTCAACCTTAAATGTCAGAGTTCTGAATCAGAGAGGGAGATGGAAGGGAAATAGAGCCGAGGGTCTTCAGAGCTAGCCTCCATCAAAGAATAATGCAGTGGTCCCCAGAATTGAGTGTGCATCAGAATCACCTGGAGGGATTATTTAAAAATTCAGATTGTGGCTCCCCACACCAATAACTTCAGTAGGCATTTGGTAGAGCTTGGAAATTTGTATTTTTACAGACACCCCAGGTCATTCACCCCAGAAGGTAGTTCTTTGCACAGTGCACGTCGAGAAGAAACATTAGTGCAGAGCCTCACCGTTTGTGGCTTTTTCTACTAGCCACTCCTTCTTCAGGTATGGTGTATCTGTATGTGAGGGAAACAACACAAAAACACTGGGTGTTCAATAAATTGCCAACACTTTAGGAAACAATACATTCGTAATGAAAATTATAGTCATTTAAACATTACAGAGTGCAGCTTAAAGTAAATCTCGAAAGTGTTCAACCCTAGATCCTATGTCTCTTTTAGAGCGATTCTGTAACTGTCATATAGGAGAGTATTTTGTAAACTAATTATTTGTCCTACTGCTAATAATTACCACTTATTGAAAGCCTACTATGTGCTAAGAACTTGGTATCTGCTTCTTTATCGGGAGGTTATATTTTAATCTAGAGTCTCATGACTGTGCCACAGTAATGACATTTTTCATTTTCCTGTAACCCTTTACTCCATCTAAGATTATTGAATGTCTGGTGTGATTTTGCCATATTAATCTCTATTCTTTTTAGCCCCAAATACTCTAAAGGCATAGTGTGAATTATTGCTGAAATGAAATAATGATGTTACCGCAAAATAGTGTAAATCAACACATTTCTGATTTAATTTTCATCTTATCACCAGTTCTATAGTTTTAACAATATATTTAATTTTCTTGAATTTATTGAAATACTTCAATCATAATTCTTAATATTAATTTATATTAATATTATAGGCATTAATACATTAATGGTCTCTTATGTGACTGATATGTGTATCCATTGGTAATCTGTCTGTAAGATTTGTTGTAACTGATCTTTCTATTTCATTTCAGAAGCCTTTGACCTTTTGATCTATGCAGATCACTATGTTTTCAAGGTCATAGGCCTTTCCTATGTCCCTAGTTATCTCTTTCTAAACAGTCTCTGTTTGGTGCCTAGCATAGCCCTGGAAACATGATAGCTTAATAAATAACTACAGGGTACTGAAGTCAACCACCCCAGTCCTGACTTTGCTCAGTTATTTGTATTATCTAATAAAGTTGAGCTTCCATATCCCACTTTGACAGTAGGTGCTCCCACTTAAACCTGTCTGTACTTTTGCACATTAGAGGTTCTAAGTTCTGGCAAGGGAATGGATCTGCTACATAATCTCTCTATATGCTTGGAAGTCAGTACACTTAGTTTACTTCTAATGAATGTTACCTCCAGAGCAGCTGCTCAGCATCTTTAATAACATCCATCCTTCTTTCATGACCAGCCTGGTAAGGTTGAGTTGCAATGAGCTGAACAGATCGATAGTAATCACAGGGTGCTTGGAAAAGACAGCCTCCTCTGTAATCTTGGGGCAACTTAGTTAGTGTTGCCACTCAGCCCAAGATGTGTGTGTGTGTGTTGTATTTGATTTTGATGATTTCTAAGAAAATAATCCCCCATGGCTCCCACTGCCTCATCTTCCTTATTAGAAGATAAGCATGTAAGTGAGGCAGTGAGCATCTCTGCTTCTTCTACTCTGAGGCTGCCCTTCAATTCTTTCCCCCGGCAGTGCTCAGAGATAGCTGTATTAGTTGCTCAGGTGTGCTAGACAATGAATGCAGTCTTTTTGTAAGACCTGCCAAATCTCGAGCCTTTGCTGCTGACCTCATGTTCAAAAATTATCTTTAGATGTTTGGCCATGAGTCTTTTTCTTTGGAGTACATTATGAACCATTTAATAATTGAAGGCCGAAAAGCAGAACATCCAGTCCTGTTGGATCTGAGACTGACGTGAGGAAATTTAAAAATATACTTTTTTTTCTCTTTTCTCTAAGCTGGCTCTCAAAAATTTTTATTATCTTTTTAAATAAAATAATTCATGTGTGATGTACAAAATCAGTAGACATAGAGAAGCAAAAGGAAAAACACCCATAATGTGATCACTATCTGTTTAAATTGACTATTTATGATATTCTTTCTGTTTCATAAAGCTTTCCCCAGAAATCCAAAACAACATAGATTTTCTCCTACCCAAAATGTAAATTGTCTTCGGCATAACATGGGGACCGTGATTTTATCAAATGCTATCCTTGATGATGATTACATGTTAATTTCCAATTGTTCAAAGGTGTTTTGTATCCCCAGAAAGATACATAAGCTTCAGTATGGGCTTAAAGTCTCCCTCCACTACTTTCCTCAATAATACATGTTCAAATGCTTCTGGCATTGAACTGATTTTAATTATCCAGTAAGATAATGTTTTATTTTGTTTTCCCTTACCATCTTGAGATAGCTTTTTTTAAAATTTAATTTAATTTATTTTTTTATACAGCAGGTTCTTATTAGTAATCCATTTTATACATATTAGTGTATACATGTCAATCCCAGTCTCCCAATTCATCACACCACCACCACCCCTGCCACTTTCCCCCCTTGGTGTCCATACATTTGTTCTCTACATCTGTGTATCAATTTCTGCCCTGCAAACCGGTTCATCTGTACCATTTTTCTAGGTTCCACATATATGTGTTAATATACGATATTTGTTTTTCTGTTTCTGACTTACTTCACTCTGTATGACAGTCTCTGGATCCATCCACATCTCTACAAATGACCCAATTTCATTCCTTTTTATGGCTGAGTAATATTCCATTGTATATATGTACCACATCTTCTTTATCCATATGTCTGTAGATGGGCATTTAGGTTGCTTGCCTGACCTGGCTATTGTAAATAGTGCTGCAATGAACATTGGGGTGCATGTGTCTTTTTGAATTATGGTTTTCTCTGGGTATATGCCCAGTAGTGGGATTGCTGGGTCATATGGTAATTCTATTTTTAGTTTCTTAAGGAACCTCTATACTGTTCTCCATAGTGGCTGTATCAATTTACATTCCCACCAACAGTGCAAGAGGGTTCCCTTTTCTCCACACCCTCTGCAGCATTTATTGTTTGTAGATTTTCTGCTGATGCCCATTCTAACTGGTGTGAGGTGATACCTCATTGTAGTTTTGATTTGCATTTCTCTAATAATTAGTAATGTTGAGCAGCTTTTCATGCTTCTTGTCCATCTGTATGTCTTCTTTCAAGAAATGTCTATTTAGGTGTTCTGCCCATTTTTGGTTTGGGTTGTTTGTATTTTTAATATTGAGCTGCTTGAGCTGTTTATATATTTTGGAGATTAATCCTTTGTCTGTTGATTCGTTTGCAAATATTTTCTCCCATTCTGAGTGTTGTCTTTTCGTCTTGTTTATGGTTTCCTTTGCTGTGCAAAAGCTTTGAAGTTTCATTAGGTCCCATTTGTTTATTTTTGTTTTTATTTCCATTACTCTAGGAGGTGGATCAAAAAAGATCTTGCTGTGATTTATGTCAAAGAGTGTTCTTCTATGTTTTCCTCTAAGAGTTGTATAGTGTCCGGTCTTACACTTAGGTCTCTAATCCATTTTGAGTTTATTTTTGTGTATGGTGTTAGGGAGTGTTCTAATTTCATTCTTTTACATGTAGCTGTCCAGTTTTCCCAGCGCCATTTATTGAAGAGACTCTCTTTTCTCCATTGTATATCCTTGCCTCCTTTGTCATCGATTAGTTGACCATAGGTGTGTGGGTTTATCTCCGGGCTTTCTATCCTGTTCCATTGATCTATATTTCTGTTTTTGTGCTAGTACCATTACTGTCCTGATGACTATAGCTTAGTAGCATACTCTGAAGTCAGGGAGTTTGATTCTTCCAGCTCCGTTTTTTTCCTGTCAAGACTGCTTTGGCTATTTGGGGTCTTTTGTGTCTCCCTAGAAATTTTAAGATTTTTTGTTCTAGTTCTGTAAAAAATGCCATTGTTAATTTGATAGGGATTGCATTGAATCTGTAGATGCTTTAGGTAGTATAGTCATTTTCACAATGTTGATTCTTCCAATCCAAGAACATGGTATATCTCTCCATCTGTTTGTATCATCTTTAATTTCTTTCATCAGTGTCTTATAGTTTTCTGCATACAGGTCTTTTGTCTCCCTAGGTAGGTTTATTCCTAGGTATTTTACTCTTTTTGTTGCAGTGGTAAATGGGAGTGTTTCCTTAATTTCTCTTTCAGATTTTTCCTCATTAGTGTATAGGAATGCAAGAGATTTCTGTGCATTAATTCTGTATCCTGAAACTTTACCAAATTCATTGATTAGCTCTAGTAGTTTTCTGGTGGCATCTTTAGGATTCTCTATGTATAGTGTCATGTCATCTGCAAACAGTGACAGTTTTACTTCTTCTTTTCCAATTTGTATTCCTTTTATTTCTTTTTCTTCTCTGATTGCCATGGCTAGGAATTCCAAAACTGTGTTGAATAATAATGGTTAGAGTGGACATCCTTGTCTTGTTTCTGATCTTAGAGGAAATGCTTTCAGTTTTTCACCATTGAGAATGATGTTTGCTGTGGGTTTGTCATATATGGACTTCATTATGTTGAGGTCGGTTCCCTCTATGCCCATTTTCTGGGGAGTTTTTATAATAAATGGGTGGTGTTGTTTGTCAGAAGCTTTTTCTGCATCTGTTGAGATGATCATATGGTTTTTCTTCTTCAATTTGTTAATATGGTGTATCACATTGATTGATTTGTGTATATTGAAGAATCCTTTCATCCCTGGGATATATCCCACTTGATCATGGTATATGATCCTTTTAAAGTGTTGTTGTATTCTGTTTGCTAGTATTATGTTGAGGATTTTTGTGTCTATATTCATCAGTGATATTGGTCTGTCATTTTTTTTTTTTTTTTTTGTAGTATCTTTGTCTGGTTTTGGTTTCAGGGTGATGGTGGCCTCATAGAATGAGTTTGGGAGTGTTCCTTCCTCTGCAATTTTTTGGAAGAGTTTGAGAAGAATGGGTGTTAGCTCTTCTCTAAATGTTTGGTAGAATTCACCTGTGAAGCCATCTGGTCCTGGACTTTTGTTTGTTGGAAGATTATCAATCACAGTTTCAATTTCATTACTTGTGATTGGTCTGTTCATATTTTCTATTTCTTCCTGGTTCAGTCTTGGAAGGTTATACCTTTCTAAGAATTTGTCCATTTCTTCCAGGTGGTCCATTTTATTGGCATAGAGTTGCTTGTAGTAGTCTCTCAGGATGCTTTGTATTTCTGCGGTGTCTGTTGTAACTGCTCCTTTTTCATTTCTCATTTTATTGATTTGAGTCCTCTCCCTCTCTTTCTTGATGAGTCTGGCTAATGGTTTATCAATTTTGTTTATCTTCTCAAAGAACCAGCTTTTAGTTTTATTGATCTCTGCTATTGTTTTCTTTGTTTCTATTTCATTTATTTCTGCCCTGATCTTTATGATTTCTTTCCTTCTACTAACTTTGGGTTTTGTCTGTTCTTCTTTCTCTAGTTCCTTTAGGTGTAAGGTTAGATTGTTTATTTGAGATTTTTCTTGTTTCTTGAGGTAGGCTTGTATAGCTATAAACTTCCCTCTTAGAATTGCTTTTGCTGCATCCCATAGGTTTTGGATCATCGTGTTTTCATTGTCATTTGTCTCTAGATATTTTTTGATTTCCTCTTTGATTTCTTCAGTGATCTCTTGGTTATTTAGTAACGTATTGCTTAGGCTCCATATGTTTGTGTTTTTTACGTTTTTTTCCCTGTAATTGATTTCTAATCTCATAGCGTTGTTGTCAGAAAAGATGCTTGATATGATTTCAATTTTCTTAAATTTACTGAAGCTTGATTTGTGACCCAGGATATGATCTATTCTGGAGAATGTTCTGTGTGCACTTGAGAAGAAAGTGTAATCTGCTGTTTTTGGATGGAATGTCCTATAAATATCAATTAAATCTATCTGGTCTATTGTGTCATTTAAAGCTTGTGTTTCCTTATTAATTTTCTCTTTGGATGATCTGTCCATAGGTGTAAGTGAGGTTTTAAAGTCCCCCACTATTATTGTGTTACTGTCGATTTCCTCTTTTATAGCTGTTAGCAGTTGCCTTATGTATTGAGGTGCTCCTATGTTGGGTGCATATATATTTATAATTGTTGTATCTTCTTCTTGGATGGATCCCTTGATCATTATGTAGTGTTCTTCCTTGTCTCTTGTAACGTTCTTTATTTTAAAGTCTATTTTATCTGATATGAGTATTGATACTCCAGCTTTCTTTTGATTTCCATTTGCATGGAATATCTTTTTCCATCCCCTCACTTTCTGTCTGTATGTGTCCCTAGGTCTGAAGTGGGTCTCTTGTAGACAGCATATATATGGGTCTTGTTTTTGTATCCATTCAGCGAGCCTGTGTCTTTTGATTGGAGCATTTAATCCATTCACGTTTAAGGTAATTATCGATATGTATGTTCCTATTTCCATTTTCTTAATTGTTTTGGGTTTGTTTTTGTAGGTTCTTTTCTTCTCTTGTGTTTCCCACTTGGAGAAGTTCCTTTAGCATTTGTTGTAGAGCTGGTTTGGTGGTGCTGAATTCTCTTAGCTTTTGCTTGTCTGTAAAGCTTTTGACTTCTCCATCAAATCTAAATGAGATCCTTGCAGGGTAGAATAATCTTGGTTGTAGGTTCTTCCCTTTCATCACTTTAAAGATGTCATGCCCCTCTCTTCTGGCTTGTAGAGTTTCTGCTGAGAAATCAGCTGTTAACCTTACGGGAGTTCCCTTGTATGTTATTTGTCAGTTTTCCCTTGCTGCTTTCAATAATTTTTCCTTGTCTTTAATTTTTGTCAGTTTGATTACTATGTGTCTCGGTGTGTTTCTCCTTGGGTTTATCCTGCCTGGGACTCTCTGCGCTTCCTGGACTTGGGTGGCTATTTCCTTTCCCATGTTAGGGAAGTTTTCAACTATAATCCCTTCAAATATTTTCTCGGGTCCTTTCTCTCTCTCTTCTCCTTCTGGGACCCCTATAATCTGGTGCATAGCCCTCTGCCTTTTCATCTTGTCTATCTTTCTGTGAATGTGGTTTTTGTTTCACAGGCTGCAGGATTGTAGTTGTTCTTGATTCTGCTGTCTGCCCTCTGGTGAATGAGGCTATCTAAGAGGCTTGTGCAAGTTTCTTGATGGGAGGGACTGGTGGTGGGTAGAGCTGGCTGTCGCTCTGGTGGGCAGAGCTCAGTAAAATTTTAATCCACTTTTCTGCTGATGGGTGGGGCTGGGTTCCCTCCCTGTTGGTTGTTTGGCCTGAGGCGACCCAGCACTGGAGCCTACCCAGGCTCTTTGGTGGGGCTAATGGAGTACTGTTGGAAGGCTCTCACCAAGGAGTACTTCCCAGAACTTCTGTTGCCAGTGTCCTTGTCCCCACGTTGAGCCACAGCCACCCCCGCCTCTATAGGAGACCCTTCAACAGTACCAGGTAGGTCTGGTTCAGTCTCCTATGGGGTCACTGTTCCTTCCCCTGGGTCCCGATGCACACACTACATTATGTGTGCCCTCCAAGAGTGTAGTCTCTCTTTACCCCAGTCCTGTCGAAGTCCTGCAATCAAATCCCGCTAGCCTTCAAAGTCTGATTCTCTAGGAATTCCTCCTCCCGTTGCCAGACCCTCAGGTTGGGAAGCCTGGAATTCCTCCTCCAGTTGCCTGACCCTCAGGTTGGGAAGCCTGACGTGGGGCTCAGAACCTTCACTCCCGTGGGTGGACTTCTGTGGTATAAGCGTTCTCCAGTTTGTGAGTCAGCCACCCAGCAGTTATGGGATTTGATTTGATTGTGATTGCGCCCCTCCTACCGTCTCACTGTGGCTTCTCCTTTGTCTGTGGATGTGGGGTATCTTTTTTGGTGAGTTCCAGCGTCTTCTAGTCGATGACTGTTCAGCATTTAGTTGTGATTCCAGTGGTCTTGCAAGAGGGAGTGAGAGCACGTCCTTTTACTCCGCCATCTTGAGCCATTCTCCTCTTGAGATAGCTTTTTAGTGTGAAACAAAAATCCTAACTCTTAAAAAAAAATTCAGGTCTTCTTTAAAAAGTATTCTCAGTCTCTGTTGTTGTTTTGGGTTGTTTTCCTAATTGATAGCCAGTGGTGATATTCAGCATTGAAAGTGTTTATGCTGCAGACGAGAGGAGGAAAATTTAATTTGTCTGGTATGGGCTTTAACTGACAAATGTTAGAAATTGACCTTTTCAACAGAAATTTACTCAGAAGTCCTAAGTGAAGCTCCACTTTAAGCTAAATTTGTCACCAGGACATGATTAAATTCTCTTAAATGTAGATCAATTGCACATATTATTAATGGGAATTGAAATCTCCCTAAATGGTAGCCGTAAATTTAAAAGAGAGGTAAAAAAAGAATGTGAAGGTTAAGCTGCCTCATTCACCAAGTGGATAATCTTATATTATCATGGAACTCTATTTGAGGCAATGAAAGTTGTTCATTCCACAGTAGGCTGTGGCTAGACTCTTCAGAATCTGGTATAAGGAGATGGAATGGTAAGGTTTTCATATCACTGGAATCCAAGAGCCCCATATCTCATAGCACACAGTAGGAAGGCCATAAATGTGTTTAGAATGAGAGAAAGAAAGAAGAGAGGAAGATAAACATGAGGGAGCTAAGATCCTGCAAGCTGTGCTGTGTGGCCAAAAAAAAAAAAAAACACGCAACAGATGTAGAAAACAAACTTACGGGTACCAGGGGGGAAATGGGGGGCGAGGGATAAATTGGGAGACTGCATTGACATATAAAGGCTACTATATATAAAATAGATAACTAATAAGGACCTACTGTATAGCACAGGGAACTCTTCTCAATAGTCTGGAATGACCTATATGGGAAAAGTATCTAAAAAAGAGTGGATATATATATATGTATAACTGATTCACTTTGGTGTACACCTGAAACTAACACAACATTTTAAATCAACTATACTCTAATTAAAATTTTAAAAAAAGAATAATGTCACTGGAAAAAAAAAAAGAATGGGGAAGGAAGAAGTTAAGTTTTGATAGCTTTCCTGCATGCTAAGTAGCTATAGAATTAAGGAGAGGAAGAAACAATATAGCAATGTGGTCTGAGAAATGACTGATGTTCTCAGCGGGGAAAATAACAATGTATTGGCTCAGAACTCCAGCTACTGGTGTATTATGAAGTTTGAGTGAGGCTTTGTGCCTTGATTAAAGATGCCAACATATAAAAACAGTGAACAAACCAGGTTCTTCCTGCTGTGACACTGTATAAAGGGTCAACTTACCTGTGCAAGTTCTGAAACATCATAATTTTCTTTACCCTGGTGAGTCAGAGAAGCTTAAGTCAAAGATGAATAGAGCTGGCAACAAGGATGCAACCAGGACCATTGATTACTAATTATTTTTTATGCACATTAGCCTCTATGTTCCCCATTTAATCTTTGAACGTGACATAGAATCTGCAAGACAAAAGAGAAATGAAAACTTGAAGGGAAAAGAAAAAAATGTGAAGGTGTTATTAACAATGCTGATAATATATTCTAAACTTGTGAATCTCACCTATCATTCAGAGGTACTCTTAGGGCTTATAACATGCTTATGGAGGTCAGGCACATATCTCAGGTTGCTGGCAGTGGCTCTTCTAAAATCGAGTCAGATTGAAAGACATCTGCTTACTCTGAAATGTCAATGACTTTCTACAAATGGCAAGGGAAGCAGGCTGGGTGCATAGCTCCAAGTATGCTTGGGACACCTTATGTCAAATCTCTTTTGAGTCTTTCAACAATTATTTTCGCAGATCATCTGGCTTTTGTAGGCAGTGATATAAATTCTAATGCATATGTGGTGACAGTTGTCCAGTATAGTGAGATTGGGACTTGAGTCTATGAAGGTTTTGCTGTGTTTTTGCTTTTAAATTTAGTTATGCAACCTCAACAACCGTCAAAGGGTCATTTAGTACAGAGTTTCAAATCCAGCCCTGGGCTACAATCTCCAGACAATATAATTTCATGTTTATCCCATTCTTACTAAAATTCTTTAGGAAAACCCTCTGTCAGGAAAACTACTGCTTATTTGTTTTTTGTTTGCTTGTTTTGCTATCCACCACTCCCACCCAATTTAAGCTCTGTGTGTGTAATCTCAGGATAGAAAGCAAAGGGCCAGCAACTAGGAATTCTGGTCTAAAGAATCTAGAATCTAGAACAGTGTCAGCAAGCTGTGGCCAAAATCTGCCTACCACCTGTTTTCATGAATAAAGATCTATTGGAACACGGCCACACCCATCTGTTTACATACTGTCTGTGACTGCTTTTCTGCTACAACTACAGAGTTGAATAATTGCACAAGAGATCCTTTATTTAGTGCCTCATATTTAGTGTCTAGCCACTTACAGAAAAAAAGTTGTCAAACCCTGATCTAGACTATATTCCCAACCGTTTCTCCAGGTTGGTAAAACCAGGTGAATTACAAGCCGTTCTCCAGGTATCTTGTTAAAGATGAGAATTATACACAGACAACCCAGGAGCAACCACAGTAAATCCAGAGGCAGAGAATTTAAGAATTTACTGCCTTCATTGTACATCTGAAAGAGATAGTAACTTAGATTTTACTTGAAATGAACTTGCCTTCAGTGATCCCAGATGAAATGGACCAATTCGTATTCATTTATGTGTTCAAGGAATGTTTAGGGCCTATGGCATACAATTAAATGTTCAGTACATGTTGGTTGAATGAATATAGTCATATCAAAGGGCAATTGGTACCATAATCATTACCAATCCACGGGGGATTAATAGGATACCAGGTAAGAAATCTGTTCTAAGAATGGTGAGTTAGTGGAGTGGCAACAAATTTTCATCTTCTCAGCTCTTGCTATTAAGCCTGTTGATCTTTAACTAACTGAGCTGTCTTGTTTTAAGTTTTGTTCTTCTCCGTAAGTACATGCTGGGTTAGATAACAGGCCTGAGTTTTGTTAGGTGGGATTTGAGGAATGCATTCTTGGTATAAATCATATTACTAGAACAAATGACTAAGAGATGTTAATGAATTTACTTTTCTGGCCTTGAAAAAATAATGGGATGCCAGCTCTTCTGTCTGAAAAGGTTAAAAACCAGGGGAGGGGATTATTCAAGTTAGAATCTATTTATCACCCTTGGAACTTTTGTTTCTAACAGGGAACAGACAGAAGAATAGATATTTATTAAATAGCTACAGTATCCCAAAATCATAATAGTTCTTTTAATCTTCACCACAACCCTAAGCGTTAAGTACTATTGTTGTTCTTTTGCAGAGAAAGAAACTCAGACTTAGAGAAGATGGAAAAATTACCTGTAGTCACCTTGTGAGTGAACCAGTCAGGACATGAATGAAGGTCTAGCTGTCTTCTCCCAAGCCCAAGTTCTTTCTATTGGACCACTGTAGCCTTTCTGTTCAAAAGTACTTTGTATCTTTTGTCCTTTTTGAAGGAATTTACTCTGCTTTTGAAAGTGGGGCTGCTGACTAGTTCTGAAGGTAGTAGCTGATTCTGGCACAAAGAGAAATTCTAATATTTTTTCCACTTTCTTCTACTTTTTTGTTTTTGTTTGTTAGCCTACTCTTTGTTCATCCCATATAGTTTCAAACACTATAAACCTTTTCTCAAAGTAGGTTGTTCTAATTCTAGGAAGGTTATTAAGTTGTAGATTTCCGAGCACTTCTAGGACCTGTTGGATTAGAAGGTCTGGGGAAGAGACCCAGGAATCTGAATTTTTACGGGCTCCCTTCCTCCACCCTCCATCATAAATGTGAGGCAGACTGTACTAGAGAGTTGGTTCTTTAATGCCCTTCAAAGATGTAAGATTTAGGAAAGCCTCAATTTAGAAATATTTTCCTAATTATGTTTTTAGATATATATTTTTTTCTTTTTTTTTTTAACACAAAAAGATTATTTTATAGCTCTTTAGTTCCAAGGCTAGTCTTTGGCTCATAATATTTTTAACAATATAGCTGAAGTGCAATAACTCTTTTTATGTCTCACTGTCAGGAAGAACAAAGCACTCTTGTATAACAAGTGAAATGAAGCTTTTGTACACAAAGACTTCACTTTGGACTATCATTAGAGCCTGATCAATATCTGTCCTGGGTTCCAAATAAGGACATTGACTACACTTTGCATTCCAACCACCTTAGCTACCAAATGCCTAGTGCTGTCATTATCAATCTTATCAGAACTAACCTCTCACATGAAGCTGTATTATATCTGTATTGCTGTCTAGCAAATTACTATAAATTTAGCTGCCAAAAAAGCATATGTATATAAAACCTCACAGTTCTGTAGATCAGAAGTTCAGATGAATTCTGCTGGTTTGCTGCTCAGGGTTTCACATGGATCAAATTCAGGTATCCACTGGCTGGGCTCCCATCTGGGGGCTTGGGAGAAGCATTCTCTTCCATGCTTCTGAGGATGTAGGGCTGAAGTCACTGTTTCTTTGCTGGCTGTCATCTGGGCCTGTTCTCTGCTCCTGGAGACCACCCACATCAGTTCTCACATGGCCTCTCCGTCCTCAACCCAGCAATGGCACCTGGAGTCAGTCTTTCTCACGCTTACTCTCTGACTTACTCTTCTGTTTACTTTTTTCTGTCTTTAAGAGCACATATGATATTGGGTCTACCCAGATAATTTGGGATAATCTCCCTATTTGATTAGTAATCTCAATTATAAATGCAAAGTCCCTTTTGTCATGTAATCTAATATATCCATTAGGAGAGGGCATCTTTGAAGGCTGAGGCAATATTCTGCCTACTACAGACATCATTACACCTACACACATCATTACAAATAAATAAAAATAAATTTCCTAACTGTAATATAGAGATAAATGAAGTATAATGAATGCATTTCTAAAATTTATTTTATTCAAGTTTAGTTGATTTGCAATGTTGTGTTAATTTCTGCTGTACAGCAAAGTGATTCAGTTATACATATATATATACATTCTTTCTCATATTCTTTTCCATTATGGTTTATCACTGGATATTGAATACAGTTCCCTGTGCTATACAGTAGGACCTTGTTGTTTATCCATTCTATGTATAATAGTTTGTCTCTGCTAATCCCAAACTCCCAATCCATCCCTTCCCTAACCCCCTCCCCTTTGGCAACCACAAGTCTGTTCTCTATGTCTGTGAGTCTATTTCATAGATAAGTTTATTTGTGTCATATTTTAGATTCCACATATAAGTGATATCATACGGTATTTGTCTTTCTCTTTCTGACTTACTTCACTTAATGTGATAATCTCTAGGTCCATCCATGTTGCCACAAATGACATTATTTTATTCTTTTTTATGGCTGAGTGGTATTCTATTGTATATATCTACCACATCTTCCTTAACCATTCATCTGTCAATAGACATTTAGGTTGTTTCCATGTCTTGGTTATTGTGAATAGTGCTGCTATGAACATAAGGGTGCATGTATCTTTTCGAATTATAGTTTTTTCTGGACATATGCCTAGGAGTGGGATTGCTGGGTCATATGGCAACTCTATTTTTATTTTTTTGAGGAACCTCCATACTGTTCTCCATAGTGGCTGCACCAATTTACATTCCCACCAACAGTGTAGGAGAGTTCCCTTTGCGCCACACCCTCTTCAGCATTTGTTATTTATAGACTTTTTAATGACGGCCATTCTGACCGTTGTGAGGTGATACCTCAGTGTAGTTTTGATTTGCAATGAATGCATTTTCAAATGTATTTTATTTTATTTTTTTAAGTACAAGATCTTTTCTTAATTATGAAAAGCTATGGAATAAAAATAAAATGGTTTCAGAATCACTCTTAAAAATAATTATTTTTAAACAAGTAATTCACAAACATGAAATTAAAAAACAAAACTCAATACAATATTTTAACGGGTTGATATAAAATTTGTATAAAGAGCATAATACACAGGTTGACAGAAGAAACACCAAATGTTGGTTTTTAAATTTTGATGTTTGGTATTTGTAGTTATTCTATAATAAAAATAGGTTACTTCCTTTTTTTTTTTTTTTTAGAAATTCACGTTCTTTTATATATTTATTTATTTATTTATGACTGTGTTGAGTCTTCGTTTCTGTGCGAGGGCTTTCTCTAGTTGCGGCAAGTGGGGACCACTCTTCATCGCAGTGCGCGGGCCTCTCACCATCGCGGCCTCTCTTGTTGCGGAGCACAGGCTCCAGACGCGCAGGCTCAGTAATTGTGGCTCACGGGCCCAGTTGCTCCGTGGCATGTGGGATCTTCCCAGACCAGCGCTCGAACCCGTGTCCCCTGCATTGGCAGGCAGATTCTCAACCACTGCGCCACCAGGGAAGCCCTAGGTTACTTCTTAGTTGTATTATTTCTATTTAAAATAATTGTGTAACTCTAAACTGTATTTTAATATGTTAGTGTTTTAGACAATACAGTGTTAGAAGTAAAATTGTCAGAAAGAAGAGCTGCGATGAAGGCGGATACAAGTGAGTAGGGTTGGCAGCCCAAGTTCCCAGAGCAGCATGACCATTAGTGATGTGATTTTCAGAAATGGTGAACATCTCTTGGTAAAGTTCTCAATTTAAAAAAAAAAAAGAATGCACTCTTCCCTCCAGTTACGGTGGAGTCAGATTTCGTAAAATTTCGTATGTTAATAATGGGAAAAGTTACATTCATTTGTAAAATGGAGTTTGGTTCCAGAGATATTTTTCTAGCTATATGAAAACCTAGTGGGACATTTGAAAATTATGTGTGATGACATCTAGCATCTCCAGGCCCCCTGCCCTCAATCATTATGACAATATTAAAACATCCCACACATTTACAAAGGGTTTCCTAGGGGATGATAGCATCCCAGCTGAAAAGCACTGGGAGAGTGAGAAGGGAATTTTTTCGGCTCAGAAATATTGATTAGTTGTATCTGGATCTTTAAAGAAGCCGTGGTTGTTCTTGGGCCGCTCATAAAGGTTTAGTAACTCCCCAAAACAAATTCCTTAGGTCACATATGATCTGGCCATGGCTACCATAGGGCCGTGCATAGGTAAGGAGTGAGAATCGGGGAGACCTAAAATCTTCAGTTCATTCTTGGGCAGTGTGTTGGGAAGATAGTCTAAGATAGAAGTTATGAGTATGGGCGTAGGAGTCAGGAGGACTGACATTTGAAACCAGGTTTTGCCTGTTACAGGTTGCATGAGCATGGCCAAGTTCCCGAGGTTCTTGGATCCTTGTTTTCACCATCTATAAAGTACCAAAGTCTGTCTGTAAGAATACCTTGCCAGGGACTGTAGAAGAAATCCCTGCCTTTTTCAGTCATGCCCCTCCCATCACATCTCTTCTCTGCACCACTGTGTCAGAGCAAAGTTCTGCATAGGGCAGTTGATTCATCTTTGGTGGCGATGCTTGTTGAATCTACATGGCAACGTTGGTTTCCCAGACTAGACTCTCCCAGAATCTGCCAATTCCCAGGTCCTTTTCCAGAATTCTAATCCAACAGGTCCTAGAAGTCTCTCATAATGAGTAGATCAAGTATTTATTTTATTTTCCACTGTTCACAAAACTTTTTTACCAGGGGTTGTGCCCATTTTTTTGAATAGAATTCTACCTCTTCAAAAGTAAACTGACACCTTGAATTTTCTCCTAAAGCCCATGAAGCAGCCTGAGTTTTGTTCCCTGAATTTTAGGAAGATTGGTTATTATTAATAATTTGTATAAAAACCCAGCTGTGGGGACTTCCCTGGTGGTGCAGTGGTTAAGAATCTGCCTGCCAACGCAGGGAACACAGGTTCGATCCCTGGTCCAGGAAGATCCCACATGCTGCGGAGCAACTAAGCCCATGCACCACAACTACTGAAGCCCGTGTGCCTAAAGCCTGTGCTCGAAAAGAGAACAAGAGAAGCCACCGCAGTGAGAAGCTTGCGCACTGAAATGAAGAGAAGAGTAGCCCCTGCTATCCGCAACTAGAGAAAGCCCGTGAGCAGCAACGAAGACCCAATGCAGCCAAAAATAAATAAATAGAATACATAAATTTAAAAAAACAACCAAAAACCCAGCTGTGGCAAAAAGAAAAGTTCTCTCTCAGGATTTTCAAGCACACTTTAAAGCAAACAAGGGTTGAAATGCCTTTGGAGGTGTGAAAATAGTAACTGATTCTCATTAGCCTCGTAACTGTCAAAAACATTTGGTACACGCCTAATTACTTAAGGCCTTATGCTAGGCACTGTACAAAGGAAACTGTCTCTACCCATGGAAAGCTCCTTCTAGAAAAGGCTCTTAACAATATGAAAATACCACATCTTCAGGTACCAGGATGGAAGGACTGATTAGGTTGCTGTTCACAGTGGTGGTATTTGCAAGAGACACAAGACGTTACATGGTGATGTGGGAGGGACGTTTAGCTCCCAGCTAACCACATAAATGATGCTGAATACATAGCTGAGGATTGAGTGGCCTAAGTGAGGCGTCCTGGAGACTCCTTTCCTAAGGCAATCTCTGAACAGGATTTGGGGTGATCGTACTTCATTTTGAGAAAATAAGGCTCATGCCCCCTGATGTGGAAATGCAGGCATCCTGCCTGCCATTCCTCTGCCACCCCTCAGTGTAGCTGTGACACACAATCTACGTTACTGACCACTTTTCTTCTGGGAAGCAACCAGAGAGCGTGTTCTACTGAGCACTTGCGCTGGCAGTAATCTCCAGCTATGTGCTTTCATCTCACTTCCTGTAAAAATCCATCTAGAGATCCTGTGCTTCACCTAAGGTTAGATGTCAGGGGACCAAAATACTGATTCTTATTTTGAATCACAATTGTTACTGTAAATAGGAAACTTTGTAACCTGGTAGATTCCTTGGATGCAAAGTGATGGATGAGCTTCTGGTGATTAAAAAAGTCCATAACTCTCAAACTATAGCTCAAGTTGAAGTGAACAATAATCATAAAGCATAACTGATAAATACACTACTGAATTATTCATGTTGATTATAAAAAAAACACGCCCTCAGTGTCAAAGAAGCCACACTCCTTATAGTGTATCTGTAACCAGAATGTCTCAGGAACTGTCTGGGCCTAAGTGAGAAGGAAGGATCAGGCACTGAATCAGAACTCTGCTAAGGACGAGTATGAGTTGAAGAAATTATTATAAGTTATACCCAGAAAACATTATGCATAATGCATAGAAATTATTACAAAATGTTCATAGAAATAATTATAGATTACTATGTTTTGGTGCAAATGATAACTTGACGATAGCCTACAGGTATTTCTCACTGAAAAGTCAAGCCCAGGAATGACTCCTGGCCTGAGTCCCTCGTCTGGGCCATCCTTCTCACTGAACTAGACTCTTCGCTTTCTCTACTTCTTCCATTTTCTAGTTCATTCTCCACACAGTAGCCAAGATGATCCCTTAAAAATGTTGTCAATTTCTGACTTAGGTTTGACCAGACCTCCCCTATGCCTTACGATCTCACACAGGAGAAAATCTAAACTCCTTACCCTATACTCCAAGGCAGGCCTTACATCATCTAGCCCCTGTCTGTTTCTCTATATTCATCCCCCTCTAAGCTATCAGCACACAGTGTTCTTGTGGTTTCTTGAAAACACCTTAAAACCTTTGCTTTTGTAGCTTCTTCTGCTTCCGGTGTACACTTATGTCATCTGCTCAGAGAGGTCTTCCAAGGCCATCTAATTTACAGTACCATGCTGTGGCTTTTTACAGCAAGACCCTCTTTTGTTTTCTTCTGAGTACTTATGTAAACAAGAAAATATCAAATAGTTTTATTGGTGGGATTGATTGTCTCTTAAGCTAAAATGCAGGCTCCTTGAGAATAGGATCCTTGCTTGTTTTGTTGAATATTTTATGTCCAGTATCCAGAACAGTGTCTGTAATATCAGTATATTGTCCTCAATTCACCTGGTTTGTTGAGTGACAAACTCAGTTGTACAGACACTTTATTATAAAAATGTTATATATACTTTTTTTCCCTGCATGCAATTTTACTTTAGTGGGCTAGAATCATTGTTTTCTTTGCCTAGTAGGTGACTAAAACTTCACTGATCTGATTCATTCCCCTGTCTTAGGATACAAAACTTAAACCATCCCAGAATGCTGGTAACCTTAAATTTTAAGAGAAAAGGACCATTTCAGGCGCCATGTTGACTGTTATTCTGGGGTCCAGAAAGGGTTTTCTGTGATTATGCAAATCTTTCGGCTCTCAAATGTGGTGAGCTCATTTTATATTAGTAAATATTTATAAAGCTCTCTATATTGACTGTTGACCAATCAGGTTGATTAGTGATTCCTCCCAGCAACCTTGTAAGGTCAATCAGCATTATTGAAGAACAGCCCAGAGACGTTGGGCAACTTGCCCAAGGTTACTCAGCAGGTCATTGGCAAAGCCTGCATTGGCAACTTCAGAGCCCATTACTGTGACAAGTCCTGGCATTGACCCCTCTTGGAAGGGTGACCTCTAATCGCTTTTCTTGTAAGGTAGGCATATAAACACTAAATGTTCTGAAGTGAGAAAAGTGTGAAGGCCTTGAGTTGAAGAAGTTATTGGTACAATTAGAAACGGGAGCCAGATATTGAAAATTGAAAATACTGCTTAATGGAGGTGAATTGGAGGACGTATTATTTTTGAGAGAATGAGAGAAATGTAGTTTGAAAAATAGGACTGTAAAACTCAGGGAAGTATGTAGAAAATCAATTTGGTTGGCTTTGGGAAATGAAAAATAATAAGTTATAGGGCCAAAACCTTTTAGAAGAGTCTTGGTCATGGTATTGGAAATAAGTTCCATTCAGACATAAGTTTAGTTCTGTAAAATAATATGCCACCAGCTCACCTCCATCAAGCAGTGTTTCCTGATGTTTTGTGAGGATGAAATCTAGTTTTCAAGTACATAGTATTTCAGCCCTTCAAGCCCAACATACAAGTTCCACGGGTGCCACTGTTATCAACATATCCTAGTAAATATCCTCTAGGAATATATAACCAAGGAAAATGATCTCAGTTTTAAGAAATCATGCTGCATCTCCCTTTCCATTATTTTTCCTGTGTTTTTTTTTCTTCCTTTAGGATTTAAGATAAGTAGTTCTTAAATAAATGGAGCTACATACTAAAACTTAAAAAAAAAAGATAAGTAGTTCTAAATTGGTGATCTGTTTTATCGTATATAATTTTGGTCCTTTGAGCCCTCAGCTTATATCTCCTAACTCTGTTCATTGTAAGCAACTTCTCTTGAACTAATCATCAACCACAGTAATAACTGCTCACACTGATACATGCTTACTACTTGCCAAGAATTTTCTCGGGAGCATCTCATTTAACCCTTCTAACAATCCTATGAGACCGATACCATTTTTTTCTCCCATTTTACAGACAGGGAAACTAAGCTCCCATGTGTAAATCCTAGAACCTTCACTCTATTAAAACCTTACTGAGATAAAAGCTCACTCCCTTCTCAGAAACTTCCAAAGGCTTAGCATGGCCTGCAAAGCTCAGTGTGGTCGAGGTGCTTTTATCTTGGTAAGAGACCAAGTTTGATCCTCCTTGTTAGTAGTCTTTGCTCCAGGCATGCTCACCTCCTGGCCATAAGTTAGACACCCTGAGCTTGGACCTGACTCAGTGTCCTTGCACTTGCTTTTCCCTCTGCCTGTAACACTCTTTCTCAACATGTGCACCTCCCCACTTATATCACTCAGATTTATCCTCAAATGCCTTATCAGCGAGGCCCTCCCTGATTATGCTGTGTAATGTAACATGCCCCATTCTCATTCTCCATCCTCCTTACTCTGTTTCCTTTACTTTCTTAGTATTTACTGTCACCTGAAAAATTATTTATACATTTGTTTATGTGTTTATAATCTCTTTCCACTAGAATGTAAGCTCCAAAAGAACAACAATTTTGTATTTATTTCTTCTTTCTCTGTTTTATTTCCAGTGCCAGGAACAAGGCCTGGAACATAGGAGACAGAACAAATAATTGTTGAATGAATGAATGGACCATTACACTATCAATACACTGTATTTCTAACAATTAGATTAACCTCACGTTGTGCCTGATCATGAAGAATCAAAGCCTTAGACTTCTGGTGGACATTTTACAGCACCTGTTACCAAGTATTCTGGTGCCACCAGTGCCACAAAAAGATGCAGGCCAAGAAGGGTCTGAGTGTTTTAGTTTATATTGTGTTCATCTCGATGCATTTAAGAATGCAGGGAAGGGACGATGGTAGCATTATGGATGGAACTGCCAGTTTTTCCTGGATTACTTTGCTTTTTGAATAAAATTGGAAGAGCTGAAGGAAGTAGGACCTGGCATTTCTCCTGACTTGTGGACAAGTGTCAGTGTGGCCTAGAGTGATGGTGTCGGTTAGAGCTCCAGCTCCAGTTGGCTGGACCATCAGATTTTGTGAAAGGGATATTTCCTGTGGGTGGGTTAGATATCACTGCATGCAGACTGGCTGGGATAAAGATCAATGACTGAAGTATTTTTGCGCTTTTCTTTTAAATCTCATTCCATGAGGGATGCTGGAATACATTCTCTGTAAGCATTATATATCATTTGTGATTTTTACTATCCTCTTTGATTGACTATCATCCCTCATCCTGGTCCCTTTCCTGAATGTAAACACTGTTCAGTTTGATGTGCTTCCGAAGTGTGATTACACATAGTTTCTTATACATCTATGCCTCTGATTTTTTTATTTGTTTGCTTTGTTTTTAGTTTTGGAGGAGAATTAACTTTCATATATGGAATCATGTTTCTTTCTTACAGTGTGAATTAATTCTAAGATGGCTAAGCTTTATAATTTTTTTCTCTGACGAGATGAAGGCACTTTTGCATATTTGATATCCTGTAATTCTGAGAAATGCCTTAGCACACGAATCAGAAAACCTGGGTTTTCTTCATGACTTGGGCCTCAACTAAATGCTTATCTGCAGAATCATAAAGTCAGAGTTATTCTATTGTGTGGAAACTGTACTTTATTGATTTCAAGAGGTCGTGTGAAAGTGTTAAAGAGTTACTAAAAGAGGTTAACTAGGGTGTCTGGAGGGTCGGTTGGGGTGAATGACAGGGGTTTCAATGCATCTAACTCCTTATGTGTCTACCACATAATTAGAGGAGGTCTTAAACGCCCCACTGCTTTAATAAAAAAATGTAAACCATTGAACAGAAATAATGAGATTATCTCTAAGACCTTATTGAAGAGCTAACATTTTAGAATTCTTAGCTTTCCTCACAGTAATAGGTAGAGATCCCCCCCACAATAAATGGTGATTATTTAAGACATTGCAATGATGTGCAGTAGTGAACAAACCATGTTTTCCGACCAGACACAATCATTTCATCCTTAAAGAAGCTAAATAGAAAACCGACAACATACAACAGACAAAGAGGATATACCCCTATCTTGACACTCCAACCCCGGGTTGTCTCCTACAACTTTGGGATGATATTTATCTACAAGCCTAACTCTAGGCTTCACTATGGATGTAGAGTTCCCCAAAACTCCTGCTACAGGAATTCTTGGATGTTACAGTCATGGCTAGAGATCAGATGGTCCAGTCCTCTCCAATTTCCACTTCACTTAACTTTTAGAAAACTAAAGGTAGCAAAAGCTCAGTTACACACCATCATGTGAGTTTGAGGTTCCTACCATTTATAGAAAAAAAAAAAAAAAAACTAACAAAATAACCTGATATTGGACTTCCCTGGTGGTGCAGTGATTAAGAATCTGCCTGCCAATGCAGGGGACACGGGTTCGAGCCCTGGTCTGGGAAGATCCCACATGCCGCAGAGCAACTAGGCCCGTGAGCCACAACTACTGAGCCTGCGCGTCTGGAGCCTGTGCTCTGCAATAAGAGAGGCCACGATAGTGAGAGGCCCGTGCACCGCGATGAAAAGTGGCCCCCGCTTGCCACAACTAGAGAAAGCCCTCACACAGAAACGAAGACCCAACACAGCCATAAATAAATAAATTAATTAATTAAAAAAAAAAAAGAATCCGCCTGCCAATGCAGGGGATACGGGTTTGAGCCCTGGTGCGGGAAGATCCCACATGCCACAGAGCAACTAAGCCCGTGTGCCACAACTACAGAGCCTGCGCTCTAGAGCCTGTGAGCCACAACTACTGAAGCCCACACGCCTAGAGCCTGTGCTCCGCAACAAGAGAAGCCACCGCAATGAGAATCCCGCGCACCGCACCAAAGAGTAGCCCCTGCTCGCCGCAACTAGAGAAAGCCCGTGCAGAGCAGTGAAGACCCAACGCAGCCCAAAATAAATTAATTAATTTAAAAAAAGATAACCTTATATCATGACACCCAGAGAACAACTTCTATCATTTAGGATAATTGAATCATTTTAATATCAAGGAATCAAGTATGTCCTATTGTCACCACTAAATGATTAGTTGCTTATGCTTCCAGAATACATTTTTTCATAGTTTTCATTTGTATGTTCTGATAGAAAGACTAGGACGACCGGGTAACATTGGCTTCATTTGATAAATATTTTACTTATTTTTGCGTATTTCCAGGCAAGATAATTACACTGCTCCTTTAGCCAACCAGAGTGTCATGTGAGAGGACCGTGCAGCACTCTGGCAGAAATAGCACATGATGAAGAACAGTTGCAGGTTAAATTCATTTTCTGATAAGCATTCTAAAACAAGAGATATGTATGTGGGTATCATTTCATGGCTGGTACTGTGCATTCTTCACAAGTAGGGCGATAGACTGCAGCGTGCCTAGAACCATCATATACCTTTGGAGCCTTGGTTTATTAGATGCTTTGACTAAGGGTCCTCATTCAAACGGAAAACTGACTTTAGAATGATAGCTGGCAAATATTATAAACAGTAGTGTTTCATCATTGGGGAGGAAGGTGATCTAATTTCTGGGCTCCATTGGAAAATTCCGTTTTTTTCCCAGACAAACTATTCCATCTTTCTATAAAGAACACAGATCTTGAATGGATGAGCCACCTTGTGTCTGTATGAAGCTGGCTTTGGGAACTAACTGCCCAAGTTTGAATCCAGGCCCTGCTCATCATTGCTCTGTGTTATGGGCAAGTTGCCTTTCCTCTTTAAGTCTCAATCTCTACATCTGTAAAATGTGGGTCATACCAGTACTTAAGTCATAGGGTGTTCCAAAGATTAAATGAGGTAATCCTTGCAGAGTGCTTGTCAGCCCAGGGTGTGGAATGTTTTAAGCATTCAGTGAATGTCCACTATGATTATTTGTAAAATATTTGACACAATCAATTATAAGTGTAGGGTGATGCAGCCTATGAGGATGTGACCTCAGCATGGTAATGGAAGCTCTCTGTGTTGGATCAGAAATGCCTGGGGATTAGGGTCGTATCAAAAGAGAGAACCCTTTAAAAAGCTGAGCAGACATGCCTTTCTCCTAAATTTATCTTTACCCCTGTAACTGATAAATGCATGTTATGTTTTCC
Organism: Balaenoptera borealis; assembly: GCF_965194805.1. NCBI lineage: Eukaryota > Metazoa > Chordata > Mammalia > Artiodactyla > Balaenopteridae > Balaenoptera > Balaenoptera borealis. The sequence continues at coordinate 96,423,236 of NC_138874.1, read as the reverse complement.
ATTGCTCCATTTATACATAATATTTAATACATTAATGCATAATACATTTTACATACATATTTGTATGAGTGCTTCCTAAGTAAGCCCCTATTCTCTTATATTGTGCCTCGGAATTACTCCTGCCTGACTCAAACTCAGCAGGGAGCCCTGAAATTTTCTTGCTCCCTCGCCCTCCAAAAAGAAATGGCAAAAAAACACATGTGAAATTTCTCAAATTACATCTTCTGGTAATAGAGGAAAAGATTTCAGGGTGTTCAATTCAATCAGCAACGTTGTCTGAGCACCTTTTGGATGGCAAGGGGAAGCTACAGCGGTGGAGAGAGACAGCAGAGTAAAGCATAAATGCAACTTGCTGTCTAATAGATGGCCATCAGGTGAGAGGGGAGTAGACCCAGATAAGGGTAATATATGGCAGAATATGAAAAGCAACATAAGAAAAGTTCAAGGCAGTTACATGGGGTGTAAAAGAGAGAGTCATTCCATTCAGCAGAGGGATGCGGAAAAGCTCCAAGAAGGAAGGGATATTTGAGTCCAGCCTGGAAGTATATAAATGAATTTTGATGGGCCAAAAGAAGGGCGAAAGGAAAAACGTGAACTAGTCCTGCCTTCAGAGAAGGCAGTCTATTGGCACGGGAAACTGTGAACCTTGACAATTTCAGTACAACATGGTGGGGGTCTGGGATGTCGTAGAAGAAAGAATAAAGGCTGCCAGTCAACTGGCGTTGTCAGGAAAGGCATCCCAGGGAAACTGACAGTGGAGTGGAATCTTGAAAGATGATAAGGAACGTGTGTCCTCTGACCTCCCCACTGCCACCAGTGTGTCTCTTGAGCAATGGGTATTATATTTGCAAAGACGTGGTGGCATGAGGGAGGCCGTATCTACGAAAAGGAGTGAGTAGTAGTTTCTCCTGGACTATTGCAACAAGATATAGCCACTGCAGAGATGACAACGGCCTGCCCCGGAGATGGAAGGAGAGCTGAAGTGGAGGGTACACATAAGAGACACTGGGGGGGCTTCCCTGGTGGCGCAGTGGTTAAGAATATGCCTGCCAATGCAGGGGACACGGGTTCGAGCCCTGGTCCGGGAAGATCCCACATGCTGTGGAGCAACTAAGCATGTGCGCCACAACTACTGAGCCTGTACTCTAGAGCCCGTGCGCCTAGAGCCCGTGCTCCGCAACAAGAGAAGCCACCGCAATGAGAAGTCCGCGCACCACAACGAAGAGTAGCCCCCGCTCACTGCAGCTAGAGAAATCCCGCATGCAGCATCGAAGACCCAACGCAGCCAAAAATAAATAAATAAATTTAAAAAAACAAGAGAGACACTGGAGACAAACAATCCTGTGTATGCGCGCGCGCGTGTGTGTGTGTGTCAGAAGGAACTCATGGACATCACCTCATTAGGAAAGTTACTTTTCTCTGTACCCGTTCCCCAAAAAGCTGAACAGGAGACCTCTGCCTAAATTAATTTTCCCTCCCTTTCTTAAGCAACATAGTCAGAGATCTGGGTATCAGTACCAATTTTGGTTATTTTTATACTCAAAAAATGAATTGGAAGATATTTCAGAGGTAAGGGTAACCCCTTTCTTTAATGTTAACTGTAATATAGATCGGTTTACTTACTGCAGAAATGTCTGTGGGTGGCAATGTCTTGTATTCTATATCGCCGCTTTCCCACGGAGCGATATCCATACACTTACAATCAAACATATTCAAGTTTCTTATCTCAGCTGCGCTGTGTGACTAGAAGCATCAAGAACACAGTGTGATGCAGGGAACTACATTCAATATCCTGTGATAAACCATAATGGAAAAGAATATGAAAAAGAATATATATATATGTATAACTGAATCACTTTGCTCTACAGCAGAAATTAACACAACATTGTAAATCGACTATACTTCAATAAAAAAAAAAAGCACAGTATGATGATACAAGGAAAGGAAGAACGATAGCAAAGAAAGACCAGAAAGATGAGAGAGGACTTTCACAGCTTATTAACACATAGGTCCTGTCCCTTACATTTAAAAAATAAACAGTTTTTTATTACAAATTAAATTACATTGCAAATACCGTGACATATGGCAGAGCGGAAGTATCTGTCAAGCACATTGACATGCCTCCCCCGATCCTGCTGTTTAACCCACTTTGCTCTGATTCTGCAGGTTAATCTGAAAAGCTCAGTGTATCCAAGAAATGGAGGGAAGCTTGTTCAGCTCTGGATTCACCATAATGTCTCAGCAGCACATTTAAATTATATGTTTAGGCCGACAGGCAAACGTATTTCAGGGCAGAATCCTTAGAAAGCAGGAGACGATTTCCTTCAGCTCCACGTCATCATTTGATGTAGACTGCCTATTCTCGAGGTATTATGAAAAACGGATTGGGAGATGTTTTCTTGACAGTGGGTAGACTAATGGAATCTGGTGACTATCTTGTAAATGTGCAGAGGTTTGTTATAACATGGTAATAGAAATATCAGTTGCACTGACAAGTTAAAAAAAAAAATCTGTCAATGAATGATAATGAAGTTATTTAAATGTCGACTCACTCGCAAACATTTTCCAAACCCTAAATTACTCTCACCGCTTTAACCTCATGCTTCCTGAGTTACGCGGGAGCGGAGTCTGGATGCAGCCTGTGCACCTTTGCCTTCGGAAGCTATTTTTATGCCTCCAAATGCACCAGGAACAATGGAGGTGGCTGCTCTGAATGATTTTAGGAAAGAAACAAAACACTGAAGCCGCAGCCGCTTGATTTAGACGTAAACACCGTTCTGCTTTCAGGACGTCTCATTTGAGCTGATTTCAGTGATGCCTGGATGAATGCCTCCTGTCCCCAGGCTTCCCTCTACAGCTTGAGTCTTGGTTTTGTGACCTTGGCAACATGGCACGGTGTGTGGGAGAGAGTATCTCCCCTCTCCGGGGCCTGGAGGTGGAGAAGGAGGGGGTCAGGTTATTTGGATACTTTCTAAAGCCTTTTTGAAGAAGTAGCCTGGCTCATCCTTGGTTCAGAGAGTGTGTCCATCAGGCTTCATGTATTCATTCAGCCTCGGTATGCAGGAGGCGCCTGTTATGTGCCAGCATCATCCTGGAGACTAGGGACTTGGGGGTGAGGAAAGATGTGCGCCGTCTTTATGGTACTTAAGAGTAGTCAGGAAATAGATGCCAGGCAGAGGTTTCTCCATTAAAAAGTAGAGGAGCATAGAACACGTTCACCACCCTAGTCCCGCTTCATCCTGCACAGCTGATTGTATCTGTGCACGGCAGGGACTGCAGTGGTTTTTGCCAGACTAAGTGAGCCTCTTAATTTTGCATTAGTAGAAATCCAGTGGGCCACACAAGAAGAGCAAACATCTGTGAAGTCAGCCACTCAGCCAAAAACAATTGGGTTTCACAAGTGTCTGGGGGACTCTTCTGAGAGCTAGGAAGACAGCTGTGCACAAAACAGACATCTTTCCTACTCTCATGGAGCTTACATTCTGGTGGAAGATGACAGACAACAACAAAAAAATAACTAAAAATCTATCAGGTGGGGGTAAATACTATGAAAATAAGAGGCTAAGGAGGTGCAGTGTGCTGGGAGAGTGAGAGGGGTCACTATTTCATACAGCACGAATGGTGTCCAGAAAGAAGTGAGGGGCCATCTGTCAGGGTATCTGGGGAAAGAGCTTTCTAGTTACAGAGAATAACAAGGCTGGAGTGGGCAGGGGTGGGCAGGAGAGGGGAAAAGGAGAGGGATTGAGGAATGCGCATCTCAGAATTATATTGCAAACCTATCAGATATAAAAGTAAATGTGACTTTTCTATAGCAAGTCTGGAGTTTGTTATGGAGACCAGTACACTGACTGGTTGGTTACTCAGATAGTGAGCTCCTGAGTCCAGTTCTGTTCGACTTCAAGTCATTGCTTGTGCTATTAGGCTGTGACGTCTTGGTAATCTTCATGAGCCATCCTCAAATCATTAACAGTTTGACCCACTCACTTTGTCCATATTTCTAGGCTTCCCAGGAGCCAAGGTGGACCAGATCAAAGGCATACTTTTTTTTCCTCGTACATCATTGTGAGAGTTTCTGGTTATGCTTTTCTTTTTTTTTTTTTAATTTATTTTATTTATTTTTGGCTGTGTTGGGTCTTCGTTGCTGCACGGGCTTTCTCTAGTTGTGGAGAGCAGGGGCTACTCTTTGTTGTGGTGCGCAGGCTTCTCATTGCTGTGGCTTCTCTTGCTGCGGAGCACTGGCCCTAGGCGCACGGGCTTCAGTAGTTGCAGCACGTGGGCTCAGTAGTTGTGGCTCACCGGCTCTAGAGCACAGGCTCGGTAGTTGTGGCGCACGGGCTTAGTTGCTCCGTGGCATGTGGGATCTTCCTGGACCAGGGCTTGAACCCTGGTCCCCTGCATTGACAGGCAGATTCTCAACCACTGCACCACTGGGGAAGCCCTGGTTATGCTTTTCTTAATATCGATTCTTCCTGGCCGGGCCTCTGTATTTTTACTAAGTATGAAGAGAAGCGAAGTTTTGGCCTATACCACAAGGAACTTCTAATGATTTCAGTTCACATTCCTTTTACTAAGAAATACAAAACTAGATTTTGTAAGTGTATTTCCTTTTCCTCTTGTAACTTTTGAGGGAGGCAGTGCAGCATGGGGTTAAGGATACAGCCCAGAATGAGGGCTGTACCTCCAAGTTCTGTGGCCTTAGTTAAGCAGGTTAGTTATGCATCTGAGCCTTCCGTATCTGTAGCATGTGACTATCAGTGTCCATCTCATGGGATTCTGTATGAGCTGAAGAGCTTAGATGACATTGTAAGCACCCAATAAATGTTCGTTTTTATTTTCTGTTAGGTGTCTTAAGCATAGCAGTCTATTCAGCAATGGAATCCTGGCACAATTACTATAGAAGCTGAGTGCAGAATCTTTAACTATCAAATTCCAGTTCTTACCCTTATCTTTCTGATCCAAGTACCACACAAAGGTACTAGCACATATCCTTTAAAATATGATAGGCTAAATGTGGTTACGTTTTAAAATGGTAATAGCTTGATGAAATAGTCTTATCTTCTAAGCAAACTAACTCTAACTCATCTTCAGTGATTCACATTTTCCTTGAGGGTTCATGTGATGGATTTTAGTTAAGTGTTGGGCAAAGAATATGAAAAATCAAGAAAAAAAGATGAGTGATAAAATGAACAACAAAAGCTATCATTTGTAGATTGTTTATTACATACCAGCTATTGCGCTTGGCACTTTTTATGGATTAATTTAGTTTACAAATGATTCTGTGCTTATTTATTATCTCATTTGATGTTATAACATTATAGTAGAGGAAATCCAATCACACATTTTATTTCTGCCACTCCTTGTGGAAACTAGCCATGCCCTGTATTCATCCTTCTTCAACTGGGGGACTTTGTCATTTCAAAGAGACCGTAAGTTCTTGGAAGGCAGGTGCCATGCCTTGAATGTGGTTTCTCTACCCCTTAGAGAAGCTCATCTTAGTTCTATGCATATAATAAATACTTAAATAAAGACATCTTTGAAATGTTCTAAAAGTCACTATTTAAGATATGTTCGTAGAAAGGGTAGAATAAGGATTAAGGATCAAAAGCAAGAACCTGCAATCCTTGATTTAATCATTTGCTATTTATCAAGGCTGCTTATATTGTGTCTTAAATATGTCTGTGTATGATACATATTTTTTAAGATTACTTCCCTTTATTGCCTTTACAACAGCAGTCACTATGGTTAGCATAACTGGCATTTCTCTTTGCAGATTTGATTTGTTTTAAATATTTTTATTGTTCTCCTTTTCTTATGAAACCAAGATCCATAATCTTTTTTGGCTTTTTTTTTTTTTTTTTTTTGTCCTTCCTATTGTTTCCCAAAGTATGTTGTTCAGAACACTAATCTCATTAGATATCTCTCAAGAATGGATCCTATAATCAAATATGCTTTGAAAATGCTTCATGAAATATGCATGTAAGAGGTTCACAGTGTATATTAGAATAATAAAATTTATGCATGTATATAAGAATAATAAAATTTCTAAGTTCTGAAGTGAAGAAACATTAAATTTTGCCTTATCAAGTGTTCCCTAACATTTTTTGATCTTAGGTCACACTCCTCTCCCCCATATCTAGAGATGATACTTAAAATATTTAACAGCTAGTGCACTGGCTCAACAGCCAGCCTGCCGCTCAACTGTCTGTCTTTCCCCTGCTCTTTCGGAGCCCACATACCTGGGAGACTGAATTTCCCGCATTTGACCATGCAGGCATAACCAGAAGCATCTGTTAGCTGTGAAGGAGAGTTTGCAGATGGGCACTAGGAATTGCCTTCCAGGGTGCAGTGCCTCCTCCAAGGTCACTGTCTCCTCCAATGGGGCTCAGGCTGACTGGAGTAGGCAGTGGCCATTCAGAACAGGTGCTGGAGCAAGTTTCTTGGGGACGTCTGCTGTGCCAGCCCTCAATCTTTCGGTTGCTGGGACTGTGAGGTGATCTGGGAGTTCTCCAAGGAGAGACCATGGTGGTGAAGCTGGCGGAAGTAGCTGTTCTGTGAACTTGGTGCAGTAACTGTTTGCCAACTGGTTTGCAAGTATTGAGTATTTTCACTCCGGTGTCATTGTACCAGTGTATTCCAGCTGTTTGTTAGTTTTACCCATGATACTTGTCAACACTCTAATTCTCGGTCTGTGGGACAGCCATGGAGAATTGCCAGTCTATGCCATTTAGGGTGTGTGGAAATACATCATTTTTTTTTCTTCTTTCTATCTATCAATTACTATAATACCATAATGTTTAAACATTTAGTTCTGCTGGAATTGAGAATTAACAAATTTCGATTCACTTTTTGAGCTTTGGAAAATCAAGGGGCAAAAAATGGCACAACGAGTAATGGAAGATACCTGAAGTATCTGGATTGGTGATGTTATAATAAGAGAAAAGTGCCCAATAACATATTGTAAGCTATCTGAAAAAGAAGTTGCTAATGTAAATCTGAAGTAGTCACTCCATTATCATCTTGTCACATTGGGATTTCAGTAAAATACACGCACACACAGAGTTTGCCCTTGTAGTATGTTTTTTGAATGTAAAAATATTCATTGAGTAGCTCAGAGATCAAGTTGATAGAAATTATAAGAAACTAATTATCATGCTTTTATAGACTGATCCCTACCTCTCTGGCCTCCTTTCCATTATCCCACTAGAAAAATTGAACCGTTCTCTCATCTCCAACATAGTCCTATTGATTTCCACCTATCACTAGGCAAAATTTATTAATGTAGAGGTATTTGTACATTTCATCTTCCTCTCATCACCGCCCCCCATAGATTTTGCATGTGGGTTTTTTGTCCTTGAACTTGTGAGTATTGTCCAGAATACTAAATAGAAAAAGTTTTCCAGTAAAAGGAGTTAGAGAAAGACTAGTGAAATTTTGGAGACAAGCAAGTCTTAGTAAGAAGAGAAAGTTGACCCAGTAAGGCCAGGGCAAGAGTGGGAAAAAATAGTCAAACACCAAGATCAGACTGAGTAAGGGAAGACGTCTCAGATATTTCTTAGAAAGTAGGAGGGATTTTCACATCAAGATGAGTTTGAGGAGAAAAAAGTAAATATGGAAGGAGAATTTAAAGAAGTTTGTTGTGGTTCATGGATAAGATCTTCTGTGAAGAGTTTGGGATTATTCTTCAAATATTCTTGGTTATCAAGCCAGTGTTTGTTCAGTTGGGCTAGAGCACAGACTGGTCCTGAGAAAATCCAGTTATATATTTGTATTACACAAGGTACTTCTAGTTTTTTTGTTTTTTTTTTTTTTAAATAATTATTTTATTTTTGGCTGTGTTGGGTCTTCGTTTCTGTGCGAGGGCTTTCTCTAGTTGTGGCGAGCGGGGGCCACTCTTCATCGCGGTGCGCGGACCTCTCACCATCGCGGCCTCTCTTGCTGCGGAGCACAGGCTCCAGACGCGCAGGCTCAGTAGTTGTGGCTCACGGGCCCAGTTGCTCCGCGGCATGTGGGATCCTCCCAGACCCGGGCTCGAACCCGTGTCCCCTGCACTGGCGGCGGACTCTCAACCACTGCGCCACCAGGGAAGCCCGGTACTTCTAGTTTTTGATGCTTTGACTACAGCTGACCCTTGAACAACACAGGTTTGAACTGTGTGCATCCACTAATACATGGATTTTTTTCAGTAGTAAATACTATAGTACTATACAACCTGTGGTTGTTTGAATCCTTGGATGCAGAACCACAGATGTGGAGAAACCACATATATATACAGGGCTGACTGTAAGTTATAGGCTGATTTTTGACTACAGGAAGAGTCAGTTGGTGCCCCTAACTCCCTTGTTGTTCAAGGGTCAACTCTACATCCCTTTTCTAAAGCCCTACCGATTTTCCATTTTCAAGGTCCATAGTCCTTCCAAGAAACTTTTCTTTTTTTTTTTTTTTTAATTAATTAATTTATTCATTTATTTTTGGCTGTGTTGGGTTTTCGTTTCTGTGCGAGGGCTTTCTCTAGTTGCAGCGAGCGGGGGCCACTCTTCATCGCAGTGCGCCGGCCTCTCACTGTCGCGGCCTCTCTTGTTGCGGAGCACAGGCTCCAGACGCGCAGGCTCAGTAGTCGTGGCTCACGGGGGCCTAGCTGCTCTGCGGCATGTGGGATCTTCCCAGACCTGGGCTCGAACCCGTGTCCCCTGCATTGGCAGGCGGATTCTCAAGCACTGCGCCACCAGGGAAGCCCCCAAGAAACTTTTCATACCACTCCAATCTTCAGTGATTTGGAGTATAATCTAAATTTTATAAAGTATTGACTATTTATATTTATTTACTTATAATTTATATATATAATATTATATATTATAATAATATGTCATTTATAATATTTATGTATTATATATATGTATATATAAATTTTTAGGGTAAAGAGATCCCTGGATCCCCAGCCACAATAATTCTTAATTTCTTAATTCCAGGAACTTATATTTTATAGCTTTCTGTCTCCAGTGCCTGGTCCAGAGTAGGCTCTTAATATATGGTGTTGAGTTTGTTAACAGAAAATTCTTCTATTTAGTCTTTATGGTCTATGGGAATATGTAACTTCTATCAATATCAGAAATAAATTAAAGTAATTACATTTTTGTGGTTTTCTAATTAAACCAACTTTATTTTCTGAGTCTTGTTAATTTTTATCTCTTTCATTACACATAACACATTGCAACTTTTTTCCTGCCTCTCAAAGCTGTTAGATTCTTGGGACCTCCCTGGTGGCACAATGGTTAAGAATCCGCTTGCCAATGCAAGGGACACGGGTTTGAGCCCTGGTCTGGGAAGATCCCACATGCCACAGAGCAGCTAAGCCCGTGCACCACAACTGCTGAGCCTGCGCTCTAGAGCCCGTTAGCCACAACTACTGAGCCCACGTGCCACAACTACTGAAGCCCGTACACCTAGAGCGCATGCTCTGCAACAGGAGAAGCCACCACAATGAGAAGCCCGTGCACCACAAGAAAGAGTAGCCCCCACTCGCTGCAACTAGAGAAAGCCCACGTGCAGCAACAAAGACCCAACGCAGCCAAAAATAAATAACTAAATAAAATAAAAAGCTGTTAGATTCTTGAGAGTAGGGGCTTGTGTTGTATCCTGCTACATAGCACAGGGCCTGGTCCATTTTAGAGGCTCTACAAATGTAAATGAATGAATGAATTTCATTTTCATTGGTAATCTCCTATATGTATAAAGAAGGCTGACAAGAGATTTTATATGTTTCCTTTAAATTAAAAAAAACCAACAAAAAACAAACAAAGCTATGGTATAATGTAAACAACACAGGGCTTAGGGCCAGGATACCTAGAGTCAAATTCTAACTGGCTTTGAATAGGTCACTTAAGTTCTCTGAACCACTTTCTTCAAATACAGATAATATTTCCTACTGTACATGGTTGCAATGATGATCTAATAAGATGTACAATTTTGAAATATGTAATAGACTTACATAGAAGAGGTGATTAAGGCCTATTTATTCAGTCTGAATTAATAAGTTACTGACCAGCATCAAGAAGAGATGAGAGAATCTCCAAAAAAGATAGAGTCAGTACCAAGAAGTAATATTCTCCCAACTCCAGGTGGCTTAACACTGGAAAAGGCCACCAAATAGAATTGTGAAATTTCACTTATTATCAAGACATTTTCTTATTCTTAAATAATAGCAAAAGACTGAATGACCTTTGGAGGCACTGACCCACCATATATTCTGTGACTAATGAGAGAAAACACAGCTTGTAGATAAATCAGGAGAACCTGCTTTTCCACTTGCCAAAGATAGAGCAGACGTTTGGAAATGTCAAATCTGAGTAGAAGGTCTTTATTTCTTTGGTTAATTCAAGGGACACCCTCATTCTCAATCTTTGAAAGTTAAACACATTCTTTATGCAATGCACGTACCTTAAGGAGCAGTGAGAGATGGAGTTTTAATTTTTACCAATTCAATTTAAATGCAAATGTTAACCACTCACATGATGCTACTGTGTACATAATTAAGCATCATTATGTACTACATGAATCATTTAGAAACCTCTGGAGAGCCATTCTACTATGTAAAACATGCATTATACTGACAAGCAGACAAATGACGTATATACTTCTGGACTCATTAATGCTCCTTTTGAATTATAGGTCAACCGATTATGGGACAACCTATGAGAAGCTGAATGATAAAGTTGGGTTGAAAACAATTTTAAGCTATCTCTACGTGTGTCCTACCAACAAGCGTAAGGTAAGAATTATATATTCAGAATGCTATTTATTCATGATATGACTTCTGTCTTGGCTGGCTCACCTCTGTAAACCACCTAAAAATCCAATACAGTTAAGCTTTAAGAGATATAAAGATGAGTTGATGGATGTTAAGGTGGTAGAATGTCTGACACATCATAATTTTCAGATCAGCAGCTGTGAATGTAGGAGGGAGATGGGGTAGGTATATCATTACCATTTCCAAAAGACAGCTACAGGGAATGTCTTGTTGAGTGGATGTTCAGACTCTTGTTAAGAGCTCTGACCAATCAGTGACAAGAATCAGAATGAGCCTTGACAAAACAGAAGAAAAGATGGGATTTTCATGTGATGTCGCCCTGTTTCCCTTGACATGGAATAAATAGATTGGCTAGAGTTGAAGTAAATGCATTGTCCTACAGCAGGTTGGAAGTTTCATTTCGAAAGTTTATTCAGCCTGCACACAAATGTCAGGATGGAGGCAGTGCTGGGAAGGAACCTTGGTGATCATCATAAACCACATGCTAATTTTACAGATGAGAAAACTAAGGTTCAAAGAAAGGAAATGACTTGCCCCCATCACAGAGTTATGGGCACAGTTGGGACAAGATTCAGGTTTCTTACTTGGCAGTCATACCATTTCCACTGTATTATACTACTCTTATGAAGAGGGTTTATTTACTCTTCAGAGAAAGATGTTATTTTCTTAGGAAGAAAATGTTTGCTTTTAAATGAGAAGGACCTATTTGTCTCAAGAGGAGAGTGGTGTTACATTCATTGTTTGGTTTTAAAAATTTTCACTCTCCAATTCTGAATTCTGACATGTAATTTCTAAGTATTATGTGAGTTATATGAATAGATATGAGTATCCATCAGGAAACAGAAGAAGGTTTTTCATTCATGTGTCCTAAGCCATATTCTGTTATGATGGCCACCCTGATACCTAGGTTCTCATTTCAGATCTGTCAGTGGGTTCTGTTAGTGACTTTGGGTAGGTAGGTGCTGCATTTTGTCATCTGGCCTGTGGAAGGTAGATTAGTACATCTCTAAACAGTCATCCTCAACTCTGGCTGTACATTCAGAGCATTAAGCGTCCCCAAATACGCAAGCCTCAGCCCCACTCCTGTTGCTCTGGGTTAGGCCTCAGGGAACTGTATCTCGCGCAAGCTCCCCAGGTGCTTCTGGTATGTATCTGGGATGAAGAACCACCTAGGTAGGGCGTAATGTTTCTTCTGGCTCTAAACATTTCAAGTTTTTATTTTGGAGCAGCATAATTTCCCATTGTGCATAGACTCTGGAGTCAGATGGCTTGAGTAAAAACCCAGCTAAGCCAATTAACAAGTATATAACTATGGTGATTTACTTAATCTCTCCAAGCACAATGTCATCAAATTGAAAATGGGGATAATTATAGTACCTACCTCATGGGGAAAGTTGTAAGAATTATATGAACTAAGGCATGTCAGGTGTTTAGCACAGAACAGTTAAGGCTTAATCATGTTTTCTCTTCACTTTATTCTCCTTTTCTCATCTTCCTTCTCCTCCTTCTTCATATAATTATTGGAAGTGATAGTAGTGATTATCCTCTATAAGTAGCTGTGTTCAGTAGAACTTTCTGCAGTGATAGAAATGTACCTCTAAGCTATCCAGTACTATAGACACTAACCACTTGGGACTATTATTTGAAGTATGGCTAGTGTGACTGAGGAACCAGATTTTACATTTCATTTCGTTTTAATTAATTTGAATGTAAATGGCCACATGTGGCTGATGGCCACAGTATTGGACAGCACAGTTCAATAATGTCAACCTCACAAATTTAGAGATTTACCTTGAACACCCCTATCTTCCCCTTCCTGGCCGATGACCGGTCCATCGTCAACAATTACATTTAAACAATTTTGATCTGCTGTATACAGTCCTAAATTGAGGAGCTGAACTTATATCCTTTATTTTTTATAATGAGATTTAGTTATGTTTGTTGGCTTTGAATCGATTCTTGTAATCCCTATTGATTTTTCCTCTAGTTCACATTTTTAGTAAATTTCATTTAGCAATCAACAATCTGTAGGCACTATAGGATACCAAAAGAAGTAAGCCAGCTTTCTACCCTCAAAGATCCTGTATTCTAATAGTAAATGCACTATGACTTTCTGTAGTTGAGAAGTCTCTGACTCTGCTTCCACCCAGCAGGTTACTTTGGGTGAGTCATTTACATTTTCCTGTTTGTAAAGTGATACAGGCAAAAACAAAGGAATTTACAGCTGGAAGAGACCTTAGAATTGTTCTCATCTAGTGACAGTCTCTGTTTTATTAATGCCATTAGAAAGGAATATGATTTTTAAAAATAGGATGTCAAATATTGAATGTAGGCATAGGCTTTTCTGTAGCAGCAGAGTATGTGGTAGTAACCTGAAGACTACAACATTGTTAGCAGGAGCAGGGCTTGAAGAGTGAGATCTCAAGTCCAGATGTAGCTCCTAAGACTAGAAGGAAAGCTTAGACATAATACAGAATGGAGGCCTGCCATTGAATCTATTCATGTCAATACATCAATATCAGTCAGGCTGCATACTTAATCTATAGTTACCTGCAGGGCTTTCAAAAAAAGACATTTGGCCATAGGCATTTAGCTAAAATTAAGACTTGGCTGATCCTTTTTCCAGAGAAGAAGTAGCCGTTGCCCGTGACTCTGAGAACAGCTTTCTCTCTGCAGGTTAACTTCCAGAAGCAGAGGCAGGCCTGAGCTGTTTAAATCACAATGTTTATGGGTGAACCTAGGAGAAGGGATCTTTTCCTCTACAGATAAATGAGGCCTTCAGGGTGACTTTCTGAGATACTGATAGATTTAAGAAATATTGGAGGACGATGAAGGTCTTTACAATGGTGCAAAAATCAATAAAGTTGACATAGTAGTATATTTGTGTTCAGTTTTTCTACTTATGAGGTGAATGTATCACCATGAAATATGGACTTTCCCCCGCAAAGGGACATACTTGAACCAAAGGGATAGTACCTGCCCAACATTTTAAAGCGTGAATATATTTCCCCCAATCAATGAGAGTTTATGTTATAAAAAAAAAAAAAGAAGAAGAAGAAGAAGAAGAAAAGAACTATCAGGCTGTATTAATTATGCAGGACAAAGGCATTCAGGTTTGCTCTAATTCTCCTAGGACTTCTGCGTCCTCCAGTGAAAAGGCAGGCTCCTTTAAAGGGGTGTATTAATTCTTTTAGGTCTCTGGGGTGCTGTCTAACAAGTTAACACCTTTTGTACCAGATACTTCTCTCTCCTCTTCGCATCAGTGAGAGCAACTGGAATAAAACTGACATCGGAGTAACCGTCTTACATTCCCAGAAAACTGTTTTGCCTTTGCATTCTTCTGGCTATTTTTAGCTGCTTATGAGGACAAGCACAGTTCTTCAATCAATATGTCTCCAACAGCAGGCATCAGGCCCTGGCTTTGCAGGCAGCTTGTTAGGGGCATTACTGGGATCAGCATCCAGAACGAAACAGGCCCTTATTTGCAGTTTAAATTGATGATCATTCATTGGCTATTTCTTTGCAAGCCTGCTGTAAATTACTGCAGCTTTCCCTGGATGTGTCTGTTACACTACAAACTGTAATCTCATCATAGGTCAGTCTAGGAAATCTTGACTAAGAGACATAGAAATCTGGCTCCCAGGTATTATCCTAGCTCAAGCATCCTCTCTTTCAGAGGAACTCAGCACCTGGCCTCTGATATATGAGGTAGGCTCAAAAAAAAGTACAAGGATGAGTGGGTCCTAGTGCCAGAGGAGAGGCAGTCTACCTATTCGTCACCATGCCTCCGAGGGAAAGTACTCCCCCAGTTCATGATAAATCCCGAAGCTTGCTGGCTTCAGCAGTAGTTTATTGGCTTCCTACATATAATATTCTATGAGAAAAGATGATTTAACCTGCAGCAGAAATGGACATCTGGGTCGTAGATGGTGATGGGGAGAGCTAATACAAATGTATCAAAGAAAAAAAAAATCAATGCTGAAATTTCAGTCTTACTCTTAAATTCTCACTGAGTTGACTTGTTTTCTGCCTAAAAAAGAAAACTTCTTTATACTCAATGTGCGTCTCTCTGCAGTACCTTTCCTATCACCCCCAACCAACCTTAGCTATGCTCCTTTCACGTGGTATTGTATAACATCTTTAAGGATTAAAGAATACAGAATCCTAAGTGGAATTCACTGGGGGAGAGAAGAAGAAAAAAAGTGTTTTGTTTTTTTAAACTCAGAACAGCCAATTCATTTAGCTGTTATATCCTTGTACTGTCTGTACAGTGTGTTCCCAGCAAAGAAAAAACCTAGAGACTATTTGTTCTTTATATTTCCTGTGCCCCCTGCATATCCAAGTTCCTTCTCCTTTCTGTGTTATCACCACTTAATTAATATCTTCCCTGCTGAGAGAGCCTTTCAAGACTTGTATCCTATAAATAGGACCCTGGTTCCTCAGAACACATTGACCATTCTTGCCGGTCTCTTGGTACATGCCAACATTAGACACTGTTTGCATTTTCTCCAGATGTTTAGGTTTTAATTACCGTACTGTATGCGGCACTTTCTAAATAAATGTGTGATTATTGACTTCTTGCCTCTTCTCTTTATATCCTGGGCATGCTTAATTCCTCTTGTCATTTGCTTGGGTGGTCTATATCATATACGTGACCTTTGGGGACAGGAAAGAGGTGTGGTTGATAGTGTCCTCCAGCTTCCCTTAGGAAAAATGTTGGAATCGTTGAATCAGAGCCTAAAAGATGTTGGAAGTTTTAAGATTCTGCTTTGCATTTAACAGATATGGAAACTGAGTCCCGAGAGTTTAGTGTCTTGCCTGAGGCTGCATGCAACTGGTGAATAAAAGAGCAAAGATCATTAGACCTTTAAAGCACTGGTCCCCAACCTTTTTGGTACCAGGGACCGGTTTCTTGGAAGACAATTTTTCCACGGCCCGGTGGGGGGTTGGGGGAGATGGTCCAGGCGGTAATGCGAGCGATGGGGAGCGGCAGATAAAGCTTCGCTTGCGCGACCGCCGCTCACCTCCTGCCGTGCGGCCTGGTTCCTAACAGGCCGCGGACCGGCACCGGTCCACCTATTCCATAAAATCGAATCAATTCCACTAATGAGATTTTCTCACTCCCCCTGACCTCCCAGGCATCTGCTTCTGTTTTCCTGCACTTCTCTCTTCTGATTATAGTTGTTTTTGACCCTGTATACTTGCCCCTTTAGAACGCAGGGTCCTGGATGGGATAAAGTGCCTTGATCCACTTTGTTGTCTCTAACATGCGGAGCACAGGGTCTTGGGGTTCAGTCCTGTCCAACACATGGCTGAGGATTTGAATTGAACTTAGGTTGGGTTTTGGACTCCTAGGCTGGAACTTGAAAAGAAAAATACAGTGTGAAACCAGCTGTGACTCATTTATTTTCTCTAATTATAAAATTAATTATTTCAAGTGACTAAACAAGGACAGTTAAAAAAGAAAAATATCCCTGTAGGTTTTAGTAATTTCTAAGCGATACTGTATAATTTTATCTTTTCTAGCCAAGAAGAGCATGATTAATATTTAAAATGCCAGGGTTCTGCCTAGCACTCACTCGACATTATCCGGCGAGGCCGAGGGGAACGAGTGTATTGTATAATACATCAAAGGGGGTGCATGACATTTCCCTTGGCGGACAGGCAACACTTGCTCATTCTACCCTAACTCTTTTATCTTTCCCTTTGTACACAAGATCATGCCTTTGCCTCTAATCTTTTAAAAAATAATGTATGTTTCATTCATAAAGAAGTGCAATGCATGAACTCAGGGACAGAGTGGAAGTGGCATTTTCCAAACTTCAGTAGAAGTGACTTTTTTTGGCAACAAATGCTTACTCGCCTGCACTTAACCTGGACAGCGGTGGCTAAAGGGAGAGATAATCTCCTTTGATCCTTCCTGGGTACAGCTGAGTGTTTATACTGTTTTAGTGCATCACGCATTGTTCCGTTCTTTTCTTGAGTGTTCAAAAATCAGATCAAATCCAAGAAAGCATGCCACATCTACATTTTTTTTTTTCCCCTCTGGATGATGCTCCAACAGACATCCAAGCCCCTGAGTTTCAAACAAGCTACAGAATAATAAGTGCAAAGTGCTCTGTTTGAAACAGGGGCAGAGTGCCAGGAGCAGTGCCCACTAACAAACTCCCTCATCACCCCAAGTTGGCCCCAGGGAGCCCTCTGGTACTCCTGGGCTCCACAGAACACAGTTGTAAAAAAACAAAACTGAAAACACTGATCTAAGCCGTTCTCCCTCTGTACCTGGAACTACACTTGAAACAGCCATATACTTTGTACTATTTTATATAAATCAAAGCACCTATGACAACATTCATAGATTAAAAAAGCTAATCAAACCACCGTCTTTTCAATTCTAGCACAGTATGTTACAGAGTAGGTACACAGTTGATTTTTATTGACTTTTATCTGTGCCTCTCTAACACTAATGTTAAAAAAAGAAAAAGGCAGGTTCAGAATGTGCCTGGTTTCTCAGAACTTATCAGGTTAACTAGTAATTCACTGTTGTATTTCATGCAGCTTTAAGTAGCACTAAGTATCATTTTATTGTTGTTAGAAAGAAGCTGCTTGCATAATTAACATCACATATTTGTTATTCCTCATTTTTAAGATGTATCTATCACATATAATAAGCAACTGATACATTAAATATTAATCATGAATTGCTGAACTAAAAAGAAACAACTAAGTTATATCTGTATAAGGATCAAGTTTATATGATGTTGATGTTATAATTCAGAGTTTTATTAGCCACATTTATGTTAAAAAAACATACAGGTAGCTAGCTAGATTTTAAATAGGTAGAATGGTGATATGATAAATATATCCACAGATCAACCTTTTCTAAGTTTAGATAATGCCTTCTAGTTGACTTCAGGTGGTATTTCTTTCCCAAAGGGGGAAAATAGAAATCTGTCTTTTGGTGTTACTCCTTTTTAACAAATGTAATTAATCAGGGTAGAGGTAGCCTGAATTAGTCTAGAAATATTATGAAGTAAGATTGATCTGGAAACTGCATGTTTCTTACACCACTGAGTGGGTCTCCGAAGGTAGGTTGCCTCTGTGGCCAGGTGGACAGAAGTTCTCAAAAATGAAAGGAAACCGGTATCAGAGGCTGATCATTCTTCAAATATGCCTAATAGACTATCTGCTTAACCTTCTTTGGGGAGATCTTTTATATTTAGTTATCTCCCTCCTTATTCATTTATTTTTGTCTCATCATCTGTCCTTATTAGAATTTGTTCTCTGAAGTCTGGCTGGCCTAATGTTAAATGCCCATCCATTACCCTTTTATGAAGGTCAGATGCATTATTTCAGGTTGGTTCCAAGTTATGCTCTGCTGTGGAAAGTGGTCAGAGGTCTTTTCAACATTCTGGTCTGTTTGCTTCCAGCACACTTCCTGTGGTTTCTCAGAGGTTTCCATCATTTGTTGTTTGACACACTGTATCTAGAACATTTGTTTCTAGTGAATAGCTGTGCCTCTCTCATGATGGATGGAGATGAATGCCCGCTGCTACAGGAAATGTGCCATATTTACTAGGGTGGGAACGTTTCACTCCAATATATCAGATCTGCCCCAAGCTTTCTCTTGGTGCTGTCAGGAAAAACAGAGTTGATGTCGATGAATCTTTAATAAAACCACTTTTTTCTTCCCTGGAGAAATTAAGAGAATACCTCAGGAGAATAGCTGAGGTATTCTGAATAGAAATTAAGAGAATAGCTCAGCCTCAGGTGCTACATTGTTTCCATTTAAACATTCCTTTTTCTGACCTGACCTTCCCCTTGACCAAATCTTTTGATGGTTTTTCCCTCTGTTCCTCTAGGCATCTGCCTCCCATTGTACTGGGTTCCCAACTGATAACATGTTTCTCATTCCATAACCCTCCAAGTCAACTGCTTAAAATAAATTTTGCAGGACAAAATACCATAGCTTGTAGGTACAAGATGGGCTAAGATCTTCATAGGTAAAAAGGCCTGTAGTATGGGATATACAATTTGATGCCTGGGACAGAGCAGTTTCTTCTTCTTTGCCTGCTTGGGGCGGTGTGTGCTTGTTTGGGGACTAGAATACAAGTATCTCCATGATTGACAGCATCTGCCAACCAGGAAATGAGCATACCTGTAGTGGAAAAAAGGACTGTGCGGATGAATCCAAAAAATACAGAATGGGGAAAAATAAAACAGCCTGAGTACACAGTCTCTCACAGATAAGAGAAGAAAAGGTATAGGAGGAAAGACACAGATGTTAAGCTAAGAGGGATGATGGCAGAGATTAGTACAAAGCATTTGAAGTAACAAAATGGTGATGAGAGAAAGCTAGTACAAAGCACAGTGAAGGCATAAAGTTGAAGGAAAAGAAACAATAAAATCATAAATATTTTCAGCGGTAGATTAAGGATCTCTTGAGATCTCTGAGAGAGAGGAGGGCTGGCTAACTCACTAGGAACTTATTAAGGCTTTCAGATGGAGTACAATTTACCTTTATCTCTCTGTTCTTCCTGAGTGCTTTCAAAGGGGGTAAACGATGTCGATGGCTGTGGCGGAAATTGGTTTTGCCAGGAAGGAAAACACAATTATGAGTCAAGTGTGGAGGAGTGGCAGGCCTAGATCCAGGCTCCCTGGTGGCAGGTTCAAATATCACTGCCGCTGCCTGTGCTTAATGAACTTTTGTCCTTTTAATGCTGTCTCCCTTGGCTGCTCCCCATCCCACTATGGAATGGCCTCTTCTGTTCACGTGGACGTCCGATAGTTTCTGCACTTGTCAAATGCACCAACTCAGCCTCTATTTGCAGTCATGGTGGAGCTACACTTTGTCATTTGAAGGTGGTCGTTGTGAATTTTTGCCTGGTGGGGTCATTAGTCGTGTAATGGTTAATCTGATGGACCCTGGAGCCAGTCTGCCTGGCTTTTTTTTTTTTTTCTAAAGACTTTTTTTTTTTTAAATTAATTAATTTATTTTTGGCTGTGTTGGGTCTTCGTTTCTGTGCAAGGGCTTTCTCTAGTTGCGGCGAGTGGGGGTCACTCTTCATCGCGGTGCGCGGGCCTCACTATCGCCGCCTCTCTTGTTGTGGAGCACAGGCTCCAGACGCGCAGGCTCAGTAGTTGTGGCTCACAGGCCCAGTTGCTCCGCGGCATGTGGGATCTTCCCTGACCAGGGCTCGAACCCGTGTCCCCTGCATTGGCAGGCAGATTCTCAACCACTGCGCCACCAGGGAAGCCCTGCCTGGCTTTAAATTCCAGCTAAGCCACATACTAGGTGTGTACGCTTAGACAAGGCTTTATTTGTTGGTTTGTTATTAACCTCTCTGCGATATAGTTTCCTCATCTCTAAAATAGAATATAACGATTGTGTCCATATCAAGAAGTTATGAAAAGAGTTACAACAAGCAAAGAGGAACAGTGCCTGACACACAGCAAGTATTCGATAAATGTTAGTCTCATCGTTATAATTTTTATCTGTTTCAAATTATACGGCCATGCCTTATGCTATCATTTGTCAACTCAACTGAAATTGTTAAATGCCTATGTTGTGCCAGATCTTTTTTAAGAACTAGGAAGCAGAATAGAAATAGAAGACACTGTCTTTGCTCTTAAGGATCATACAGTCTGGCAGAGGAGATGAACGTATAAACAGTCAACTACAGTATAGAAGTCATGTATCATAATAGCTATGTACATATAACTCTATTTTGGGGGACTCAAGGAAGGCTTCATGGAGAAGCAGATATTTGTCGAAGGAGAAGTGAAAAAGAAGATGAAAAGTGTCTTTCAGTGTATGTGTTGTGAGAAACCTGTGTTCACAGATCACAGTGCATACGCAGCATTGATTGATTTGCAAATATTAAATAAATAAGCCGTGCCTATTTTGACTATTTGTGGCTATGTTAACATGCTAATTTCCATTTATACCTGACTATACTGACTAATCAAACCAAAATAAAAGTCCCCGTGACCCAACTGAATTATAATTCTAACATAGTAACATAAATTTTTTCAATTATTATAAATTTTTCCTGTCTTTATAAAATGAATAAATAGGCAATGATGACATTATTAAAATTGAATTAATAAAACTAAATTTTACCTTATTATAAATCAGATATATTCAGCATTTATCTTAAGCAACTATTGGTCAGACAGAACTATTGATGAGATTTGGAGGTGCAATTTTAAGAAATCAATTGACACATATTTTATTGAACACCCTGGCTTGTACCCAGTTCTTTGCAAGCATATTGGTGAATATTAAAAAAAAAAAAAAAAAAGTGTGAACCTTGCATTGCCCTTATGGAGTTTACATCCCCTCTGTGAGGATGCAATTAAAGAATAGTGCAACACAGAAGATGATGGATTTCATGGGACAGATGACAAAGGCTCTAAGAGTTTGGAGAGGACTGTAGTCTGGGATAGTCAGGAAAACGGCATTAGAAGGCTTAGATTGATAAATGAAGCAGACCAGTACGACACAGGGTCATGACATTCACAAAAAATATATATATAATTTAGTTGAACCGACATTTATTGAGTGCTAGGCAGTAGAGATACAAACATTCATGTAACAGGGGGCCCTGTGTGCAAAGACAGGGAGATTGAAGGAGGAGGACACAAGTAGAGGTGAGCATGGGATTAACATTGGTACAGATACTGTACCTTTCATTTCCTGAAATCCCAATAATCTGATAATATATATTATTTGTCCTACTCCTTTGCATCTTAGAAGTGCTCTTTACAATGCTCCTTTGACACACTGTTTAACCTAATAGTTGAGTTAGAAAATATGGTCCCACTTATTGAACACTTAGGAGAGCACCCAGATCAGGGCAGTATTATTGAATATTGAGGATGATGGGGAAGTGAGAACAATGGAGTGAAACATGGCCATAAGAGAAGCAGTCCAAGCAGTCAAGGGGGCTCTGTCAGGTCCTCCTGATTTGGGGGATCCGTGGGCACTTCTGATGTTTCAATGACTAGTCGTTCATCTTTGCCCCACTATTTTTTAAAAGGGGCCCAAATTCTCTTGAAAGAACAGCTACGACTTAATAAACGCTGACACTTTCTCCTTCAGTAAAATTTCACTAGGATGACAGTAGCTTTAGGAGCCAAACCACGCATCCAGTTTGACTCCAATAATTATAGTGTTTGAATTCCAGAGGGATCCAGGAAAAGAGTGGAACTTCTGCTAGGAAAAAAGACGTTGGATCTCAGGAAGGCACTTGTCTGATATTGGAAGCAGTCCGATTCCTTTTGAATTTAAGTTATGTGGTATGTTTGTGTGTGCCCACCTCTTATGCTTTATGAATGTATTATTTAACCAACAGATTTACATATTTTCTCCACTGGCTAAAGCTGTTTTTGTTTTGTGGGCCCAAACCCTTTGTGCTTTTATTTGGAAGTGCATTACTGACATTTACAAACTCCCACAGAGGACTCAGTCAATTACCACCATAGATGCCCATTGTTCCAAGAGAACTGACCTTTACCCCTAGGCACCAATTAAAATCTATTGCTTCTTACCCCTGCCGTGCTTGCTGTAATTCTGGCTCAGTGCCTGGTATAATCGGCGGGATGCATTCTTCTCAGTCGGGGTATTATTTTTCTTCCATAAGAGAGTGACCTGCGAATGGAAACGCATGTTTTCTCTGGAAGAAAAAGAGGCAGACCACAAGAGTTAACAAGTTTTCGATTCAATCACCTTTTGTGTCAACACAAATGAAGACCCTAAATAAATAAATAATTAGGCAAAAATTGGGGCATTGCCTGTAGGTTTATCCCAGATTCACATATCAGCAGAGCTGCCAGTTACTTCAGGACGGTGATTTGTCGCTAACTGCGGGGCCGTTCTGCCCTAGGTATAGCTGGCCTGCTCCATGGCAGGCTGACAGAGAGACTGAAGCCCCAGAGCGCAGAAGTCAGGCACGGAGGCCTCTGCATGTCAGATTCAGTGTTACTAGCACACTGCTGGGATGGTAGCATTTTAGGTAATATTAAATTCCTTTCTTTAATGGAGTGTGAGATCAGGGCATTCAGGGCCAGTAGCAGTTTGTCTGAGATCACAGATGTTCCTCATAAGAAGACTGGCAACTCTGGCAGACCAGTAGCCTTAAAACGTTCTTATTTGGGGAAATAAACTGATGATGTATTCAGAGGTGTAACATCTCCTTTGTAATTCTTTCCACTCTTTTTTTTTTTTATCTTTGTATCTAACGTGACGTTTTTAAAATAAATTTTATTGAAGTACAGTTGATTTACAATGTTGTGTTAGTTTCAGGTGTACAGCAAAGTGAATCAGTTATACATATACATATATCCACTCTTTTTTAGATTCTTTTCACTCTTGACTTCTATTTCCCCCATTGTCTATTGTGACAGAGGTACGATGCTGCTGACATTTTAATGAGGTTTGAAGCCAAATTCTACCAACCCAGTTATTTTGGTAGAAATGGCCGCCCGTAAACACAGTGGCCCAGGAACAAGTCTCTCTATACTCATATTGAGACAAGAAGTCCCCATTTGCTAAAAGTGAATGGAGCTTGAAATTTGCCTTTCCCTGCTTAGTTTAAAATTCCAGATCTAAGCAGGTTGAAGTTGGACAGAAAGCACCATCCTCTTCTTGTAGAAATAGCCTCTTCCTCCCACCTTCTCCCTGCACCATTAGTGAGAACAACCAGACTGAGATAATGCAATTAATTCTTTGATCTGCAGAGAAAACGGTTCCTGCAGTTTTATTAGCCTCCCCCATTTTCCCATCTTTACAGTAGTTGAAATTTTATAGACTCATGAAGATTATACTTGTATGAAGGCTTAAAATTTCCCAGGAGCCACAACACTTTGTTCTTCCCACCCCACAGGTCTTGGTAGAGCCTGAGAGTGTAGCGCGGTGAGTGGGAGTCATCCGGCTACCTGGAGGTCCATGTCAGCGTCCCATTTCCCAGCAACCAATGGGAGCTGGTTAAGCTTATATGATAAAGCCCAGAAGATTATCCAACCCAAACCATTTGGCTCCATTGATTACAAATACAAAGATTCGCCCATGGTTCATTATGTTCCTCCCACACAAACCCAACTCAGGGGAATTACAAAGAACTCTGAAATAAATAAGTGGGAGAGAGCAGTGTTGAAACTGGATATTACCTGGCCACAACTGCTTAGTTTGTTTCTTCTTCTTCCCACCCCTTCTCTCCCTCCTTCCTTTCTTCCCTTCTTTCCTTCCATCTTTCTTTCCTTCCTTCCCTCCCAAAGCTCATTTATATGAAAGAGGGAGTAACGAGACCACCTTATATATTTAAAACAGAATATATTTTCAAAATGTTTACATAAATGTGTATGTGTGTGTGTATGTGTGTAATCATCTCATCCTTACAAAAACTCTGTAAGGTGGGTAGGAGAGTTTGTGGTATTTCATACCTGAGACCTAGTTAGTGGCTAGTGGTCTTTAACTAGAAGCCAGTCTTTGCATTTCGGGTCTATGTTTCTTCTCTCTTAGTTTACCGTTTTTCAAACATTGCTCCAGTTTTCTTGTCTGGGAGGGTTACTTTTTGCTAGTGTTCTTGAGGCTAAGTGCTGATTCCTCTATAGACCTTTAATAAATTTCATGTTTTAAATATGAATTATATAATCTCAGATAAAAAGTAAAGCACAGAGGAAATGTAAAGGCAAACCACGTGTCACATTTTAAGTCAGCTTGTATAAAATCATCCAGCCTCCCGCTTATCGTTTCTTGATAACAGCCTTGACAGCTTTACAGGATAAGCCTGGTGTCTTTAAAAATCTGAAAAAGATTCCATATAGAGAGTCCCAAGGAAACCTCATTTTAACCCCAGGTTCCAGTACTGGATCCCAGGAAGAACTCAGTCAATACTTGCTAAAAAAAAAAAAAAGAATAAATTAATGAATGGGTAAATAAATAAGTAAAAGGAAGTTCAGGAATATTTTTATTCCTTAATATTTCTAAGATTAGAGCTGCCAACAATAATTAGGATAGATTTGCTGTGGCAGGAGGATGGGCAGTGACCCTCATAGTACTTTCCACCTTTGTCATGACATTCCTGTAACGGACACTATCCCTCACCCGGGCTCTGAGCTTCCCTGGGGACCCAGTAGGCCATCTGTATTTACTCACAGTATGTATGTGAATACTCTGAGTTGTTATTTTCCACTAAAGGGAATGCAGATCAGAAATACACCTATCCCTGGGGCTTCCCTGATGGCACAGTGGTTAAGAATCCGCCTGCCAATGCAGGGGACGCGGGTTCAAGCCCTGGTCCGGGAAGATCCCACATGCCGCGGAGCAACTACGCCCGTGTGCCACAACTACTGAGCCTGAGCACCACAAGGAAGAGTAGCCCGCACTCGCTGCAACTAGAGAGAGCTCACACGCAGCAGCGAAGACCCAATGCAGCTAAAAATAAATAAATAAATGTATAAAAAAAAAAGAAAAAAAGAACTACACCTAGCCCACCATCACACCTGTGACTAGTGACAGGAAGAACAAGATAATCGTCCAATGTTTCGTACAGGACCTGCTTAGATGTAGATTGTCCTGAGCAATGCTCCTTGGAGAAATCACCACTGAGAAATCGTCCTCCTGTCACTGCACGCACACGCTGTCATGGGTGTGTTCTTCCCCTTGCACAGCTTTATTCATGAGCTCTTATTAGACCTTGTGACTCCATCATTGCCTTTAATCTTTGAGATACTGTACCATCACTGAATCTCTAGGCACCCACTTTTTCCGCATGAGCCACTGCTTCCTCTCAATTTCTTAGAAAAGAGATCCTTTTCTTCCAAGCAATTTCCTCTGTAGCATCAGTGGAAAAATATTATTTACAGTTCTAAGACTGGACACATGGGCCCTCATGAATAAACTTCTTGCACCCCTCCCCAATTTTTTCTTTCTTTTTTTTTTCTACATCAAATGTATAAAGGAAATAATTAAAACTATGAGAGAGATATAAAAGGAAGTATTAGAAAGGACATTGTTTAAATTAGACCTAAATTAGAATGAGAAACCTCCCTTAAGCCTCTTAAGTGGTGTCTGAAGTAACCCAGACTCACACTTTTCAAAGAAGTAGTAGAACAACAATGGTTCATGCTTCTCAAGTCAGTGATTGTAATAAACTGTAAGCTGTAAGATATACATATGTGAAATGTACTAAGGACATTCCCATGCATAATGATAGTTGATGCAGAAAGGAAACAAAACAAAACTCTGAAATCAGGGTAAGTACCATAAATGACATTTTAATGTTGAGAAAACTAAGGCTCAGAGAGTGGGTTGTCCCGATAGTGTAGCTGGTACATGCACGAGGACTCGGCAACATGGAAATTTTCCTAAGCTTCTTGGTTAACATTCACCTTCCCTACATATTAACTAAAGAGTATAATCTCCCTACGGCCACAGTTATTTCTTCTAATGGTGCACGTGAGATACTCACTTCTGCTCAATGAAGCAAGCAGTAAGAGTGACTCTGTTTTTTTAGCCATTTATAGAAGAGTGCTGTACCTTGAATGTTCTGATATCTTTGGATTTCTCACTATATATGAAAATACTTAAGGATATGTCTACCTGCCTTTCAGAGATTCGTGGAATGAAGTGACCAAATTAGTACTGAAGCTCCTAAACCTTGGCATATGTAAGAATCATCTAGAGAGTCTGTAAAAATGTAGATTCTGAGGGCCTGTTTCTCAGAAAATCTGGGTCAGAAGCTCTGAGAATCTGCATTTTAACAAGCTGGTACCACCTCCCCATCCCCCGATAACTCTGTTGCATATGGACCTAGGGCCGCACTTTACTGAACAGAGATGAACTGTCCTAATAGTAAGGTATCATTTTTCCAGGAATCTCTTGGTTTCATTTTTCTTTATAAAAATAAGTAGGTGAAACTCTTGGTGTTGGTGACACGAGTATAAAATATGTTATGTGTTTGGAGCCAGCTGCCCTCTACTGGACAGTGGAAAATTTGATGTGAAATTAGACTGCTTCTCTCCGTTTGTACCTTTGACATTAAAACTGTGTTCATTATTCCCCTCGCAGAAAGACAGCTGTGTTATGCATTTGACCACTGGATGGGATAAAGGTCCAGAACACGCAGGCACATTCAGGGCATCTTTGAGATTTAAGGAAGTGGTGAAGCCCAGTCTTTAAGGAGTGGATTAGGAAAGCATGAGGTTCAGGCTGCAGGGTGCCCTCTACTCTTCCACCTGGGAATGAAGGAGGGGCTAGAACAAATAATTCCGAGAGCTGCTTCCTAGCCACGTAACTTTGCAGAGGTGTGGGAGGCTGCTTTCACAGTGTTTTCAAAGATATTTGATAAACTCAGGGAGGGGGCTTCTTGAAATATTATTTTTTGAGAGTTCTACTCTGTTATTCCAGGGTTCTAGTTTCATTCCTTTGCACAGCAAGTAGCTCTGTCTTGGCATGAAACGCAGGCAGCCCACACAGGCTTATTAGATACAAATTGCTATTCAAAGATCCCATGAGAGAGGAGCATGAAACAAAATGCAGGTGTTTTTTGAAAAACAGATTTGGAAATAAATTCTAACGTGTCAGGGTCTGCAAGATGACCGAAGAGAGGAGTTCTCATTGCTTTGAGGTTGGACCCAGGAAAGGGTAATTTTAAGGAAGCATGTATGTGTGAGCTTTCGTCTATCACTGAACTTGAACCTTCGCCACCTTTCAAAAGAAAGAAGGATGGTAGTGGACATTGGTACTTTTTATTTCATGTCTATGAGACCTCCCCTTCCCCACCCACAAACTCTAGATAAGTGAAATTTAAAAAAAAAAACAAGAGGAGAAAATGACTCCTGTTTGGAAAGAGACAGACATGAATGCACAGAGACGGTTCTTTCACTTTCATCCAGGGCCAGGTACTCAGATCTACCGATCAGATTCTGGAGATTTTGTTCACAGTGAAGGAGAGTTTATGAACGCTATAAAGTGAGTGGAAGAATAAATGGGTCGGATACCACCAGCTGCTCCTTTTCTAGCCCCTTCCTTTGTACTCAATAGCTCTCAGCCTTCTTCTGTCCCAGCATCGCCAAAGCATGGCTGTCACTCATCTCCATTCTGTGGTTTGGCTGTCATGTCTTTCAAATTCCTGCAGTGACAAGTGGAACTGAATAGGGTTGGCCGGGGGATCCTGGCAAGAGGAGAGAGCCTTCCTGGGAGACCAGTGCAGATCCGATCCCGCTGTATTCTCAAAAGGGCACCCTGGCTGCAGAGCCTGTCAGCCAAGAGAAGAGTGAGTTCTTCCATCCCTGGCACCTTCTGTCCCTGTGCCAAGGCCAAAGTCAGGCTTCATTTCTGATGTCCAGGAACTTGCCTTTTTAGTCTGGGACGTTTTTTCTTTTGTTTTTATGGGGTTTTTTTGTTTGTTTAGTTTTGACTGTATAGCCCCTCCCTCCAAAAAAAAAAAAGAAAGAAAGGGAGAAAGTGTGCCTCGGCTAGAAGAAAAACATGTAAAGAAGGAATCTGAGTCTGATGATTTGGCTCGAGTCCCACATCTTGTTTTTGTTACAACTGGCAGTAAAACGGACAACTGCTTCAAAACCTCTCAGCTTTTCTCTGGACAAGTTCAATATCCTTTTTATTTCCTTTTGCTCTTGTGGTTTAGCTCTAAAGTTTTGTAGGGAAACAAGAAGAAGCAGTGTGACTACTGTATGTGGCAGCAGGAAAGGGGCTGAAAGCATCAGGGAATGTTGTAGGTTTGTCCTCCCTGCATTTAGGTGAATGCTGAAGAGTGGTTGGTTAAGAGCGTGGCTCCAGAAGCAGCCAGACTTCACCCAAATCCCAGCCTCAGTGGCACTGCTGTGTGTGCTTGAGGATGTATTCCTCTATGTAGTGGGGAAGATAACATAGGTGGGGGGTGTGGTGAACACGAAATGAACACTGTGCACCTGAAACTAATATAATATTATAAATCAACTATACTTCAATAAAAAGAAAAAAGGAAACAACACACACAAAGCACATGGTGAATAGCCTTGAGTACTATGTGCTAGACACAAATTTTCTTTCAAGGTACCAGGTTTTTGCCTTTTGTGAACTCAAAATCCATTGGACATTTCGACTCTGATGTGCCCTTTGTGGGCAAACTCAAAGAACAATTGCAAAGTAGGAGATTTTTTTTTCCCCCCTATGGGAGATCATCTATACCTGCTGTTTCAGGGCAGGGAGCTTTTGCTACAAGGGGCAGATGGTCCTATTTTAGGCAAGTATGAGTAGCTGGACCAGTCTTGGAGAAAGTGAAGCCCAGAGGGGTTTGAGCCATTTGTTCTGAGATGCATAGCAGGTGGTTTTATTTCAGAACCAGTAGTAGAATCCCAAACATTTTATTCCATCTGGAAAATGGAGAAAGTATTCATTCTCCTGCCTCTTAGGATTATTAAGAGAAAAATGTAATCATATATGAAAAAGTATTTTGATTTGAAACATCAGGTTCAGATATACAAGATCAATATTTTTATAGTTATTTCCAAGACAACTTTTTGGAAAAATGTGACCATAGGGAAGGAGGGTGTGCTTTATATGGAAGAGGCATTAGTTGAGATATGGACAGACGAATGTGTATGGGGGAAAAAAAGAAGTAGGAAGCAGATTTCTGAAGGATTACACCTTTCAGTCATCTTTTGGGGAGGTGGGGGGCTTGGTTTTTGCAAAATTATACAAGGAAAGTGCCACCTACAGTGCAGAGGGAATTTCAGAAAGAAAACAAAGATTCCTAACTAGGATGAAGACGGCAGAGTCTTCTGATTTTAATTACCACCCTCGTTAACAAAAGTCATCATTCATCACTTTGCCTTAAATATACTCTTCTCTGATGTACACCTAAAGCCACACAGTTTTAGGTACCAGTATTTCTTCATCTGTGAATAGGGATAATAACATGTGTCCTGTTAGCTCATTGTATGGTGGCAAGGACCAGGAAATCACAAACACAAAGGGATGCCTATTTATTGAGCTGAATTACATATTCTAAAGCTGCATTAACACCATGATGAGGAAACTTGAGAGAGTGGTGATTAATTCCTACAGGACAGGCTTTTTAAGGACTCTTTGAAAGAGAAAAGTTTTGAGCTGGATGTTGGAAAATGGGAAGACTTCAAGAATGCTTTGACATTGTAAGGTATTGGGGGGAATCGTTTTCGATGGCAAAGGAGGCTGTGGTGCCTTGGTTCACTGTGCATATTCTGCAAATGACTTAGCTCCAGAAACTCTATTTTAACCCAAAAGTAGTTGGAGCTCAGCAACCTGTATCTTACTGGCAAAAGAACCCAAGAAGACGTCATGGGAAAAGGCTTTTGTCACAAACTGCCTGGTGGAATCCAGTTACTTGGAATGGAATCTGGCCAGGGCAATTGCTGCTAATATCACTACCCTTGCAGAAAGTTTCCAGGGAGGCTTTATGCCTTTGCATGGTCAGGACCTCCTTTTACGTCTCAGTGAAAAGCCTGCAAAACCACAGCCAGAAATCAGCAGTCAAGAGAAATCACTATTCTTGTTTAGATCTGCAAACTCAACATCTGAACCCAAAGGGGAGGGGTAGGCAATAGGACCTTAGGGCTTTTGAGGTAGAGATGGCAACCGGAGTCTCAGTGCTTAGTCAGTGAAACAGTTTATTATATCATGCCTTAAGTGCCATTTAAACAGAAGTTTACATTTTCAAAAGGGCCAGCTCCTTATTCAATGATGTGGTTTGGTCTCTATCCAGACACAAACATTAGGAGGAGAAAGTTGTTTTTTTTTTATATCTCCAGCCCTGCATCCTCCTAACTGATGGAATCCCTGTCTCCCTTGCCTTTTTCTTTCGTTCCTTCTTTTTCCAAAGCAGATGGTCATGTTAGCAAAAAACCTCTGATAGTGTCATTGACCTACATTACAGTACAAGCTAAGCAGCTACAGAAGTAATCTAAAGATGAGAAAAAAAAGGGAAAGCTTGTTGGGTTCCCCTGAGTTAATCTCATTGTGCTCAATTTCCAAGAGAAGGATGGTAAACATATGTGCTTTTCTCCCATGCCTTTATTGATATTCTGTTCAGGACTGTGAAAATTAAAATACAGTGTCTCAGTTCCACTTATAGCATGATACTAAGTGAGTGGGACAGGATGTTGAAAAGAGCCAAGCAATTATGCATTTGTCATGGGTAATAGGGAAGGTGGAGTTTCCTTCTTTATTTAAAAGGCTTCCTCTCCCATCATATGGGTTCTTGTCCCACAGGACTTGGCTTGCTGTATAATTTGTAGTTTCACTATTGTTCTGAATACCCAAGTGTAGAGGTGGCTCCATCAAACCCTGTTTTCTCTATTTCCTGTAGATTATTGTGATATGCAAAATATATGTTGTACTAATAAAATAAAATGAAAACTAATAAATGCCATACCCAAATGCCACATGGGCACATAAATCAGTTCTCTGATGGCGTGATTCACTCTTGGGAACTCTGAATGACAAGCCAGTCAACAGGCTGGATGGCCTTGGGCAACTTGTCTAATCTTCCTGGCATGTGGGAATAAAATAGTTAGCGTCATAGGATTTTTTTTTTTTTTTAATGAGTTAAATGGATAGTAACCTTAAGATCTCATGTAAATGCCATGGGGTCTTTACTAATTAACATACTCTAGTTTCTTTGATGCCTACTGCAATCTGCTCTCTTTACCTGGCCTTTACTTTGTAAAACTAAGTAGTAATTTGCAGCTGCTGGCTTTCTGCATGGAGGCCCTGAAGGTAATAGATTCCAAGATCTATAACCTCTTCAAGGAGTAAATTAATCCTTTAAAATCTCCACAGTTAGTTCCTTAGCATCCTTATCAGGCTTTCTGATACTTGTTGGATAACATACTTTAATCTAACCAATTGATTTGTTATCTCTAAACACCATTTTCATCTAATTTGCAGCTATGATGTCCATTAGCAAGTGACTACAGTGAGTGAACTTAAAAGCTGTATATTGAGATAAAATGCCTTTTCCGGTCCTTTGGAAGTCCTGGGAGTGATAAATCTGTAGTGTGTAGGAAAGCTTAAAAGGTTATGACAATTGGATCCTAAGGTTGATACAAATGGTTCTGCAGTTCAATTTCTCATATTTATAGTTTGCACATAATCTTAGGGCATCAGTGAAAGGTCATTCTGGAAATACGAAATAACCAGGAACTAGTTTGCAAAAGTAGATATAAATGAATACCCTTTTCTTAGAGCACTTATATCCCATATAATGGATTATCTGTCTTTAGAAATAGTGGTATTTTTTCCCAGAATATCTGCTTTAATTCTGAGTATACTTCTGTGTTGTGGGGTTGCTGCAGTATAATATGATCATTAAGAGATCCACATATTTCAATGTTGTTTTGTAGGTGCACCGTGCTAGGAGATTTTAGTGCTCTATTTAAGTGAATTTTCTGGATAACTGAAGCTTATCTTTAGAAGACAATAGTGTCTTCCCTCCTTTTATTTTACTTTAAAATATTTCAAAATTATATCTTTACCTTCCTTAAACAAAGTATTCTATATTTGTTATTTCCTTTATTATGTGAAGTTTAAATGTTATTATTCTTTGCAGTGGTTGTGGTATATAAGTGATATCTATCTTCTTTACTTTATCGATTGAATTAATTAAAAAAAATTTATTGTCGGTAACCTGCTTTTCTTGCTTCTGCTTATCACATAGAAGAATTTGTCCTTGGATAAATACTTTCTCAAAGCCACATTCTTAAGGTTTTCATTTTGCTGCTTTAAAAGGAATTTCAAATCTGAAACAGGAAAGAAATGAAAGTTTTATAAAGACTTAAATTTAAATAATTATATTTTGCTGAGGCATTATTAAAGTGAAGGACTTCTGTGAACCTCTGAACTAGTGCATTTCATACTAACCTGTAGCATCTCTCTGAGAAAGAGGCTCATTCTTTCTAACTGCTATTAATTTTCCCTGCCTGGCTTCCAATTCCCATCCTGTAATACTTGCAGGTGGTGGTATTTGCTTACCACTAACGCGTCACCGTGAAACTCTAGCTTGATTCTCTCACACTTCTAGGATGCAGCTTTGCTGGAGTGATAGCTATATTTGAAGTTCTGTATAGGCTCTTCAGAGTAGAGTCACCCAGTGTATCTGAAGCAGAGAAGAAATGGGAACCTTCTGAGTGAAAAACAAAAAGAACCAGGAACCATCTTCTGCACCTGCTTCCATCCTCCCTTTCACCTCCAGAAAGGATGACAGAGCCCCACAGAAATGGGCCCAGTTTCTATCAGTATGACATTCCTAGGTTGAGTAAGAGCCTTCTGTTGAAGAAGGAACACGGCCCAGGGTCCCACCATATGCCTTCACTGATGACACTGGGCTGGACGACTTGGCATGGTTCCCACTCTGGGATGGGGTTGTTAATGATGGGCTTGGAAGGGCAATGTACAATATAGCTGAAGAAGGGAGACACATCCTATCACGAGTTTTCAAATTGCTTTCAGGCCACTCAACTTGTTTGTCAGGGCTTTATGGTCCATGCCAAGCTTCTGGCTGCGTCGCAGACAAGGCCATGCCTTTAATTGATTCAGCCATCACTTATCGACCGTCTACTACATGTGAGGTAATAATCTGGGTATGGAATAAGATGGGCAGGATACACCTTCTCTGTAGTTGGCAATCTAGTAAAAAATGCATATTATATCATACAGTAAATACTTAATTTCTAATTATGCCACAATGAAGGCAGGGTTCCTGAAATAAAAGCTCATGGAAAGAGAACTTGACCCAGATGTAAGGTAGGCAGAGGGTTAGGAAAGGCATTCCAAGGGAAGTGATACCTAAGCGGGATTAGGAAAATAAAGAGGGATCAGTTTACTCTTAGTGGAGGGGATAAGAAAATACATCTGCCTGAACAAACAGTGGTGACGAAGAACATTCACGGGCTCGCAGACAGTTCCTGAGAGTCACTTAGAGTGTGGATGGGGAAACTGAGTTATGCGAACCAGGAATCAGGTCATGAAAGGTTTTGTGTACCATGCTAAAGAAGTTAAATAATATGCTGAAAGGTACAGGATTACATTGGAAATTTTAGACAGAAGATGGGTATTGTCAGATATCCATTTTGTAGAGTCAGAGAGGGGCAGGAGTGCAGACAGGGCAAGGATTTAGCAGCGTGAGACCAACCTCTGAAAGAGATGATACATTTCTATCCTCCAGGCAACTGACTTAGAGAGAAATCACATAGCAAATGGAAACACCGAGTCTGTATTATCTACCGTGGATGAGACAGGAAGAAGTACCTGTAATAGAATGGAATCAGGGAGTTGATTAAAGAATAGAAATCCAAGCATACTGAGATATGAAAATTTGAGATTGGGGAAAACCAGGAATAAAATTACCATTATATCTGTAAAGTCCTGGTATGAAAGGCTTGGAGGCAGGTGGAGTGTTCACCCGGAAGAATTTCAAGAATTCCCTCATTCATCCATTGCCCTTCAGAGATTCTGAGATGAAAACCCCTTTCCCACTGCTCAAAAGTCTTTATACTTACTTAACATTTACTCAAAGACTTCTGTGGAAGGATTTGACTTTGGTGATTTAAACACAAAAGTCCTCTGAATCTGGGAATAGTGTAACCTGACCTTAGATTTCAGGGATATCTGAAGATGTTTTGCTTTCCTAGAATAGGGTTTTTAGGTCTGTGTGTGTAGCGAGTGTACTTTCCTTCATCTCTTGTCTCAGGTGACATCCAAGAAGCATGCAGGCTGGATCCATGACATCACTGAACTAGACGTTTCTCCTTCTCAAGCATTGTTTCCAGATGTCCAAATTCCTAAACATAATCCTCCCTTGTCTGTTCTAAAAAACAATATTTCACTATACATTTTCCCCCAGAGCATGAGATTATTTCCATAAACACAGCTCTTAATTATGTATCCAAACGGCGACTGATGTGGCAACTTGCTGAATTAGTCCCTGGGCACACTGTCTCCTTTTTGGAAAAAGAAGAGATTTTCTTTGATGCAGCAATTATAACAAGTACTTTTCCACTCTCTCTCTCCCATCAATTTGTTTGAATAACCTGCACCTTGCCCAACTTTCTCTTTCTAACGAAACCCCTTGTTTCTAAATGCCCTCATTTTTTGACACTATTCCCCACAAATTGGCCCCATATCCTCCTCAAATTTAACCTGTAAGATACGCTGATTGTTAAATGGTCGCATGTCAGTTTCACTCACAGGAATCCTCCGTACAGTAGATGTTTGGAGATTTTGATATGAAAAATGTCCTTGTAGAAATCAACCATAATAGGAAACGTTCTCCAGTAATTCTCTGCTGCAAGCCTAGATTGGTAGCCAGGGAGAAGATGCACAGTAATCTATCTCATTGTATCCCTCAACTGTTACAATTCCAACAGATACCGCATTCAGAAGCTCTTTTATCAGTGCTTCATAACTTTCAGAGAATGTTCTACTCTTCCTACCTTATTCGCATCAACCAATAAACAATATACTAGCTGGAGAGAAGCCAAGATGTGTCATTGCGATAATGAGACCTAAAGAGCTGATAGACGTTGGGGAAGAGATACTGAGCATTACCAGTACCCAGAATAGCTTGGATTCTAACAGCCTTCAGCCATTGCTATCAAGAAGACAGAATCTAATCGCTCAAACACACAAAGTATTGTGAGAGTGAAAATCTGGCAGAAGACTGTTTCTGCATGTGCATGCGTAGGTGAATGCTTATAGCCTGTTGTAATAAATACAATAAGAAGTGTAGATAGGTGCCCCCGTTTTGCATATTTCCCCACTACTCAATATTTTCCAAATAAATATGTGCTCCTTTTATAATATAAAATATACTTCTTTGTAAAGGCACGGTGTTTACAGGAATGATTGTGTCTTCATAAATCTGTTTCATCAAGAATATGACTCTTATTCTAGACCCATGAGTTTTACCTCTTGGCACGTTGGTTAATTGTCTCTTTTTAAATCTGCAAGCAAGGTGATTTCGCTTTGGTGAGCAGAGGTCTGGGCCTAAGGTCTGTGTACAGGCCATCACGTGTGATCGGGTGAAAAGAGAGGTGACCCAGTCTTCCTAATCAGAAGGGACAAGATCGTCCCTGAATGAAAGATAGTTCTTTCCTTCCTGTGCCATCTGCTTTTACACCAGCATTTCCTTCATTTTTTGTTTTTTTAACTGTATAAAGTCAAGTTCTGCCGAGCACCTATTTCATTGCCTGCTTTTCTCTACAGACAAATCCTCCCTGAAGCCAGCTTACCTTATCTCCTCATACTTTATATGACTGCCCAATCTGCAAACATGTTTTCTAACCCTGAACTTCAATTTCTACTTCTACTTCTATCCTGTTTGGAATTTGTCTTTACTCTCAGGATGCTTACTTTCTATTTTAGAAGCCACAACCTGTACTTAGTAAAGGAACTGACAATATAAGGCATTACGAGTCAGTGGCTTAGACATATATATCCCTCATGTGCCTGAGTGACTTGGAATTTGAATGTCCTCAATAAATGCTTATAAATTCAAGATGAGGCTGTATAGCATAAGGGGTGAAAGTGTTGACACTGGCCACTTATTATCTGTGTGATCTTGGGCTGGTCACTTAATCTCTCTGTGTCTCAGTATAATAATCTGTAAAATGGTAATACTAATAGTAGCTGATGGATAGAATTATAGGCTTACATGAGTTAATATGTGTAAAGTCCTTAGAACGGGTCCTAGCATATAGTAAGGGCTCTTAAATATGATGTTATGTGAATTAGTAAAAAATCAAAATTATAGTTTAATTATAAAGAACATACAGGAATTTAGTTTAATGCCCCAAACAGTACTATTTAGAGACTTTCTCCCTCCCTTCTTCTTTCCTTTCTTCCCTACTCTCCTTCCTTCCTTATTTTTCTCTTTCCTTTTCTTTCTTTGTCCCGACTGCTCTCCTTAGAATTATGAACAGTGACACATATGTGATATAATCATATTTGGATATTTAGTGCTCATCTAAATACTTGATAAGTTAATTGATGGGTAAATTATCCTAAAATTTTAAAAAGTTATGTTTCTATCCATTTTACTACCAAATATTGATTAACAACTTACTATGTAGAAGGCAGTAGAGGAAGATGAAAGATTCCATATCTGGTGTCGATACTCCGATCTGGTAGAGGAGACAAACAAACAGTAAGAACAGCAGCAATAACATTGAGTAATTGGTTTGGGGAGATAGCATTACACCCACTGTGCTTTGGAAGGACAGAGGAAAGTCACCCTACCCAGCCTGCTGGGGCATGGGAGACTTCCTGTTTCTTCACAGGACGGACCCATAAACTATTTACTTTTTGGCTCCTCAGTCTGTGGTGTTGGTGGTTCACTGGTGAACTACAACATGTAGACACGGTAACCCCTCATTTATGGTTTTGTTTGCAATACTAGAAATGTTCTAGAAGACAAGATATCAATACCAACCTTTAGGAAGTCTTGCATTCATATGCTGGCTTTATGTAAGTATTGTTTAGGGAATACTTATTTTCAAAATGATTCATGGAGGTGAACAGTTACTTCAATGGCATGTAAGGTCTACTTGTGTGTTTAATTATTTAGTAATAGGCTGTCATTTCTTGCTTGAGAGATTGAAGCCATAGCTTAGAGCTAAAGTGCTAGAAGATACTACTCACTATAGGTCGATTACAGATGAGACAGCGTATCTAGTTGCAATGGTGCATCAAAATCAGAAGCTCAGTCTAAGTTGCAGCAAAATAAGTCAGGCAGACAATTTCGATTCCTTGTAATAGGGCCTGATTTATTCCTTAGGCCAAATGCTGTGTTTGTGGAAATGCGTGTAATAGTTCTGCCTTCAGTCATAGAGATCTTTGCCTGAGTCTAAGACTCCTAGGCTTCCTTGCAGGACGTGGAAGAATAAAGTGACAGAAGGCAATTCCCCTTTCAGGACCTTTAAGAAATGGTTTCAAAGAAAGGTAAAGTAAACTTTTTGTGTCAGATAAGTTTATTTCTTGGCCAATCTTTGCCTACTGTTCAATTATATACATAGTTTTTTTTGTTTGTTTGTTTGTTTGTTTGGAGTATTGTATGCTTCACTTTACTTTCTACATCCTTGTGCCACTCTGGGGATATGCTGTCCCCTTCGTGTCCAGACTGCTGTCTCAGAGCCCCAGCCTACAAAAGCCATCAACTAGGAGAGGCTGGCTTCATGGACTGGAAGGTGGTAAGAGCACGTTGGCCATCTGTCTGGGGTTGGTATAGATGTTTAACAGAGATGATTCTGGATAATATTCAGATTGATGTTTTACCCCAAGGGTGCTTAGGGGCGCTTTGTTTTGCATGTTTTTCAGTAGACCTGGATTGAAAATTCATGGCTGCACCTGGTTGTTTGTTCCTGTCCTCTGTTTTTCAAATATTCTGGCACAGCCAAAAACCCTCCTCAGCAAGAGACTAAATTGGAAAAGGGTTATGTTCGGAGCTTAGAAGAAAAACTGTGCAGTTTTCAGGAGACTCGCCTAAGTATAGGTGCCATGAACTGAAAAGATGGGGTGTTTTTCAGGTCAAGATTTCTGAAAGTTAGCAGCATCGTGTAGTTTGCTTTTCAATTAGTCTTAAAGCAAAACACCCTTTAGCTCAGTGATATATTTGAAAAATGGAAATTTGGGTTGGATCCTATCGCCTACGAATTCCAAAATGCTCAGAGGTGTTTGACGGACTAGATGCAGACAAAAAGAGCCAGAGCAAAGTGGCACTGTTTTTCTCGGTAGATAGTCTTACCGAATCTCTTAAAGATGATAGATCAGTGAGAAAAACAGTTGTTAGTTGATCAGAGAAAGGTGCTATCTCTTCTATGTAAGATTTATTCTTGTTTGGAAGCGAAAACTCTGGTTCAGCTATGGATGAGCCAAATTAAATTTGGTGAGGATCCAGGGAACTCAGTTTCAGATCAATTAATCTGTAATAGTTTCTATTTCCCAGACTTCTCTTTCTCTCTACCCTTTTCTCCAGGAAAAGTGATGAAAGATATTTGCTCAAGGCTGAACTTTAATAAATAAAGTGACCTTTACATTCTAGCTCAAAAAAGTAAATATAATCTCATAGGTTTCATTGGCAACTGAGCCTGGATGGGGTGGGACTTAACGCTTATAATGCAGCACCAGAAGAACTTACCTTCAGGGAAAAAGCAGATTTGATAAAGGGACTGGTGAGAAACACTGTATGTCAAGAAGATCTACATCTTCTTAAAAATTTGCAAGCTTAGATTGAGAAGCATGATGAAGTTTCTGTGATTTAAAGCTTCCACTTAGCACAAACTTTCTTTGTGCTGTCCTTCTTACCATAGGTTTACCTTGATTTCAGAAAACCTGAACTGCCAATATGTAAATTAAGAAATTATTCACTTGACACAAAGAAACAGCACAGACTTCTTTTAAACAGGTATTCCTTGCACATTCTGCTAAATAAGCACAAAACTTAAGACTCACATGCCAAGATGTAGTGCCAAGAAAAGATCAATTGAAGATGAAGAATGATATCTTTGGAAAAGGTAATATTATTTATAGGTATAAAGGATTTGATTCAATAAAATTTGATTTGCCCACCTCATTAGAATATATCTTTCACCCCAGAATAGTTGTAAAATGTTTGAACCGAAAGAGACACTAGAAACTAACTTTCTCTTCCAACCCAGTATTTTAAGATGATGACATTTGCGCTCAGAGAGCTTTAAGCGACTTTCCTAATGTCCCAGAACCAGCCAGCGGCAGAAGTGAACCATACTTCCCATTTCACCACTCACTTCCTTCCCCCTTGACTGTCAAGTGGTTCACCCACTTTACAGACCATTCCCCTTTGGAACACTGGACTTCTCTCCTAGTCCTGTAATTGTGGCACGTTTTTTAACTT
Organism: Balaenoptera borealis; assembly: GCF_965194805.1. Taxonomy (NCBI): domain Eukaryota; kingdom Metazoa; phylum Chordata; class Mammalia; order Artiodactyla; family Balaenopteridae; genus Balaenoptera; species Balaenoptera borealis. The sequence continues at coordinate 96,383,522 of NC_138874.1, read as the reverse complement.
AATCATGTTGGATAACTTGAGTACATGAAGCAAGCGTCTTGTTCCCCCATAAACGCCAAAGATAACAGAAAAGACCATTATGCTAAAGGTTCAGAATTGATGTGGTTTTGGTCATCTTTCCCAGCAAGAAGGGTCATCAGAGCCAGAGCTTCTTTCCAGCCCTATAATCAGCGCAACATCACCTGATCTCTTCCTCCGTGTTCCCATCCTTATTCTTTTGTTTCTTGTTCTCACAGATAAATTTCAAAGTAATGAGATTCATCTAAGGCCACAGAAAGCCTAGAGCCAGTGATAAGAGTGAACTAACAACTGTTACCTGTCTTCTGTGAGCCAGCAAAGTAGACAGTTGATTGGTAGTTCCTAAAGTCTGTTCCTCAGAGCCCTAGTTCTCTAGAAGCTCCATGAACAAAAACAGATTTTGTCTTCAAATACATTCAGCAAATGTTAAAAAGTATCTCCCTTTTTGCTTCCAAATGTGCTTTTCAGAGACATTAGTAAATCAAATAAACCTTAAAAGTTTTTTCTTTATTCTACTATTCCTCAAATTTGCATGACTGTTGAATCTTTATGATATTGCAACTATGAATTTTGCTTAGAAAATGCTGAGCTCTGTGCTTTGGTTCCATTTAATCGTAGTAAACACCTACTCTGTGAAATGGACATTTTTAGCTCCATTTCATAGCCATGAAAATAAAGAATCAGATAATAAGTGATTTCTCAAGGTCACATAACTAGTAATAAGAACTGAGAATCAAGTTCAAGTCTGTGTTCTTAGCTCCTGGAGGAGTCTCAATTCAAATACCTATTGCTTGAACAGGCAACTGGAGATGTGACTAAGGATTCGTTGGGCACGGGTGTTTTATTTCTAAGAAAAAAAGTGAGATGGCCTATGAATTGGGGGAAGTGAGGACTATCCCCAGTGTCTAATGTAATCTCCATCCTCTCAGTTTGTTGTTTGATGTCCCGTTTTGAATAGCAACAAGGATGCAGTACTTATTTTTTATTTAAGGTTTGAAGTTATGCTTCATTTTTTTTTCTCTTATTAATGACAAAAGCCAACAGATCCAGCTTTTAGTACTGAGAAGGCAGCAGAGGATAATGTGGACTGTGGTAAACTAGAGATCATACCACCTCTCTCTGTAGGAGATAACAGCTCTAAAGCTCTTGTTGATTATGACCATATGGGAATATGGTCCTGGTCATTCTGGACCTTGTTGGAAAATTGGGTGATCAACAGTGCTCTTTGGGCCAACATTATTTACATCAAACAGAACTTGGGGACTGGTCAGAGTCAGCCTGTGGACCATGGAGTTTTAACCTCTGTATTTCACTGTGCTACTTGCCAAGGAAAAAAGTCTCTCACTGAAATGATTCCTTGGAGCCTTATGGTTTTCTTTGTGGCAGTTCCACATTCTGTGGCTTGGAGAATTTGTTGAACATTAAATAGGCACATGTGCTCATTTACATTGGCAAGTGTGAAATTGGGGAGACATGTTTTCTTTATTCTTCTCTCCTGTTAGATCCTTGAAGAGTGTTGGTTGTCAGACTCAGCTGTCTTTTCCCAAGGGGTGTGCTTCTGAAAAATCTGTTTTGGAATCTCCAGTACTTATAAATTTGGCTAGAAATAACTATAAAGTATGATTGGCATCCTGGTGGATTGGACTCCTCATGGTAATGCTTAACTGCCCAGCTTCAGGGATACTGGTATTTGGTCTAAAATTGTGTGTGTTCCTGACACTTCTCTTAGCTGAACTATTGCAACAACCTCTTAAGTGAGCTTCCTGCCTCCAACTTCTCTTCTCTTTAATCCAACTTCTATATCACCTCCAAAGTGGTCATTCTACATGAGCTGTAGTCTTTTTATTTCCCGCTTTAAAATCTTGAACTTGTGTGTATGGCTCAGAATAAATAAACTCCCTTTCTATTTAAGTCAAAACCCCTTTGCATGGCTAATTAAGCTCTTTTAACTTGGCTGTAGACTACTTTACCTAACTTCTGGCATACCGCGGAACTTGCTATTGTTACCAAGTCCAAGCTGCACTGCTCGCTGCACGACGGGCCAATAAATCGGAGACGAGGTGTTGAGGCAAGGAAGACGACTTTATTTGGAAAGCCGGCAGACTGAGAAGATGGCAGACTAAAGTCTCAAAATAACCATCTTATCGGGGTTTGGATGCCAGTTTCTTTTATAGCACAGAGAGGGGGAGGAGATGAGGAAGTAAAGTAAAAAGCCCCATAAGATTTGCAAATGTCCCCTGGAATGGCCAGCCTCGGGGAGGGGATGTGTTAATTTCTTCTTTCTTGCAGCCATCCACAGGTGGACAGGGTCCGGATGTTTCCCTGAACAAAGGCACTTCGGTTTAACATTCAGGCAGAGGGGCGGGGTTCCCCGAGGCGAGGCCATTATGTAGAGACAGTATCGTTTTAGTGAACAAAAGCAGCGGAAAGCAAAGGTTAAAGTAAAAGAAGCAGATCCAACTTGTAGTCAGGTTTGGCTCCTCCCTGTTACACTATTACCTGAGCATGCAGTGTGTGTTCACACTTCTCTGTCTTTGTAGAGGTTGACTCCTCTGCCATGAAATCCTTCCCGCCCCTTCTATCAAATACCTACACATCCTTCAAAACCCATTGTAGAATCCAGTGCCCTATGGCTCCTTCCCTCATTCCAACAACAGGAAAAAAAAGTACTTTTTTGTGTTCTCACAATACTTTGTATGTGTTACTACCTGTACGACTGTACATTTTCCACTGAATTTTACCTCTTATTTCTGTGGCAGAGCCAGTTGTAGAAGAATTCACAGTGTAGTAAGGCATTCAGTGTCTCATTTATAATTTAATCCCCAGTCTTAAGTACAATAGCTATCACTTGGTGCCTAAAACTTACTTAAATAAATTAGAAGAAAAAAAGAGAGAAAGAGAGAAGAAAGAAATGGTTGAACGCTGAACATCTGGCCTAGAGTGGAGTGAAAACATTTTTCTCAAAAAATCCTTTATATTTCAAAAGTCATGTTTTTCTATTCATTCTTGAAATACCTGAAGACCGAATCTAAGAATTTTGTTGAGGGTATTTCTGTATTTTTGTTAAAATATCCTGTAGATAAGACAGACTTTATAAGGTTCCATTTAGTGCCTCAGTTATGAATTCAATGTAAATTGTATCAAAGAGGGAATATTCAGTTTAGTGGACATTTTCTCTTGTGTTTTAGACAAATTTACACATGTTGGTTAATAACCACTCTGAGCTCATGCTTACTGGTTAGAAGACCTGCTTATTTGGTGGTCTCATGTTTAGAAGGCAGACCTGGGAACCAGGTTCTTGGGTGTTAGCCATACAAATGCCAAAAATGCTCTGAAATTGTCTTGGAGAAATTATCATGTCCCTCACTGCCTAATTTCACTCCCTCGTGGTTTGCTTCAATTTCCGGTTGGAATATCTTAATTAACATTTGTAAAGGGCTGTGTAAAGCTTAAATGAAAATGTCATGTATGTAGAAAATCTTCTTAAATAGTAGCTTAACTTGCAGGGTTTAATTGTGAAGTGAAGTATTTTTTAACATCTTACAATTTATGATAAATTGATGACAGGAAAGGTTTGCCTATGAATTGATGATGGATTCAAAATGGAGAAATCATGTTTTCCGTGGCTCCTTTATTCAGGGAACACAATTACTGAAGTGCCGTGTGATTTAGAGTTTTTAATCTCTTAATTGCCTTCAAACTTGAAATGTTTATCTAGGGTCTTCTATGTCTACTCCTGTATAATATGTGCAGAATGATACTTTATTGCTTTTTTCTAGAAACTTAGATGAAGATTGAAAATGTGCATAAATAGACTGTTACAAATAGACTATGAAGTAAGAATGGCAATATATATAAATCAATAAGAAAAAGAGTAACAATCATGATTTAAAATGGAGAAAAACAGTGAACTGGCAATCTACCAAATGAGGATATTCAAATGACTAAACACACGTGGCAAAAGGAAGAAAAGGAGGGAGGGCGGAAAGAAAAATTCACTATCATTAGTAATGTGTCTTGACACAAAATATACCTTTTCCCCTAGTCAGCTTAGAAAACATTATAAAGAGAGAGGAGAAAAAAAAAAGGTAGTGTTGGTGATAGGTACTTCCCATGTCCCTGATAGGGAACCATGAATTAGTATTCTCTTTTTCTGAGAGACATTTGGTAATATGTATCAAAAGGGGTAACAAACTTCCTATTCTTTGAAACATAAATTCTACTTTAAGGAAATTACTTGAAGAAATAATAGTTGATGTACAGAAGTATTAATGTACATTAGGTCATAAGAGTACACCAGTGAAATTTAAAAACCTTCTAATAAGGGATTAATTGCATAGTGGTGTTTCCATCAATCAAATTCAATAGAATTTGAATTGGCTACAATAGTAGCCAATAAAAAATGATAATACTAAAGAATATTTAATAGCCTGGAAAATGTTTGCAATGTAGTTTTAAGGTGGAGAAAGCAGGTTAAAAAGCAGAAAGTATCACTTGGAACTCCCTCTTGCTATGTAAACCAATCTCTCTTTCCCCTCCTCCCCGTGTGTGTGTGTGTGTGTGTGTGTGTGTGTGTGTGTGTGTGTGTGTGTGTGTGTGTATGTGTGTGTGTCTGTCTTTCTCTGTCTCCCCCCCATTTATGTATGTGTGTGTATCTATATATGCATGGAAACAAAGATTGTAAAAGCAAACTTCAAAATGTTAGTGACCATTATCTCTGCATAGTGATGTTTGAGTGATTTTTCTTTTCTTATTTCTGAGTACTTTTGAGGTGGCATTTTTCAAACTTTTCTGCAATGAGCACATGTTAATTCTTACTCAAACTTGAAAAAAATACTAAATTTTAAAGCAAATAAAATGAATAATTTAAAAGAAACAAAGTTATTGTATCATTGGTACATTGATATTTATCAAAAACTGGACACCTGCCAGCTAACTTAAAGCCTACACCCCTACCACTAGGAGCACTCTTTTTCTTCTTCCATTTATTCTGAATTGAAGGAATTAGATTCAGTACCAGCTGTTTGTGAACGGAGGAGGGGCCAGGTTTGAGAGGCTCCCCAGTGACAAGACTAAGCTGCAGCCTGACACAGTTCACATGTGACCTTCAGAGGAAAACATGATGATCAGTGTGGGCTCCAAAGAAGAGCCTACCAGGTTTATAGGCTGGTCCACACAACTGAAATTCTAGAATGTCTGAGAACAGGCAAGTGGCCATCAGTGTTATACAGGCAAGGCTTCATTTGGTGATCAAGACATTTGAGTGAGGGTTCTAGAAGAAACATAAATTGATTTTAGAACAGGGTTTACTTTGAGAATGTGTTCTTAATTTAATAAAATATGTCATCAGAAGAATTATTTAGATTGAAGGTGGAAAAGAGGTTTCTATTATATTAGTAGGAGGCTGTCTGACAGTGGAAAAGTATGGAATTAATGGGTGGAGTATGGGGAATGATTTGAACCTAGAAAACTATTTCATGTTCAGCGGAGAGCTCAGCACACTTCAGTAGTTCCAGAAAGCATTGGTATATTATAGTCAGATGAATTAACTGAGTTGTATTTTCACGACCCTGGATTTCAGGGAATGGTAAATGATATATGGTATATTCTGTCAAGGAAGGTGTGGTCTACCCATGAGTTTGTAGGACCTCATGTATATAACATACATGTCATTTTCATTTAAACATTGCATAGCACTTTCTTCTTTAATTAAACATGGTCACTGTTTTTTAAAAGTTGCTCAGTTATTGGGAAAATTCACTTTTGGGAAGAATTCTCTGAGGGTTTCAGATAAAGAAATCTTCCACTCTGTAGGATGACCATATAATTTATAGTCCAAACCATATATTTCTGAGTGTCAGTAATAATATTTATGATGGTACAGTAGGAGGAAACCAGGACTCTACAGGACAAAATATGACATATATTCACATTATCTCTGATCCATTCAGAGAAAACCGAACTGCCTGTGAACGGTCTCTCATATGGTCAAAGCAGCTCTTAAATCAAGATCAGTCAACTTTGTAAATGATGGTATCTTTATGGGCATATTCAACCCATCACAAACATGAATCTCAATAGGAAAATGCTTTTACATGGTCACAAAATAGAATGGAACTTTTATAATTAGATTGCATGATAGCACCTTGATTAGGTATCATTCTGATTATTAAGGATGCTAACCTCTGAGCAACTGTGGTGACTAGATACATAAAAGATATTAGCCCAGATACATAAAGATCATGTTGTTGGCATAGGTTCTATGAAGGCAAAATTTTTGTTCTTTCTGAACCCTTTTTGGGGATCCTTTTTTTTTCCTTTTGAATTGTGGGGCTGAAAAATACCACTGAAGTCAAGAGGGCTGGTTTTGTGGATATTTTCTTAAAGTGTGGATTCCCCATTGGTAGTAAGCTGGAGCAGTTGAGTGTTTCATAGGGTTGGCCTAGTAGCCATAGGAATTGCGCTACACAGTGGGATGCATATAAAATACAACACGTAAAATGAAAATTGTAGGTGGTTTTACACCAGTCTGTGCACAATGAAAATTAAACTTGCTGTATGTTTCTGGGACACATTTACCATTCAACCATTCACAAATGGCCTTCTGTTGTTTTTGTTGGTCCAAGGCTACCTAAAAAAGTCAGGCAGTTTATTTTAAGACCCAAGAGAACAATAAATATTCCGTTTTCAATTGCTAGATTGTGTCGTAATTGATATTGGTGGTTCTGTTGTGAACATAAAGGGACAAGAACTGGTTTTGCTCTTAAGAAACTCATTTTTTATAGCATGAGATCCTTAATTAAATGATGGGATTGTAATGCCTAGATATGGGCTCTCTTATTGAACAGTTAATTATGCACATTTTAATGACTATTTAACATATATTCTTCTATAATTTAATCCGGGCAATTTATGTATCCTGAAAATCCACAGACTAGAATTTCTTTTTTTTTTTTTAAGTGAATGGTGTTTTTTATTTTTTTAATTTATTTATTTTATTTTTGGCTGCATTGGGTCTTCATTGCTGCGCACGGGCTTTTCTCCAGTTGCGGCGAGTGGGGGCTACTCTTTGTTGCGGTGTGTGGGCTTCTCATTGCGGTGGCTTCTCTTGTTGCGGAGTACAGGCCCTAGGTGTGCGGGCTTCAGTAGTAGTGGCACGTGGGCTCAGTAGTTGTGGCTTGCAGACTCTAGAGCTCAGGCTCAGTAGTTGTGACGCACGGGCTTAGCTGCTCTGCGGCATGTGGGATCTTCCCGGACCAGGACTCGAACCCGTGTCCCCTGCATTGGCAGGTGGATTCTTAACCACTGTGCCACCAGGGAAGCCCCAAACTAGAATTTCTTGACCTTGGGTCTCTTGATATCTCTGAGACTGACTAACAATAAAATTCATTTAGGCTTCAATAAATATTCACCTTGAATTGATACCAGATTGGGAATTTATACCCTTCAGAAATTTAAGGTGACAGCTATTTCACAGCCAAAACCCAATGAAAAATCTGATAACCTCAAGTTGTCTGATTTCCAGATGTATTATGATTATGAAAAGACTTTAAAATTCATATTGAATATAATAATAATGTTTTTATCATACCCCCCTTCTTTTAACTATAAGTGACATATTGTACAGAAAATAGTTGTTGTCATATATCTCCAAGATGGCTGCCGTCAATTCTTGCCATCCTTCTGTGTGTGCATATGTCCTTCCCGCCTTGAGAGGTAGAGTCCATTTTTCTCTTCCCGTTAAATCTAACTCAGAGTTAGTGACATGTGTGATCAATAGAATGGGGCAAAATGGACATCTAGAACTTCTGAGGACAGGTCATAAGAAGCCTTGTAGCTTCCGCTGGAGTCCCTTGAACGCTCACTCTTGGGACCCTCATACTGGGAGAAGCCAGCCACCAATTATGAAATCCAACAACCATGAAACTGTAATACTCTGTGAAGTTCAAGCCACATGGGAAGGGCCTGGAGGATGGGATTCCACATGGAGAGAAAGAGAGAGGCTAAGACCAACACATGAGTAAAGAAGCCATCTTGGAAGTGGAACCTCCAGTTCCAGCCACCACAGTTGACATCGAGTGGATTTAAGACTCACTACCCGGCTGAGCACTTTCGGAATCCCTGACCCACAAAACCAAGAACAAAATAAATGGTTGTCTCTAGCCACTATTCTGATGTAGTTTATTGCACGGCAATAAATAAGTGGAACAGAGGTCCTTTTCTCTTAACATGTGGGATGAGTTCTGCTGCTTCTGAGATACTTGTTTTGAAATGGAATCAGCCCAAGATATAAAACTGCCATGCAATCATGGGAAAAAAATCTTCTTAAAACATTGCATTACTATATTGTCTGCTGTGACGGAAGGGAAAGAAGAGAGGAGAAGCAGCAACAGAATGTAATTATGCTCCGGGGCATCTTGATTACACATATCCACCCTGTCTGCCTCTCAAAATCAACTTGAGATGATCAGTGTCTGTCATTAAATAATTAAGGAACTAAGAAAAAATGTTACGTGAAATAGATCTCCTTGTTAACTGGAGGCACTTTTTCTGGATGTTCCCCTCCCGCCCCCATCTTCCTGAGAGCTCTGCAGAGGGGCTGGGAGGCAACTGTCACTTCACTAATCTGCGAATCCTGTTGGAGAGAAACCCCTGGTGGTCTTCACTGTCTTCCCAGGAAAGCTTTAATAGCCAAATACATTAGCAAGGTGTCATGTGGCTGAGACTTTATTCATATTCCCCAATACACCCTGGTATATTTGTCCGTTTACCATGAAGCATTAATATAAGTAAAATTAAACCATACTCCTCAGAATGATGATACTAGGAGAGCAAAGAATGAAGCATGTGGATATGTTCTTTTCCCTGATTTTCAGAACGGATTCATTCCTACGGGCTCTTCCTCTCATTCTGACTTTCAACTTGATATTTATTCAAACTCTAAAATCAAACACACAACTTAGCGATTTTACCCCAAATGGTATGTCTCTCACCTAAATCAATGTTAACATATACTGATAGCTTCTCTTTCTTGCTCTTTCTCCCCACCTCCCCTCCTTTATCATTTCTAGTGGAATAAAGATATTTCTTACCATTAAATGAACATCATTTCTTGTAAAGTTTCCCATGAGCAAAGAAGATGAATGTCCATTTCTCCCAGCATCACGGCTCCCTCTGATAGCAGCTAACATTTTAAAATGATGTAACCTTTTGGCATTTGTAGCTCTTTGGGGATTTAAGAGAGAAGTTACTCTGGGACTTGTAATGACCATAGAAGTGTGTTCTGATTGAGTTTGAGCAGAGGCTGTGGATAATGCTGGGATTTTTAAGGCAGCTCAAATATTCTCAAGGTATTTAATCAGTTTCCATAGTGACTGCAAAAATAAAAATCTCAAGTTTGTACATCATTCTTTTCCTTTAAAAATGCCATATTTTAAAACCAGATGACACAATGCTAAGCATTAATAAATAGTCCATATACCCTACTATCCCCTTAGTGTAATAATAGCAATTTCTCCAGCAAAATGAGTTTATTTTTTAAATGCCAATTAGACATAGGATCTGTTTATGAGGAAAATAATTACATTGTAATGATTTTTATTGGCTTTTGCATAAACTTTTTTGAGAACAAGCTTGTATGGAAATGTTTGTTTCCCTACCTGTACTGTCATTAGGTCAGAGCTTTTTTGACCATTTCTATCATTTTTTTCTCACCCATACTTATGATAAAGCATAAAACCAGTTTTATGGAGGAGCGAAGGTAGAAGAATAAGGAAAAGGAGGCCAGCACCATTGTGAAAAATCTGAGTGTGAACCAGGACTGGGTATTTTGCTTCCATAGATTTATATTTAAAGCCCCCTCCCCAAAATATCTATATTTCTTCAAGAATATCTTACCAATCATCTTGTTATTGAATCTCCATTATTTAACTCCTAGTCCCTGATTGCCCTCCCCTTCTTCCCATCTAAGCAGTATTTTTATGAGATATTTGTAATACAAGGTTTATCTCTTTCTTTTTTAGAACTCAACTATCACATTTTATCAGAACATACAATACTAATGTGACATTCTTTGTGAAGTAATAATGGTATCATTGGCACAAAGCTCAACATTGCTTTCACACAGATGATCTTATTTGATCCCATAGATATCTTTACCACTGATCGGCAGTGTGACCTAGAACAAATCACCTCATTCCTCAAAGCCTCATTTCCTCTTCTGTCAAATGGACATAATATCTATCTGAAGTATTTTAACAGTTTAATGAGGTAATATATTTTAAAGGTTTAGTGGAGTGCCTGGTACATAGCAGATGCTCAATACATATAAGCTTTTTTATAGTATCACTACCCTCAATGATGAAACGGAGGCTCAAAAAAAGATGAAGTGAGCTGTGAGATCTTCAAATTGGCATCAGAGACATGGCAGAAATGAAAGTCAAATCCATCTTTGGAGTTAGGCCCCGTGGGATACTGTGATTATAGTATATATTTATGGTTTGTTTTTCCTTCTTCTCATGGCATGAGTGGGATTCACTAAACTTACTTTCTTCCTCTTTTCTGAGGAAGTACACACATCCACAGCAACATTGACAAAGGTCAGGTTTAGGATTTGGTCATGGCTCTTCTTGTGGAAAACAAGGGTGTGGTTCAGTATCCCCACACTCAGCCCAGCATATCAACCTGCCCATATGCACGCAGAGGGTCACAGTAATGGGAACAGAGTCTCACAGTGAAATGGTGTTTTTTAGTTTGAGATTCTCTAAGTTAACTCGAAAGAGAGGGTTGTGTTCCATAGTCCCAAGAGAAATCGGAAGCAATCTTCCATAAACTTTCTTTCTTGAACTGTCTTCCAAGGAGTGTAACCGATATGTAACCCATATGTTATCATTCCTGGTGAATGTTACTCTTCTGTGCCTTACAGGGTTTGGCAAAAAGAGTATGGACTGAATTATCATTATTATTACATAATAGGTAATAGGTTGGGTCTTCTAAGGCCATTAAGAGAAGTATGAAGGACTGAAATTGTTTGATACACTTCTTGAAAACTCTTTTTTTCCCCCTGAAAATTCAAAATCTTTGAGTCCTCATAAAAAAAAAAAAAAAGTTCAAAAGTAAACTTACAGAATACAGTGCAAAAGTTTCTCTCCAATTTCATTGAGTCAATATTCAGGTCTCAAGAAGATGGTCTATTGTCCATACGGTCTCCTGGTTTCTTAGTATTGAATGACCCTCCTTTGTGTTAATGAACATGGGTGGGTTAAGGAACATTAGGTGAGCTTCACTGAGTTTGGGGGAGGGGGTGAGAGTGGGACTTAGGACAAGTGATTGCTCACTGGGTATGTCTTTCTACAGACTCTTTTCTATCTGTGTTTACTTGATTGAACCTTTTTCTTTTTAATCACTTTCCTCTCCTTTTCTCACTGTTGTTTGTACTTTAGTGACTTCCTTTTCATGGGTCATTCTGAGATACTGTGTAACTTTCCCTAATACTGTCCTCCAAACAGTTGCCTATTGCTAAGCACTTGTTGCTTTCACCCTCAGCTCATCTGGGAAGGATAAATGCCCACCTCACATTGGGAATAGGCAGCTCTTCCATCCACATCGGTCAGCCAATTATTTACTTGCTCTGATTATATTTTGCTTAATTTGTTTTTTATATTGGAGCCAGAGTTTTGCAGATAGCCTCTTGTACTATTTAGAGATAGATTTTTGTTTGAATAGAGTGGCTAGATAGCTAGAGTGCCCAATTGCTGCTATTGTTATTTTTCTTTGTCATTATCACTATGGAAATTACTTATTATGCACCTGTGATATGGGCATCTGGATCTGAGTTAAGCCTTGAGCAAAGCAAGAGAGATATCCCTAGTACATTACCTCTTCTTGATTCCAGTCCGTGAATGACAAGGAGTAGACAAATGAGCAAACAAATAATGAACAACACATCAAGTAAATACTCTTTGCTTTAGGACCAAAGAAATGGTGGGAAAAAGTGTATGCCTTGGGGTGGTGAAGCTGCCTCTTATTAACAACTCCACCCTGCCTAAATAGGTAAATAATGCAATTCCAAGAACAACACACCTAGGAAAAGAATGGAAGACTAAATAGTAGGAGCATTCTTCTGGGAGGAATGTTCTGAGTAGATACCTGGAAGGATCAGAAAGTTGTCAAGCAACCTTCTGCAGAATTACATCATGGAACCATATTTTGAATCTGGAGCAAGTCAAAGAGAGTGGAGATGCATTTGATGTTTGATGACACTGAGCTTTCAGAAGGACTAATACCAAAAAAATGGTAGAAGTGACATATTTGAAATCTATAAATTGCATTTCACGTTCATTTATCACCTCTAGGAAAAGCAAATAAAGTTTCTTCCTTCCCCTGAAGTGGATGATGAACGATTGCTTAGAATTGGGTGGTGGGAGCCGGTGTCACCATTATTGACTTTCTGTGGAAAACAGTTCACCTGTAGATGCAGTGAGTGCAGCACACCCTGCAGGGCAGGTGTAAACTGGTTCTAATCACTCATGGGCTGATCTGAACAGAGAATAATTACTTTCCTGTTAAGGGCAGACTCTTCCCATTGTCTCTACCCACGCCACTTACTTCCAAGTAGAACAGCAGGGATTTGTTTAAGAGGACTCAGAACTCTCAGTGTCACCGGGATCCATGAACTGCATTTAGCAGAAGCAGGGACGAAGAGGACTCATTCCTTTATTCATTCATTTGTTCATTTACAAAGATGTATGCACCTACTATGCAACAAGCTTTATGCTAGGCAAACAAGCCCTCTTTTTAGAGAGCTCACTTCAGGAATCCTGCAGACTTTGGAGTCATGCCTTTTATAAAGGTCTTTTAAAGTTCTGTCATTCAGATCGTATTCCAGAATGCAGAGGATTAAACACAGCAAAACACCATTTATTCAGAGTCACACGAAAAGCCAAAAGAAGGGAGCTTCCCTGGTGGCGCAGTGGTTAAGAATCTGCCTATGCAGGGGACATGGTTTTGAGCCCTGGTCCGGGAAGATCCCACATGCCTTGGAGCAACTAAGTCCATGTGCCACAACTACTGAGCCTGTGCTCTAGAGCCTGTGGGCCACAACTACTGAGCCTGCGTGCCACAACTACTGAAGCCTGCGTGCCTAGAGCCCATGCTCCGCAACAAGAGAAGCCACCACAATGAAAAGCCCGCGCACCACAACGAAGAGTAACCCCCGCTCGCCACAGCTAGAGAAAGCCCGCGTGCAGCAATGAAGACCCAATACAGCCAAAAATAAATTAATTAATTAAAAAAAGAAAAAAAAAGCCAAAAGAAGATAGCCAATGTAAATCAGCAAAAACAGGGATCACTGAATATATTTAAGGAATGTAATCTATTATTTTTGAGGAATATTCACTAATTTGAAGTTTCTATTTTGATAATATTTCCTAGTAGAATACCTTCTTGAGAAGATAGAACTTTATTTATAAAGGGCATCATTTTCATCTAAAGATTGGATCACACTTGTTATTTGCACTGTATCTTTTTTCTCAAATGGGTTAAACATTTTCTATTTAGATCTTACTTAAATTCTTTATTTGCTTACTAACATATTTACTTTTCATAACCTACAACATGACAGAACAAACTTTAACTCATTTGAAATATAATTACTCAAAGATTCTAATTTGAAGACTGAAATAATAAGATTCCACTAATCCAGTTAATAGTTCATTAAGCACTTACTATGGTTCAACCACTGAACCAGTTGTAACCTAACTGTGTTGAAGCTTGTGATTAAGCAATTGAAATACATTGTATACAGTGGTGTGTATTAATGTGTGTGTATGCATTTGTGTGTTTACAGTTCAGGTGGAAATGAATATAGGCCATAATATTAAATGAAAAAAAAAAAACCAACCAAAAACTCAATCCGTGATATGATATGTAGCTGCGGATAAAGAAGTAGAAGGGGGCACAAACATGGTTTCACTTGTTGATGGGATAGGGTCAATTTATTTTTCTTTGTAAGTTTGTTTGTTTGTTTGTTTATTTATGGCTGCATTGGGTCTTCGTTGCTGCGCGCGGGCTTTCTCTAGTTGCGGTGAGCAGGGCTACTCTTCGTTGTGGTGCACGGGCTTCTCATTGCGGTGGCTTCTCTTGTTGTGGAGCACGAGCTCTAGGCCCGCAGGCTTCAGTAGTTGTGGCTCACAGGCTCTAGAGCGCAGGCTCAGAAGTTGTGGCGCACGGGCTTAGTTGCTCCGCAGCATGTGGGATCTTCCCGGACCAGGGATCACGACATGTCCCCTGCATTGGCAGGCGGATTCTTAACCACTGTGCCACCAGGGAAGTCCCTACTTTTCTTTTATTTTGAATTCTACTGGCAGTCTTACAGAGTTGTTTTTGCAATAAAAAATGGCTAAACAAAAATGGATCCAGACTGACCTGTTTGTTTTGAGTGGATTGGAGCAGAGATTTGAAAGAGGAATCACTGGGAGGTTTATGTAATACAGATACATCTATAAATCTTACAGGGGGAATTTCCTGACATCTTCTATAATTTCCAAAATGTCATATTCCCAAATAGAAGGTTTTAGGTGAAGACTGTAAAGAAATGGTGAGATTTTGGTCTACATATTTTTAGTACCCAGAAGAAAAGACTGAGGAAGCCGGGAGTTTTATTTACTTAATATTAAATAACCATATGTTTGAAAATATTTGTATTATTCTACCTCCCTCATCCAATAGTACTTGGATGCAGAATATCTCATACAGTTTGATGACTCAGAGTATAAATGAGTATCAGAAATATTTTAAATAAATGATAAATAATCAACTTGATTTGAGGATATTCTGTAGGCCCAGGGTTTTTATTTTGATGAAGTAGTCTGCCAGGACAAGCAGGTGGTGAGATCTGCACTCGTGGGAAGAGAGTAAACATATTCTGGTTTACAGGGACATAGAAAAGCAGAAGGGGGAAAATCACCTCGCCTGAGACAATAGATGCTCTATAAAATTGAGCCTCTTCATATTATCATAGAAATTACTTGCTGGCAGTAGTGCAAAAGGCTGTTACATATTATTGTTAATTGTGGTTGGAGACACAAAGCAATATGATCATTTGATGACTTATTTGTTTTTGGAAAATGACAGCTTTTGTGTGCCAGTAAATATCGTGAAATCCCCTGGAAATACTCTTGTGAATTTAGGAGCCATCTGATCGTCCTTGCTTAGTACATACAATAGACTTTAAGGATGACACGGAAGTTTGTACTTAGCAGATTGCTTGATGGTTCTGCATCAGTTATCCAAAAAGGGAACACTGTCTGCTTGGTGACTACAAGACAGAGAGACCTATAACTTTGTCAGAATTTATGGTCGATGGACAGTGGCTTCACCAGAACACGGGAGAAGAGGCAGTTAGTCTCCAGTTTTGTGTGTGCTCTCCATCTTGTCCGGAACAGAGCTGACAGCCACAGTGTTCCTCTCACTCCATTTCATCCGTCCCTTTCTCCTCTTCGAGAAGGGCAGGGTGAAAGAACAGCGAGGAACCTGAAATTCATCCTGGGTAACATAAACACAGTTCAGGCTGAGCGTGTCTGGTGTGCGACCGTCAGGTGCTATTTGCAGTGATCGGACACCACTTTGGAAGATGACACTAACCTGAGGTTTTAATACGATTGCCTCCAAATGCCTGAGAAAGCCCTGTGTGTTTGTCTGGCACTCTGTTCTCTTATGACAGGGCTCTAGTTTTGTTTTGTTTTTTTCCTTCCTTTCTCTCTCTCTCTCCTTTTTCTGGAACTGCCACATCCTTAGCTGGTAATCTTTAAACCCTGGGCTGCAGTGATCTCTCATCATACGGCCACACATTAAGCACATCTTTCATGCTTCTCCAAACCAAACTCAGAAAGTGCCAATGAATAAGTTGTTGGGGAAGAAGTCAGTGGGTAGCATTAAGGCCACCTGACTGGAGGCGTTAGGTGTGCACTTTGACTGAGTGAAAGGCAACCTGCAGAGTCGGGAATGAGGTGCTTTATCACATATTCCTAGAGGCGTAAAACAAGGGAGTAAAAAGCAGTTTTCAGAGTAGCTCCTCCATCTGGCTCCTATTGTGGATTGTTCATGCTGCTATGGCCAAGATTAACCCTCAAAAGGAGAAAGTCCCAAGCCTCTGGAGCTGTGACTTTTTACATGAGTATAGCATGTTCTCTTGTCAATAGGCCAAAGATGGAGAAGGGCATCCAATGACTTTTTCCATGGAACTTACATTCATATCTGCTCAAATTACTCTGGGCATCTTTCTAGATCTATGTGACTACTCTGAAAACTTTCCATTCATTCCTTTAACTTTCGTTCATTCATGTCAAATATTTATTGCATATGTAATATATGCTGGACCTCATTCTAGCTGCTGGGAAGGCACTTGTGGGGATAAAAATAGAGAAATATCAAATATCACTATTCTCATGGGTTTGTGTTCTAGAGAGAATATATAGACAATAAAGAAAATAAATAAGTAAACTATTAATATGTTAGCAGGTGGCAAAGGAGCCTTTGGACAATACCCAGAGCAGGCTTTTGAATGCACAGTCTTTGACTCAAGACTCAGAAAATCAGACTAAAGGATGACATAGCATATTGTTGATGTGAACAGGAGGGTTTGCGATGGAGAGAAAAACCAGTGGACTCCATCCTCTTTCTACTTCTTTCTACCTTTCTCACAAAAGACTGTGACAAGTTTCATCCCCCCAAAATGGAGACTAGACGAGGCTCAGCAGGAAGGAGGGCTGGGGTTAGGGGAACAATGGGAAATATTTCAGATTAAGGAAATAGCCTTGGGGAAAAAAACCAAGGAGCCCTATAGGAGGGAAGAAAATGCACTCCTACGTTTCCTCCTCCTCCCTTTCAGTCTGTCCTGCCTCTTTCATTTCTTGGTGAAAACAGTTTCATGGCCTTGGTCCAAGGTAGGAGAGCGAACCTGACAGAGTCAAGGTCCTTGTTTGGGCAAGCGTTCTTTGCCTGTTCCTTTTCCCTCCCTTGTCATAAGTTTAGCTCATCTTTAAGCTTTGTGAATTTACACACTTACCTTTCCGTTGTTTTCTTTCCTGAACAATTCTCTGCCGCAGATTATGTTGCTCACAGACCCGGAGATTGAGAGCAGTTTACTGATCAGCTCGGACGAAGGGGCAACCTATCAAAAGTACCGGCTGAACTTTTACATCCAGAGCTTACTTTTCCACCCCAAGCAAGAGGACTGGATTCTGGCATACAGCCAAGACCAAAAGGTGAGCGTGATCCCCTTGTTCCAGGCAGCGGCGTATGGCTGTCCTAGGGAAAGACAGCTACTTAGTCATCGCTACGCTTCTTCTCAGCTGTCAGGTTGGTTCTGTGCAGCAGCTTGGACCCTGTGCCGGTGGGGCGAGGGGCAGCAATGTGGATCTCAGGCTGCTTGTTTGAGCTGTGTGAGCATCTGAAACAGCACAAACAGGAAAAGCCAGACCCTAAGGAAGACATTGTGGAGAAGCAATTCTTACCTGGAAGCTTCAGGCCATCAGGAAACCCCCATGGAATCTGAGACAGTGCTTTGTGTATGTGAGATGTGATCATTTTTTTTTGGAATAAAGAACCCATAGCTTTTCTCAGAGCCTTAAAAGGGAAGGATGACCCTGAAAGAGTGAAGAACATTAGCTAGTGATATGCTAAAATAGTGAGAGAAATGTGCCTAGATAACATTGAGAATCAGGCACTCTCAGGACTTTTCTTCTCTTGCTGGTTAGGCTGAAGGATAGGTCTACGTTTTAGGAAGGCATTGAATGAAGTTATGCTATTGTATGTTTATCTGTGTGTATATATGTGTGTGTGTGCACACGCAATATGTATATGTATTTTATGGGATAAATGCTATAAAATATATCATGTACTCTGTACTGCAGATACATTAGAAAATACATGTAGCTCCAGCTTTTAAGGAACTTACATTTTCAGGTAGAATATAAGGCTAGCAACAGCAAAGACAATCAGATTAGAATTAGAGGAAAGGGCTTCCCTGGTGGCGCAGTGGTTGAGAATCTGCCTGCTAATGCAGGGGACACAGGTTCGAGCCCTGGTCTGGGAGGATCCCACATGCCGCGGAGCAACTAGGCCTGTGAGCCACAGTTACTGAGCCTGCGCGTCTGGAGCCTGTGCTCTGCAACAAGAGAGGCCATGATGGTGAGAGGCCCGCGCACCGCGATGAAGAGTGGCCCCCACTCGCCACAACTAGAGAAAGCCCTGGCACACAAACGAAGACCCAACACAGCCATAAACAAATAAATAAATAAATAAATAAAATTTAAAAAAAGAGTTCAGAATTTAGCAAGTTCATTTAAAAAAAAAAAAAAAAAAAAGAATTAGAGGAAAAAAGTATACAAAGGCAAATGTGAGAGAGGCTCTAGCCATAAAAGCCAAAAGGAAAATAGGTAAAATATTCAAATGCTCTTCGTGAAATTCATGGTTCAGTGAGGTCATTCTGAGAATTGTCCTCAGAAGAATTATATGTTACAAATTACATATATTTAAAGAAATACTGGACTTTCCTGAGTGAGGAGAATATTCTAGGGTTAAAACCCTAGAATACTTAACCAGGTGGTTAAAACCGTCTGGGCTGGTATAGCCGTGTGGGGTTCTTCCTGAAGGGAGGGGAGTAGTATAAACAACTTTTCAAGGTCTCTACTGACATGAGCATTTTTTTTTTAATTAATTAATTAATTTTATTTTTTTTATGGCTGTGTTGGGTCTTCGTTTCTGTGCGAGGGCTTTCTCTAGTTGTGGCAAGCGGGGGCCACTCTTCATCGCGGTGCGCGGGCCTCTCACTATCGCGGCCTCTCTTGTTGCGGAGCACAGGCTCCAGACGCGCAGGCTCAGTAATTGTGGCTCACGGGCTTAGTTGCTCCGCGGCATGTGGGATCTTCCCAGACCAGGGCTCGAACCCGTGTCCCCTGCATTGGCAGGCAGATTCTCAACCACTGCGCCACCAGGGAAGCCCAACGTGAGCATTTTTGAGGAAGCAAATTAAAATTCTCAGGATTGGAGTTTTATTCACACTGCCCTTACTGCCAAATAAAATGCGCATTAGCCTAAAAACAGGAAAGACTTACAATTAGTATTTTTTTCCTCTCGAGCAGCCTGGCTCCCCGTTCAGCAGAATGTACAATTTCATGCCTGGAGTCAAGCCACGGTGCGTCTAGTCCAGGATGGTGCAGTTACCAGAGGCAAAGCTGAGCAGCTCAGGACACAGAGTGTTAGTCATTTAATCACGGGGTTTCTGTATTTTATTTGACAGTTGGTTAATTTTCCCCCTGATGCCAGAGGCACAGTGAGGGCCAGATTTACCTGGCTAGGTGAAAACTATGCATCTTTGCCGTTGTGTCGGAGGAGATGCCCAAAAATTTAACCCTTCACGTGCCAGGACTTCAGACAGTGATGCCGTGAGCACAGTGGCCAAGTGGATAACTCTGGAGGAGTTGGGACACGTGGCTCCGACTCAGCCATGTATGGGAATTGGTACTTGGGGTTGGCTTCTTTGCCTTAAAATGTGTTTGTGTGGATAGTTATAATTGCAGGTGCACTTCCAATGAGATTGAAAAGAAAAAAAAAAAACCCACAAATATTAGACTCCATGTCTGTTTTATGTGCTCAGCATGATGCACTGTTGCTATAAAATAACTATATCGAGGAGTATTCATTCCATCTAGGGAAAGAATATAAATACCTGTGAGGTCAGTAGTCTAAGAGGGACTAAAAAGGCAGATAGATCCTTCATTCACACATGGTAGATACCCAGCCAGAGTAGCTGGATGGGTTATATGAAATTGGCAGCCCAAGTTTAGGAGATGGAGATCTTATAAAATGATTTCACCTGGACTTTAATGAATGTCGTATTTCTGTGGGGGGCGGAGGGGGCGCGTTTTGCACAAGAGGGATGTCATAAACAATAATATAAAGTTGTAAAGTTAGAAAACTCATGTAAACAGGATTGTGAATGTGTCTATTTGGCTGAAACTGAAATTTGGGAAAGTTAATTATACATGTACTCCTGGAACCTAATCTTAATTTTTTTTGGACCACTTTGACTGTTAGGCAAAATAATTTTTGTTTTCCCAATTAGGAGCCTTTTGAACATTTTGGTCAGTGGAATTATGTGTTCAGGGCTATAGATTACAAAGATTAATCTGGTAGTAATATTAGAATGAACTATGGTGCTGTGAGGTCAAAAGCTAGAAGACCAGTTAGGATGGTATCACAGTAGTCTTGGTCAGGACCAAAAAGTATCTTTTGTGACCATAGACCAAATGAATTCTGTCATTTTAGAGGTAGAAGGAGCCTTAACAGTCTTTGCTCTGTATGTAGCTAACAAACCAAAAATCTTAGACGTTAATGAATTTTCCCAAAGGGGAAAACCACTCATTGGTGTCACATGTCTAAGTTTAGCAATTGGAATTTGAATATGATATTTAGTAGGTTTCACTACTAAATGGATGGTGATATCTGGAGATTAGCAAAGGGGCAGAAGCCAGCCTTTCTGCTAAGCTCTCTGTTTCTCCAGAAGACAATGAAGGAGAAATCATCCTGGGAAAAAAGAATTATGGATCACCTGCTAATATGAGTAGGGGTTGGGGAAGGGCTCCGTATATCAGGGCTTGAATCACAGCATGAGGAGCGGGGCATTAGCGGGGAGTGGAGTGGGCTGCAGCCATCCAATGAGCCGTTAGCTGGTGGTGTTGGCCCGAAGTCAAGTGGAGGAGGTCTGTGGCCACTCAAGTGGGTCAGTGATATGGAAATAATAGCTGGCAATCACCCACGCATCACGGAGCTTTGAACCCTGATGAGATGCAGCCATGGGCCCTAAGGAGGGCCCCGTGCTAGTGTTGGCAGGCCAGTGACTTTTGGAAATGGGAACACGTATTCGTTCATGTAAGTGTTGTTCATCAACATGTCTGTGACAGTTGCTACTGTTGCAGAACTCTCAGCAAAGATGGTAGCTTAGGTGCTAGGGTTCCCTTTGCCAGATGCTGTTTTCAGCCAGCCTGTGGTGAACAGAATCCTCAGGTAGGGAGCACCGTCTGTCAGAAGTTGTTGCGTTGAGGTGGCAGCTCCGTCAGCACTCACCTGCGCACGGTCCTCCTCTCCTCTCTTCCCTTGTTTGCTGACAGTCTTTTGAGGCATACGCTCCCCTTTTGAATACATAGCCACCTTTACTTTTCCCTTATTTCCCTGCCATTGCTTTCTCTCACCTTTAGTGAATGAGACTTTGAGGGCCCCGAAGACAAAGTCTGGATCTCTGGCTTGCAGGGAAGAGCCCATATGGTCCGGGGCGTTCTGCTCCAACTGCATTTCACCTTGAGTGTCTGGACTCTCAGTAGAGGCTTTTTGATGTGAGCATTTTAAGGGACTCGAAAGAGTTTGGTTGAACAGATTGTGCTTTCTGGCCCAAGATAGAGTTTTACTGGCCATCAATTCCATAGGAAGCCAGATTTAAAAAAAAAAAAAAAGAAAAAAGGCTTTTAATCAGGGAGAAATGTGTATGACCAAATGCCCTCAAAATTCATAAGATCAGGTTATTTTGACATTTTAGCCTTTTTTCTTATTTTTTCTTAGAGAAATCTACCTATGATATTCAATATCTAGGTGATTGCCAAGAGGTAAAATTTTTTTGAATGAGCATGTGACTCTCCAGCCACCACTAGAATGACTGAAGAGAAAAGGTTTGGGACCTTTTCCCCTTTGAAGCTCTAAAAGAAGTAGCTTGACTTCTTGAAAAGCCCTGTTGGGGGACTTCCATGGTATAGACACAGGCGATAGACTCCTTGGCCTCTGAAGGGTCTATGTGAGGATGTGCCTTTGGAAAGTCCTGGAACTTTCAGAAAAATAAGCATTATAGACATTAGGGAAACTTCATGCCAAATGGGCAGAGGGATACCTGTTATGTACAGCCTCACCTTTTAAGCTTCCTACAAAACAGCCGTGAATCACTGTGGATGTCGTGAAGAATTCCACAGCATTTATACCAGGACCACCAACATCTCACTCTCCGTTATTTAGTTTTGTTATTTCTGTAATTAAGCAGTAGGCAAACCAAACATTCTGCTCCTTCCTTTTGTTTCTTGGCATTTGGAAACCGAGCAGCCAGGAGAACAGAGGTACAGAGCTTCCGCTTCCTTCCTTGTTTTCCCCCCACTTTCTTGCCTCAGTACAGGAAACCACCCAAGGAAGGCTTAGCAGCAGGCCAAGTGTGCCAGATTATATCTTTATTTTAGTTTAGCAATAAACTAGGGTACAAACTGTGCTCTGAAACATTGCCTCCAATGGCATCTCTCAGTCTGTCTCAAACACCTCACTAAACATGATGTGTTGGGAAACAGTGGAAATTAGGGAAAACAAAACGCAGATGTGACTGAAAGAAAAAAACAGGAGAAGTGCGTAAGAATAGGCATCTACCTCAGCTCTGCTGACCATCCTGGGGCGCTGGGCTCGGGGCCTCTCTGTTAGGGGTTACACTGTGGAGCGAATTGTATAGGGGCGAGTCTGCAATGTTGTGAAGCCAACGTGAACGCTCCTGGGACTCAGAGTGCCTCATAGCTGGGGAGGAGAGACCCCCTTGCTTGGCTTATCCGGGCGGCAAGCCCTCTCCTACAGATGTACCTGCTGCCCCTGACCATGAGCAGGAGGGTCCACTTTTCTCCAGTCCTCCACAGTGAGCTTTTTCTCCCCACTCTGGATGCACAAGTCCTTCTAGACCGTGGACTCAGTTCCTACACAGATAAGCAAGCAACTACCTGAACACGGCGGCTGGGTCTGGGCTGTGGGAAACTGGAGAGCACGTGTTCATTCAGGAGGGTGGGGTGTGGTGGGGGGTCTTGGTGAGCTCCCACCTGCTGTTCTTGCCACCGAGGATGGCTCATTCAATGTCACCAGACTTTTCAGAGGTTTACGAGAGAAGTAATCCTGCTTTGTTGGAGATATGACATTTTCCTATTTTTAAGCGTTTATAACTAACTCAAAAACTTAAAACAGAAAGCCGTGCAGGGCAAGTCAACCTCATCTGCTGCCTTGTCTTAGTCCCCAGATCACCTTTTTTCTTATTTCTCTGTCTTTCCCCTTATCTTTGTTTTTCTCCTGTTCATGGATCTTCCTGTCAGTTTTATTTCAGGAAACGTTCCATTGTTTTGTGCATTAAAAAAAAAATGCATACAAATGATTGATCAATTCTGTGGAGGGAGGACAAAACCCTTAGGACAGTTTGGTGGGTCAACCTTCATTTTGTGGCCGTTCTAGAATATTCATGAGTTTGTGTTGTCTCACTTGTTCTGGAGCCCTGTGAGTCAGCAGTCCAAGTAATATACCATGTGGGAGCTTGCAGGATCTCTGTTCTCCTCTATATTCCAAAGTATCAAAGTTTATGAAAGAAATAAGAAATCCTAAGGCTTGCCTGGTGGCCTCACCTTCAGTATTTTGGTAAATATGTGTAAGATACACTTAAAACCAAAACATGGCTTTAAAGGAGGAAAGCACGTTTTCATAAGGAAACCCTATTCACAAATAATTGAAACCCTAAATATTAACAGCGGCAGTCTCTGTGTAAATGAAGGCAGAGTTTGAGTTAAAATCGTATATTGATAGAAAAGGAAAATTATACTGCCAGTGTGTTTGAGAGCATACAATAGAATTTTAGTAACTTCCATAAAAGTAAATTTTTAAAAGAAGAACTGCTTTTAGCTTTCTCCTTTCTTTCTTTCTACCAGTCCTGCAATTTTATTTAAACAGTTTCATATACATGTCTTTAAAAAAAAAAAAAAAAAAACAAACGCAACTTTCTTTTTAATCTTTCCTACTTTTCCTGATTGAACACTAACAGATGGCCATTGCTTATCAAGACAGCTTTGAATGCCAGGAATTCTCTGGGAAATAATGACTGCTTGATAAGGGAAGAGATGTCAGCATTTTCCAAAACTCAGTCATATTGGTTTCTCACCAGCGATAGACAGCACAGCAAGTGAGGCAGGAACATCAGCTCTGTACTCTGTCAGGCCCTCCAAATGGCCATGTGACCTTCAGCAGGTCATTTAACTTGTAGAGTTTCGCCAGCTGTGAAGTGGAAGCAATAACGGTACCTGGCTCACAGGACTGTTTGAGGATGCTGTGATAATGTATGTAAAACACTCAACACAGAGCCTGGCACATGGCTAGCACCACGTGAATGCCAGCCAATGTATTATTCAAAGACCTAGGAGAGAGCCACCTGGTGTGGCATAACTAGGTTTAGACGCAAGGCTTCCTTAGCCGTAATCCGGTGTCTTCCCAATACGTGATGTTATACGTATTTAGTCAATGTTGAATGTCCTCTTAGACAATCACTAAAAGATACCACTGAACCAGAATGAACAGAGCAAGCAAGAACCAATATATGGTACTCAGAAAATATTATTGATTATAATAACACTAAGCCATTAAATATTAAAGTATTTGCCTTTACAGCAACTCTGTTTTTGAGTAGACCTAGCAGCTCCTTAATGTCAAAAGGGCAAGATTGAAATGAAAGATAAATGGATCCTTCAAATTCAACCCCCTGGGGCTATTCAAATGATTTCTGCACAAGCACAAACACTTAGGAAACTGATACCTACCTAATGCCATGATGTTTCCCAAGGCACTACATTAAAAGGCACTCAGTTATTCATAAGAAATATGTGGAGCGTTATATACCATGCTGCTTTGGCAAGATTTCCATGTGCTTGAAATTTCCCAATGTCAGAGCTGATTTCTAATCTCATGAATATGTAAATAATTTAAGAATTCAAGTACAAAACTGGCAATTAGAGTGGAAACCAGGGAGCTTGCTGAACGTCAACCGCAATGCTTGTTTATAAAACAAATTCTCCAGCTGAAATGCCATCTTATGCAAACGAGGAAGGCCTGTGTTCACTTTAGCTAACTTGTTTAACCAGGTTGTATCATTATTTTTCAATTGCTACCTGAAGCAGTTTGATCTACCTGTTCCCAAATTTGAATGAAATGAGCTACAAGAATAAGGAGAAATGGACATTTTTGAATGAGTGATTGGGATTAAGGTTTGGACAGATAAAATTATGCTTTTTGGTAGCTATTTAAACTTTGAAATAAATTACATTTTTGCTTGTGCAATTTTTTAGCTAGCTATTTTGATCTATTCTACCCACCAACACTTGTCTAAATGGATTAAGATGCCTCCTTAATCCAGGCACCAGTCTGGGAAAGTTTGAAGGACATTTGACATCCTAAGAGGGCATGGACCTTTTTCTTAAATGAGCTCCAGGGATATCCAGAAAAAAACTATCTCTGAGTGTGGCCCTTTAGAATCTAGTAATGGTAACATTTTCTTGTATCCTGCCTTGTCAAGCATGGTTGCTGCCAGCAGTGTTGCCAAGGAGGGGAGTGGTTTGAGAAGGAGGGAGTCTTGGCCTTGTAAATAGACATATTTTGTGAAGTTATGACTCTGTAGTTTTCATACTAAAATTGTTTTTTAAATGTTATCTTTTCCAACTTCCTCCCTTCAGTATAATAGGATAGTGTAAGTTCAGATTACAAATGGCACATTAGGTGTTCCAAGAGATCCAGAGGCCCAGCCAGGATCTCATAGCTGGCAAGAGGAAGAGAAACCAGAAGTCAGCACCCCTTCAAAAATGACCGTGTCCCTTTACTGAGCTAGACCCTTAATATAAAATACTATGAGATGGCTTTCCCAGGGCTTCCAGATGGGAGAATTACCCTCCTCACCTCCGTTTCCCACATCCATCCTCGCTTGCTCTTCGGCCCCTTTCCACGCCTCCTTTTCCCTTCAAGTGAGAAAAGCGTAGTTCCCGAGCCGGTGGAGTGGATTCCCTCACCCCTGCCACTCCCACATGGGTCCCGCCTCCAGCCATTGCTACTGCCACCACCTCAGTTCCACTCAATCGATTTTTGCTGCATGTCAACACTTATTACCGAAGAAGTGATACATTTCCTCACCACCCTCCTGTTGTCTTTGTGAACAACAATTTCCAAGAAGTTAAGTGAAACTAAGGATCCAGTTGGTGGCCACTGAACAGAGCGAAGGGTTGGGACCTCTAATCTTCACGAGCAACAAGGACATTCTAATCATAATGAACGGTTCAAGTACTAATATCCCACTACTCCAGGTAAATATTTAAGAAGAACATAGGCCTCAATCAGTATTTATCGATATAAAGGATTCTTGCCAGAATGGTGAGTTCAGTCAGGGTATTAACATTTTTGGATTGCAAAGTATAATCTGACTATGAATAGGAGGTGATTAATATACCAGAATAATACTATCAGAATCAGAGTGGATAAGAATGGTTTTTTGGGCCTGCCTGCCTTTCTGCCCTCTTGCTGTGCTCCTGCTTAAAGAAATTAGTCCTTCCTTTCCGACTTAGTCCCTGGAAAGAAGTTTCAGCCTGAGAGCTTGCGGGATCTTGGTTCCCAGGGCAGAGGTTGGGCCCGAGCTCCTGCGATGGGAGCTCTGAGTCCAGACCACTGGACTAACAGAGAACCTCAGACACCAGGGAATATCAATCGGAGTGAGGCCTCCCAGAGGTCTTCATCTCAGCACCAAGACCCAGCTCTATCCAACTGCCTACAAACTCCAGTGCTGGACGTCTCAGGCCAAACAACCAGTAAGACAGGAAAGCAGCACCAACCATCAAAAAAAAAAAAAAAATTGAAACGACAAAAAAATTTGTTGCAGAGGAAGGAGCAAGGTAAAAACCTATAAGACCAAATAAATGTGGTGGAAATAACTGCCAGGGAGCAGAATAAAGAAAAAAGAATGAAAATAATTGAGGACACTCGCAGAGACCTCTGGGACAACATTAAATGCACCAACATTCAAATTACAGGCATCCCAGAAGAAGAAGAAAAAAAGAAAGGGTCTGAGAAAATATTTGAAGAGATTATAGTCGAAAACTTCCCTAACATGGGAAGGGAAATAGTCAATCAAGTCCAGGAAGTGCAGAGAGTACCATACAGGATAAACCCAAAGAGAAACACGCCGAGACACATATTAATCAAAAATTAAATACAAAGAAAAAATATTGAAAGCAGCAAGGGAAAAGCAACAAATAACATACAGTGAAATCCCCGTAAGGTTAACAGCTGATCTTTCAGCAGACACTCTGCAAGCCAGAACGGAGTGGCAGGATATATTGAAAATTATGAAAGGGAAAAAGCTACAACCAAGATTACTCTACCCAGCAAGGATCTCATTCAGATTCGACAGAGAAATTAAAACCTTTACAGATAAGCAAAAGTTAAGAGAATTCAGCACCACCAAACCAGCTTTACAACAAATGCTAAAGGAACTCCTCTAGGCAGGAAACACAGGAGAAGGAAAAAACCCACAACAACAAACACAAAACAATTAAGAAAATGGTCATAGGAACATACATATCAATAATTACCTTAAATGTAAATGGATTAAATGCTCCAACCAAAAGGCATAGACTGGCTGAATGGATACAAAAACAAGACCCATATATATGCTATCTACAGCAGACCCACTTCAGACCTACGGACACATACAGACAGAAAGTGAGGGGATGGAAAAAGATATTCCATGCAAATGGAAATCAAAAGAAAGCTGGAGTAGCAATTCTCATATGAAACAAAATAGACTTTAAAATAAAGACTATTACAAGAGACAAAGAAGGACACTACATAATGATCAAAGGATCAACCAAGAAGAAGATATAACAATTGTAAATATTTATGCACCCAATATTGGAGCACCTCAATACATAAGGCAAATGCTAGCAGCCATAAAAGGAAAAATCAACAGTAACACAGTAATAGTAGGGGACTTTAATACCCCACTTTCACCAGTGGACAGATCATCCAAAATGAAAATAAATAAGGAAACACAAGCTTTAAATGACACATTAAACAACATGGACTTAATTGATATTTATAGGACATTCCATCCAAAAACAACAGGATACACTTTCTTCTCAAGTACTCATGGAACATTCTCTAGGATAGATCATATCTCGAACCACAAATCAAACCTTGGTAAATTTAAGAAATTGAAATCATATCAAGAATCTTTTCTGACCACAACGCTATGAGAATAGATATCAATTACAGGAAGAACAACTGTAAAAAATACAAACACCTGGAGGCTAAACAATATGCTACTAAATAACCAAGAGATAACTGAAGAAATCAAAGAGGAAATCAAAAAATGCCTACAAACAAATGACAATGAGAACACGACGACCCAAAACCTATGGGATACAGCAAAAGCAGTTCTAAGAGGGAAGTTTATAGCAATACAATCCTACCTCAAGAAACAAGAAACACGAACAACCCAATCCAAAAATGGGCAGAAGACCTAAATAGACATTTCTCCAAAGAAGATATACAGATGGCCTACAGACACATGAAAGAATGCTCAACATCATTAATCATTAGAGAAATGCAAATCAAAACTACAATGAGATATCATCTCACACCGGTCAGAATGGCCATCATCAAAAAATCTAGAAACAATAAATGCTGGAGAGGGTGTGGAGGAAAGGGAACTCTCTTGCACTGTTGGTGGGAATGTAAATTGATACAGCCACTATGGAGAACAGTATGGAGGTTCCTTAAAAAACTACAAATAGAACTACCATACGACCCAGCAATCCCACTACTGGGCATATACCCTGAGAAAACCATAGGTCAAAAAGAGTCATGTACCAAAATGTTCATTGCAGCTCTATTTACAATAGCCAGGACATGGAAGCAACCTAAATGTCCATCGACAGATGAATGGATAAAGAAGATGTGGCACATATATACAATGGAATATTACTCAGCCATAAAAAGAAATGAAATGGAGGTATTTGTAATGAGGTGGATGGAGTTAGAGTCTGTCATACAGAGTGAAGTAAGTCAGAAAGAGAAAAACAAATACAGTATGCTAACACATATATACGGAATCTAAGGAAAAAAAAAAGCCATGAAGAACCTAGTGGCAAGACGGGAATAAAGACACAGACCTACTAGAGAATGGACTTGAGGATATGGGGAGGGGGTGGGGTGAGATGTGACAGGGTGAGAGAGTGTCATGGACATATATACACTACCAAATGTAAAATAGATAGCTAGTGGGAAGCAGCCGCATAGCACAGGGAGATCAGCTTGGTGCTTTGTGACCACCTAGAGGGGTGGGATGGGGAGGGTGGGAGGGAGGGAGATGCAAGAGGGAAGAGATATGGGAACATATTGTATATGTATAACTGATTAACTTTGTTGTAAAGCAGAAGCTAACATACCATTGTAAGGCAATTATACTTCAATAAAGATGTTTAAAAAAAAAAAAAAAGAAACAAGAAACATCTCAAATAAACAACCTAACCTTACACCTAAAGCAATTAGAGAAAGAAGAACAAAAAAACCCCAAAGTTAGCAGTAGGAAAGAAATCATAAAGATCAGATCAGAAATAAATGAAAAAGAAATGAAAGAAACAATAGCAAAGATCAATAAAACTAAAAGCTGGTTCTTTGAGAAGATAAACAAGATTGATAAACCATTAGCCAGACTCATCAAGAAAAAAAAGGGAGAAGACTCAGATCAACAGAATTAGAAATGAAAAAGGAGAAGTAACAACTGACACTGCAGAAATACAAAGGATCATGAGAGGTTACTACAAGCAACTATATGCCAATAAAATGGACAACCTGGAAGAAATGGACAAATTCTTAGAAAAGCACAACCTTCTGAGACTGAACCAGGAAGAAATAGAAAATATAAACAGACCAGTCACAAGCACTGAAATTGAAACTGTGATTTAAAATCTTCCAACAAACAAAGGCCCAGGACCAGATGGCTTCACAGGCGAATTCTACCAAACATTTAGAGTAGAGCTAACACCTATCCTTCTCAAACTCTTCCAAAATAGAGCAGAGGGAGAAATACTCCCAAACTCATTCTTCGAGGCCGCCATCACCCTGATACCAAAACCAGACAAAGATGTCACAAAAAAAGAAAACTACAGGCCAATATCACTGATGAACATAGATGCAAAAATTCTCAACAAAATACTAGCAAACTGAATACAACAGCACATTAAAAGGTTCATACACCATGATCAAGTGGAGTTTCTCCTAGGAATGCAAGGATCCTTCAATATATGCAAATCAATCAATGTGATACACCATATTAACAAATTGAAGTACAAAAACCATATGATAATCTCAATAGATGCAGAAAAAGCTTTTGACAAAATTCAACACCCATTTATGATAAAAACTCTCCAGAAGGTGGGCATAGAGGGAGCTTACCTCAACATAATAAAGGCCATATATAACAAACCCACAGCCAAGATCATCCTCAAGGGTGAAAAACTGAAACCATTTCCACTAAGATCAGGAACAAGACAAGGTTTCCCACTCTCACCACTATTATTCAACTTAGTTTTGGAAGTTTTAGCCACAGCAGTCAGAGAAGAAAAAGAAATAAAAGGAATCCAAATCGGCAAAGAAGTAAAGCTGTCACCGTTTGCAGATGACACGATACTATACATCGAGAATCCTAAAGATGCTACCAGAAAACTACTAGAGCTAATCAACGAATTTGGTAAAGTAGCAGGATACAAAATGAATGCACAGAAATCTCTTGCATTCCTATACACTAATAATGAAAAATCTGAAAGAGAAATTAAGGAAGCACTCCCGTTTACCATTGCAGCAATAAGAATAAAATACCTAGGAATAAACCTACCTAAGGAGACAAAAGACCTGTTTGCAGAAAACTATGACACTGATGAAAGAAATTAAAGATGACAGAAACAGATGGAGAGATGTACCATGTTCTTGGATTGGAAGAATCAACATTGTGAAAATGACTATACTACCCAAAGCAATCTACAGATTCAGTGCAATCCCTATCAAACTACCAATGGCATTTTTCCCAGAACTAGAACAAAACATTTCACAATTTGTATGGAAACACAAAAGACCCCGAACAGCCAAAGCAATCTTGAGAACAAAAAACGGAGCTGGAGGAATCAGGCTCCCTGACTTCAGACTATACTACAAAGCTACAGTAATCAAGACAGTATGGTACTGGCACAAAAACAGAAATATAGATCAATGGAACAGGATAGAAAGCCCAGAGATAAACCCACGTACATATGGTCACCATATCTTTCATAAAGGAGACAAGAATATACAGTGGAGAAAAGACAGCCTCTTCAATAAGTGGTGCTGGGAAAACTGGACAGGTATGTGTAAAAATATGAAATTAGAACACTCCCTAACACCATACACAAAAATAAACCCAAAATGGATTAAAGACCTAAATGTAAGGTCAGACACTATAAAAGTCTTAGAGGAAAACCTAGCCAGAACACTCTGTGACATAGATCACAGCAAGATCCTTTTTGACCCATCTCCTAGAGAAATGGAAATAAAAACAAAAATGAACAAATGGGACCTAATGAAACTTAAAAGCTTTTGCACAGCAAAGGAAACCATAAACAAGATGAAAAGACAACCCTCAGAATGGGAGAAAATATTTGCAAACGAAGCAACTGACAAATGATTAATCTCCAAAATATACAAGCCTCTCATGCAGCTCAGTATCAAAAAAAACAAACAACCCAATCCAAAAATGGGCAGAAGACCTAAATAGTCGTTTCTCCAAAGAAGATATACAGATTGCCAACAAACACATGAAAAGATGCTCAACATCACTAATCATTAGAAAAATGTAAATCAAAACTACAATGAGGTGTCACTTCACACCAGTCAGAATGGCCATCATCAAAAAATCTACAAACATTAAATGCTGGAAAGGGTGTGGAGAAAAGGGAACCCTTTTGCACTGTTGGTGGGAATGTAAATTGATACAGCCACTATAGAGAACAGTATGGAGGTTCCTTAAAAAACTAAAAATAGGACTACCATATGACCCAGCAATCCCACTACTGGGCATATACCCTGAGAAAATCATAATTCAAAAAGAGTCATGTACCACAGTGTTCATTGCAGCACTATTTACAATAGCCAGGACATGGAAGCAACCTAAATGTCCATCAACAGATGAATAGATAAAGAAGATGTGGCACATATATACAATGGAATATTACTCAGCCATAAAAAGAAACGAAATTGAGTTACTTGTAGTGAGGTGGGTGGACTTAGAATCTGTCATAAAGAGTGAAGTAAGTCAGGAAGAGAAAAACAAATACCGTATGCTAACAAATATATATGGAATCTAAAAAAAAAATTGGTTCTAATGAACCTAGGGGCAGGAATAAAGGAATAAAGGCACAGATGTAGAGAATGGACTTGAGGACATGGGGAGGGGGAAGGGTAAGCTGGGACGAAGTGAGAGAATAGCATTGACGTATATACACTAGCAAATGTAAAATAGCTAGCTAGTGGGAAGCAGCTGCATGGCACAGGGAGATCAGCTCGGTGCTTTGTGATCACCTAGAGGGGTGGGATAAGGAGGCTGGGAGGAAGCCGCAAGAGGGAATGGATATGGGGATGTACGTATGCATATAGCTGATTCACTTTGTTATACAGTAGAAACTAACACAACACTGTAAAGCAATTATATTCCAATAAAGATGTTAAAAAAAAATTCTATGAGATGGAGTCACAAATTCTGATCTGAAAGGCTCTCACTCTCTTGACTTGCTTAATTCCAATGCCTGCCTGGCTGATCTAACTATAGTCATGATGAGAAAATGTCCCAGAACAAGAAGACTTGTGATCCAAAGCCAAACAGCCTCAGCTACTCCAGGAAAGGCCATGCTAAGCAATATCCAACCTCAGAGGCAGGGGACCTGGACGCATTGTTTAGGGTCCTTCCTTGCTTCCTGAAAGTCAGGAAGAAAAAAACAATCACAACTTCTCCTTGCCATTCCTCCCTTCCTCAGGGCCTGTGGACAGCTCAGGCTAGAGGCAATAATCAGCAGAAAGGGGAGAGTGTGAGAACTAGTATTGACCTTTTACTCTGTGGCAAGCCTTATGCCAGACTTTTCACATTGATACCTCAACTTTATTCTTACATGAAACATCAGATGTATCATTATGCCTATTTAGAATTGGGGAATCTGAGGCTCTGAAAGGTTAAGAAAATTGCCACAGTGGTTGGTAGAGCCAGGAGTCTTATCCAGGTTTGACCCTCTTCACTCAGTCCTCGCTGCACCAAAACACTTGCCTCCCTACAAAAGCCATTGCGATACTTTTCTTTTTTTCCTTTTCTTTAATTGCCAATTTTTTTTTCTATTTTTATGTAACCATCTTTCCACTGTCCAACCTACCATGAAACCTGTTCCCTCTGACAGATGCGCTAGTACACAGAGCTGAGTTTCACAGCAGGGAGAAAACTGTTGTTTGAAGATCACACAGCAGAGGAAGGGAGAGGGAGGGACCGGCAAGCCAGAGAGGAATTGCCCCTGGCTGCTTCCCAGGCAGCCAGCAGTCCCTTGTGAACCCTCGGACCAGCTTGTGACTGAAGCACTGTGACCCCTGCTCATCTCTTCCAACGTTGCACCAGCTCTAGTCCCAGGGGCCTGTGTGTAAAATCTCCCCCTGCCCAGGTAAAATGACTGGAGCTTTCAGAAGTGACCCTCTCTGTAAACTGGTGCAGTCACTATGGAAAACAGTCTGGAGATACATTAAAAAACTAAAAATAGAGCTACCATATGATCCAGCAATCCCACTCCTGAGCATTTATCCAGAAAAGATGAAAACTCTCATTCAAAAAGATAAATGCACCCCAATGTTCACAGCAGCACTATTTACAACAGCCAAGACATGGAAGCAACCTAAATGTCCATTGACGAATGGATAAAGAAGATGTGGTATACACACACACACACACACACAATGGACTATTTATTACTCAGCCATAAAAAAGAATGAAATAATGTCATTTGCAGCAACATGGATGGACCTAGAGATTATCATACTAAGTGAAGTAAGTCTGACAGAGAAAGACAAATATCATATGATATTACTTATATGCGGAATCTAAAAAAATGATACAAATGTAGTTATTTACAAAACAGAAACAGACTCACAGACATAGAAAACAAACTTACGGTTACCAAAGGGGAAAGGGGCAGTGGGGGGAAGGATAAATTAGGAGTTTGGGATTAACAGATACACACTACTATATATATAAAATTGATAAGCAACAAGGTCCTACTATACATCACGGGGAACTATATTCAATGTCTTGTAATAACCTATAATGGAAAAGAATATGAGAAGGAATACATATATGTAAAAAGAATATGTATATGAAAAAATATATATACGCATATATATAACTGAACCACTTTGCTGTATACCAAAAACTAACACAACATTGTAAGTCAACTATACTTCAATAATAAGTAAATTAAAAAGCAAAAATAAATAAAT
The DNA here is from genome assembly GCF_965194805.1 of Balaenoptera borealis. Classification (NCBI taxonomy): domain Eukaryota; kingdom Metazoa; phylum Chordata; class Mammalia; order Artiodactyla; family Balaenopteridae; genus Balaenoptera; species Balaenoptera borealis. The sequence continues at coordinate 96,349,085 of NC_138874.1, read as the reverse complement.
AAAAATAAATTAGTAGTCCTTGGAATGATTAGATTAAATATCTGGATATTCCAGAAAAGCATCTAAATAAAGCCCATCATTCAAATTTAATTCAAAATTTATAGTTCCCTGTGTGTGTATAGCACAGGGAACTATATTCAATATCTTGCAATAACCTATAATAGAAAAGAATATGAAAAAGAATATATATATATACACAATCACATATATATATGTATATCTGAATCCCTTTGCTGTACGCCTGAAACTAACACAGCATTGTAAATCAACTATATTTCAATTAAAAAAAAATGTGACCCTCTCTTACGCTCTACTTCTAGTCAAATTTTTTTCCTTTTAAAATTTTGTTTATTATTATTGTTGTCATTGTTGTTGTTATTGCCTTTCCTCCTTCCCACACCTGGGGGCCCTGACTCACCCAGGCACCCATCTCTTCCCTGCCCTGATGCAGTCACCTTCTAACTGATCTCTCTCCTCTGTTCCATCTTCACACGGCTAATGGATCCATCTTACGGAGGCACGCTTCCAGTTATGTCCCAAGTGACAGTTTTCTCCTCCTGCTTATTTTTGTCTCTCAAAACCTGCTGAGCTTCATCATATATTCATTTAAATAATGGTATGATTACGTGGTTATTGAGGGCTATTCATTTTTTCCCATCAGTGTCTTGATATTGGGAATCTGTGATATAGATCCTTACTAGCTTCTAATTATTTTACTTATCTTCCATTTATTTCCATATCTATATTATAGAAGCTTTAAGGCCGAGAGTCCATTTGAAATTTCCCTAAGTACCTCCAGACCTGGGAGCACAGGAAGAGTCCATGAATTGAACTGGTCCACAGCCACATATTGACCCTTGTTGCCCAGCCAGCCCCAGTTCCATATGTCTCATCCCCCAAGCCTGCCTCAAAGTGCCAAACACAACTATGGGGTGTGTGACAGACTTCGGTGACAGCTGGGGAATGGCCAGTGACAGATTTGATAAATCCAGCCTTCAGAGAGATTGATGGAGTCGGTAACGTGTCATCATTCCTGCTCTCTCTTCATCAGCAAAGCCTGAGCGCTCAGCCTTGGTGCCCTTGGCTTTTGACCTTTGGGGACAGTCCCCATTAGCTCCCCGCAAGTTATGGTAGGATTGCATTCATACAGCCTGCTCCCAGGCCATGTGTATAGCCTCTACTCCCACTTCACTTCCCTTTACTCACCTCCACCAAACTGGGTCTCTTGAAGTTGACAAAAGAAGAACAGAGATACCACTCTAAACTTTGCTGCTCTGTTTATTTGCTCAGACTGACCCACTTGCCCTGGAACACTCTTTTTTCACATCTTCAAATTAAGAAATTTTTACTGTATTCCTAGTCCCACCTTGAAAGCTTTGGCAGATTCCCAGCTTCTTCCTGTCTTACATAAGCCACCATAGCACTCTGGACAAAATATCACACTTACTATACTTTGTGTGTGATATCCCCTGAGAAGCTAGCTTTTTCTTTGGGGAACTTACATCTCTTGGGGGTTGGGGGAGCTGGTCTGGGATGGGTCATTATGGTTCTCTATCTATCCCTGTACCCACCGGCCAAGGAGAAGACTTGTGTCAGTGCTGGGTGAAGTTTTAGGTCCTTTATAATGTGATTTCCCTTAAGAGTGGGTTCTGGCTTCCTGTACTGTGCAACTAGAGCAGCAGAGCTTATCTCTGAAGACCATGGATTTCTCTGGACTGATTTTCTTCCTATTGAGGCTGTGGGAGGAGAGAGCTTGATATTTGCAGTGCCTTGGGGGCTGGCATTAGAAATTTATTTGAAGTCCTCAAGGTCCCATCTCTTTCTTGCTAAAAAGAATGCAGTAACAGCAGTGAGAACTGGAGAGTCATGAGGTGGACGAGTGCTTTGCACCCAGGCCATCCCCAGGGCGGTATTAGGATGAGGCAAATCAAATAGAACTGGCAGGGTTTTCTGTCAGCCTTTTCAGGAAGGGCAATTTGCAAGCCTCCTGTCTCTAAAATGTTAAGGGCAGAGAAGGAAAGGGGAGGGAGCAGGCAACCTTGAAAAGAACCAACTGCAGGAAGTGTTCCTCCAACAAGGAAACCTCTGCAGGAGCCCACGTGGGGGAGACCAGGGACCTGCCTCCTGCTGGGAAAGTCACCGTGGGGACCTTTGTGGTGAAAGCATCCAATCCCATCAACCAAAGACTGAAACATGCTATCACTCTTACCTTCTACCAAATGGTGTCCTTGCACCGATTTCCTAGCTGCAAAAGAAAATTCCTAATGTGTACCTATCTAACGATCTAAAATGAGGGGCTGCATTGCTCTGGTTTAGAACTATTGAGAAGACTTTTTGGAGACAGTGGTGCTTGCAAGCTTTTGCATCAACACAAGGAAGTGGAATTTCTATTCAAAGAAAGATGCCACTCTGCTAGGGATTCAACCAAAGTGTGAATGATAAGAAGATGGAAAATGAAAGTTGGAAACAGCTGCTCTCATGCCCCACTTCTTTCAGCCCATCTTAATCTGCTATAGTTTAGGTATCCTGAGCAAAGTCAATGAATCTCACTTTTGCCCACCCCCAAGCTATTTGTCCTCCTGTGGCCTCTCTCTTTATTCTCCCTTGGAACCTGTGCCCCTCAGCCAACTTGCAGCCCTGCAGGCCTCTGGAGCATGACACCAGAGATGACTGTACAATTGGTTAAAAGCTCATAATAAAACCAACCCTTGAAATTGGATCCTTTGCAATTAACTCTATTTTTATCTGCACTCTTCTTATAGCAGACAGAGGCAGGTGGCAAGAAAACAAGTCAATGTCAGAGATGTCAAAAAAAAAAAAATAGGAGAAGGAAGGAAGGAAGAAAGGAAGGAAGGAAAGAAGAAAGGGAGGGAGGGAGGGAGGGAAGAAGGAAGGACGGGTTAATCTTCAGAGGAGGAACATGGCAAGAAGTGTTGACAGCTCCAGACCAGCATAATAACGAACTAGAGAGTTGACCCCTGAGGCTGCTAAAAGGTCTTGAGCATAGATGAACAATGGGTTTGTGCTCATTAAGTTGTATCTACTGAGATGGGGAAGTGGTCTCAGATAGTTTAGAGTGATTCTAAACGGGAAGGATTGTCTGCCTTGCATTCTTAGTTAACCAGAATCCTTCCCCCCTCCTTGTCTAAAATGTCTACTCTGTTTGTTCCCCAACATTTTGTACCAGTGTTAGCAAAACAAAACTAAACTAAACCCCTCCAAGAGTGGCCTTTGGGGGTTCATGACAGAGGGTTAGTAGATGAACAGCGCTCTCCTAAAACTAGTTGAAATATTCTCTTCCTTCCCCTGATCTTTCTACCTCGCTCATTCTCTAGGCTTGACACTGCTGGAGAAAGCGGCCGATGCTTTCTCTGATGTGACAGATAGTAATGATAGTTCTCAGTTCTGTGTTCTGACAGAACTGAGAAACCTTGGAGCCGGAGACAGACAGGGAGGGAAATAAATCTTACTTAGGTGCTGCCAACACTCTGAATTTTATTAAAGGACATTGACTTGTTCTACACGGAAAGCCTTCCACTGGTGGCTGAGACAGTCATTGGGTAAAAAAGGCTTTGATTGCACTTTTTTTAGTGGAGGAAAACTTTGCTGCCAGACTCTGCAGGTTTAATTAGCACATTATCTTGGATGGCTGTGAGTTGTTTTCTTCTTTTCTTGGTATAACATCAGGCTGGACAATTAACTTCTTAGGGAGAAAAGGTTTGAAATAGTAGGTAGAGTATACAGAGCAGCTCTGTCAAGGGGTGAATATTCAAGACCCTGCCTGCAAGTCCTTGCGAGTTTCAAATGTACTGATACTTATAGTTTTGTTTGTTGGTTTTAGGTACAGACCTCTAGCTATGGATCCATGGAAGTAAAACATATTCCTCTGCTAAATTACCTTTGTCTATCCTTTGGGAAACCTGAGTGTTTTACTAGGTAGATCCATTACTAGGCAATTTGCATGATGTAAAGTCAATACTTTTTTTTCCTACCTTCATCATCTACTATGTGCTAGGCACTCTCTAGATACAGAAGGATGGGATTCCAGACACCTAAAAACTTTGTGATCTCATCAAAGAGGCAGTGAGTGATCTCAGATATTTTAGAGTGATTTTAGATAGGAAGGAATTTCTGCCTTGCATTAATAAAAGGCTCTCTTGAAAGGCTACTAAGAAAGTTAAATATAAATATGTGGACTATAGTTTGATAGCATTCCTTGTATCATAATTCTTTGGAAATGAGGCCACTGGGAAATCTCAGTGTGTAGGAGAGGGTTCATAGAAAAGATGTCCTCTGATCTGGACCGAAAAAGAAGACTGGCATTGAGGTAGGCAAGTCTTGAAGCCGCCTCTGCCAGAGTGGGTAGCACCAGTGAAGGCATGGCAGGGGGCATGTGCCCACGTGTGAATGGAAAGGTGAGAAAGCGAGTCCACTGACACTAAGGGGTACCTTTTGAGATAGGAAACTATAAAAGATGTCACTGAGCTGAATAAGAGAGGCTTGGTTTATTGAATTGTTTGGTGTACCCACTGCTTGAGGGGCCTCTGGATGCTTACAAATAACAAAGCATCCCCTTGAAGAGGATAAAAACAATTATCATGGGACATACCTGACTGGTCCACAGGTTCTGAATCCAAGCCTAGGGCGATCAATTAAAAAAGACATAGAAGAAAAAATATATATACACACAGATGCTGGAACCCAACAATTCCTCACAGAGATGAATTCTGTGTAAAGGCAGAGGTAACAATCCCTTGGTGTAGCCTTAGGAGAGCTCAGAGTTTATATATGATTTTCAGAATATATGTGGTGAGTCTAGCCTTCACAGAGAATTATTATTTCAAACCACCCTGATTCTCTTACATTTGCATAAATCTTTGTATATAAATATAGGTATTAACATACATTTATAAATAGATATAAGCACACACAGTGGTGTGATCTCTGTTTCCTTTAAACTTGTAGAAAGCAGTGCAGCTCTGGGTTTCAATTAAAAAAGATGGTGCAAGGGGAGAGGAAGTATCAGACACTCCGGATCAAGTGCTTGCTGTTGTAATCCAAGTCTGAATATTAAAATGCAAGTGTTCAGGACATACTGGGAAACAAGAAGCAGGACGTGAAACCTCTGGCTGCTTTGGGTTCTGAATCAAGAGGGAGGATGTTGTCTTATCTTCTGTCATCTCTACGAGGGGAGCTGTCTCCCCATTTCTCCTTGGTGCTCTTAAAATGAATCAAGCATGAAATGTACCCAGGAAACCTTTCTCCCCCAGGCATGATGGGGCAGAGAAAAATAATAAGACTTGAAAGAAAAAGCCACAGATTCTTCTTGGCTGGATGCCCAAATACTCTGTAGTTGGGGCCAAGCGAGCTGCTCGCTTTAGTAGCCAAATATTTCAGCCTTTTTTTGACTTCAGGATGTGTTTTGATCCAGTGGATACAATGTCGTGGCAAGCTCTTCCAAGGGTCAGTAAGTACCCACTTGAGCTGACTTATTTCTTGGACATGGCTGGTACATCTGCAGCCTTGGTGAGTCACTTGGTGAGTCATTTGACCCTTCATTGAGTGCTGGGGCTGGAGAGGGAGGACAATCATAGTACTCAGTACAGAGTGACTCACCATCCATTCACTGTGGGATTTGGCAAATGCGGTGGTGGACGACTGGGATGTGAGTGGGTTACAGACCAGGCACATAGCAGAAAGGAGATGTTCCAAAGGATATTTTTTCAAATCAGCAGCCAAATGTCCATGGGAACCAGAATACCTAGAGTAATGGGAATCTCTGGGCTGCCATCAGAGGACACTTCTAGAGGCAGAAAAGGTTCCATGGTGCTATAAAAATTACTGGAGAAGAGCAGGGGTATGGAGCAAGCCAGCAATGAAGAACGAGATGTAAGAGAAGAAAGACCTTTGGAGGGGAAGGCGTATTTGGAGGGTTAGACCCTGTCTCATGAGAAGTGTTTCCTTGCAGTTGCCCTTGGAAAGCACTGAAGCAGTGTAGCAACTGGACTTGAAATCTTCAATAACCATTAGTAAAATGGCCATAATACTGGGAGTGATGGTGTGCGGATTAAATGAAGGAATGCAGGAGAAGCACTTGGATCATAGTAAGAGCTTAGTCCACGTGGGCTGCTGTTAGAGCCTCAAGTTCCTCTGCTTCCTTTTTAAAAAACCAACACCGGCTCCTCTTGCCTGCAGAATCGATTCTGGTCTCCCTAACTGGGCCTTCGAAGCCTTTTTCAAGTTGCCCTCAACATTTTCATCTAAATTTATTTAGATAAGCCAGGCTTATTCATATACCGTCCCTGCATTACTCACCTTTGACCCACGTTGTTCCCTTTGTGAGTAATGCCCCTCCCATTTTTGTCAGTTTGAATTCTGCCATTCATTCCGATCCCAATTGAATCCCCACATATCTCGGAAGCATCCCTGATTGACTTCTGAGTCTCCTTCCTTTGCATTCCTTTATCACTGGTGGCATGCTCGTTATTTCAGTCAGGTTTTGGTTATACTGTTGGCTTTCTGAGAGCCAGGTCTAGATTTTGGACTTCTTTGTATTCCAGACAACAGTCTGCCTATGCTAGGGCCAGCGGTACAGCTCACCAGGCAAAACGGGGTATGAATCCCAGTTCACTCTAATATTTAGTGGCATGTGATTTCCAATAAATCACTTAATCTTTGTGAGCTTCAGTTTGCTCAACTCTAAAATGGGGATATTAATGTCTGCCTTGCAGAATGTACATGGGGAGTAGAACTGATATGCAGAGCACTCATCTGGCATAGAATGCGTGCTAAATAAATGGTAGATATTATTATTGTTAATAATAATAATAATAATAAAATAATAATAATCCAGTGAACCGATGTCTGTGCATTCAATGTACCGTAAAGTCGTGGTGTTGAATACTTTCTGTTGTCCACAGTTATACAGCTCTGCTGAATTTGGGAGAAGGTGGCAGCTTATCCAGGAAGGGGTCGTACCGAACAGGTTCTACTGGTAAGTCTCACTCTATTTTGTAGCACATTTAAGATATCACCTGTGAAAATGAGCATTGGAATCTTTTCCTCACCCAGAACTCTCACATGAAGTCTGTTCTTATTGGGTTACGCACACATCCCCGAGGGCAGAAGGTGACATTGGAGTGGTAAACATCTTAAGGGAATGTTAAAGCAGTGTCATAAATCACTTAACAAACCCAACATAGATAACTGAGATTAATGGACAACAGGGGCTTTGTAACTGTTGTTTTGTTATATTTTGATGAGACTTTGAGACAGACACTTAAGAACATTTTAATAGTGACTTTTATTACTAAAAGCATGATACACACATATACTGCATGTTCATATAAAGGTTTTCAGTGTAAATAAGTAGATCTTATTTAGTCTAAAAGCAGATCCTCTTCCCATTCCTGCTTTCAAGTTTTCTAGACATTCTCATCATCATATGGGACGCAACCAATGTTTTTAGTTTCTTACTTATCCTTCCATAAATGTTCTCTGAATTGCTAAATGCATATAAATATAAATATACATATTAGTAATTGTTTTTTCTTAGTCAGTTTTGACTGCTATAACAAAATACCGTAGACTGGGTGGCTTGAACAACACAGAAAAGAAGGAGGCAAAGAAAGTAATATTCTTTTTTTTTTTTTTTTTTTTACCTCCTGATCCCATCCCCCTGGTTAGATTAGAGGTGGCCTCCCTCCCTGGGTTACTACAATTGAAAAGAAGGGATAGTACAAATTCCTTTTTGCTTCTGAGTTTCCAAGGGCCTAGGTCCCAGCAAAATAAGAACAAAGTACAAAACATTCTAGTGTAATGTTGACATTACTTATCGATCCCTTTTGAATTTACAACCTAAACCCTATAAAAGATGTGATTCTGCCTTATCCTAATTTATCTAATCTGCCTATGGAAAGGGCATCTAGGTTGTTTCCAGACTTCTGCTAGTATAAACAGTGCTCTGCAGAACTAGCTCAGACAAGAGTTTAAATATCCCGTGTTCACATCATTGAGAATCATTGGGGCAATGACCTTTTAGGAGCCAATGAGCTTCCTGCAACTAGGACAGTAAAAGTTGTCTCCCCTTTACTCCTCCTGAAATCACACTGCCTCTCATCATGCCTTGGGACTTCCAGGTACCTAATAGCTTCCCCCACCACTCCAATTCTCTCACTTCTAAGAGGAATGCATTTTTATCTTTCTTATTTTCAAACACTGCCCTAAGACCCTGTGGGATTTGAAAGCCAGAGAACAGATAAATCTCTTAAAACACTAGTGAAACTGCCTGAAAAAGTAAAAGACAAGTCATTTGCAAACAAACTGGCTCAAAGTTAACACATAGAGACTTCTATATGGAAAGATACTTCTTCTTCCCGCATCACAGAGACATTGATAACTAAATAGGGTTTCTGTTGCTCAGAACTTATTCACCTCTTCCCTGCTGCTCCCACTCAGGAATGGCTGAAGCTTTGTTTTTGGCATCTAAGTTGGATGCCCCTCTCCAGGAATTCAGGTGTAGCTGTCACTGAGTCTCCCTTCTCTGATCAGAATTTCTTCTCTTCCTCACTTTATTCATTTTGTCCCTTATTCATGAGATACCTTGCATCTCCATGTGTTTTGCCTATAAATTATAAAGTCCCTTTTTGGAAAGCAGGTCCATATTTTTTTCTCTTTTACTGGGTGTTATATGTTCATAGAACGGCCTCCTCAGAGAATAAATAAATAAAAGACTAAACTAAATTAATGTGGTTCCCCTGGTTTAACCTGGAAATGAAGTTGATGCTTTGCCAGTGAGAAGGTATGAGGGACCAATCATTCCTTAAGTCCTGCTTCCAAGTGACTGAATATATCTGCATGTGGACCCAGCAATTGAAGGCAGAAAGTTGCAGTTCTCAAATGACTGGAGAGAAGTTTGTTCCAACCAATAGAAACAAAGGAAAACACTGACCAAAAAAAAAAAAAAAAAAAACAACAAAAAACAAAAACGGATGAGAGAATTTCCCATGTTAAGCGGTACATAGTACACAGTATCTTCTAGCTCACTGAAGGGCTTATTTACACACAGCTTTGGGAGGTGAACAAATCCATCATTGCTTTGGCTGGTAGTAATTGAACCCATTCTTATCTGTTCTTGGAATGGGGTTCTTCTATCTGTAAGCCTGATTAGCAAAGCCCTTGTAACCAAATGTCATATCATTATCTTTATGAAAACTATACACATGATCATATATAAATTCTAATTAATCTGTCTGTTGAGTGAAATGAATGATACCCCTTCTCTGCCTCTGGGAATGGAGTCTCTCCATTCAAGGCCTGACGTTGTGATAGGCATTATTCAAACTTAAGCAATTTAATCCTCAGAACAATCCTATGAAGTAAGCCTTGCATTATCATCCCTAACAGATCGGGAACCTATGGCATGGAGAGGTCAAGTAATTTAGCCAAGGTCACACAGCCAGAAAGTGGCAGAGCCAGGATTCAAATGCAGGCAGAATGCCTTCAAAGCCCATGAGCTACTAAATCAGTGGACTCTGTTGCCTAGGCCTCTTGGAATTTTTTTTCTGGGCTGGAGCTGTGAGCCCTAGAAATCTAGCCCATTCAGGCAGATGAGTAGAGAAAATCCAAAGCTCGTTTGGCCACCATGCCTGCATGTGCATCTCTCCAACTGGGCTTGGCAAATGGCCTCCTTGGGTTCTTTAAGCTAGGTTGGTTTTTCCAGAGAAAGCATGAGACCTTGTAAATTCCACAGTGCACCGTGACTGTTGATGAAATCTCTTGGTCTCTGGCCACATGGTCTGTATTTTCTGACTCTGAGCAACTTCCTAAGGTTGACAGAAAAGGTGTCATTCAAAGCAGTATTTATTAGACTCCTGGAAATCAGTTGCTTCAAATTACATAAGAGCTATAGGGCTATCTAGGATTATTCAGCAAGCTTAATTGAAAGAAGCTCTCATTAATCATTTCTGCTTGGAGCCTGGCTGTGGGAGTGTAGAGGTGACTAAGGGGAACTTTTCTAGTGCTAAATTGAATTGACGAGTGACCCTGGGTAATAGTATAGCATTTCCCATGGAGAAAAATGAAGATGAATTCATATATTTTCCTCATCACCTAGTACACTTAAGAAATATCTTTATTTTGGGTGGCAGTAGTAATGCCACCCCTGGAAGTAATCATTGGCAATTGTGAAACAATTATGGAGTGTAACAGTTTATCCTTATGTTCACGGTGGTTGTTGATAGTACTAGCATACTGACATACATATGAACTTTCTTCCAAGGAATTTAAATTGCTTCCAAAACCGATTTACATGTTTAGGGCATCTTATAAAACATATTTTAGCACAATATTGCCCTTAATAGAATAGGTGTCTGTTCATTCAACAAACTGCTATAGCAGTCTTGTTCTTTACTATGTCAGAAATCAATTATACTAGGAGGCAGTACAGCCTGGAAGTTAAGGGGCTCAGAGATACTGAGGTGTGAGTTCTAGCTTTGCCATTTACTAAGTAAGGGGTCATGGGGAAGTTAAGTTCTGTGTGCCTCAGTTTTTTTCCCCTGTAAAGTGAAGATAATTAATACCTACTTAATCAAATGAGTTGTTTCTTGTGAATTGGTTATATGCCTGGCATCTAAGAGTTGTATTAAGTTCCCACTGGCTAATAGTAATATTATTAATAGTAGCTGACTTTTTACATCTCTTAGTTTTGTTTCTCCCCCATGTTGGCTTCATTCTCAGGTTGCTTTCCCCATTCGTAGCAATGATGGACATCATCAGCTTTAGTCTTACAACCTAACAGTTTGGGAGCTCCATCAAACCAGTCTGCCTCTTTCCTCATGTTTCCAGGGATTGAATCCCAGCAGTGATTCCCATGTATTACTCATGTAGGTCAGACGCATATCTTCCCTGGGAACTGAAATAGGAGATGGTGTTGAGTCCCAGTTAAACTGCATGGCTCAAGGTTGGAGGAGAGAAGATTTCTAAAAAGGAAAAAAAAGAGAAAAAGATTCTGTTACCATAAAATAGAGGGATAGCTTTTAATTACGGAAAAAATACAGATGGGAGAACTGAGTGCCAGCAAGATAATGTTCCATAATAGGGATTTGTATTTGTTAATTAACTATATACAATGGTCTGGGCACATGATAAATCATGCCCTTTGATCCTCATAACAGGATTGTGAGGTAGGGATTTTTACTCTCGTTTTGCTGAAATAGAAAAGTGATATAGTTTACCCAACATAAAATGTAATACAGCCAGGTTTTGAAACTTGGTCTCTCTGGGTCCATGGCTCTTGCTTGCGATAGTAAAGATCAGCTCAAAACTCAAGACTTATTTTCCACCTGTATCCCCCATAATAACTGTTAGTTTAACAGTTCGATAGATAAGAGCCAACGTGTTGCATTTGACACTGAAGAAGAACATGAAATGGAGGACCAATGTTAGCCAAATGCCTTGAATAAGTGAAGCTTTTGCCAAAAGCCAAGTTTGCTATTAGAGGTTGATGAATGTGGTTTGTTGGCGTCTGATTCGACTTTAGGACAAAGCAATGGAAGGCAGTTTTCGTTAGAAACCACTCAGTGATCTATTATCTATGCAAAAGACAAGGCAATCTTAGAACTGTTTCACTTAATTAAAAATACGTTCAGATGTACCTTATTGATTATGTCGTTCTGACATATAGGGGGCTGGCTGGAAACAGGGACAGCTGAATGGCGATTACATGTTTTCTGTGACAAATTCACACGTGGAAAATTAAGAGTCGGCTCGACAGTGAACCTGTTGTTATTCTGGAATGCCATCTTGTTTCAGAGGTGTCCCTCAGGGGGCATAAGGAAGCTGTATTATATAGCAGAGGGATATAGGGATACTTCCGGCTCCATACTCAATGTGTTTGAGCAAGTTTCCACATTCTCATTCATCCCCATTGTTCAATGCCAGTCAGTATGAATGACTTCCCATTGCACATCTTTGGCAACAAGTCCCATTTCTTGAGCACTTACTGTGTGCCAAGCTCTGTGCCGAGTACTTTGCGTATGTTGTTGTTTGTTTTTTTTTTTAATTATTTATTTATTTATTTTTGGCTGTGTTGGGTCTTCGTTTCTGTGCGAGGGCTTTCTCTTCTAGTTGCGGCAAGCGGGGGCCACTCTTCATCGCGGTGCGCGGGCCTCTCACTGCCGCGGCCTCTCTTGTTGCGGAGCACAGGCTCCAGACGCGCAGGCTCAGTAGTTGTGGCTCACGGGCCTAGTTGCTCCGCGGCATGTGGGATCCTCCCAGACCAGGGCTCGAACCCGTGTCCCCTGCATCGGCAGGCGGACTCTCAACCTGCGGACTCTCAGCTGCACCACCAGGGAAGCCCCGCGTATGTTGTTTTAAACAATCCTCCAATCAATGATGTGAAATGATTTATTGATCAAAACTCTGTCAAGACCTGTGATAGAAAAATGCAACCTGTTTTAAGAAAAAAAAATTTTTAAGCAGTATTGGCTCATGGATCTGATAAATCAGGTCTAACTTTTTCTAGACTCTACTTGATCCAGAGGCTCATTGAAGTCATCGTCTCTTTTCTTTTTTCTTTCTCTTCTTTTGTTTCCAAAGACATTTGTTTTTTTATTGAAGTATAATTGATTTACAGTGTTGTGTTGGTTTCAGGTGTACAGCAAAGTTATACATGAAGTCATCACTTCCTACCCAAGGTCCTCTCATCTAACCTCAGGTGTAAGAGGCAGATCCATAAACTTTTGTTAATATATCTGGCTATAGTCAGAAAACACTCTGGGACTTAAAATAGTTTCTCTCTGTGCTGATTCATGGCACTACTGCTCATCATCTAGTCCTTGTTGAATATTTCTGCCAAGCCAGTTTCAGCATTTTATGTGCCTTGTTGTTTGATAGTTTGTTTTATATTCACCAGGTCACCATGACCCTTCCTCTTCTTCCTTCAGATATGCTGGCATTCAACACGGCATCTCCAAGACTTCTAAGCCACTCACACCAAAGGGGCTTGGAGGGGATATGGCATGAAATGACTCTTTTCTCTTTCTCCAGATGGGTTTAATGGATTCAATAACAAGAGAATTCTCTCTACTTTTCCTTTCTCAGGTTTTGCAAATTGGAGATGGGGTGAAGTCGAATGATGTTACAAAAAGAACAAATATATATATGTATATATACATATATATGTAAATTGTAATGTATAAAGTAATATATAAAGTAAAACTCTATGCTATCAAAATAACTAGAAAATGTGTTAGTGTATTTGATAGTATTGGATTAGATAGGGCGTATGGCTATTTTTTAACGATACTCTGCCTCATCCTTCACCCACATCTATGAAACCAGTCATTGTCTGCCGAGAACATCTTGAAAAACACCATCACTCGCTTTCAATTTCATGTGAGCTGGCAGTGGAACATCCCGCCATTCAAAATCAACTTTTTCTATAGCTTCCATATTTCTGTATTTCCTACATCCCAGCCTCAGCGCCTTAGGGTCATATTCAACTCTTCTCTTACTCACTCTTAAATCTTTGGGTTTCCAGGTCCCACTGGTTCTACCTCAGTGAAGTTATATCTGTCCACCTCCTCTTCCACCCTCCCTAGCATTACACTGGTTCAGCATCCCCCTCACTAGGAATGGTGAAAAAGCCCCTCCATCCATCTCCTCATATCGTAGCTACTGCCAAAGGAATCGTGTAAGCATTTCCCTGATCAAGTGTTTGCCCCATTCCTCATTGCCTACAACATAAAATTAAAAAGAGTAAGAATGTAACCAGGTTCTTGCAAACCTGGGTTCAGATATATATTTTCTGACCCAACCGCCATGCTCCTAGTTCTTTTTTTTTTTTTTAACATTTAATGTTACTATCCATTTATTTATTATTATTATTTTTTAGAGATAACATACATATTTTATTTTATTTATTTATTTATTTATTTTTGGCTGTGTTGGGTCTTCGTTTCTGTGCGAGGGCTTTCTCTAGTTGCGGCAAGCGGGGGCCACTCTTCATCGCGGTGCGCGGGCCTCTCACTATCGCGGCCTCTCTTGTTGCGGAGCACAGGCTCCAGACGCGCAGGCTCAGTAGTTGTGGCTCACGGGCCCAGCTGCTCCGCGGCATGTGGGATCTTCCCAGACCAGGGCTCGAACCCGTGTCCCCTGCATTGGCAGGCAGATTCTCAACCACTGCGCCACCAGGGAAGCCCCACTCCTAGTTCTTTGTGCCGAATTCCAGAAGGCCAGATAATTCTAAGCACTGGTTAGTCTGTGGAGCAGTCTATACATCTTATCTCTATGGTTTTATACAACTCTTACCTGGGGATAAACTGTCCTTCTTTGTTTTTGCAGTGATTGATTTTAGCACCTACTATGTATCAGGACAGTTTTGGTCTTTGAATGCAATGATAATGTATGAGGGTATTTGTCATTATTAGGATCACAATATCAGACCTTTATGGCCTTATGCTGATGGTCTACCATGTAGCCTTCTTTGGTTCTTGCTTCTTGTTTTTCTAGGCAAGAAGAATCTCTTTCTTCGAACTTAAATGTGATTATGTCATAAATAAAACATAATGTGTCATAGCATGCGTTGTATTACAGATCTGCGTGCGGGATTGGTTGAAAGAGTACAGGCTTAGAGCCGGCATATGAAGCTTCAAATCTGAGCTTCACTGTCTACTACCTGGGTGATCTTGAGAAACTACTTCACCTGCCCGAGCTTCAGTTTCCTTATTCGAAGGCTTATTTTGAGAATCAAAAATGGCATATTATCATAATTATTATTAAGTAACTTAGCACTTAGTATGTGCTCTATCTTTTTATTTCCTCATTTCCATCTCCTGATGGAGGATAAGTTCCTTAAGGACCAAGACTGTCATTAACGTATTTCTATCTTGCGTACAACAATGAATGGAATAGCAGAAACTGTAGTGTGTACACACACACACACACAGAAATTCACCAAGTACACATATATATGTATATGCACAAACATAAACCTCCAGTTGAAACTCATCTTGAATGGACTTGATCAGGGAACCATAATAGATGACCTGTTTTTCCTTCCAGCCTGAATAGGTTAGACTTCTAAGCCACTGAAGCCATCAAAGTGTATATTGAAAGGTGGGGAGGATTCTAGATCAGTAAAAGGAACAGTTTTCTGTGCAGTAGGTTGTTTATTAACTCGACAGGCTGTCCTAAGGAGTCATGAGATCCATGTTAGCAGAGGAATTTAAACAAAAACAGAGTGGCTGCCTCCGAGACCGTTCTCACAGGGAGCTGTGCCCTAGGATATTGACAGATCCTCTACACACTTCAGAATATGGAATTCAGGTGAGGAACTCAGAACCCTCCGTCCTTTGGAGCATGGACTTTATCCTCTCTTCTCTGGCAGTCTCTTCTGGTTCTGAGCCTCTGAGCCGAACCATGTGCGTGGCTTGGGTAAGGAGCAGAGAGAAATAGCAGGAAATCATTCCTGAGATCACATACCAAGAGCTCCAATGGGACATTTCTGGCACCTATACTAGGCGTGCTGGATAAGAGGATTTTCATTATCCTCGAGAGGACTGGTGTTTTATCTTTTTTTTTTTTTTTTCCTGTTAATGAGCTCCACTTGAGTGCTATTTCCCTATCCACTTGCACCTTCCTCCACTTCTTAATCTCTTCCTGTGATTAGCAAGTTTTCCCTACAAATTAAGTTAGTTTCCCCTGCTACACTGTGAGCCCATCACTTTTCTCGTGACCTTCATTCACTAATGGCCATTATTGATTCCTGTCCTCCTTGATGACTTCTTGTCTCCATGGAATGTAATTCCTCTATCTCTGAGCACCTGAGATGCAGTCATTTCTCTGGATTTCCACTAAGAACTCTCATGATGGCAGAGTACAAGAGATGGCAGTGAAAGAGTGAAAGAGGGGAAAATCCTCATAATTATGGCTTCCTAATTTATACTAATATTTAAAAAAAATTGACTTATGCCCTAGTGATCAGACTTCATTTAGCCTTCAAGTTCAAGAGCCTGTGGGTGTGTCCAGTGTCTGTGTATGTGGTTTCCCTTGCTCAGTTAATCATCGTCCACCTTTGTATGTTCCACTTAGCCAGTGAGAGATGGTGTTTGGTGTTTCAGAGTGAGGGATCTGGAGTCAGAATGCTTGTGGTATCAACAGAATCCTGTTTTCAAGGGGTGTGACGATGAGCTATTTAGTTAACTTCTTTAAGCCTTGTTGTCTTCATTTGTATGACAGTCATCATAATAGTGTCTTCCTCATATATTTGTTGTCAGGATTAAAATGAGATTCCAGGTTACACTCTAAACACATAATACATGGTGAATAAATATGAACTATTACTTAAAAGAGGGATAGGGCGAGGTGGGTATTAATGAGTTTCTGCGATGTGGCCATCTCACTTTGATATTTGATTTAATAATTTATATTTCCAGTGGGCATTTTTAATGTGTGCATGAGTTTTGTTTTTGTTGCCGCAGAATTAAGAACAATGGATAGAAAATCAGCTTACTGTTTTATTTTGTAGCTTCTCAAATAGTTGAAAACTCTTATCTTACAATTCATTTAATTTACATCAGTTGAGTCATTTTCAGAGCTAACTCCTGGCCATAAAGATAGAGGAAACAGCCCCTGCCCTCAAGGGGGCCTGCAGCTGCTGAGGTGGGGTTGCAAAGGGAGCCCCTAGAGAAGTCTGTGGAAGGATATTGCCCCTGCTTAGCTGCCCCTCTGTGAGTTTGCAGCCAAGCATCTGGCTTGACACCTAAGGTCATAAGACTAGAAGTCTGGAAGAAAAGCTGGACTTGTAATTGTGAAGGGAAGAGCAAGGACAAACCAGATAGAAACTACCAGTCCTTCTGTAGTGCGTCCCACCACCTCTAGCCAAAAGGACCTTCAGAGTGAAATAGCCACTACTTCCCTCCTGCCTTGCAGATGTCACACATATTTCCTTTCAGTCCATTATAACTGGAAACCATACAGAGACTCTGGAAAACATAGTCGCAGCTTCGCCAGGTTGATCCAGTGCAAAATCACCAGAGTCCACCCCTTGAAAACTTGGCGCCTGTGCACATCATTTTAAATCATGTATGACTTCCAAATGAATACAAAAACAAAATTATGCATCTACCTAGCATGAGAGAACCCCCCCATACAACTTAAAACATGATAAATATCTTCCTAAAAAGATGAAAAAACAATTGCCCATGTCGGGAATATCCTTGGGTGATATTCTCCTTCTTGGGAGTCATACTTCCCCTTTCTGTATTCCATAATTAAATACATAATTTCTGTATTCCATAATTAAATACATAATTTCTGTATTCCATAATTAAAATACCAACGTGTAAGGTCAGCCACCTTAACACATTTTATGTCAAAACAGAGGAATGGGAAAGAGGAAAAAGAAAGGAAAAGATTTACACACACACACACACGCACACAAACATATTTATATTAAATTAGATGAGGATGAGTCTCTAGGGAATGGTTCCTAAGGAAAGGAATTTGTCTGTTAATAGGCCAAAGATGAGAAGAAATTGACCAAAAATCTAGGATAGTAAAGTGCCCCGAACGGTACCTGGTATACACCATGTAGCTTCAAATCTAAAATTTCATTAAATGAGGATGCACCCTTATTTTGTGTATCTGTCAAAATAATTCTGCCTATTAAACTTTATCATTTCAATGATTTTAAGACACCTACTAATTTAAGAGATGTTAAAATTTTAAAAAAAGAGCGTTTTGGAATTGATGAGATGGGTACACAATAAATATTTGTTGAATGATTGAAAGATGAGGAGTGGATACTGGAGATGAGACAACCATAGATATTTTTTTTCAAATCAAAAGTTAGATAGGGTTGTCTAAATAGATAACTAATGAGATATGGAATGGTGAATTCTACATAGGAGGGTAGTGGAGACCCAGAACCTGGATCATTTGACTGGGTAGGAATGAAATGCAGAGTGGGCTGAGGAAGATATTAAAAGCAACTGTAAGATGCTGAATCCTTGTAGATGACTAGCCCTGATGTGTTTATGCATCAGAATCTCAGGATTCTTAAAAAAACTTAGGGCTCATCATATCTGACTTCTGACTTGCAGGAATCCCTTCTACAAAATTCTAAGTAAGTGGCTGAAAACAGCCCTTTGGATTAAGAATGGAACTTTGTCTTTCTGTCTATCAGGATCTGTCTTCCTCTAAAGACAATAACTAGAGGAAGTAACACTAGTCCCACTGTTTTTTCATTGTTGACTCTGGAACTTAAAACATCAACACCTCTAAACAGAGCAATTCCATAATTTACAGAAAGCTGTCAAGGTTTTCACAGGCATGGCAAGATGTGCCCTGGGGTGGGGTGGGGGGAATGGAACTTGCTGCAGCATTTATGAGATTTATGGTAAAGGGTTTTACATCAGTGTTGAAGTTTAAGGCAGATAAATCCCAGAAGACAAATACCACCAGTAATTGAATTACAAAGCCATTATCGTGTGCTGAACAGAACAACTTTATGACTCTATTGTGACAAGATGAAACTTGTTAGAATATTTATGTGCCTGGGATAGCCTCTGCATCACCAACCCCAACCCAGAGAACAAACTAGCTCTTCCATGCGCCTCCTATGAGCAGTTAGCCTTCCTGAGTAATTCAGTAGCCAAGGAAAACGAGATGCTTGAGAGGAATCTGAAACAGCCATAGTGTGCAGCCAAACCTCACGTCTGACCTCGAATTTCAGCAGCTCCTGAGCCCAACATATTTACGTTGTCAGCTGCAATCAGGCTTTTCCCATGGTAACCAGGGCAGCCCTAGAATAAATAGACTCTGGCTCTCCACATTGTTTTCTATTTCTAAACAAATGGAGAGTAAAAACATCCCAGTAATACGAGCCATTTCTCTGATCTTAACATTTCTTTAAAAAATCAAATAACTTCATCTTCTGTGACTGTTGAAATCTATGAATCGTACACTCTTGACAGTGGAAATGAAACAGTATTTTACCTGCTTTACAGGATGAAATGACAACAGGACCAATCCACTCCTCGTGATAACAATGATTTAGTTACAACAGATCGTGTTCCTGTTTATAGTAGCTTTTCTATAATAGAGTCTATCCTTATGAGATGTGGGTAGTTTTCTCTCCCTAATTTTTTATTTTGAAATAATTTTAGAACTGCAGAAGAATTTCAAAGAATAAGAGAGTTCCCATAAACTTACCTCATGCTAACATCTTATATAACCATGGTGTGATATTCATAACTGGGAAATTAACATTGATTTAATACTATCAATTAAACTGGAGACTTTATTTGGATCTCTCCAGGTTTTCTACTAATGTCCTTTTTTTCCCCCCCATCTAGGACCCAAATAAGAATCCTACATTGCATTTATTTGTCATGTCTCTTTTCGTCTCCTCAAATCTCCCACTCTCCTTGTCTTTGATGACCTGGACAGTTTTGAGGCGTGCTAGTCAGGTGTTTTGTAGAATGTTCCTCAGATTGAGTTAGTCTGATATTTTTTCATGATTATAGTGTTATATATGGTTGGGAAGAAAATCACAGAAATGGTGTGTCCTTCTCATGACATCACATCAAAGAGTGCAAGATATCAATATGTCCTACTACCGATGATGGTAACCTTGATCACTTGATTGAGGTGGTATCTGCCACGTTTCTCCATTGCAGAGGTACTGTTTTCCCTGCTCCAACCTCTATTTGTTGGAAGCAAGCCCCTGAGTCCAGTTCCCACACCAGGGAAGGAGAATCAAGTTCCAACTCCTGGTAGAAGGAGTATTAAAAACTGTGTGAATATATGTCAACATCACCATGATCATTAAATATGTTGAGAGAGATATTTTGAGGCTATGTGTTTTGCTCGCTAATTTTAGGACTCTTCAGTTAGTCTTGCCTGCAACAATTATGACTGTGGTATTCTAATGGAAGTTTTCCATATTGATAATCTCATATATGTATTCATTGGAATTCTTCTGAAGGAATAATTGCTCCATTTGACAATTTATTTATTTATAGCATTATTTAATTGCTCAGCCAATGAGGTGACCAGAAAAGACAGTGAATAAGCCCATTTCTGGATTATGTTTTGTTATTTCTTCTTCACCTCAGGAATCTCTGTTCTTTGGTGCTGAGCCTATGTTCAAATAATCCCTGTTAGGCATTAAGGTGCCATTAATGTGCTACCTGCTAATTCAGGGCAAGACCTCTCTGCCTAATAAAGTCCTTCTTAAAGGAACATTTTAAAGTCTGACCTGGGATGAAGAACTCAGAAGGGAATACCTTTTCCCAGTGACACATTCGCCTTATTGGCCGTGGAAGTGGGGATTCCCCCAGGAGTTCTGGGCTCTCCCCTCTGTTCAGTTGGGCATCTCACAACATCTTCACCCTAAGGAGGGTGACTTGGGGGTACGTGTGAACGCACGCCCGCGCACGCACACACACACATGCACACTTTTTTCCCTTTCCCCATCTCTCTTCTGTCCTAGCCATGGAAAAATGCAGGCTTCAGGCTCTCTCCAAAACAAAGCAAAGCTCTATAAAGTATACTGACCTCTGTTGCTCAACCATGATTTTAATTCCCAAGACAAAGAATGCAGGTTCCAAATTGACCAATTGAAAAATATATGAAAAATGCAGTATAGGAAATGGGTAAGTATTCTGAACAGTTAAGCACTCTTATAAATGAAAAACCTGAATGAAAAAAAATATGTATATAGATGTAAGGACCAAGAACAGGAACAGGCAATTTATGAAAGGAAAGAAAATGGCAGTTAACATAAAAATATTTCATCTCACATGCAGATATTTACCTACAGAGATAATCAGTACAGTGTCATGTACAGACCTAACAATACCCCATGGTCAGAATGTTAGTTAAGGAAACAGACTATTGTACAGTTGGCAAAACAGTGCATTCCAATATTCTGTTATGTTATGTCAGTGCTATGATGCAAAAGTCATTTAAAAAAAGGAATGCCTACACGAACATAGAAAAAGCACCAAAGGATCAACAACAAAATGTTAAGGTGGTTATTTCTAAGTGTTTAATTTTCCTTTATATATTTTGGTGTACTTTTCATTATACTTTAAATGAACACATATTACTTCTACAATTAGATTTTTTAAAGCAGTGTTATTTAAATAAATTATACCAATAATAATAACAATAAAGCAGTCAAGCATATTTCCCAAGGGTTGGGGACGGTGGGAGACAACCAACAGAGAGACACTGTGAGCATGGCAGGATAGACCCAAAGAATGCAGTCTCTTCTCTCCTCCTCTTCCTCCTCCTCCTCCTCCTCCTCCTCATGTCTCCACCTCTTTCATATACTCTTCTTTTTCTCCCCATCTTCTCTTCCCCACCTCCTCTTTCACTCCCTTTTCTGCCTGTTCTCCTTTCCTCCTCCCCCACCTCCCCTCCTTTCTGACTTCCTTTCCCCTTCTCTCCTTCTCTCCTCTCCCTTTCTCCTCTCTTCTTTTTCTATCACTCTGAAATGTTTCCATCCATAGTGGGGTACTAATTTTTTTAAGGCAAATTAAAAGGTGTATATTTTTCGTTTTCCATCATCACGTTGGTTTCCTTGGCCAAGCAATTAATAAGAGTTCAAAGGCCAACTGACACAGAGTTCAAAGTATTTTCACAGGATATCATCTCTGTATTTGCCCAGTTTCAAATCTCTTCATACCTTGTATTCAAAACTCCAGAACTGCTTTGTGAATAAACAAAATACTAAGGAGAATAGCTGCCATTTGACACCCCAGGAATTTGTCTCTGTGGTGAAGATAAATCTAATTTCCTCCTATATCTAACCCTATTTTACGCTTGCTCCCCACCCAAGTTCTACTGACCAGATCACTTTCCCTTTTCCACTGAGGGAGGGCCTTGTAAGCATTAGCCTCTCAGGGTACTTTTTCAGAAGTACCAATACCCAGCAACAAAGCAAGAGCATGTTTTTGTGTAATCATAAACTCAGGGATGGTTAAATCAACCTTATGTGTGGACCAGGGATGTGGCAGCCCAGTGTGGAGACTGATACTGTGTTTCTCAGAAAGGTCAACATTTATTAGTCATTTTGCAAGTAACTACAGAGAAGCTACCTTCAAGCTGAAGCCCTGATACTTGAGTGTCTAAACTAAATTTTTTTCTGTTTCTTTTTTTTTATTGGGGTTTAGTTACTTTACAATATTTTGTTAGTTTATACTGTACAGCAAAGTGAATCAGCCATACGTATACATATATCCCCTCTTTTTTTGGAGTTCCTTCTCATTCAGGTCACCACAGAGCATTGAGTAGAGTTCCCTGTGCTATACAGTAGGCTCTCATTAGTTATCTATTTTATACATGGAATCAATAGTGTATTTATGTCAATCCCAATCTCCCAATTCATCCCACCCCCCCTTTTCCCCCTTGGTATCCATACATTTGTTCTCTACGTCTGTGTCTCTATTTCTGCTTTGTAAATAAGATGGTCTATACCAATTTTTTTAGATTCCACATATATGGGTTAATATACGATATTTTTCTCTTTCTTACTTCACTCTGTATGACAGTCTCTAGGTCCATCCATGTCTCTACAAATGACCCAGTTTCGTTCCTTTTGATGGCTGAGTAATATTCCATTGTAGATATGTACCACATCTTCTTTATCTATTCCTCTGTTGATGGACATTTAGGTTGCTCCCACGTCCTGGCTATTGTAAATAGTGCTGCAATGAACATTGGAGTGCATTAAACTAAACTTAATATCCATTCTGTTTCTAATCTCTAGGACATGGAACCCTCTTAAATATGCCTTGGCCCATGCAACCCTACTCCCCAGTACATTTGTCTTAGTCCACCTGGACTGCTATAACAAAATACTACATACTGGATGGTTTATGAACAACAGAAATTATCTCTCACAGGTTTGAAGGCTGGAAGTCTGGGATTAGGGTACCAGCATGGTATGGTTTTGATGAAGGCCCCCTTCCAGATTGTAGGCAGCTACCTTCTCACTGTGTCCACGTATGGTGGAAGCTGCAAGGGAGCTTCTGTGTCCTCTTTTATAAAGGCACTGATCCCATTCATGAGGGCTCCACCCTCATGACCTCATCACCCCCAAAGGCCCCACCTCCTAATACCATCACCTTGGAGCTTAGGTTTAAACATGTGAACTTTGGAGAGACACATTCAGACCATAGCAACACTTAATCCTTGCAGGATTTCAGAATGTCTGAAGTTTTCCCATTATTTCTCTTTATCTTTTTAGTGTAAGACACACATATTGCCTTCTGAGTTAATCCTGACTTTTCTGAGGCATAAAGGGGTGAAAAGAAAAGGGATTTTTTTTTTTTTTTTTTTCAAGAGAAGGATCACGAGTGAGTCAAGAGCCTGGGTTAGTAGTTCCAACCTGACACTCTCTGAGTGGTGTGACCTTGGGCAAGGTATTTACTCTCTTGAAGCCTTGGTTTCCTTAATTGTGACAGGCGGTGTTTGGACTAGTTCCTCTCTAACAGTCTTTTCATCTCTAAAGGATCCCTTAATTCATACTATTGACAATAGTGGTAGCTGTGTGTACTCTTTCTTTTACTCTTTACAACACTATTATTATTAAGTATTATTATCATCAACCTTTCTACAGGTGGTACATGGAGTTGTAGAGAAATTAGGAAGCCTAGGTTCCAATCTGATTGTATCAGTTATTAGCCCTATGACTTTAGGCAAGTAAATTGCTTTCAAGGCTAACATACCCTTTCTCTTATCTCATCATTATTTTTCTGAATTTGTGTCATATGTGAATTTTCTAGGCACACGATATGTATTCTTATCCAAGTTGTTGACTCTTGTTGAGCAGGACACTAACAAGGGCACAGCCTTGCAGGTCCTATGTGACATCCATCCCACAGTTAACAGATGGACACCAGCCATTGATCAACACCATTTGACAATAGTTTTTTTTGATATAGTTTAAGTCCCTTATATATATATTTTTTTCTACACAGCTTTCAAGAAATGATACATTGTATATAATATACACCTGATATGTATTTATAGTTATACACTCCCTGTCTTCTCTACTGAAATGTAAACTTCATGAGGGGCAGGGATTTTCCTCTCTGTTATTCACTGCTAAACCCTCAGCACCTAGAACTACCACTGGCACATTGTTGGTATTCAGTAAATATTTGTTGAACTCATTCATTCATTCATTAAAAAATTTAATTGAGGATCCGTTGTCTGCCCTGATGGGTGTTAAGTGTTAAGGATGTCCCAGGAATCCTCAGTCTAGAGCAATGGTCTCCATGGTGAGTTACCTGCAGCAGCACCCCAGGTTGCTGGGAGGTTTGATGATTCATGGAGACGTGGGGAGAAAATATTAGAATTTCTGACTTTTTGCTTGCTTATATTTTGATTTCTATTTTGTGTATACTTTTTAAAGTTAATATATAAATACTCTAGTTCATTTCCACAGCTTATTACTAACAACTCATATATGGGTGTGTGCTCTTTTTTTTTTCTCTTGCTTGTTGTGTTCAAACAAAAATTTTGGAGATTGCTGCCCTTGGAATTCTCTTATGGAATATAATTTCTCTGGGTCAGATTGTCTCTAGCAGTAAAATACTCAGGTTTCCATTCGTTTACACTCATATCTGTTCTACCTCTTAGTCTGAAGTTCTTTGTCCTTAACAGATATGGAAAGAAAGGGGAATTGAAGTTCTCTCCTCTCCTTGTCTTCTGTTAATATGGCCCCTCCATTCCCAAGCAAGACCTTCACACCTTCCTCCTCTCACTCTGAATTTAAGATCAGCACAAACACATACCTCCTGGTATCCCTGGCATTTTTTTTTCCTGTCACAGCTTAAGCCTTGCCACCACTCTCTAGTAAGATGGTACCCGAGTTGTAAATATTCTGAAATTTAAGGAAATTCCATATCTCCTCCTCATACAAACATCACTCATCTCTCCTCTCTATCCCTTTGTCATTTGCACACATTGATTACACCTGCCTTAGTCTTTGTTTTCCTGACTGTAGAAATTTTCTTGTTTTTATTAATACAGGTTTATTAATATTAAAAGTAATGCATAAATATATCCTGTTTGTATTAAAAGATTACTGATAAGTATAATGATCCCATTGACTATTACCCCACCATTCTAAAACCTCCCAGAGGTGACTACTGTTATGAATTTTGAATGTGCATTTCCAGTAGTAGTTTTTTCCTTTTATATACATTTTTGCTTTGGGTTAATCAATAGACAATAGTTAGATAAATTGGGTATTTTCATTTAAAAGATTGCAACAAAGTAGTTAGAGATCTCTCTCTCATTAATGTTATGTTCTGGCACGGAACAGTCTCCAAGACATATTATTGAGTAAAATTAACAAGTTGCTAAAAATACATAGGGTATGATACCACTACAGTTTTTTTTTTTTTTTTTTTAAACATCTTTATTGAAGTATAATTGCCTTACAATGGTGTGTTAGCTTCTGCTTTATAACAAAGTTAATCAGTTATACATATACAATATGTTCCCATATCTCTTCCCTCTTGCATCTCCCTCCCTCCCACCCTCCCCATCCCACCCCTCTAGGTGGTCACAAAGCACCGAGCTGATCTCCCTGTGCTATGCGGCTGCTTCCCACTAGCTATCTATTTTACATTTGGTAGTGTATATATGTCCATGACACTCTCTTACCCTGTCACATCTCACCCCACCCCCTCCCCATATCCTCAAGTCCATTCTCTAGTAGGTCTGTGTCTTTATTCCCGTCTTGCCACTAGGTTCTTCATGGCTTTTTTTTTTCCTTAGATTCCGTATATATGTGTTAGCATACTGTATTTGTTTTTCTCTTTCTGACTTACTTCACTCTGTATGACAGACTCTAACTCCATCCACCTCATTACAAATACCTCCATTTCATTTCTTTTTATGGCTGAGTAATATTCCATTGTATATATGTGCCACATCTTCTTTATCCATTCATCTGTCGATGGACATTTAGGTTGCTTCCATGTCCTGGCTATTGTAAATAGAGCTGCAATGAACATTTTGGTACATGACTCTTTTTGACCTATGGTTTTCTCAGGGTATATGCCCAGTAGTGGGATTGCTGGGTCGTATGGTAGTTCTATTTGTAGTTTTTTAAGGAACCTCCATACTGTTCTCCATAGTGGCTGTATCAATTTACATTCCCACCAACAGTGCAAGAGAGTTCCCTTTCCTCCACACCCTCTCCAGCATTTATTGTTTCTAGATTTTTTGATGATGGCCATTCTGACCGGTGTGAGATGATATCTCATTGTAGTTTTGATTTGCATTTCTCTAATGATTAATGATGTTGAGCATTCTTTCATGTGTCTGTTGGCCATCTGTATATCTTCTTTGGAGAAATGTCTATTTAGGTCTTCTGCCCATTTTTGGATTGGGTTGTTCGTTTTTTTGTTATTGAGCTGCATGAGCTGCTTGTAAATCTTGGAGATTAATCCTTTGTCAGTTGCTTCATTTGCCAATATTTTCTCCCATTCTGAGGGTTGTCTTTTGGTTTTGTTTATGGTTTCCTTTGCTGTGCAAAAGCTTTTAAGTTTCATTAGGTCCCATTTGTTTATTTGTGTTCTTATTTCCATTTCTCTGGGAGCTGGGTCAAAAAGAATCTTGCTGTGATGTATGTCATAGAGTGTTCTGCCTATGTTTTCCTCTAAGAGTTCGATAGTGTCTGGTCTTACACTTAGGTCTTTAATCCATTTTGAGTTTATTTTTGTGCATGGTGTCAGGGAGTGTTCTAATTTCATACTTTTACATGTACCTGTCCAATTTTCCCAGCACCACTTATTGAAGAGGCTGTCTTTTCTCCACTGTATATGCTTGCCTCCTTTATCAAAGATAAGGTGACCATATGTGTGTGGGTTTATCTCTGGGCTTTCTATCCTGTTCCATTGATCTATATTTCTGTTTTTGTGCCAGTACCAAACTGTCTTGATTACTGTAGCTTTGTAATATAGTCTGAAGTCAGGGAGCCTGATTCCCCCAGCTCCATTTTTCGTTCTCAAGATTGCTTTGGCTATTCGGGGTCTTTTGTGTTTCCATACAAATTGTGAAATTTTTTGTTCTAGTTCTGTGAAAAATGCCAGTGGTAGTTTGATAGGGATTGCATTGAATCTGTAGATTGCTTTGGGTAGTAGACTCATTTTCACAATGTTGATTCTTCCAATCCAGGAACATGGTATATCTCTCCATCTATTTGTATCATCTTTAATTTCTTTCATCAGTGTCTTATAATTTTCTGCATACAGGTCTTTTGTCTCCTTAGGTAGGTTTATTCCTAGATATAGTATTCTTTTTGTTGCAATGGTAAACGGGAGTGTTTTCTTAATTTCACTTTCCGATTTTTCGTCATTAGTGTATAGAAATGCAAGAGATTTCTGTGCATTAATTTTGTATCCTGCTACTTTACCAAATTCATTGATTAGCTCTAGGAGTTTTCTGGTAGCATCTTTAGGATTCTCTATGTATAGTATCATGTCATCTGCAAACAGTGACAGCTTTACTTCTTTTCCGATTTGGATTCCTTTTATTTCTTTGTCTTCTCTGATTGCTGTGGCTAACACTTCCAAAACTATGTTGAATAATAGTGGTGAGAGTGGGCAACCTTGTCTTGTTCCTGATCTTAGGGGAAATGGTTTCAGTTTTTCACCATTGAGGACAATGTTGGCTGTGGGTTTGTCATATATGGCCTTTATTATGTTGAGGAAAGTTCCCTCTATGCCTACTTTCTGCAGGGCTTTTATCATAAATGGGTGTTGAATTTTGTCGAAAGCTTTCTCTGCATCTATTGAGATGATCATATGGTTTTTCTCCTTCAATTTGTTAATATGGTGTATCACATTGATTGATTTACGTATATTGAAGAATCCTTGCATTCCTGGGATAAACCCCACTTGATCATGGTGTATGATCCTTTTAATGTGCTGTTGGATTCTGTTTGCGAGTATTTTGTTGAGGATTTTTGCATCTATGTTCATCAGTGATATTGGCCTGTAGTTTTCTTTCTTTGTGACATCTTTGTCTGGTTTTGGTATCAGGGTGATGGTGGCCTCGTAGAATGAGTTTGGGAGTGTTCCTCCCTCTGCAATATTTTGGAAGAGTTTGAGAAGGATAGGTGTTAGCTCTTCTCTAAATGTTTGATAGAATTCACCTGTGAAGCCATCTGGTCCTGGGCTTTTGTTTGTTGGAAGGTTTTTAATCACAGTTTCAATTTCAGTGCTTGTGATTGGTCTGTTCATATTTTCTATTTCTTCCTGGTTCAGTCTCGGCAGTTTGTGCATTTCTAAGAATCTGTCCATTTCTTCCAGGTTGTCCATTTTATTGGCGTAGAGTTGCTTGTAGTAATCTCTCATGATCTTTTGTATTTCTGCAGTGTCAGTGGTTACTTCTCCTTTTTCATTTCTAATTCTATTGATTTGAGTCTTCTCCCTTTTTCTTTTGATGAGTCTGGCTAATGGTTTATCAATTTTGTTTATCTTCTCAAAGAACCAGCTTTTAGTTTTATTGATCTTTGCTCTTGTCTCCTTCATTTCTTTTTCATTTATTTCTGACCTGATCTTTATGATTTCTTTCCTTCTGCTAGCTTTGGGGTTTTTTTGTTCTTCTTTCTCTAATTGCTTTAGGTGCAAGGTTAGGTTGTTTATTCGAGATGTTTCCTGTTTCTTGAGGTAGGCTTGTATTGCTATAAACTTCCCTCTTAGAACTGCTTTTGCTGCGTCCCATAGGTTTTGGGTCGTCGTATCTCCATTGTCATTTGTTTCTAGGTATTTTTTGATTTCCCCTTTGATTTCTTCAGTGATCACTTCATTATTAAGTAGTGTATTGTGTAGCCTCCATGTGTTTGTATTTTTTACAGATCTTTTCCTGTAATTGATATCTAGTCTCATAGCGTTGTGGTCGGAAAAGATACTTGATACGATTTCAATTTTCTTAAATTTACCAAGGCTTGATTTGTGACCCAAGATATGATCTATCCTGGAGAATGTTCCATGCGCACTTGAGAAAAATGTGTATTCTGTTGTTTTTGGGTGGAATGTCCTATAAATATCAATTAAGTCCATCTTGTTTAATGTATCATTTAAAGCTTGTGTTTCCTTATTTATTTTCATTTTGGATGATCTGTCCATTGGTGAAAGTGGGGTGTTAAAGTCCCCTACTATGATTGTGTTGCTGTCAATTTCCCCTTTTATGGCTGTTAGTATTTGCCTTATGTATTGAGGTGCTCCTATGTTGGGTGCATAAATATTTACAATTGTTATACCTTCCTCTTGGATCGATCCCTTGATCATTATATAGTGTCCTTCTTTGTCTCTTGTAATAGTCTTTATTTTAAAGTCTATTTTGTCTGATATAAGAATTGCTACTCCAGCTTTCTTTTGATTTCCATTTGCATGGAATATCTTTTTCCATCCCCTCACTTTCAGTCTGTATGTGTCCCTAGGTCTGAAGTGGGTCTCTTGTAGACAGCATATATATGGGTCTTGTTTTTGTATCCATTCAGCCAGTCTGTGTCTTTTGGTGGGAGCATTTAATCCATTTACATTCAAGGTAATTATCGATATGTATGTTCCCATTCCCATTTTCTTAAATGTTTTGGGTTTGTTATTGTAGGTGTTTTCCTTCTCTTGTGTTTCCTGCCTAGAGAAGTTCCTTTAGCATTTGTTGTAAAGCTGGTTTTGTGGTGCTGAACTCTCTCAGCTTTTGCTTGTCTGTAAAGGTTTTAATTTCTCCATCAAATCTGAATGAGATCCTTGCTGGGTAGAGTAACCTTGGTTGTAGGTTTTTCTCCTTCATCACTTTAAGTATATCCTGCCACTCCCTTCTGGCTTGCAGAGTTTCTGCTGAAAGATCAGATGTTAACCTTATGGGGATTCCCTTGTGTGTTATTTGTTGTTTTTCCCTTGCTGCTTTTAATATGTTTTCTTTATATTTAATTTTTGACAGTTTGATTAATATGTGTCTTGGCGTGTTTCTCCTTGGGTTTATCCTGTATGGGACTCTCTGTGCTTCCTGGACTTGATTAACTATTTCCTTTCCCATATTAGGGAAGTTTTCAACTATAATCTCTTCAAATATTTTCTCAGTCCCTTTCTTTTTCTCTTCTTCTTCTGGGACCCCTATAATTCGAATGTTGGTGCGTTTAATGTTGTCCCAGAGGTCTCTGAGACTGTCCTCAGTTCTTTTCATTCTTTTTTCTTTATCCTGCTCTGCAGTAGTTATTTCCGCCATTTTATCTTCCAGGTCACTTATCCTTTCTTCTGCCTCAGTTATTCTGCTATTGATCCCATCTAGAGTATTTTTAATTTCATTTATTGTGTTTTTCATCGTTGCTTGGTTCCTCTTTAGTTCTTCTACGTCCTTGTTAAATGTTTCTTGCATTTTGTCTATTCTATTTCCAAGATTTTGGATCATCCTTACTATCATTATTCTGAATTCTTTTTCAGGTAGACTACCTATTTCCTCTTCATTTGTTAGGTCTGGTGTGTTTTGACCCTGCTCCTTCAACTGCTGTGTGTTTTTCTGTTGTCTCATTTTGCTTATCTTACTGTGTTTGGGGTCTCCTTTTCACAGGCTGCAGGTTCGTAGTTCCCGTTGTTTTTGGTATCTGTCCCCAGTGGGTAAGGTTGGTTCAGTGGGTTGTGTAGGCTTCCTGGTGGAGGGGACTATTGCCTGTGTTCTGGTGGATGAGGTTGAATCTTGTCTTTCTGGTGGGCACGTCCACGTCTGGTGGTGTGTTTTGGGGTGTCTGTGGCCTTATGATTTTAGGCAGCCTCCCTGCTAATGGATGGGGCTGTGTTCCTGTCTTGCTACTTGTTTGGCATAGGGTGTCCAGCCCTGTAGCTTGCTGGTCGTTGAGTGAAGCTGGGTCTTGATGTTCAGATGGAGATCTCTGAGAGATTTTTGCCGTTTGGTATTACGTGGAGCTGGTAGGTCTCTTGTGGACCAGTGTCCTGAAGTTGGCTCTCCCACCTCAGAGGCACAGCCCTGATGCCTGGCTGGAGCACCAAGAGCCTTTCATCCACACAGCTCAGAATATAAGGGAGAAAAAAATAGAAAGATAAAAAGAGGATAAAATAAAATAAAGCTATTATAATAAAAAATAAGAAAAAAAATTATTAAGAGTAAATGTATTCAGAAAAAATTTTTTTTAATTTTTAGAAACAGATTTATTAATTTTTTATAGTAAAAAATAAGAAAATGATTTTTAAGAAAAAAATTTTAAAATAAAAAATATGAAAAAACTTATTAAAAAAAATTTTAATTTCTAAAAATAGAAAATACGGAAAAAATTATTAAGAAAGCATATATTAGGAAAAAAAATTTTTTTTTAAGTAAAAAAAAAAAAAAAAAAAAAAAAAAAATGGACGGACCTAACCCTAGGACTGATGGTGAAAGCAAAGCTATACAGACATAATCTCACCCAGAAGCATACACATATACACTCACAAAAAAAGGAAAAGGGGAAATTAATATATCCTGCTCCTAAAGTCCACCTTTTGAATTTGGGATGATTCGTTGTCTATTCAGGTATTCAACAGATGCAGGCACATCAAGTTGTTTGTGGAGCTTTAATCAGCTGCTTCTGAGGCTGCTGGGGGAGATTTCCCTTTCTCTTCTTTGTTCGTACAGCTCCCAGCGTTCAGCTTTGGATTTGGACCCGCCTCTGCATGTACGTTGCCTGAGGGCGTCCGTTCCCCGCCCAGACAGAACGGGGTTAAAGGAGCAGCTGCTTCGGGGGCTCTGGCTCACTCAGGCCGGGGGAGGGAGCGGTACGGAGGAGGCGGGGCGAGCCTGCGGCGTCAGAGGCGTCGTGACATTGCAGCAGCCCAAGGCGCGCCGTGTGTTCTCCAGGGGAAGTTGTCCCTGGATCACGGGAGCCTGGCAGTGGCGAGCTGCACCAGCTCCCGGGAGGGGCGGTGTGGAGAGTGACCTGGGCTCGCACACAGGCTTCTTGGTGGCGGCAGCAGCAGCCTTAGCGTTTCCTACCAGTCTCTGGGGTCCGCGCTGTTAGCCGCGGCTCGCGCCCGCCTCTGGAGTTCGTCTAGGCGGCGCTCTGAATCCCCTCTCCTTGCGCGCCACGAAACAAAGAGGCAAGAAAAAGTCTCTTGCCTCTTCGGCGGCTGCAGACCTCCTCTCCGGCTCCCTCCCGGCTCGCCGCTGCACGCCAACCCCTTCAGGCTGTGTTCACGCCGCCAACCCCAGTCCTCTCCCTACGATCCGACCGAAGCCCGCACCTCAGCTCCCAGCCCCGCCTGCCCCAGCGGGTGAGCAGACAAGCCTCTCGGGCTGGTGAGCGCTACTCGGCGCTGAGCCTCTGTGCGGGAATCTCTCCGTTTTTCCCTCTGCGCCCCTGTTGCTGTGGGATCCGCGCTGATAGCCGCGGCTCGCACCCGTCTCTGGATTTCGTTTAGGCAGCGCTCTGAATCCCCTCTCCTTGCGCGCCGCGAAACAAAGAGGCAAGAAAAAGTCTCTTGCCTCTTCGGCAGCTGCAGACTTTTTCCCGGACTCCCTCCCGGCTCGCACCAAAGCCCGAGCCTCAGCTCCCAGCCCCCGCCCGCCCCGGCGAGTGAGCAGACAAGCCTCTCGGGCTGGTGAGTGCTGGTTGGCGCCGAGCCTCTGTGCGGGAGTCTCTCCGCTTTGCCCTCCGCACCCCTGTGGCTGCGCTCTCCTCCGCGGCTCCGAAGCTTCCCCCCTCTGCCACCCGCAGTCTCTGCCCGCAAAGGGGCTTCCTAGTGCCTGGAAACCTTTCCTCCTTCACGGCTCCCTCCCACTGGCACAGGTCCCGACCCTATTCTTTTGTCTCTGTTATTTCTTTTTTCTTTTACCCTACTCAAGTACGTGGGGATTTTCTCGCCTTTTGGGAGGTCTGACGTCTTCTGCCAGCGTTCAGTGGGTGTTCTGTAGGAGCAGTTCCACGTGTAGATGTATTTCTGCTGTATCTGTGGGAAGGAAGGTGATCTCCGCGTCTTACTCTTCCGCCATCTTGCCCCTACCTCACCACTACAGTTTTAAAAGATAACAAGAAACCTTCTTAAAAAAATATTGTGAGCTCCTCTTTTACCTCAATCCCACACTCTTTGATCATTTAAAGTATATTTCTCTATATCTCATTGGCAATGTTGTTTCTCTTTGGGGATCAGGCTCGTGATCTGGTCAGATTCCCTGGTGTCTCTCTAGATCTCCTCATCTGTATTTGGGAAACACCAAAGACAAAGATGGGGAGGGGCTATAAAAGTGGGGAAATAAGGAGGAAACAGGAAATGCAACCAGTGGTGTAAGAAGCAAAATCATTACATTAGAACAAGGGAAAATGGGAAAGGATAGGGAAGCACTGTAGAAGAATGGTTTGCCTCGACCGATTTAGAAGAATCATTGATAACTGGAGAGACATGCTGCTTACTTCTAAGCACTTCCATTTCTCTTTCAACTTTCAGCTTTATTTCTACCCAGCACGTCATGCAACAAACCTCACCTCCCACAACCATCCTGAGCTTTATGTATTCCTTCACTGTAGGTCAGACACCCCGTTCCTTGCTTTGCTCTCCTACACACACTTTCTCTTTGTCTGTCTTTCTGTCTGTCTGTCTCTCTCTGCTCTGCATTTTGTTGTAAATGTCATAACTTAACAGTCAGGTTTCTGGTTTGGGGAGTAAAAATGACAAAATGCAGAATTTAAGGAGCTTAAGGATGTTGGCCATGCTGATTCTCTGTAGCCATTATGCATTCAAAAAGCTAAGCATCATTTTTATTTGTTTATTTGTTATTTGTAGTAGATTCCTTTATTTCTAGGAAACCAGTGTAACCGTGTGGAGACCAGAAGAAAGCAAGCATGTTTCTTAGGCTTACAGGGGAGGTTAAAATGCCGCCTTTAGGCTGCTTTTTATTTTTATTTTTCTAGCTCATTTACCCCACATGGGCAGGAGATGAGACCTCAGGCTAAGCTGCTTTGTTCAGGAGTAAAAGTTGCAGCATTAGCCAGGACCTTCCTGACGATGTTTGTCTTGAGAGCCTAACTGTAGCATTAGGTGAAGAGGAAACCCTTGACTACAGAAGAGGAAATCAGGGTATCCAGCCGTTAATACAGGTTGGCACTTTGCTGCTTCTCTCTGTAGCAGACAGAACCACTTGCTTCTATGGGCTTTATTCACGAAGAGCCTGCAGAAACATGAATGCTCCATCTAAAACAAAAAAGGAGGAGTGCAGGTGTCTCCAACTCCCCAGCGTCTGCTCCTCTGCAGATCTCTCCGCATTCCTCCCTTGGCCATTAGCTGCAAATCTAAATCTGAATAAATAGGTGCTATCCCGTCACGGTGTTTATTTTTTAATACTTGCTCTGCGGTTATCTATATCAGGACATTTTGTGGCTCCTCAGCATTTATTGAGCAGTATATTAAGTTGGTATAAACTCAGACAAAATGCCAGGAGAATGATAAACTAGTGACATTTTTGAGTTTCTCTGTGGAAAGTGTCTACAAAGGCTGCATTTGGCCGATTGTATTTCAGAAGGCTGATGTTACACTGCTAACTTCACGGCACACTATATCAGAGTGAGTGTTTTATTTGCATTCTTGACTATGGTAATCCTTAGATTTTATTCCCAAACAGCTCCTGAATGTGAGCACCAACTTAAGATGCTAGAGGCGGAGATGCATGAGGCTGGCTTTGTCTTGTTTGTATCAACAGAGCTGAGTCTAGTATGTCCTAGAGGGCCTTCACCTTATGCTTTCCTTGGGCAGGGAGACCTACACATAGATAGATGGGGGCACAAGTTCTTCTTTTCAGCCATTTGTAAACTTATGTGCATAACTTTCTTCAGTGGCATCATGTGGCTTTTAGGATCAAATACAAAACCTTAGCATGATGTACACAGTGCCTGAATTTTCATTTTATCTGCTACTGCTCTACTGTGAAAACATTAGATCCACCATGTTGACTTACTAGTAGACACCTCTATGGATCAACCTCTCTCTGACCTGGGGCCTTTATTTTTTTTTTAATTATTAGCACCTTTTAATTATTATTTATTTATTTATCCATTTTTTTGGCTGTGTTGGGTCCTCGTCTCTGTGCGAGGGCTTCCTCCAGTTGCGGCAAGTGGGGGCCACTCTTCATCGCGGTGCGCGGGCCTCTCACTATCGTGCCCTCTCTTGTTGCGGAGCACAGGCTCCAGACGCGCAGGCTCAGCAGTTGTGGCTCACGGGCCCAGCCGCTCCGCAGCATGTGGGATCCTCCCAGACCAGGGCTCAAACCCGCGTCCCCTGCATTAGCAGGCAGACTCTCAACCACTGCGCCACCCAGGAAGCCCCGGGGGCCTTTTTACTTGATATTTATCTCTAAGGAGAATGTTCTTCCACTCCCTCTATCCATTGATCATATCATTCCATATCTTTGAAGATTCAATGCATTTACTGTAAAGACTTACAGGACATTCATTCTCCTCCGGACATTTCTCCTATGTCTTCAAATACCAACTTGAATATTAGAACTCTTGTTTCATTGGATTACTGTCTCTCCCATAGCTCTAAAGCTTGTAAAACCAGGGAATCTGTAGCCCTTGTTCTTATCACATAATAGAGTATTAGAGTGTTTCACTAAATAAATAAATGATTTTATTTATTCATATAGTTGATCTCTGGGCTATTGACTTTTATTTTGTCTGTAGATTTACGATGATAAATCATTTTTGCTAACGGGGTACCCCTGATATCCCAAGAAGCTTTTATTACCAACACGAATTTTAATTTTCGTATGAGGACTAATTTTCACATCAGGATTAATATTCCCCTATCTACACACCCTTGCTGTGTGCCAGGAATCTGCTCGGTGCTTTAAGATGTATATTCTAGGAGAACTTATTTTAGTCTCATATTATCATTAAAAAATAAAAGCACAGAGATGTTAAGTAACTGACCAAATGTCACACACACAGATAAACTGATGAATGCTGATATGGCTGGTTGTGTACTTCTCCTTTATCCAGAAGCATTCAGTAAACATTGATTGAATATCTATATATAGCATGCATGGTACCTGGCACAGAAAAACAGAAAAGTTTGAGCTTGTCTGTCAATAAGAAGGACAGACAAATGAGCCACCACCTGAAACATGGCCTAATTTGTGCTATGCAAAAGTATGTGCACAGTTCTGGAAATCTGAGAAGGGATAACCAACTTAGCTTAAGTGGCACCCCCACTGGGGAGACTGTTTTCAAC
This sequence comes from Balaenoptera borealis, assembly GCF_965194805.1. NCBI lineage: Eukaryota > Metazoa > Chordata > Mammalia > Artiodactyla > Balaenopteridae > Balaenoptera > Balaenoptera borealis. The sequence goes on along the minus strand of NC_138874.1, from coordinate 96,312,837 downwards.
TTCACTCATCTGCAGCTGAGCCACAGACCGTAAGAGTTAAGAAGGCAGAAGAAGGGTAAGAAGCTATTCCAGGCAGAGGTACCAGCATGTGCAAAGCATGGTGTTCCTTCCCTTCCATGAAGTTCAGCTCAAGGAGGGAATTCATTTTCCCAATTAGACATAAAGGCGATATAAAGATATACAAGATACAGCCACCTATTGTCTTTTTATATAATTAAAGGATCCTGAACCAAAATTTTTCATCTCATTTTTAAGTTTTTGGCCGCACCCCACGGCATGTGGGATCTTAGTTCCCCAACCAGGGTTCGAACCCACGCCTCCTGCATTGGAAGGCAAAGTCTTAACCACTGGACCACAAGGGAAGTCCCTTTCATCTCATTTTTACAGAGAGATTCTTTCTGAGTCCCAGACTTGAACAACCCAATATATCAGATATTATAGTAAATATTGACCAGTGTAAACATGTCTGTATGTCTATTGAGGAAACATTCTTCCCTATGCTCTGGTAAGCACAGAGAACACAGTGACAAAAAACAGAGCACCTGCCTTTTGGGAGCTCAGTGAAGTAAGAGAAGCATTTATGCAAAGAGATCCAGCAAATTATTATGAACCATGACAGGGATGTGTACAGGGCAGTCTAGAAGCATAAAGCAAAGGTGCCCAAACCTTTGTGCTTAATACCTGAAGTCAGAGTTACTTACATGATTGGATAGAGATTCTTGAAGCCATTCTTGAGATCTCCCTCCAAAAATAAGATCGTCAAGAGAATATTTTGGATTAAATTTTATGTTTATGCTGGTTTTCTTTGATTTCTTATTTTTTCGCTTTATTGAAGCATACCTGGCAAATAGGATCCTGATATACTTCGTGTACAACGTGATGATTTGATATACATATACATTGTGAAAGGATTTCCATAATTGAGTTAGCACATTCATTACCTCACATATTTACCTTTTTGTGTGTGTAAGAACACTTAAGTTCTACTGTCTCAGCAAACTGCAATTATATGATACAGCCTTTTCAATTATAGTCACCATGTTATACATTAGATCCTCAGACCTTATTCATCTTATAACTGAAAGTTTGTGCACTCTTACCATTCTCTCCCCATTTCTCCATCCCCACCCCACAAGCCTCTGGCAACTACTCGTCATCATCATTATTAATCACAACAATTGGTCTTAAAAACATGCATAAAACCATTAAACTCTACAGTCCCAACTAAAATGCATAAATGGGCTAGAAAATGTTACGTTGCAGGTCATCTGCAGTGATGTGTTTCCACAAGGTGTCTGATCAGTGACAGCACCATTAAAACCAGCACATCTGTGAACATTTAACATTGTTTGGCTTCACCTCTTGAGAACTCACCAGTGCCACAAAGTAAAAGCAGCAGTACTTTATAATGTGTGACTGCAGATCTAGAGGCACCCTTAGGCCTTTAGGAAAAAGGGCGAGCACATCTGCAAATAAAAATTGTTGGAAACACCATGGCCTGACTTTAAAGTTTTATTTTGTTGTTGCAGTTGTTTTACTAGACATGGAAAAAATTTTAGGCAGGATAAGGGAGTTGCCACAGTAGACTTTGGAAAGACAAAGGATTCTGTTTTGCCCCTGTCTCTTTACATTAGTTGATAAGAGGGACATGTCACTTGAAACAACAGCTCCTGCCTTTAGAGATAATAAAAGATCTTAAGAGACTACTGCTATTATTGATTTGTTGTCATATGCACATGGAAAGATGCAACTGGATGCAGGAGAATCATTTTGCCTCACGTTGACGCTAAGCACAAGCCAAGCAGGTTAGGTTTGCGTGATAGTTGCAACCCTGTGTTTCTGGGATGCCAGCGTCATAGGTACTGGTCATTTCAAGGAAGAAACTTGCATCAGGTAAGGTGGGAGGTGAAGAACATGTTACTACCCAATAATAATTTACAAAAACCAGTTACCTGCTGAGCTTTCTAGTTTGAGGGTTGTCAGAAGGGGAGCTTGTCTTTTTTTTTTTTTTTAATTGTTCATGACTTTGGCCTTGTCAGTAGGGGTCACCTACGGATGCAATCAGTGCTTCACTATGGGAAGTGCAGAGCTACCATCTGAACAAGCAGTCCCTCGAGTACGTGACTGAAATGATGGTGAAAGTATCACCATCCACCTCTGTACAGATTCTAACCAGGGGAAATGTCCAAGTGCACGTTCCCTGTCTCTTTGGGGAAAATTATAAAACCCTTGTTAGGACATTTCTGCTTCCTGGGAGAAGAAGAAAGCAGAGTTCAGTGTTTCAAACATAGGCTCTGAATTTCAGGCCATGTATCAATCAAAGAAGAGTTACTGACAGTGATAATAGGGCCTTAAGAAGACTTCTTAAGATAAAGACTAAGCTAGCTAGGCTTCAGACTCTGAGTTGGGAAATGAGATCAAAAAAGAAGAGTTCTGGGAATGCCCTTAGGACTATGATTCATTTACTTATTTCAAAGAGCTCACAGACCATTAATCACTCTCCCTCCCTTTCTCCCCCTCCCCTCCTTCCTCCCTCCCTCCCTCCCTCCTTCCCTCCCTTCCTCCCTTCCTTCCTTCTTTCTTTCAACATTTGACTATCTGTTATAGCTCAGGCATTATTTTATTCATATATACATGTGAATATAAAGTGTTTAAAACAAAGCTACTCCAGGGGCTCTCAGTTTGGTGTGCGTGTGTGCAGGGTGGTGGGATGCTGCTTTTTTTTTTTAATTTTTATTTATTTATTTTTTGGGTGTGTTGGGTCTTCGTTTCTGTGCGAGGGCTTTCTCTAGCTGCGGCAAGCGGGGCCACTCTTCATCGCGGTGCGCGGGCCTCTCACTATCGCGGCCTCTCTTGTTGCGGAGCACAGGCTCCAGTTGCGCAGGCTCAGTAGTTGTGGCTTACAGGTCTAGTTGCTCCGTGGCATGTGGGATCTTCCCAGACCAGGGCTCGAACCCGTATCCCCTGCACTGGCAGGCAGATTCTCAACCACTGCGCCACCAGGGAAGCCCGGGATGCTGCTTTTATATAGGGAAAGACATAAAATAATTATTTATAGCAAACTCTTACAAAATTTGTATTAAAAAAGAAATACTTAGGAAGAGAGCAGTTTTCCTGGTGTAACTGGGAAATAGTTAATGGAAGAAGTGACCTTTCAGATGTGTCTTAAAATGAGTCAAAGAAGATGCGGTGAAACTGGAGAAGGGCCTTTCAAGCTGGAAAGAAAAGCATACAGAGGCTCACAGAGGGCAGAGGAAAGGAATGAGGCACTTTCAGGAGTGGCAGATCTTCCTGTGTGGCAGAACATGGGGCAGAAAAAGTGAAGCGGGTCTTGGCTACCACACTGAGTCCTGAATGTGATGAGCGTTTTTAACATCTTCATTTTCTCGTATGGATTTGATGGTGGGGCTGAGGGGCTCTGGGGAGGCAGAGGAAGACAAGTTTTAAGGCATGTTACTATTTTACACATGGAAATGGAACAGATTAAATGGATGTCTGCAAATCCTGATGAAAAGAATTATAGATAGTCCCAAGTTTAATTAATCTTGCTGAATGAAAGTCTTAAAGTATGATGGCCCATATTGCTTATATAACAGAATACTTATTTTCTATTTAATATGGCTCACTGCAAGATAAGACTAAATAATATGTGCCTCCAAGGCATTTTATTTTATTATTTTTTTAAACATATTTATTGGAGTATAATTGCTTTACATTGTTGTGTTACTTTCTGCTGTATAAGAAAGTGAATCAGCTATACATATACTTATATCCCTATATCCCCTCCCTCTTGCATCTCCCTCCCACCCTCCCTATCCCACCCCTCTAGGTGGTCACAAAGCACCCAGCTGATCTCCATGTGCTATGAGGCTGCTTCCCACTAGCTATCTATTTTATATTTGGTACTGTATATATGTCCATGCCACTCTCTCACTTCGTCCCAGCTTACCCTTCCTCCTCCCCGTGTCCTCAAGTCCATTCTCTACATCTGCCTCTTTATTCCTGTCCTGCGCCTAGGTTCATGAGAACCATTTTTTTTTTTATATTCCATATATATGTGTTAGCATACGGTATTTGTTTTTCTCTTTCTGACTTACTTCACTCTGTATGACAGATTCTAGGTCCATCCACCTCACTACAAATAACTCAGTTTTGTTTCTTTTTATGGCTGAGTAATATTCCATTGTATATATGTGTCACATCTTCTTTATCCATTCATCTGTTGATGGACGTTTAGGTTGCTTCCATGTCCTGGCTATTGTAAGTAGTGCTGCAATGAACATTGTGGTACATGACTCTTTTTGAATTATGGTTTTCTCAGGGTATATGCCCAGTAGTGGGATAGCTGGGTCGTATGGTAGTTCTATTTTTAGTTTTTTACGGAACCTCCATACTGTTCTCTATAGTGGCTGTGTCAATTTACATTCCCACCAACAGTGCAAGAGGGTTCCCTTTTCTCCACACCCTCTCCAGCATTTATTGTTCGTAGATATTTTGGTGATGACCATTATGCCTGGTGTGAGTTGGTACCTCATTGTAGTTTTGATTTGCATTTCTCTAATGATTAATGATGTTGAGCATCCTTTCATGTGTTTGTTGGCAATCTGTATATCTTCTTTGGAGAAATGTCTATTCAGGTCTTCTGCCCATTTTTGGATTGGGTTGTTTGTTTTTTTGATATGGAGCTGCATGAGATGCTTGTATATTTTGGAGATTAATCATTTGTCAGTTGCTTCGTTTGCAAATATTTTCTCCCATTCTGAGGGTTGTCTTCTCATCTGTTTATGGTTTCCTTTGCTGTGCAAAAGCTTTTAAGTTTCATGAGGTCCCATTTGTTTATTTTTGTTTTTATTTCCATTTCTCTAGAAGATGGGTCAAAAAGGATCTTGTTGTGACTTACGTCAAAGAGTGTTCTGGCTATGTTTTCCTCTAAGAGTTTTATAGTGTCTGGCCTTACATTTAGGTCTTTAATCCATTTTGGGTTTATTTTTGTGTATGGTGTTAAGGAGTGTTCTAATTTCATTCTTTGTCATGTAGCTGGCTGTCCAGTTTTCCCAGCACCACTTATTGAAGAGGCTGTCTTTTCTCCATTGCATATTCTTATCTCCTTTATCAAAGAAAAGGTGACCATATGTGTGTGGGTTTATCTCTGGACTTTCTATCCTGTTCCATTGATCTATATTTCTGTTTTTGTGCCACTACCATACTGTCTTGATTGCTGTAGCCTTGTAGTATAGTCTGAAGCTCCATTTTTCGTTCTCAAGATTGCTTTGGCTATTCGGGGTCTTTTGTGTTTCCGTACAAACTGTGAAATTTTTTGTTCTAGTTCTTTGAAAAATGCCATTGGTAGTTTGATAGGAATTGCATTGAATCTGTAGATTGCTTTAGGTAGTATGGTCATTTTCACAATGTGGATTCTTCCAATCCAAGAACATGGTATATCTCTCCATCTGTTTGTATCATCTTTAATTTATTTCATCAGTGTCTTATAGTTTTCTGCATACAGGTCTTTTGTCTCCTTAGGTAGGTTTATTCTTAGGTATTTTGTTCTTTTTGTTGCAGTGGTAAATGAGAGTGTTTCCTTAATTTTTCTTTCAGATTTGTCATCATTAGTGTATAGGAATGCAAGAGATTTCTGTGCATTAATTTAGTATCCTGCTATTTTACCAAACTCATTGATTAACTCTAGTAGTTTTTTGGTAGAATCTTTTGGATTCTCTAAGTGTAGTATCATGTCAGGTGAAAACAGTGACAGCTTTACTTCTTCTTTTCCAAGTTGGATTCCTTTTTATTTGATTTTCTTCTCTGATTGCTGTGGCTAAAATTTCCAAAATATGTTTAATAATAGTGGTGAGAGTGGGCAACCTTGTCTTGTTCCTGATCTTAGTGGAAATGGTTTCAGTTTTTCACAATTGAGAACGATGTTGGCTGTGAGTTTGTCATATATGGCCTTTATTATGTTGAGGTAAGTTTCCTCTATGCCTACTTTCTGGAGAGTTTTTATCATAAATGGGTGTTGAATGTTGTCGAAAGCTTTTTCTGCATCTATTGAGATTTTCATATGGTTTTTGTACTTCAATTTGTTAATGTGGTGTATCACATTGATTGATTTGCATATAGTGAAGAATCCTTGCATTCCTGGGATAAACCCCACTTGATCATGGTGTATGATCCTTTTAATGTGCTGCTGGATTCTGTTTGCTAGTATTTTGCTGACGATTTTTGCATCTATGTTCATCAGTGATATTGGCCTGTAGTTTTCTTTTCTTGTGACATCTTTGTCTGGTTTTGTCATCAGGATGATGGTGGCCTCGTAGAATGAGTTGGGAGTGTTCCTTCCTCTGCTATATTTTGGAAGAGTTTGAGAAGGATATGTGTTAGTTCTTCTCTAAAAGTTTGATAGAATTCACCTGTGAAGACATCTGGTCCTGGGCTTTTGTTTCTTGGAAGATTTTTAATCACAGTTTCAATTTCAGTGCTTGTGACTGGTCTGTTTATATTTTCTGTTTCTTCCTGTTTCAGTCTCAGAAGGTTGTGCTTTTCTAAGAATTTGTCCATTTCTTCCAGGTTGTCCATTTTATTGGCATAGAGTTGCCTGTAGTAATCTCTTATGATCCTTTGTTTTTCTGCAGTGTCAGTGGTTACTTCTCGTTTTTCATTTCTAATTCTGTTGATTTGAGTCTTCTCCCTTTTTTCTTGATGAGTGTGGCTAATGGTTTATCAATCTTGTTTATCTTCTCAAAGAACCCGATTTTAGTTTTATTGATCTTTGCTATTGTCTCTTTCATTTCTTTTTCATTTATTTCTGATTTGATCTTTATGATTTGTTTCCTTCTGCTAACTTTGAGGTTTTTTTGTTCTTCTTTCTCTAATTGCTTTAGGTGTAAGTTTAGGTTGTTTATTTGAGATGTTTCTTGTTTCTTGAGGTAGGATTGTATTGCTATAAACTTCCCTCTTAGAACTACTTTTACTGTATCCCGTAGGTTTTGGGTTGTCATGTTTTCATTGTCATTTGTTTCTAGGTATTTTTTGATGTCCTCTTTGATTTCTTTAGTGATCTCTTGGTTATTTAGTAGCGTACTATTTAGCCTCCATGTGTTTGTTTTTTTTACAGATTTTTTTCCTGTAATTGATATGTAGTCTCACAGCCTTGTTGTCGGAAAAGATACTTGATACAATTTCAATTTTCTTAAATTTACCAAGGCTTGATTTGTGACCCAAGATATGGTCTATCCTGGAGAATGTTCCGTGAACACTTGAGAAGAAAGTGTATTCTGTTGTTTTTCGATGGAATGTCCTATGAATATCAATTAAGTGCATGTTGTTTAATGTGTCATTTAAAGCTTGTGTTTCCTTATTTATTATCATTTTGGTTGATCTGTCCATTGGTGGAAGTGGGGTGTTAAAGTCCCCTACTCTTATTGTATTCCTCAATTTTCCCTTTTATGGCTGTTAGCATTTGCCTTTTGTACTGAGGTGCTCCTATGTTGGGTGCCTAAATATTTACAATTGTTATATCTTCTTCTTGGTTGATCCCTTGATCATTATGTAGTGTCCTTCTTTGTCTCTTGTAATAGTCTTTATTTTAAAGTCTATTTTGTCTGATATGAGTATTGCTACTCCAGCTTTCTGTTGATTTCCATTGGCATGGACTACCTTTTTCCATCCCCTCACTTTCAGTCTGTATACATCCCTAGGTCTGAAGTGGGTCTCTTGTAGACAGCATATATATGGGTCTTGTTTTTGTATCCATTCAGCGAGCCTCTGTCTTTTGGTGGGAGGATTTAATCCATTCACATTTAAGGTAATTGTTGATATGTGTGTTCCTATTACCATGTTTTAAATTGTTCTGGGTTTGTTTTGTAGGTTCTTTTCTTCTCTTGTGTTTCCCACTTAGAGAAGTTCCTTTAGCATTTGTTGTAGAGCTGGTTTGGTGGTGCTGAATTCTCTTAGCTTTTGCTTGTCTATAAAGCTTTTGATTTCTCCATCATATCTGAATGAGATCCTTGCTGGGTAGAGTAATCTTGGTTGTAGGTTCTTCCTTTTCATCACTTTAAATATATCATGCCACTCCCTTCTGGCTTGTAGAGTTTCTGCTGAGAAATCATCTGTTAACCTTATGGGAGTTCCCTTGTATGTTATTTGTTGCTTTCCCTTGTTGCTTTTAATACTTTTTCTTTGTATTTAATTTTTGATAGTTTGATTAATATGTCTTGTTGTATTTCTCCTTGGATTTATCCTGTATAGGACTCTCTGCACTTCCTGGACTTGACTATTTCCTTTCCCATATTAGAGAAGTTTTCACCTATAATCTCTTCAACTATTTTCTCAGTCCCTTTCTTTTTCTCTTCTTCTTCTGGGACCCCTATAATTCGAATGTTGGTGCGTTTAATGTTGTCCCAGAGGTCTCTGAGACTGTCCTCAATTCTTTTCATTCTTTTTCTTTATTCCACTCTGCAATAGTTATTTCTACTATTTTATCTTCCAGGTCACTTATCCATTCTTCTGCCTCAATTATTTTCCCCTTGATTCCTTCTAGACAATTTTTAATTTCATTTATTGTGTTGTTCATCATTGTTTGCTTGCTCTGTAGTTCTTCTAGGTCCTTATTAAACATTCCTTGCATTTTCTCCATTCTATTTCCGAGATTTTGGATCATGTTTACTATCATTACTGTGAATTCTTTTTCAGGTAGACTGCCTACTTCCTCTTCATTTGTTTGGTCTGGTGGGTTTTTTCATTGCTCCTTCATCTGTTGCATATTTCTCTGTCTTCTCATTTTGCTTAACTTACTGTGTTTGGGATCTACTTTTCGCAGGCTGCAGGTTTGTAGTTCCCGTTGTTTTTGGTGTCTGCCCCCGGTGGGTAAGGTTGGTTCAGTGGGTTGTGTAGACTTCCTGGTGGAGGGGACTGATGCCTGTGTTCTGGTGGATGAGTCTGTATCTTGTCTTTCTGGTGGGCAGGACTGCATCCAGTGGTGTGTTTTGGGGTGTATGTGAGCTTAGTATGATTTTAGGTACCCTCTCTGCTAATGGTTGGGGTTGTGTTCCTGTCTCACTAGTTGTTTGGCATGGGGTGTCCAGCACTGGAACTTGCTGGTCGTTGAGTGGAGCTGGGTATTAACGTTGAGATGGAGATCTCTGGATAGCTCTTGCCGATTGTTATTATGTGGGGCCGGGAGGTCTCTGGTGGTCCAATTTCCTGAACTCGGCTCTTCCACTTCAGAGGCTCAGGCGTGACAGCTGGCTGGAGCACCAAGACCCTGTCAGCCACATGGCTCAGAAGAAAATGGAGAAAAAAAACAAATAAAATAAATAAAGTTATTAAAATTAAAAATTTTTTTAAATTATTTAAATAAAAAAATTAAAAAGTACTAAAAAAAAAAGGAGAGCAACCAATCCAATAAACTAATCCACCAATGATGACAAGTCCTAAAAACTAAACTAAGATAAACATAAAAATCAGAAACTGGTTAGTCACATACAGCAAACCCTACGTCTCCAGTTGCTCCCAAAGTCCACCGTCTCAATTTTGGGATGATTTGCTGTCTATTCAGGTATTCCACAGATGCAGGGTACATTAAGTTGATTGTGGAGATTTAATCCGCTGCTTCTGAGGCTGCTGGGAGAAAGTTCCCTTTCTCTTCTTTGTTTACACAGCTCCTGGGGTTCAGCTTTGGACTTGGCGCTGCTCTACATGTAGGTTGCCCTCTGGCGTCTGTTCTTCATCCAGACAGGACAGGGTTTAAGGAGTGGCTGATTCGGGGGCTCTGGCTCACTCAGGCTCAGGGGAGGCAGGGGTACGGAATGCAGGGCGAGCCTGCGGAGGCAGAGGCCAGCGTGACGTTGCAACAGCCTGAGGCGTGCCGTGTGTTCTCCCAGGGAAGTTGTCCCTGGATCACGGGACCCTGGCAGTGGCGGGCTGCACAAGCTCCAGGGAGGAGAGGTGTGGATAGTGTCCTGTGCTTGCACACAGGATTCTTGGTGGCTGCAGCAGCAGCGTTAGCATTTCATGCCCATCTCTGGTGTCCATGCTGATAGCTGCGGCTCACTCCCGTCTGTCTCTGGAGCTCGTTTAGGCAGTGCTCTGCCTTCTGTGGGCAGACAGGGAAGGATTCCCCTCTCCTTGCGCACCCCGAAATAATGGCCTCTTGTGTCTTAGGCAGGTCCAGAGTTTTTCCCGGACCTCCTCCTGGCTAGCTGTGGCGCACTAGCCCCCTTCAGGCTGTGTTCACGCCGCCAACCCTAGTCCTCTCCCTGGGGTCTGACCTCCGAAGCCCGAGCCTCAGCTCCCAGCCCCCACCTGTCCCAGCGGGTGAGCAGACAAGCCTCTCAGGCTGGTGGGTGCTGGTCGGTGCCGATCCTCTGTGCGGGAATCTCTCCGCTTTGCCCTCCGCACCCCTGTTGCTGCACTCTCCTTCGTGGCTCCAAAGCTTCCCCCCGACCCGCCTCCACCAGTGAAGGGGATTCCTAGTGTGTGGAAACTTTTGCTCCTTCACAGCTCCCTCCCTGAGGTGCAGGTCCCGTCCCTATTCTTTTGTCTCTGTTTTTTCTTTTTTTCTTTTACCCTACACAGGTACGTGGGGAGTTTCTTGCCTTTGGGGAAGTCTGAGGTCTTCTGCCAGCGTTCAGTAGGTGTGCTGTAGGAGTTGTAACACATGTAGATGTATTTCTGATGTATTTGTGGGGAGGAAGGTGATCTCCACGTCTTACTCCTCCGCCATCTTGAGGGTCCTCTCCAAGGCATTTTAAATAGACTTATGTTTTACTTACACTTGTGATTTCTGGCACATATCATAATATGAGTGCATCTGTATTTCCCACTCACACAGGTTCAACAATACAGAGAATGGTCACTCTAGGCTGTTCTGGCCACTACATTGGTTGGGTCATGTGGTCTGTTCATAGGATAGTAGTAGGTAGTTATGCAAATTTCAAATGAAAACATTAATTAGATCAGTTTGCTGTATAAATCACTGTTCAAGTCACCCAGGTAAAGCAGCTTGCCTGGCATCTGCCTGACAACTCTTGAAAGTTTAATATATTGTCAGTGAGACTGTTACATATGACATGCATGGGACTCATTTGCAATTCACAGTTAGTAACACACAGTATCCTTGCCAGAGTCAAGCCTGGCCTTCATCAAATAAAGGATTTTTTATAGATTTTATTTGAAGTGAAAATTTTACTGTCAGGCTATATCAATAAATACAGTACATGTATCCTAAGGATTGTGGCTTTAGAATCCCATGAACATTAGTAGTTTGTGGGCTCAGCTGAGTTTCTCTGAGGCACATGGGAATTCATTAATGTTGATGTTTCTCCATCATTTAGGTCTGTGATGGGGTCGAACAAGGAACCAGATCTTGTGCATCTCGAGGCCAGAACCGTGGATGGTCGTAAGTAAAGCAACTTTTCCACGACGTTAATAGTAATTAATTTTATCGATCTGCCATGAATCGCATCTGTGTTAAGGGAAATCACAGTGGCAATAATCAATAATCTAAGTCGTTTGGACCTGAGGACTTTTTTTTTTTTTTTTGTCCTTAGTTACCTAGAGTTGTCTTAATAATTCTCTACAACTCTCATCCAGTCAAGGGGTTTTTCTTTGCAGGTGATGAGAAAATTCCAAAATTTCTTATTTTTTAAGTAAACACTTGTTATTACTGCATTATTGCTGCTCTTTTGTTTTGATGTGTTTTGCCAGTTTCCTTATTTTATCAGATATCATCCAGGCAGTGCCTCACTGTCTAGTGGGAGATTGACAAAACGCTTGGAAAGGGCTTGTAGAAGAGCATCATCCTGTCTGTCCCCCATCATAAGCGGCAGGAGGCAAAAGTCAGTTGGTGGTTCTGAACATCCCTAGTTAGGTTGGCTACAGTGAAGGACTGTGTTTCCTGTGGACATTTTGGCTTTAGCACACGATGGAGAGCAAAGCTGAAGATCCACAATCCAAACCCATGTCTGCATGACTCACAAGTTCACTCACTTACTGTGTGACCTTGAAAAAGTTACTTAAACTCTTTATGCCTCCATTTCTTCACTGTAAATTAAAGTTAATAATAATGATCCCTATAGTAGCTAATATTTACTAAGCACTTGCCCTGTACCAAGAATTATGCTAAGGGCTTTCTATACTTTATCACAATTAATCTTCACTACAATTCATAGGTGGTGGTTCCCATTTAAAAAATTTTTTTTTAAATTATTTATTTATTTATTTATTTATTTATGGCTGTGTTGGGTCTTCGTTTCTGTGTGAGGGCTTTCTCTAGTTGTGGCACGAGTGGGCCACTCTTCATCGCGGTGCGCGGGCCTCTCACTGTCGCGGCCTCTCTTGTTGCGGAGCACAGGCTCCAGACGCGCAGGCTCAGTAGTTGTGGCTCACGGGCCTAGTTGCTCCGCGGCATGTGGGATCCTCCCAGACCAGGGCTCGAACCCATGTCCTCTGCATTGGCAGGCAGATTCTCAACCACTGCGCCACCAGGGAAGCCCGGTGGTTCCCATTTTACAGATGAAGAAACCAAGGCATAGAAAGTTTAAGTAATATATTTAAACAACAGCAACATGGATTTCCTTCCCCTTCTTTGGTCCTGAGGATCTCCAGGAGGGCTAAGCATTTCAAGGGGTACTACTAGAGAACTACAGGTGAAAGGGAAAAAGGAAAAAGAGAAAAGGGGGAAATGCATAGAAGGAAAATAGATGAGGGGAGAAAACCCAGGTGAAAAGAAAGAGGTCTCAAGTGCAGAGAAAAGGAAGAGAACGGACTCTCCAATTACCACAGTGCCAAGAGGCTGGTCGAAGTTGTTCAGCACTGAGCCAGGGGGTGATAATCTAATTTTTGAGACCTTCCCTGTTTTAAAAATATCCCTCACAATTCACACACTTCATCATCACTGACACTGAGCCTGTCTACTTGCCCTCCACTTTTCTGATGCAAAGGCAGATGATACCCATGGTTTACCAGCTCACAGCTCAAAGAAGCTGGTCACCCCTGCCATCCAAACTCTCCAGAAACCACACCTACTCCATTACTGTGTGCTCACAGGGAGATATTTTTATCTTCAGAGGTTTCTTTCCCCCTTTGGGGAATGAATATATTCTTTGGCAGAATCAGTGTGGGGAAAGATCAGGGTCCAAGCTGACCATCTCCTTTCTCCTTTATAAACTCAGGCAGAGCTCTGATATGTAATGTGCCCAGATTGTACCTGACACAGAATAATCTCAACAGTTTAGAGCTGCTTTCCCACCTTTGTATCAAGTGGGCTCTCTCTGGTGGTGACCAGAGCTGATAATATTATCTTGGATTCCATGGTTCAGTTCTCAGTACACAGTAGCCAGAGCTGTCTTAAGCCAGAAGTTGCCGTGCCATCTGTTTAGAGCTTTGTTTTAGCTTCCATTGCTCTAGTAATAACACGGTTCTCACCTTTACCTGTAGCTGCAACATAATCTGCCGCCTGCCCATTTCCTCAGCCTCGTCTCACTCGGTGCCCTCCTCGGTCATCACCTGCAGGCCTTTGGGTTTGCTTTCAATTCTTAGAAACTACAAAGTTCTATGTCTCCATAACAAGACTCTAATACTTGCTGTTTCCTCTGCTTGGAATACCTTTCTTTATTCCCCCTTCCCTGACCAATTCAGTGTAATGCATTATTGAAGATCGTTCAGATTAAGGTTAAGCATCATTTCTAATTTTTTTAACTTTTTGAAATAATTTTAGGCTCACAAAGAAGTTGCAAAATAATAGTATGGAGTTCCCCTGAACCCTTCACCCAGCTTCTCCCAATGATAACATCCAAAATAACCATAGAACTATATCAAAACCAGGGAGAGCATCCATTTCTTAAGGAAGTCTTTCTTGAAGTCCTAATCGAAACCAGTTTATTTTGTTTGCTTTCATCCAACTCTATTATTTTTCTTTATTGTATTCATCTTAGTTTGAAATTACACATACCATTTGATCACAACTTTTCCTCTCCACCAGCCTATTAAGTTCTATGTGTGCAGGAGCCAAGTATACCTTTGCTCAGTATTGCATCTCCAGCACATTCTACGGTGTCTACATGTAGATGGAGCTTAATAAATATTTACTGAATGAATGAACACATAGTTGACCAATTGTCAGGGTTACCAGCTGGCTACCTAACCTCACTTACCAGGTTGTCTGATAAATTTAGAGCATTGCATCTCAAACTTGAACATGCATAACGACCCACCCAGGGATCTTGTTAAAATGTGGATTCTGATTCAATAAGGGCCCAAGAGTCTGCAGGTGAAGCCGATGCCTCTGGTCTGTGGAACACACTTATAGTAACAAAGTCCCACAACGAAAGACTAATGAAAGAGCTTTAGGGTCTGTCTCCCATGACTACACCCCTTGTTTAGAAAGCTCTGGATGGAATTGGTAGCATCCCAGATTGCTTTTATTTTCAAGCTTTGGGGGATAATGCTGCTTTCTGGCTTGTGGCATTTAATGCACATTACCCCATATTCTGAAAACAACAAGGCTGTCACTTTCCCCGATCAGCACGTTTTCTCTCACCCAACATTATTCCTGTGCTCCCTGCAGGCACGGAGGTTGATAATGCCAAACTGTCATCTCAGGCTCAGCTTTCACAAGGCATGAAATATATCAGTTCTAATTTTATTTATTTTATTTTACTTTTCTGCAAAGACAGCATTTTCATAAACTATCCAAGAGTGAAAATTCAATAAAGGGATTTAATTAGAAAAGTTATCCCTGTCAAAACAAAACATAAAAAAAAAAAAGTACCAACTGAAATAAAGGATCTAAGCTTAACTCCTGACCTGACTAAATATAAAAAACAGTGAGATTTTCTCAGTGTCATATTCCCTCTGTGTGTCTGTCTGTCTGTCTGTCTCTCTCCGAGAGAGTCAGTAAACATGGCTTCAAGTCAAAGAAACAGAGGAGGAGGAAGGAAAGAAAGAACACGGAGAGGTCAGAGTAGCAAGCTATTAGCAAATATAACTGAGAGTGTATTTATCAAAATCAGACTCCAGGCTGGTCATTTGCTTCAAGAAATCCAGTATCTCTATGTTATCTCTCTCCCCATTCTGGAATTGGGATCCCTCTTTTTTCTCCATCCTTTCATTTCTGTTTAGTATATGAAACCTGTTGTGTATATTCTAGGTCATACATCTGGTAGGGTGTATGCCAAAATAATATGATTTTTTTTTTTTTTTTACTTTGTAACAAGTAATTTTTTTCTGATTTTAATGGGTTTAGGAATTTTGTAGACAATGCACTGAGACACGTGACACAGAAAAAAATCCCTCCTTGCTTATTTTGCTTATCGCCACGGGGTGGATGGCAAATGCTTATGTGGGCTTGTTATTCGAAGTTTAGTTTTAGTGTCATTTCAAATCTCCCTAGATTACATTTTATAATTAATTTCTGTTTCAATTGAAGTCTCCATATTTGAGGGGAGGTGAGCTCTGGAAAGCTTTTGCTCTACGAAGGTCTGTGACCTACACAAACATTTCTTGCCAACTGTGCTCTGAAATCTGCATGTTTTGTAGTTAACAACCAGGACAAGAATGTTATTCTTTCTTGTACCACCTCTCTGCCTTGGGAAGCAAGCTGAAGAGAGCAACCTCAGTTACAATCAATCACAGGAAGTATTATTGGAATATTTTTAACGTTTATTGTATGTGGCATTTGTTATTGGCCCCTGTGTTCAACCGAAGACAAATTGACAGGTCCTCATCCAGGAAACAAAGATTTTACTGTTTAAATACCCTGTGTGTGTGTGTATGTATGAATGTGCACACGCATTGTATGCACCTAATACATTAAAATTGCTACCCAGTACATTATAATAGTAAAAAGGAAACCTACATTCTATTGATTTACCTAATATAGGTACAGGCGTGTGTGTGTGTGTGTGTGTGTGTGTTTATGTATGTATGTAATCTATGTAGTTAGAAAATGTTGACCCAACTCTTGGATTGAAATCTTTGTGAAAAGCTGTATCTTACTTAATCTTGGTTCTATGTACAAAACATAGCTCAGAGCCTGGCACATTCATGTGTGTTGACTTAATAAATATCTGTGTGTGTCACCATTGGGCACGTCTTCTTACAGAAGGGCCTTTAACCATAGGGTGTGTAGAGTCCCTTAGGGCTAATGGATGAGCATGAGAAACTCATGACTCCCTGAAATTGTATGCCAGTATGTATATGTGATTTGCAGGAAAAGAATATAACTTTTATCAGAATTCTTTGCATGGTAATTACACATGGGTCTATAGTTTTATATTTATGCTCATCTATATACATCATCTTGTAAGAGAACCTGCAGTACCAAGTTTGAGCTTTATTGCTTCTCCCTTTTACTTCTGAAATGAGAGACCTGACCAGTGACCTGAATGTTTTCTGTACTTGTAGTGATCCATGCCAGCAGGGACAGGGGACAATTACTGGTCTCCATGTCTGTTTGCTTGAGTAACTAACCTTGTAACAACTTGCCATAGGACTAATCTCTTTCATTGGGGAAAAACAACCTTGGCCCTTTAACCAGCTATGAAAAAGACTGCCCCCAAACTCTTTCTGAAACGAAACTCAAACCAGCATTTTATAAGCTGAGATAAAAATCAAAGGAAAATCACAACTTTGTATAGCCACCATCTCACTAATTCTTGTTGTGGGTAAGAACTGGACATCTCATTTCTGCTTTTCACTTTCCACCCCTCCAATCGAATTTCCATATTGAACGGCATGCATATCAATATCTGGATAAGGCGAGCACTGCTGAGATACTGCGGGAAGGTGATAGAGACCTCAGATCTCATCAGTCCCCAGTATATTAGCAATGAATTGGTTTGAGTTTACACTATAAGCATTAATTACTTTTATACCAACAGAAGTTTCAACGGTGACAATAAAAAGATAAGTAGTATTCCAGTGTATCAAGGGAAAAGTAGATCCACTTTCTGACCTTCATTCTCATTCCCTGAAGTTGGTAATTTTATTTATTTTTTTAAAAATATTTATTTATTTATTTATTTTGGCTGCGCCGGGTCTTAGTTGCAGCATGCGGGATCTTTACTTGCAGCATGCGGACTCTTAGTTGTGGCATGCATGCAGGATCTAGTTCCCCGACCAGGGATCGAACCCAGGCCCCCTGCATTGGGAGCATGGAGTCTTACCCACTGGACCACCAGGGAAGTCCCCAAAGTTGGTAATTTTTAAAAAATATGTCTTCTATATTATTCCAGAAATTGTTTAGGCTTATACAGATAAATATGTATGTGTGTACACATACATACACACTCACAAATGTTCATGTTGTAAAACTGTTGTGACAGATTCAGTGTGGGTGAATGCAATAGCAAGTTAAAAATCTATATCAGTATATATAAATTTAGGCACTTCATGGCTAATCACTACATGGGAACCCCATTATACAGCCAACTATAATTTTGTTAATCACCATCTCATTAATAGATATATAGATGTTTGGCTATTTCAAAGAGTGTTGATACACACATGTATGCACATATTACTTATTTGGTTAGTAAGCATTCAAATGGGTTTAGGGAGCAAGCACTGCTCAAAGAAAAATTAACGACAGGAAATCCCTGGGATTTCCCTGGGAAATCCAAGAGTGTGTACATTTTTAATTTTTATAGGCATTGTCACATTTCCCTCTGAAATAGATGCATCATTGCATACTCTCTAAATATGAGAATGCCTATGTTTACATACCCTCAATAGTCCAGGTTGTTATGAAAATCTTTTTAAACATAGCCTGTCTGATGAGCAAAAATGTGGCATATCCTTATTGTTTTAATTTGTATTTATTTACTTAGGAGTGAGGTTAAGAATTTGTATTTATTTTTCTTGGTTATTTGTATTTCCTCTTCAATGACCCTTCAAAAGCTATCAAATCTCTTTAATGTTCTAGAGAAGAACGTTATGCATTATTTGCATTTTTATGCAAATCTAAAAAATATCAAACTTGCCACTCCAGCTCTAGTACACCAATTGGCATTATTAGACCCCGTGTTTCATAGCCTTCTTTTACCTTCTTTTTCAATCAGTTAATACATTAATCACTTCTAGAGTGGGGCCTGGGAAGAGGTTAGAAGTTTCCACTTCTGGTCAGTTTCAGATTCTGATAGCTCCCCACCACTGAAGCGGAATCTGGCCTCTGTACCCCAACACCGAATTAAATCTTGGAGACAGAGTTTTAGGTGAAGTAGAAAAGAATAGTTTTATTGCTTTGCCAGGCACAAGGGGCCACAGCAGGCTAATGCCCTCAGAACTGTGTGTCCTGACCTGGAGGGGGTAGTGAGGAGTTTTATAGCAATGGTTCAAAGAGGAGGCTGTGATCAGCTCATGGCCATTCTTCGGATTGGTTGGTGGGAAGGTAAGTGGGAATTAGCATCATCAACCTTCTGGTTCCAGCAGGTCTGGGGTCTAAATGCTTGTGGGCAGCATACCATTAACTTGTCCCACCTGGTGGGGATTTCAGTATCTGCAAAACAGCTCAAAGATACTGTTATGTATATCCCTTGAGGGGGGAACCAGGACCCTGCCCCAAGGCTGCACTATTGTTTCTTGACTGGTCCTCCCTTGTCTCTTCATCCCCTCCCTTCCCTAATTAGCAACTGTTTGAACCTGCCTGTTGGAACTCAGGGAAGGTCTTGGAGGCTGAATGAAGCCTATTTCCTGTAATCAAGAAATGGGGGCCACAGCAAGGCTTTTGTGTCCAGGAGCCCCACAGGGTCCTGCTAGGTTTCATCACTTCCCAACACGTTTACCAAATGCCTTCTCACCTCTCCTCCCCTATCCCTAAATCAAGCTTCCAGACTTAGAGAGTCCAGTGGCACCTACTGATCTTGGAGAGGCAGCAGTGAGTGGTGGTGTGAAGCGAGATCTTAATTCCCTGCCCAGGAATTGAACCTGGGTAGCTTGGATGAAAACCAGGAATCCTAACCACCACCCGCCCTGGCTCTTGCCCCCAGTGAAAAATGCATTTCTCACAGAGGCAAAAACTGTAAAAACATGTACAAAGTTTATTATTAGAGACATAGCACAACAAGTGGGAGAGCACATGGAGAAACAGTTTGTTTAGTTAAGACAGAAGCAAGGCAGAGATGCACACGCACACCCAAAGAGAAAGGGTTTGGGCGTCCTCCCTTAATGAGGAGTGCAGTTAGTCAGAAACTAGGCAGAGATACACACCCAGAGAAGAGTGTGGGTGTCCTGAATGAGGAGCACAGTAAAGAAGTGGTTTAAATCACTTATACAGGACAGTCCTTCTGGGTCTTTGTTTACCTTTGGCCAATTATCTTGTTTCTTTTTTCACACCTGCCTGGTCCTAGGACGTTCCCCAACATGCATGTGCAACTATTTGCTAAGGTGGATCCCACCACAGAGGCCTGTGGGTACATGTCCACACATATTATGGGGTGGTGCCCCCTCCCTTTTTGACCCCCAAGGAGCCTTCCAGCACATGTGCAGATAGGGGAGTTTTCCTTGACCTTAGGAGTGGTCATCTGATCTCTTTACTTCAGCAGAGCTCACCTTCTGCCACTAGCTTTGTCCTTGGAGTGTCTGGGTGAGAACAAAGCTTCAGTTTTACTCCACTTGACAAACACCAGCTGTCCAGCCCAGCGGCCCATCTATCTCCTACCTCAAATTCCCCCTGAGAGACATGAACCCCAAGAAATCTTTACTGGGAGCATGAGGGACGATGGTCTGTCTTCTGTCACTTCTTCAGGCTGGCAAGGGACTCATAGACCGTATCTAGTTGGGGTCATGGAGCTCTCACCCTGTCTCATTAAGGGGCCACAGGGTGACTTATGCTGTTATTCTGGCAGGATGTGTTCTGAGGAGTGGCTGAAATCTCTGCATCACCATTATCCTGATGTGAAACTGTTGCAATCTGAAAGAGACAAACTTAACAAGTTTGCAAATATTGTAAATATCAGTAAAAGAATTATTGTAACCAGTGGCCAAAGCAGGAGTAAGAACCAAGTTATATTTGGTAACAATTTTTGATCCTGGTCCAGATAGAGTCAGCGCTTGGGTTACCCTGTCCAAAGGAATGGAGCCGTTTGGTGTGGTCATATATATTTTTTGATGTCTTTTTTTATTAGCCTAGTGTTATTGATGTAGGTATAACAGATTCAGAAGTAGTTGGAGTGACACCTGAACATTAATAGACAAAATAGATCTTTTTTTTTTTTTTTTTTCAGGAAGATAAGCCTGAATCCCAGTCTAGACCTGGCACTTTGAGGAGACCTGTAGTCAGGTAGCCAGTTGTCTAGTTTTATCCAAGTAGGTTTTAACCTTTGGTGTGGTATTAACACATAAACCAAAGCAGTTGTCACTGTTAATGATTTTAGTGTTTTTCTAGGTATGAGAAAGGTGAGAATTTGGGCTCATAAAAATCCTTACCTGAAAATATCTAACTATCTGAAGGCCTGTTTTGTCAGTTTTTTCCCAGAGCACAGAGTGCCTCATTCCTGATCTCCACCCTAAACTCCTTTCGGGGGGTATTGAAGGTCAGCAGCTGCAGCAGCTCCAGATTTAATCTTTGTAGACAGCAAGTGCCAGTTTCCTGTCGGCAGGGCCCCTTCATGGTCATAGATTCGACCATGGTTGGGGGGCATTTTATGACTGTTTTGTCCCACAGTGCTAGGAATGCTCACTGTGCCATTACTGGCACACTGAGGAGCCAAAAGTCTCTGGACCTCCTGCTTTACTAGTCTCTTATGGTCCAGGAAAATATTCCCTCTTGTTGCTTCTTCCTGTATCTGCAGTTTTACTCTTAACAGTCATTGATCTCATATGGGACTATATACCATCATTTTATCAGAGGCTCAGTCACACATTTGGTAATGTAACAAACAACAATTTTATAAAAATTGGCAAAATAGGCAAAAATGGAAATAATATAGCTAGCAGTATTAGTAAGGTCATAAGTAAGAATTTAAGTTAAGAAATTTTCATTAGGTACAGCCTAGTACATCCCCAGTTTGTCTGGCTTAGTCTATTTTTTACCAGTCCTTATCTTTAAGGGAAATTGTATACATTGGCACTGTCCATAAGGCATTTAGCCCAATTTCCTAGTGTTACCAGGCTCCTTATCCTTAGCATAGTCTAATTGTTTCTTTAAACTTGAATGACTATAGCCTGGTGTTAACCTCCTGGTTGTAGATCATGGAGCATCTGATCTTTATCCAAAGATTGGTTACAAAGTTAGGCTTCAGAAACAAACTTAGAGTGTCCCTTTAATAACTCAATTAAAACTTATAACAGTATAACATAACAGCAAGGAACTATCTGGGAAGTGAGTCTTAGTAAACAGACCTTAATTAATGAAACTAGGATAATATTTAGTGAAACATAATTTTTTTTAATTATCCCCATTTTTATTAAACACAGACAAGGGCTTCCCTGGTGGTGCAGTGGTTAAGAATCTGCCTGCCAATGTAGGGGACATGGGTTCGAGCCCTGGTCTGGGAAGAGCACATATGTCTTCCCATAGTGCTGACTGTTTAATCTACAGCTATTGTCGACCCATTTTAAATTCCCTGATTTAGGAGTAGACCGTTGCCATGCTACAAGGGCATCAGGGTGGCAAAAGTCTGACAATGGGGGGTTAATCTCGTAGAAGCAGAATGAACTTTATCTACCTGTGCCATAATCTTCATAGATCATTGTGAAATAATACTTATTTACTTAACCAAAGTAACAAAAGATTTCAAAAGCAAATATAAATCACTTAAAGGCAAAGAAATTCACACAGTCTGTTATCAAAAGCAGCATTTCTCTTAATATAGAGAGAGAACCAAATTTCAGTCTGGTACTAGCTGACTGTTAATAGCAAAATTTATTTACCTAATTAATTTCAATTTAGTCTTGATCAGTCTTAACAACATACCAAATTTTTTTTCATGGTTCCTTTTCCACAAAACTTTTATCACTTTCTGGATCCATATTATCAATAACTTGCCCATTTTTTTCCATCTATAAACAACTAACTGTAGGACAAATTTATTATCATCACTTTCCCCAACAAAAATATCTCCAGTCTTTATATCTTCTCTGGCTAACAACATATATCCTACTTGCTTTACACACTGAAATGCTTTTCTTGTCACTTCAGTAGCTTTGATTACATATTATAATTTTTAACCCTTAAAAAACCTTAACTTCTAGTGAAAACCAAGAAGAAACCAGGTGTGAACTGTTTGTCACACTGGCGTCTTCTGATTAGCAAACTCAAGATCACATTCTATAACCTCTAAAAACATGTATTTTTCCAAAGCGCAATTTTTTTTTTCTCAATGTGGTACAAGGCGTGTGTCAAATAAACCCAAACATCTTTAGTTTCTGTCTTGTATTTAGAATTGTTTGATTTGTGAGCACTTACTTTTCTTTTTTAAGCCAGTTAAATAGAGCTCATTTACAAATTAACCTCAGCAATATTATGCAAAGACAAAGACACATACTGAGACATACATATATCCAGACAGAGATCTCATAGTTTCCTGCTTGAGGCTTAAATTGTCTCTTTGCCTCTTTTGTTTTTTTTTTTCCTTTTTTGACTTGAAGTTTCACTAAGCAACCCAAGGCCGAAGTCTCAGGCAAAGTGGGCTGTGTTTGTTTCCCAAGGACATGATAAGAGTTAACCTCAAGCTTTCTCCTAGGCATATTTTTATTCTCTCAGGGTCAGAATTTTGAAAATAAACCAAAAAGTATTTTAACAAGCTAGATCTCTCTAATTGCACATGCAAAAAGAACCGGTTTTACAATTTCAAAAAAAGCTTTATTTTAACCAATTTTCTCCAGAGTCTAAAGAATACTGTGGCCATATTGTCAAAAAAAAAAATCATCTTTCCTTTCTGTAGTCATAGTTTCATAGATAAAATATGACCAAATAGTGATCAAACTGGCCCTAGTAACAGGGGCAGACTGGCTGATAAAATGTTGTCCAAGCAGGGATTGTTTCCCTGGGGAGGCGGGGTCTTAGTTTGGTCAGAAGAATCTGGAGGAGTAAGGAAACTTGCAAGAGTGGGGGCAGCTTGGTTCCCCCCTGAGAGTTGGGAGAAGGTAGAAGGGGATCATTTAGAATGTTAGGAGAGATGTTCTGTTTCCTCAGGCTTTTGATTATGGAACCGCATAGAGCAGGATTATGATAAAAGGCCATGAAAACTTGAACACAGGGAACCTTAGTCCATTTTCCCATCCTGTGACAATAAAGATCCAATTGCAAGATACCCATTTTCAGGCCATTTTCCATCCCCCAATTTATATAAAGGCCAGGCACTCTTACAGTAAAATTTAAGTTTCCAGTTCTTAAGGATATACTCCAGAGGTGTTTCTTCTGGCTTAGAAAGGCATCCTCCCATGTTGAGTAACCTGCACCTGAGAATAGAGAGTGATCCTAGAAATGTAATCCAACGTCCCAGATACATTTAGGAGGCACCTGAAGGGACTTCACAGCATCCCCTGAACTCCCTTCGACCTCATTGCTTGACGGGGTTTTGAGCGTCCTCTACTGCCCCACCGATTTCTAACCAGACGTCTCCGGTTGTTCTTGGTGCCGTGCGCACAGTGTCCTCCTTTCATACGTGAAGAGGACATTCAGACCAGTGTAGAACGGTTGCCAGGTTTTTCCTTGAGCTTTATAGGCAACAGATAAAGCCTGGGATGCTGGCTGCTTGGAAGTGGCCAGCCCAGTAAGTAGTCCTTGGGCTGCCAAGGCCTGGAGTGAAGGGGGAACTCCTGGAGGAATTGGAGTTGGCCGCAGTGGAAAATGCCACGGGGGTCAGGACCTGAGGACTTTACTTGACACTGATCACAATGGGCTTGGCAGCAGAGAGGGCGCACTTAGTCCTTCCCCCAGAGGGTGTTAAAGTATCAGGTAAAAAGAAATCTTGCTGTGCAAGTAAGGTGGGAAAGAAAATCACAGCAGCATGGGAGAGAGAGTGAAAGTCAGGAGTCTCCAGCCAGCAGTTGGGGCGTGACCTCTACTTTACCTTGAGCTCCCAGGCTTTGGCACCACTACCACTTTGTCTTTCTAGCGGTGTCCTTCTGACCCCATTTTTCATATTGGGAAAATCTCTTAATTTCAAAGACTATTGATTTCAATTTGGCCTCTCTGATTTAGCAGCCTAAAGACGACCCTGAAAACCAACCAGAAAAGCATAAAATAAGATAACACGAGCCTCCCCACACAGCAGTGAAAAACCTGACAGTGACAGTGCAATAACAGGTTCAGCTGGGCAGCTTTCAAATTCCGTTCTTTGTATCCATTATGTGCTACCACTTCCCCTGCCTCCTGTGTGCTCACCCATCTGTGAGAAGGTCCGTGTCCTTACCTCCCATCCCGAGGGGGAGAACACAGAGGTGCACGAGAGAAATTTGTCATCTCCAGATCTTTCGTGTGTGTGTATGCGTGTGTGTTCTGAGAAAACATTACTAATGGACCCTGAAATTTGAATTTCACATAATTTCCACAGGTTGTGAAATGTTACCCTTCTTAGGATTTTTTTCAACCATTTAAAAATGTGAAAGCCATTCATAGTTCATGGGTCACACAAAAACAGATGACAGGCTGGGTTTGGATGGACCAGAGTTTGTGTCAACCTCTGAATTAACATTGTTGCAAACACAGTTGAAGCCCACAGTACCTCTTCCCAAATTGCATCTTCCGATTACGCCCACTAACCATTCTTCTGAAATGGGTGTCAGTCATTCCTATTCATACCGTTTACCTTCTGTTGTTTGTGTCTGTATCCCTAAACAGTGTGTAATATTGATTTGTATATTTTGAACTTCACAGAAATGGTATCATACCTTGGGTACCCTTCCACCTTGCTGCCCAGTACTTTGCGTGGCACTCTGTCCATGGTGCTGAGTGGAGCTCCACTGCAGCCTTTTTCACTGCTGTATCGTTTTACACTGTGTGACGATTCTGCCTATGTTATTCATTCCTGTGCTAGTGAATGGGCACTTAGGTTGCTGCCTGCTAAAGTCCTTTCTTGACATGTCTCATCTCTTTTCACCTTCACCATGACCTTGTTAGATGTGCAGATCTTAACTCTAGGACAAAGGACTGGGTTTCTCCTGGGTCCTCAGGCTCCCCCAGGACTCAGCAGCAACAGTCCATATAACATGCATGTGTGGCAATTTCTAAGGGTTTGAAAAATTCCTCATGTTTCTGACTCCTGCTTTAAAACAAGAACAAAAGGTAGCGTAGTAAAGATCTTGCCACGTACTCATACCTCCCCCTCCTTTGCCCCATGTGTTCTCAAGCAACACGGATGCTAGGATCGTGCATTATATTCCTATTATTTGGCTGGTGCTGCTGCACTACTTACAAGAACTCTTGGAGGCAGGACCTATGATTATTTCCCTCACTTTAATTATGAGGAAAATGAGGCTTACAGTGGCTAAATATTTTTGCCATTGCCGCAGGCTAGACTGTGAAGCCAGGTCTGGTTCATTGCAGACCTATTTATTATCCATTCATTTGAAAAGCATTGTTGGGCATCTGTGCTAGGCCAGCTGCCCTTCTAGGCATGAACGAAGGATAGTAGGGGATGTTGCAAAGGCCCTACTCTCATAGAGCTTAACCTTCTGGTTAGGGGAGACAGGTTATAAACAGATGCATAGTGCCAGGTGATGGTATGTTCTAGGAAGCAAAACAAAGCAGAGTCTAGATAAAAAGTGACGGGGTGGGGCAGGGGCGGCTGTCAAAGAAAGAACCTCTGATAAGGTGGCATTTGGTTTTTCAGCCAAGTCCTTAGGGAAGTAAGGGAGAGAGCTGGGTCTGCTGGGTGGAAAAGCATTGCAGACAGATGGAACATCACGTGTGAAGGATACGGCGTATGGGCATGTTTGGCATGGCTGAGGTGTAGCAGGGGCCGAGGTGGCTGGAATCTAGAGAAGACAGACAAACGTGTCATCTCCTTCTGTTTATTTCACTATGGAAGGCAAGGATTGCGTCTTATTGATCTTTATTGAATGTTTATCGTGTTCCAAGTATGATATTCAGTATCGAGTGTGTTGAAAATAGAAAGTTAGTAAATGAAGAAATAGTGGTTTGGATATACCCACGTGTCTCAGAGGCTGTCCCTTGAACTGAACCTCTGTCCTGGCATTCCTCATATAACACGTGGACACATCTAAGTAAATAGCGTACATCCCTCTCCCACAAAAAGCCCTGGAGAATACATGCTGTGTATTTTCTCCCCCATGCACAAAACTGCTTTCACTTTTTCCTCCCTTCCTTCCCTCCCTCCCTCCTTTCCACTTTGATTCCTGTTTTCTTTCTTTCCTACTGTTTGTCCTTTTCGCTGTCTCTGTCTCTCCGTCTCCCACTCCTTTCTTCGTAAACTCAATTTGGAAAGTTACCGGAACAAACATGCTTCTCGGTTTTTCATGGCTGGGTGTGACCTTGCAGATACCTTCGTGTCTTTTCTTGGCATAAACTGGAGTTCTAGTGTGACTTTCTCACAAAAGAGCTGACTGACATTCCCCGAGCCTGTCTCCTGTTCTCTCTCATGCCCCCGTGCTCTGGCCCAGTGCTCCTGCTTTCTGGAATGATGTCTCTCCCTTGTCACTGCTCCAAGCAGCTTTCCAGGCTTTTCTCAGCTCTTCCAGCCTTCCCTGGGTGTCCCCACCCTCACCCCTGCACAGGTAACTGTCCCTCTGTGAGTTAGAGTCAACAGTAAAATAGTCTCTATATTCAGGTGTTCTATAGGCCATGAGGGTACAGCAGGTCTACAACTCTGTGTGATGCAAAGTAAAATAAATGCAGAGTCGCAGGAGAAGTCCTGACACAGAGTAAACCATCCGTGGAGAGGTTGGAAGGTCAGATATCCCTCACCTGGGGACCCACAGAACCTGCACCTGCACTCCTCCAAGGATACACTCACCCCACTGCATCATCCTTGGTGAGGGACTTTCTGTATTTCTACTAAATTATTTTGCCCTCCTGTTCTCTCTCATGTCCCCAATTCCTAGCCCCGTGCTTGGCAAAAAATGTGTAATTCCAGAACTTGCCCTGTAGTAATCATGGCCTCCTGAATGTCCAAAGGCTAACAATAAAAGACAACACTTAGGAAGTTATACTGGGCCAAAATCAAGAGATTGCCTAGAGGAAAGCAATGCCACAAGCTTATCATGTCAAAGGAGGACATTTGATCTAAGTTTATAATTTTCACAGAAACGTCTTGTCCTCAATATAGTCTTTCAGGGGTCAAGGCTGGAGTCTCACTTTTGAAGATCTCAGTTTCTAACTGGTACATGCCACAGAGTGCTCTAGACCCCTGATGGGAATGAAGTTTCTATGAGCACAAGCTTGTTGACACATGTGTACACACACATGTGTGTGTGAGTGTGTGTTGGGTGCAAATATGTAATAGGAGTGTTCCAAACCAAATAATAGGACAGTAGAAAGAACAAGATAAAAATTTATATACAGATTATGGGCTTTAGAAACTGTTCTGCTTTAAAGTTGGAAATTAATGGGGGATGGGAGAGAGCTTTAAAGTGTTCATGCTTGCCTGCCTAGTTTATGGTTTTATTTAAAATTAAACTTTTACAATGTTAAAGTATCATCCCTAAGTCTGGAGTTCTTTACCTGTAAAAAGTACCTTATTCTGGATTTTCTCCAAAGTTTAAAGGAGAAAAAGCGTGTGATCCATTCAGCACAGTTCCTGACTCAGAGGAGAAGTTGCTCTGGTTATTTTGGAGGTTAATGCTGCTGTCGCTATCAATGGAGCCATTGTGGGAAGGGAGAGGTCTGCCCAAGCCTCAGGAAAAACTCCACAGAAGAAGGGCCCAGGAAGTATTTGGATAGAATCACAGGAAAGGAAAAGGCAGTTCAAACCAGGGGAGCTCTCTGAATGAACACAGGGTGTCAGCCAGGAATGCACGTGCTGCTTTAAAAAGAGCGGAAGCCCCAGAGACACAGACTTCCCAGCAACATCACAGAGCTTTGTTCACTTGGGCGAGAGTGAGAAGGAAAGAGGTTTCTGTGGGTAAAGGATGGTAAAGACCTTCGGATCGTAAAGTCAGTAGTCTGATTTTAACATCCTCCTTTGATCCTAAAATTCTAATAACCCGCATTTTATAGAGGAAAAGTCTGAAGCCTAGTTTGGTCAATGACCTTCTCAGAGTCACATAACACAAGAGAGAAAGAGCTCGGACCTAGCCCTTCAGTCCAGTGGGAGGCAGACCCCGCACAGCAATCTGGCTGCCGGCGGGCAGCCCTGTGTGCCGGGCGCCGACGTGACTTCTGTGTCATCTCCCAGCCCTAGTTAGTTCCCAGTTCTGCCCCGACCACTGCCTCACACTGCCTGCGTAGACTATTTATTATCTATTAATGACACCGGGAGAATACGTTTTCATGGTGTTTTAAAAAATTACTTAAAAAAGTTAACCCAAACCGAAGCATGAATATGAAGGAAGCTTATTGCCTCAGGTAGAAATGTCTGTAGTGCTTCCCAGTTGGTTCCCTTGAGACACACTGAGCACTACTGGTGATGAAAGAGAGGGTGCGTCGATCACAGCCACAGCTCCCACTCCGTGAGCACAGTCCGGCCAGACCCAGGACTGAACACATTTCCCGACCGAGGTTTTAAGTCCTCATAACCGCTGGCAGGATGGCTCCTGTTTATTCCCATTTTACAGATTTGAGAAGTAAGGTGATTTGCTTAGGTTTACCAAGCTAAGCCTGCATTTAAACCCTTGTTCCCCTGCTCCAAGCCTGGCCTTTAAAAAGCAGCTTCCCTTCCTTAGAGCAGCGCAGGGGGCACCGGAGTTGCATTATTCCAAGCAGCAGCTGTTGCCGAGAGCAAGATGCTTAAAAAGAGCAGCACAGTGTCCTAATTACCTGTGGCAAGGAAAACATCTGTGTGGGAAAAGTAATGAAATTAATTCTAAAGTCTAGCAGTTGCCTACATTAATTGACGTTAATTAATGCCAAATTACAAGATACTTCCTATGGAATTGCATCATACACTCACCAGAATTGAATATGGAAAGAGTTCATCATGCTTAATGTTATTACAGCAAGCCCCAAGGGGAATAAGAATGATTGGTCCCTCAATATGAAGTGCAGCCAGTTTCTTTCTGTTTCCATTAGGAGGGGAAGGAGAACAAACCAGGAGCAGTTTAACCACAGGCAGGCCGTTGGGAATTGATCAGTTCCCCTTCAGCTTGCAAATTTCACTTTGAACCTCTCCAAGAAAGACATGGTTTCAAGACCTCTTCCTGGGGCTTTTCTTGGGTCCCTCGGTCGTACATTTTGTAATTCTCAGCTCAAGAACAGCTCATTGCACAGCTCTGCCTCAGTATGTGGCACGGGGAGTGGAGAGAGATAGAACAAGCAAAGGAATTAGAGACGGTTCTCTAATTCTTGCGAGCAGGATCCCACAAGCCCACCATGAGCCCTGGCCCCTTTCCCTGGCCGACAGGTGCTGACCAAAGATTTGACACTGGTTGTCTGCCTCTCTCACATCACTGCCTCTACGCAAGTGTTGACATCTCATATATATCTTTTATTCATTTTCCCCATGTAAACATACATATGTAGACATCTATATATACCACTTGCACAAAATCGTGTCCATATGCACATATTTTGGTAACCTACTTTTTTAAAAGTTTTATTTTGGAATAATTTTAGATAAACAGAGAAGTTACCAAGATAGTGCAGCTTTACCAGGCTTCTCCTAATGTTAATATCTTATACACCATGTTCTCTTTCTCAAAGCTAAGAAATTAACATTGATACAACATTATTAATTGGTAAGCTATTTTTATGATATAAAATGCATTAAGCATTTCTGTAATTCCTCATATATACTCTAGAGGCAGGATTTTAATAGCAAACTATGCATGTGCCACAGTCTATTTAGTTGTTCCTCAATTGTTGGCCAGTTTGTTTTCTCTTAATTTTTTAAATTATAAACAACACTATGATGAATATCAAAGTAGATAAATACTTGGCATAGATCATTAATTATTTCTTCAAGTCGAATTCTCAGAAATGAAACCGAAAAGATGTTGATCCCTATTGCCAAATGACCCTGCACAAAAATACAAACGTACAGGCTTTTTTTTTTTTTTTTTTAATCTAGGTATATCCATTTATACTTGGAAGCCAAAACATGCTTAACAAAAATTGGCCCCAACCAATTGGTTGCATTATTTCCACTATGCAACATAGCAGAAGTAAACCAGACTTGGAGGCCAACCAACCCCGTTTGAAACCACATACTGCCATTTCTATAATCTCTTGGAGCTTCATTCTCTTTATCTGCAAAATCAGTTGATAAATTATACTCTGTAGTATTGTGAAGATTAAATGTACCAAATAAGTGTGAACATGCTTTAGAGTACTTGGCACATAGATGTTCAACAAATATTAGTTTCCCTGTTCTTTTAATTTCTCCCCAGATCCCTCAGATTCACAAATTTTGTATAGTTGAGTTATAAATGTGAAAAGTTTATTTTTATATTTTCCATCTTATTCTTGCTCAGGGACCTTTGAAGAGGAAGTTGAGGTCTTAAGAAAGAAACTATTAGACACCATTATAGATAAAACAAGCACTGTGTATTCATCAAGAAGTCCTCATGAGGTGGCAGTCTGAGAAATTCTAATTGGAAGTTGTATTTGTAATTTGAAGCCTGAGACTTCCTAATCCTGACCCTTTGATTCAAATTGTTTTCATTCATTATCTCACATAACAAGAAGCACAGAGACAGGGCAACCCTGGGTTCAGTATAATCAGTAACTCAGTGATGTCATCAGGGAACAGGTCCCTTCCACCTCTTCATCATACTCATTGTGTAAGCGTAACTGTCAGACCCCTCCATGCACAAGAAGGCTAGAGCAGTCCCAGGCATCATGTTCACTCAGTGTTGTATGGTAGCAGGTCTTCTGCTGTGCCTCCTGGTAGCCCCTTAAAAGATCTCTTTCGGGGCTTCCCTGGTGGCGCAGTAGTTGAGAATCCGCCTGCTAATGCAGGGAACACGGGTTCGCGCCCTGGTCTGGGAAGATCCCACATGCCGCGGAGCAATTAGGCCCGTGAGCCACAACTGCTGAGCCTGCGCGTCTGGAGCCTGTGCTCCGCAACAAGAGAGGCCGCGATAGTGAGAGGCCCCGCGCACCGCGATGAAGAGTGGCCCCCGCTTGCCGCAACTAGAGAAAGTCCTAGCACAGAAAACGAAGACCCAACATAGCAATCAATCAATCAATCAATCAATCTTAAAAAAAAAAAAAAAAAAAGATCTCTTTCACTTCTTATTTACTCGAACTGGTTTAAATGGCTTTTCCTAAAGCAAATGATGGCTAGTAGAGTGGGCATAGACTCAAGAGGATTATTCCCTGCACATCAGAGCTTCTGATTCACGTGGAAGAAAGATGAGCCACCAGGTCCAGTACTGGCTTTTCTGGCAAAGAGGCAGGGAGGAATGAGCATTGGACAGGTCGCCGATAGTACCTGATAGTGAAATATAACTGTAATACTCATATTCAGTTTTCTTAAGGACAAACTGTGTGCCCCAAACTGATCTAATCACTGTGAAAAGAAGCAAAAGAGGAAATAGGAACATTATAGTTGATAGTAACAACTGACATTTGTACAACTTTGAGTTTCAAAGCATTTAGCATATATATTATTTCAGTAAATTCTTAGAGCCAAACTACAAGATAGTTGACATTGGCATCCTTATTTAATAGACGAAGGTAGCAAGACTCAGGAAGATAATTTCCTTTGAATTGTGCAGCTATGACCACACCACAACTCAAGCCCAGGTCTCACAGATGCCAATCTCCATTTCTATGACCCTGAGTTGCCTTTTGAACAACAGAAGTCAACTAAAGCTGTAAAAGGGTCTGATGGAGTGTGAAATTGTGAGGTACAGATTTTGTGTGCCATGGGGAGAACTGTTCTGGGAAGGGATAAGTCCCAGAAATTCTCTTCAGGGAGAAAGATCATGAGTTATGCCCTAAAATGGAAACTATAAGAATGTCTAAGAAAGGAGATAGGGAAGGGAGAGTAAAAGGCTTTTCTTTAGTTTCTCTTTGGAGGACTAGATGGGTTAAAATACTTGAGAGCTATCGCCATCACCACACATGGCAGCGGGATAAAGGAAGATTGTGGATAAAGGAAGATTGTAGATAAATCTCTCCTTCCCTCTCCTTAGAGCTTATCAGCAGCTATGTCAGCCATTGGTCAGTTGGAGCAAATGTGCATGCCGCCCCCTAGTGGCACTCCTTGTAGAATACAGGTTTACCCAAGTTCTTCAGTAAAAGTAGTGCTAGAAATTTCCTTCAGGGAAGTCAATTAGTGAATCCTTATATCCAACTCAACATACGATTGCCTACCCCTCATTTCATGTAAATAATCATGTCCTGATTTCTTCATTTGGAAGAGTGGATTTCTTCATACATCTTTGATGTCCTAAAATTAAACTTACCCACTCATTAAGCACCAAAAAAAGGTAAAGTAACTTTCTTTTTCATTCAAAAAGATATATTCCAGTAAAGTGGTATCTTCCAAGGAATATTTATTTATTACATACTATGTGCCTGGAACAGTTTTAGAATCTGGAGGTCTAGGAGGGAACAACAAAGACAAAAGAGGTCTCTGTCTTCATGGAGCTTATATTCCAACAGGGAGAGGGGCAGAAATAAATCATGAGCAAGGTGACTTTAGATTGTGATAAATTCCATGAAGGGAATTAACAGGATGGAGTGTTATCGAAAGTAATCATGGAAAACCCTCAGAAGTAACAGTAAGCTGAAATCTAGACCTTCTTTGGGGAACAACTTGGGGAGAAGCAGTTTAGGCAGAGAGAATACAAATGTAAAGCCTCTTAAGTGGTAGAAAGTTTGGCCAAATTCCTGAACATATTGCAGTTTAGATTAGAAGAATCACAGGGAGAGACGAAACTAGCATGAGGGGCAGTTGAAGCAGTGGTGGTAGAGGGTTTGAATTTATTCTAAGTGCAAGGAGGCAAAGGGAGTTTTAAGTGACATCTGATTCATAGAGAGGACAGAATAGTTGTGGTTGAAAAACAACGGCATCCTCCCTCATACAATATACTTCCAGCAACAGGGATCAAATCTATTGAGTTTTTATTACTGATATGTTTATCACCTGCTATAGTCTCAGGTGAGATGCAGGGTCTTAGTTTACTCACCTATAAAATGAGGGCAAAGTTTTTGAGTTGGGAATCTCCTCTCAATTCTGTTTTATTTCCAATTAGTAATAGAAGAAAAACCTTTATCTTCACATAGCACCTTATTGTTTATAACAACAGCACTTCTAGTGTGAGGTTATTGATGATTGCACATATGTGTGTGTTTCCCAGTTTATCAAAGGTCGAAGTGTGGAGGTGAAGCCTATAAATGAGAAAAAATAACTAAGAAGGCACAAGTATTATTGCCAGCTTTTGAAAATATTTTCATTTGGGTTTGGAAGGAAAAAAATTAATTAACAGGAATTTAATATTCTAGGATGACAAGAGTTGGTGGAGGCACTAGGAAGCAGTGATGGTGGTGTTGACAGCAAGTGACTAAAATAATACTGATAATACTTTTAATGACAATAATAGCAGTAATGTAGTTAATAGAGAATGTGAGGTTTGTTGAAAGGCTTGCAGACAGCAAGAGAAGTAGAAGATGTCCACTCTGACTCTAACATGCTGTGTGTATGTCACCCCACCCTCGTTTTTTTCAGATTCACAATACCTAACCTGCCGAATGCAGAACTGCACAGAGACCAGCAGAAACAAACCATTCCCAGGCTACATTGACCCAGACTCTTTGATTGTCCAGGATGATTATGTGTTTGTTCAGGTATGAAAGATCCACTTCCATTGATTGTGTCAAAGACATTTCCCTTCCCTGCTTCTGTCCCTAATGCAGCCCCTTTGCCTGCTTACACTCCCTGAAAAGCAATAAAGAAAGAAAAAAAAGCATTATTATTATTTTTTTAACATCTTTATTGGAGTATAATTGCTTTACAATGTGTTGTGTTAGTTGCTGCTCTATAACAAAGTGAATCAGCTATACATATACATATATCCCCATATCTCCTCCCTCTTGTGTCTCCCTCCCGCCCTCCCTATCTCACCCTTCTAGGTGGTCACAAAGCACCGAGCTGATCTCCCTGTGCTACGCGGCTGCTTCCCACTAGCTATCGGTTTTACATTTGGTAGTGTATATATGTACATGCCACTCTCTCACTTCGTCCCAGCTTACCCTTCCCCCCCCTGGCACCAAGGCATTATTTTTTTTAACAAAAGGAACATTACCAATTTGAAGCTTCTATACTAGCAGAATAGTAATTCTTTCCTTGGGGCGGTGTCTGGAGGACTTGTCAACGTGGGGTCCTGGAGGCATTGCTCAGAAGACTCAGGCCGTCTCCAGAGCCAGGCACGCTTGCAGTCATCCTCGTCGCCTGCGTTCTAAAGAAGCTCCCTTCACTCAGCCAGAGGACCGAGCAGATATGTCCGTTTCTTCCTATCAGGAGAGCAGTCAGCCCACATGCCCCTCTTGAGTACCCACCTTCAAAATAGAGAAACAGGCAGTAGCAGGAAGCTGTGGGGGTGGCTGGAGGTGGTGAGAGGCAGAGCCGAGGGAGCGTGATTGGCCTTTGCTGTTTACAGGCACGACTGTGATCAGGGTCAAGAGAATTTAGAGGAGATGGATTCACACAGGTTTCTCACCTCCGCAAAAGCGGGAAACAACCCGAGAAGCTGAGGGTTCAGGAGTGGTTAGAAGAGAGAAGGAACAAGAATGCTTTGTTTCTTTCCACATTTAAGGACAAATTTAGGCTTGTTTGGACAAAACATTTTAAAATTCCTTGGGCTTCCCTGGTGGCGCAGTGGTTGAGAATCTGCCTGCCAATGCAGGGGACACGGGTTCAAGCCCTGGTCTGGGAAGATCCCACATGCCGTGGAGCAACTGGGCCCGTGAGCCACAATTACTGAGCCTGTGTGTCTGAAGCCTGTGCTCCGCAACAAGAGAGGCCGCGATAATGAGAGGCCCGCGCACCGCAATGAAGAGTGGCCCCCGCTTGCTGCAACTAGAGAAGGCCCTCGCACAAAACGAAGACCCAACACAGACATAAATAAATAAGAAGAAAAAAAAAGAGTAATCTTTAAAAACAAAAAAAAACCACACAAAAAACCCAAAAATTCCTTTACTGCTTTCCATGTTAAAATTGACAAAGGTACAATTGCTAAATAGTTTATATATATAAATATATATACAATTTCGCTGTGATTGAGACATTCTAGATACTAGTATGTTTACTTGGACAAGAAATCATAATTTAGAATATTTAATCCCATGTATTGGGAAGTAAATGTTCAAATTCCTTACTATCAGCCTATGTACTTTTAAAATAGTTCACAATTACACACACACACACACTTCCTTTTCCTCTAGGAAAATGAATAATGAGCACTCTGATAACTTCAGCATCAAATTATCAAGTGACATTAAAATGGGAAATGGTTACCCATATTGGTTCTATGTATAAATCATTTCTCTATCAGTGTTGCTTCCAGGGACCTTTCCTGTTTTCTAGTAACAGTTTATAATCCACATATATGACTCACAAATGAAAATCAATTGTGCATTTAGAGTTTTATATATTTTCTACCCAGGCCACTATGAACATATAACCCATCACTAGGACTAAGAGGTGGTCTGGCTGCATCATGGTGAATATGATAACTTTCCAGTCACATTTTTATGTGTCTGGTGAAAATTCACCCAGAGCATTTGTTGACATTCTGAGTATGCAAACTCCAGATGACTTCAAAGTCCAGATGTTTACATGGGTTAAGAGTAGCAACAGGAATTCATAGAAACTGAGAGTAAAAAGGTGGTTTTCAGGGACTGGGGGCTAGGGATATGGGGAGATGCCGGTCAAAGGGGGTACATGTCCAGCTATATGATGAATAAGTAATAAACAGCATGGTGGCTATACTGTATTATATACTTGAAAGTTGTTAAGAGAATAGATCTGAAATTTTATCACACACATAGACACAAAATCTTAATTAAGTAAAAGGATGGAGGTGTTAACTAACCTTATATGAGGTAATCATATCACAATATATACATATCAGATCATCATATTGTACACTTTAAACTTGCATGTGCTATATGTCAATAATATCTCAATAAAGCTGGAGAAAGAGAGTGGCTCCAAAGGAGAAAGAGAGTGGCAGTGCACCGCTGCCAGCCTGCACCTCATGGTACTCAGCTGAGTTGGAGGCCACAGCGCTTCTCACCCTCCCTCAGACTCACGGGGTTCTTTGGGCTGTACATTTTGGGCAGACCTGGGGAAGGTAGCTCACCATTCATTCTCTTCTGGGAGGTTGAGGTCTAGAATGATTTTGAACCATGATCCTGGCTTGGCTTTTCGTCTAACACATCAGCAGCACTGCTGTGTGTGGGACATGCTCACAGCCAGCAGTGTGACTGCACAAAACTGGAATTCAGTGCCGAGATGGGGGCTCCCGTTCTGCCACCGTGTGACCTGGACTGTTCCCTTCTGATCTGGCCCAGGGACCTGTTTGTGTGGTCAAAGTCTTGGGGCTAGATGGCTGGGCTGGTGAGGGACACAGATCCAATATACCCTAAGGCTTGTATTATTTAAAAAAAAAAAAAAATTGCTATAAATGTTTTCTGACTTCTGCATCGCAGGGCAAATTGAAGAACTGTATTTTTGTGCAGTGGGTTCACTTTGGGCCTCTGAACTCACATACACTGTCTAAGTTGTTTTTGAACTGAATGTCAATTCTTTACACTGGCCCACAGTACTCAGTTACGCTGTTGTGTTGGCAGCTACCCCCTTCCATTCAGGGGCTGTCCTTCTGTGACCTGTAACTGTCGTAGTAGCTCTTCTTACACCCTTTATGTTTATGCTCCAGCTGACATCAGGAGGACGGCCACACTACTACGTTTCCTACCGAAGGAATGCGTTTGCCCAAATGAAGCTGCCCAAATATGCTTTGCCCAAGGTATGGCCTGAATCAGTTTCTCTATTTCAGTATCTACTCTTTTTCCCAAGGACCCTTTCAGTCTCTCGTAGTTATTTATTTCTTTTCATCTTCCATCTCTGTTTCTCAAGTTCACTTCCTTACTTTCTTTTTTGCCAACCTCCTTATCCTCCTTTCTCTCTCAGTGGTCCATCCCTCCTTCCCCCACCTCTCTCTTTCTCTCTTTTTCTCTCTCTAATTCTTTGGAATTCTTGGTGTAGCAGCATCTGAGTAAATTGATAACTGATTTGATTTTGCTTTGCAAGTGGGATGTATTGGTTTTCTAGCAGGACAGAAGCTATGCTTTGGATACACAGTATATCAGTGCAACAGGTATGATACATCTATATACCATTTTGTTGTTACTAATCATGGAGAGGTGATGCAGCTATGTAGCATCCAACATTTGCTTTCTTTCCCAGTGGAACTTACGAGACTGGTTGTCTTTAGGGTTCGGAGACACAGCTAATTTTTTAGACTTTCTCAAAGACATACTCCTTTAAAAAGAGTGGCAGACAAAAGTTAAAGACTCCCAACCGCTAACATCCCCAGGCTCTCTCTCCACAAACACTGAAGAACTGCGTTAATATGGAGCGCCACCTAGTGGAGGTGAAACTGACTTGGGAGCTCAAAGCTGTGGATTTGAGGTCTTGCTGCCACTGTGATGTATTTTAAGTGGCCAGAAATTGTTAATGTATTGTGCCTTTTTTTTTTTTCTAGCAACAACCACTGACGTGAGTGTTTTAAAATTTTTTATTGAAGTATAGTTGATTTACAGTATTATATTAGCTTCAGGTATACAACATAGTGAGTCAATATTTTTATAGATTACAAAATAGTGGTTATATTTTCCTGTGCTGTGCAATATATCCTTGTTGCTTATTTATTTTATACATAGTAGTTTATATCTCTTAATCCCATACCTCTATCTAGCTGCTCCACCCTTCCCTTTGCCCACAGGTAACCACTAGTTTGTTCTCTATATCTGTGAGTCTGTTTGTTTTTTTAATATACATTCATTTGTTTTACTTTTTAGATTCCACATATAAGCTATAACATAGAGGATTTGTCTTTCTCTTTCTGACTTATTTCACTAAGCATAATACTCCCTAGGTCCATCCATGTTGTCACAAAAGGCAAGATTTCATTCTTTTTTATGGCCGAGTAATATTCCATCACACACACACACACACACACACACACACACACACACACACACACACACACACATCTTCTTTATCCATTCATCTGCTAATGGGCACGTTGGTTGCCTCCATATCTTGGCAATTGTAAATAATACTTCTATGAACATTCAGGTGCATTTATCTTTTTGAATTAGTGTTTTTGTTTTCTTTGGCTATATACCCAGCAGTGGAATTGCTGGATCATATGGTAGTTCTATTTTTAGTTTTTTGAGAAAATGCCATACTGTTTTCAACAGTGACTGCACCAATTTACATTCCCACCAACAGTGTAGGAGAGTTCTCTTTTCTCTATATCCTCCCAAACATTTGTTATTTGTAGACTTTTTGATGATGGCCATTCTGACAGGTGTGCCTTGATCATAGAACAAGGGAGATGTGTGTGGCTGTAAGAAGGGGACTGTGTAGGTTTAAATATAACTCAGCTTTGAAACCTTTGGTTGAACAAAGAACATAAATAACTTTTTTTTCAATTGTGTTTTCATGACTCTTTGTCTTGTATTTTTATCCATGACTTTGTAGTTTGCTATCTTGGACCAACATCAGCTACCTGCCCAGGGAATCAGTGATAGATATAGCACAAGGGCTCTGCAGGTCTCCTCTCCCAGGACAGCCAGTGGCTTCTCCAGGCAGAATTCTCCTCCTTGGCCATCACTCTGCCCCTAACCCTAGCATAGTGAAAAGTGAGCTGTAAACCTCAGCCCATTAGAGATAATAACACACATTAAATTACACTATTAACTGCAAAGAGCTATTTCCATGTTAGTAGTTATTTTTTTCAGCTGCTAAGAGATTAATGACAGTGGTAATTGCCCAGAACTATATGCCTATGCCTGTATATGTTTAAATGCTCCTTGCTCTTGATTTGGCTTAAGACATTTTCCAAAAAGACAAACACAACATTGGAGTTGTGCCTTAGATGAGAATTGGGTAAAGTCAGTATGTAAAAGAAAAATTGAGTGTTGTTAAAATTACCCTTGATAATCTTTTAGGGAGGTCCATGAGGGAGATGATCATGTTACCTTGGTAAGTCCAACAGAGCTGGTGGTGGTTTTGTTTTGTTTTTGTTGTTTTGTTTTTTTTCACTTGAGCACTGAAATAAATTGCTGTCTTTGACCAATAAATGAAGTAGTTGGCTTGCAAGATTTTCACCTTAAAAAACAAGAACATACTCAAGGCAGTGAGATGCTGCCGTTCAAGAGGCATGTGGGAATTGGGACCACATCAGGAAACAGCAGTTTCAAGCCACTCATCTCATGCTCACTTACTCTTGGGAATATACTTTTTGAGTGGAATAAGTTTCAGCCAAACCAGATGCTTCTTGCTGCAGATTTGAGGCCAGAACTTGAATCTCCTGACTCCCAAACTGGCATTCCTTGTATTACACTTTTCTACTCTCTAAATAAATTAACAGATTCTATTACTAAAAGGGAGCAGCACCCACCCCCCAAATTTTTATACACTGAGGAGCATCCAGAGAAAAAGTCCCATTGACCTATGCAGCCTCAGAATGGTAGTTTAAAACAAAGAAACCAGGGCTTCCCTGGTGGCGCAGTGGTTGAGAATCTGCCTGTCAATGCAGGGGACACGGGTTCGAGCCCTGGTCTGGGAAGATCCCACATGCCGCGGAGCAACTACGCCCATGAGCCACAATCACTGAGCCTGCGCTCCGCAACAAGAGAGGCCGCGATAGTGAGAGGCCCGCGCACCACGATGAAGAGTGGCCCCCGCTTGCCGCAACTAGAGAAAGCCCTCGCACAGAAACGAAGACCCAACACAGCCAAAAATAAAAATAAATAAATAAATAAAAAATAAAAATTATAAATAAAACCAAAGAACCACTTGGCCCCTTGGCCGGAGTGTTGGGAAACACATACTGTGCATTGCTTGTTCATAGCCATCACGCCGATCACTGTTGACAGCTGCCCCCAGTGGCATCTTGCCAATCTGGAAGGAAGAGTTTTAGTCTGAGCCTGAATTGGCTGTCTGGCCTGTCCCACACTCTCCCAAATGAGCATGTTCCATTAGTCAGCCTCATCTGAGGTCCGAGGGTAGAATGCGGTGATTAATTTAGCTTGTCCCCAGAAAAATCGGAACCACTACAGCAAATGAATGTACTATTTGGTCCAAATGGGTGTTTATTATTTAAGGCAATGAGATGCCTCATTACAATCCCATTACACCTTCAAAGAGAAGCCCCAGCTTGGGTGGAGTGATCCATGGCAAAGATGCATGTATTTCAGGACCCTCTATCAAAGCAGGGCTGCTGCAGCTGAAAAGGAACAAAGCTTCATGCCCACCAAAGGAACTGAGACAAACCTGCACTTACATGCTCAAATTTTCTTTAATCATCCCCTGCCATTGTATCAACTCTTGAAAGACTGAGGTTACCCTGAGCTGTATTTAAAAAAATTAGTATAACGGTAAAGATGACCAGAGAGGGAGGTGGGGAGATTTTAATATTGCTGTTACCATTAAGAGCATGAGGCCCTCCAGACAGGGAGACCTAGTGACAGTTTCCCTCCCTTATCATACTTGGAGCTCATTCTGAGCTACTCAAGTGAGATAAATGAGGCAACACATATGAAAGTGCTTTGAGCATTTTGGAGGACAGATACTCTATAAAAGTAAGGTAATATTAATATTAGTATGGATCTAGTTGTTTGTGTTGGAGAAGATCGATGTGAACTGGGGTGTGGGTGATGAAAAGGCTGCTTGATTCACAGCGAGAGACCCTAATTGCAGGCCTAGATCTGTCATTGCCCTGCTTTGAACCTTGGGCTGGTTTGTCAATTTCTCTTTCTTTTTTTTTTTTACATTTTTAAAATACGGAGCTTAGATTCACAATAATATTTTCTCAAACTCATTACTCAATAAAATGCCCTTAGAGATGCTTCATGAAAATTTGGTTCTATGATCGTGAGTTTAAAAAAAGAAATAAACTCCATTCCATGCTCCTTGCCTAGAGACTAACAGAAGCTCGCTGGTATGTTAAAGGCTCTAGGATGTCCTGTGAGCAAGAAAGCTGTATAGTTAGCATTAATCAAAATGTTTTACAAAAGGATCCATTCAAAAAAAATCTATTAAAATCCAACAGTACTGGTGTCCTATGGAACAGATGTTGGGAAGTGCTCTAGAACATCTCAGAGTTCACTTCTTGGTCTAAAATTTTGTATCTCAGTATAAGCTTTCAACATAAAGTGCCATTTTGGGTGAAATAGCATATTTTCCTGATACAGGCGCGTGTAGATAAGAAGAAAAAGGAAAGATGGCATTTAAATATGTCAGACGTTTCAGTTAAAATATTTAAGACAACATAGTTTTTAAACAGTCTTTTCAATGTAATTAGATTATATATAGAGAGAGATCTGCCCTTGGCCCTTATCTAGCGATGGCCATTTAATCTGTTTTTGTTCTGTTACTAGTTCTCTAAGTGACTCAAGTACTTGATGCATCTGTGTTTTGCATTCTACACCGACCAAGGAAAAGTTTGAGTGGGCTGCGGTAGTATGGATGATTTACTCTGGCCCCTAGGATTATTTAATGGGTCCAAAGGCACAGTTATGCAGGGACCAGGTTACTGCTGAAATATTTTAACTTGAGTTCA
Organism: Balaenoptera borealis; assembly: GCF_965194805.1. Lineage (NCBI taxonomy): Eukaryota > Metazoa > Chordata > Mammalia > Artiodactyla > Balaenopteridae > Balaenoptera > Balaenoptera borealis. Next base: position 96,270,972 of record NC_138874.1, on the reverse strand, counting down.
GGGATGAAGCTACATCCTGCTAACAAGGAAGGAAACATGAATTGGGAGTAGTTGTTTAAGGGTTCTAAATGGTAGGGTAAGGATTTTGATCTTTGTCCTATAGGAAATGGGGAGCCATAGAAGGTTTGGCCCTCAATGGATGAATGGCCTTTGGACTAGTTTCCACAGTTAATTCCCTCGATTAGAAAGAAACAAAACACTTGGATGAACCACTTTTTGTTAAGTGTATTAGTTAGCACCCTAATATTTGCAATGAACAGAAAGGCCAAATCAACCTTGCTTCATCAACAAAGGGGATTTAGGGTTTGCTTAACAGAAAATAGCTAGCATGTATGGAGCAGATGCTAACACCAGACACTGTGGTTAAATGCTTAACACTTACTAACTGATTTAATCCTCACAACTCCATGAAGGGCATACTATTATCTCTGGTTTGCAGGTGGAAATCCTGAGGCACAAAGTTCCGTTGGCACAGCTGAATGACAGAGCTGGGATTTGAACTCAAGTAGTTTTATTTCAAAGACCATTCTTTTAATCATTTTGCTCTACTGTCCTCTCTAACTAAACAAGTTTACGGGTGGGCAGGCTCCTTAGATATCCACATTCAGAGACTCAAAGAGTATCATAGAATTTGGACCATCTCTCTCCACCTTTTGAGCCTATTTTTCCAAGATTGGCTTATCCTCTGCCTCCAAGATATGTCCCATCAGATCTAGACTTTATTTTTATTCCAACTGCTTACAAACTAACAGTAAAAAATAACTTTTCTCTCTCTCTCTAATAATTCCACAGTCATTCTAGCATTATGTCTTACTGATTTTGCCGTCACTGATCCAATCACTGTCATCAGGAAAATGGAATTTTCTGAGCGCTAGGCCTACAAGATCACTTCTGGTGCTGAGGGTGGGAGAAAGTAGCAAAGACTGAGCATAGGGAGGAAATTTGAGAAGGATGAGAATGCTTCTTCAAAGAACATCAAGCTACAGTTGCCAGAAGAAATGTACATAGGCGTTGGGCAGATATAAGATATGGCCAACTTTTATAGCAAACCTTAGTTTGCATTATCAACCAAATTGAATTCATGGGCAGGATTCATTTGTGGCCTCCCCACTTTTTCTATAAACACGTTATCAAACTCTAGAGTATGGCAGTAAGGCCTGAGAAGGTGTCAGGAATACAAAACCCTTTGGATAAGGACTTCTTCCTTCCGGAATCATATGAGTTCACTATGGTCAAGTTTCAAGAGGAATGAGAGACTTGTTCCTCTAAGTCTAAAGCAGAGTTGAAGCTGAATTGCTGATTGATTGACTGATTGAGAGAACGTGGGCATATATTACAATGGGAAATTTTGAAGTTAGGTAGAATTTTCCAGCCCTGGAGTTGTTGCCAAGGATGATTGACAGACCTCCTGAATCTTTTCAAGGAGAGTGGATGATCCCTCTGGGAAGATCTGAGCACTGAGCTACACAAAGGCCAAGAATCTTTCCAGGTTGTTCTTTTACCTTTAGCCTTATGCATCATTCTGTTTTTGTTTTGCTTTTTGGCTTCTGAACGTGATACTGATGTGTATGTACCACCTTGGGCGAAGGGGGGAAGGCTGCCGAGAGCAATGAACGGGACCCCCTGAAGGAGACAGCAGGCCCTGGTCTGAGACTTCAAGCCTTGGTCTACGTCAGCCTCTCCCTGAACACCCACTCCTCTGGAGTTCTGAATGGCGAGAGAAAAGGATTTGGAATCCCCACCCCAGGGACATCTGCTCACTGCCTCCACATTACATCTGCCTTGTTTCTATCTTCCAGGACAGCCAGAGTCTGAAAACATGATCATTTATGCAGACTGTTTTTCCCTGTTTTATTTAAGGTTTCCTGGGGAACTTCTCAGGGCACAGGTTTTGATAAGCTAAGTCCTTGAACACTCATTAACCTGAAGATTAGTGCTCTCGGGGTCTCAGGTGAACATTTTTCCTCCGGGACCTCTAAGGGTTTGCTGAGCCTTAGGGAAGTGCTTCTTAAACATTAATGTGCATATTAATCATCCATGGATCTTATTAAAATACAGATTTCTATTCGATAGGTGAGGCCTGAGGTTCTAACAAACTTACAGGTGATGCCCATGCTGCTGGTCTGTGGACCACAGTGAGATGCAAGGCTTGTCTGTTTTCTCTCTGCCCCTCGTATTTGCCCCGTATATGCCTTTTGAGCATGTACTATGTTTGTGCTTGGCAAATTTATCAGGATGCCTGATTCTCCAAACTCATACATATTCGAGAAATTATCCTTCAAATTATCTAATGAGGTAATTAAATTGTAACTGAGCTACCAAGCATCTCCCTGTCCTATTTTCTGATGACCTTACTGCCTAACCTCATAAATGACAAAGGAAATATGTGACCAACACTTAACTATTATGTCACAAATATGCTATAGGAAGATCTCTGTCCTCCCTCACAGTACCTATGAGCCTATTCTGGTATTCTTCATCAGATTCCACTCTGTGGACACGTGCCAGGTGCACTTATAAAACTCTTCTTCCTGTTTCCTTCCCTGTGTCTTTCCTCAGGACATGCATGTCATCAGCACTGATGAGAACCAAGTGTTCGCAGCGGTCCAAGAATGGAACCAAAACGACACATACAACCTCTACATCTCAGACACCCGCGGTGTCTACTTCACTCTGGCCTTGGAGAATGTCCAGAGCAGCAGAGGCCCTGAGGGCAACGTCATGATCGACCTCTATGAGGTATGTCACAAGGCACGTGTGGTCTTCAGCCACTGCAGTGCTGGGACTGGCAGTTGAAGTCCCCAAGTTGGCCGTTTCCTCAATCATTTTAATAACTAATTCCTTATGTAGCCTCATTCCATTTGGGAGAGGGAGGCGGGGTTGCAGAACATTTTTATTGGTTAATCTGCAATCCACAAAACAGCTCTGGGAGGGATTCTTTGTTGACCAAGTCCACAGGCCATGAAGCTCCAGAGGGCTTGGAAAGTGTCTAGGGAAGCAGTCAAACAATTAAAGGGTTTGAATAAGAGTGAGCCTAGTGTGAAATTTGAAAATAGTCTTGAGGGGCTAATAGGGTGTCAGGGGTGGAGCAAAGAGGCAATGGGCGGTGCTCCCTTACATCTCTCTGAAGAAAGAACTAAGGGGTTGTCTTTGCATTGCATCAGAAGACACTCCCTTGTCAAATTCTTTTCCCATTTAGGTCATTACAGAATACTGAGAGAGTTCCCTGTGCTATACAGTAGGTCCTCGTTGGTTATCCATTTTAAAGATAGCAGTTTGCACATGTCAATCCCAAACTCCCAATCTATCCCTCTTATATGTATAACTGAATCACTTTGCTGTACACCTGAAATTAACATAACATTGTTAATCAACTATACTCCAATATAAAATAAATTTTTTAAAAAAATGATTATAGCTAAATATTGAAAGAAAAAAAAAGACACTCCCTTGTACTTGAGGACCTTTCTGACTGCATAACCTCTACTAGCTAATTGCCATCCTCAGCGGGCCAATGCATGAGATAAGATTAATACGTCTTTCTTTTCCTAAAGAGGGGTGAGGAGGAGAAACAAAAAGCAGAGTTTACCAGATTTCCCTAAGGGAACTCTGACCCTTTGTTTCTCAGAATGACCAGGTTCAAAATAAAATCATATGTTGGATCAGTTAGCTTTTATGACAAACACCAACACTTTAATGGCCATTTAAAGCACAGTCAGGTGAAAAGAAAGCTGCTATTTGGGGATGGATTTTAGCCATTTGTCAGTCTTGTGCTGTGAAGGATTTATAATGGGATATAATGAGCCATTACAAAACTTATTCAGAATATGGGAAGTGCAATCATACACTAATATTCTATCTGAAAAAGAATTATAAAACTTATTCAAATATGTTCAGTCATAATGATGTCATCATTTGGTGAAGGATAAGTTCAGAGAGTAGAGGTTGTTCGTGTAATGAGAAGTAAGGGAATCATATCCAGTATGTCAAAGAAAGAAACCAATTTCACTTAAGAAATTTAAACCTATTATTAGAATTCCTTTTAATGCTATCTATATTCCTTCATCTTTAGGAGTTCTTGGGAATTTTCTTCTAGTATCTAAACTTCTCTGTGTGTATAAAGGCATGTTAACAAACTGTATGCCCATTTCAGAGCTCAAGTATTTGTGATGGAAATTATGGTAGACTAGCATAGGACACAGTTTTTGTGTATATATTTAGAAAAATACCCTGCAAATTTTTTATACATTCACAAGTTTCTTCCACTTCATTTCCTGCCCATGTTCCAGATAAATATAGTATCATATATCTCAGCCTCAAACTGAACATGTATTCTGGAAAACATTTACATATTCTGGTGATTTACCTTCAAATTCATGTAGGGTAGAATTCTGATTTAGGGTGTAAATTTTAGAGTCAGGCTGGCTGGGTTTAAATCCTGGCCACATCACGTGTATATATTCTTGAGGTAAATCCAACAACTTCTGAGCCTCAGTTTTCTTGTTTAAAGTAAGGGGATAAACATGGTACATCCTTGATAGGATTTCTCTGAGGATAAAATAAGCTAATCTTCTTAAAGTACCATGAACAGTGCCTGAAATACAACAATACTCAACAAATTATAGATAGTATAATTGATATTATGTTCCAATGAGTTTAAGCCCCAGAACAATGTTCTGGTCTTAAAATCTACCCACATTGTTTAAATGTCCAAAGTATTTCCACCATTTTGGATCTCTGCTTCTTTCCATATTGTAATTAGCAGGGCCATATGACATCCTTTATCACCAAAGCTGTCTTCTTATAAACAAATGTAAATTGCAACATTTCTTTCCTCTTTTGTAAATGTGTTATAAACATTTAAACTTTAAGCGTGTTTTTTTGAAATACCATATGTTTTCTTGCCTTGATCCAGCATTTACAGCTCTGAGAGTATGAAGTCTAATCAGCTGTCCCACATTAATCACCCAGTTTGCTTCCCTGGTCTTGGCTCTGTCCTAGCTCTCCTGAAAACATTTGATTTTCAGGCTGCATTTTTCCTTCCTGATTATCTTCTCCCCTCTTTTCAAGTCAATGTGGAATAATTTCTCTGGATAATTTTTTTTCCTGCCAAAATAGAGACCATTTTAATTAGTCCCTTGATGATGGAAAAGATGACAAATTTGAACAAGAATGACTTTGTCATTTCCTGTTATTTGCAACTGTTTTCATGAATGGTTTTCTGCAATCAAAAATAGCTAACAGGTAGGAAGTGAGAAGAGGAGATAGAATGACCTCTGGACACGACAAACCATTTTTTGGTAATCCTTATGTTTTCCCTTTGCATGTCTCTTGCGGTTGACTGTCTGTTGGGAAACTGCTGGCTCTTATTATCATCACTTTGAACAGTGGTGTAACTACATTATGTAAAGGTGTCCTGCATCCTGGGGCCGGGGAAGAAGAGTCTTTGTTTTATTAGCCTGGCAGTTCACAGCAACTTAAATTGAAATTGATGTGATCAGAACGGCAGTGCCGTATCTGCTGATTACCTAGATAGAAAGAATATTGGCTGACACAGAACCTGGCACAAATGTTCCTTAAATCTGATTGTTCTGCCCAGCAGGAAGCTGAAAGCCATCCAGCCTGAATTTCCCAGTAGAATTGCAATGAATGATGAGTGGTTAGAGATAAATGAAAAGTAAGAAAATCCATAGATGAATTAATAAGGAGGAGAGGTGAGCATTATGCAAGGTGGGGGTGACAGAGTATACACAGAGTGCACATCTGTTCACATACGGGGGTGACTGAGGAGGATTACACGCATCCTTTGCTTCTACCTGCCAATTGCCTGCTGTTCTTATGTGCTCTTTATACTATGTTAGCAGAGGCGAACTATGTAATGTATGACTGTATGAGTCTGTGTATCAGGCATGTGTATTGTTGGTGAGTCTTTGTGGGAAATGCAGAGGGAGACACAGTTTTCATTAAAATCAATCATTTTATTCACTCACTCCTTGCAACCTTACGACAAATGTGGTTCTCTCTACGTTAGAACTATATGTGTCTATGTGACGAGGTAGGGAAATGTTGGGGACAAAGTGTTGGGGGCCCATCTTACGTGGTTTAGTTATTGAAATACCAGAATTTCCCCTCAGTGTGAGTTGACCATTGGCCATGGACCCCATTCAAAAGAGTCGAGACACGTGAGCCAGGAAAGTAGGCTACAGAGAAAAAAATGCTCGCGAGTGATTTTTGTTGATGCAAGATCATACTAAGTAGATGATATTTGGGGTACCATTATGTGCCAGGCACTTTTTAAAGAACCTTTCATAATTATCTCATTCAGTCTGTATGTTCACTTTATGACACAGGGACCATAATCATCACGCCCATTTATAGGTAAATGGAATCAGAGAGGATGCAATCATTTTCATAAGATTACAAAGCTAGTAAGTGGCAGAATTAGGATCTGAACCCTAATATGCAAAGTCTTAGCTAGAAGCTATTATGTGTGTCCAGAAAGATCAGTATTTAGGCTTGTATTTGATTGTGGCCAAGTAATAACCCTAAGATAGAAGCACACTAAAGAGCGGGGTAAATAGTATTAGACTTTACCTAGCTATAGGGGAAACCAGACAGGAAGGAGAAGATGGTCTGAGGAAAAGCCAGCCTAAACAGAATCAGCAGATGATTGCTGTGGACCTCTTCGCCATCTTCTGAACCAAGTCCTGAGCCTGCAGTAATAGGTAAATTCAGGCTGTGTTATCCCGTGGCTCCCAATTTTGTCTGGTGGTTATATTTGTGCAAGAGAATCCTAGAAATAAGTGTCCTAAAATTCTGTCATTCCTGAATAGCATAAATTCTCCAGTGGCGCCATGTGGGATGGGTCACAGAAGACGGCGTGCCTGATGGTGGCCAGAGCAAAAGAGACGTGATGAGAGTGTCTGAGATGTGTGATTCCTAGTGTATTCCTCTGGTGTGGGTGATGAGAGTGGGTCTGACAGCTTTGGACAGTATCCTCCCTCCTCTGGGAAGCGGGTATCAATTAATGATGATGAAGAGTCCTTTGGCTTAATGGACAACGACAGTTCACCCCAGCCAAGTGAAAGGGTTTTGTTGGGAATGAAGTCACCTGGCTGACAAATTCAGAATGCACAGAATGTATGAGTGAGGCACAGTGAAAGACGCATGAAAGACGCAACCAATGACTGATGCATGTTCTGTTACACACATAGTGTCTTCTGTACGTTATGAATACCTTCTCTTTAAAAGAGAAAGCTCCGTAGTTCTGATGATGTAGCTTACACCTTGATTCTTGGGAAATGACTACCTCTTACAATTCAGCATAAGAGATAGGGAGGAAAACTGCTCTCCCATCCAGGACATAGTTATTACAGGACATAGAATATACCATCTACTTATTTAAGGCTACTCTTTCCCTGGGTAGGTGATGCTGCCTGACCAAGGCCACAGGGAAGGAAAGAACGCTTAGACATTTTTGGCAATGGGTTCCCTGATGTCAGAGGCACCCCTGACCCCTGCTGAGTAGGTATCTCTCCTGGCTGGGATCCTCTCTTTAGAACAGAAAAATATCCTATCTCCAAAGCCCAAAGAAATCATGGTGGTGAACATGTTCTCTTTCTTGCCATTGTTGTTGATTCATATTTTTATTCTCTTCAAATTTTGACACTTCAGATTTGTAATTAAAGTCTGAGACAGAGAGGGTGGGAGGAATCAGCTCCCAATCAGCATCGGAGGCAGAAATAAGCAAAAACTCCTGTGTAAGATCTTCCCAACTTAGCCTCTGTGCAGAACATATGAAAGATCAGGACTGGAGAGCACCCTCTAGAGGTGAATATTAAAAAACAAAGAAGATATCTGGGGTTCATTCTTGAAATCACCAAAGAAATCCAAGTCTCAGCACCTAGCACATTCTAACTCTTAAAAAAAAAAACCCTGCTGCATGAATGTAAAGTTACTTAGACATTCTAGGTGCTATATTTCCAGTGCTTAGAATGCATGATAAGTGATAGATATTCAAAAAATATTAATTGAACAACTATTGAGTACATGTACTAAAGAATGAATGAAAGGCAACTTCCTATAATGTCCATATATGATATTTCTCTCAGGAAGCTCTAGGATGAGAAAGAAGTTTGAAGAACTAGTACTGCCAAAGGGTTAAGTGCTTGGGCTCTGAGACAGACAGACTGGTGTGGAGTCCTTTGCTAAGGTTCTCCAGGGAATGACCTTAGGCAAGTGACCGACGCCATCCAGACTTTGGTTCTTGCATGTGTGAAATGAGGATGTATTGAGTCTACCACTTAGACTGATGTGCTCAGGCTTGCAAAGACTTTCATGTAGTGTCTGACATTTCTTAATTACTCAATAAGTTTGGGGCACTATTAATGTTGTTCGGTCTTCTAATGCAGAATTCTACCTATTTCATTAAAAACGAAAAAAAGGACTTCTTGTACAAAGTGACTTTTCAATTATTAATTTTAATGGGGGAATATGGTGGATTGAATGATAATCCAAAAGTTATACTCAAGTGGGAGACAGTGATGTGAGAGATGACAAGAGAAGCTGTGAAGAATTAACATGTGGTAAGGAGTGTAAGGAGTACAAGAGACGTTTCCAGGAAGACTGATGCCCTCGAGAAGCTTACGTGGTTGTTGAGAGCAAAGATGTAGGTACCATCTATACGAGAGACAAATTGGAGGACAGAGAAGAAGAGCTGGGGACAGTCAGGATGGAAAAGAGGTCCTGGTTTCTGGAGAAAGGCTTACTGAGCTGGGCCTTGAAGGATAGATAGGGAGAGGCATGTTGGGATGCTGTCTAAGAGAGTGGGAAACATGACCAAAGAAAGTAAGAGGAGAGAAGGGAAGGTAGCATTTTGAGGCTATCACCCTGGGGAATGGTCAGTGTACTGTTGTGCTTTGTGTTGGCTTGAGGTTTGACTGTAACACTTCATATTTAAAAATCTAATCAAAATGTTATTTTGGCTTATATGATATCAGAGGATAAGAAATAATTACTAATACCTTTGAAACTTCTGGTATCAAATTCCCCCGTGTGAGAGGCAAAGAAAGAAAAGTGGCTTCTCAGCACACGCAGCGTCTTTGTGCAGAATTCAGAAAGGTAGAAAAGCGAATAACAGCTCTTTCTCTGAAGGGAGGCAAGCTCCCAGCAGTGAGGTGTATCACCCTCATAGGAATACGTTCCTCAGAACTCTGCGTCTATGTGGAGGCATGTCTTCCAGTGGGAATAGCAGTTTTCCTCCCACCCCCCGCCCCATCCCACCATGGTCCCACCCCAGTCTACATGCTGTGGATGCAGAGGGAGGTTGTCTGGCAATGAAAACATGTCCCTCATCCTCAGCAGAAGCCCAGACCTTACACACACACACACACACACACACACACACACACACGTTAATATACATATGCATGCATGTACACACAAGTACACACACACACACATTCCGCATTTTGGGCACTAATACTGCTCCCTTGGTATCCAAAGTTCTACAGTAAGAGGGTAGAGATTCTAGAGACGTATGATGAGACCTCACAATAGGCGAGCACCGAGACACATAGACAGATAGACGTCTCAGGCTCAGGGAAAAGGAACCTTGAATGGCACAAAACCCTAAGAGCAGGCAGGGGTGACCATCTTTGCAGACCAGGCCAAAGAAGCCAAAACAAATAAGTAATAGATAGATAGATAGATAGATAGATAGATAGATAGATAGATAGGTAGATAGACAGACAGACAGACAGACAGACAGACACCTCAAATGGGATTTTCACAGGTTAAGTGCCTTGGCAGCAAGAGGAAAATAAGAAGACCCTCTCCAGCTCTGTAGCCTATTGTGACACATTTCCTCAGCTTTGCCAAGTTTCTATTCCTCAAGATAAACCTGAAGGCCAGGCTGCCAGAGATGAATTACAAAGCACAGGCTGTCTGCTCAAGCGGCATTTGATAATGCCACGCAGTCGGGGGCCAATAAATTCACCGCTTCTGCAGATCAAATGCACCAGCTTCCATTTTTTTAAAAAATAAATTTATTTATTTATTTATTTATTTATTTTTGGTTGCGTTGAGTCTTCATTGCTGCGTGTGGGCTTTCTCTAGTTGCGACGAGCGGGGGCTACTCTTCACATTGCAGTGCACAGTCTTCTCACTGCGGTGGCTTCTCTTGTGGAGCACGGGCTGTAGGCACGCAGGCTTCAGTAGTTGTGGCACGCGGGCTTCAGTAGTTGTGGCACGCGGGCTTCAGTAGTTGTGGCATGAGGGCTCAGTAGTTGTGGCTCGTGGGCTCTAGAGCGCAGGCTCAGTAGTTGTGGCACATGGGCTTAGTTGCTCCGCGGCATGTGGGATCTTCCCAGACCAGGGATCGAACCCGTGTTCTCTGCATTGGCAGGCGGATTCTTAACCACTGCACCACCAGGGAAGTCCCAAATGCACCAGCTCCTAAACACGCACAGCCCTGCTCTGACACCTGGGCCAAAAGAGAGACAGGGCAGGGAGAGAAATGGGGAAGGGAACTCCCGGGATGGGTAATATTTTTATCCATTCTCTACGTCTTGTAAACTCCTAGAGTTTTGCATGGTTATGACAGTGTCATTTCTCTTGTTTGGGACTGCTGTGGAGGAAAGACAGGTATGACTGCAGGAAAATTCTGATTTATGAAATTGAATCTTTAAAGAATTGGCAGTTTAGTCATTTAAATATGTAACAGCCTCTCGAACATATGCGAAACCAACGTGAGCTTCCCTGGTGGGTAGTCCTTATGGAGCCGAAATAGTGAATAACTATCAGTAAATATTATTTTGTAATTAACATATCGTTGTTGGGAGGTGGAGTACTTCTGGAAATTTACATCTTCCACGTTCATGGAGGCTCCACAGTGTATAAGAAAGTGTTCTGGCTACTGTTGCTGGCCCCAAATGAGGCTTGTTTTCCTAAGTATTTCACAGTAGTCCGCCCAGAAACTCGTTTATACCATTTATTTGCTTAACAGATTTGTTGTTCCAAAGGAGTACAAAGTTGGCTCAACTCTAAATGATCCCAGATGCCAGAACAGCAGGTACAAACTAATGAGGTTTGACTGTGTCAAAAGCAAAGGCAAAACGTGCGTGTTCTATTGATCGAAGCCCAGCCTCTTTGAATTGACAGAGCTGTATTTGTTGAAAGAATGTTGGAAGTCCAACAGATTTGGGTGTGAACCTCAACTCTGTTATCTTAAGCAATTAAATATTCCTTATGCCTTGGTTTCCTCATCCATAGAATCGGGATAATAGCTGTTATGCAGGTTTATAGTGAATATTGGAGGTTTTACATACAAAGTATTAGGTATAGTGGTTCATATGTGACAAGGACTGATACCATGGTTTCATCCTTCTGCTTAAAAATTTTCATATTATAATATAAAGGGGCTGAGTTCAGTTAAATGGGTTCACATATGCTTGCTAGCTTATTCACTTACTCCCTGTCTGTGCTCCAGAAAGACACTTAATCTAAGTTTCTGTTCCCTCATCCTCAAATGAGGCTGATGGTAACTATATCTCCTGGCTTTTGTGAGCATTAAATAGGATAACCTTTGCATAGTGTTGGAATGCACTTGTCAACACATTTCAGACGCTTTTTTCACTGCCCTCAAGTTTTCCTGGGTTGTCATAATTTCAAGCAGAGTCAAATATATATAAATATGTTTCTTAAGTTCTAAAACGCATGAAAAACATGACACACAATTAATGATTTGCTACTGCACAGTTTGGCAACTTCTCAATTGTTACCTCTTTCCTAAGGTATAAAAGAGAGAAGGCAATCATATTTTCAGAGCCAAATAATTAATAAGGACTGTTTATAGTAGGAACAATAGTGTTATAGAAATGGAGGAGGGATTATTTGACAATTTAGGGAAACCACTGCTTTTTTAAGTTTAAAAGCTGTTCTCTTTTGCTCAATGTATTTTGGTAGCTTAATAGAGAGATCTTTTACAGAAAAAGAAAAGTAACAGTAATTGGATCCTGAGTTTTGTTTTTTTTTTTAACAAATTTATTTATTTTATTTATTTATTTTTTTAGCTGTGTTGGGTCTTCGTTTCTGTGCGAGGGCTTTCTCCAGCTGCAGCGAGCAGGGGCCACTCTTCCTCACGGTGACCCCTGGATCCTGAGTTTTAACTGACCTCTTTTAATTGCCCAAGGCTGTAGATAGTGCAGTGATTTAGTCATTAAGGGCAGGGGCTGTGAAGCCACAGAGCTCTGGGTTAAAATCTCTGATCCACCACTTACTATCTCTATAACATTAGGCATTGTGACCTTGGGCAAGTCACTTTACCTGAGTGAGCCTTAGTTTCCTCATTTGTGAAACAGAGTAAGTGAGACTTATCCAAAAGGACCATTATAAGAATTAAGTGAGATAAAGTATTTAAGACTATGAGTGCTACGCCTAAAATAAAAGTAACCCCTATTTATTTATCATTTGTCAAGCACAGAACCAGCAGCATCAGAGTTTATCTGTAGGCAACAGTAAGCTACTACCAACCTACCTTAAGGGAGATAAGAAGCCTCTATCAAATTTGCATTAAGACCCTCATACCACAGGGGCACAGGTCTGTTGTCTTCTGTCCCAGGGAGTCATTATACACAAGCATGACCCTCACCCTCTTTCCTCCAAGACAAGTGCTCACAGCTGAATTTGACAGTCTTTTTTTTTTTTTTTTTTAAGTAAAACAAATATATTTCTTCTCAAATTGATGTATTTTTCAGCCATGTCGATTTTTCCCAGGTAGCAGGGATAAAGGGAATGTTCTTGGCTAACAAGAAGATTGACAACCAAGTGAAGACTTTCATCACGTACAACAAAGGCAGAGACTGGCATTTGCTGCAGGCCCCGGACACGGACCTAAGGGGGGACCCTGTGCACTGCTTGCTGGTGAGTCTTCGTATTGGGGCAAAATGTCCCACACGGTGAGGGCTGGAGATGGAGGTTCAACGAGCAGAGAAACATGTTTCCAGGGCTTCTTGCTCAACTGATGAACAGAAGGGGACAGGGAAGGGTGTGAAGGCAGTGTGTAGAAAAGAATCATAGCTCTGCCTCTTGTGATAGGACCAAAGCGATAAGAGAACATGAGTAAGTTTCTTGCTCATTTTAAGGATGTTCAGTTGATGCCCAATTTCTGATGAGGACCTCATATTGTAGTTTAAGGGAGAGTGTGATAGTTTCCATCTATGGTGGGGAAATGTACCCTTACTTTCCTGGGAATAACCTGTTTTGGATCTAATGATACATAAATTCAGCTGTAGAATTGATGAACTGAATGCAGAATTGTGTAGGTGTATTTTCCAGTGGAGATGTTTATTCATATTTTCAGAGGAATTTATGCCTCAAACCAAGGTAAGAACCACTGATTTAAATCCTTAATCAGTACTCTTTATAATATGTTCCATTCATTTATGTCATTGTATAAAGCTGGTGTTGGTAAACCATGGCCTGTGGGGCAAATCTGGCCCACTGCTTGTTTCTTTAAATAAAGTTTTATTGGAATGTAGTCCTGCTTATTCATTTATATATTGTCTATGGCTGCTTTTGCTCTACAATGGCAGACTTGAGTAGTCATGACAGAAACTGTACGGTCCACCAATAAGATATTTATTATCTGGCCCTTAAAAACAAAAGTTTGTTGACCCCTGCTTTGAAGTATGGCTTTTAAAAAATTGTCTAACATTTGGGCAATAAGTAGATCAGATCAATGTATTTATGTATTTGATTATATGATGGTATCCAAGAGAGGGATCAAAAATGGGTCTTGCCTTCAAGGAGTTTGCTGTCTTCCTGAGAGGGAATAGATTAATGAGTGAAAGATTATAAGGTCACATCTCACTCCTCTTAGTAGTTCTGGGGCCTGCCCTGTACTTGACACATGAGTAGTTACTGAGTGAATGAAAAAGGAAGGGAAGAAGAGATTAATTGTAAAACAAAGAGTCATTAAATGCTAATTTCTACAAAACAATTCTGAAGTTGTATTTAAATGCCTGAAAAGGAGAGACCAGTCTGTAAAGCTAGAGGAGACACCTCTTAGTTTTAGTAAGAAGGGCTTGATTTATATCAATTTTCCCACCCGTCATACAATCCCAACTTTAATGTTTTGCACACTCAGCATGCTTCCTTCTGTCCCATGAGATCTGAGCAGTCACTTTGCAGGTTCATCTCCTACAGCTGTAGGTGGGTCAACCTCCCAGTCGAGAAGATGCCAGCAGCCATAGCTTGACCTTATTAGTTGCAGAGGATATCGCAGTTGTCACCATGCATCAGGGGAAGCAGTTTGAAATTCAGCCTCCCACTCAGCTTCTGTCCTTATTACTGGCAACTTACGGGGGTGGAGGGTGGGGGAAAGCCATTTGTTAGAGTAAGTACACAAATCCAGTTGCAGAGTAAGTAAATGTAACAGTCACTTACTGAATGTCTACTCTATGCAAGACATGCTTCAGTAGCATTTTAAAGACATGCCCACCTTCCTCCTTCAGCAATTCCACGCTGGAGCAATGTGATATTTAGCCAAAGATGCATGAGATGCACCAGCCCCTTAATGTGGTCCTCCATCCCATCATGTGCTTTGGTGATTGAACGTCCATGAGAGAGAATTAACCATATCACCTAAAGAGGCTTTCCTGGGTGCTCTGGCATCATAAATGGACCATTAGAAATGCCTCTTACACAAAGCACTTTGGGAGGTGTTCATGGCTCCACCCCCAGCCCAGCGTTAGGAAGTCTTGCTGCTGTGCCTCTGAATTATAAATGCAGTATCAGCTCACATCCCCATCTCGGCTGGGACCATCCTCATATAAGCCACCATCGTTCTTCCCTTCCCCTACAGTGACAGGCTGTTCCTCCTGTCTCTACCTGGCAATCTCGTCTCTCCATAGCAGCCAACACAACCTTTTTTTAAATCCAACTTTACTGAGTTGAAACATGCATACATAAAAAGTCCCCATTTTAAGAGTACAGTGATAAATCTTGACAAATGTATAGACCCGTGAAACCACTACCACAGTCAAGACAGAAGATTTTCATCACCCTGAAACATTGCTTTGTGCCTCTTCACAGGCACTCTCCACACCCTTGGCCCCAGACAACCTCTGATCTGCTTTCTTTCACGAGAGATTAGATTGCTCTTTTCTAAAATTTTATGTAAATGGTATCAACCTGAGCTTTAAAAATCAGAGCATGTCCCTCCTACACTTAACCTTCTAATGACTTTCTAATATAGGTGGAATGAAATTCAGATACTTAACACGGCCTGCAAGATTCCACACGGTCTGGCCCCTGTCTTTTTCTCCTGCCTGGTCTCCAGACTTTCCTTCCTTCCTTCCGCATAGGCTACAGTGGGGGAGAAGGGTGCACCTTTCCATACCATTAGCTCACCGCCCTCGTTTATGTCCCAGGCTCTGCATTTGCCGTTATATCTCTTAAAATTCCCCTCTCCTAGTCTGTTTTTTTCTTGGCATTCAGACCCTTGCTTGATTACCTTCATCTCGGAGAGCTTCCTCGAGCATTCTCTGAAGTTGCACTTGGTCCAGTCTTTTTATTCGTGACCTTCCTCACTCTCTTAAATCAGCACATGCGTTTGTTGACTTCCTTGTCCACCTTCCCCCGCTCACTGTGAGCTCCGTGAGCTTAGGGACTGTGGCTGTCTTTTTGGTCATTCCAAAGAACTAGCTCAAGAATCATACTTGACACGTGGTAGGTGCTCAACACATCTGTTGTTGAGGGTGTTGTCTTTGAAGCAGACACGCCAGGGATAATAGACATTTGAGTTTCATATTTGGACTTTAGTGGGAGCCTTTCCTTGCCTTTGAGAGTCACACTGAAAGATTTGTCATAATATCCACCTTCTGAAGCTCATGGGCATCAGTTGACCCCAAAGTTAACCAAATCAGTAGACTCGTTAAGATTGAGGAAAGATGAATTAATGAGACATGGATGTATGGTACCCAAGAGTCTTTTGACCTTCCTCCCCCATTAACCCTGTTGTTTAATGTAGTTTTAATCTGAGCTTTAGAAAACAGCAGTAGGGTGAGGAGAGGAAAATGACAAAAGCAAGTGGAAACCACAATAATTTTGTAAAACTCTACCAAGGCACACAATAGGAAAGAAAATCTTTGAGCTCCAGGAGACCCAGACTGTTAAAACCTTCCTCAGGTTTGGGAGCTGGTAGCAGAGAGGAGACAAAAAGTGATTTTTAGATTGTGAATACTTGGAAAGTGACAGTGTCACGGAAAGCACAGCCTAGTGATTAGAAAAGAGATTTTTTTCCAGCAGGGCTATTACAAATGTGGAACAAGTTCAGAATTGCAGCCCCAAATGGAATGTTCCTAGTAAAATGTATTCTATAGAAATAAGACATCCAGGGTAATTTGAGGCTGTATTTTTAGGACTTTTAGAGTGATTGCCTGGAGGGTTCAGCTGGGATTTCTTTCCTCTGAAGACTGCATTGTACAATTAGATGGGGTGTTACAGGTCTTGGTCCACCTGACTCCAGAACCTCAGGATTGGGCTCCCAAGAGGCAAGATGTGAGCTGAGCCTGTGACAAATGCTTAGGCCCTGAGGGGAAGCATAGTGTTTCATGGAGAGAGGCCGTGACTTCTTTGTGGATTCAATTAGCAGTTTCCTACTGGAGCTAAGCAGCCAGCTACCCCAGGAGACTCTTGACTCTGCTTCCCCCGCCTTTGTACTGACTGTGACTGTCCATGTTCTGCTGAATTGGAGCAGTGCTGAATGCCCCATACCCAGCCAACCGGCCCAGGGACCTCCCTCTACTTTGCCATTGACTCCTTACTAAAAATCAAATGGATTCCATGCTCCAACTCAGGATCAGAAACTGCACAAATGTGTGTGTAGGAGGTGGATTTGGGGGATACTTTTTGGGAGCCTACCTGCTGCCTTATTGTTTATGGAAGCTCTAAGCTGGCTTTTCAGTACAGTATTCAGATTAGGAGCCCTCGGGTTAAAGGTACCATGAAGATGAGATGTAAAGGCTATTAATTCAGAGATTAAGGGTAAAGAGGAAGTGAAATGAGAAACTGGTTGACTCTCAAATACGGAACAGTGTTTTAGGTTGATTTATTTCATGGCGGGGGAATGTCTTGGATCATTTAATACTTCTCCACTGGCCACTCACAGTGCTAGGAAGACAGCAGCTCAGCTCGTTCATGGATCAGTTGAATTCAACAGGCATTTACTGAACACTTGCAATGGCCAGAAGATTTTGTTGGTTAAAATACGAAATAAAAGAATAAGGCAAAAGAAAGGTAATTGGAGCCTAGAGGTCCACGATGGGCTTTGAGAGTTTGTGAGCTCCCTGAATTTGAATGCAAAACTCTGTGTGTGTGCTTCCTTTGTGTGCTTTTTCTTGGGAAAGAGTTCTCAATTTACATCAGATCCTCAAACTCTGTACTTGACCCCGAAAAGATTAAAGACTAAGGATCTAGTTGCTCCTAGCCTTCACCAACTGATGCTATTCCATGCCCCGTGACTATGCCTGAGTCAGGACAACAGGCAGCTTCCAAACGTGTAGGCTGGTCCCTCCATTTTTGGTAGGTCAGCTATTAGATCATGGTGGTTTCAGTGTACAGTTCTGTATTTTTTTAATATGAAAAGTCAAGGGAAATAGAGAAAGGTCTTTGGGATAAGCTGTGTTTTAACTCATACTGAACTGGAGATACCTCTGGAAAGATGTTCGGATATTCAGTATATGTTCGCTAATGGGAGAGAAGAAGGCAGGAAGGCAGAGGTGGACAGAGTGCCTCCTGCCTGGGAAAAATGTGCCTTAGAATTGGAGAGCCTTGTCTTGTGTTTTCCAGGAGTTTGCTATGGCCTGATAGCCATTAGAACAACCTCTGTATTAATCTTTGGTGACTTAATTTTGATAAATGTCCCCAACTGTTCAAGTATAAAAGTTTAAGTTAAAAAAAGTGAATGTGAATCACTTAACATTCTTTTTCTGTAAACACTGATGTGGACTGTATAACTTCCTTGAAAAAAATGGAAGAAAGGAAAAAAAAAAAGCCACAGAATATTTTGCTTGTACCAGTTGGGGGCAATCCAGTACTACAAATGTGAGAGTGGAGAAAAAAAGTGCACGAAAAAGATCATTTCTGATGTTGCTGCTACTGCATGAACTGGTGTCTTTTCTTCCCAAATTAATTTATCTCAGGCCTCTGAAAGCCAGAGTAACAGAGCAGTGTTGAAATGGCCAATTGAAAATGCCCTCTTTCTCTTGTAATGGCAAGTGGCCTCTATCAAATAATCCTTGGGTCAGGTGGCAACTTAGGTTCACAGTCTTCCAGACTGCAGGGTGATGAAGTACGTGGCCAGTGGCTGGCTCAAGACTGCATCCTGGGTGCTCCCTGGGCCAGGGATGTCCTGCTCTGTTGGGGGGTACAAAAGGCCCTCCACTAAGCCCACATGTCTAGGTATAATCCCCAAGTAGTGATCACTGCTTTGAATGCCATGAAGATCCTCACATTATTCTGACGATGTGGTTTATACATAAGCCCATGTACTTCTGGCTTTGTTCTGAGCAAAACAGTAAAGTAAGGTCTTTCGTGTCCTAACTTGAAAGTGTTGCTTGATATTTCAAGTGTTTATTGACTGTCTTTTTTAGATTCTATGTGAGGTTTTACAGAAGATGCAAAGTAGTACTTGAGGTTTCCTCTTTATTTGTAGAGTGCATCTCTTAGGGGGATAAAACTGTGCATACCTCAAATAGATGATCCAGGATTGTATGGTAAAATCAACTGTGGGACATCCGAGAAGGAGATCCTGACAGACCGCAGCTGTCAGGAAAATTTTCATGGAACAGTGGTTTGACACCTCTGCTTTATCCTTTCTCAGCATCTGCCTGAGT
The DNA here is from genome assembly GCF_965194805.1 of Balaenoptera borealis. Taxonomy (NCBI): domain Eukaryota; kingdom Metazoa; phylum Chordata; class Mammalia; order Artiodactyla; family Balaenopteridae; genus Balaenoptera; species Balaenoptera borealis. The sequence continues at coordinate 96,252,076 of NC_138874.1, read as the reverse complement.
GTTGGTCAGCAGTGCCCTGGGGCCTCTGCAACATACAGTACCCGCTCTAGTCTTCCTCTTGGACAAAAAGAAGCCAAGTTTTTGGGTCTGATTGTTTCTTCTTATAGGGGTGGTCTTCTTACTCTTATGGAACATTGTAGAGTAAAAATTCCTTTTTTGAAAGCTTTACATGAAATTTTCATGCAAAACCAATAATTTATTACGATCATCATTCCTTGAGAGCTTACTCTCTGTGTTGGCAGTGAGGAAAAGACCCTATTGTGAGCCACTGTTTTATTTCACCGGTGTTTTGGCTGCTTTTATTCCTGAGTTTCATTTTTAGTTTGTCATTTACTGTGTCCCATATACGTGTAATCATTGTATCTCTGTAGTGCTCTGAATGCCTGCTGGCTGAGACTTACAGAGCCGAATGAAAGTAATAACAGAGATACATTGGTGATTCCAAAAACTCAAGTCGATAAGATTAGAAAATAATCTTCCTGAGAGTTGAAAAGAGTTGTGGGTTCAGACACAAACTTGTAGTTTTTGACAACTCAGTACAAGAACTATTTTAAATGAAATTTGTATAAGATTTATTATCCTGTTTTTAAAAACTGTTGATGTCTTTATCTGAGAAGTTGATCGAGATTTTTACACACAAACAAGTCCCTTAAATTTTCATTTAAGTTGTTATTACTAGTGCGTTTTGTCTATAAGAATGACATTTATATTGAATAACACTGGGTCGGATAATACCCTGACACAGACGCTATGTCAGTTGTCTGGTGGATGTCAGGACAGTTTCACACGTCATACGGCTTCTTCTGTAGAACTGAGACCAAGCTTTCAAATGTCTAAGAGATGCCAAGTGACTTCTTCAGAGCCCTCCCAGCTTGGCCAGGCTTTCTTTCCAATGTCATATATCATTTCTCCTCATTGGTCTTACCTGACTATCTGTTGTATTACAGCTCAATTCTTCTGTTTCTTCTCCTTGTTATTGATCTTACTTAGGCCTGAAATGTCCTTTATCCTCCTGAACATCTCATGTGCAGTTCATATCCCACCCATCTTTGCCTCAGGCACCATTTTCTCCGGGAAACTTCCCTTCATCCAAAGTTGGACATAGGCTCGTCATCCTCTAGAATTTCATATTTTGTCTGTACTGATCTCATGGCTATTAAAATATTCTCTTTTGATAATTAATAGAAAGATCTTAAATTATATACTCCTTAGGTGGCAGAGACCAAACTTTAGTCAATGTAACTCTTTCTAAGCTACACCACGTGTTTTACAGATAAAGTACTAAAATGTTTGTTGAATGGCCAAATGGCAATTATATCAGTAGGTTAGACTTAAAATGAAGGTGCTCTCTCCTTCACCAACTTGGCAGCTGTCTTACACTTTGTGGGCACCAGATATTTGTGGAATGAAAGATGGGTGAATGGATGGGTTCATGGATAGATTGGATGGTTGGATGAATGGCGGGTGCTCTGAATCTGAGCTTTAAACGAACATTTAAATGATGTGCTTTTATGACCCTCATTTCTCCTCTTCTCAGCCCTATTGTTCACTACACCTTCACCTTAAGGTCTCTGAGAATCCCTACACATCAGGGATCATTGCCAGCCGAGACACAGCTCCCAGCATCATAGTGGCTTCAGGTAAGAAGCTTGCCCGGTTTGCTAACTGCTGTAAATTGTATTTATTTTAACAAGTTAGATATCTGTGCTTGGAACTTACTGAGCTAGCCAAAAATATTTTTGAAGGGCACCTAAGCCATTGACCCTGAGGCAAGTATGGTGAAAAACCCTGCTCAGATATAATGTTTGCAGTCTAAATCCATCTCGGGCAATGCACGCTGCCAGCATAGCCTATTGTTAGCTTTTGCAAAAAGTTCCCTTCACTGATGGTGATGTGCTCTGTCCAGGTAACATAGGTTCTGAGTTGTCAGACAGCGACATCAGCATGTTTGTCTCTTCAGATGCAGGGAACACTTGGAGGCAGGTAAGAAAGTATCCTGGGTCCGGTTACTGAAGTTTAAATGTTATAAAAATTCTCCAGCTTGGTTCAATTCTGGGAACTTATTCAGCCACACATAAATCCTAAAGCTTATCAATGTGTTTCTTTTCCTTTTTGTTTTATGAATGTCTTTCAAAACGTTTTGAGCTTAGCAAAGATTTATGAAATTTGATTTCTTTGTTTGATAAAAATGACCCTTTATCCCAGTGTATATGTGAGAAAGTTTATAAGTGACAATGAAACCAAATTAGATACGACTGAATTTTTCCCATGAAATGAAAACTAAAATTCTAGGGAGTTTATTATGTAGGGAATGTGAAGCCTGGAAGGGAGATTATATACCTAACACCGGGTTGCCTCCATAAATTCCCCTTTCCTTGAAGTCAGAATAGGGGGGAATGCAGTGATATAGAAATAACCATTACCCAGGTGGTGTTCTGAGATGTTTAAATCTCATGGGCAAAAGACAGAGTAATAACCATCAGGGTGCATATGTTAGGGAAAGTAGAAATGGAATCACTTTCAACCAATGTGTTTAGCTTAAATGCTTCCTCTTTCTTCTGAATGAAAATTAGGTACTCCTAGCTTATAAAACAGGCACTTAATGAGGTTTAGCAGTCATAAAAAGATATGTGCCTAATGCATGGTTGTTACATTTCAATAAATATGTGTTAATACGCCACTGACATTTAATTATCATACGGTAACTAGCACCTTAAATTGAAATCTAATGCACAGGTAATCACACAGCAACGAGAACACTCTGCTTTAAATTTTAGACGGAGATACCCATGTTATGGTCTAGTTACCATTTCCTAGCTTCATAGATCTGCATTGCAATTCACGTGTTTTGAGAAGAGTGGGGCAGGAAAGAAACTTGCTTAAGAAACTCTGGGGCTTTTGATCTTGGAGATATATAGGAACATGGACTATTAAGCTTCCTATGGACAATAGTTAGAGAGCCAGGGTGTCATTTTTTTTTTTCCTTCTAACATCCCAAACAAAGCAAAGAAGCCTCTCCTGTAGTCTTGGGAAACATCTTGGGTATAAGAAGTAAACAAAGGGGAAACAATGATGTCTGTAGTGTAACCAAAGACAAGGCTATACTAACAGTGTGACTGTGAGAAAACAGTTCGCATCTGGTATGGAGAGGACTTAGAAATTGTTTTCAGCCGGTCTCAGATTCATCTCTCCACATATGGAGAGAGACCCAATGACACACGTACCCAAAGATAGGTTTCATTTTGATCAGACTTTATGACTACAACTACTTTATGACTACTGTTGAGTTGAACAAGAACATCTGCCCCCTGTAATACCTGGAAACTTTGAAATAATTACATCTGGCAAGGGCACTGTTATGCGGCAAGTCCCAGCGCCATCAATTACCATCTACATGGTCTTAGGCAAGTCACCACTTTTCTCTAAACCTTACTTTTCTCGTCCGTAAAAATGATAATGTTGGAATAAAGTATCTCTTATGTTTCTTCTGTCTAAAGATGTTATCCAATATGACAATTACCCAATATTTCAACATCATCATGAATGGGACTCAATAGAACTTACCACAAAAAGATGGGATTATAAATATGAATACATAACTCTTGGTTATTTAAGTTTCTCTTGTGGAGCACAAAAAATCATTTTATGTAACACCAGTGGTACATGGAGCCCACCTTGGGAAACACTGTTCTTAACTTGCATCTTCCCACAGCTTTGGGGGAACCCAGTTCTGTCATGGAGAGAATTTTTTTTCCTCAAATGAAGACTAGTTCTCTGAACCCTGGGTGTGTGTGGCTGTGGGTGTGTGTCCCTGTCTGTGTGTTTTTCCTTTTCCAGATCTTTGAAGAAGAGCACAGCGTTTTGTATCTGGATCAAGGTGGAGTCCTGGTTGCTATGAAGCATACGTCTCTCCCGATTCGACATCTCTGGTAATGAGTCACGCACCTTGACGGTTCCGCACAGCTAAGACCAGTCTAAGTCAGGCAGTCAGACTGTGATCTTGCTTGTAGTAAATTGTCAAGGTCTGCTAGAATGTAACTTATACCTTTGCTTTACCGCAATAAGAAGGAAGAGGAAAGGAGAGAGGGAGAGGGAGAGGGGAAGAGAAAGGGAGCTTGATTCTGCCTTTTAGAGAGGAACCGTAGTGCGGTTTTCAAACGTGACAGCCCGCTGCCCCCGCCGGTACCTCCGGTACCTTATTCTTTCAGTACAGTCATGGGTAGAATGGTTATCAAGGATAATCTCTGAATAGCTTAATTTCTTGCAACCAGCTTTCCCAAATAACGTCTCCTGGAGTTTAATGTTTGCATTCACTATGTGCATTCTGCACAGATATCAGCAGTTCATGACACTTCTGCTCTGATCTCATTTCTCCTGATCCTACTTCCTTAGCTTCCTTTTGGGGGCAGTGATATTGTGCAACTCTCCCTGTAGGTCTTCCACAGATGGACATTCAAGGCTTAACTTCCAGAGGGGTTTCCAGTAAACTCTTTCATCTGTGTTTTTGAAAATGGCTCTCTCCACAGGCGGGCTTGTTCAAAGTCAAAGGCTTGATTTTCCCTCCACTGTTGGATACTTTGCTGACGAAAGGGAAAGTTGCAGAAATAAGAGAAACAGAGGCTTAGCTTGGGGGAAGACATCCTAGAGAAAGGCAGAGCAAAGGAAACATCCTGTGTGACCATCTGAGTTGCAGAGTTCTCTCTTACTTTCAAGAGTCTGTCCTTCTGCACCAATTTACTCAATGAGTCAACCAGGATATGTAACAATGTAAGAAGGATGCCACTAAGGGTTTGATCACATAGAGGTGGCTGGTTCAAGTCCGTCTCAGTGGGTCTCATACGGCCATTGTTCTCAGAATCACCTGTAAGACTTGCTGCTAGATTGCAACGAGGTTTTGGAGAGGGTCACATTGAGGTCTAAGGCCTAATAAAATATCCAAATTTAAAAAAATTCTATCAAAGACTTATTATCATTCCCGTTTCATGCAGCTCTCCCCTTATTGATGTTATAATACATCTGGGTCCCAAATCACTTGGCTAACTGTATATCTACCTTCTGATGTAATTAAGAACACTTATTCATATAAAAGGCTCACTTTGACAATGCCCCAGGTACTTCTAAAATGTATTCTCTCCTGGTTGGTAGTATCCTTTCTTGGAAAGGATTTTTCTTTTGGGATCCGATGACTTATTTTTTCTGTCGTTAGGTTAAGTTTTGATGAAGGGAGATCTTGGAGCAAATACAGTTTCACATCTATTCCACTTTTTGTGGATGGAGTTCTGGGTGAGCCCGGGGAAGAGACTCTAATCATGACGTAAGTGGAAACTATGATGTCTTCTAGTCTAAATATAGATCCAGAAACATGTTGTTTTTAGATAAGCCTGTTCACATTGCTACTGTCAGGTTTGAAGTTGCTAGCAAAGGCAGTACATCTGACTTCATGATTCCACAGCAAAGAGGAAAGAATAATGTGGGCATCCATTTTCTTGGCTCTTTACTAGCAATTAGGAGACCCACACTGAGGGCTGGCAGCAAAATGGTACAACCTATTTCTTCCTATTCTGAATGGGCTTAGGGAAATTAGAAGTGATTATTTCAAGAGAAAATAAAGCTATCAATTAAAAACTTTAATAATAAACATGCTTGATATACAGAAAATGACAGGCATGTAAGAATGATTTTCACTTTAAGGCAGAACACAGAGCTTGGTGAAAACCCCACAAAGCATGTTATTTTTCCCTGGCTCTTTACCTAACCCAATTGTGAGGCATATTAGGGAAACCACGAGAACAGTCTGTTCTTGGGGAAATTGCATTTATACTAATTCTTGTCTGGAAAGTGATGATCATTAATTTGTAAAAGACTTGATTAATGGCTTGACTGCCTCTGGGTTTCAAAACATGAGCCTTGAATTTGAAATATGAAACTGTGATTTTTCCTTCTCCTGGAAAATTGGACATGAAAAACAGAGAGGGAAGATTTTAAAGCAGTTGATCCTGTCGGCAGTGAAAATTTTTAAATCAAAGTGAACAGCTGGTACATTTTCTAATTTTTTCTCCCTACTCCTTTTTTTTAACAATAGAAAAGAGCAACAAAAATTTAATATGCCTAATAGCTACATTTTGCCCACGGTAAACATAGCTGGATTAGCAATTTATTCCATAATTTGTCTTCATTCAATTTTTATGTTTGCAAAACACAGAGGAAAAAAAGTTGATTGAAAAGGCTACTTTGTGGCTTTTATTTATATCGACAATAGGTGATTTAAACACTTCATTAAATAGCTGAGTCTCTCTGAGTAAGGAGAATAGAATGCACAGAGTAGGAAGTAGTTATAACTCCTCAGCCTTGCTGCCCGCTTTCCCTTGGGACTGGTGGGAAGGTAAAATAGCATGGAAACCATGGGAACGATGTACATTAGCAAGAGAACCTAGAGGTATAAACTTGGACCGCATAGAAGGCAGTGTCTATGGTGTTCTCAATTTTTTGTTGTTGTTTTCTTTTTTTGGTCAACCATTCTTGTTGTACAATATATAAAAGTGGGCTTTTAAGTCAAACACCCTGGGTTCTGACTCTACCAGTTCTTAGTGATTTGTCTTTGGTTTTTGCATGTTAACAAAATTCGTTGAGCCTCAGGTTACCCACAAGTGAAGTGGAGTCAATAATAGCAACTCTCCTCAGAAATGCGTGTGGGGATCAAGTGATATGTAATATCAAATGTAATATGCTTAGCGTTGTGCTAACCTCATAGCAAACATTCAGTAAATGATGTATAACTTTCAGCATTGCTGTTATTGTGATTATTTTTATCATCATGAACTCTGCAGAGTGTTTGGACACTTCAGCCACCGCTCTGAATGGCAGCTGGTCAAAGTAGACTACAAGTCCATTTTCGATAGACGCTGTGCTGAGGAGGACTACAGACCCTGGCAGCTGCACAGCCAGGTAGGAGGAAGGGAGCTGAGGTTGAGTCCTGGGTGGGAGGCGTGGAGAGTACTGGGGGGAAGCAAGTCATTAAAGTGTAGGAATTGGGGTTCTCTGGGCAAAAATTCTCCATCTGGTGCTTTCTTATGTGTTTTGTGTGCCACAGCAGTGAACAAACTCAACATTTATAGCTTGTTGTGAAGTGACTTCTGTTTTTATTGTACTAGGATATAATGAGATAAAATTCAAATGTGCTTGGCTAAGACTTACAACTCAAAATGAAATACCAACTCAGCACGGAGATCCAAACATAATTTATATGAGCGTGTCATCTGGCTGCAGGGTATGGGGGCAAGGGTGAGGAAAGGCTGTTCAGTTTTATCTGGCAATGCAAACAAACATGAAATAACAAAGTTATGTTGCGTGAGCGGTGCCAGTAAAATTCTTCCTCCCCACTGCTATGCTTCCCTGGAATTAGGTAGCGCTTCTTGCCTCCTTCCAAGGTACTTGTGGTATAAGGATGCAGAATTATTAATAGGAAAATTTCCTTCATCCTGGCCCCTCTGCTACCCTGCTCATATCAGAATGCTTGGCTGAAAGCATCTCTCCTTCGACTTCCCAAGGCAAAACTCATTCTGCCGGCCTCTCAAAGGACATGGTAGAGGCCCTTGCTTGCAAGGCCATCACCATATTCAGAGCGTGACACATCATATACCCCAAACCTAGACTAAATCATATATTTACATGTAGATGTGTAATGCAGCTGGTTAAAGTGAGTTTGCTCAAGAAAGACAGTGTAGGCTAGCTTAGACAAAACTCCGTCTGGTCCTTCAGACACACACACAGAGAGCTGGGTTTGACAGTGGGAGCTACATCAGCTAGAATCACCCACTCTCATCGGACGCTCAACAGTCAAAGGATTGCTCATTTCCATGACTGATATTTCCCCCTTTGGAGTGCACACGCATTGTGATATTCAAAGCTTTTATTTATCTTGTGGAGAAACACTGAATTTAGTGCTCTTGCTTATCTGGTAGATGGATATAAAATCAGTGCTATAAAGTTGTGTGGGCAGAGGCATAATAAATCAAGGCAAATGGACCTTTATGTTTCTTAGCAATATTCTTATTTCATATGCTCATAAATGACCAAATGTATGCATTTTTTATTACAGAAGAATTGAACTTAATTACTACAGATTTTTTTGGCCATACACTGTTGCAAGTTGTCGTAGTTATCTGTGTGTCCCTCATAGCACTGTACTTAATACCTTGCCAAGTAAAGGTTTGCTGAATACATAGAGTTCGGGACTTTCGGACACACCCTCAGTGCTTTTTAGGATTGCCTTTATCATCATGTTCTATGATAGGGCTCTAGACATCGAAAAGGAAATGCTGTTAGCACAAAGCAGACTGCATATGTCCACATTACACTAAGGTTTGAGACCATCTCCTGGAACTGTCCTGATGTGGGGTAGGGAAGGTCCAAGCTATGTGCCCGACTGCGTGAGATTCTTGTCTCCTTACAGGGGGAAGCATGCATCATGGGAGCGAAAAGGATATATAAGAAGAGAAAATCAGAGCGGAAATGTATGCAAGGGAAATATGCAGGAGCTATGGAGTCTGAACCCTGTGTCTGCACAGAGGCTGATTTTGACTGGTGAGCTTGTACTGTTATCCCATAGAGTCGTCTAGTATTTCAAACCCACGTGGGCCTTAATGAAAGCTTAGATATCACATAATAGTAACATGCATAGATCCAAGTGACAAGCCTATATTCATGTGAAATTACCACTTGGGGACATCATGGCTTACTAGCTATGTGCATGTGTATATGGAAAAACCAGGGGTTTCTTTAGACTTAAGGAGGACTCAGAAGATGGCTGGTAATTATCTTCATATATTTGACAGATCTCAGGACAAAAAGAGAGACTAGATAGACCCTGAGTTTCTTCAGACAGCAACACTGAAAACAATAAGTGGACGTTTCAGGGAGCAAACATATTTGTGCTCAAGATAAAAGTCTTTCTAGAATCTAGGGTTCCTGGTAGTGGAACAATGATCGTGTAGGACAGTAAATTGTCTATACCTGGATGTTTTCAATCAGTGGTTAGCTGACTATTGCTTGTGACAGCCATGGAAGACTTTTCTGAATTCAGTGCAAGAATGGAGTCACTGGTATTGCTATCTGTGGCTTTGTGAACCTAGTGATAAGAGAGACTTCTTCCTTTACCAGGATTAAGCTAGTTTAAACTGGATAAGTACTGAGACATTGAGAAGTTAAATATACTCGGAGTGCCACAGTGTTCTTTCTGGAGCATTAGTTAAGCAGAAAGCTAGCTTGTGGGTCCAGTGATGCCCTTGCTTTGTTCTGGTTTTGACATTCAGATGAGGTTGAAATATGACTGAGGATGAGTAGGTGGTAACTCCCTTGATCATGTCCATCTCACTTTCTGTTCCTTTTTTTCCTTCTTCTTTATAAAATTTATTTATATGCTTTTGGTTTAGAGAAAGCATTTGCTAAATGTGTATATCAGTGTTAAATACTTGAAAGTTGGCCAGCATAAGAACCAAAGACATTCATTTAACAATATTAGCTGTGTAGCGATCATCGGTCACGTATCTGATCATCAAAATATCAGTGATTGGGCTGAAATACTGTGTACATACACATCACATATCTTAGAAAAAGGAAGTCATCTGTCATGCTACCATGACAGGAGCATTCTCTAAATAAATAGTACTGGTAGGCCTGGCAAACTGGTTGCCAGAACTCAGACCGATAACCCAAGGCTGTTCCTCTCTTGTTGGTAAAGAAGGCAAGCCAAGAGTCAGTTCTTTATCTCTCCGGGCTCAGCCAGAGGGAAGGCAGAGCTTCAGTTACATGAGGGCTCACAAGGAATTCTGGGGGGGCCTCCCCAGCTCTGACTTCTGTTTCAGTCAGTGTAACATTGTTACAATGACAAAAATATTTTATCTCTGTCCTACCTTTCAGGATTGACATCCTGAAATGCATTCACAGGGAAAAGTTCCATGGAGAGTGTGTCATTCATCGCATCCCTCTTTCTGAAACCTGACTGCTTCTCCTTCACTCACTCTATTCAAGGAGGATCCGTATGGGGAGTTAACTTTTTATCTTAGTGGTTTGACTTCGGCCTTACCAAACAGTCATTCTTTGGCAGAGAGCAAATTTATTTTCACATAGAAAACCAAAGAGAAAAAGTAAGTCCCAATTCCCTGATTTCTTCTGGAAACCTTTGTTTCTTTGGGAATCTCTTCTACAAGGTTGCAACATAAGCTAGTCTTTTGCTGTTGGCATTGTCATGTGTTGTTTTCTTCTCAATTTTAAGCTTGACTAGGGTGAAAAGAACACAGGGTAAGGAAATCAATTAAGTTTCCCCCTTCCCCCATCTCTCACTCCCTTTAGTCTTGGCCCAATTCCTGCATTCATTTTTGATTAGAATCTGCTGCTCATCCCACTAACTAGAATGTAATAGGAGAAGTGGGAAATGCATCATGAACGAGGCCATCGTAAGGTTACCTGGTCAAATGGGATTTCTGTAACTGCATGATTTCTGAAAATACTTTGGAAGGATCGCCATAATCTTGTTGGTTTCTACTAGTAGCTAGAGCTTCGGTGATTCTTCTTGAGTATAGCATCATGAAAGGTGGTTGTCACTGAATGTTCTCTCTTGGCTTGGCTCTCCCCTGGACAGCCCTCTACCAGATGACCTTGCCTGTTATTCTTCAGCATTTGTAAAATAATTTCCTTAAATGAACACTGGGTGTCCTGTAGGCAGCGTTCCTGAAGTCTTCCTACCCATGCTGTGTTGCATCAGCACCAAATCCAGCTGGTATGGGCAGAATTCTAGGTGCCAGCTGCCTGGTGACAGGCCCCTGAGCAAGCCTAATTCTCCTTCCCCAACCCTTGTGTGCCAGTATCTCACTTCCATTACACAGATGGGCCAATTCATATTAATGCTCACTGATTGCCACTTGCAATTTATCTGTGCGTGTGGAGGTGCAATTTGTTGCCATCCTCTGCGCCCGGGTTCATCTTTCAGAAGCCAAGAATATCAGGCCACTCAGAGGCTCCTGGAGGTAAGAATGAAAGGAGGCTGAGAAAAGTCTTTGACTATTTTCAAACTAGAGAGAAGATTTAAAGCAACTGGCAGCATTAATGGCGTAGGACGGAGCTTCTCCTTGGGGGAATGCTTGCAGCAGTCCTGAAGGACATTTCCTTTCCTGCTGTGACTTTGAAGCATATGGCTCATGCACAGAGAGACCTGGCTCAGCTCTCCTTGGTAGATCCAGATGTCTTGGAAGAGCACCCCAAAGACATCACTGGGAATGAGGATTATGCCACATGTGGATGCCTTAAACTCTTCAGTGAAACTTGACATTGAGGACTAGACTTCCACCATTATAGCTTTCTCTGGGCCCAACCACAATCAGTACTGTGTCTCCCCCTAATGAGAACAGCATCTACTCTCCCAGCTTAAAGGTGTTTAATGGGAATTATTGGGCATTGAGCTTTCCTCTTTACACATGCACCCCTGTGGCCTCCAAGCTAGCATTTCTCAAAATGGCTTCTGTAGAATGTTTTCATGGGTAATTGATAGATATTCCATGGAAAAAAAAGATTCCATTTTTGGAAAGACATTGATTCAGTGAATGCCTGTTTTTTGACTGATTGACCAGGGTAGAAGTTGGCTGTGGACTGACGTGCAATTGTTGTCAGTAATGTTGCCATCTACTGAAAGGTTTCTCTTGGCTCTTTCCCCAACAGTGACTATGGTTATGAGCGACACAGCAATGGTCAGTGCCTGCCAGCCTTTTGGTTCAATCCATCTTCTCTGTCGAAGGACTGCAGCTTGGGACAGAGTTACCTCAATAGTACTGGGTGAGTGTCTGAAGCAGTGGCCTTAGGAGGTCAACTTCTGCTGCTTTTCAGCCTGTGTTAAACTTACCGAATTACTTCTGATCAAAGGCCAGGCCTATTTCATTACAGCACTGATTTACTTGCTTTTGTTCATTTTAATAATGCAGCACAAATTTGCATTAATAGTGCAAATTTCATCTGAGAATAAGACCCCAGTTGCAAACAAAGAAACGAAAAGGTTCCTTGGAGGAAGGTGGCAATGATGATAATATATACATATCTTCATTTTTTGATACTTTATTTCAGAACTAGTTAATCACATGAGCCTACCTTTTACCTTCACATCCCTGTGTGGAAGGCCGAACAAATATTTCCCATGTGCATTTCCTGTTTTATAGATGTGGAAACTTGAGGCAGAAAAGAAGCTCATTGACTTTTCAAGAGTATACTAGTGTTAGTAGGAATGTGTTTCATTTTCTCTCTGTCCAGTCCTGACACATTGAAGGCATGCATTCTGATCTTTATAAATCTGGAGTCAGAATCTAAATTTTGTGTTTAATGATCTGTGTTGTGGGGTTTATCCAATATTATTTAAGAAATACCATAAAAGGGAAACCATTCTGTGACTTTCCCACAATTGTAACTGATATTTATGGACTTAGAAAATAGTGTGTGGAACTTATTTGGATTCTAATTCAGAAAAACTATTAAAAGACATTTTTGAGCCGTATGGGGAAATGGACTATGGTCTGGTGGTTAGTGATGTATTAATCAGAGTTTGCCAGAGATATGTTTTTCTATCTCCAATTGGAGATTATATATATATATATATATATATATAAAGAGATTTGTTATAATGAATGGGAGCACCCAGCTATGGAGGTGGGTAAGTCCAAATCCTGACATCCGCAGGGTGAGAGTTGGCAAGCTGGGGACCCAGGAGAACAGATGGTTTCTTTCCAGTCCGAGTCTGAACGCTGATGGTGAGCCAGGAAAGCTGATGTAGTTCCTGTCTGAAGGCCAGCAGTGTCAAAACGCAGGAAGAGCTGATGTTTCCATCTGAGTATGAAGGCAGAAAGAAAGCCACTGTCCAGTTTGAAGGCAGTCAGGCAGGACAAATTTTCTCTTATTCAGAAGAGGGTTAGCATTTTTGTTTTATTTAGGAGGAGGCCCACCCACATGAGGGAGGGCAATCTGTTTTACTCTGTCTACTGATTTAAATGTTAATCTCATCCAAAAACACCCTCAGAGAAACACCCAGAATAATGTTTGACCAAATATCTGGCCATCCTGAGGCCCATGCAAGTTGACACATAAAACTGACCATCACAGGTGATATCAGGTTATATCTAAATCTAAATATTTCTATTATATTAACTAAATATATTATATATTTAGGTGTCATATTGATATTTTGGTTAGGCTAAAAAAAGAAACCTTATCTTTTAGAGATACACGATGTATGGCATTTGTTTGTTTTTTGTTTTTTTTAAAACATCTTTATTGAAGTATAATTGCTTCACGATGGTGTGTTAGTTTCTGCTTTATAACAAAGTGAATCAGCTATACATATACATATATCCCCATATCTCCTCCCTCCTGCATCTCCCTCCCTCCCACCCTCGCCATCCCACCCCCCCAGGCGGTCACAAAGCACCGAGCTGATCTCCCTGTGCTATGTGGCTGCTTCCCACTAGATATCTATTTTACATTTGGTAGTGTATATATGTCCATGACACTCTCTCACCCTGTCACATCTCAACTCTCCCCCTCCCCATATCCTCAAGTCCATTCTTTAGTAGGTCTGTGTCTTTATTCCCATCTTGCCACTAGGTTCTTCATGACCTTTTTTTTTTCCCTTAGATTCCATATAGATGTGTTAGCATACTGTATTTGTTTTTCTCTTTCTGACTTACTTCACTCTGTATGACAGACTCTAACTCCATCCACCTCATTACAAATACCCCCATTTCATTTCTTTTTATGGCTGAGTAATATTCCATTGTATATATGTGCCACATCTTCTTTATCCATTCATCCGATGATGGACACTTAGGTTGCTTCCATGTCCTGGCTATTGTAAATAGAGCTGCAATGAACATTTTGGTACATGACTCTTTTTGAATTATGGTTTTCTCAGGGTATATGCCCAGTAGTGGGATTGCTGGGTCGTATGGTAGTTCTATTTGTAGTTTTTTAAGGAACCTCCATACTGTTCTCCATAGTGGCTGTATCAATTTACATTCCCACCAACAGTGCAAGAGTGTTCCCTTTTCTCCACACCCTCTCCAGCATTTATTGATTCTAGATTTTTTGATGATGGCCATTCTGACCGGTGTGAGATGATACCTCATTGTAGTTTTGATTTGCATTTCTCTAATGATTAATGATGTTGAGCATTCTTTCATGTGTCTGTTGGCCATCTGTATATCTTCTTTGGAGAAATGTCTGTTTAGGTCTTCTGCCCATTTTTGGATTGGGTTGTTTGTTTTTTTGTTATTGAGCTGCATGAGCTGCTTGTAAATCTTGGAGATTAATCCTTTGTCAGTTGCTTCATTTGCAAATATTTTCTCCCATTCTGAGGGTTGTCTTTTGGTCTTGTTTATGGTTTCCTTTGCTGTGCAAAAGCTTTTACGTTTCATTAGGTCCCATTTGTTTATTTGTGTTTTTATTTCCATTTCTCTAGGAGCTGGGTCAAAAAGGATCTTGCTGTGATGTATGTCATACAGTGTTCTGCCTATGTTTTCCTCTAAGAGTTTGATAGTGTCTGGCTTTACACTTAGGTCTTTAATCCATTTTGAGTTTATTTTTGTGTATGGTGTCAGGGAGTGTTCTAATTTCATACTTTTACATGTACCTGTCCAGTTTTCCCAGCACCACTTATTGAAGAGGCTGTCTTTTCTCCACTGTATATGCTTGCCTCCTTTATCAAAGATAAGGTGACCATATGTACGTGGGTTTATCTCTGGGCTTTCTATCCTGTTCCATTGATCTATATTTCTGTTTTTGTGCCAGTACCAAACTGTCTTGTTTACTGTAGCTTTGTAATATAGTCTGAAGTCAGGGAGCCTGATTCCTCCAGCTCCATTTTTCCATCTCAAGATTGCTTTGGCTATTTGTGGTCTTTTGTGTCTCCATACAAATTGTGAAATTTTTTGTTCTAGTTCTGTGAAAAATGCCAGTGGTAGTTTGATAGGGATTGCATTGAATCTGTAGATTGCTTTGGGTAGTAGAGTCATTTTCACAATGTTGATTCTTCCAATCCAAGAACATGGTATATCTCTCCATCTATTTGTATCATCTTTAATTTCTTTCATCAGTGTCCTATAATTTTCTGCATACAGGTCTTTTGTCTCCTTAGGTAGGTTTATTCCTAGATATTTTATTCTTTTTGTTGCAATGGCAAATGAGAGTGTTTTCTTAATTTCACTTTCAGATATTTCATCATTAGTATATAGGAATGCAAGAGATTTCTGTGCATTAATTTTGTATCCTGCTACTTTACCAAATTCATTGATTAGCTCTAGTAGTTTTCTGGTAGCAGTTTTAGGATTCTCTATGTATAGTATCATGTCATCTGCAAACAGTGACAGCTTTACTTCTTCTTTTCCGATTTGGATTCCTTTTATTTCTTTTTCTTCTCTGATTGCTGTGGCTAACACTTCCAAAACTATGTTGAATAATAGTGGTGAGAGTGGGAAACCTTGTCTTCTTCCTGATCTTAGGGGAAATGGTTTCAGTTTTTCACCATTGAGGACAATGTTGGCTGTGGGTTTGTCATATATGGCCTTTATTATGTTGAGGAAAGTTCCCTCTATGCCTACTTTCTGCAGGGCTTTTATCATAAATGGGTGTTGAATTTTGTCGAAAGCTTTCTCTGCATCTATTGAGATGATCATATGGTTTTTCTCTTTCAGTTTGTTAATATGATGTATCACGTTGATTGATTTGCGTATATTGAAGAATCCTTGCATTCCTGGGATAAACCCCACTTGATCATGGTGTATGATCCTTTTAATGTGCTGTTGGATTCTGTTTGCTAGTATTTTGTTGAGGATTTTTGCATCTATGTTCATCAGTGATATTGGCCTGTAGTTTTCTTTCTTTGTGACATCTTTGTCTGGTTTTGGTATCAGGGTGATGGTGGCCTCGTAGAATGAGTTGGGGAGTGTTCCTCCCTCTGCAATATTTTGGAAGAGTTTGAGAAGGATAGATGTTAGCTCTTCTCTAAATGTTTGATAGAATTCGCCTGTGAAGCCATCTGGTCCTGGGCTTTTGTTTGTTGGAAGATTTTTTATCACAGTTTCAATTTCAGTGCTTGTGATTGGTCTGTTTATATTTTCTATTTCTTCCTGGTTCAGTCTCGGTAGGTTGTGCATTTCTAAAAATCTGTCCATTTCTTCCAGGTTGTCCATTTTATTGGCATAGAGTTGCTTGTAGTAATCTCTCATGATCGTTTGTATTTCTGCAGTGTCAGTGGTTACTTCTCCTTTTTCATTTCTAATTCTATTGATTTGAGTCTTCTCCCTTTTTCTCTTGATGAGTCTGGCTAATGGTTTATCAATTTTGTTTATCTTCTCGAAGAACCAGCTTTTAGTTTCATTGATTTTTGCTATTGTTTCCTTCATTTCTTTTTCATTTACTTCTGATCTGATCTTTACGATTTCTTTCTTTCTGCTAGCTTTGGGGTTTTTTTGCTCTTCTTTCTCTAATTGCTTTAGGTGCAAGGTTAGGTTGTTTATTCGAGATGTTTCCTGTTTCTTGAGGTAGGCTTGTATTGCTATAAACTTCCCTCTTAGCACTGCTTTTGCTGCGTCCCATAGGTTTTGGGTCGTCGTATCTCCATTGTCATTTGTTTCTAGGTATTTTTTGATTTCCCCTTTGATTTCTTCAGTGATCACTTCATTATTAAGTAGTGTATTGTGTAGCCTCCATGTGTTTGTATTTTTTACAGATCTTTTCCTGTAATTGATATCTAGTCTCATAGCGTTGTGGTCGGAAAGATACTTGATACGATTTCAATTTTCTTAAATTTACCAAGGCTTGATTTGTGACCCAAGATATGATCTATCCTGGAGAATGTTCCATGAGCACTTGAGAAGAATGTGTATTCTGTTGTTTTTGGGTAGAATGGCCTATAAATATCAGTTAAGTCCATCTTGTTTAATGTATCATTTAAAGCTTGTGTTTCTTTATTTATTTTCATTTTGGATGATCTGTCCATTGGTGAAAGTGGGGTGTTAAAGTCCCCTACTATGATTGTGTTACTGTTGATTTCCCCTTTTATGGCTGTTAGTATTTGCCTTATGTATTGAGGTGCTCCTATGTTGGGTGCATAAATATTTACAATTGTTATATCTTCCTCTTGGATCGATCACTTGATCATTATATAGTGTCCTTCTTTGTCTCTTGTAATAGTCTTTATTTTAAAGTCTATTTTGTCTGATATGAGAATTGCTACTCCAGCTTTCTTTTGATTTCCATTTGCATGGAATATCTTTTTCCATCCCCTCACTTTCAGTCTGTAAGTGTCTCTAGGTCTGAAGTGGGTCTCTTGTAGACAGCATATATATGGGTCTTGTTTTTGTATCCATTCAACCAGTCTGTGTCTTTTGGTGGAACCATTTAATCCATTTACATTTAAGGTAATTATCGACATGTATGTTCCTATTCCCATTTTCTTAAAATTTTTTGGGTTTGTTATTGTAGGTGTTTTCCTTCTCTTGTGTTTCTTGCCTAGAGAAGTTCCTTTAGCATTTGTTGTAAAGCTGGTTTGGTGGTGCTGAACTCTCTCAGCTTTTGCTTGTCTGTAAAGGTTTTAATTTCTCCATCAAATCTGAATGAGATCCTTGCTGGGTAGAGTAACCTTGGTTGTAGGTTTTTCTTCTTCATGACTTTAAGTATATCCTGCCACTCCCTTCTGGCTTGCAGAGTTTCTGCCTAAAGATCAGCTGTTAACCTTATGGGGATTCCCTTGTGTGTTATTTGTTTTTTTTCCCTTGCTGCTTTTAATATGTTTTCTTTATATTTAATTTTTGATAGTTTGATTAATATGTGTCTTGGCGTGTTTCTCCTTGGATTTATCCTGTATGGGACTCTCTGTGCTTCCAGGACTTGATTAACTATTTCCTTTCCCATATTAGGGAAGTTTTCAACTATAATCTCTTCAAATATTTTCTCAATCCCTTTCTTTTTCTCTTCTTCTTCTGGGACCCCTATAATTCGAATGTTGGTGCGTTTAATGTTGTCCCAGAGGTCTCTGAGACTGTCCTCAGTTCTTTTCATTCTTTTTTCTTTATTCTGTTCCACAGCAGTGAATTCCACCATTCTGTCTTCCAGGTCACTTATCCATTCTTCTGCCTCAGTTATTCTGCTATTGATCCCATCTAGAGTATTTTTAATTTCATTTATTGTGTTTTTCATCATTGCTTGGTTCCTCTTTTGTTCTTCTACGTCCTTGTTAAATGTTTCTTGCATTTTGTCTATTCTATTTCCAAGATTTTGGATCATCTTTACTATCATTATTCTGAATTCTTTTTCAGGTAGACTGCCTATTTCCTCTTCATTTGTTAGGTCTGGTGTGTTTTGACCCTGCTCCTTCACCTGCTGTGTGGTTTTTTGTCTTCTCATTTTGCTTATCTTACTGTGTTTGGGGTCTCCTTTTCACAGGCTGCAGGTTCATAGTTCCCGTTGTTTTTGGTATCTGTCCCCAGTGGCTAAGGTTGGTTCAGTGGGTTGTGTAGGCTTCCTGGTGGAGGGGACTAGTGCCTGTGTTCTGGTGGATGAGGTTGGATCTCGTCTTTCTGGTGGGCACGTCTACGTCTGGTGGTTGTTTTAAAATATATAGAAAAAAGGGATAGGTTTAGTAAATTTTGAAGATAAGTTAATGAGGGCATGGGTATTTATGATACTGTTTTCTCTCATTTGTGCATATTTGAGAATTCTGATATTGAAAAGTTAAAAAGAGAGGAAAGGAAGGAAGGGAAGGAGGGAGGGAGGGAGAGGGAGAGAAGAAGGGGTGGAAAGAGGGAAAGAGGGAGGGAGGGAGGGAGAGAGTAGGTACCTCACCAATAGACCAGCATTACTTGACAGTTGCCCTTCTCACTTCTCACGTGAGCTGCAATACAGAGGAGAGGATGTTCATGTTTCCATTTATGTACTTTTGTATTTGAAATTTTAAAAGTTTTTTTAATTTTAAAAAATTACCAAAATAATATATACCACTCTCAGAGCATCTCACCCTAAGGGATTTTTGTTGAGTTATCACATCTGCTGGTTTCATCCGTTCCATTCAAACTTTTCGCAGAAGGAGGGAAAAAACATAGACACATACATCAAATATTCTTATCTCTGATTGAATAAAGAAATAAGCTGTGATTTATTTGAAGAAAAACACAAAATCTGAGAAAAATACAAATAACATTTTTACAGCAATGGGTCGGTGAGGTCTTCAGCATCTAGCATTGTGGAAGAAATTGAAAAGGGCTGGTGAAATAACTAAACTTAATGGTGAAGAAATGCCAAAGACAGGAGTTTTATCACTTGCATGTACCAGCATGTTTAGACATTGTAAAGGGCATTAGGAGCCCCTGAAGCTAATTTCAGAAGTGATTTTTTTTCACTGTCAGTCAGGGGAGTTATACTATTCTCTCTTTGGTATTAATGAGAGGAGGCTGAAGTACAGAGGGGTCTAATTGTTCCAGATGCTACTCAAATCACTGTAATAAGGCAGAATAAAGGCTGATGACCCCTCACTTTTCAGTTTATTGAGAATATATATGTATTTTAATTTTATAATTATATACATATATTTACACATACACACATTTTTCAGCTACCCCTAAATAGGTTTCACCATTCCTTTGGTAAACTCAGTATGTGAAACCCAAATAAATCCTAACCCATATAAAATAAAACATCAGAGATGAATAATTTATAATATTCTATTCAATGGGAGTTTTCATCTATGCCCTATAAAACTAAAATTTCAATTAAAAAAGTGGTTCAGCAATATGTGTCCAGGTATATAAATGTTTGTCAATGCAGTTATGTTTATTAATCACACAATCACAAACATTACTTCCTAGGGCTCCACCTCCACTCTCTGAAGGTTGTTCCTATCAGTGGGTATTACCTGAGAGCATCTGACCCTAAGGGATTTTTCCTGAGTTATCACATCTGCTGGTTTCATCCATTCCATTTAAACTTTCTGCAGAAAAGCATCAGCATCAGTGAGCAAGTTTGTGTAAAAGGAACATATGATTAATACCAGTCATCAGCAGATAGGATGAATGCCCTGCTCTCAAAAGTAAGGGGCTCACAGGTGGAAGAGTGACCACCTGCATAGCGCCCTGTGGGCTAAGGTCGGGGAGGGGAGTATCAATCATAACCCCACAGATGAACATATTGTCTAAACTACACATTTACATCAGGAATAGGAAGACCATTAGCTGGGACAGGGGCCTGAAATCACCCTCAAAGTAGGCCCCAATATCATCAAATTCCCATTTGCAGTGTCTGTAGCCAACTCAAGAGCTGGCAAGAGATAAAGTGTAGATGAAATTGAAAAAGAACTTTCTGCCCTTCTGAATACCACTCCAGTCCCTGACCCCAGACGTCACTTGGCTCTATGTTGATTCAGTGGCATTTCATAAGCACAGATTCAGTAATCTGTTGTAGCTGCTACAATGCTGCCATTAAATATTTAGCTTTTCACTTACAGATGTTTAATTACAAAAAAAATACATGTTTTCTCTGTTTAAAAAGCCAATTTAGATTATCAATCCTGGCCCCCTTTCCCACACAAGTGTGATCTGTTTGATATGCATGTTTCTAAACACTTTCCTTTGCATTTGTCAGTGAATAATTATGCCAAGAAAAAAAATAAACAAAATTAATTTGGTTGTTTTTATATGCAGTTTCCTACTAGATGTGTTGTTCTTCTAGTTCCCGTTTTCATTCAGAAACATAACTTAAACATCTTTCCAAGTCAGAGTATATAAGGCTACTCTCCATCTAATTTCTTTTAACTCCCTAGGATTCAAGCACCTGGGATTATGTAGTCATCCCTTTCATGGACATTTTGGTCATTTCCTGTTTTGTACCGCTATAAACAATGCTGCAGTTAGCGTTCTCATAACATAATAATTGTTACTAAAACACTACAACAATAATTAGTTTCTTTTGGCAATTGAAGGTCTTTCTGATAGCTCCTAAAGCAAATTCCACCCAGTCAGCTGATTACTTCTTAGAGCTGAGTATCCAGGCATTGCCACATATCTCCCCCATTAAGGGTTGAAACACCAGCTTCCTGCCCACGCACTGCCTGTGAGTCCCACACATGAGAGACTCAGTTATATTAACTGCCATCCTCCTTTAAAACATGGACACCAATGGATTCTGTAAGGGAACACTGAGAGGAAGGGCAAGCAGGATTTCCCAAATTAAGAAGTTGTGAAGCAAGTTATTGTAGGCAAAGGAACAAGAGATGGTGAAAAGGCCATGCTGGTAATTTTCTCAAGGACACGCCCTGATGTCTGTGCCTGGAAGTCTATAGAATTAAGGAGCCACTGGGCCCCGTGAGTCCCTCCAATGCCTGTTTTAAGCCATCCACGAGCATCTCGGGTTGTCAGCACAGAATCCGTGTTAGCTTCAGGCTGGGATGAAGTGCAGAGGAATCACAAGGGCAGGGTTGGTTTGAGAGTTCTTGCCTCCGTAGATTTCACTCACCAGGCACCTCACTTGCCTCACCCAGTCCCTTACAGCAGGGCACAGATTGCAGCCATGCAATCTCAAGCCAAACTTGAGTTGAACAGGTCTACTAAACAATCCTCCCTTGTCAATCAAGCTTCACAAGCAAATCTGCCAGTAGCACCTTTCTGCGAGTTGACTTGAAAGCCTGCAGGTAAACCTTCCTTTTATTTTTTTTTAAGGCCTCACTTTGTAAATGGTTATGGTTGCTCTCACGGTTAGTTTATTACCCTGTGTATATAAACAATGTTCTCAGGTTCACTCACTTCACTGTGATGGAAACATTCCAGCATTGGTTATTATTATTCCCAATAGAAATGCTATTTTAAGGAGATGCCAAAATTGTTACCAGCTTCACTGTGTAGAAGTGAACAGGTGTGCAGTTTTTGTTTCAGTCTTAGCAAGGTCTTAGAAAAGAGAGTTGGAATAAGTATTGAAATAGGTACAGAATGTCCCTCCAGGTGGCTGTAGCCACCAGTCTTTAGGGCTCGGTCCAGTGGTCTCAAGTGTCCAATGTCCACACCACAGGACAGCGTGTGGGCATGCTTCTACCACGTTCTCCCTGCCTCTTTTCACCCTTTCCTTCATGCCTTCCACAAGCCATTCCATGGAAAGCAAGGAGGCTGGTAATGGGGCCTCAGCCTGTTATGGGTACAGAGTGAACTCAAAGGGGGGATGTGTTGTTTGGTGAAAAATAGAGTTACTTTAGAATGAAACAAATGAAGAGTCTTAATCCAATCTCTGCCATTTACCTTTATCTTTAGCAAGTGACTTCCTTTCTTTGAGATTTAGTTTCATAACCTATAAAATTTTGCTATTTGCTTTTGGAGGTTGATTAAATATGATACTGTATATGAAGCATGCAGCATAGAGCCTAGCAGATAGTAGTCACTTTACAAAATGCAGATGCCATCACCAGCATCTGGACTTTTGGAGTGAAGGGCTCCTCTGGAGTGAAGGTAAAAAGAGAGGGAAAACTTCCTTTTATTGTGTATCTATAGTCGAGACATTTATTTCATACTTAATAGTCATGACAGTACTGAGATCTAGAACACATTTAACCTAAGCCCTTGTTTGGTCATCGGTAAAACTGAAATAATAGCTTGTGTAGGCTCATAAAGTCACATAATTAGTAACCACTGTACATCAAAACACATGTCTGCCCCAGTACCACTCAAGGCAGATAATACATTTACCTGATTAGTAAACGAGTCCCTTTTCTTCAAATAAAATGAAATCAATATTCATTTGTATATCATCTGGCATTTAGTGCTGAAATAACCTCAAATTCATTCCTCTGTTTCTCCATCGATGACTATAAATATCTCAGTTTGCACATACAGAAGCCCAAGCTTATTTAGTTGTACTTATATATGGTTAAATCTTGTTTATACTGTTTTGGATCCAGGGAACATGATACAAATTTAAGTTGCCAAATTAACTAGGATGTTGCTCGTTTCATGCCAACCGTAAAAGATTCTGTAAATGTAAAATAAAGTGGACATTGGGCTGGTTTGTTCTAAGAAGCCAAGATAATCTTCTCAAGGGACAGATTTCTTTTTGCTATTAAGCCAGAGATATTTCTAGATGTGTTTATAAAAAAGTGGGTATAGAAATTTTTGTCTGTGGAGTTTCTTTAGAGGAGCCATTAATCCCTCCCGAAAGAATGTAAATGTACAGTGACAGTTCTTATTGATCCTCAGGGTTAGTTTCTCAATAGTCAATGGGAATATTTACTCAGGAAGTTAAAAAAAAGGATTTTAAAATAGCATTTATTCAGTATCTATATAAAAATACTTAGTGGGTCCAGGAAAAATTATATACACATAAAGTATAGCAAAATAGCAATCTCCATACTGTCAACATACATTTAGAATGTTTTAAAAATGCTTTCTATATAAAGCAGAAACTAACACACCATTGTAAAGCAGTTGTACTCTAATAAAGGTGTTAAAAAATAAATAAATAAAAATGCTTTCTATAAACAGATTCCTTTCTACATCAGCTATGAAAACATTTAGACCTTGGTTATCCTGCCACTGTGCTCTGGGGTTGCTATTTCCAGGGTCTCTGGGGGCTGTGGTCATTTCCCAAGTGATCCCATTTCTGATCCTGATGGGGGTCTTGATGTTCAGTCTGATTTATTCAGCAAGCTTTGTCAATGTGCATCACAGAGAATAACTGGTCCTAAAAGTGGTGCATGTGTTTCAAGTCCACAGAAAGGAAATCACTTGCATTGTTTATAGACCCAGCACTGCAAGGGCCCAAGTCACTGTTTTCTTGGAACTCACCCATGCAGTCTCACAGCAAACGCTCCATAACTGTCTGTTGCTGCAAAGTTGATTTTTCAGAATATCTTTCTTAGATGCATTTTCCCATATTTTTATGGGATGGCATTAGGGTTGGAAATGAAGAAGGTGTATGTGGAGATCTGGTTCCTCACATCGCTGTCCTTGCCCACATCCGTGGTATTGGCAATAACGATCCTCATCCGTGTGGTATGGCATCATGGCAGGAGAGTTCCAAACTCAGTCCCAAGGCCCATAGCCACTACTTGCCCCCTGTGTGAGCTTGGCAAGCCCTCTAAACTGCATCTCTTTTTTTTCTCATGTGCAAACAGAGGGATTGTGTTGGATGATCTTTGAGATCCCTTCAGGTTCTGACCTGTCCATGACCAATTTGCAATGATTCAGTATTAGGATTCCTCGGACTGCAGATGCTTAAAAGTAGGGAAATTTTCCTTCTATAAATTTGTTGTGCAACTACTTGACTCCAGCAGTGGATTCCATGAGCCATTCTCATGATTTTTGATGCTGTCATTTAGTTTAACTTGGCCATATGTCTCACTTCATCAAGTTGGCATTCAGAATGAAGTTACATTCTATTTACTGTTCACATTAAATGACTTGTGCTTCCATCCTACTTAATGCAAGAGAAGTTTTCTCCCCTCGACCTAGTCTTCTGTCTGATGAGAGTCCCCTAATCCCAAGGTCTGCTTACTCAGTTTAAGGGGAAAGTCCTGAGAGCTATTGCCTTGAGGAGAGAAACTTGGAGAACCTGCTTAGTCAGCCATGGAACCCTATTCTTTCTGAATGTTGGGGTTATGGCTGCTACATAGGATTATTGTTGAAATATGCACACATTGGGTCTAGAAAGATTTTAAGTGTTAGCCATACACTGTCCCCAGAACCAGCTCCCTTCTCTGTCCCCAGGGCTTGCCCCATTTCTCGTTTCAAGTTAAGTGTCATTGTAACAAGGCGGTTTTCCCTTGAAAAACAAAGACACATAGTACAAGCCAAGAAATTAAACTATTTAAATTATTCTCGTGTGCACAAATGAGGCTCAACAGAGCTCAGTGACAACAAGACCTCCCTTGGCTATAAGAAAACCTAGAGTTCTAGCTCTTTCTTGGTCATTTCGTGTAACAACTACTGTGAAAAAAGAGGAGATATCAAAGGAAAACATAATTTCTACACTGATTTTTAATGAATGAATAGAAGCTTGACAGAGTAAAGACCATCCCAGGCAGAATGAACAACACAGGCAGAAGAAGACATGTAGACTTCAACCTGGCCTGAGCTCAGGAAGCATGTCAGGCAGTGGAAAGAGCTAAAGCTGAAAAAAAAATGCATTGAGGACAGATCATGGAGCTCTCCTTTAAACCTGAACTTTACCCTTTATGGATAAGCCATAGTCAGTTTTGAATGATTTTAAGGAAGGAATTGATGTGGTCTGATTTGATCTTAAGATAATCTTGGCAGTAAGAGCATGGCTTCTCTTTTCAGGGAACTTGCTGTATAAGAGCAAGCTAATATTTAAAACTTTAAATACTAATTTTTTACTACCTTTTGATATTTTAATATTTATTAAGGTCTTGCAATGTGCCAAATTCTATGCTAAGTCCTTTTGAATGCATTATCTCATTTAATCCTCCCAAGAACTTTAGGGAAAAATTCTGTAATTATCCCATTTTACAGGCAGAGAACCCAAACATTAGAGTCTGTGTAAATTGCCCAAGTTTATCTAATGAGTAAGAGCCTGCATTTAAACTCAGACTATTTGGTTCCACAACACTAGTTTTAACCACCAGGGCAGTGATCTTTAATCCTGGCTGCACACTAGAATCACCAGGGGAACTTAAAAACAAAAACACACTGATGCCCAGAATTCTCAATTAATCCATAATTTCTGGGGGCAGGGTCTTGACATCACATACAGTGTTGTGGTTGACTAAACTAGACTATATTGTCAACTTAGCATACACTGAATAGTCATAAACATCTATATCAAACATCTGTACCATAAACATCTGTACAAAATCATAAATTAAAAAAAACCTGCTGAATAGCAAAATCACAGGATATGAAGACTGCCACTGTTTTTTCCAGTTTTACTCTCACAAAGAAAAACTATGGCCTTCCTCTTTTTTTTAAGACTGGCAGGCAGCCAGAAGGAAAATCAAAGAGGGTAGGGGTAAAAAGGAAAAGGTGACAGAGGAGTATCAAGAAAGGAAGGAAGAGAATAGCTGAAACTGGGGTTGTTGAAGTAACAAGACACTATCTACAGATGAACGGTCGGTAATATCAAAGGTATATTTGCAGAATGTTTCCTCTCAGTAATTGTACAAAGACTCCCTTGCCATTACAAAGCATTTTTATTCTTGGCAGATTGAAGAATGTTTTACCAACTAAATGCATCCCAGTAATATTCAGAGCTTAGGTCCAACATAATCATAAGTTGCCTTGTTATTACAGAGGTAAGCAACCCCATTTAATAACATACTAAATGTATTATTCCTTTATGTAACTCAGACCCAGGGATTGCTGCTGGGATGCAAATTGAACCATTCTGTAATGCAGGTGTGTGCTTACTTGAGTAAATGAACTCTGTATTTCTGCACAATTTTCTTCTAAATTTCGGGAACTGGTCTGGTAGGGCTAATGTGATGCCATTTTCATCCAGGAAATAAAATGGTTTCAGAATGGTTTTTAATGAGCATTTTTAAAAAATTACCAGCAGTCTTCTCTGTGGCAGAATCCCAGAGGGATGGATTCGTGCTTTGAGTTTAAGCAGGACTCCTGCTGCTGCAGGATTCAGGAAAGCCTGTGGCGATGATTGGTCAGAACAGCGACAAACAAAAGGAATGTTCTCTAGCCGATGCTTCCACTGGAGATGGTGGGCCCATGCCTCCATAGCTGCTCACCAAGATAGAGTCACAGGTGTGCTTGGATGCTAAGTGACTAAAAATTATAACCTGCCTTTAATTTGCATAGTGCCTTGCCTCCGAAACACACAGGGAGTTTCTGATGCATGTTTCTGATACACGCAGTGAGTTTAACTCACTGGGATGCCATAATTACCGTGTGACATTGCTGGTCATTTTCTGCTACCATTGCTGGTAACAGAATGTCACCATTCTCCAGTGTCTGCACGGTATTTTTCTTCTTTCCCATCTGCCCTTATTTTCTTTCACATCAGCCTACAGTCATAAGCATCTACAATGGACTTTTCAAAATATCAGATGGGGTGATGCTCAAGATGCTCAGACATGGCAATGACCAATCAGAATGAGTAGGGATCTTAGTGTAGGAGCAGGGTTTGGGAGGCTTCCTGGTGTTCTAGGTATTAACCCATTCGCTTCTGGATTGCCAGGAGAAGCAGGGACTCCAAGGATAGGGTCAACATAGCTGGGTTGGTGGGTGAGATGCTTGAAGGGTTTGGGGCGGTGGTAAGACCCAACTGTTAGGCAGATATTTCCACATTTAACCTCGTACAGTCATCCCAGTGTGAACCTCCTGATTATCAGCCTTGCATGTCTGGGGCACGAGGATGCTCTCAAGGAGCTTAAAGTTCACAGTCACACACAGGAAGAAAATCATAAAAGGCATAAATGACTCCCATCAAGTAAATCATAAGGATTCCTATAAGAGTTTAGAGGACAGATATCTCACTCCATTTAAAGAGGCAGTACAGTGCAGTGGTAAAGAGTACACGTATTCTAGAGACAAATTGTCTAGGGTCCTAGCTGTGTAGTCTTGAGAAAACTAGTTAAGTTCTATGAATCTTAATTTCATCTGTATATTGGGAATAATAATACCTTCCTTATTAGGGATATTCTGAAGGCAAATCATGTTAAGAACTTAGTACAATGACTAGAACATATTAAGCACTCTCTAAATATGAACTTCTTATGATTTTACTATCATAGTCAGGAAAAGACAGGAGGTAAGCTGCCACTTGAAGTGTGGATAAGGGAGATTGGTTCAAGATGGCGGAGTAGAAGGACATGCTGTCACTCCCTCTTGCGAGAGCACCAGAATCACAACTAACTGCTGACCAATCATCGACAAGAAGAGACTGGAACTCACCAAAAAAGATACCCCACATCCAAAGACAAAGAGAAGCCACAATGAGATGGTAGGAGGGGTGCAATCACAATAAAATCAGATCCCATAACTGCTGGCTGGGTGACTCACAAACTGGAGAACACTAACACCACAGAAGTCCACCCACTGGAGTGAAGGTTCTGAGCCCCACGTCAGGCTTCCCAACCTGCAGGTCCAGCAACGGGAGGAGGAATTCCTAGAGAATCAGACTTTGAAGGCTAGCGGGATTTGATTGCAGGACTTCGAAAGACTGGGGTAAACAAAGACTCCACTCTTGGAGGGCACACACAAAGTAGTGTGTGCATCGGGACCCAGGGGAAGGAGCAGTGACCCCATAGGAGACTGAAATAGACCTACCTGCTAGTGCTGGAGGGTCTACTGCAGAGGCGGGGGGAGGCTGTGTCTCACCGTGAGGACAAGGACACTGGCAGCAGAAGTTCTGGGAAGTACTCATTGGCGTGAGCCCTCCCAGAGTCCGCCATTAGCCCCACCAAAGAGCCCAGGTAGGCTCCAGTGTTGGGTAGCCTCAGTCCAAACAACCAACAGGGAGGGAACCCAGCCCCACCCATCAGCAGACAAGTGGATTAAACTTTTACTGAGCTCTGCCCACCAGAGCAACAGCCAGCTCTACCCAACACCAGTGCCTCCCATCAGGAAACTTGCTCAAGCCTCTTAGATAGCCTCATCCACCAGAGGACAGACAGCAGAAGCAAGAAAACTACAATCCTGCAGCCTGTGGAACAAAAACCACGTTCACAGAGAGATAGACAAGATGAAAAGGCAGAGGGCTATGTACCAGATGAAGGAACAAGATAAAGCCCCATAAAAACAACTAAATGAAGTGGAGATAGGCAACCTTCCAGAAAAAGAATTCAGAATGATGATAGTGAAGATGATCCAGGACCTCAGAAAAAGAATGGAGGCAAAGATCGAGAAGATGCAAGAAATGTTTAACAAACACCTAGAAGAATTAAAGAACAAACAAACAGAGATGAACAATACAATAACTGAAATGAAAAATACACTAGAAAGAATCAATAGCAGAATAACTGAGGCAGAAGAACGGATAAGTGACCTGGAAGACAGAATGGTGGAATTCGCTGCTGCAGGACAGAATAAAGAAAAAAGAATGAAAAGAAATGAAGACAGCCTAGGAGACCTCTGGGACAACATTAAACGCAACAACATTCACATTATAGAGGTCCCAGAAGGAGAAGAGAGAGAGAAAGGACCAGAGAAAATATTTGAAGAGATTATAGTTGAAAACTTCCCTAACATGGGAAAGGAAATAGCCACCCAAATCCAGGAAGCACACAGAGCCCCATACAGGATAAACCCAAGGAGAAACATGCCAAGACACATAGTAATAAAATTGGCAAAAATTAAAGACAGAAAAATTATTGAAAGCAGCAAGGGAATAACGACAAATAACATACGAGGGAACTCCCATAAGGTTAACAGCTGATTTCTCAGCAGAAACTCTACAAGCCAGAAGGGAGTGGCATGACATATTTAAAGTGATGAAAGGGAAGAACCTACAACAAGGATTACTCTACCAAGCAAGGATCACATTCAGATTCAATAGAGAAATTAAAAGCTTTACAGACAAGCAAAAGCTAACAGAATTCAGCACCACCAAACCAGCTCTACAACAAATGCTAAAGGAACTTCTCTAAGTGGGAAACACAAGAGAAGAAAAGGACCTACAAAAACAAACCCAAACCAATTAAGAAAATGTTAATAGGGACATACATATCAATAATTTTCATATATATGAATGGATTAAATGCTCCAACCAAAAGACACAGGATCGCTGAATGGATACAAAAACAAAACCCATATATATGCTGTCTACAACAGACCCACTTCAGACCTATGGACACATACAGACTGAAAATGAGGGGATGGAAAAAGATATTCCATGCAAGTGGAAATCCAAAGAAAGCTGGAGTACCAATACTCATACCAGATAAAATAGACTTTAAAATAAAGAATGTTGCAAGAGACAAGGAAGGACACTACATAATGATCAAGGGATCAGTCCAAGAAGATGATATAACAATTCTAAATATATATGCACCCAACATAGGAGCACCTCAATACATAAGGCAACTGCTAACAGCTGTAAAACGGGAAATCAACAGTAACACAATAATAGTGGGGGACTTTAACACCTCACTTACACCAATGGACAGATCATCCAAACAGAAAATTAATAAGGAAATGCAAGCTTTAAATGACACAATAGACCAGATAGATTTAATTGAAAATTATAGGACATTCCATCCAAAAAACAGCCGATTACACTTTCTTCTCAAGTGAGCACGGAACATTCTTCAGGATACATCACATCTTGGGTCACAAATCAAGCCTCAGTAAATTTAAGAAAATTAAAATCATAACAAGCATCTTTTCTGACTACAACACTATGAGATTAGAAATCAATTACAGGGAAAAAAACGTAAAAAACACAAACACATGGAGGCTAAACAATACGTTACTAAATAGCCAAGAGATCACTGAAGAAATCAGAGAGGAAATCAAAAAATCCCTAGAGACAAATGACAATGAAAACACGACGATCCAAAACCTATGGGATGCAGCAAAAGCAGTTCTAAGAGGGAAGTTTATAGCAATACAAGCCTACCTCAAGAAACAAGAATAATCTCAAATAAACAATCTAACCTTACACCTAAAAGAAATAGAGAAAGAAGAACAAACAAAACCCGAAGTTAGCAGAAGGAAAGAAATCATAAAGATCAGAGCAGAAATAAATGAAATAGAAACAAAGAAAACAATAGCAAAGATCAATAAAACAAAACTAAAAACTAGTTATTTGAGAAGATAAACAAGATAGATAAACCATTAACCAGACTCATCGAGAAAAAATGGGAGAAGACTCAAATCAATAGAATTAGAAATGAAAAAGGAGAAGTAACAACCGACACTGCAGAAATACAAAGGATCATGAGAGATTACTACAAGCAGCTATATGCCAATAAAATGGACAGCCTGGAAGAAATGGACAAATTCTTAGAAAGGCACAACCTTCTGAGACTGAACCAGGAAGAAATAGAAAATATAAACAGACCAATCACAAGCACTGAAATTAAGACTGTGATTAAAAATTTTCCAACAAACAAAAGCCCAGGACCAGATGGCTTCACAGGCGAATTCTCTCAAACATTTAGAAAAGAGTTAACACCTATCCTTCTCAAACGCTTCCAAAATATAGCAGAGGGAGGAACACTCCCAAACTCATTCTACGAGGCCACCATCACCCTGATACCAAAGCCAGACAAAGATGTCACAAAGAAAGTAAACTGCAGACCAATATCACTGGTGAACATAGATGCAAAAATCCTCAACAAAATACTAGCAAACAGAATCCAACAGCACGTTAAACGGATCATACAGCATGACCAAGTGAGATTTATTCCAGGGATGCAAGGATTCTTCAATATACGCAAATCAATCAATGTGATACACAATATTAACAAACTGAAGAATAAAAACCATATGATCATCTCAATAGATGCAGAAAAAGCTTTCGACAAAATTCAACACCCATTTATGATACAAACTCTCCAGAAAATGGTCATAGAGGGAACCTACGTCAACATAATAAAGGCCATATATGAAAAACCCACAGCACACATCATTCTCAATGGTGAAAAACTGAAAGCATTTCCTCTAAGATCAGGAACAAGACAAGGATGTCCACTCTCACCACTATTATTCAACATAGTTTTGGAAGTCCTAGCCATGGCAATCAGAGAAGAAAAAGAAATAAAAAAATACAAATTGGAAAAGAAGAAGTAAAACTGTCACTGTTTGCAGATGACATGATACTATACATAGAGAATCCTAAAGATGCCACCAGAAAACTACTAGAGCTAATCAATGAATTTGGTAAAGTAGCCGGATACAAAATGAATGCACATAAATCTCTTGCATTCCTATACACTAATGATGACAAATCTGAAAGAGAAATTAAGGAAACACTCCCATTTACCACTGCAACAAAAAGAATAAAATACCTAGGAATAAACCTATCTAGGGAGACAAAAGATCTGTATGCAGAAAACTATAAGACACTGATGAAAGAAATTAAAGATGATACAAACAGATGGAGAGATATACCATGTTCTTGGATTGGAAGAATCAATATTGTGAAAATGACTGTACTACCCAAAGCAATCTACAGATTCATTGCAATCCCTATCAAATTACCAATGGCATTTTTTACAGAACTAGAACAAAAAACCTTAAAATTTGTATGGAGATACAAAAGACCCCAAATAGCCAAAGCAGTCTTGAGGGGGAAAAAAAGAGCTGGAAGGATCAGACTCCCTGACTTCAGACTATACTACAAAGCTACAGTAATTAAGACAATATGGTACTGGTATAAAAACAGAAATATAGCTCAATGGAAGATGATAGAAAGCCCAGAGGTAAACCCACGCAACTATGGTCAACTAATCTACGACAAAGGAGGCAAGGGTATACAATGGAGAAAAGACAGCCTCTTCAATAAGTGGTGCTGGGAAAACTGGACAGCTACATGGCAAAGAATGAAATTAGAACACTCCCTAACACCATACACAAAAATAAACTCAAAATGGATTAGAGACCTAAATGTAAGACCAGACACTATAAAACTCTTAGAGGAGAACATAGGAAAAACACTCTTTGACATAAATCACAGCAAGATCTTTTTTGATCCACCTCCTAGAGTAATGGAAATAAAAACAAAAATAAACAAATGGGACCTAATGAAACTTAAAAGCTTTTGCAAAACAAAGGAAACTACAAACAAGACGAAAAGACAACCCTCAGAATGGGAGAAAATATTTGCAAATGAATCAACAGACAAAGGATTAATCTCCCAAATATATAAACAGCTCATGCAGCTCAATATTAAAAAAACAAACAACCCAATCCAAAAATGGGCAGAAGACCTACATAGACATTTCTCCAAAGAAGACATACAGATGACCAAGAAGCACATGAAAAGCTGCTCAACATCACTAATTATTAGAGAAATGCAAATCAAAACTACAGTGAGGTATCACCTCACACCAGTTACAATGGGCATCATCAGAAAATCTACAAACAACAAATGCTGCAGAGGGTTTGGAGAGAAGGGAACCCTCTTGCACTCTTGGTGGGAGTGTAAATTGATACAGCCACTATGGAGAACAGTATGGAGGTTCCTTAAAAAACTAAAAATAGAATTACCATATGACCCAGCAATCCCACTACTGGGCATATATGCAGAGAAAACCATAATTCAAAAAGAGACATGCACCCCAATGTTCATTGCAGCACTGTTTGCAATAACCAGCTCATGGAAGCAACCTAAATGCCCATCAACAGACAAACGGATAAAGAAGATGTGGTACATATATACAATGGAATATTACTCAGCCATAAAAAGGAACGAAATGGGTCATTTGTAGAGACGTGGATGAATCTAGGGACTGTCATACAGAGTGAAGTAAGTCAGAAAGAGAAAAACAAATATCGTACATTAATGCATATATGTGGAACCTAGAAAAATGGTACAGATGAACTGGTTTTCAGGGCAGAAATTGAGACACAGATGTAGAGAGCAAACGTATGGACATCAAGGGGGAAAGCAGCAGGGGGAGTGAGTAGTGGTGTGATGAATTGGGAGATTGGGATTGACATATATACACTAATATATGTAAAATGGATAACTAATAAGAACCTGCTGTATAAAAAAAATAAATAAAATAAAATTCAAAAATTGAAAAAATAAAATAAAGTGTAAGTTTTAGGCAGCTGGTAAGGCATACAGGAGGACATGGAAGGAGAAAGAACAAAAAAAAAGAAGTACTTTCAAGAGGATGGAAAAGATAAGTTTGGCAGAATGAGCTAGTTGAGAAGAAAGAGTCCAGAAAAGTAAAACAAAGGCTTCTTTTGCAAGATCAGAGGATTTGTGACTTGTCCTAATGAAAGTGGAATCCATGAAGGTTGTGAACAGGTAGGATAAATAATAATGTTAAATAAAAATTTTGACAGCATTTCATAAGCACTTGCTAATTGTCAGGGGGGTTTTAAGTGTTCTGTGTACATTAATCCATTTCATCCTTACAAATACCCTGTGAGGTGAGCTTAATATTAGTAATTGGCCTTGCGGTGATCCATAGTGTTCAAAGTGCTTTCCCAGACAGTATTTAATTTTATTTTCTCAACCTTTTAGGTAGTCATTCTTGAGATTTAGGGACATAGAAAGGACTTTGGCTAGATTTGAAGGGGTTGGAAAACAATAGCCTGCAGGCCTTCACACTACCAGATTTTGTAAATAAAGTTTTATTAGAATCCAGATGCATTCATTCTTTTGTGCATTGTCTATGTCCACTTTTGTGTTACAACCAAAGAGCTAAGTACTTGTGATAAAAACTATATAACCTACAAAGCTAAAACATTTACTCCCTGGCACTTTATGTAAAAAGTTTTGTCAACTCCTGGTCTAGAAGAATGGAAAGACCTTGGACTTTGATTGCTTCCATTTTGAGCTCTACCAATAACTTCAAGCAGGTAGACTTGAGAAATCAAATATATGAATACATAAAGCTGTTGCTGTGGACTCCACACAAAAAAATGATGAATAGGTAACACTGAACCTCAGAAGTCTTAAAGGTTAGTTATTTAAAACCCACAGATTCTAATTTACTAGGAATCTGATCAATTGTATAGGATAAATTTGTAGGATAATTCTTTTTCTTTTTTTTTCCTATTAAAGCTAAAACAAGAAGAAAAAAGCAAAACAGTTGGAAGGATTTACTTAATCTGTAGACTGAAGTCTCCTTAATATGAGGTTTCAACAGTTTCGGCAGTATAACTCCTCATGAAATATTGACTAAAAACTATCAAATTTAGCCAACTTTCTGCACTGTACCATTAGTACAGCATCTTGTATGGTATCTAATGTTGAGGCATATAATGCATAAGAATCTATTCTTTCTCCGAACTACACATGCCTTTGCAATATATATTACTCATTCTAACCCTTAATTATATAGCCTTTGAAGTATCTCCTAGATTATCCATGTATATCTTTTCAGCTAGATCGTAAATTTATTGAGGGCAAAGGAAGGACCGTGTCTTCTACTGCTGCTCTGCATTTCCCGCAGCTCCAAAGTGAAATGGTTTGATTCATCGATTGACTAAATAAATAAAAGCAGTAAATTAAAATGTTAATAATGGATACAGTGTGTTCCTATGATGATTTGGCTCTCTGTTGGGTACTTTCTGTGAATAAACTGTAATCTTCAGAGCAACAGGAAAGGTAGTTATTGATAGCCCTCAAGGCTAAGAAGAAGGGTCAGCTTCAAAAGTTGGGAGTGATCTAAATTATCATGAGCTGGATTACAATTTGACCTTCTTTTTTTCCATTTAGGTATAGAAAGGTGGTTTCCAATAACTGCACTGATGGGGTGAGAGAACAGTACACGGCCAAACCACAGAAGTGCCCAGGGAAGGCCCCGCGGGGGCTCCGGATCGTCACCGCTGATGGAAAGCTGACAGCGGAACAAGGGCACAATGTTACTCTCGTGGTGCAGCTGGAAGAGGTAGGACCGAGGCCCGTCTCCCCTCTACCTTCTAGAGCCAGTGATTTTTCCTAAGGAGTCATGGCTCCCTTTACATGTCTTTTTGTCTTGGTTTACATATATATTTTTTTAATTTTAAATTTTGTTTAAAATTTTTATTCTACTTTTAGTTCCTTGGTTTTTGTTGTTGTTATCATTTCACTTTCTCTGACACATTTCTTCAATTATTTTTATTTCATTGTAAGTTGTTCTTCTCTCTTACTGAATCTCTCACTTGCGAGGGATTCTGTTTGGATGTAACCTTGCCTTGTTGGCGCTTTTAGCAAAATGTTTTCTCAGAATACATCAATGGTATTCCTAGAATAACTTAACACACACACATGCTGAACTAACCTAAAAGCTGCTAATGCTGTCTTCCTCTCTTAACCTGAGGTCTTGGCTTTTCTTTCTAAAGGCAACATGCTGGTCATACATATAGCATCAAGGCCAATCTAAACATAATTGAGTATAATTTCTTTGACAATAGGTTTATTTTTTAATAACACCTTAGGGATATTATAAGCATCAATTATTATTTGCCAAATTATGATTGTCTGAAATTTATGAGTATTTAGATGGTAGGATAAGATGACATGTATGTTACGTATTTTAGAATGTACACGGGTGTGTTTGTCATCTTGTAAATGAGGAAGATGATCTCTAAAGGATAAACACTTTCATAAAATGATCTCAATTATTAAATCAGGTATGCTACCTTCAATCATGTTTTCTGAGTACCTAAAATATGGCCAACACTGTGCTAGGCCTTGTGAATACAATGGGATTTTAAAAGTTCATAATGACACCAGGATGAAGATATACAACATTGACTTACCCCATCCTCTTCTGATAGCCCAGTGGCTCTCAGCCTTTAATATGCATAGGAATTACCTGGTGGGCATGTTAAAACAGTTTCCTGGGCTCCGTCGCCAAAGATTCTGATGCAGTAGGTTGAGGTAGGACCCAGGAGTATGCATTTCTAACAAGGTGGTAGGTTATGCATCATGCTTCAAGAAAAAAAAAAAAAAGAAGGAAACAAGGGCAACATCAAGAGGGATAGACCAGTCTGAGAGGTTCTGGAGTGTGACTTGAAGGGGAAAAGATGAAGCAGTTAGGATTACATTGTCAGGTTTACTCAAAATACTTAGTATTTTAATTCCTGTAGAAAAAACTGTGAACTAAATGAGTTTGCAACCCTGGCTCTGATAATGCTGTTGCTTTTAGTTCAAGGACCACTTAGAAAACCACTACTCTAACCTAATACTCTTTTCTACTATCTTCTTAATAAGTGCCTTTTAACCATACTCAGTTTTCTAAATACTAATGTTCCCCAAAGTTCTTCAGTTGGAACTAGAAAGAGATGGGCCAATTTAGACCAATTGGAGTTGCTTGCATTTCACAGAAATAAATCTCTGGGAACTTCTGCCTGAGGCTATGACAGACTAGCTTGCTGCAAACCAGATATATATGTATTATTTAGAACAAGAGTGAGAGAGAGAGTGGGAAAGAGAGAGGCAGACATACCCACAGAAGGAGAAAGAGGATTTGAGAAGCTACAGTTCTTTTCTGTATGGGAAATTCATTGTGATGAACATTTTATGCTGTACTTCCCCTCAAGAACCTTGCCAATTCATACATCATACTGTATAAGAGGTCAGATTTTCAGATTCCCAGTAGAAGGTGAGATGGAAAGTGTTGGCTAAACATCTGTTGGTGGACTTACAAGTCTGGGAAGATAGAGGTTGGACTTCAGGGTTACCAGGTCAGCTGGGACTGACGATGTCAAAACACAGAGAGAAGGGACGCATAGAGAAGACATACAATATTCTGTGTCTTTTGTTCCCTTGAGTTATTTGACAATATCTGAGGGATACAGACAAAATAGAAAGTAGTCAGTTAAGAGGATGTGAAGTCAAACATAGTTTTTAGAAGTACTACATTTGGGGGAGATAAAAAATTTGAGGTTAGGGACTATCAAGAGGAAAGCCCTGGTGAACGATACAAGACTAGGTTCTGGAGACTCCTGGAAAGCTCTATGCTAGGAGTTAAGGACAAAACAGAATTAGACCAGGCTCTCTACACCCTGAAATCCCAACTGACATTATTTCAGTCTTTGAAGGGTTAGAGTGATTTTCCCCCATTTTAAATGTCTGTCAGAAGCTATAACAAATCCCCTTTAGGAAAATAACATACATCAGAGGCTTTACTTGTTTTTTGCGTATAAAATTTGGGGTGTTTAAATAATTACAGATATATCAAGAAACAGGACCAAGAACAGGAAAAAAGCAACAGAAGAAAGAACAGTTGCCTGAGATATGATTAATATGTTTATGAATATTGGATAAGATATAAAATTTAACCCCACAGCAGTCATCAACAGGAGGCAGTAAGCAAATGGAAGTTATAGAAAATAAAGATATAATTACTGCTATTGATCAACATTAGCATGGAGAAATAAATGCCAGTACACATATAAAACGGAATACCATGCAACAATGAAAAACAGCAAACTATTGCTACATACAGAAATGTGAATGAATCTCATAGCTAATATTGAGCTAAAGAAATCAGACTGAAAAAAATGCATATTATGTGAGCCTACTTAATTAATCTGCAAAAAATAGGCAAAACTGATTTATGGTGATAGAAATGAGAATAATTATTACCTTTGAAGGGGGAGTGGAAGGGAGGATTTTGGTGGTATTAGCAATTTTAAATTTCTTGGTGATTAATAAATGCATTCACTTTGTAAAATTCAAGTTGTGTATTTAATGATATGCATATTTTTATGTGTACTGTATTCAACAAAAAGCTTACTTAAAAATCACTTTAGAAATTCAAATAAAACACTTAGTATTTAGGTCATTAAACAATAGGGAAAAAGAAAACTGTTAGGGAGGGAATTCATTTTCCAGGCCAATCCTATATCCTATGATGAAGGTGAAGGTCCCTTTCCCAGAGACATAAGGAACCTCATTATGATACTCAGAAGAACATCATCTTCTGAAGCAGCAGATGTCAATGCTGGAGCAGGATTCAGAATTTAGATTTTTATTTCGTTTTGAAGAATACAGTAGAGCGAGATCTGAAACAAGAAATCAGGCCTGCTCAGCTCCAACCTCTGTACACCTTCCAGGGACAGAGGCCAGGCTCTCATCTATTCACTGTTGCTTTCCATGTAACCAAGATGATCAGGCGTCTCAAACTTAGCTGGGTGACATGGGGACAGCTTGGGGAATCTGGTTCTAAGACATGTAAGTTCATGCCTTCTGGGCACAAAAAGGGGAAAAAAAATAACGAGTGAGTTCATTCCACTCGAATGGGCAAAGCTACAGCAGCAGGGATAAGTCTGCTGCCTTCACCTGTCAGAATTGGCCCCTTGATGCTCTTGCCTCCTAGTACAAAGCACCAAGCCCTAAAGACTGTCCCCATGTCAAGAGGCCCTGGAGACCTCACATTTGATTGTGAGATCCTGTGCTAATGAGTCGCAAGCTCACCTTACAGAAACAACCTCAGTTTCTCTATTAATCTCTGGACTATATACGTAGGCATGGCTGAGGTGTGTGATAAACAATGCAGAATACAGGACAGCAGAGTGTCTCAGAGAAGCTGAGGAGCGCTGAAAGTTGACATGATAATAATGCAGATGTCTAACATTGATTGAGCACTAACTGTGGTCCAGTTTGTGAGTGTTTCATGGATTGTCTCATTTAGATCCCACTGCAGCCCTATGCGAGTAAGTATTGATATTATCATTATCATTTTATAGATGGCACAGCCGAAGCACAGAAAGGCAGAGTAACTCACCTAAGATCACACAGCTACTAAGTAATGGAGCCAGGAGTCAAATCCAGGATCTATGTTCTCCTGCCTTGCTACTGCTTCTCTGTGGCGGAAACAACCATTTTCTGGCAAAGAACTTCATGTATTTCCTAAGGCTCTCTAGAGGTGCTTGGCAGGAGTAACAAAGATCAAGGGGTAGAAAGAACAGGCAAAATTATCTACGCCCAACTCAGTCTGCGCTGTGGCTGCTGCTGTATTCTTAGACACTCGTCAGTATGTAAATCAAGAGTTTCCTCCTGGATTTTCTGAGAATATTCATGGCTTGAGATCAGCTTGTTGAAAACCATTTCAGCAAAGAGAGAGGCCAAATCCTCCTCTTTGCAATTTATTGAATGACTACAGGCGTATCTAGTGCTGTTTTATCCACTCTAAAGAATGTTGGAAAGCATAGGATGTGAATGCAGTACTCAAGGACTTTAACATCCATGTGTACCAAACTTCTCCTGAGTCTTAGGTATGAATTAGGTTATAATATTGCTAAATTAAATTGAAAACCCAAACAAACAAAAACTCCTGACATGTGCCACTGGTAATACATAGGTTCTCTACATCCTTCTCAAAATTTCTATGAGTTCACTTCTCATTTGAATTTGTTGCTCCTAAATTTACTTTGAATAGAGTATCTGATTTGCCCCCATACCTAGTGCCAATTCTTTATAACAATAGGGATATTAATGCCATGCTTCTGATGCCCCTAAAGCAGCAAGTCCTCCAGGTGCCAAAGGGACCAAGAGGTCCCTGCTACATTTTGATATGGCACCGTAGTGTGATTAATGAGATGTGGGCAGAAGACTCTCCAAGACAGTATAATATTTTATCATTTGGGCACCAAAGATCATGCTCCTGTGTCTCATGGTTTATTCCTGGTTCAATTTTCTCCTCTAGACTTGTCTTCTGTCTGCGAGGCTAGGTTGGACTGGGGACTGATGCAACACCCCCACCTTTCTTTGTCCCCAGTTACTTACATACAAACCCCTCTGTGTGGGCTCCATCTCCTATGCGTATCAACTAAAGCATTAGAGACCTGAGGAGTCAACCGTTCCACCAACTAGTTAGATATGTGTGTTTATTTGTTCTTCAACAAATATTTTACTGAGTTCCAATTTTATGTCATGTACTTTTCATTTATGAGTAGACATATTTCAGCTTGTGGAACTACATGTTTTAGGTTAACTAGGACCTCTGCTGTATCAAGTTTTAAGTAAAAATCTAAACACACAAAATGGAAAATACTAAATATTTTGTATTCATTCAAAACAAAAAAAATTAATTTACTTAATTAAATTATAATAATGATCTATATTAGATTATTATAGATATCTATATCTATATTACTAATC
Source organism: Balaenoptera borealis (assembly GCF_965194805.1). Taxonomy (NCBI): domain Eukaryota; kingdom Metazoa; phylum Chordata; class Mammalia; order Artiodactyla; family Balaenopteridae; genus Balaenoptera; species Balaenoptera borealis. The sequence goes on along the minus strand of NC_138874.1, from coordinate 96,211,333 downwards.
TATAATAGCAGTCATCTCTTTTTGGCATCTCCCAATAAGTGATCAGTATTATTAAGATAGGAATCATATCCTGCCTGATTGCAGCTCTAGCATCTCTGCTTACCGTGCCTACAATATTGATAGGAACTCAATAAATGTGTGTGGATTTGGATAGGCTTCCCCAAAGAATGTAGAGATAAAGTCTAAACTTAAAAGGAAAAAGGCTCTTAAAATTTGAATAACATCCCAAACATGTTAAAGTCTTCATCTGAAATCCAAATCCCTTCCTATATTCTGTTCTAGTGCATGTCCTAATTCTAAGATAAGAATATCAATGAAAACCTTGCTAAAACCAGAGCAAAGAAGAGAACTTCTTATTGACTGAAGATAATCAAACGCTAAGTACACTGATGCCAACTTGTAACTCCATGTACGATAGGATGTGCGTGAGCCAAAATTTTGCAGATTTGACAAATGCAGGAAATGGAATCCCTTTTTGTAAATAGCATGTGAGCCCACCCCCACATCTAGGTGACACAATGACATCATAACACAAGTCCTTCAAAATCCTACAGCTTGGTTACTCAGAGAACCGCATAATTCTGTTGAAGTTGATGAAAAGCTCCCGTGTTGGGAACCCCATCCCTACTGCTTTGAGGATTCTCTCCAAATTTACCATAATAAAAGAATCTTCATTAGAAGCAACAAGGCAAAGGAGCCAGTCTTGCTTCCATCCCAGACTCACTCATTATGGCAGATCCAAGAACACACACACATGCACACACACACTCACACTCACACTATGCATTTATGCATCACTGTTTTCTTAAGGACAAAGAACATTGATCCAGGGACCAACCAAGAAGGGAGAGGAGGAATCCATGAAGTTGTGTTTAAGAAGCCGAACATTTTACATTTTACGACACCTGAATTTTAGGAAGCCAATCGAAGGTGTTTTACAGTGAGACCCCAGCAATGAGAGGTAGCATCTCTGAAGATTTGCTTAAGATGGATGTCCTCTGGACCACTAGTGAGCACCTAGTGAGTCTATAGACTTTCCATGTGATAACTCGGCTTTCTAGAGAAATCCAATGCGAGAACCTGAAGGCACAGGATGGATGGCAAAGGACCTAATCAGTCTTAAGAGCTCAGCAAAACTGATTTGGAAGGCATTCATTTGAGAGGACTGCTAGGCAGTAGTGTCTGCATGTTATGGGAAATAATTAAATCTGTTTTAAATAGCTGTAAGAATAAAGAGATGCAATTCGCTGCATAATTTAAGACTTTTAAATTAAATCTGAGGCAAGGGACTAAAATTAAAAACTTTGATCCGTATGTCATTGTTTTAATACTTCAATTTACATACAAAGACTGGAACTTAATAAGGAAAATTCATGATTATAACTTCTTTTGTGAGATTTAACTCTGAAACGTGAAGGCTGTGTCCTCATTAAATGGATTTCAATGAGCTGTAATTTCACATACATTGAAAGACTTACGGCCACATAAAAGTAACCACAGTGTAATAGCACTTCATAAATACTGCAGGATGCTGCCAGCCATCGGATGATAGAGAAGTTGACTTTTGATAATTTTTTTGTGTCTGCGAGACACTTACCTGTTGAATTGATAAAGGAATCTGATCTACTTTTTCATCTGCAGGAAGAGTTGGCATAAAGAGTTAGCAGGAAGTGTTAAGTCCAGGCAGGTGTCACTTTCTAAGCCAGCCCAGATCCATCTCAGAAGGTTCAGCTGTTTTCTTCTTCCACACAAAGGAATGGGAGCTGATTTCAGTGAGCCGTGGAGATTTAAGAGCTTTTCTTATGCATATATAATTCCTTACTCTGTTCAGCTTTATTCTCTTTGACTCTAGCAAGGTAATTGAGCCCTTCATTTCTTCCCCCTTGTTGCTCCGGATTAAAGAGGAAAGAAGGAAATGAGGCAGGCAATATAGGTTGTCTTTAAGAGGGCTGATGCCTGAAGTTCAGGTTGTATTCAGGTTAGCAGTTCTCTCTAAGGCTCCACTTTTCTCTCTCCTCAATACTGGTCCATGTGCGTTGGTGTATTTCTATTCTTTAGGATTTCAGAGAATAGATGTTTGCAAAGAACTTCAGTCTGCCTTGACAAGCTAAGAGAGATACTTGGCTCATTACTGAGAGATCCAGTACAGTGAATATCCCAAGGGCAGGAGTCATGAAATAGTCTTCAGTTTGGATTTTCAATCTTTCTACCTGTCTGCCTCAGGCCCTCCAACACTGATGTCCACCACCCCTTGAATCAGGGCTTCACCAAACCACACAGTTCTTGCCCAAGTGTGTAACTTCCTCAGGTTTCTGGCTTTGTACTTTGCCATTCATTATTCCATGGCTCTCTGTCTTACCAGCTCATTCCTCTGTGTAACCCACCCTTCACATGCAATGGGAAGTCTCCATCACGTGACAACAGCACTTGGATAAGTTCTGCATCTTCGCCGAAGAGCAGAGATTATTTCAGCAGCCTGGAGGAATGTTGGAATATGTGTGGATGTCCAGTAATGCCAATTACAAGAATAATAGAATTATGAAAACGACAGTTTACCTGGCCTAGAAATGACAACTAGGATCATCATCATCTGCCCATCTTTATAGCTAAAGAAATTGAGGTCCAATTGTAAAATGCATTTCAAGGGACATTCAACCAGGTCTTCTAACTCTCAGGTCACCACCTGCCTTCTTTAGGGCACCTCTTCCACATATAGAGATGTGGATTTCTATAGATCTCTGTAAAGTCACTTACATCTCATAACAACCTAATAACTTGGAAAAGTGATGAAGTGACATCCAGGGCAAGAAGTCAAATATCCATTTCATAGACAGGATCTCATGACTCAATTAAGTCCACCAAGTGATGCTGGGTATAAAAATTCTGAAAGCTATTTGAAATTTTGACAGCAGAGCATAAAACAGTGTAATAATTTCAGTATTGCCATTGTTATTGTGTGTGTGTGTGTGTGTGTGTGTGTGTGTGTGTGTGTGTGTGTGTGCGCGCGTGTGCACGTGCACGCACATTATCATTGGTTAATATGGTATTCACCAGTGTAGCAATGTGATCTCTGTGTGGTACGATTATGAGCAATTTGAATTTTCTTCTTCCAAATTTTATGCATGTTCTACAGTTTTCTCGAAGAATTCATCATGGCTTTTCTCTCTTTGTTCTTCTTTCTTCTAATGAGGTCAAAATATTTCTATTACATATTTTACTAATAGGAGAAACTCATTGTAGGTTTATTCCTAAAGGAATCTTCCTACTACTCTTTCTTTCAAAATGTAACTTGTTCTTATGACATACCTGAATGTTTACTTTTAGAGTGATTTTTTAAAAGTCATTCAAAAACATTTATACAATTTACGTTATTGGGCAGCCCCATAGTTTTCCTGCCAAAGGCTGCTGGGGTGACTCCTGAAGCCACCATGTAGCGGTAACAGTATAGCAATGCCCTTTACCACCTAAAAATGGTTTTGAAAGCACAATGGATCAAGGTTCTGACCTCTCTGTAGCACAACGTCTAGATGGAGTAAGGAGGCCTTTGCTTATGGTCATTTATTTACTTACACAAGCCAAGTGTTCCTCCTGACTCATGGTGTTCTGTTCCATTCTAAGCCAGACAAGTACAGAAGACATAAAAATGAAATTTGGAAATTTGCTGTTCATTTAAACACATGGTGCTACAGCTTATATGTAAGTGAAGGATTAAACCATTTTGTGATGTTCTAATAGGAAATTCTTGGTCGGAGCATTAGATCCAGAAGTATTTAGTTAGGCAAGTTCCAAGGATCATAGTCCTCAAAGAAGGGTCAAGCCATCTGTATTTCATCAGAGCGAAGGCGAAATATGCATCCAATCAAATTATTTGGTGGGTCCATAGCCTGGTCTCCCTGGCATCACTGGCCTTGTCAGACCTGAGTTTTTTGGTGAAATCATAAAACCACATGGACTACCCTCCTTACTGTTGTGAATGTTCTCCCTTCAGGTCAAAGCATCCAAGTTTACTGTTGCCTTTGTTCCCAGAGAAGCCCGAGGTCTGCATATCTGGAGAGATGCCTGTGCTATTGAAAAACATCTCCAAATAGGCAAGGGGAGGAGGTTGAGTCTATATTTTGCAATTGTGCCGATATCTAGATATCTTGGGATTATGTCCAGAGCTCAGTTTTGAAACTGAATAGAAGCACATAGGGAATGCTTCAAACCAGACAGCCAGGAAACACTCTCTCCCAGCTGATCTGGTGCGGCAGCCTCAGCTTTCAACAATAGTAGTACCTCTTGGAAGGGATGCCAGAGAGGATCAAGAGCTAGGAGCAGAAGATGGGGCATGTGCAACTGCATTTTATCATAGACTGGTGTTGTCCTGTGCTAGAAGGACTCGGTTGACCACTATAAAATGGCAGTTCCAACATAGTGTCAGCAGTGGATTCCTTTTTACAGCCATCTCACTCTTTGTCAAACACTCATATCATGAGAGGTCTTCACAAATTGCGCTTTGTAGCTTCCATGGTGTTTTATAGAGCATGGAGTATTACACCGGGCTCCTCTCACATCACTATTTAATGAAGAATTTGATCTGTGCTGGCGTTCCTCTAATGGGTTTTAGTTACTGAGGCTTACAAACGCTCTCTGGTTTTACATATCAGTCAATCCATTCTTCAGCATCCATCTAGGAATGAGCACATGGAATACTTTGAGTGTCTTCTGAACAAGAAGTAGTAGTGATGAACTTGGAGTTAAGAAGAGCTTGGTTCAAACTAATCTTGTGACTCTAGGCAAATTTTAACAGTCTTTTAGGTCTGAGTCTTTTAGGGATGAAGATTCAATGAGGGAGAGACCTTCAAGATGGTGCAGGAGTAAGATGTGGAGATCACCTTCCTCCCCACAAATACATCAGAAATACATCTACATATGGAACAACTCCTACAGAACACCTACTGAATGCTGGCAGAAGACTTCAGACTTCCCCAAAGGCAAGAAACTCCCCATGTACCTGGCCGTGTGGCTGACAGGGTCTTGGTGCTCAGGCCATGTGTCAGGTCTGTGCCTTTGAGGTGGAAGAGCCGAGTTCAGGACATTGGTCCACCAGAGACCTCCCGGCTCCACGTAATATCAAATGATGAAAGCTCTCCCAGAGATCTCTATCTCAACACTAAGACCCAGCTCCACTCAACGACCAGCAAGCTACAGTGCTGGACACCCTATGCCAAACAACTAGCAAGACAGGAGCACAACCCCATCCATTAGCAGAGAGGCTGTCTAAAATCATACTAAGTTCACAGACACCCCAAAACACACCACCAGATGCGCTCCTGCCCACTAGAAAGACAAGATCCAGTCTCATCCACCACAACACAGGCAACAGCCTCCTCCACCAGGAAGCCTACACAACCCACTGAACCAACCTTACCCACTGGGGACAGACACCAAAAACAAAGGGAACTGCAAACCTGCAGGCTGTGAAAAGGAGACCCCAAACACAGTAAGTTAAGCAAAATGAGAAGACAGAGAAACACACAGCAGATGAAGGAGCAAGGTAAAAAACCCACCAGAACAAACAAATGAAGAGGAAATAGGCAGTCTACCTGAAAAAGAAGTCAGAGTAATGATAGTAAAGATGATCTAAAGTCTTGGAAATAGAATGGAAAAATACAAGAAACGTTTAACAAGGACCTAGAAGAACTAAAGAGCAAACAAACAGTGATGAACAACACAATAAATGAAACTAAAAATTGACTAGAAGGAATCAATGGGAGAATAACAGAGGCAGAAGAACGGATAAGTGACCTGGAAGATAAAATTGTGCAAATAACTACCACAGAGCAGAATAAAGAGAAAAGAATGAAAAGAATTGAGGACAGTCTCAGAGACCTCTGGGACAACATTAAATGCACCAACATTCGAATTATAGGGGTCCCAGAAGAAAAAGAGGAAAAGGGAATGAGAAAATAGTTGAAGACATTATAGTTGAAAATTTCCCTAATATGGGCAAGGAAATAGTCAATCAAGTCCAGGAAGCACATAGAGTCCCATACAGGATAAATCCAAGGAGAAACACGCCAAGACACATATTGATCAAACTATCAAAAATTAAATAGAAAGCAAAAATATTAAAAGCAGCAAGGGAAAAACAACAAATAACACACAAGGGAATCCCCATAAGGTTAACAGCTGATCTTTCAGCAGAATCTCTGCAAGCCAGAAGGGAGTGGCAGGACATATATAAAGTGATGAAAGGCAAAAACCTACAAACAAGATTACTCTACCCAGCAAGGATCTCATTCAGATTCGATGGAGAAATTAAAAACCTTACAGACAAGCAAAAGCTAAGAGGATTCAGCACCACCAAACCAGCTTTACAAAAAATGCTAAAGGAACTTCCTAGGCAGGAAACACAAGAGAAGGAAAAGACCTACAATAACAAACCCAAAACAATTAAGAAAATGGTAATAGGAACATACATATCAATAACCACCTTAAATGTAAATAGATTAAATGCTCCAACCAAAAGACATAGACTGGCTGAATGGATACAAAAACAAGACCTGTATAAATGCTGTCTACAGCAGACCCTCTTCGGGCCTAGGGACACATACAGACTGAAAGCAAGGGGATGGAAAAAGATATTCCATGCAAATGGAAATCAAAAAAAGCTGGAGTAGCAATTCTCATATGAGACAAAATAGACTTTAAAATAAAGACTATTACAAGAGACAAAGAAGGACACTACATAATGATCAAGGGAACAATTCAAGAAGAAGATATAACAATTGTATATATTTGTGCATCCAACATAGGAGCACCTCAATACATAAGGCGAATGCTAGCATGCATAAAAGGGGAAATCGACAGTAACACATTCATAGTAGGGGACTTTAAAAACCCACTTTCACCAATGGAAAGATCATCCAAAATGAAAATAAATAAGGAAACACAAGCTTCAAATCATACATTAAACAAGAAGGACTTAATTGATATTTTTAGGACATTCCATCCAAAAGCAACAGAATACGCTTTCTTCTCAAGTGTTCATGGAACATTTTCCAGGATAGATCGTATCTCGGGTCACAACTCAAGCCTTGGTAAATTTAAGAAAGTTGAAATTGCATCAAGTATCTTTTCCGACCACAACGCTATGAGACTAGATATCAATTACAGGAAAAAATCTATAAAAAATACAAACACATGGAGGCTAAACAATACACTACTAAATAACCTAGTGATCACTGAAGAAATCAAAGAGGAAATCAAAAATACCTAGAAACAAATGACAATGAAAACACGATGACCCAAAACCTATGGGATGCAGCAAAAGCAGTTCTAAGAGGGAAGTTTGTAGCAGTACAATCCTACCTCAAGAAACAAGAAACATCTCAAATAAACAACCTAACCTTACACCTAAAAGAACTAAAGAAAGAAGAACAAAAAAACCCCAAAGTTAGCAGAAGGAAAGAAATCATAAAGAGCAGATCAGAAATAAATGGGAAAAAAATGAAGGAAACAATAGCAAAGATCATTAAACTAAAAGCTGGTTCTTTGAGAAGATAAACAAGATAGATAAACCATTAGCCCAGACTCATCAAGAAAAAAAGGGAGAAGACTCAAATCAATAGAATTAGAAATGAAAAAGGAGAAGTAACAACTGACACTGCAGAAATACAAAGGATCATGAGAGATTACTACAAGCAACTCTATGCCAATAAAAGGGACAGCCTGGAAGAAATGGACAAATTCTTAGAAAAGTACAACCTTCCGAGACTGAACCAGGAAGAAATAGAAAATATAAACAGACCAATCACAAGCACTGAAATTGAAACTGTGATTAAAAATCTTCCAAAACACAAAAGCCAGGGACCAGATGGACTCACAGGCAAATTCTATCTAACATTTAGAGAAGAGTTAACACCTATCCTTCTCAAACTCTTCCAAAATATAGCAGAGGGAGGAACACTCCCAAACTCATTCTACGAGGCCACCATCACCCTGATACCAAAACCAAACAAAGATGCTACAAAAAAAGAAAAATACAGGCCAATATCACAGATGAACATAGATGTAAAAATCCTCAACAAAATACTAGCAAACAGAATCCAAGAGCACATTAAAAGGATCATACACCATGATCAAGTGGGGTTGATCTCAGGAACGCAGCTCTATTTACAATAGCCAGGACATGGAAGCAACCTAAGTGTCCATCAACAGATGAATGGATAAAGAAGATGTGGCACATATATACAATAGAATATTACTCAGCCATAAAAAGAAATGAAATTGAGTTATTTGTAGTGAGGTGGATGGACCTAGAGACTGTCATACAGAGTGAAGTAAGTCAGAAAGAGGAAAACAAATACTGTATGCTAACACAGATATATGGAATTAAAAAAAAAATGGTTCTGAAGAACCTGGGGGCAGGACAGGAGTAAAGACACAGATGTAGAGAATGAACTTGAGGACATGGGGAGAGGGGGAAAGGTAAGCTGAGACGAAGTGAGAGAGTAGCATGGACATATATACACTACCCAATGTAAAATAAATAGCTAGTGGGAAGCAGCCACATAGCACAGGGAGATCAGATTGGTGCTTTGTGACCACCTAGAGGGGTGGGATAGGGAGGGTGGGAGGAAGACGCAAGAGGGAGGATATATGAGGATATATGCATACATATAGCTGATTCACTTTGTTATAAAGCAGAAACTAACACGCCATTGTAAAGCAATTATACTCCAATAAAGATGTTAAAAAAATAAAAATAAAAAGCTATATATAACAAAAATATAAAAAAAATTTTTTTAAAAGATTCAATGAGAAACTATAGAGAGAAATGCTGTTATTATTTCTGGGACAGAAAACTTTTGAGAAATGTTCTCTCTCTTTTCCCTTAGTGACCATCAGGGGATGTTCTAGAACAATCTTAACTAGCACAACTCACGTAATAAGTCATATGCCAGAGGTCGGTCTTATTGAATAAGCACAAGGGGGATAGCACTTCTCTCCATGAACTCCTTTCCACCTGCTGACAAAATCTCTTCTTTGGAGGCCAGAGCAACATTATACCATAGTTATCTCCTTTTCTGTTTCTTCTTGAGACTCAGCCATAAAAAGCCTTGCCAGTCTGAGTCTAAAGTTGCTAACCTGAGTCGCATACCCTGGAGTAGGACGTGCAAGGCAAAGGTGGATTATTTTTTGTTTTTCTAATTTATTTTATTGAAGTATAGTTGATTTACACTGTTATGTTAATTTCTGATGTACAGCAAAATGATTCAGTTATACATGTATATACATTCTTTTTCATATTCTTTTCCATTATGGTTTATCACAGGATATTAAATATAGTTCCCTGTACTATACAGTAGGACCTTATTGTTTATCCATTCAATATAATAGCTTGCGTCTGCTATTCCCAAACTCCCCCAACCCCCACCCCCTTGGCAACCACAAGTCTGTTCTCTATGTCTGTGAGTCTGTTTCTGTTTCATAGATAAGTCCATTTGTATCATTTTTTAGATTCTACATATAAGTGATATCATATGGTATTTGTCTTTCTCTTTCTGACTTCCTTCACGTAGTATGATAATCTCTAGGTCCATCCATGTGGCTGCAAATGGTATTATTTCATTCTTTTTTATGGCTGAGTAGTATTCCATTGTATATATGTACCACATCTTCTTTATCCATTCCTCTGTCGATGGACATTTAACTTGTTTCCATGTCTTGGCTATTGTGAATAATGCTGCTCTGAACATAAGGGTGCATGTATCTTTTTGAATTATAGCTTTGTCCAGATATATGCCTAGGAGTAGGATTGCTGGATCATATGGCAGCTCTATTTTTAGTTTGTTGAGGAACCTCTATACTGTTTTCCATAGTGGCTGCACCAATTTACCTTCCCAAAATGTGGATTATTTTTATTTCATACTCCCCATCCTGCCCAAATACCTTTAGCCATAAGAAGAAAGACTGAAATGTCTGATTTTTGTTTCTGGCATTTAATGCCCCTAGTGATATCTTTGTTCAAATACTGTGGTCAAAAAACATTAAAATAGCAATAGAAATTCAAGACCAAAGTCGGCTGTATCTCATGATCAATCTAACCAATGTCTGTGTTACCTCCTGGTTATTTCCTATATACTTAATATTTAAATGTTTATAGTAACAGTAGGGATAAATTATTGTGTTTTGTGATGTTTCTTATGTTATCCCCTACTCCACCGCTTCTTTTAAATTTGGTGAAATCTTTATTGCCCCTCCTTTACTCCTCTCTTTTAACCCTGCTGATCTTCCTCTACCCCTCACTTCACTTCACCCCTGGGGTAATCAGTGTTAACAGGCTGGGTTGTTTTAACCAGCACATTTATGCTCATGCAAACACATACAGACTTACAGTACATATACTGTGTTATTTTATGCATTTTAAAATAGGTTATACTATAGGTATTTCACTTCAATGTAGTTTTTGCTGCATAAACTGTAAGGCACCTTCCAGGACTGAATTTCAGTAAAACCTGAGTCAGGCCCACCCTCGAGCTTTGCAAGGACCAGCCTCTGACAAACGAGCCCAGTTTCTATCTGCAGTGGGTCCCTAATGCCTTCAGGTGGGTCTTGGAGTCTCATTTCTGGACTGAGGCTGTCAGTATTAAGTTACTGTAGCATTTGTTTTCCCATTTTTCTCTGAAACCCTGTTACAGGACCTGATAGGTTCACACACCTTTCATTTCTCAGGTTAATCTTGGCTTCATTGTGGCCATTTGATATATTTGTTTTTCTATTACAGAAGCCAGCGCTGCCCTTGGAGAATCCCTGTGTGGATTTCACGTGGCTTTTGTGCCTTTCTTGGGCACTTCTTTTGAGCTAGTACTCTCGGTTCTGTGTCTATATTAGGGCATGTGACTAAATGGCATTAGGTCTAAAGAATTTTATGTGACAGTCTAGATATTTCCCAGCCTAGGTTGTGTTTCGGGAATGACTTGTCATTAGATTGAAGTACCTCTTGATACACAAGATTTTCCTGATTACTGGTTATGAATGCCTATCATTTCCCATATTCTCTAACTTCTTTATGGCTTGAACATGACACTGCCTCACCAGAGGGAAGACATAAGGGTAGTGTATGGAGTTTACAACAACCCGTCTTTCCACTTATAAGCAAAAATATTGTCGGAGGGGGAAACGGTCAAAGCCAGGAATAGAGTCTAAACAAGAAAAGAAAGTGAGGCTTGCCTTTGTTATCACCTTTCTCTCACTCTAAAAGGCATTGCAAGTAAATTCCAATGAAAGGAACTCAACAAGGACTGAGCTGCAAGGATAAAGCTTAAACCACAAATCATCTTAGACCTGTTTTTAAGCCTCTTACTAGCTATGAGACTTCTGGCATCTTGTTTAACCTGTTTGTGCCCCAGTTCTCCTGGTATAGCAAATAGAAATAACATCTTCCCTTGGTGTCTCCCAAAGGTCCAAACAGCCAAATGAGGTAATATATAAGAAAGCACTTTAATGAACAAGCATGGTAGAAATGCACAATATTCAAAATTTATTTTTTCTTTTTTAAAATTTCAAAATGTATTGAACAGAAAAGAATCATCTGCAAGCACTGTGTTAGGTACTGAAGATGCAGGCCTTAAGGGTACATCTCAGCCCTGTCTACAAACTACCTTCATATTATCCAGCAACTCGTTTTCCTAGAGAACTGACCTTGACCGAGTGTGTGGTGGAACTTTTGTGATTGTGCACCAGTCACTAACAGTGAGTTTAGTTCTTCCATTCCTGGCTCTATGAATGCATCCTTAGCACTTAGAATCCTGAAACACCCTGGGAAAACTTTCAGCATTGTGCCAAGGTGGAATAGGAATGGCATCAGCTCGTGTTGTACTGTATTCATCTTTAGATGAATTCAGTCACAAGAAAACCTAACGTTCAACAGTCTGAACCAGTGGGCCTCAACCTTTGGTGCAGCCCAGCATCAGCTGTGGACCTTTTTCAGGCCACAGCAGGACCAAGCATCCTCCCCAGAGGTCCCGAACCAGGAGGTGGGTCTTGGATGGTAACTGGACATCAGCTTTTAAAAAAAAAAAATATTTATTTATTTATTTATTTATGGGTGTGTTGGGTCTTCGTTTCTGTGCGAGAGCTTTCTCCAGTTGCGACAAGTGGGGGCCACTCTTCATCGCGGTGCGCGGGCCTTTCACTATCGTGGCCTCTCTTGTTGCGGAGCACAGGCTCCAGACGCGCAGGCTCAGTAGTTGTGGCTCACGGGCCCAGCCGCTCTGCAGCATGTGGGATCTTCCCAGACCAGGGCTCGAACCCGTGTCCCCTGCATTGGCAGGCGGATTCTCAACCACTGCGCCACCAGGGAAGCCCAACATCAGCTTTTTTTTTCTTTTAATTTCTATAAGAGATTTTGATATCAAAGGCTGAGATTCATTGATTTCAAAACCAATAAACTATGGGAATCAATTTAGCAGCAAGGTGAATGTAATTTCCTGTTGCAACTCATGTATCAATCTACCTATCATCTACCCTGAACTATCGCCTAATTGGCTTCCCAGAATACTTGGGCCTCCTTCCAGTGCATCCTTCATATTGTAGCCAGAGTGATCTTTTTGAATTAAAAATATTATCATGCCATCTTCCCCCGCACCCCTGCTTCAAACACTGATGTCTTCCCATCGCTCTTAGGAGAAAGATCGAAGTCAGAAACTTGGCCGCCAAGTCCTAAAATGTCATCGTCTCCCCTCCAGTCTAATTTCACATGTTCCTACTGTGCCTGTATCATTAGCTTCCTTTAACTGTGTCACCCCCTTCTGCCACAGGGCCCTTGCACACCTGGTTCCTGTTGTGCCCATTGCCTGAACTCCTCACCTCCATCTCTCTCGCTCATGTCCTTTGTTTGGTTAATTTCTTTCCTTCAAGCCTTCTCAGCTCAGATATCACTTCTTCCTGAAGCCTTTCTTTTCTTTTCTTTTTTTTTTTTTTTTAATTTATTTTATTTATTTATTTTTGGCTGCGTTGGGTCTTCGTTGCTGCGTGCAGGCTTTCTCTAGTTGTGGCGAGCTACTCTTCGTTGCAGTGCACGGGCTTCTCACTGCGGTGGCTTCTCTTGTTGCGGAGCATGGTCTCTAGGTGCACCGGCTCAGTAGTTGTGGCTCATGGCCACAGCAGTTGTGGCGCATGGGCTTAGTTGCTCAGTCGCATGTGGGATCTTCCTGGACTAGGGCTTGAACCTGTCCGTGTCCCCTGCATTGGCAGGCGGATTCTTAACCACTGCGCCACCAGGGAAGCCCCTTGAAGCCTTTCTTGAAGTTCTCAATTGGGTTAGATTTTCAGCTCTGTACTTCTCCCTGCTGTACAAGCTTACAATGCCATGGACCTCTGACATCATCCCCTAGAATAGCTTTTTATTTATTTTTGTGATTATTAAAGTCCATCTGTCTCACCAGTAGTTTTTTTGCTCAAGAAAGCCCAGACTACATCTGTTTTGTTTGGTTGGTTATAATTTACTTAACAGCGTTTTCTCCATTTAGTACCTGACACAAGATAGACACCTAATAAATATCTGTCATTGGTTGAATTAATGAATGACCAGAAGAAAGAAAGAATGACCCCATTAAAGCAGGGCAGGCATGCCTAATCAAATGGTGACCTAGGACTCAGGAATTCTTCCCTTTGTCCTGTTTCTTATTCTCTAAAAGGGGTTGGTATCCCTGCCTGAGATGGTAATTGCAGCCCAAGGAAGTCAGAGGTTGATGATAGGTGAGCCCCAAAGTGATGCAGCTACAACTGTGTTAGGTTTTCCAAGCACCTGAGAGCCCCTGACAGCAAAGGCACGAGATCCAGTGTGTTCCACTGGAGTGGGCAAAGCTACAGCAAGCAGGGGTGCATCTGCCACCTTCAGCTGTCAGACTTGGCCCCTGGATGCTCTCTTCTCCTTGTGCAGAACACCAAACCCAGAGGCCTGCATCCACATCAGGAGGCCTTGGGGATCTCACATTTGATTGGGGGATTCCATGTCTTTACCCACTGGGGCTCTCAGATGTGTGGTAAACCTAATGTACATATATCTGTATATCTATATCTCCATCCCTGTACCTGACCTAATATTCTAAAAGCCTGGCTCCTCCACTCTATTGGCAGCCCTACCGATGCACTAGTCCAAATGCCATGAGGCTCCCTCCTTTCAACTGTGATGTACACAGAGCACATTGTCCACCGTGGAGAATTAGGAATGCTATCAGGCCAACAGACAGTGGACATCCAGACAGAACTTGGGAGGAGTTTTAAGTAACTGACAAGAGGTCTAAGTCCAGAGCCACACAAGGAGAGTGGTGAATACCAGACAGAAAGAGCAAGGCAAGGTAGACTCACGCAGTGGCAGCCAAAGCTGTACTTTCCCCAGTCACGGGGGTAGCTGCTCTCTCTCTGTGGAGGCCGAAGTAGAATCAGCTGAGAGGCGAATCTCCCTTCTTTCTTCTTGCAAATGGTGACCCTACCTGATGTCCACTCTGTCTCCACAAAGAACCCTACACCTCTCTTTCCCTCTCTGTCTGTCTCTCAACCTCTTCCTCTCTCAGAAACTATGTTGCTTGTTTCATTCCATAGATAACCTGGTTAAGCCTAGCTACTCCTGGTATTTCCCTGAGACACTTGTCCCAAATAACGTGAGTAGATTTTAAGGTGGGTTCTTCCTCCCTGCCCAAACCCAGGATTGGCCGTCAGCAACTCTGTGGAAAATACAGAAAACATGGGAGGAAACTGACCAAAAACAGAATGAGAAATTGATCAGTCCAATTTGGTTGTCCAAATGAAGGACAAGTCAGCAAGAATGGCTGACATTTATATTTATTAGTAAAGGGAATTCAAGTAATTGCACAATGTCTGGGCTTGTGGATATTTGTTTCATAATTTTGAATGGAGTTTCTTTTTCCCACTCTAGGGGAGAATTTTTGCCCAAGTCCTTACTGAGGGTTAACTGCTGTGTACCCCCTCACACAATGCTTGGCTGGGCACAGATCAGAAGAGTAGGTCACATAGATTCATAGGATTTGAATTGCTTTTCCTTTCCCTATGAATTAATCTTTTAAATGTCAGCATTTTAAACTTGCCCTTTTCAAAAAATATGATACCATATGAACCTTACTTAATTGAAAATACATTTCTATTTCAAAGGTTTTTTGTTTTCTTCCCCACCCACAAAATGGGAAAAGCTAACAAAACAAGCAAAAAAACTTGTTAAACGATGGGCTGTCTGTGAGGGATGCTGGGTTTTGTCAGTTTTTCGAAGAAACTTTATTCCTTAAGAATCTCATCTAATTCCACAGGCTATTTTTTTTTTTTCACAGGTTTGGGATTTTATAAAGCAGACTTTGTCTTCTCCTGCCTACTAGTGGGAAATTTAGAATCATATGATTCCAGTCAAGCTTTAAAAGGGATATAGCAAGTCTTTTATAGCTGCATTGTTTTTACAGTCATTCATTTTGGTATCGAATTTTACAGATTACTGATTACTCACATGTCTTCTATAACAACCTTTGAGCTAAGATGGTAAGATATTAATATGCCCATTTCACAGATTAGGTAACTGAGACCAAAGGAGACTGAATGACTTGCATGAAGTCACCCAGCCGGTTAATGGGACAACAGGATTAGAGCTGGGAGGAGCTTACCCACCTATAATGAATGAAACCCAAGTCCAGAGCGATGGGTTCAAATCCCAAGACTGCTGCTAACTAGCTGTGGTAACCCTGAGCAAATGGTTAAAACATTCTTCACTGCAGCTTCCTCATCTGTAAAATGAACAAACATTGCCCACTTTTCTCTAGACTGAGATTCTGTGAAGAATAAAATGAGATCATTTTGATAGTACAAAATGCTGAAATGTAAACAAAATAACCATCATCATCTTAAACAATAATAGGACTGAGTCCAATGTCATATCATGTGTAAGGCAAGGTGTCTTCTGTCCTTCCTCCAACACAGATAGGGAACCAAAAATAAAGAAGGGGATTTGGGGGTCCAGAACACATGGGAAGTGGTCCTTGACTATGTCAGGGAGGCTGAATTTTTTAAACTGTGTATGTAAATCTTTTATTCATGTGGATGATCAGACTGTAAACAGAGCCTTCAGAGAAACTGAATATCAAATTGGAGCTGATAATCAAACACTTAATTTTCCAAATCTTGAAACTTTTGGGAGTTGGTGCCCTTCAGATTTGGAGAGCATCCATCTTAGTAAACTCCTGTCTGCCAAGGGATGTCACAGGGATCCTGTCACACAGACAGGTGCTCCCAGCTATAGGAGGGAACCAGGGCTGCCTTTTGAGCCTGGGGCTCAGGCAAGCCCCAGCCCCTGGAGAAGCAGCAGGCAAGCACCGCCGACTCCCCTTCCTCTGATGTTGTCTTTCAGGGTGACGTCCAGAGGACATTCATCCAAGTGGACTTCGGGGATGGCATCACAGTGTCTTATGTCAACCTCAGCTCCATGGAAGATGGGATCAAACACGTCTATCACAATGTGGGCATTTTCCGAGTGACCGTGCAGGTGGACAACAGTCTGGGGTCTGACAGCGCCGTCCTGTACTTACATGTAACTTGTATGTTATTACTGTTGTTGGTTTATGACATATTTTAGATATTGTGTCCTTTTAAAGATATAATCCAAAATTCCTTATCTAGAAGAAGCTCACCAGTTACCTTTTAGCAGGAGGGGAAAGGAGAGTGAGAGAACCAAGTGGGGAGAAAGCAAGAAGAAACCAGGGTTTAGTTTTGAGTGATCTGGACTCTGGTTTGCTTCAGATTGTTCTCTTGCACTGACTCTGCCTCTTCCAAATGCTGCTGAGAGACGATACCTGTGTCTGTGCTGGGCCTGACCAGCTTGCTGGGCTGGTTGATTGAATATGAATTTGTCGGGGGTGGGGGGGGGGTTTGGGGTTATTATTTTTTTTTTTTGGTCAGAAATGTTTGAGAACAATCCCCATTAGCACAAGTAATGGAGTTTCTCCCCATCTGTTTTTTTTTCTCTTCCCATGTTATATCTCTTTATTAATAATTCTTTTAGACTTTTGTTCCTTTTTTTAAAAAAGAGTATGTTTCCTGGACTTTGATCTGTGATAATTTGGTCCTAGAAGGTGGCATAGAGGGAAAGAGGGTAAACAATGTTAAGGAAGCTACATTTAGAAATAGTTTCAAAAAGTATTAAAGCTTTTCCCCCATTGAGGAGTTCAGAGGTGTCCTAATGAGACAATGATATCTCCTAAGCTGTGTTTGGTAAAAATGTTTGCCATGAATGCCTCTTATGCTTGGTGTATGGGTGTCCCCAGACAGGCATGGGGCTTGTTTAGATTGCTGGATAAATGGCTTACTTTTAAATGAAAGCTAGCCCCTTTATATGAATGGTCACGTTCAGATTCCAAGTTCTAGGCCAGGAGTATTAAGGCTAGGCAGTATTCCATGCCTCTCACCTGACTTTTGTGCATTGAACCAAACTGAGCACAGAAAGTACCAAGTAGAATCTCTTTTGTTAAGCTGCTGTGATCCAGTGGGTGGATAAGACTATTTAGGGGTCCCCAAGAGATTGTTCCTTCCTGAGGTTTCCTGCCCTGTCAGTCATTCTTGATCCTTATCTCCTGTACACTCAGGACCCAAGTGCTTCAAAGAAACACACCTATCCTTCTTTGAGTTTAAACAGAGTTCTGCAAGAGTCCCACTCTGCCAACTCCACATCCCCCTTTTCAGCTAACGTTTGTTAAGCTCTTACTGTGTGCCAGGCTTTGTGCTAAACGTGTTCTTTATGTATATGATCTTCCTTTTCAAAACAACCCTATGAAGTAGGCACTATTAGAAACACTACCTTACAAAGAACAGTGAGGTTCAGAAAGCTTAAATCACCCACTTGAATTTGCAGACCTACCGTCTGGCAGAGTTAGGCTTCAGACTCAGGTCTCCCTGCCTCCAGAATCCCAGCACTTGGTCACTAGGTTATGATCAGTGCCTGTGCTGGCTTGGGGTTAGAGGATCCAAGTCTCCATCAGCCCTTATTCGCCTCCACATCTTTGCACATCATCCCAAAGGCATGTGAACATTTAGGTTAGAGGCAGTGTACTGGCAGTACAACTACATAGGTTCCAGATGCATTTCCCAGGCTCTCTTCCGGCTGACTGCCGCTTTTCAGCTGTCCTAGATAGACTTCCCGGAGTTGCCTCTTACTAAAAGATAATCCCTCCCTATATATCAGTATCTATAAGGACAAAAGTGATAATATCCTAAGACTAATCCTAAAATATTTAAAAACTACATCACAAACCTTGGTTATTAGTAAGAAAAATAAATGGCAACACAAATGGCAGTACATTTGCTGAGAAGGGCTGCCTACCTGGCAGTTTATCATTCTGCACAGCTTATTCTATAAGGCGGATTTTTGTTAAAGATCTACTCTCCTGAAGAATTACAGTTATTATATTCCATATCCCATATATGTATTAAACATCCCTGGACTCTAAGCATGTGTCAATACTGATTGAAAATTCAGCAGCAGCTTTTCGTTTCAATCTCTCAGGGTTTCCCATGGTGTCATCCATAGCTCCCCGTCCTGGTTGCCCTGTGGACTCTTCCTTACCTTACATATAATCATATCCCATGAGGGAAACTTGCCTATCCTGGTTCTCTCGTGGGCTTACTGAATCCTGGGAAGGAAAACAGCACAGAGTTTGCCTCTGCTTCCGATTAAGCGAGCCATGACTCCCTTCAGTCATTGCTGAAGCCATGACTTCTGAAAGAAATGAGCTGCTTGGTACACTTGCTATTTTTTTCATCTCATTAGCCTGATTGGACGGCTTAAGTGATTTGACCTTAACCTCAGCAGCAGGTGATTTGTAATGGAAAGTTTTGTGTTCTGATTTTAATTTTGTCAGACTCATCTTGGGTTAAGCAGTGGTTGGATAAGCAGGCCTCATGTCATGGGACCCCTTTCTAAGCCTGGTCTTGGGGACAAGAATTAGCTTTTTGTACGAACTCTATGAAAGCGGGATTATTTTTAAGGTTTTCATTAATTCACTTACATATAAAGGCCTTGGCATGAGCAGTGCCAGCAGGTTCTGACATGTTTGCCAGGGCATCTCTCCTGAAGGGCCCGTCGTGCTTTACTGTGCATATGAACTTCTTTGCTTATTCTCACACCTCTACCATGATGGGCAACATTTGGCCTTCCTTTCATAAGGGAAAAGCAGGGATTAGAGAAGTTCTGTGATTTGACACTATTTTACACTAAGAGGAAGTCACGGTAAACTCATAATTGACTTACATGCCCCCTGCTCTCAAATACGGAGAGTAACATGGCAATTTTTAGTGCCATGGTGGCAGGATATTGAAGGGATATATGGCTTTGTAGGAAAAACAGAAACGAGCACTGGACTGAGTTGGGAGTTGTTAGGTCCAGATGCTGGCCTGAACTCCTGGCTGAGTTACTGCGTTTTTCTGAAACTAGTTTTTCTCCTCCGTCATGTGAGGAATGCATGTCTTGTTTCTCAAAGGTTCTGTCAAGCAGCTCATACTGTGCCCTGTCAACCGGCCAAGCTTGATTTTCCATCGTCACGGTGCAGCCTGTGCGTTTGTATTTAGTGGGGCCTGTGCGTTTGTATTTAGTGGGGCCTGTGCGTTTGTATTTAGTGGGTTCTGAGCAGCAGCTCAGCTCAGCTTACCAAAGCCTGCCCTCTGCCCCTCTCATCCAACCCCCCTCCCCCTACCCAGGGCTCTTCCAGAAAACCCCATGGCCTGTCTCGGACACATACTTCCTCCACTTTCCAGTTCAAAAAGGTGCTTTGATTCTAAATCAGAAGTTCTTAAATACTGGTTTGCAAAGGTCATCAGAAGCAAATGGAGATGGTGTTGCTGCTGTAATGTTCCCAGGATGGGGCGGCTCTCTCGGGGCAGCTCTCTCGGGGCAGCTGAGTCATCTGTTGTCGCCTGACAGTTGAGAATTCCTTGAGGAATGTATTCACTGTGCTCTGCTAGTTTGCAAACTAATTAGACACAGGGTGCAGCCAGGGTTGCCTTCAACTGGATGGAGCAGAGAATTTAAAGGACGTGCAGATTTCTGCTCAGAAATCTGCCCTATCTCAGCCAGTCTTGCAGGGGAAAAAAAAAAAAAAATCACTGAAGATTGTGCAGACTTGCAGGATAGGAGGTGATAAAAAAGATGAGGTGGATTTTCCGATACTTCCCGAACCTCTCTTCGCAACTACCCCGTTACATAGGAGCCCTTTGCAGATGTCTTTCTGTCCCCATCTTAGGGTAAAGTGATCAGTGTCTTGAAAACCTGTGTAGCTTTGTAACTATTCACACGATGATTATATTGGCCAGTGAATGTCAGACCTGGGTTTTGTAAAATGTGGTTAATGAGCCACCTGCCCCAGAATTACATGGTGAAAATATAGTGTCCTGGGCCCCTTTCCAGACCTATTGAATTAGAATTTCTGGCAGTGTGACATCATAATCTGCCTTGAGCAGATGAGTGTGATTCTCATGCCCACTGAAGTTTGAGGGACTCTGTTGTAGGATCTTATCTTCACACTTTGAATTTCTTTTATTTCTTCTGGTAGATTTTTTTTAACCTTTCAGAAAAACAGCAATATGATACATGCACAATATTTAATCAGATGGTCAGAGGAGGTCTTCAGAACAAATGCCAGAGGCAGGTCAGTGATAAGCACACACACAGACACACACAGACACACACAGACACACAGACACACACAGATACACACACAGTGTTCAGTCACACAAACAGCACTTGTTCCCTGCAGCACAGGAAGACCAAGCAAGAGAAGGGAAACAATTCACACAAGTAATTTCTCCCCTTCTCTCAGCCACGTTATGAAGATTCATAAAGAGTAATGCAGCGCCACCTGCTGTCCATTTTGTGCATTAAAGGCACCTGTCCGAAGAAGCAGTACCTGCCAGCTTGTTCCACTCTCAGCTGAGTGCGGCCAGCCAGCTAGGGGCCTCCAGGGGCTGGAGTTTCACTTCGAAGACTCTGTTAGGGCAGATCATACCCTCTGTGCAGAAAAGCAAGGCTTGAAAGATAGGCTCTGGGGCAACAGGAACCAGGTATATTGAACACATAAAAAGTAAATGAGCCCAAGAGGACTTGGCAATCTGAAAGCGAAATTCCACACATTTGTATGAATGGATGATGTATATACATGCAAGAAGGAACTTATATAAACACACATGGACATTCTTCAGGGCCTGAAGTGATCTGCTGAGTGTCCTGAATACCTGTGAGATCTCACTGGCTTCGGCTCCTTCCCTCCACCTCTTTACTGCTGCTATTCCCTGCCATCCTGGCACCCGACAAGGCACCTCCTCCTCAAGGTCTTTGCCCCACACTCACCCTGGAGCTTCCCCAGTAGATACATGGCGCATTCTGCACGTTATTCAGGTCGCTGCTCAAATGTCCTTGCTTCCAAGAGACTTTGCTTGACCACCCTATCAAAAATAGCACGCTCTCACCCACCCCCGCTCCTTGCAGGCACTGCCTCGCTTAATGATACATAAGCTCCACCAAGGGCCAGGTGTCCCAGCACCGAGAATCATGCCCAACACGTAATAGCACTCAAAAACTACTGAGTGAAGGAGTGGCCATACTTCAGGAACAAGACTCAACTTTTGTCATTAACAGGACACACAGGCATCATCCTTTGACCTTTGGACTTTAAAAGAAAAATTGTTGGATGCTTATATGTGAGAGACCAAGATGAACCCTTTTAGGATGGAACTGGGATGTCTCCCAGAGCTTATCTAGTTCTTGCATCCTAGCTGATCCATGTAACTCTAACTGGGGAGTCAGGAGGAGTGTCACAGAGGAGGGGGCCCTGGAACTGAGATTTGGAGATGACAGGTGCCATAAGAAAGGTGTGTAAGCAAAGTCCTCGTGTGGGACAGGGCACCTGCTGGAGCACATCATGTGATGGGGGGGACGGCAAGAGCCATGCAGTAAACAAGAGCCTGTGTAACGAGCATTGCCCAATGTCTGCAACATGTCTAAGTCATCAGGAAGTAGTGACTCTTAATTGCTATTTTGTTAACATGGGTCTTCTTGAGCATTTGTCAGCTGGCCCAGGCTCTGAACTTGAACTGCTTTGGTTCACACCCTGGAATTGAGGAAGGTCACCTTCCTCTGCTCATCTCTGCATGGAGCTAACAGTAGTGCCTACTTCATAAGGCTGTTGTGAAGATTAAATGAGAATAAGAAGTCATTCACAGAATATGTGGCACACGGTCATTGGTCTGTAAACGATGCCCTTTTATTATCTCATTGAACCGTTCTGACTTATGATCAACTACTTCTTATCATATGGCTTATAAACCAGAAAATCAATTCTACTCTGTTTGCTGGTCACCAAGCCTCTAATCTATAAAGAAAGAAAAACATGGGCAAAAGCAGAAATAGGAAAGTACATGTTTCTGTTCACTTACACAACCAATGTTCCAGTACCTGCTACGTCTCAAGAACTGTGCACATCCTTACACGTAAAGATAAATATGAAGGACTCTCACCCTCCAAAAGTTTGCAGCCTGTGTTCTCTGTATCACAAATTTTAGATCTGTACATGTTAGCTCTCATTATTATTATAATTAGGTAATGGGAATTTTCATCTTGATCAAGTGAGTAGCATGGCTTTCTAGAAAAATCACCCTCACAACAATTTGAAGGGTGAGAAGGTACATAGTCATTGCTATACATTGTATGAATGTATATATTATATAATATATATATATATACACATTATATAGAATGAACTTATGCAAACACACATATACATATTTCAGGGCCAACAAGGCCACCATGCTCTATGTCCTGAATACCCCTGAGATCGCATCTGCTTCCACTCTTTTTCTCCATTTATTTCTCTATTTCTTGCTGTTCTTTAAACATGGAGACCCACCTCCTCCTCAGGGTCTTTGTTCTTGCTCTGCCCTCGCCCTGGAGCGTATATTTTATTCTAAGTGATGGGGCCACCTGGCACTTTGTCCAACTTATGTATTGTGGAGGGAGGCAGGCGTTGAACGCATAGAGCAGGAGGACGGATTAGAGTGGGGAAAGGTTAGAGGCTGGAAAACCTGTAGGAGAGTTTGTACCAGTCCACGTGAGACAGGTGTTCAGTGTATGAACCAGGGCAGGGTGAGAAGAGCTCTACCTGAGAGAGAATTTATGAAACCAAATCAATGGTGTCCTCAATGGATATGGATGGCAAAGAAATAAGGAATTGGGTTTGACTGTCTGCTGCTGGGTTGTTCCCCTGGATAAACATTGGTCATTCATCAAGATTGGAGAATACAGATTGGGGGAAAACAGTGGATTTCTAGGGAACCTTTGGCTGCTAATTGAGTCTGAAGTCAAGAAGGTGGTTTTGGAGCCCTAAGCATATAGTTCACAGTTTAAGGTCAGGGTGTGCATGGTATTACTCAGCAGAAGAGTAGATGAAGGGAGAGAAAGCCTAAAGACAATACCCTAGGAGACACATTAAATGGTCAAGCAGAAGAGGAGGAAGTAATTAAACCAGGTGCAAAGGCCTGAGGTACCACATCCTTCTCCACCTCATGGGATAAAGATGGGGATGATGGATTTTTGTCATGTTCACCTCAAAAGAAAATGCATTTTGTCTGGTAAAAGTAACTCAAAGAGAAGGTCAGGGGTCATAGGATAGGTCTCTAGGGAGAGGATGTTTATATCTTTGTGGGTTTGTACATCTGATTAAGTTTTCTGGTCTAATGGGCCTCCATAGGTAGAATCATCCTGTTTTTCAGCTGAGCGCATCCTGAGAACCTGAGGACCACAGAGCTCTCTCTGCCCCCTCATGCCTGCCTTTGTCCTGGACAAGCTCAACTGAACACCACACTTATCTAACCGGGTGGCTTTACACACACTTACACAAACACACCCTCACAGTTACATACAAACATGCACATTTACATACACTCACACACACATTTAAAATCCAGTAAAGAATAAAGAATAATTACATGTAGAATGGTCTGGGGATTTGTATAAGAACCACCACCAACCCCTAACCCCCATCCCACATGGATTCTCGGAGGTTTTCACGATCCTGATTTACCACCAAGAACATAACTTCTTGGAAACACTTTGCATCTCCCTGTGAAATCTTGTATTATGCCTGTTCCTTTAAGGACTTCTTCAATTGCTTGTAAGTTTTTAAACTTTTACACATAAATAACTCAGGTTTTAGGCCTGGAAGAAAGATCGGTAAATGGAAAATGTTGAGACACAACTGTTCCCAATATAGCCTTTTCTCCAGAGTAGGGACGGCATCCGTTCACTTCCTTCAGGGAACCCGACTGATGGTTGGGAGGCTTCCAGCAGGAGTGCGTATTCTCTTCAGATCAGGGAAGGCAGGTGAAGTAGAGAGAACTCTTCCCTCTCCATGCCTCCTCTCTCCTCTTGTGCCTCAGGTCCCCTGGAGCATGTACACCTGTCTCTTCCCTTCGTCACCACGAAGAACAAAGAGGTCAACGCGACTGCTGTGTTGTGGCCCAGCCAAGTGGGCACGCTCACTTACGTGTGGTGGTACGGAAACAACACCGAGGTGGGTCGGCCTTCCGCGCGGGCTTTGTGCGGCTCCACGCAAACTGGCCAAAGCGCAAAAGGGAAAGAAAGTCATGGCTTACGTGACTCAAGAGACCAGAGGTTGTCACAGCTCCGGGGACGGCGGGCTCCGAGTGCCCCAGTCATCTCGTCAGTTTCTGTCTCTCTCACCACTGCGCCCCTACATCTTTTTTTTTTTTTTTTAATTTCTATCGGGGTATAGTTGATTTACAATGTTGTATTAGTTTCAGGTGTACAGCAAAGTGAATCAGTTATACATATATCCACTCTTTTTTAGATTCTTTTCCCACATAGGCCATTACAGAGTAGCGAGTAGAGTTCCCTGTGCTATACCGTAGGTCCTTACTAGTTATCTATTTTACATATAGTAGTGTGCATGCGTTACCTCTGCCTTCCTCTGAGTTAGCCTTTTCCTCCAGTTGGGCTTTGCTCTGCAGTGACCCTTAGCAGGAGCCTGAGCTTTATGCTTGCACAGTTCAGCAGAGAAAACAAGCCGTCTTTCCCCAAAGTTCTAACAGAAGTCCCAGAATGGGGTAATGTCGGCCAGGCCTTGACCACGGTGCTGGGGACAGAAACAGAGCTGCTGAAGTCAGCCTCCCTAGATCCATCTAGACCAAGAGAAGGGAGGGAATGGCCCTCAAAAGGAAAAGAGGCCAGTGGACACCAAACAGGCAAGAGCCACAGATGTCTGTGCAATCCAGCTCCCCGCCGTGACCCCCTCACCCTGGACCAGATGCAGCCCCTTCTTTAGCTCAGCTTTCTGTTTTATGTTTCCCCCAAACATTCCCTGTGATCCAAAGTGGCAGCAGTTTCAAAACCAGTAGAAACCTTAGACCTCATTTACTCTGTCCTTCATTTTACAGATGAGAAAGGACAGGTGAAGTGGCTTCTTCCAATCTCATTCAGCTGCTTCACGCGGATCCAAGACCTTCTCAGGCCTGCCTGGGTTTTTCTTCCCCTCACACCAGGCTTCATGCTCTGTTTCAGTTTGGAATTCACTCCATTCTCAGAAATTGAAATTTGCATACAAATGTTAGTTAAGGCAGTAGAACTGAGGCCCCGAAGTCCCCCTTCCCAGAGGGCCCTGGGACCAACTGCTCTGGACTGGAAAGCATCATCTCCTTCCAGCAGAGTTGCTTTCACTTGTGACTTTGCTCTTCAAATGCAATGCATCTTATGTGAATACAAATCTTTTTCTACTTCAGAGCTGAGTGTTGGCTTTAACTGGAGTCATAATTTTGCACAAGCCTAGGGAGGAAACCTCTCCTGACACCAGACCTGCTGCATGCCTGACAGTCAAAGGAATCTCTCACCTCTACTGCTGACATAAATCAACTGAAAAGAAAGCCTTTTTTATTTCTTATGAAACCATGCATGTAAATTGGGCCCAGAGTGGGCCCGCTACCCATAGTAGAAGAGGAGAAATCTATTTATTTGCCTGAAAGCTAGTACTAGAAGGTGACAGTACTACAAACAACTTCTTTTTTTTTGTTTTTTCTTAAGCTTTTAGAAGAAAACCAAATTCTCAACAGATTATGTTGAGTAGGCTTCTTTTTTTCAATTTTTTTCAATATCTTTATTGGAATATAATTGCTTTTCATTGTTGTGATAGTTGCTGTTGTATAACAAAGTGAATCAGCTATACGTATACATATATCCCCATATCTCCTCCCTCTCGCGTCTCCCTCCCACCCTCCCTATCCCACCCCCCTAGGTGGTCACAAAGCACCGAGCTGATCTCCCTGTGCTATGCAGCTGCTTCCCACTAGCTATCTATTTTACATTTGGTAGTGTATATATGTCAATGTCACTCTCTCACTTCGTCCCAGCTTTCCCTTCCCCCTCCCCATGTCAAGTCCATTCTCTACGTCTGCGTCTTTATTCCTGTCCAGCCCCTAGGTTCTTCAGAACCACTTTGTTTTTTTGTTTTTTTAGATTCCATGTATATGTGTTAGCATACGGTATTTGTTTTTCTCTTTCTGACTTACTTCACTCTGTATGACAGTCTCTAGGTCCATCCACCTCATTACAAATAACTCAATTTCGTTTCTTTTTATGGCTGAGTAATATTCCATTGTATATATGTGCCACATCTTCTTTATCCATTCATCTGTTGATGACACTTAGGTTGCTTCCATGTCCTGGCTATTGTAAATAGAGCTGCAATGAACATTGTGGTACATGACTCTTTTTGAATTATGGTTTTCTCAGGGTATATGCCCAGTAGTGGGATTGCTGGGTCATATGGTAGTTCTATTTTTAGTTTTTTAACAAACCTCCATACTGTTCTCCATAGTGGCTGTATCAATTTACATTCCCACCAATAGTGCAAAAGGGTTCCCTTTTCTCCACACCCTCTCCAGCATTTATTGTTTGTAGATTTTTTCATGATGGCCATTCTGACTGGTGTGAGGTGATACCTCATTGCAGTTTTGATTTGCATTTCTCTAATGATTAGTGATGTTGAGCATCCTTTCATATGTTTGTTGGGAATCTGTATATTCTTTAGAGAAATATCTATTTAGGTCTTCAGCCCATTTTTGGATTGGGCTGTTTGTTTTTTTGAGCTGCATGAGTTGCTTGCATATTTTGGAGTTTAATCCTTTGTCAGTTGCTTCATTTGCAAATATTTTCACCCATTCTGAGGGCTGTCTTTTCGTCTTGTTTATGGTTTCCTTTGCTGTGCAAAAGGTTTCAAGTTTCATTAGGTCCCATTTGTTTATTTTTGTTTTCATTTCCATTTCTCTAGGAGGTGGGTCAGAAGGGATCTTGCTGTGATTTATGTCATAGAGTGTTCTGGCTAGGTTTTCCTCTAAGAGTTTTATAGTGTCTGGCCTTACATTTAGGTCTTTAATCCATTTTGAGTTTATTTTTGTGTATGGTGTTAGGGAATGTTCTAATTTCATTCTTTTACATGTAGCTGTCCGGTTTTCCCAGCACCACTTATTGAAGAGGCTGTCTTTTCTTCATTGTATATTCTTGCCTCCTTTATCAAAGATAAGGTGACCATATGTGCGTGCATTTATCTCTGAGTTTTCTATCCTGTTCCATTGATCTATATTTCTGTTTTTGTGCCAATACCACACTATCTTGATTACTGTAGTATAGTCTGAAGTCAGGGAGCCTGATTCCTCCAGCTTCATTTTTCTTTCTCAAGATTGGTTTGGTTATTCGGGGCCTTTTGTGTTTCCATACAAATTGTGAAAGTTTTTGTTCTAGTTCTGTGAAAAATGCCATTGGTGGTTTGACAGGGATTGCACTGAATCTGTAGATTGCTTTGGGTAGTATAGTCATTTTCACAATATTGCTTCTTCCAGTCCAAGAACATGGTACATCTCTCCATCTGTTTCTGTCATCTTTAATTTCTTTCATCAGTGTCTTATAGTTTTCTGCATACAGGTCTTTTGTCTCCTTAGGTAGGTTTATTCCTAGGTACTTTATTCTTTTTGTTGCAGTGGTAAATGTGTTTCCTTAATTTCTCTTTCAGATTTTTCATCATTAGTGTACAGGAATGCAAGAGATTTCTGTGCATTCATTTTGTATCCTGCTACTTTACCAAATTCATTGATTACCTCTAGTAGTTTTCTGGTGGCATCCTTAGGATTCTCTATGTGTAGCATCATGTCATCTGCAAACAGTGACAGTTTTATGTCTTCTTTTCTGATTTGGATTCCTTTTATTTCTTTTTCTTCTCTGATTGCTGTTGAATAATAGTGGTGAGAGTGGGCAGCCTTGTCTTGTTCCTCGTCTTAGTGGAAATGGTTTCAGCTTTTCACCATTGAGAATGATGTTGGCTGTGGGTTTGTCATATATGGCCTCTATTATGTTAAGGTAAGTTCCCTCTATGCTTACTTTCTGGAGAGTTTTTATCATAAATCGGTGTTGAATTCTGTCGAAAGCTTTTTCTGCATCTGTTGAGATTATCATCTGGTTTTCATCCTTCAATTTGTTAATATGGGGTATCATATTGCTTGATTTGCGTATATCGAAGATTCCTTGCATTCCTGAGATAAACCCCACTTGATCATGGTGTATGATCCTTTTAATGTGCTGTTGGATTCTGTTTGCTAGTATTTTGTTGAGGATTTTTGCATCTATGTTCATCAGTGATATTGGTTTGTAGTCTTCTTTCTTTGTGAATCTTTGTCTGGTTTTGGTATCAGGGTGATGGTGGCCTCATAGATTGAGTTTGGGAGTGTTCCTCCCTCTGCTATATTTTGGAAGATTTTGAGAAGGATAGGCATTAGATCTTCTCTAAATGTTAGATAGAATTTGCCTGTGAATCCATCTGGTCCCTGGCTTTTGTGTTTTGGAAGATTTTTAATCACAGTTTCAATTTCAGTGCTTGTGATTGGTCTGTTTATATTTTCTATTTCTTCCTGGTTCAGTCTCGGAAGGTTGTACTTTTCTAAGAATTTGTCCATTTCTTTGAGGCTGTCCATTTTATTGGCATATAGTTGCTTGTAGTAATCTCTCATGATCGTTTGTATTTCTGCAGTGTCAGTTGTTACTTCTCCTTTTTCATTTCTAATTCTATTGACTTGAGTCTTCTCCCTTTTTTTCTTGATGAGTCTGTCTAATGGTTTATTGATTTTGTTTATCTTCTCAAAGAATCAGCTTTTTTAGTTTTTTTAAAATTTATTTATTTATTTATTTATTTTTGGCTGTGTTGGGTCTTCGTTTCTGTGCGAGGGCTTTCTCCAGTTGCGGCAAGCAGGGGCCACTCTTCATCGTGGTGCGTGGGCCTCTCACTGTCGCGGCCTCTCCCGTTGCAGAGCACAGGCTCCAGACGCGCAGGCTCAGTAGTTGTGGCTCATGGACCTAGCCGCTTCACGGCATGTGGATCTTTCCAGACCGGGGCACGAACCCGTGTCCCCTGCATTGGCAGGCAGATTCTCAACCACTGCGCCACCAGGGAAGCCCCAAAGAAACAGCTTTTAGTTTAATTGATCTTTGCTATCGTTTCTTTCATTTCTTTTTCATTTATTTCTGATCTGATCTTTATGATTTCTTTCCTTCTGCTAACTTTGGGGTATTTTTGTTCTTCTTTCTCGAATTGCTTTAGGTGTAAGGTTAGGTTGTTTATTAGAGATGTTTCTTGTTTCTTGAGGTAGGATTGTACTGCTGCAGAGTTCCCTCTTAGAACTGCTTTCGCTGCATCCCATAGGTTTTGGGTCGTCGTGTTTTCATTGTCATTTGTTTCTAGGTATTTTTTTATTTCCTCTTTGATTTCTTCAGTGATCTCTTGGTTATTTAGTAGTGTATTGTTTAGCCTCCATGTGTTTGTATTTTTTACAGATTTTTTCCTGTAATTGATATCTAGTCTGATAGCATTGTGGTCAGAAAAGATACTTGTTGCGATTTCAATTTTCTTAAATTTATCAAGGCTTGATTTGTGACACGAGATATGATCTATCCTGGAGAATGTTCCATGAGCACTTGAGAAGAAAGTGTATTCTGTTGTTTTTGGATGGAATGTCCTATAAATATCAGTTAAGTCCATCTTGTTTAATGTATCATTTAAAGCTTGTGTTTCCTTATTTATTTTCATTTGGATGATCTGTCAATTCGTGAAAGTGGGGTGTTAAAGTCCCCTACTATGATTGTGTTACTGTCGATTTCTCCTTTTATGGATGTTAGTATTTGCCTTATGTATTGAGGTGCTCCTATGTTGGGTGCATAAATATTTACAATTGTTATATCTTTTTCTGGGATCGATCCCTTGATCATTATGTAGTGTCCTTCTTTGTCTCTTGTAATAGTCTTTATTTTAAAGTCTATTTTGTCTGATATAAGAATTGCTACTCCAGCTTTCTTTTGATTTCCATTTGCATGAAATATCTTGTTCCAACCCCTCACTTTCAGTCTGTATGTGTCCCTAGGTCTGAAGTGGGCCTCTTGTAGACAGCATATATACAGGTCTTGTTTTTGTATCCATTCAGCCAGTCTATGTCTTTTGGATGGAGCATTTAAACCATTTACATTTAAGGTAATTATCGATATGTATGTTCCTATTACCATTTTCTTAATTGTTTTGGGTTTGTTATTGTAGGTCTTTTCCTTCTCTTGTGTTTCCTTCCTAGAGAAGTTCCTTTAGCATTTGTTGTACAGCTGGTTTGGTGGTGCTGAATTCTCTTAGCTTTTGCTTGTCTGTAAAGGTTTTAATTTCTCCATCAAATCTGAACGAGATGCTTGCTGGGTAGAGTAATCTTGGTTGTAGGTTTTTCCCTTTCATCACTTTAAATATGTCCTGCAACTCTCTTCTGGCTTGCAGAGTTTCTGCTGAAAGAGCAGCTGTTAACCTTATGGGGATTCCCTTGTATGTTATTTGTTGTTTTTCCCTTGGTGCTTTCAGTATTTTTTCTTTGTATTTAATTTTTGATAGTTTGATCAGTATGTGTCTTTGTGTGTTTCTCCTTGGATTTATCCTGTATGGGACTCTCTGTACTTCCTGGACTTGATTGACTATTTCCTTTCCCATATTAGGGAAGTTTTTGACTATAATCTCTTCAAATATTTTCTCATACCCTTTCTTTTTCTCTTCTTCTTCTGGGACCCCTATAATTCGAATGTTGGTGCATTTAATGTTGTCCCAGAGGTCTCTGAGACTGTCCTCAATCTTTTCATTCTTTTCTCTTTATTCTGCTCTGTGGTAGTTATTTACACGATTTTATCTTCCAGGTCACTTATCCATTCTTCTGCCTCAGTTTTTCTGCTATTTATTCCTTCTAGACCGTTTTTAATTTCATTTATTGTGTTGTTCATCATTGTTTGTTTGCTCTTTAGTTCTTCTAGGCCCTTGTTAAACGTTTCTTGTATTTTCTCCATTCTTTTCCAAGTTTTTGGATCATGTTTACTATCATTACTCTGACTTCTTTTTCAGGTAGACTGCCTATTTCCTCTTCATTTGTTTGTTCTGGTGGGTTTTTACCTTGCTCCTTCATCTGCTGTGTGTTTCTCTGTTTATTCATTTTGCTTAACTTACTGTGTTTGGGGTCTCCTTTTTGCAGGCTGCAGGTTCTTAGTTCCCGTTGTTTTTGGTGTCTGCCCCCAGTGGCTAAGGTTGGTTCAGTGAGTTGTGTAGGCTTCCTGGTGGAGGGGACTGGTGCCTGTGTTGTGGTGGATGAGGCTGGATCTTGTCTTTCTGGTGGGCAGGACCGCATCTGGTGGAGTGTTTTGGGGTGTCTGTGAACTTAGTATGATTTTAGACAGCCTCTCTGCTAATGGATGGGGTTGTGTTCCTGTCTTGCTAGTTGTTTAGCACGGGGTGTCCAGCACTGGAGCTTGCTGGTCATTGAGTGGAGCTGGGTCTTAGCAGTGAGACGGAGATCTCTGGGAGAGCTCTCGCCGATTGATGTTACATGGAGCCAGGAGGTCTCTCGTGGTCCAGTGTCCTGAACTCGGTTCTCCCACCTCAGAGGCTCAGGCCTGACACCCGGCCAGAGCACCAAGACCCTGTCAGCCACATGGCTCAGATTTCTAAGGGCTTTCCTTTCCTCAGACGAAAGTTTCCAACTTCTTTCAACCATATGCATGGCCCCTTGAGTCACTGCTTTTTCATTGCCTCTGGAGGTGGTGGGTAAGTTCACTCCAGTCCTCCATCCATAGCTTGCGTGTTAAGAACTTTCAGACTTTGAGCATGTTTTTTCCCCCTGGCCTGGGTTCTGAAACTGGCTGGAGTTGGGTTGCATTGGACATAGAGCCTGGACTCAAGTAGAATTCTTATGCTGGGCTTTAGTCTACCTTCTACTACACAGGGAGTTAAATCAATTTTGATTTGTAAATTAATTAAGGAAAGACAGGAATGAAATGTTTGTGGGGAGTTGGTCGAGGGTGGTCAGTAGGCTAATAATCTTTTTCCTCTAGGACCCCGGTATCCAATTGCATTACAGGCACTGCTCCAAGTCTTTCTTTTTCTTTTTTGAGTCCTCAAACCACTGTCCAATTAGTACATGTTTCCATAGCAGCTCCTTCCAGGAAACTGCTGATAGGGCTTCTCAGAGGAAGCCGAGCCACACAAGGCCACACCTGTCTAACTAGTGTAGTTTGGTGTCCATAGTTGCTGTGTTCCACTGTAATTTTATATAAATAATACACCCTGGAGAGGAGCATTCGCACCTTATAGACTTTCAGCGACTACTGCTTAAATCTGGATTAATATGAACCCCCTCTTTAATATTGCCTCAGATTAAGGGATCTGCTTGATACAAGTAGGTTATCAACAAAGAGAGACACATCCCACCAGCAAGCAAGACCTATGGATCTCCCCAGCCCTGAATCAGGATGATAGCAGAAAGGAGGTGTCAAATTCACAAGGAATGAGTAGAGTTTCTTGGGATCATGTCTCTAATAGTCCCTTTCTGGCCTGAACTTGAGGTGACGGGGAGGCATAGGTGGAGTCAGTCACATGGGGATGCCCCAGAAAGAGCTTCCGCTGATCTAAGGAGCTTGTCAGTGGCTCAGAGCTGGTGCCTATCTCATCTGTAACTGAACAGCTTTCCCTTCACTCTGCGGCCTCATTTGTTTTAGCCCCTGATCACCTTGGAGGGAAGCATATCATTCAAGTTTACTTCCGAAGGGATGAACACCATCACAGTGCAAGTCTCAGCCGGGAATGCCATCCTGCAGGACACGAAGACCATCGCAGTATACGGTGAGTGGTCCGTCTGCTGATCCATCACTGCCCTCATCCATCCCTCACATGAGGTGGTTTGGTACCTCGGTGCCGGAAGCCATCCTGGCTTATGAATCTTCCCAGGGAACAGAGGGTAGTGGTTGAGAAAGAGCTGAGTCAAGTCTCATCTCCTCCTCTGGGGGAGATATGGTTCACCAGCAACATAGTGGTCACAAAACCCCAAGAGGGTTTATTACTTTTTTCTTTCAAACTGGCTTTGGTGCCCATAGAACAACTGTACACCCACCTACCTTAGGTAGAGAAGAGTGAGTTTCATTATGTGTAAGGCTGATTCATTCCATTTGGTATTTTGGTGGTATTCAAAGAGCTAAAAACCTATTATAAAAGAAAGTGGTTAATATTGAGGCTTTTTTTTTTAAAGTTCAACTTCAAGAGTCTTGATCATTAAGAAGAATCTGCCAATGTCTAAATGCTCTGAAAATCTCTTCTGCAAGTATGTATCATTTAAAAAACACTCTGCTAGTTTAAAAGTGATGGAAGGGTCATAACAAGCATATGTGGTGCATCATCGTAGACTAGATATTAGTTTGAAC
The DNA here is from genome assembly GCF_965194805.1 of Balaenoptera borealis. Classification (NCBI taxonomy): domain Eukaryota; kingdom Metazoa; phylum Chordata; class Mammalia; order Artiodactyla; family Balaenopteridae; genus Balaenoptera; species Balaenoptera borealis. The sequence goes on along the minus strand of NC_138874.1, from coordinate 96,177,489 downwards.
AAACAGCTGTACAGAACAATCTGGTAATCAATTGGGGAAATTGAATGTGGTCAGTGTGTTACATGGAATGAAAATTTACTGAAATGGAAAGGTGGAATCCTTGATGGAAAACAGTTCATACAAATTGATCTCATTTTGGTAATTTTTTTCTTCGTAGAAAGATAGTCAGATGGATCTGCACTAAGTGCTTTAGTAGATGGTAAAAATATGAACTTTTATTGTTAGTATGAAAGCGGTACTAATGCATCCCGGAAAATTAAAATTTAAAAAGCAAGAATTTAAAAGGGGATAGATAGGGAAATAAATGCTGTGCAGAGAGAGGGCAAGAGAGAGGATCGATGGAGGGAGGGAGGGAGGGAGGGAAGGTGAGACAGAGATTGAGAGGGATGGAGAGACAGAGACAGAGACACACTAGCTCGTGGTCCAAACAATATCAATTGCTCCAGTTCCAGAATTAATTGATTCTGATGCAGGTTCTGTTTTTCATTTCTCATCTTGCCAACTTGACCTTCAAATTCAGAAAGTAATTTGTAAGCAACTTTGAATATGTCTGAGGACACTCTTCCTCTTGCGTGGCTGCCTGTTACATTACATAATGTTTCCTCCCTCTCCCCTTCCTGAAGAGACTTGGTAAGCCCCAACAGTAAGTGAAAGTAAACCAGGGCTGTGGTTTTCCTACAAGGTCCCATCAGTGAGGCGACCTCTTAGCCAGGTGGCCCTAATGGAGGAGAGCTTTTGTTTCTCTTTCCTCTCCATCTCCTTTCTATGCTCTGGGAATGCATTTAATTCTCATAACAATCGTAGTGCAGGGTAGCCAATATTATTACTCTCATTTTTTTCAGAGAGGTAAATAACTTGCCCCAGGTAGTAAGTGGTGGAGCTGAGCTTCCAGCACACCCCTTCTAGACCCAGGGCCCATGCTCTGAAATTACCCTACATGATTGGCTCTCATGTCTTTTCCATCTGATGCTCTCTTTCCTCTCTCCCTCCTGGATTTCACCAGTGTCACTAATGGGCACTAACCCATTAGTCCAACAGCTATCTCCTGATTAGCACCACAGACAGAACTTTAAATCTAGAAGGTCTTTGGACTTAACTAGTCCAATCCATTATTTCACAGTTAGGAAATTGTGGCCCCAAAATGGGAGACTACCGGCTTAAAGTCATTCTGCTATTCAGTAACAGATCTAATGATAATAATAATGATGATGATGGTAGTGACAGAAATTAATGTTGATGGATCCTTTACCAGCATCTGTTCTAAGCATTTGATATATATATCTGTTTTATTGAATCCTCTGAACAGACTTATGAGAAATATGCTATGATTATCCCTGTTTTACAAGTGAGAAAATATGGAGATAAGTATAATCTGAATAATCTGATAATTCTGAATCTAGTTTCATGGAAACCTTCTATCCCTTGCTATACTTAGTTCTTCCTCTTCCTAAAATCCTTCTAAAGGCATCATCCCAGAGTGGGTCATTCTCCATCATATGGGTTCTCTTCATTAAAAAGCATGTCTTAACTAAAAGTTTGAGCAGGGAGAGTGGTGTCTCCCTCCTCTAACCAAATTCCTGAGCCATCCAACATCCTTAATTCATCTTCAGTCAGGTGGGTTGTCCAGAGTTTCATATATATAACTAGAAAATTCTAAGGACAGGCATGACCTGTTAAAGGAAAATTGCATCACAGGGTATTAAACAGGCAAGATTGAATTCAACAGAAAGAAATGGCAGGAATAGTTTTAAACTCTGGGATAAGCTAGTGGAAAGTACTGGAGGACTCTGGGGGGAGGGGATTATCAGTGTGGTTAGGCCGCAGGTGTTTGCTAACTGGTGCTTAGGGAACTTAGGCTCCTACCCTCCCAGAGGCAGAGGTGCTATCTTTCCTTCTTTATATATATATATATATCTTTATTGGAGTATAATTGGTTTACAATGTTGTGTTAGTTTCTGTAGTACAACAGAGTGAATCAGCTATATGTATACATAGATCCCCATATCCCCTCCCTCTTGTGTCTCCCTCCCACCCTCCCTATCCCACCCCTCTAGGTGGTCACAAAGCACCGAGCTGATCTCCCTGTGCTATGCAGCAGCTTCCCACTAGCCATCCATTTTATATTTGGTAGTGTGTATAGATGTCAATGGTACTCTCTCACTTCGTCCCAGCTTCCCCTTCCCACCCTGTGTCCTCAAGTCCATTCTCTACGTCTGCATCTTTATTCCTGCCCTGCAGGAATAAAGGTTTATTAGTACCGTATTTTTAGATTCCATATATGTGTGTTAGCATCCGGTATTTGTTTTTCTCTTTCTGACTCTTCACTCTGTATGACAGACTCTAGGTCCATCCACCTCATTACAAATAACTGAATTTCGTTCCTTTTTATGGCTGAGTAATATTCCATTGTATATATGTGCCACATCTTCTTTGTCTGTTCATCTGTCGATGGACATTTAGGTTGCTTCCACGTCCTGGCGATTGTGAATAGTGCTGCAATGAACATTGTGGTACATGACTCCTTTTGAATTATGGTTTTCTCAGGGTATATGCCTAGTAGTGGGATTGCTGTGTCATATGGTAGTTCTATTTTTAGTTTTTTAAGGAGCCTCTGTACTGTTCTCCATAGTGGCTGAATTAATTTACATTCCCACCAACAGTGCAGGAGGGTTCCCTTTTCTCCACACCCTCTGCAGCATTTATTGTTTGTATATTTTTTGATGATGGTCATTCTGACCAGTGTGAGGTGATACCTCATTGTGGTTTTGATTTGCATTTCTCTGATAATTAGTGATGTTGAGCATCTTTTCATGTGTTTGTTGGCAATCTGTATGTCCATTTCAGAGATGGCTCCCAGATCCTTGAGAAAGGTATTCCTGGATTGCAGAAGATTTACATCTCAAAGGTGCAGAGAAAGAATTTACAGTCGCAAGTTTCTAAAGTAGATGCTCTAAGAAAAGGGAGGTCAGAGCCTGAAGTCCAGAAGAAACCTGTCTAAAGTTTAATTAAGCTGAGGGGAAATTTAAGACCATTATGGTCAGACTGAAGGAGGTATCATATTTGAGAAGTTGGCAGAGGAAAGATTGTCTGCCCAAAGCCACACAAGAGACTGGAGGCAAGAAAATTTAGTTTGCATGGTTTTCCTTAATTTGCTTCAGGGCTCAGGTTTGCCTTTAAATACAAAAAAGAAAATGTAAATGTATAGAATTCATCTCTCAGCAGCTGCAAAAAATACATACATTACTGGTGTTTACCCTTTTCAGTCCTCCCACACGCATCCCCTATTTGTTGAATAAACTTAGGGATAACGTTTCTCTGCGCTGCTGTTTAGCATGCTAAGTAATTACAAAGGGAGCCGCACCATTCTTCTCATTTGTGTCTTTTTATTAAGATAAACATCTTCTTTTGAGATGAAGTCTCCACAGTTTGGTTAAGAGGTTTGGGGAAAGTGAAAATGACATACACATACATCTTCAAGGTGAAAAGTTAGGACTCAGTGGGTGATTCCTTGGTGCTGCCATTTACCGTACTACTACTTAGTATGCATTTCATTCTTCTCCATCAGAACTGAAACGGGGATATTCACCTAGGTGGCCGCTGACTCATAAAATAGTCAAACTTTGAAAAATACATCTTTGGAGTAAGCTGACTGCCATAAGTACAGGCCTGATCACGTAAGAGTCTTCAGTGCCTGCGCCTGATAAATCTTTAGCAGTGTTAGGAAACGCACGAGTGGGTTTTTGTGTTTCCTGAACGTGTCATCGGTATTGCCGATGTTGCTAAACCCCTCCTGAAACACCAGAACATGCTTAAAACAAGAAAGAAATGTTTGTTGAATAATAAAATGCATAAATTACAGAGAGCCTCCACTGATATTTGTGCATTTATTTATTCAACAAACATGTATTAATTAAATGACTCCTAGTCCTTGAAGATCTAACATGAACTGGGCACCGTCCCAAAGGGCCAGGAACACAGTGCCCCCGTCCTCATTGAACTAATATTCTTCTGTGGGAGACAGACAGTAAAAAAACCCAAATTATTTATTTATTTATTTATTTATATTTTTATTGGAGTATAGTTGATTTACAGTGTTGTGTTAGTTTCAGGTATACAGCAAAGTGATTCAGTTTTATATATATATATATATATATATATATATATATATATATATATATATATATATATATATAATCTCCACTTTTTTTTAGATTCTTTTCCCATATAGGTCATTATAGAATATTGAGTAAAGTTCCCTGTGCCATACAGTAGGTCCTTATTAGTTATCTATTTTATATAGAGTAGATTGTGTAGGTCAATCCTAATCTCCCAATTTGTCCCTCCCCTGCTTACCCCCCAAAGCAAAATAATTTAAAAAGCAGGAAGAATAAAGAAGACAAATAGGGTCATATGGTGAAAGGTGTTAGAGTTGGTGAAAGGGAGGATACCTGAGGTTGCTGGTGGGAGGGGTTTCTCCCAGGAGAGACTGAAGGCTGAAAAGGAGCCGAGAAGGCTGTCATCTGGGACTTGGAGGTGTGCTAACATGGGAAGGAACACGGCATATTGAGGAACACGGGGAAGGACGGGGTCGTGGAGTGTAGGGCAGCCTGAGGGACATAAGACAGGAGGGAAAGTCGGCACTGGTTTGTGTGAGACTATGAAGGCCATGATATGAATCTGAATCTTATTCAAAATGCAACGTGGAGCCTCCAGCAGATTTCAGGGGAGCGATGTGATCTGAGTATACCATGTGCTAAGACCCCCCCTCCCCCCAGGGCTGTGCTCTGAAACTCATCATCGTACTAGGGCCAAGGCCATGCCAGCCAGCCAGTGACTGAGTGCGGTAGGAATGCTAGGGCGAACCCATTCCTGGGACGTGGGGCTCCTCTGGCTGACTTTGGCTTGTGGACTTCCCATCAGTCTCGCTGAACCTTCCTCCCTCTCTTGCACTAAGTGTCATATATGCATCACGGTCTGATGGTGCTTCAAGCTCCTCTGACTTCCTCCCCATATTCTCTTATAGTCAAGAGAATTCTTTTATTTCTGCACAAAATCCTTGCTTTTATAATTCCATTTACTTCCTGGAGGCCCAAGATTAACTCAGGGGCTACTGTGCCAACTAACAAAACCCTTGAATTAAAGACCTGAAAATTCCTTTAAATGAAACTTCCATGCAAACAGAATTTAGCAATAGAATGACTACAATGATGACTATAATTATATAATCATATAATAATTATTATGATGTAATGATAATGAAGGTATGTGCCCAACACAGTTGTACCATAAGAAAGAAAATCAAAACGTGGTGGGGGAGATTATTCAGTCAGTAAGTGCTTGAACTAGAGCTTGAATGTTGTGTGCATAGAAGGTGAGAAGGATGGGGCATTCTGGGCAAGGGGCAGTGTGTGCAAAAAGGCCCAGGAGCATAAACCTGCGATGCTGTCAGGGCACTTAAGGTGTGCACAACTAGTGTCCAGGAGTGCAGGGGCTAGAACTGGGAACAGTGCACAAGGCTGTGGAGCTAAGCATGGGCCACAGACTAGGGCTTTGGTCTGGAAAAGGAGCTGAGAGGTAAGAGGGATGGGATATTGAACTTGCCTTGTAGTAAGGTCTCTCTGGTGAGTATGAAGGAAAAGGACCCTCCATTAGGGCTTTGCATAAAATATAAAGTACAACAGACTTCTTGAGAGACCTATCTGACTTATAGTAATCCCCCTACTGTTGTATTTCCAGAGGAATTCCGATCTCTTCGCCTGTCCTTTTCTCCAAACCTGGACGACTACAACCCGGACATCCCTGAGTGGAGGAGAGACATCAGCCGAGTCATCAAAAAGTCCCTGGTGGCGGTGAGTGCAAACAACTCCTCTGGCCCAGACCCTTTTCCCTCTCTGTCTTTACCGAGCTTCATGGAGAGGGGACCCTTGCTCAAAGAAATGGCAGGAAAGAGCCGGAGGCCAGGGGAAGTGGGTATCATCTGTCTGATACCTGCAAAGCTGAGCCCCATACGCGCAGACACGTCACAGGTGCTATGGGGGGAAATGAAAGAGAGTAATCGGGGGGGTCCTTACCCCTTGTGAAACGCTTGTTCTGTTTAGAGAAGACGACCCTGGAAATACGTGACAGTCACGTGGCAGAGTTCACGATTAGCCATTGGTGCATGTAAAAATCAGCTCCTGTGCATCAAACTGGCACAGCGTGAATACAGTTAGTAAGAGCAGCCTGGGTTCCAGCTTCATGAATGGCCGGCGCAGCAGCACAGTGAGCGCTCAGCCCAGGAAGGTAGTCATCTTACTATGTCCCGATTCTTTTTTTTTAATTAATTAATTAATTAATTAATTAATTAATTAATTAATTAATTAATTATGGCTGTGTTGGGTCTTCGTTTCTGTGCGAGGGCTTTCTCTAGTTGCGGCAAGCGGGGGCCACTCTTCATCGCGGTGCGCGGGCCTCCACTATCGCGGCCTCTCTTATTGCGGAGCACAGGCTCCAGACGCGCAGGCTCGGTAGTTGTGGCTCACGGGCCCAGTTGCTCCGCGGCATGTGGGATCTTCCCAGACCAGGGCTCGAACCCGTGTCCCCTGCATTGGCAGGCAGATTCTCAACCACTGTGCCACCAGGGAAGCCCCTCCCAATTCTTTTAATGGCATTTCTCTCCCATGACAGCCCCAAGAGGAAAGTATTATTGGGAGTTCCCTGGTGGTCTAATGGTTAGGATTCAGTGCTTTCACTTACATGGCCCAGGTTCATTCCCTGGTTGGGGAACTGAGATCCTGCAAGCCATGCAGGACGGCCAAAAAAAAAAAATGCGGGGGGGTGGGAACCTAAAAGATGCTTAAAAAAAGAGAAAGTATTATTGTCTTCATTTGCAGATTAGGCAGTTGAGGTTCAGAGAAGTTAAATAACTTGTCTAAAGCCTCACAGCTAATGAGTGACAGAGCTACAAAACTGAACTGAAGGATCTGAATCCCATGTCTGGGTTTTCACATACGAAGCACAGCCCCGTCCAGTTCCTGGGAGAGTAACAAGGTGGTGTGGTTCATCCCTCTCTGAGCGAAGGTCACCTACAATTTGACAAGACACCCTCTTTTAGGCACATTTCCCCCTGCATACTCCACTTCCATGAACAGTCAGAGGAATGGGATATCTGCTCATGGAGCTGCTTGGATTTATTGCACAAACCCAGAAAATCAGAGATGACTTTTCCTTAAAGTCTATTCTTAGCGCGAAAGAAAAGTCAATTTAGGATTAGTTATACAGTCTTTCCTGCACCCGACACATGGTGTCTCATGGCCCAAAGGGATAAGGAGAGACAAAGGCATTCAGGTAACCCCTGCTCAGAAAACAGATCTCGCATCCAGCCTTTTGGCAAAGAGCTGGCCTTCCCCGTATTCATACCATTATCTTTGTTGATATTTATTTAGCACTTACAATATTCCAGAAACTCTTCTCAGTGTTTTGCATTTTTAAACACATTTAATCACAAAACCCCTAGCTTATGATGTAGATAGAATAATTATTCCCACTTTACAAGTGAGAAAACTGAATTTAGAGGCAGGTAACTTGCCCAATGCTGTACAGTTGAAAATCAGGCTCTGGAGTCAGACCATCAAGGTTTGAATCTTGATTACCACTCCACTTTGCTGCTATCCTTTGCCTTGTTACGTAGAGAGACAGGAATAAATGGAATAGTGGGGTGGAGAAGAGTTATCTTCTGTGCCTCTGGGTAAATGCCATCTCACCTTTATCTTCCTTAATGACTCTCAGCATCCATGACGTTATCGGTGGCTAAACATTATGGCCACCAGGGGGTGCAGCTACCAGACCACAGGCCCAACTGGAACAGGCCCTTTTGCCCTTGGAGCTGTTTGTCCCTGGTGTGACAACTGGTTTCTCTCCTTTGCTGTCCAAGAGAGATGACTTATACCCTTCAATGAACCCACAGCTCACCTCCTTCAGTCTACGGCATTCTAGAGATCCATGTCCCTGTAGATCTCCTGGGCAGATATCCAACACCCCCAGGTGATTTATCAACCAGGCATTAGCTCAGCAGTGGTGTTTTCCAGGCTGATTTCTCTTCCCATTAATTGTCTAGGGATCAGATGCCCTGAGGCTCCACCTTTCCACCAGCTGTCCAGTAGGCTAGAAATGACTGCTCATTAATGTTTCTAGGCCACTGCATAACATAATCAGCTAAATGCAGAACAAACAGGTTGGCTCAACATCCCTCAGGATAAGGGGTGATGGGGTGGAGGGAGCTTTAAAGACTCCTTGGTTACCCAATCCTAAGAGGCAGCTGAGCCAGCCCTGGTTCCTAGCGCCCCACCCTGTCTTTGAGATCAGTAATTACACTTGGCCACTTCTTTAAGTTCTGAAGTACCCTATTGCCAAGTGTCCCCTAATAAGCTCTATAAGAGGTACAGCCAGCAGTCAACTTATAGTTTTCTTCCTATTCATTCTGTAACACAATTTGATATTGTGTTACACACAATATCACACAATTTCCTCATTGATTGGGATTTTTCTACTGACACTTTGCAATGGAATCTTTAATTGAATGTCATTCAGTAAACAGTTTTGTTGATGACGAGGATGGTTTAGACATAAGCTTTGAGTTTAAAATCTAAGATGGCCGTAAAACAGTATGATATCAGCTGGGATAGGAGCTGCTTTGTGATAAGTGTCAGGAGAAGGAAGGCAGGAGAGCGCTGGTTCAGGACAGAGGCATTATGGTCCGACCAAGGTTCCAAACTAAGTGTCACCACTCACTACCTAGATGATCCTGAGCCAATGTTGAACTTTCCTCCATCTACTGTCTGTCCTGTGGCAGAAATAGGGATGCCCCGCCCAGATCCCCATTCAGGGAAAGACTGTTATCTTAGCTACTGGGAGAGCTGTGGGCAGAGGCTTCAGCGGCCTTCCCCATGTCATGTCCCTTTCGGAGTGGCTCACGTCCAATGACGCGGTTGTATAAAGGCCTGGCCACTCAGCTCAACCTCAGACAAATCTGAAGGGCCATTCTCACTCCTTACAGGATCTTCTGAGGCTGTTGTTGGCCTTTATCACAGCTCAGCTTCTCCCTCTGCCCATTCCTGCTTCCTGGCCTTCGCTCCTGTAGATGTTGATTCCAAGAATGTCCCCTAACAAACACCCTACGCACTAAACTCAGAGCCAGCTTCCTGAAGACTCCCAACCCGTGATCTGTCTTCACCTGCACAGAGAGGCATAATAACACTTGCTCCGAAGAGTCGCTGTGGGGGGTCGCATTACATTATATTAAGAAGTTGCTTAGCACAATGCCAGACACATGGTAAGGACCCAATAAATGGAATTTCCTGCTACTTCGAGAAAAATCTAAATGTAGATTTCAGAAACCAACAATCATCTAATTGGGAAATCATGAAAAATACTCTGAAATAAGTGAACTTTACGAGGGCTCATGAAGGATAAATAATGTCCTAGCAGCAAATGTATAGAAAAGACATTCTGGGGGAGACGGCATGCACAAAAACATTTGCAAGAAAAGGCTGGAGTACTGAGAAATTGTACATGAGTCTATTTGGCTAAGCGTAAGATGACATTATGAGTTGTGGGTAATTAGTTTAGGAAGGAAAGGTGGGACCATATTGCAGAAGGCTTTGAATATATAGTTAACCCAGTTGGCAGTGGGAATTTGTGCATGAATTTGGACATGGAAACACAATCTGCGTTGGACTGTAGGAAGATAAATCTGGAAGTAGCCTGTCTGCTGGAGATGGGAAGGCTGTTGTAAAACTTGAGGGGAGAGGGTGTAAAGGCTGAATTGAGATATTAACAGGGGAGACATTTAAACAGGAAGGAACCAGTAGGATCATTCGTGTGGAGGGTGACTTGTCAAGATCTCATAGACTGACTAGCTAGGACATGGAACGGAGAGTGTGGTGCTGGAGATGAGATAAGGCTCCCAGCTAGGGTATCTGGGAAAGGAGTGGCTCTGGTCATCCACGTGCAGAATGAAGATTTCCAGGGTGAATATGAGAAGTTCTCATAAAACAACCAAATGACGTTCTGACTTGGCCACTGGAGAGAGAAGCCAGGATTGTAGCCATGGATTCTAGAACCATCTAGAGAGTGGGCTCAGGAAAGAGGAAGTTCTTGAGTGAGTGATATCTATGATTTTAATAGAAGATTCCGTGCAGCAGAGTGAAGGGCTGAGAGTGCTTCCTGGAACGGGCTGGTCGTCAGGGTCTGACGCTGTGGAGAACTCAGCAGACGCCTGGGGGCTGTGGTCTGGGGTTAGGTTAGGTGATGGAGGTGTGCCTGGTCAGTTTGGAGAGTAACTCTAATGCTTCGAGGAAGAAGGAAGCTAGGTTAGAAAGTGTTAAGGCATGAGGGGCAGAAGATAAAGCTCAGTAAGTGACGGCCTTCTCACTGGCAAGGTCCACTTACTTATACAAGGCAGGTACTGCTATTATTCCCACTTTTTAATTTGAGGAGATGCAAAGTGTTTAAGGTCTCGTGGGGATGGAGCTGGGATCAGACCTCAGAGTCTGACTTGTACCCAGTGGTGTCTCTCACATCCCTCCCCAACTGGTGCACCTGGGACCCTACTTTCCCACCCCACCTCCACACCCTTGTGTCTTCTTCCCCCCGCAACTCTCTGCTGAACACTTGGCCCCTTCTCATCAGCTTTCCTGCAGGACTCACGTGCACCTCTGTGTCTCTCCCTCAGGCCACCGGGGTTCCGGGCCAGCACATCTTGGTGGCGGTGCTCCCTGGCTTACCCACCGCTGCCGAGCTCTTTGTCTTGCCCTATCAGGATCCCACAGGAGAAAACAAAAGGTCAGCCGAGGACCTGGAGCAGGTGAGTCCTCAGGTGACATTTCAGCTTCTCCCAGCAGTCTGAGACACAACCCTGCTAGTGTCTGACCACGACAGCAGCTCTGCGGGATCTCCACTTGGGAGCAAGGGTGCCAGCTGTTTGTGGAGTCTTCCACTTTCCTGTCCTCTGTTGAGAAACATAGTCTGCTGATTTAACTACAGCTTCACCAAAAAATATGTGCAAGAGTGTGTATTGTCAGCAGTGGCTAAATCACTCAGAGTATATCCCACGCTGTGGGATACTCTACAATGTTTACGATGAATGAGATAAATCTTTGTGTCCTGATGTGACAAACTGTCCAAGATATTAGGTGGGGGAAAAAAGCAAGAGGCTACACAAGACATAGAAGTCAAATCCATTTATATCTTACCTCACACACTTACATCATAGGAGTACCATGAGAATCAAATGATGTATCTTTTTAAAAAGGTACAACTTTCATACAAATCATGAATCACCACCATACTAAGATGACCTGATTTGAGCTTACAATAAATGTGTAATATTGGCTCCAGGCTCCTCTCCTTGCTACGTGGGGTCTACTCTCTCCTCATCTCCACCACCTCTGAAGTATTAGGGTGTCTCTCTGTGTGGGTGTCTGTGTGTGTTTGTGTGTGTGTGTGTCTGTCTGTCTGTGTCTGTTTCTCTCTCTTCTGCTCCCTTAGGTCTTTTTTCCTCCCTTCCTTCCTTTTAACTTCAAAAGATTATCCAATCTCTATGGTGAAGATTATTACTATGATGATGTTATCGTTGTTCTTATTCTTCACCCATTCAGTTAAAATGATCAGTCTTGGTCTGGTTCCCCTGTTAAAAACTACATGATTTCGGTTCCTCAATTCTTTCTGGCGGATAGATTAAAAATAGGATTCCTCTCAGACACTAAGTAAATATTGGCTTTCTCCCTTCCAGCACTTGGAGCTTTTCAGTTTACTTAGAATAAATCTATAATCTAGTCCCATGATCTCTAGTCTCCAAGATGGCTTGAGAACCTCCTATAATAGCCTTATTAACAACCCCAAATTATAGACTGGCCTACCTGCGAGCACACCCGCCTTTTTTTTTTTTTTTTTCACACCCGCCTTTTAACTGCCACTTTTTCACTTGGCAAAAGACTCACCTCTCTATTGTTTTCCATATGCAAGTAATTGAATAACTGGGCTGTCAAGGAAAGCCCCACTGAACCCCATCTCCTAGTGAACTGTAGTTAGAAGTCAGGCTGCATCTGACTTTGCTCAGCCCTAGCTCTAGACTTCCCACTGTATTCTACAAATTATTCTCTGCACCTGCAATTCAGTGGGAGAAAGAATGGATTATTTCTTATCACCACACTGCTCATGAGACCTAGAGGGGAGGTAGATCGCTATCCAAGGCATTTAGGTAGGGACGCTTATAATTATTCCTCCCCTGGAAATCTTATGGATTGTCCATGAAATCCGGAATATAGTCTTCTCAATATGGAGGAGTCCAGATTTAAAGCCAGCTAATTTCCCAGGTACCACATCATCTGTGCATCCCTATTTCTCATACTTTTCATTTTTTCTCTAAAATATATTTTCTAGATGTTTCCTTGAGAGGAAATGTGGAAGGAAGAAGGGTGGGTTCTCTGAAACTTGGTTTACTTGTGTATCTTGCTTTGACTGTCTATTTTCCCTAGAGTTTTTCTTTCTCTTTATTCGGTCTTGTCTGAGTGGCTCCTCCAGGGACACTCTCGGAGACCTGAGTAATTGTCCCTGAGGCAGCCTGGTATCAGGTATTGATGCGCCATTTAATTAGAGATCTAAAGGCAGCTGGCTTGGCTTGTGTGAAAGCTGTAGGACTTAACATTTGGTACACATGTAGGGAGTCCAGACATTTTATTAGAAAGACCACAGGTTTGGAGAAACATAAACCAGGTTTCTAGCTTCAGCTCTTACATTCATTGTGTATATCTTATAGATGACAAATATTCAGAAAAGTTAAGTAATTCAGCCCAAATCACATAATCTACAATACCCATCTCAGAGGGTGTTTGAGAGGTCATTAAAGAAATGATACAGCAAAGCCCTTGACCTATAGTAGATACTCAGTAAGTGGTAAATAGATGGTGGTTACCTTTATGGACATTTTGTGATAGGAGGAGAGTATATGAGAAATGAAAAAAAAAAAAAAAGTAACAGTATTAAAGACTAGTATCGTCCAGGGCATGTATTGGAAGAAAGAGGATGGTGACAATAGGAGAAAAAGATTAATGAATGAAATTGCACAAGAGAACAAGGGCAACAGGAAACAGAAAGAACATGCATGAATGAGTAAACTGGAGGGAGATGACTCATCTAAGTTATCATGCAGATGGATGGCATTAAGGGAGAACAGAGTACCAAGTGAGAGATTGTAACTCTGGCTAAGGGAATTGCCAGTGTAGCAGCCTTATCCAGGACTCAAACTAAATACAGTGACCAAAGAAATGCCGAACCAAGCACATAAGAAATCACTGTCTTATGGAGAGTATCATTACCCTGATTAATAAGTGCAGTTATGAAATCAACATACAAATTAAGCCTTGTGTCAAGAACCAGCAAAATAGGGGCTGCCCACAGGAATCCTATAGGTTTTGTCCTAAGAGGGGTCCTTTACTCTTTCTCTCTGACTCAGTCACTCTAAAATGAAGAACTTCAGGCCCCAACAGGGAGCTGTGAATTGCCTGAGGAGACACAACTCTTCAAGGAAAATGAGTTTCTGGTTCTGTTTCTGCAACTAACTCTCAAGCCTAGCAGTCCCCTTGCTCTGCCATGCTGCAGATGTGTATTTGGGTACCACTTGACTTTTGTGGGCCCCCCAAGATACCAAGGCTGTTGTACCAGGAAGTGAACAAGAGATGTTTTGCTTTGGGTTTTTGCAGGGTTTTTTTCCTGATGCAGTGAACATATATTCTATTCAAACAAATTTAAGGGGAAAAAGTGAAGTCATGAGCTTCTTTAGTTGGGAAGTCCAAGGATACAGTTCAGGCGTGGATGAACTCAGAGAGGAAGCATCACCAGATTACTCCCCTGTCTTCCTCTCTCCCTCTTTCTCCATCTCTTTTTGTTGCTACCACATGGGAAGTCTGCCTGAGAATGAAGCCAACACATAGGAAGACAAGAATGGCCACAGGAAGCCCCAGTCTTTTATTTAGTCATCTTATCAGCCCCATTCAAGAGACAGTGCCTCTCCCCTGAATGCACCCCAAGAGCCCAGGGTGATAATTCTCACTGACTCAACTTGGCTGAAGTGGGCATGTCTTAACTAGCCTGGTAATCAGAAGACTAGAGCTCCATTAGTGACAACTCAATGTTTTATACCCTCCCTGGATCAGGAGTTTAGGGAGCCCTTCCTAAACCAAATGGGCAAAGAATAAATAAGGATATGGTTCCTTAAAGAAAAATGTGGGGGAAAGAGAAGGAACGGCAGGCAGGCAAAAGCAACTGCCTTCCTCTGTTATAAATTACATAGAAATTTCAACTGAATGCAAAATAAAACCAAACAACAGAAAGGACCGCACTCCTTTAAAGGCTGCACTCTGAATCCCAGATGGAACTTGGGAAGAGCTGACTTTATCCCCCCTCTTAATACTCTGGCCCCTTTCTTGTAAAGATACTGCACAGAACTCCCAGCAGGGAAATGAGTGGGACCCTGGCAAGATGGACCCTGAAGACTGTGAGGGCAGGGTCCCAGCAAAGGGCTCTGGGCTCTCCTCCCTCAGCTTCCTCTAATAATGTTCCCAGGGGAGGAGAGATGCTGGCTTAGTTGGAGCTATCTTGTCTGTGAAATAAATTGAAAATTCCTCACAGTGAGAAGTACTTGACCTTGTTATCCGGATAACATTGGGCTGGGTTAATCAAGTGACCTCTGTCTGGGAGGGTTCCACCACTCTTTACTTCGCATCTCCAGAGAGTGAGAAAAGTCTCACTTGCCCTTAGCTGGCCTCATCAGGGATAGGGCTACCCTGAAGCCAGCTGCTCAGGTGTGGAGCAAACCATACCCCCTCCACCACTGTACCCCCAGGCATCTCTCTGAGTCCTCAGATTTGTATCTGCCTCTCCTGGAAGGAGGAAGGACCATCATGCTCTGGGTGTGATGCTGTGCTGGGGAGATAGGGAGCCTACGTGGTGTTGTCTTGCTGAATCCTTAAAGGGCATGAGCACATTCAAAAGGAACAAAAAGACTAAGGACAAAATGTCAACCACCAACAAGGAATTTCCTCTTCGGTTGTTTGTGTTACCATATACATTTGACAGATGGAGAATCCAAAATCCAGGGAAAGGAAAGGTGCCTCTGGAAATGGAGCAGTCTATTGGCAACATTTTTAGAAATTAAAGATTCATTATGAAATAATAAATCATCTCAGACTATTTTCTGTATACTCAGTCTGCCCTGTTCAGATTTTTTAAAGTGAGGAATTGAAGAAATATTTTGGAGTTCACAAGAAAGGTCACTAAAACAAGAAACTATAATTGAAAGAATAGGTAAGAGTTGAGGCAAAGGAATATGGCCAAAGGAGAAAAAGAGAAGCTTAGAGCTGGTGATGGGGAATCCAAGGGAAGGAAGTGAATATGGACAAATTATTTCTTCGTTATGTCATCCAGGAAAAACTTCTTAGGCACTTTAATCAAGCTGATTCTGTCATGCTAACAAAGCAGAGAATTGTTAAATAGAATTCATGTTTGGCTCCATTGCTTACTCCAAGTTTTATTCCAGAAATCATGCTGTATGAATTGAGAAAGATCTTTCTCTGTTGATTCCAAAAGTAATATCATTCAACTACTCTTTGAAGGGGCCTTCATAACTTAACAGGATCAGGATTGACTGACTGGGTCGGTTGCAAGGTCATCCCAGGCAAGTTTCCCTCTAAACATGGCACCAGAATGCTATTTATGTTCAGTAGGGTTTGCATTCCTCCTCCCAACTTCAGAGGTAAGCATTAGTCATTTGGCCCAATGTAGCTTTGCCATGGATAAATCTGCCAAAGCCCATTTTGAATCTGTAGTTTCACTTTGTACCACTTCTTTGGGTTTCAGGGTTTCATGTTTCATAAATTACCAACTGCTGTGTTGTCCTTAAACTTCTCTTTCTTCGTGTTTCAATGTTTGACACTCCATTCTAATGATCTGAGAGTCTGTTTTCCTCTACTGGTCTCATTAAACATTGTTTAGATGTTGAATGTGTTCTTTGCATGGTAACCATCCCTTCTGTTGACTAAACATCTCCAGCTCACCACTTCTGGGTACCAGTAGGGTTGTACCCATGAGTCTCTTCTGCAGACAGAGCCATGTGACTAATTCTGGCCAATGAGGTGGGAGCAGAAGTGATAAGTGTCACTTCCAAGCTGAAATATTCAAATGCCAGTTACAGAACCTTAAGAATGCTTTTTCCCTCCTGTGGTGTTGTGTACATTTGAGGGGGCTGATCTACCAGCCTTTGTCCCTGTGTGACTATAATGAGCCCAGCATCATTGCCTACCTGCAGTGGATATGGAGTGTAAGCAAGAAATATACTTCCTTTGTTTCAAGTCCCTAAAATTTTAACATTGTTACCTCAGCCTGACCTAACCTATTCTGATTACCACACTTAAACATCGTACTTGGTGAAGAAGATGAGGAGGAGAATTGGTATTTTCCCTCTACCAGGTCCCTTCCACTACACCCTTTTGATGGTGTCTCTCCAAGTATTTTTATTCAGTTCCCACTGTCTTTTTAAGTGGTAGTTTAAACGAAGAGTGGGTTGCATTTGAATCATAGGCATATTCCACCAAATAGGCAGATACTAAGAATAATATATTGTTTCTTTGGTCATGATTATTTAGCTGAAGGAGAACAGAAAATGGAGAACAGCGGAAGAGGGATGCTAGTACAAAGGATAAATGAAATTTGCTAAGACAACACACTTTGGACAGAAAAAGAAAAATGAATAGATTCAACTTGCTTTAGGAGGACCAATCTCCCAGCAATTACACATTATTTCACTTGAGTCTTTACCATGCAAACTTGCATTCTTTCCATTTAGGCTGTCACCACACTGTTCTATAGTTGCAGTTTATTCTACTCCTTTCATAGCCAAAGACTCTCCTAAGCATTATAAATTATATTAACTGGTGAACAGAATGTGGCAATCCTGAGGCTAAGGTTAGGAATTGCCTGTAGCTCATATTTGTCAGCTGCCACGGGACTGGTGTTTTAAGTTGTGTGCTTCACAGTTGGATGAGAGATAGAAGCATAATTAATGAAATGCTGCAATTTTTTATCTCCTAAATCTGCTCAGCTGGACCTCCTTCCAAATATCTTTTGCGTCTTTGTCAGCTGGCTCAAGGAAAATGTTTTTCATGGAAATGTCCTAAGATTAGGAGTCGAACAAAACTGAATTCTCGTCTCAATTCTTCAAATATTAACTGGGTAAACTTAGGAATGTCCTTTAAGCTCCATGTTCCTTTCAATGGAGATACCAACACTAACACCTGAGATACATCGTGTTAGAAAAAAATAGTAAGAAATATGCAACTTTGCCCATATAAATTGTTCAATGCATAGATAATATATGTACAAACGTATATAACAATTCATGAACCGATGAAAACAATACAGAATAAACATTTCTGCAGATGGGGTGGAAAACATTTAAAGTAATGTCAAAATCTGTCAACAGTTTCATACTCATTTGAGTAGAGAAATATATGGTTCTAATTGAGATTATTCTTGCATGCAGTGTAAATTTTATTTAGTTTTGTTTCTGTGCATAAGTTCTTTCCCACAAAGTATTGAAGAAACATTCTCAGGGAGAAGAAAGAAATATCACTTCAGCTGGTTGAAGGGAAGAAGCCTTTTTCATGCAAATACATAGTCCCCTTTTGTCTACGTGATGGACTCTGCAAAACAGGATAGTTCCTTAATTACTTCTGATAAGTTTTTCCTATTTGAGTTAAAATATTTTTTCCTCCAAATATAAGTATGTATGTATGTGCACACATGTATGCATATGTATATATGCATATGAATTTCATGCATACTTAATATATATATTTCACACATATATACACACATTTCTGTGTGTATATGTTTATTTCATAGCCAAAACCTTTCTGATTAACCTCTACTAAAAAATCCACTGTCAGATTCTTAGAAAGGCCTTGCCAATTGAATGACAAGAATAAGATAGAATAGGAACTTGTACATTGTAACACTTTACAGGACACAAAGGAAAACCATTCTACACAGTCTGTGTTAGAAATCCACTCTTCCTGTAAACCTGGAACATTCTGGAAGGTTCTCAGCACCCAGGAGAAAGAGTAGCTTATAGAGAGAGAATAAAGTTGTTTTCAACATAATTTTATCACAACCTTGTTCTTCTGCGTGGTTTGCCAAGTGGAAACATTTGAGAGGCTGGACTTGAACTGGATCCCAGGTGCTCAACCATGGGTCACTGACAGTCATCCCAAGTTCCTGTTAAGCAAAGAAGTTCATCTGCAGGGCAGTTCAGTTCCATTACTGGACAGGGGCCTCTGCAGGAGACTCTGTGCTTGAAAACAAAGCCATCAGGCCCTGCTTAATTGATTAAAGGACCAAAGCTGTCATTTTGGCAACTCAGTAGACTAAGTGAAACTTAATAAATATAAAAGGAAAAATAATTTAAGAATTTAACTAGCAGAACGTTGTTCAGAAAGCATCTAACTAGACTTAAATTGCATATGAGTAAAATATTACA
Organism: Balaenoptera borealis; assembly: GCF_965194805.1. Taxonomy (NCBI): domain Eukaryota; kingdom Metazoa; phylum Chordata; class Mammalia; order Artiodactyla; family Balaenopteridae; genus Balaenoptera; species Balaenoptera borealis. The sequence continues at coordinate 96,158,918 of NC_138874.1, read as the reverse complement.
CTGTGATTAGAATGTTAAAAATGAGGCAAGGAGACCAGATAATAGGAGTGTGGTTTTGTCTGATAGCTTTCCACAAATTACTCAAAAGGGTGAATGAAACAGGGCAAATTGAGCTGGTTTTCTACTTTAAACACATGAACAGAGTTTTACCTTGTCTAGAAAACCTTACCTTATGCTACAGAGGACAAGGTCCTTTGTCCCTTGTTGGGGTTATTTCATGGCCCAGAATTCCATCGGTCTACCCAGTACACATGTGTCAGCCTAAGGAGTGGTTTTGGGTTCATAAGCACGAAACAAGAGTCAGCCAATACATTAAGTTGTGATTTACACTTTGTTGCAAATGTGTAATTTACTATTTTAGCAGAACAATATTTATCATCAATAAATATCCATGAAGTATCCATTCTGCAAAAGGCACAGGGTATGTTTTGGGGAAGAGAAGGGAAGCAAAGAAAGGAATAAGGTAGAGTCCACTATCAAGGAGTAAAATAAATGGATATGAATCTCACCAGAATTTGTAAATTGTATATATTTACTTCTTTTAAATCCTTGTGTATAACAAATGCCCTCTCAAAAAACCAGGGGTGATTTCTGGTAACAGGATAATTTTATAAGAGTAGAAATGATCTGATTTACTAATAGTTTGTCCTATTTTGTAACAATTCGGATGTAAAGTCAAGTCATGATTAGAAAATAATTCTATCAGCATATTGTGGACTAAAAACTCAAAATCGTATAAAACTCGTTCATATCATTCACAGGTATAATATTGGGATGCCTTGGTCAGTGCAGTGAATATTGCCCAGCACATTTGTATATAGTTGGTGTGACAGTTTTGGTGGCACTCACTCTGGCACTTCTTCTTTCAGATATCGGAACTGCTGATTCACAAGCTCAACCTGAACTCTGTGCACTTTGAGCTGAAGCCTGGAGTCCAAGTCCTTGTTCACGCGGCTCACTTAACAGCAGGTCAGTGTTCCTATCCCTGGGTTCTGGCCAGTGGCTCTAGCAGAGGGGGATCCCAATTTGTTGTTTCAGCAAAACAAGACTAAATGGTGCCACTGCTAATCAGAAATAGGGCATCAGTCTTTGGAGGTTCCCTTGCCGGGCATTTTTGCCTTAATGGGGACCCATAAGGCAACAGAATAAGGTGATTTTCCCACTTAGTCCCTGGCAAAAACCATCAGTGAATCACTAAAAGACCCCTCAAACGATAGCATACTTCATCTTACAGAAATCTTGAAAATAAAGTTAACCTTACAAATAACTTTTTTCTGGTCTTTCTGCAAAACTTTATTTTTAAACCATTCATGTTACAAAGAATTTTCTTGCTTTCAGTCTTGGGATAAAGTCGTACAATAGAAATAGCTGGGACTTAGGAGCTGTCCAGGGTCATAGCCAGAAGCTGAACCCCACGTTGGTCAGGATCTTACAAATTAATTAATATCATTGAACTTCTGTCTCTTCACTTGTAAAAGATGATGGGGAAAACCTTCTTCCTAAGGCTATATATAGACGTCTCAATAATAATTCAGGTTATCCCAAGTTTATAGAAATAGATGTTATTGTTTTATATTAATATTAAATTAAATTAACACTATTTATTGAGTACTTATTTTTGCAGAGTACTGTATTGACGCTGCATAAAGGCCAGTAGGAGATGGTCTTTGCCCTCAAAAAACATATAATCTGGTTGTGGTGTTTCAAAGCTTGGGGGTAGCAGTGGTGGCAGTACTGTGGGGTGGGGGAAGTGGGCAATGCTGGGATCTCTGAACAAGTAAAATGCATAAGTGCCTTTATAGAGAGACAGCAGAACGTTTCTAAGCGCTTGGACTTTGCAATTGTGCAGCCAGACTATTGGTTTCAGTCTTTCTCCATCACTTGCTTACTATATGGACTTTGAGAGGAGACTTAACCAACTTCTCTGTCACATCTATGACAATGGGATTGCGTGAGGATTAAGTCGATTTAGGTAACGCACTTAGAGAAGTGCCTGGTGCACAGTAAGGTATTATTTTTCTTTTTATTCTTTTTATTCTTAACAATCAGAGTTTTATAAGAAATTTAAAGCAGGGATAAATTGTACCCAGTCAGAATGACCCAGGGAAGCTTCATGGAGGAGGTAGTCTTTGGGAAGGACCTTGAAAGATGGAAAGGACTGAACTCAAGAGATTATTCCAAGCACTGAAGCACCAAGGAAGGAACACGAAAGCCTTGAGGGCTTTGGGATGCTGAATAAGTGGGAGCAAAGATCAGGTGTTTCCAAGTCCATTCTCTGGTTTCCTGGAGGTGTGCCTAGATCTAGAGTATGGCCAAACAGGTTGGCCATTGGCCTCTTTTCTGCTTGGATTCCATCTTTTTTCTTTATTAGGGTTTCATAAAATGTTTTTTCTTAAAAAAAAACACACACTGCTTTAAGAAAACCAGATATTTGAAAGTCAGTGTCCTGAGCATAGGATACGGAGGTGGAGGGTGGAAATATGCCAGGCTGAGCCATTTGTACTTCCTTTGGTGGGCTCTGGGAAGCCGTGGAGACCTAGGAGCAGAGGTGTGATGGATTCAGTGTCACTTGAGAAAGGTGACTGTTAAGAGAAAGGATTGAGTAGGGCCGATTTGATATTCTGCAGCTTGTCCTCCTAATTCATCTGTCGAACAGACATTTACTGAGTTCCTGGCTACTCTGAGCCAAGAATTGTTCTCAGCATGGGATAAAGTCTCTGCCTTCATGAAGCTTCCATCATTGGGGAAAGCTGGGCAGGAAGCGCATTAACAAATGCCACTTTCTGAATGATGAAAAGGTCCTGAAGAAAATAAGAAAGTGTAAGAGAAAAGCAAACTATGAAGCACCTATGAGGGCAGCCCTTAAGCCTGAGACCTGAACGAAGGCTGCCAGCTTATCTCAGAGCATTTGATGATCAAGACTGGCTATTTCCTACCGAGAAGGTTGGCCTTTGGTCTTCGGTGAATGGTGGTGACACGTGGCAGTTACACATAGCTGGTTGAACTGGAAAACAAAGTCCAGAAAGATCCCTTGTAGTCATGCTGATGGCCAAGCCACTGACAGATGTTGTCAAATGAGCAGAAAGTAACTACTTGAAATTGGTTGAAATAAGTTTACTGATTATTTCATCTAACTACACAGTCCAGCCTGTTAGTTGGCACCCTGAACTTCATCATCTTCTCCTACGACAGCTGAAGTGACTTGTTCCCTTTGAGTTTAGAGGTTAAAAACAACTATGCCTGATACTCCATACTAAACTCTGGGTTTGAAGGGATGTGGCCAGCTAGTTCATCCCTTTACAGCATACTCTGCTTCTAAAAGAATGCTATCTTCAGGCAGCATACTTTGCTGTGGTGTAGCCTGATTTATTAGAAAACACTCCCCAGGGACTTTGTTAGAAAGGGGAGCATCATAGATCAAGATAGCCAGAGAACTAACCCCACTCTCAAATTCTGGAGGCAACTTGCATTTCATACCTTTTTTCCCCCATACCTCTCTCTCTTCCAACAGTTATTTAATATGCCTGGTTTTTATTTCCTCTCTCTCTTCCAACAGTTATTTAATATGCCTGGTTTTTATTTCCTCTCTCTCTTCCAACAGTTATTTAACATGCCTGGTTTTTATTTAACTGATTGTCATATCACACTCCAAAGGTGGTTCAGATTAGCTTCCTGAATTTGAATCTTATTTTAAGTGGTACTTAAGGACGCCTTCCTGTGATGACATCTGGTTTAGAGCTGGGATCCAGCTGAAAAATAGGGATAAAAAAGGTGGCTAATTAGCTGAAACTGATTTGGCCAGTGGCTTGGCCAGGGAAACTGATAAAGCAAAGGCATCCATGAATCCATAGTTCCATGTGGGAAAGAAAGTCCATTCCTGATAACCACAAAAAATTAATCCCACCAGTGTAAGTTCCAGATGGCAAGGACAAATACAAAATTAGGAAGATCTGGAAAATTTATCCAATTAATGTTCATACTTCATTTCACAGCTGGGAATTTGGGGAGCAGTACGCAGATCCCTGGGAGGAAGGGCTGGCAAAAGGGAGTGTGTTACTGGGAGCACACTGTGATTTGAAGGACAGACCTCTGCAGCATAGATATGTACTATGCAGAGTTACCAAGGGAACAAAATAAAACTGCAGTTTGAGGCAAAAGCCCAGACTTAGACTGGGCCAATTTGGAGAGAGTGAGAAAATTCTTTGGCTTCCAGCCATTGGGGCTGTCCCTGATTCTTCCCTGTTAGATCTGATAGTATCTATCCTACATCGTTTGACAGTGTAATTCGAAACCTGATCACCTGGCATTACTGAGCTTCCTAGGATGACTGGCTAGGTGACTGGAGTAAATGTAGACTTATATGTGGATAATCAACTCCAGTTTGAAGAGTAAAGGAAGAGAATGCCAAGGGCTGACACAATAACTGAGTCTTGGAAACTTTCTCTATATTGATTTTAGCCATATTTGTCATAATAGTGTTAGGACTGGCAGAATCTAAGGGTACAAAGTCACTCTCAGCCAGACTTTCATATGCAAAAGGCAAGGCTTGTGTTAAGGCTGGCACTCTTCAATGACTGATGAGGAAGTAAAATATAGGAGGGATCAGTTTCCCATTGGCAATTGTTCCTAAGTTAGCTCTCACTGCCCAATTTTTTTTTTTTTTTTTTTTAACTATTAGGACGGGGTGGTAGACTATGAGGGAATTCTCCTTTCACTCATAGAAAACTTGGCACGTTGGGTAGGGGATCAGTTGGATTGAGACAATTGCTGCAATGTCTTTGATTAAGTCAAAATTAACACATTCATATTGGGATGGCTAGAAGAGAAGGAGAAAGATCGCTGGGGGAAAGAAGACACAGTGAGGAAGAGAATTTGATGCAGAACTTCCACCTCAACTTCCTTTCCCTTCCTCTCATCACCCCCTGCAGAAAATAAAAATAAATTACAATTTAAAAAAGGAAAAAAGGACCACTGCTTGCAACATTTCATGTCTCATAAGCAGGATTGCTAATACCTTTCCAGGGACCGTTCCAGCACGCTGCTGCATTCCATTAATTGCTTAGCAGATGTTCAGCAGCCTTCTTTTAAAAATATTTGAGCCAGAGTATGTTGCCGGTGGGAGAGGCAATGCATAATTTGGTTCATCTCCAAGGAAAAGGAACTGTCTCCTTTCAGGAATTTACTAGCCTTCTTTTGTTTTTCAAACTCAGTTCCCTGTTTGCTTTTATGGGAACACAAAGTAAGCATTTCTAGATACCTGGATGTCATTAGAGACTGGATTTCATTTGTTTCTCCCACATGTTCTATTAAGGAATTCATTAACTTTGGTATCTAAGTGGAGCTAAACGTTGAATGCAGTCCTTGTTTTGTTTTTAGCTATTCCTTTGCTTCTCGGTTTCTGTGCAATTCCTCTTGAGGGCCTAATCACTCCTGACAGCGATGTTTCTAAAACTCTCTTGTAGAAAGGAAAGATTTCAGACTGTATGAGAATAAGGAGAGGACGAAGAGCGGTTATCAAGAAGTTTGCGGGAGGGCCATACCCTGAGTGGCTCTCTTTGGCTTTTAGGACCTCGTGACAGCTGGCGCCATGTTTAGCAGACAAAGGGAGTAGCGCGCAATCAAACTGGGGGCTGGGCTGGAAATGCTGGTGTTTTGACTGAAGTGTACCTTTGCTTGTGGTCTTCCCAATTGGAATATTTCTCCCCCTTCTCTACTTTTCTCCATCTCTTATGTCTCTGTATTTTAAGGCTCAGCTCAATGCCAACATTTGCATGGCGTATTTCCGGAGATCTTTACCTGGATACCATCTATCCCTTGTCCGAACTCACATGGATTTTTTTAAGCTGTATCTGTCTGATAATCATCATCAATCATCTCTCCTATTTAATTTCCTGAGGATACAGTTCACCATAGCTTTATAGTGTCTCCGTCATTGTACCTAGAAGAGAACTTGCCCATAGCATGTGCTCAATAAATATTGCTTTCATAAATAGGTATATAATTAATTTATAACCTGCAGAGATGCGTTAAAAATTCCATTCCCCCCGGTTAACCTTTGGAGTCAGCGTGTTCAACTGTGAACCTGTCTCCATGTCATGTTACTTCTTACCATGAGCGAGTGGAGCCTGGCACTCATTTATCCAGTAAGCACCCAAGGAAAACCCATCTCTGTGCTTTCTTTATGTCAGGTATCCTCTTAAGATGTAGAATAGTTGTTGATATACACATTGTGGGAAATGGGTGTGTGGGAGGAAAATTAGAAGTCTGTGTCCCAGAATGAGAGGTCCTAAAGACAATGGTGGGAGAGGGACTGGCAAGAGGAATGTTCCTGAAAGAGAGGGAAGCAAGTTTAACTTATTGGCCCTTATTTTACTTCTCTGATCTCTGATATCGTTTCCAGAGCAGCCTCATTTCATGACAGAGCTCAGGGTCTCACGCCTTAGATTACACTATGCTTACCTGATCAAACAAACCAGACCTTCTTCATATCTTTTGTAACGTCTCCCTTGACTTCTGGCTTATGCATGCTTTTACCCTGGCCTGCCTTTATTTATTTATTTATTTGTTTGTTTTCTCCTGTATTTTAAGAGCTGTGATATAGGGATGACTTAGGGAGAGTTTTTCCTGGAAGGCTCACAGGAAGGCTCAGAATCTGTTGTAGAGCATTTGGTCTCTGTAGGTACTTAAAGCAGAACAAACCTGAGCCCTTAAGAAAATATCCCTAAAATGCCACTAGTTTTCTCATTGCCCTTGGTAACTTGGAATTTACTCAAGGGCACAGTCCATTTCAGATTTATCGTCTTACTTCTCACATGACTCTGCCTCATTTTGCAGTGATTCCTTGAAAGCTATGGTTTGTCCAGGGATATGAAATGAACTAGGACCCTCATTCAGTGCACACTGGCTAGACCTGAGGCCCAAATACTAGTGGCCCTAATTCTAAATGAAGAGGGTGAAAAACATTCCATGCAGAAAGTTCAATAAATGAACTATTCATATTGGATAGGAATTCACCCAAATGAGAGGAAATAAGCCTGCCAGGTTGAGGGGCGGTGCTGAGCAGAAACACAGCAAAGTGACATCGTATGGTTTATACTTGGTTTGGGCATCTAGACACATACCCTCAAATATTCCTAATTGGTATATTAACTGAAGGTAAAATTATGAGCAGAGGAAAGAGAGAGGGATAAAATTCAGGGAAATCAAATATGCCATTACTTGATATGTCATTTATATCATGTACTTTGATCATCATCCATGCATCATGTGAGAAAACTCTCATTAATGCATGTTTAATATTGCAAAGTATGATACACATGGAAAAGGAAAGAAGGGGCAGATGAAAGGATTTTCAAAGACAATAGGTTTGGACAACAGTCAGTAATCCTTTCTCTTTTCACAAAGTATTTACTCATTTTATAAGAATTTTTCAACCCAGGTAACAAGAGATGGTAATTTATTTGATAGAGTTGGAATCCCAGGAGTAGGAGCCTCTTTTTTTAGTTGCCAAAGAAGATAAGTTTCATGGCCATGTCGGGTTGGGTGCTGTAAAACATACAAGTGAAAAACCTTAAGAGGAAGCTGGGAATAGGAGATTGACACTCAGGTGAGGAGACCAGGACCCCAGACTGCTTTAAACTGTGAGCTTTATTTTATCATCTTTTAGTAGATTACCAGGTGAAGGGAATCTGCTGGCAGGTAATACATTAAAGACCTAATTGCTGATACAAATCTTTCAAGCTATATCAAACTCTATATCTTTGTTCCTATGAGCACACATGATCATGAGTAAATTCAGTGATTATACTTCAGAGTGGGAGGTGGGGACAGGGGGAAGGGCGCTGGGGAGGAAGCAGCTTAAAAAATGTGTTGATTCTTCTTTGGTAGAATAGATGAGGGCAATAAGAATAGAAATTAAAGACTGAGCAAGCAAGGGACAACACTACATCTTATTTGAGGACACAGACCCTAACTAGATGGATTCATATTAAATGACAAACAACAGCACCTAGAGATTTTTTGCACTTCTCAGTGGTTATTTATTGGGTAAATCAACCAAAACTTGGCTGCTGAGACTTCTACACAGAGACTGGAAGAGCTGGTGCTGATTAGTTCCCTCAAAATATTTGGGATAAATGTCAGCCTGTTCTGTGGTTGGAAAATCTTTTTATAACCCAGGGTAGGTAATCCCTGCTCTAAAGCAGTTCTTAAATTTGTATGTCAAATTACCGAGGAAGCTTCATAAAAGTAGATTCTTCAGGCCTCACGGCACATCCCCGGAATCAGAATCCCAGGGAGAGATATCCAGGAATCTGCATTTGTAACAAGTTCCCCAAGTGATGCTTATGCAACCAGGCCTTTCACCAGTCTCAACCACTGCTCTTACAGAGCATTCCACAGACAGAAATCCATCTGCATAACAAGGAAAGGTGCTGAGCTATCTCCAGCAATAAATCTGATTTACAACTCAGGGCATCCACTAAAACAGAGGCATGCATTAAAAGGGAAGAACCCTTGATATTTAGTGTAGGAGGAAATTAGTAATAAACATTAACATCTAATTCCTCCGATATTTGGAGCTTACTTAATTGGCAGAATGGGTGGACGACAGTGGGAGTAGGGAAAAAGTGAAGCCTGTCTCTGAATGTGGGATATACTCTATCCATAATCTAGATGAATGGCAAAGGCCAGCCAAGAGCTGTGGCCGTGAAGCAGTTGAAAGATGATTAAAGTGTGAACCAGAATGTTAGTGGCAGATGTAATTGAATAGCCATGAGTTCTATGAAAGTTAAACAAATGATATTATCTCGATGTTATTAATGTGCTAGTGTGAGCAGAAAATGATATATCTGCACATAACTGTTATTTCTGCACATATTAGAGAATCGGGGTGTTCTTCTACTCTTAGTTTTCCAGTGGGGTCACTGCTCTTCTGGAGTTTTGGATACTGATGATAAAAAATGTGAAAGGTTAATACTTCTCAAAGGAAGAGCCTCAAATCTCAGGTTGAATTTAAAAAATTTTTAACACCCAGTAACTGCTCTCAACCCCTCGTGTCTGTCTAGCAGTTGCCTTGTTTAAGCTATTATGTTTAGGAAAACTGTCCTTTGTCAAGGGTATGTGTGGGTTTTTAATAAAACTGTTATCTTGTATTATCTTGGCCTCTGTGGTTGCTGCTGACTGGTTCAATTTCTTTTTCAGGTGTAATAAAAAGATAATATCACAGAGATATTAGAGAATTAATATTTCCCAGCTTCAGTTGCTACCTCTGGATATGTTATGAGTCAACGTGCGAGGGGATAAGGTACTCAGAATTTCAGTCTAGGTCAAGATACATCATGAATTCTGCCCGATAGTTTACATTGAGAAACCCCTTCCACTTGAAGGCAGAATTAGCATGAGTCCAGAAGCTTTAGAAAATTCACTATAATCTAAGCCACATCGTTATAGATGCGGATGCCAAATCATAGAGTTGTGGAGCTCGGAACTGTAAAGTAAAATAAATTGTTGCAATAACATTTTCCATTTAGGGATGAAATTAGTACTAGTGGAATTCTTCCACAGCCAATACGTTTTTCTGTCTCTTTAGTCTCTGGTTGCCTTATTACCTACACAGTTATCATTTACAAGTCTTTTGCGAGTAAAGTCATGCCAGTAATATTTTTCCTTCCTTCTGTTTTTCCCCCCAAATCATTTTTTTTCCCCTACAAATAATTAAGCTGTTTCACAGACATGTGTACCCAGTGGTTTTTGACAGTTATTAAGCTTTTATGGTGTTATGATAACTAATAACAGGTGCTGAGATGTTAAACATAACATCCAATGTGACTAAACAAATGTGATACTTTCATAAATATACCAGCAATGAAGTTGCTCTTTAGATTCTAAAGATTCTTTCTTCACCATTTTTTTCTAAGATTTCCTGGGCCCATAAAAAGGCATGAAATGACTATAGGGTAACTGGCCTGAGGACGCACCTAGAATCTCTTGGGTGGAGCATGGGCAGGAAAGAGTGATCAGATGAACAGTTCAGAAACAGGGTACAAGCATGCATCAAATTGGAAAGAAGCAGTAGTTAGGATGCAGGAGGTACAGTTCCCCATGGGAAAGGCAACGCAGATAGTGCAGAGAAATTGGCAGGAGAAAATGAAGGCAGGAGAACACATACATAATACAGAGAAGATACCAGAATCTAGGACAAGCTACCTTTTAGACACCAAGTTTCTTACACCTACAGTGACCAAGATGGTCAGGCCATATCTGCTGTGTCTACATAAGTTTTCATAGCATTCCCTTTCATTCTTAAAGTGTCCTGGTTTGGAAAAGAACATTTACGGTCATGTTACTTATACTCTGGCACCCTGCCAGTGGGGACAGAAGTCCATACCAAGAATTTGATAATATAGAGCCCAATAGTAAGAATTACTAATTGGATGTTTGATCAGTTGGAAGAGAAGAGTTTTGAAGAGAGAAGATGTTAATAAGCTATTGCTATGTAACAAACCACCCCGAAATTCAGTGGCTTAACAATGAGCATTTATTATTATTTATGAGTCTACGGATCAGCTCGGTGGTTCTTCTGGATTTATCTGTGCTCATTGTGTGTCTGCAGTCAGCTGTGGATTCTTGGGTAGGGAGCTCTGCTGAGCTCGACTGGGCTGCCCCCATGTTGGGGGTCAGCTGGCTGTAGGCTGGCTCTAGAACAGCCTCAGTTGGGAAAATTAAGCTCTCCTCCACATGGTCTCTCATCCTTCAGTGGGCTTCCCTGGGCTTGCTCACACGTGGCCATGATAGGATTCCAAGAGAGAGAGCAAAAGTGTACAAGGCCTTGAAGCTCACAACTGGAGCACCGTCACTTGTGCTGCATGCCATTGTCAAATCCAGTTCCAGTGCTAGCCCAGATTCAAGGGGGTGAGGAAACAGATTTCACCTCTTGGTAGGAGAACCTTCAAATTCAAGGTGCTCGAGGCATGGGCACAGAAAGAAGTAGAGAATTGATCCAGTAATGCAATTAATCTACACGGGGCTGAGCACTCTCTTAGGGGAGGTTGGAGATGCCTTTTAGGTAGTTTAGAAAATTCTCCTGGAGTCGTAATGGGATTGAAGTACTATTAGCAATCCAGGGATGTGGTTTTTCGTTTTGTTTTGTTTTGTTTTGTTTTAGTGACCCAGAGTGTATAAAGGTCAGGCACACTCTAAAGATAAGAACTGGATGTTTTATGAGTGACAGTAGGAGGGACTTACCACACAGTACTTTCAAACTGGTATGCATAATAATGACCTGTGTAGCTTGTTCCACATGTAGATTTCTGGGACTCACTCTCAGAGACTGATATATTTTTTCTCAAGTGAAGCCTAGGAAACTGCATTTTCACAAGTTCTCCAGGTGATTCTGATTCACGTGGTCGGGAAATTATACTTTGAGAAACACTTTACATAGTAAACAGGATACCTCACTGACTTGTCACCCTAGAAAACCAAAAGTCATCCTTCTCTTCCTGTCTGTCAATTACAGTGATAAGTTTGGTCTTTGAGGTATCCACGGTTGTCATTGTTTGGCCAAGTGACCTCAACCTGAGGTGACTAGGTGTTCCTGAAGACTCATCTTCAGTTTAAAACTAGTAGCCATGCTTCACTAGGCATTAGAGCCTTCCCTGGGAATTCCCATCCAATCTGGCCTGCAAGATCATGGCTTTTTTTTTTTTTTTTTTTTTTTTTTTTAATGTCTGAAACATTTATATTAACATATTTCCATACATATTTCCATACAAATACAAATATAAGATTTTTAGAAATTTCATGTAATGTCTGAAACATTTATATTAACATGTTTCCATACAAATAACCCAATGAAAGTTTAGTATTAGTTGTTTTGTTTGTATTTTTTATACTGCAGGTTCTTATTAGGCATCAGTTTTATACACATCAGTGTATACATGTCAATCCCAATCGCCCAATTCAGCACACCACCATCCCCACCCCACCGCAGTTTTCCCCCCTTGGTGTCCATATGTCCATTCTCTACATCTGTGTCTCAACTTCTGCCCTGCAAACTGGCTCATCTGTACCATTTTTCTAGGTTCCGCATACATGCATTAATATACGATATTTGTTTTTCTCTTTCTGACTTACTTCACTCTGTATGACAGTCTCTAGATCCATCCACGTCTCAACAAATGACTCAATTTCGTTCCTTTTTATGGCTGAGTAATATTCCATTGTATATATGTACCACCTCTTCTTTATCCATTCGTCTGTTGATGGGCATTTAGGTTGCTTCCATGACCTGGCTATTGTAAATAGTGCTGCAATGAACATTCGGGTGCATGTGTCTTTTCGAATTATGGTTTTCTCTGGGTATATGCCCAGTAGTGGGATTGCTGGGTCATATGGTAATTCTATTTTTAGTTTTTTAAGGAACCTCCATATTGTTCTCCATAGTGGCTGTATCAATTTACATTCCCACCAACAGTGCAAGAGGGTTCCCTTTTCTCCACACCCTCTCCAGCATTTGTTGTTTGTAGATTTTCTGATGATGCCCATTCTAACAGGAGTGAGGTGATACCTCATTGTAGTTTTGATTTGCATTTCTCTAATAATTAGTGATGTTGAGCATCTTTTCATGTGCTTCGTGGCCGTCTGTATGTCTTCTTTGGAGAGATGTCTATTTAGGTCTTCTGCCCATTTTTGGATTGGGATGTTTGTTTCTTTAATATTGAGCTGAATGAGCTGTTTATATATTTTGGAGATTAATCCTTTGTCCGTTGATTCATTTGCAAATATTTTCTCCCATTCTGAGGGTTGTCTTTTCGTCTTGTTTATGGTTTCCTTTGCTGTGCAAAAGCTTTGAAGTTTCATTAGGTCCCACTTGTTTATTTTTGTTTTTATTTCCATTACTCTAGGAGGTGGATCAAAAAAGATCTTGCTGTGATTTATGTCAAAGAGTGTTCTTCCTATGTTTTCCTCTAAGAGTTTTATAGTGTCCAGTCTTATATTTAGGTCTCTAATCCATTTTGAGTTTATTTTTGTGTATGGTGTTAGGGAGTATTCTAATTTCATTCTTTTACATGTAGCTGTCCAGTTTTCCCAGCACCACTTATTGAAGAGACTGTCTTTTCTCCATTGTATATCTTTGCCTCCTTTGTCATAGATTAGTTGACCATAGGTGCGTGGGTTAATCTCTGGGCTTTCTATCTTGTTCCATTGATCTATGTTTCTGTTTTTGTGCCAGTACCATATTGTCTTGATTACTGTAGCTTTGTAGTATAGTCTGAAGTCAGGGAGTCTGATTCCTCCAGCTCCATTTTTTTGCCTCAAGACTGCTTTGCCTATTCGGGGTCTTTTGTGTCTCCATACAAATTTTAAGATGATTTGTTCTAGCTCCGTAAAAAATGCCATTGGTAATTTGATAGGGATTGCATTGAATCTGTAGATTGCTTTGGGTAGTATACTCATTTTCACAATGTTGATTCTTCCAATCCAAGAACATGGTATATCTCTCCATCTGTTGGTATCATCTTTAATTTCTTTCATCAGTGTCTTATAGTTTTCTGCATACAGGTCTTTTGTCTCCCTAGGTAGGTTTATTCCTAGGTATTTTATTCTTTTTGTTGCAATGGTAAATGGGAGTGTTTCCATAATTTCTCTTTCAGATTTTTCATCATTAGTGTATAGGAATGCAAGAGATTTCTGTGCATTAATTTTGTATCCTGCAACTTTACCATATTCATTAATTAGCTCTAGCAGTTTTCTGGTGGCAGTTTTAGGATTCTCTATGTATAGTATCATGTCATCCACAAACAGTGACAGTTTTACTTCTTCTTTTCCAATTTGTATTCCTTTTATTTCTTTTTCTTCTCTGATTGCCGTGGCTAGGACTTCCAAAACTATGTTGAATAATAGTGGTGAGAGTGGACATCCTTGTCTCGTTCCTGATCTTAGAGGAAATGCTTTCAGTTTTTCACCATTGAGAATGATGTTTGCTGTGGGTTTGTCATATATGGCCTTTATTATGTTGAGGTAGGTTCCCTCTATGCCCACTTTCTGGAGAGTTTTTATCAGAAATGGGTGTTGAATTTTGTCAAAAGCTTTTTCTGCATCTATTGAGATGATCATATGGTTTTTATTCTTCAATTTGTTAATATGGTGTATCACATTGATTGATTTGCGTATATTGAAGAATCCTTGCATCCCTGGGATAAATCCCACTTGATCGTGGTGTATGATCCTTTTAATGTGTTGTTGGATTCTGTTTGCTAGTATTTTGTTGAGGATTTTTGCATCTATATTCATCAGTGATATTGGTCTGTAATTTTCTTTTTTTGTAGTGTCTTTGTCTGGTTTTGGTATCAGGGTGATGGTGGCCTCATAGAATGAGTTTGGGAGTGTTCCTTCCTCTGCAATTTTTTGGAAGAGTTTGAGAAGGATGGGTGTTAGCTCTTCTCTAAATGTTTGATAGAATTCACCTGTGAAGCCATCTGGTCCTGGACTTTTGTTTGTTGGAAGATTTTTAATCACAGTTTCAATTTCATTACTTGTGATTGGTCTGTTCATATTTTCTATTTCTTCCTGGTTCAGTCTTGGAAGGTTATACCTTTCTAAGAATTTGTCCATTTCTTCCAGGTTGTCCATTTTATTGGCATAAAGTTGCTTGTAGTAGTCTCTTAGGATGCTTTGTATTTCTGCAGTGTCTGTTGTAACTTCTCCTTTTTCATTTCTGATTTTATTGATTTGAGTCCTCTCCCTCTTTTTCTTGATGAGTCTGGCTAATGGCTTATCAATTTTGTTTATCTTCTCAAAGAACCAACTTTTAGTTTTATTGATCTTTGCTATTGTTTTCTTTGTTTCTATTTCATTTATTTCTGCTCTGATCTTTATGATTTCTTTCCTTCTGCTAACTTTGGGTTTTGTTTGTTCTTCTTTCTCTAGTTTCTTTAAGTGTAAGGTTAGATTGTTTACTTGAGCTTTTTCTTGTTTCTTTAGGTAGGCTTGCATAGCTATAAACTTCCCTCTTAGAACTGCTTTTGCTGCATCCCATAGGTTTTGGGTCGTCGTGTTTGCATTGTCATTTGTCTCTAGGTATTTTTTGATTTCCTCTTTGATTTCTTCAGTGATCTCTTGGTTATTTAGTAACGTATTGTTTAGCCTCCATGTGTTTGTCCTTTTTACGTTTTTTTCCCTGTAATTCATTTCTAATCTCATAGCGTTGTGGTCAGAAAAGACGCTTGATATGATTTCAATTTTCTTAAATTTACTGAGGCTTGATTTGTGACCCAAGATGTGATCTATCTTGGAGAATGTTCCGTGCGCACTTGAGAAGAACGTGTAATCTGCTGTTTTTGGATGGAATGTCCGATATATATCAATTAAATCTATCTGCTCTATTGTGTCATTTAAAGCTTCTGTTTCCTTATTTATTTTCATTTTGGATGATCTGTCCATTGGTGTAAGTGAGGTGTTAAAGTCCCCCACTATTATTGTGTTACTATCGATTTCCTCTTTTATAGCTGTTAGCAGTTGCCTTATGTATTGAGGTGCTCCTATGTTGGGTGCATATATATTTATAATTGTTATATCTTCTTCTTGGATTGATCCCTGGATCATTATGTAGTGTCCTTCCTTGTCTCTTGTAACATTCTTTAATTTAAAGTCTATTTTATCTGATATGAGTATAGCTACTCCAGCTTTCTTTTGATTTCCATTTGCATGGAATATCTTTTTCCATCCCATCACTTTCAGTCTGTATGTGTCCCTAGGTCTAAAGTGGGTCTCTTGTAGACAGCATATATATGGGTCTTGTTTTTGTATCCATTCAGCCAGTCTATGTCTTTTGGTTGGGGCATTTAATCCATTCACGTTTAAGGTAATTATCGATATGTATGTTCCTATGACCATTTTCTTAATTGTTTTGGGTTTGTTTTTGTAGGTCCTTTTCTTCTCTTGTGTTTCCCACTTAGAGAAGTTCCTTTAGCATTTGTTGTAGAGCTGGTTTGGTGGTGCTGAATTCTCTTAGCTTTTGCTTGTCTGTAAAGCTTTTGATTTCTCCATCAAATCTAAATGAGATCCTTGCCGGGTAGAGTAATCTTGGTTGTAGGTTCTTCCCTTTCATCACTTTAAGTATATCATGCCACTCCCTTCTGGCTTGCAGAGTTTCTGCTGAGAAATCAGCTGTTAACCTTATGGGAGTTCCCTTGTATGTTATTTGTCGTTGTTCCCTTGCTGCTTTCAATAATTTTTCTTTGTCTTTAATTTTTGCCACTTTGATTACTATGTGTCTCGGCGTGTTTCTCCTTGGGTTTATCCTGTATGGGACTCTCTGCGCTTCCTGGACTTGGGTGGCTATTTCCTTTCCCATGTTAGGGAAGTTTTCGACTATAATCTCTTCAAATATTTTCTCTGGTCCTTTCTCTCTCTCTTCTCCTTCTGGGACCCCTATAATGCGAATGTTGTTGCGTTTAATGTTGTCCCAGAGGTCTCTTAGGCTGTCTTCATTTCTTTTCATTCTTTTTTCTTTAGTCTGTTCCGCAGCAGTGAATTCCATCATTCTGTCTTCCAGGTCACTTATCCGTTCTTCTGCCTCAGTTATTCTGCTATTGATTCCTTCTAGTGTAGTTTTCATTTCAGTTATTGTATTGGTCATCTCTGTTTGTTTGTTCTTTAATTCTTCTAGGTCTTTGTTAATCATTTCTTGCATCTTCTCAATCTTTGCCTCCATTCTTATTCCAAGGTCCTGGATCATCTTCACTATCATTATTCTGAATTCTTTTTCTGGAAGGTTGCCTATCTCCACTTCATTTAGTTGTTTTTCTGGGGTTTTTTCTTGTTCCTTCATCTGGTACATAGCCCTCTGCCTTTTCATCTTCTCTATCTTTCTGTAACTGTGGTTTTTGGTCCACAGGCTGCAGGATTATAGTTTTTCTTGCTTCTGTTGTCTGCCCTCTGGTGGTTGAGGCTATCTAAGAGGCTTGATGGGAGGCTCTGGTGGTGGGTAGAGCTGACTGTTCAAGATAATGGCTTTATGATCAAGAGGCTATTGCAGTCCTTAAGACTGTTATGATTGGGTTTGGACTTGAACTGGAAGGAAGGGCTATTAGACAAGTGAGGGTGCTCTATCATAAAGGCCTGTCAACCCTTTCTGTGATCTAGATAAACGTCCTCCGTGCCATTCCCATATAACCTTAATTTCTGAAAAAGAGATTTCAGCCACATGGATTTTATGATATTCAAGGCATGTAAGTAAAGTCTGGCTTGGGTCTGCTTTGGAGACAGGAGAGGAAAGATAAAAGCAAGGTATGACAAAGTTGAACTTGCTTTTGTAACTTCTTGACAGCACTAACTTCTGGATAAGAAATGCAGTACGAGTTCAAAGTTCCAAGGTCATAGAGCAGGTAGAAGTCCTCCAAGAAAGTCCCTTCGATAGAATGAGAGTCAATACAGACAGCAGTAAGGGTATTTGTGGGGCTTCACCAGGTGATGCTGCCATATTGTTGACTTTAAAACTTGGAAATAACCCAAAGGGGCAAAGGCTGCAGCAAAAGGGGTTAGTGGTGCTCCAGGTGAAGCATTCCCTAAAATGTGTTGTGTGGGACCTGAGTCTGTAAGGGGTCTGTGCTCTAACGACTTTGTGAAACTCTATGGTGAAGTCTTATGAGTTTCTTTCCTGAAGGACTGCTATCAACTTTCATATACTGAATCTCCAAGATGGAGAATGCCGTATATACCATTTCCCAACATTATCTGACCATGGACTCTAGTCATCTTTCAGGGCTTGTTCTCTATAGAATATACTTTCAGAAATATGACAGCAATGATATGACAGTTTTAAAACTATTGGGCATGTGCCATGTGCCAGACACCATGTCAGTGCTTTATAAATTTCATCTTATTTTATTCTCACAACTTGCTAAAACAGGCACTAGTTTTATCTCCATTCTGCAGACGAGAAAACTGAGGTTCAGTTTAAGTCATTTAGCTTGTCAGCAAGCGGCCAGGTAAGAATCTGGTTTCAAAAAGGGACCATATCAGTTACCTCACCCCAAACATGGCGTTTTATTTATTTATTTATTTTTAATTTCTGAGATATACATTTTAAAGTAATAACTAGAATTATGACTTATTATACCAGAACATATAAGATTTTTAGAAATTTCATGTAATGTCTGAAACATTTATATTAACATATTTCCATACAAATAATCCAATGAAAGTTTAGTATTAGTTGTTTTGTTTGTTTTTTTATACTGCAGGTTCTTATTAGGCTTCAATTTTATACACATCAGTGTATACATGTCAATCCCAATCGCCCAATTCAGCACACCACCATCCCCACCCCACCGCAGTTTTCCCCCCTTGGTGTCCATATGTCCATTCTCTACATCTGTGTCTCAACTTCTGCCCTGCAAACTGGCTCATCTGTACCATTTTTCTAGGTTCCGCATACATGCATTAATATACGATATTTGTTTTTCTCTTTCTGACTTACTTCACTCTGTATGACAGTCTCTAGATCCATCCACGTCTCAACAAATGACTCAATTTCGTTCCTTTTTATGGCTGAGTAATATTCCATTGTATATATGTACCACCTCTTCTTTATCCATTCGTCTGTTGATGGGCATTTAGGTTGCTTCCATGACCTGGCTATTGTAAATAGTGCTGCAATGAACATTCGGGTGCATGTGTCTTTTCGAATTATGGTTTTCTCTGGGTATATGCCCAGTAGTGGGATTGCTGGGTCATATGGTAATTCTATTTTTAGTTTTTTAAGGAACCTCCATATTGTTCTCCATAGTGGCTGTATCAATTTACATTCCCACCAACAGTGCAAGAGGGTTCCCTTTTCTCCACACCCTCTCCAGCATTTGTTGTTTGTAGATTTTCTGATGATGCCCATTCTAACAGGAGTGAGGTGATACCTCATTGTAGTTTTGATTTGCATTTCTCTAATAATTAGTGATGTTGAGCATCTTTTCATGTGCTTCGTGGCCGTCTGTATGTCTTCTTTGGAGAGATGTCTATTTAGGTCTTCTGCCCATTTTTGGATTGGGATGTTTGTTTCTTTAATATTGAGCTGAATGAGCTGTTTATATATTTTGGAGATTAATCCTTTGTCCGTTGATTCATTTGCAAATATTTTCTCCCATTCTGAGGGTTGTCTTTTCGTCTTGTTTATGGTTTCCTTTGCTGTGCAAAAGCTTTGAAGTTTCATTAGATCCCACTTGTTTATTTTTGTTTTTATTTCCATTACTCTAGGAGGTGGATCAAAAAAGATCTTGCTGTGATTTATGTCAAAGAGTGTTCTTCCTATGTTTTCCTCTAAGAGTTTTATAGTGTCCAGTCTTATATTTAGGTCTCTAATCCATTTTGAGTTTATTTTTGTGTATGGTGTTAGGGAGTATTCTAATTTCATTCTTTTACATGTAGCTGTCCAGTTTTCCCAGCACCACTTATTGAAGAGACTGTCTTTTCTCCATTGTATATCTTTGCCTCCTTTGTCATAGATTAGTTGACCATAGGTGCGTGGGTTAATCTCTGGGCTTTCTATCTTGTTCCATTGATCTATGTTTCTGTTTTTGTGCCAGTACCATATTGTCTTGATTACTGTAGCTTTGTAGTATAGTCTGAAGTCAGGGAGTCTGATTCCTCCAGCTCCATTTTTTTGCCTCAAGACTGCTTTGCCTATTCGGGGTCTTTTGTGTCTCCATACAAATTTTAAGATGATTTGTTCTAGCTCCGTAAAAAATGCCATTGGTAATTTGATAGGGATTGCACTGAATCTGTAGATTGCTTTGGGTAATTTCATGTAATGTCTGAAACATTTATATTAACATATTTCCATACAAATAACCCAATGAAAGTTTAGTATTAGTTGTTTTGTTTGTTTGTTTGTTTTTATACTGCAGGTTTTTGTTAATCATCAGTTTTCTACACATCAGTGAAACATGGCGTTTTAAGTTCATTCTTCTCTCATACACGTTAGCTGTGACCTTGTATTTAGCACTCAGTGTGTATCGATCACTTTTCACAAGAAGACTTGTTATTCCTGTAAGCAGCACTATTATTATAATCAATCTGGGTCCTCTTGAATAGAATATAATAATTCAGTGCATTTCTGCAGGATTGTAGAAGCGATGTGTGCCAGCCCCAGATTTAGAATCGTCAAGTCACGTGCTGTACCCCATGACCATGCTTTACTGTGTTTGTGAACAGTGGCAAATAAACCACTCAGCACTTGCCCCTTCTACCTTGTTTAGGCTGCAGTTGGAGGGGGATTAATTTATGCTTATTGCACACAGCAAGCTAAAACCCATTTATCACAAGTTTTCATTCCCCAGCAAAACACACACAAACCCACCTACTAGTGCTGGGCAAACTAAGACATGCATCTGAGGTTGTGTGGAGCAGTAACAGTACGGTTTATATTCAGGCACAGATCAGCAAGCAGAAGCCACCCACGGAACACAGAGGGCAGTGGTACTCAACTTACCGCTGCTGCCTGATTGCCTGCTTCTTGCTGCTAAGCAGTGACTAAGTGATGCAAAGATGGGGGTGGGGCTGGGAGCGGAGAGCACACACGTTAGAACTCAGGATACAGAAGCTCATTTTCCCAAAGTAATATGCTAATTATTTAACACTGTTAACGCCACCTGTTTATGAATGATGATTTGAGTGGGAGCGGTTTAGAATTGAAAGACCTCAGCTTGTGATGGGTAGAGACAGGAGGGGGAAGGGAAGAGAAGGGAAATAGTGTCCATTTGCGTGTTTGCTTTGTGTCAGTGAGAGCCTGGCTAGAGCAATTTCCTCTCTTTAGTTTTCCGTTCATTTCAAATGCCAACCCTTTCAAGCAACCTCGGTATTCTTCCTGGTTGCTCCATAACACTGATATTCTTCTACGTCTTCTGCAAGAGCGTTTGGCTGGGAATCAGAAGCTCAGCTAATCAAGCTAACCTGCCTCTAACCATCGTTACAATCTGGAGCTTCTCCCTGAGCCTCCCTTTGTTCCCTGTCAAATTAGGGGTTTGCATTAGAAGATTACCTTTAAAATAGCTTTTCAGTATTATTTCCATAAGTATGATGACGGTATTGTGATAATGTCCAGAGAAAGAGAGTGAGAGAGACGTTATCTTTTAGACTTAAGGTGTTTAAAGGACTTTAGCAACCAGTCCTTTCTCTCATATGGCAACTGCTGGGATAGGAGTTAGAGGGGTCGGATAATTCATAAAAATATTCCTGTTGGTGTTTTTTCTGGTTTTCTGCATTGCTTAGTGGGAAAAGCTTTCATTCAGAGTATAGGAAATTTTAATACTTATATTATTATAAATATTGATTCAAAGTAATAATAGCAGTAGCAATAAAAGCTAAGACTTATATAAAGGCCTTACTATGTGCCTAGCACTGTTACCAGTGCTTTACATACATCAATTCATCTGATCCTCACAAACACCTAATGAGATATGCACTTTTATTCTCATGTCGCCCTATCAGCCACATGAAGGTGAATTTGCCCAGGAGCTCACAGCCAGCACATGATAAAGCAGGCCTTGAATCCAAGCAGTCTGACTCCAGAGTCTGTGCCTTAAATTTTAGACTGAAGGTGAAATTGTATGATCGCTGAGATTTGCTTCAACATAATCCAGTGTTGGGGTTTGTGGGCACTGGACGGGGGTAGAAATAACATTATCTGAGGGTGGATGGTTGTTGAAGGGTGGTGGGTGCATGAGGCTCCATTTCTCTATGCACAACTACCACCCATAAATACACGCATATGCGTATATATGTGCGTATACGTGTCATCAATGTTTGAAAGTGAATGACCTAGGATTCGAATTGGTCCTTTGAAAACTTGATAATATTTTGACTTTGTCACTTGTTAAGTTGCTTCTTGTGATCTACTTTTACCCTTCATCCCCATTCTCAGAAATATCTTTTTAAATTTCAGATATCTCCTGCTGAAATTAGCCCAGGGTTGAAGTATATAGAAAATTGTGTGTGTGTGTGTGTGTGTGTGTGTGAGAGAGAGCGAGAGAAAGAGAGACTTCGTTTAAGTCTTAGTTCTTCCATTTACTATTTCTGAGTCCTTTGGAATGGCACTAACCAGTGAGGCCCTCACTGTTCGTGTCTGCTCAGTGACGATCACCACCCCACCTTCCGTTGGTGAAAGTCAATTGCAATAATGTCTATGATAAATGGAAGGTGTTCTTTCCCCCCTGACTTCCTACCAATAGTGGTATGAGTTCTGAAGTATTTCTGGACTCCTTTGCACTGTGGTTGCCTAAGTAAATGAAAGAGACCTTAATTTTTCGATTTCGAGCTGGAAGCACATTTGCCTTGGGTGTTCCATTCAGTGAACCACTCCTGTCTCCTCACACACTCATACTTCACAGCTTAAGCTCTGCTTGACTCACAGAGGAGAGAGAATCACAGAGGTTGCTTCATCTTAGTGCTTTCTAAAAGCTGATTCTACTAAAATAACTAAGCCCGTTTTTCTGAGAAAAAGGGCTTGACTTGTGTTTTTCACCCAATCTGGTACATGGGATAGGCTTTCCAGTAGTGGTTACTGCGTGGCTGGGATGTAATTCTTCAATAACCAGACAGAGCAGAAGCAGTCTCGGGTCTTGTCTGAAATCATCAACATTGCAGTCACCTCTCCTTGGATTTTTTACCTGGGTGACCAGAATGTTGCTCTCTTGGCTTTCAACAGAGAGAAGCCACAGAAAATGGTGCGTAAAGGTCACCTGAATTTCTGGGTATCAGGCTTCACTTAGATTGATGGAAGGTAAAGGTCAGCATCCAGGCTTCTAAGGGGTACGTGTGGCTTGCCTTTTATGCTGGAGCTATGCTATGTTTGCAAAATATCAGTTTTCTAGAGGGTAAAAATTAATTGCAAACAAAGACATTAAAGTAGAGCAGGCTTGACCCTGAGATAGAGGAGGAGGGTTGGAGGCAGAGAGAGATGTTCCAGAGAGAGTGCAGTTCCAGAGCTGCACTCTACAAGCAAAGTTAAGGAGGGAGAATCTTTTATGGATGCCAAGGCATCTGTTTGGCCCAAGAGGAGAACTCACTGCCTCTGAGAGGCTGGCACCTCCTGGCATGAGCTGTCAGGACCTATGGAGACGACCCTGGATTGCACATTTCTCCTCCAGCATCCGAGCAGCTGCCCTTGTAAAATATTCACTTAGCCATCAGTTTCCAAGTGCAAAAAATGTAAGCAACCAGTCCTTCCTCTCATATGGCAACTGCTGGGATAGGAGTTAGAAGGGTTGGATAATTCATAAAAATATTCCTGTTGGTGTTTTTTCTGGTTTTCTGCATTGCTTAGTGGGAAAAGCTTTCATTGAGAGTATAGGAAAATTTAATACTTATATTATTATAAATATTGATTCAAAGTAATAATAGCAGTAGCAATAAAAGCTAAGATTTATACAAAGGTCTTACTATGTGCCTAGCACTGTTGCCAGTGCTTTACATACATCAATTCATTTGATCCTCGCAAATACCTAATGAGATGTGCACTTTTATCCTCATGTCACCCTATCAGTCACATAAAGGTGAAATAATTTGCCCAGGAGCTCACGGCCAGCACATGACAGAGCAGGCCTTGAATCCAAGCAGTCTGGCTCCAGAGTCTGTGCTTTAAATTTTCCACTGCGCTTCTTGAACAGGCCTGCTGGAGCATTCTGGGGGCTGGGACAGGCTCAGATGCATCTGCATGTCAAGCCGCGTGACATGCGTCTTGTGTGTACGTCCCACGTGGTTTTCCGGGACTCACTGTGCCTCTGTGTGAACAGTGCAAGCCTGTTGCAGAGTCACGCCCACCCACCTGCCTGCTCGTGACCATGACCGTGCCTTGCTTTCTCCCCTAGCCCCGCTGGTGGACCTCACTCCAAGCCACAGTGGCTCCGCCATGCTCATGCTGCTGTCCGTGGTGTTTGTGGGGCTGGCGGTGTTCGTCATCTACAAGTTCAAAAGGTGCGTGTCCCTCCGTCCATGTCTCCCCCCCCCGCCACCTTCTCCCTGACAGGTTCAGAAGCATTTGTCGCAGCGATGTACGTGTCCCGTGCACAGCAGTGATGGTTTCTGTTAATGTTTTAGGAAGATCCCGGGGATTAATGTTTATGCCCAGATGCAGAATGAGAAAGAACGAGAGATGGTCAGTCAAGTCAGTCACCCTGAAAGCAGGCCCCATATCCCTCAGACTGAACTCAGGCGGCCTGGCCAGCTGATAGATGAGAAGGTGGAGTCCCAGCTCATAGGTAAATGATTCCTGGTAGCCCCCAGCTGTTCAGCCTGAGTAGTCAATGGCTGGCTCTCTCTCTAACCCCTTCCTGGCTTGACGTAACCACTTTATCTGCTCTAACATCCCTGACAGAAACAGCTAAGATGCCTCTTTCCCTGCTTCTTTCCATTAGAGAGAAAAAAAAAAAAACCTTTCTTGCTCCTATTTTTTCTCTTATGAGTTTATTCCTCTTTTTTTCAAAAACCCTTGCTGAAACATTGGGCTTCAAGTGTTCATGGTCAAAGAGCAAAGTGTTTGTTCTAACAATATACAAGAGGGGCAGGCCTCAGAGGCTGGATCTGCTGGTCTGGAGGGCTGGGCAGGGTTTGAGGGACCCCTGGGCAGGGTTTGAGGGTGTATAATGACCAGAGCAAGCTGTGGCAGCATCACCTGGAGACAGCTCTAAGGAGGGCAGACTGCTCAAGAACACGCGTAGAAGAAAGACAGACTGATCACCCTGGGATTTTTTTAAATCTAGTAGTAATCAAAAACTGTCCCCCAGGAAACATGGAACCTGAGAATTCAAGAGCCATAAAGTTGGCAGAACTTATCTCAGGAGTGGGGTTTCCTGAGAGAGAGTGCTGGAGGGTTAGACTGTGACAGAGCAGATGGGCAGATTTCTTCCTCCTTTTCACCTGTGCCCTACCAGGAGTCTTAAAAATGGATTTCAGCCTAATTCAATAGGGCTCACTCTCTGTCTGGGGAGGAAGCATGGGAAGCCAACAGCTAGGTATAGAGAGTCTCAGGGTCATTGCTAAATTCTACTATTTATTGTGGAGGGAATTTCCCAGGAAATTAGATAAACCCCTCGGGCCACCATTGTGATCCATTTTTCTCCTTGTTTCCTCCTGTCTGATGGCCCTAGGACTTGAAGCTGTAAATGTTCCCATCTAAACCCTGCATTGCTGACTCTGATGGATAAATTATTATATAAGCATTCATGCTTCACTCTGATGTGATAATGCCAAATCACCTAGAACGTCCTATGACTGTTAATCTGGTACCTGGGGGAAAAAATGAGTACTTAAAGGGAAACAGAACCCTCTCTTTAAATGAATATGGGAGCGTTCTGTGGCTGTATTAAGGGGAAATTTCAATGTGCTGCCTGGCTCATGTCAGAGGTAATAATAACAATGGCCCCCGCATCTGGTGTCCAGTTTTCACAGTGTGCTTCCTTTTATTTGGGGAGACGGTGATAAATGCGTAATTGCCTTGGGTTAAAAAGAAAAAGGCTTTTCTGTCTTCAAGTCCAGAGAAGTGTTCACCCTATTTACTTCTAAAGCTTCTAAGTGCATTTTTGTGGGCCATTTGGTTTTCAGTCCCATTTCCATGGGGTATGAAGCACAGCCGCTGTTTGCTTCATTAAAGTAGCAATCACTCCTTCGCCAGGAGCAGCTCCCAGCACGTTATACCGTCTCTGACACCTTTCCATTGCCAGTGTCATTAAATGAGTAAGTGTTACACGTTTTCTCTTAGGAGAGTAGCTTTACCCTCCCCTTCCTCCCCTTCTACTCAACCTGGTGACTCATCTCTCCGGTTGCAAAGAGCAAGACACGCCACTCCACCTTCAACGCCAAAGCGGGGATCTGCTGGGGCTCAATTTGCCATTTAAGGAAAACCCCCAAAGGCTACAGGCGACCTGCTGATCAGGAAAGAATTTCGCTCTTGTCAAGTGCATCCTTCTCCATGACCACTAACTTTGTGTTTTTTTTCTTTGTTGTTCTGTTTCCTATTTTGCCAGGAAGTATTTCCATAGTTGCTGAGAATCAAAGCACAAAAGAAATCCCTACCTATGTAAATGTTTGACTGGAGGACGCCAGTAAAAACAAAAACAAACATAAAATAAAAACAATCAAAATCTAAACAAACAAACAAACAAACACTCACTGCATCGGGACTTTTTAATTCTTCAGACACAGACAACAAGGGTTTTTAGCTTTAAGCCTGTGCATGTGGACAGTACCTTGAGAACATGCTTGGAGGGGCAGTGTACAGGTGCTCTATTTTAATGGAAAAAACACTCCCCTTCCCCTTTCTTCTCCTCTCTCTTTTTTCTGATTGGTTGTGTTTGTAGAAAATTCCTAACATATATAGGCCAAGGAAATCTGCATGTATTTTTGGAAATATTCTTGGCTGTAGATTTAACAGCTATTTTAGCACTACAGGCTGATGGGTGGATTAGCCACCCCAGCCGTTTTCACGAGACACAAAGACATGCACAGGAGTTTGAAACCCTGGGCTGTTTCTCTGTTCCACTTTACTTGTTGCCATTTTTCCCTTCTAAGTTATCTTCGGGAGCTCTGCTGGCCGGCAGGGGCCACAGGTTGCCTTCTCCATTCTGTACGGCCACAGGGACAAAGAAGCAAGTTCAAGTTCCATGGATGCAGGCAGAATAGGGAAGGAAGGAAGGCAGTCGGGCAGGAGTGTCAAAAGCGGACCTGTGTTTCCTCTTCCCCCCTCCCCATCACGACAGCTTCCCCCTGTAGCTTTCCCTACTCCTGCCCTGTGTAGAAAACAGAATCCCAGTTCCCCCGCATTCTTACCTTCCCATTTGTTTGCTCTCCACGTGTGGTCATGATCTGTCAAGGTCTTTGTGTCTCTCCCTTCCCGTCCCCAAGTTATCCTTCAACTGCTCCTGCCTTTTCTTCCCAAACATGTTGCTACATTCTGGACATTCATCCTGATGTTCCTTAAATACTGGCCTCGCCTCTGGCAACCCTGCCTCCACCACCCAAAGCTAATGATCTCTCTGTCAACTTTGCCCACACCCATGCATGCAGCCTTCATACACGCTGACCCAGCGGCATCCTCCCTGCAGTGTTCAGCTTCATGTATTTTTTTTTTTTTTTTTTTTTCTATCCTCCTGTAGACCTGCCTCTTCCAAATATCCTTGCCTTTCCCCCCTGGAAACATATAATGTGTGTGAAAGAGTTGAGATATGCAAAGCAATTCAAACCTGGCCCAGGTACCTTAGAAAAGAAAGCATACAGATGAATAGTGGTTTTGTCACACCTTAACAAAAATCTCCTGCAGTCAGATTCCAGAAGATTCTTGTGAGAAATGTTTTGAACGTGTTACTATGTGGCAGGGCAATTTCCTCCTGTGATGGTTGCTATTACCCAGTATTTCCCCCTCTCACAGTAGAGTGAAAATATTTGTAAAATGAAACCGATGTTAAGCAGAAGAAGAAGCAGCTTAATGGATTTGATGTTTGAGTGTCAAAGAGTCTTGAGAATGTATGGAGGTCTTGTCTTATATTAGGATGGGATTGTAATTATGTAAGATGACCCTAGACTTCTTACATGTGTGCGCTCTGATCTCTGAGCATAGTATCAGCAAAGGAAAATATAATAAGCATAAAGGGGAGGAATTATCAGACTCAAGCAGATTGGCTCAAAGCATGAAGAAATCCCAGTTCTCCCAGGGCCATCATGAAAGAAGGTCCAGAGAAAGAGGGAAACAAAAGTATGTGCAGCAGGAGCCCTTGGAGTATTATGGATTGGATAAAGCCCACTCTAAAATGTAGGAGAAAGTGGTTTCAAAAGACCACTCAGAGTGTAGCCTCCTACTTGGCCATGGCCCCAGGCCAGTGTCAGGGTATAACAGGGCCCTGGGGACAGTGGGGGTGCCCTAAAGATCCTGACGACTACTGCCCTGTGTAGCTCAAGTAGGGGAAGAGTAGCAACACTTCAGTCAGAAGTTAATCAAGCAGAAGATTTTATGGTTGAAGACGCTCCGTATGAATCTGGGAAATGGATTATGCCTAAGGCAGCCGTCTATTTGTGGAACTCAAATGATCCCCCACCTGCCAGGCTTCCTAGCCCATAGGAAACATCCTCATTGAATCTCTTCAGTTGGAGCCTCCCAAATTTAATCTGGAAAACAGAGTGTTTGGAAACCAAAAGAGGCTCATTCACAACAGTACAGGGAGTCCTCAGAGTTGCCGTTCAATTAATTTTCATTGTTAAACTATGAAAAAGGGAATAACACTCCATCTAGCACAGTGCCTTGCCTAGAGTAGGTATTAAGAAAGTTATTTGTTGAAAGAATAAATGAATGAATACATGAGAAGACATAGGGAAGAAGGGCTTGTAAGTCCTAACCTAAAAAAGAGGTGGACATGAGATGCCTGGAGTTTTGGAAAGTGATCAGAGATGGCCGGTTCTAGATTCAGCATCTCCAGGGTCCTCATGTGCCTCTCCTCAGAGCTCCCTCTAACCTGTAGGAGACTAGTGAGGCAAAGTACTGCTCAGAGGGGCCCTTATTGTTCTTACGATCTAGCTCCATGACTCTTGAAGCGTGGTACCCAGACCAACAGTATCAGCATCACCTCGGACTTGTTAGAAACACAGATTTTGGGTCCCACCGACCCCAGACCTACTGAATTAGAAACTCCAGGGTTGCAGCCCAGCAATCTGTTTTTACAAGCTCTTCAGGTGATTGTGAAATACACTAAAGTTTGAGAACCACTGTACTAGGCCATGCCAGCTCAATCCCGAAGAGAAGGTAGTAATGAGAAGCTGCCAATGGGGAGGGACCCAAGTGCCTACCTACTCAACAACAGCAGGTGCAGACACAATGAGGAGTTTGGTAGGCGTGAGGCCAGAGGAATGGGTGGGGAGGGATGGATGTGGAAGGTAAGATTCAGGGCAAGCTACAAATCTGATATTGCAATGTTTTCCAAAATCCCGGAAGGCAAACTGTGCGTGCTCTACCCTGAACTACCCAACCAACATTTTCTCCTTTGCCTTATTTTTAATTGGATTCACTGTCCAAAATGCACAGGTTTGCTTTGCTTTTTTTCAGAAGTTCCAAACAGCAACTTTGAGAGGAATGGGGTGCTTGGCAACTGTTCTGTGTTTTCCAGGATTCCAACTGAGCATTGAAATTCCCTCATTTGCCAACTTATTTTTATAGGAAGTCAATTTAAAAAAAAAAAAAAAAAAAAGTTTTCTTATAGTATTGGAACTACTTCTAATTTTAAAATGACTTTTTTGATGTATTTTTTGTTATATACTATGTAGTGTAATGTATAATTGCTCTTGTTTATTCCTTTTACAGTCATATTTATTAAACAGATAATGTCTCTGAAGTCTATGCCTCAAGGTGTTTATTTTATTCCAAACTTCGGTGTTCAGTCCAGATATAGAAGCGATGCCTCTATAGGGTTCATAAAGACTAATTGCATGAGAATTTAGTAAACACTACAGGTTTGAGGGGTTTGGTTTTTGGGGGGTTTTGGGTTTTTTGTTATCAACGTAGGATATATATTCTACTACCTGAATTCTAACCTGCATTTCAGGTGACTGTATAATATCTGTTGCTTTACTGTTACTTTATTCTATAATATTTAAAAAATCACTCCAAGCTGGTTACACTGGAATGAGTAACATTCTCACTATTGTTCATTCAAAATGAGAAATTATTGATATGGAACAAACCCATTCAAATTTGTTCAAAAGCTTGTAGTTACTGAAGGACCAAACCTGCATGTAATGAACTGAAACTTGGGGAGAGAGAAGAGCTCAAATGCTAGAGTAATAATGGCTTTGATACTGGAATCAGGACAGTGGAGTTCTTCTTCCAGCTCTACCAGCTGTGTGACCTTGAGCAAGGCTTTAGTGTCCTCATGCATATGATTTGAAGGAAAAGGACCCCTTCCAGCTCTGGTATTCTGAGTGGGTGAGTCATTCCCAAGAGTCCCAAATAGTTGATTTAAACTTGGTGGAAAGTAAAGAGGTGGACTGGATCCAAATCCTTTTGGCCTCGTGATATCTTTTCTTGGTCAACATTTTGTCCTTGTATTTGGTTGAAACATTCGTGCAGGCACAAAACCCTCCTTAGCCTTTTCAAAGACCTGCCAGGCTTGGAATGGCATTGCCTCATTAGGACGGTCTCAGCACGCATGGGAATTTCTGTTGTTTTCTAGGTGGCCTTTCACCTTTCCTTTCCCACAAACTAAGTCTTCCTTCCAACCCATCATTATTTTCCAGGCCAGAGCCTATACTGCTTTTCTCCATCTAGAACAGCTTATCTCCTGTGTCACTGAGGGTACAGGCAGTCAAACAAAAGTCATTCCTAGGGATTTCAGACAGAGGGGATTTAATTCAGGCAATTTGTTGCTTGAGTAACTGAAGAGCCAAGATGCCAAATAAGGGAAGGTGAAGTGACTCCAAGATGAGCATCAACAGGAAGGCTCTATCCCTAGAGCCCAGGACCCAGGACCACCAGATGGAAGCTGAAGTCAGGGAGGATGTGTCTGGCAGAAGCTGGAGCCACAGAGGAGACATGGCCATTGCCAGCACTGCTGCCCAAGCAGAGAAGAGGGAGAAGGGGAGCTTGCTCCAGGCCTCCCATCTCCAGCCAATGTTTCCCAGCCCAAGCCAGTGGGCAGTGGAGCCTGGGAAATGTAGTTTTATGAATTACTAAGTAGAACAAGGAGGAGTGGGAAGTGGACTTGAGGACACAGATGGGTGATTGGCACAGCACCTCTCTCAAGTTCTGCCCACGTCAAGTCCAACAAATCTCCTTCAACCCAAAGGCACTTATTAAATAGTCAGTGCTCCTTTCTCGGTGCCATTCTTTCACATATTCCCCTTTAAACAACGCATATTTAAAATGTGGCATTAAATGGAGAATAGATATCTAGTAGGAAGCAGCTGCATAGCACAGGGAGATCAGCTCGGTGCTTTGTGTCCACCCAGAGGGATGGGGTAGGGAGGGTGGGAGGGAGACGCAAGAGGGAGGAGATATGGGGATATACGTATATGTATAGCTGATTCACTTTGTTATACAGCAGAAACTAACACACCATTGTAAAGCAATTATACTCCAATAAAGATGTTAAAAAATAAATAAAATGTGGCATTATGTCTATGTATGTCCTTTTACACCTTTCTCACCAAATTCTATGCTCTTCTATTTTTCATTTCACTCCTTCAGCCTCCAGCTGACAGCACTGGACATCACCATTAGGGGGCACTAGATAAATGTTTGCTGAAACTCAACCCTTTTCAGTTTAGTGTGATTTTCAGTTTAGTGTGGTGAGCAAGTCCACTTCATTTAGCAAAGACCTCTGAGGTGCCCTCTTGATCCGACTCCCCTTACCTAGCTAGCACCTCTAATTACATGTTCAATTGGTCGTTTGTCAAGAATCAGCATGTCCTTGCCCTTCCACTCTGTTGCCACTCAAGCTGCTGTATTCAGGGAGCTATTCTTAGATACTAATTTAAGTGAAACAATTGCAGTTTAGAAAAAAGATAGAACTGGCTAGAAAGCATGAAAAACAAAGGCCTAAGTTTGGTTTCTGAATCATTATGTAATTTGTTTTCCTATTTCTTAGGGGTTAAAAGTATTTTGAAAATGCATGTTAGGCTCACGCTTTCATAATGGAGGAATCCCAAATTAATTCCAGATGGACATATATAAAGAAATAACTGTTATAGTTTCCATGTTAAATACATGAGAAGGGATCTTTGGTTTATAAAATACAAATAATTATTAATCCATATGTGGTGCAAACATTTTAGGTGATGATAATACAACTGTGAACAAGGCTGATATCTGCCTTCATGGGCATATATTCTAATAGGGACAAATAATAAAATTTAAGGTAACATATACAATGCTATCCTACATATAAGATAATTTTAGGGTATTTATAGGTAAAAAAAAAAAAAAGATATAACAGGGAGCAGAGTAACTGGGGATGGGAGAGGGGAGAGTTAGTCCCTGGCTTCTCTGAGATCTGAAAATGTTACCGAACCAAACTTGGGTCCACTTGCCCACGTGCAGTAAAGCTAATCTACTGACACCAGGTTGTGAAGGAAAGTGCAGTGTTTATTGCAGGCCTCTAAGCGAGGAGTCCAGGCAGCTAGTGCCTAAAAGGCCTGAACTCCCTGAAGGCTTTCAGGGAAATGTTTTTAAAAACAAAGTGAGGGAGGGCCGTTGTGGGGTATGTGATCAGCTCGTGGACATTCTTCTGATTGGTTGGTGGTGAGGTAATCGGGAGTCAACATCATCAACTTTCTGGTTGATGGGTCTGGGGTCTACGTGCTTGTGGGCAGCATACAGTTAAATTTTTCCACCTGGTGGACGTTTCAGTATCTGGAAAACAGCTCAAAGGTCATGGATCAGAATATCTATAGCCCTTGAGAAGGCACTAAAAGTCCTTGACTTTGTTTAATGGCTAAACGGTTATCATTTTGTCTTGCTTCACAGTTTCCCTTTCTTTCTGCATTTTCTCACGTCTCTGATTAAACGTATTCTTTGACTAAAGTTTTTCTTGGACAAAAGACAGGTAGAAGACATGGGAGGAGGGTGTCTATTCTGGGAAGGCCCTATAGGGTCCTGCTGGGTTGCAAAAGCTGAAAAGGAACCAGCCATTCAGAGACATATACACTGTTCAGTGGTTAAGAAATACACAAATAAAACACTTATCTTGAAAAGGACCTGACATTTGCTTGAGAAAGTGAGCCCTGACTACTTACAGCTTGTGGTTATTTTCAAGGGGTAGAAGAAGTGATCTGAAATCTGGCAGAAGGTTGTGCTACTAAATGGATGGTGTGGCTCTTAACACAGAGATAAATGGAGATCACTGGTGGATGTATGCGGTGTGTGTGTGTGTGTGTGTGCACGTGCGAGTGTGTGTGTATGTGCTGTGTATTTTTACACAGCTGAATTCAGTTGGGTATAGTTTTCCGTGTTCACCTAATGTTTCTCATTGGCAAAATCACACATAAGCAAACAAGAGATTTGCATTATCCTGAAATCTTTTTCTAATATATCAATCACGTTAGAAAAAATATTTACATCTTCAAAAAAAGTTTTATAGCAGAACTGACAGTGATTCGAATGTTAGTTTAAAAGTAGTTTGGATGTACTGGCAGAAGAAAGAAGTCTCACTTGATAGCAGAGAAAAAAGATAAGAAGATAGTACCAATGCTCCTCTTCCTCACCATCATCATTAGCCTGAGGACTTCTGCAGTGGAGACTGGCAGCCGCCTCACCCTACAAACCTTAGAGCATCATTCAATTTCCACCAACCACACAAATGACGTTTAGAAATACGACTTTGGCCTGAAGAATGTTCAACTGTGGTCAAAACTCTTTGTTAAAGAAGATGATAGTATGAAAAGGTATGAAAGGTATTTATAAGGTATTCCATGAAAAGTGAACCAGTAAAGAAAGCTTCAAAATATTTAAAATAAGCTTAAGTTATCTAGATAATGAAGCCACTCTATGAACAATACTAAGATATTTCAATAGATACATGTATAGATATCTTGATAAAAGCTTCTTGCCAATGTAAACATTGAAAAGAATTCAGTAAACAGTATTTATAAATTAATTAGTTAACAATAAATCATAATATATATATGATAAAGTAGAATGCTTCCAGTAAAACTATTTTTCTAAGGAATATTTAATGGCCTGAGAAAAGTCTCATGTGATGCTAAGAGAAAGCAGAATTTAAGACTTCACATAGAATGAAAATAATTCGTACAGAAAATAAATGGGGACAGACTGAGAGATTAAAATATAGTAACACTGGTTATTTCTAGCTTGTAAAATGCCAAGTTTTTAAAAATTCTCATATCTTTGGATATTTTCTATATTTTTTCTAAAATGAACATATATTACTTATATGGTCAGAAAAAAATGCTATTTTAAATAAAACAAGAAATATGTTATGGAGTAAATCTAAAATATATTTGTTTATTATGCTAATTATATAATTACTATGAAGAGTTCTATGTTTAATATAATATGTAAAGTTTATAGAAGAGTTCAAAATTGTTGATGGTATATACTTAAATATCTTTAGTAAATTAAAGATAGCTTCTCTAGAGCAAGACAATTTTCATCTCATTTTTATCAATTTATATTTATATTGAGATGAAAACATTTTGCTATTATGGTACCTGCAATTTAATTCACGAAATTTAAAATGTTTAAAATTTTTAAACTGTATAACTTTGCTCTG
Organism: Balaenoptera borealis; assembly: GCF_965194805.1. NCBI lineage: Eukaryota > Metazoa > Chordata > Mammalia > Artiodactyla > Balaenopteridae > Balaenoptera > Balaenoptera borealis. Next base: position 96,124,659 of record NC_138874.1, on the reverse strand, counting down.
TTTATATGTATTGTACAAGTATATACACACACACATACACATGAACATGATTAATAAAATTTTACAGTATAAATATAATATAAATATGCACATTATTCAGATGTGTGCACATGCAAATAGAAATAATTAACAAGGGAAATAATTAAGGATGAGATTTTTCCCATGGAAATAATCTGAAAATACTCTCAGGAAATCTAGAAAGGAAGGTAACTATTGAATTCTTTTTTTTTTTTTTTTAATATGGCAGAGAAACAATCAGAACGTTATTTGGTCTACCTACTATAGCATTCCCAATTGCTAGATGTATTTCCAAATGTGTTGTAAGTATTGTTTCTTCTTTTTAGCCTCTTAATTGCACGCAACATGTTACAAGGGAGTTCGGGCTGTGGGATAAGAGGATGGGAAGAGTTTGATACAAGTAGGGGACAATGAGCTACAAAGGGAGAGGAGACACAGGTGGTGATGGATGGTACATTTGCTGTGTTATAAGCAATAAATGATTTAAAACATGTAAATACTTCAAGGTAGTATGTTCATTTAAATCATGCAGGAACCTTGGTCTGGGAAGGTTAAGTCCCATGTCCGAGGTCACATAGCCAGTAGGGTAGTAACGTCAGAATTTCAACCCAGAACTCCTAATGGATATCCCCACTCCTCTTTCCACTCTACCACCCTCCCCTCCAGCCCTCCTCCAGGTAAGCCACAAATAGGAGATGGTTTAAAACAGAAAAATTGCACGTTCCTGCAGTTTCCTAATCCAAATATAGTTGTGGGAAAGAGTTTACACAAGGAAAAGAGTTATCATTCTTTTGAAAGCACACAACAAATCCTGTCTCAGCCCTTACTACTGAGTTACACAAATAGTGTAACCTACTATTTTCACCCTACTTGACGTGGTACATGGGGAAGTTAGGCCACCTAAGCCCTCCCAGAGGAAAGAACTGATATTTGCTACTAACTTCTTTAAACAAGTGGATATAGAGGAAGTGTTTTCCAAATACCAGCATGGAGTAATCTGAAACCCAGCAGCTCATACAGCACCCAGAGGGCTGCATGTAAACTGTAGATACAGACATGGCTCAGTCCATTGGAGATTAGCTTCCTTACTGATTCTCATGCCTCTAAATGCAGTTTCTTCCCAGTGCCCTCATTGCAGGGCAAGATCTTCCATCCCCACTTTGGCCCATGGAGTGAAAAATAATAACACAGAATGAAGCCTTGTGGTTCTGTTATATACAAGCACACTTGACCAAGCGTGTTTTTGTTTTTGTTTTTAACTGATGAGAGTCCACAGTATTATTGCAAATAGGAAAAAACTGGTTGGTTTGGGATGTCCTGCTCAGTCACGATGCATCATGAGACTTAAGTGGGAAGGAAGAAGAAAGCAAGCCTGGAAAGGACTGGTGAGGCAGGACTGACCCAGGTGAGTGGCTGCTTCTTGAATTTAATGTAGTATCTAAAGAGGCATAAAAAATCTAGCTTTTGTTTGGCCCAATCCCATAGGTGAAACATGTAACCTAAAGATTCCAATCAGTGATTATGTCAGAAGTCAGTCTTGTGTCCATAATCCAGGCAGCCCCTGATGTCCTCAATCATCAGTATCAGTCTCTTATGAATAAGACTCTACTGAGGCTCCTGGGGTTGGGAGGTCAGCAAGGACTGACCCTGCAGGACAGGGGATGGCAGAAACAAATCAGGACATCTGGCTTCAATTTAAGTGGATTGTTAGCAGGACAGAGTAGGGGTCTGGAGTCCATGCAAAAAAACTGAAGAAAAGGCCAAACACCTAGGTCTGAGCCATATGACGGAGAGAAGAGAATAACTGGGGCTCGGTACAATACTCCCAAGCACATTGGGCCCACAATTAAAAGCATCCCAACTTCTCCCAGACTGAGGAAGTGAGCTGGTGACTCCTAATATACTCTTCAATCCTGGTAGCATTGGTTCTAGGACAATGTGGGTTCCACTTCCCATTCCTCTGGGGATGGATTATCTGATCATCTCAGAGCTTCTTGGACAGTCTCTTAGAAAGTGACAGGAAGGAAGAGCCAAATGAGAGTAACTGCCCATTAGTTATCACACTCAAATAGATTTTGTCTGCACTCTCTTTTACCCCACTTTCTCCACACTATTTCTGTTCCTTTGGCATCAGCACTGATATAGGTCCCAGCTCTGTATAGTTTTAGGAGACAACAAATAAAGCCAGTGTACATGTAACCAACTCACCTTGAACTCTTTTGCAGGGAAAACTTTTCAGTGAACAAGCAGGTTTGTGTGCTCTGTATATATGCAGACGCACTCTTTTTGGTATAATGTGTGGTAGGCAGTTTCTGGGAAAAACAAAAGCAATGCCAGATGGTTTATTAGTTTATTAGGTATATTACAGTGGTCCACTCTGCTTGATTTTATAGGCATTACAAATGGGACTGCCATCCATCCTCTCGAGGGAAGAAGAGGCAGAAAGTATCTCAGCCTGAGTCCAAATTTTCTGTGCTCAGGGGATATCTCTATTAAGAATCAAATCTGCCAAAACTGCTTTCCTAGAATTATAGACTCAGAATTTTAGAGCTGGGGGTGGTGGTGGGGGAATAAGAAATCATTCTGAGTATTTCTTAAGCGCTGATTAGGTACTGGGCCTCATGCTAGACTGTTGACTTAGCCCATCACATCCTTTGACTGAGGTATTTTCTCATGGACACATAGCAAGTTAGAGCAGAGCAAAGACTTCTGCATCCTCTTTTCTATACCACATTGTTAGCCTATGTTCTTCTATCTGTGATAACTTCCCTCATCCCCACCCTTGAAGAACACAGACAAGACCCTTGAAATGAATAAAAAAGGATGTAGGAGAAGTGAGAAAAATGACTGCCACAAACCCAGGATTTGAGGGTGTAGAATGGCCCTCAATCCATAAAAAATAAAGCATGTGTTTATTCATTTACTCGGTCATTTATTCAACAAACACAATCTGAATAGCTACTAAGTCACAGGAGAGTCTCTGAGGTGTGTAACTTTGAAGAAGCAGTCTAGTCATCAACTAGTAATTTTTTTAAAAAAAGAAATTCTAGCCTGTATTTTCATTTTTCAAGGAATATTATTGGGCATGTGAATCGTAACCCTAGCAACCCTTTTTACATGTCCCAATTTTTCTTACAGCCACTAGCAACTCTTTTACTTTTTCTTTATTCTCCATTCCTGCAGGTACCCAACACCCAGGGGTGTTTATTATGAAAATCAACTTAGATTGAAGCTTAAATCCAATCTCTGACCACATCTCCATCCCTTCACTTGATTCTGCATTCCACAATATCTCATTTAAAAGACAGTTTAGAGAAAGGGAGGAGAACACTTACACTTGAATAAATCTTGTCTGAGAATTATGTGTATTAGTAAGTCACCTAAGAATTCATAGGAGGAAGTAGATTCAATCTAATTCTGCAATAAGTTAAACATGAGAAACAAGAGATAAAGAGAAGTTAAACATTAATATGAAATTTAGGGCCTGAATGCTATTTGAAAAAGAGGGTCTTGGCAAAGATAATGATTTCAGATTTAGATACCTTGCATACAAGAGGCAATAAAGACCCACTGAAGGCAGTGGTGAGGGGTACCAGCAGATGGTATAAGGAAATTGAAACATTATAAGAAGTAGACAAGAATATAAAATCCCAGACATCCAGTTCTCTTTAGTGCAGGAAAGAAAAATGCTTCATCCATCACTAGGTCTGGAAGGTGTTTCTATGAACAAAAAGGTATGGTAGTAATGGTCATCCTATGTCAGAAGATGTGTTTGAGTTATGTTCAGTCACTTTTTTGAGGGAAGGGGTGGCAAATGTAGTATATTTTAGAAAAATTCATTGATAATTATTTTAAAAGAATTTGGCATTTAAAGAGGTATGGTTCTCTTACTTTAAAATGAAAATAAGAAAACCTCACTTATGTGTATTCCTAATGCCCAATGATGCCATGTAAATAAACTAAATGGAGTGTAAACCTTCTATATTTCAATTATTCTAAAGAAACCAGCAAATCTGGAGGTTTATTTATAGATTGTCTTTTGATAATGACTGATCATCCTTAGTTTTTTTAAAATTAATTAATTAATTAATTAATTAATTAATTTATGGCTGTGTTGGGTCTTCGTTTCTGTGTGAGGGCTTTCTCTAGTTGCGGCAAGCGGGGGCCACTCTTCATCACGGTGCGTGGGCCTCTCACTATCGCGGCCTCTCCTGTTGCGGAGCACAGGCTCCAGACGCGCAGGCTCAGTAATTGTGGCTCACGGGCCTAGTTGCTCCGCGGCATGTGGGATCCTCCCAGACCAGGGCTCGAACCCGTGTCCCCTGCATTGGCAGGCAGATTCTCAACCACTGCGCCACCAGGGAAGCCCCATCCTTAGTTTTTAAGTTCAGGTTTAACCCATTTCTCAGCAGGGTCAGCTACTTAGAAACTGCCCTAGTAATGCTGGTGAATAGGATTACTAAACTGTATTTCTGTTGGTGAACTTGGAGACCCTAATACCAGAGCCTCAATTCACAAGTTACTAGTGGATTTTCCTGTACTTAAGATCAGTGTACTGGTATGAATGTGGCTTTTGGCCTTAGATCTGGGTCAATGTCCTGAATTTTCCTCTTACTGATTGTGTGGGCATGGGCAGGTGTTAAACTTTCTTTCCTTGCTTTCCCACTCCTCTATTTTCTTTACCCTTTTTCTCCTTAAATCCAGCTGCATAAAATAAAATATACAGCAACATCACATGGTTAATGTATAGCTTAAAACCATGATCTATGGAAAATACTTAGTGCAGAGTCTGGTGTATACTAAGAACTCAGTAAATGCTAGTCAGGAATTCTAGCAGCAGTTAGGAATACTAGTACAGTACAATGGTACAAATGTTCCTGTATCTGGTTATTTAAGGTATCAGCTGATAAGCATGGCTTAATTGCAGTATCATCACATATTAGTTAAGGTTCCAGAGAAACAGAACGAATAGGATAGATTCATAGATTTATTTTAAATGAATGACTCGCAGTAATGGCCGCTGGCAAGTCTGAAATCCGCAGAACAGACCAGCAGGCTGGAAATTCTCATGAGTAGATGTTACAATCTTGATTCATAAGGCAATCTGGAGGCACAATTCCTTCCTCCACTGGGAAGCTCAATCTCTTTTCTAAAAGCTTTCAACTTATCAGCTGAGGAGCACCCACATTATGGCATTATAATCTGCTGTACTCACAGTCTACCGATTTAAATATTCATCACATCTAAAAAATATTTTCACAGAGACTTTGAGACTGCGTTTGGCCAAACAACTGGGCACTATAGCCAAAAGGACAGTCATTAATTACCACTTGGCATCAGTGTAACTCCCCAGAATATGCGGTAGTCTGGCAGTTAGGTTACTGACCTGTCCCTTTGATTCTTCTTTCTCTCTTAGTGTCCTGGTCAAGTCATTTATTTCTTTGAGACTCAGATTTATCCTGTAGAAGATATTGTCCTTCCAATTTCTCATATCCCTTTCTAGATGGCCAATGGGACGTCTCCATGTAGGAATGTTGGTAGATGGTCACCGTCTGTCTAAGAAATATATGACAAATATATGACAGTATTGAAGAAGCAAATGTGACTTTTTTTTTTTTCCCCAGATATAAAACTAGTGGAGTTTGGCACCTAAGGAGGTTAGAAGTATTTACAAGTCACTACCCACTTTAAGGGCATATCAGATGGCTGACTCATGCCTGACAACTCTGTTCTCATGGGACAGTTGAGCAAAAATAGGCTTTAATTCATTCATATAAATAAATTAAGATAATTTAAATGGGCAGTGTGCATCAGGACTTGAGACGTCCCCATTGTGAACTCAGAGACATCAGGCAGGAGAAATCAAAAGTCTGCCCTTCCTACAGCAGCTGCTCGTACGTGAGGACTGAACTAGAGTTTGTCTGGTTTTTTTCACTAAAATTTAAAATATTGACTGTTTTTACACAAGCACATTATCCACAGGGTGAAAGCATGAAGAATAGCGCTTAAGTGTAGAGAAAAGGAAAAGACAGAGAATAAAGATTAAAAAATTGAAAGCAAGAACAAGGAAAAAGAGAAGAAAAGAGAAAGAAAAGGAGTAGAGAGAAATTTTTCTGGGCACGTGATGCATGAAATCATCCTGTCATCAACTCCACAAAGGTATGGCTCCACATATGGTAAGAAACATTCAGAGGGTTGGAGGGACCACCCACTACTGCTTCATGGACCTCCAGACAGGGTGGAGATGGCTGGGAGACCCTCTGAGAAGGAGGGGAGTATGTGTTTGGTATTTTGCTTTCTAAGAAACCAAGATGCTGAAATGAATTTAATTATAAGGCTAAGTCGAGGAGCCATAGAATTAGAAAATGGCTAATTGAAGACAAAAGATACTCATATCTATGATCAAACTGGGAATAGAGCAATTCTCTAATATTAAGGAGATTGGAACAAGTGTCATGAGCTAGCAGGAGGCAGAGGGGTAAAAATTCAGACAGGGAGCTCCAGAAAGCAGCAATCCTGCAGGGACTGGGCCCAAGCCAAAGGCGATAGAGGCTAAGAGCAAAGAAAAGAGGACAGAGTCACACCCCTGACCAAACAAAACAGTCTTTAACTGCAGAAAAACCAGAGGACCTGAAGTATATTCTAATCCTCATCTTCCTTCTGCTATACTTAAGAGAAGCATTAATGTCTGGATTTCTTTAAGGAAGAGGGTTTGAAAAGATGGTGAAGCTAAAAGTCTCTGTGATCACCATAACAAAGCCACAGCATTCCTTTTTAAGAATAGGAATGGGATAGGAAGCACAGCATATTATACAGAGAATGGATAGCGTTCTCAGGTGGCTCAACATAAACTGTAATAGATAGTGTTCTGGGGTATAAAGCTGAAGGGATGCCTGGTGATATATTGTAGAGTGCCTTGAATACCAGACTAAAAAGACAGGACTTTATCTAGTGGAAAGTTTATTTCCAAAGCCTTTGGAAATTTTTAGCACTGACATGGCACCATCAGAACTCTCCCTTTAAAGCTGACCTTGGAGCAAGGTGAAAGATGGTATATTAGTTATCTGTTGCTGCCTAAGACATGACGCCAAAACTTACCAGTTTAAAACAATGAACATTTATTATCTCACAGTTTCCAAGGGGCAAGTATCCAGGAGTAAGTTAGTGAGATGCTTCTGACTCAGGGTTCCGTAGCAGGTGGCGGTCAAACCGTTGACCAGTACTGTAATCACAGGAGTGGGCTGGAGGACCCACAAAGATAGCTCAGTCTCATGGCACTCACAGAAATCCTTACATTCTCAGCACAATATTCCTCTCTACAGGGCTGCCTGACATCCTCATGGCATCGCGGCCGGCTTCCCCTGGAGTGAATGATCCAAAGGCAAGGGAGAGAGGAGGAAGCCTGGTGCTTTTAATGACTTAGTTTCTGAAGTCTCACACTGTCACTTCTGCTCTATTCTATTTATTAGAATTGGGTCAGCTAAGTCCAGCCTACACTCAAGGGGAGGGTAATTAGTCTCCACTTCTTGAAGGGAGAGATGGCAAAGAATTTAAGTAAAACCAACCTAGATTAGCATCTGAACGTGGTTGGGATTTTCTACCTTTCACCTGGTACCTCCCGTATCAATAGGTATTCGGGACAACAAATTAGAAGTCTAGTGCAATGGTGAAGAGGATCAAACAAGCAGATTTTAGCTAAAGCAGTGTGATGAAAAGAGGACTACCAGGGGCAACATATGTGAGATACATTAGGAAGAAATATTTTAGGAAGATGTGCTGTAAATTAGAAGTAAACAATAAGGAAGGAAAAACAAAGATTATTTTAAAATTTCTTATTTATAAATTCCCTGTGATCATCAGACAGGGAACTGTTCTAACGATGTCACTGGCAAAAATAAGGAAGTCAGAGCAAGAGCTGAGGAAAGATGGAGAGATAATGAGTTTGCTTTCGGAAAGGTTGAGTTTATGATACTATGGGGCCTACCATGTGCTAACACTAGCAGGCTGTTAAAATACTAGCCTGGAACTGAACCATGAGTCTGGGAAGTAGGGGTTGGCATGGCCCTCATCTGCGCTGCACAGTAAGATAAACCAGACAGTGAATGGGTTGGCCGAGGGAGAAAGAGTGAAGAAGGCTGCTCAGTTCTGACTCAGGAGAAATAGTGACATTGAGGGAAGGAGGGAAGAAACGGAACTGTTGAAACTGACCTAGAAGAGAGTTTGAAATCGCCTGGGACCCATGAGATAGCAGTATTGTGGGAGGAAAGGGAAGGTGGACTCCGCTGACACTGTCAAATGCTAAGAGGTCGGGAAGAATGTGGGTTGTGGGGATAACTGTATTTGGAAAGGATGCCATCTGTGACCTCTAGTGGTAATAAATGGGATGGAAAGTGAAGCAAAAACCACATGGTATGGGGTTGAGTAGTGAGTAGAAAACTTCAGTGGTGTGCTGAAAAAGGTTTAAAACCTGGCTGTCTGGGGTGGGGCCTGATTTGTAGCATTGCTGGATTTCATGGTATAAATACTTTCATCATAGCTGTTTACAAACTATCAGTGATTTAACACTTGCCCCCCAACATTCCTAAAAATTTAACAGTTGGTTCTCATGAGTCTGTATGCACTGTTTGCAGGACATCGCTGGAAGGACTGAAAGATGAACAGGCGTATAAGGCATTTTTTGAACATTTTTGGAAACAGACATGGTAACTTACACTTATGCCCTACAAATGTGGAAAGGGAAGACATCCTCTCAGAAAGCTTTCAGAAATCCTCATAGCATCCAGAGGCCAGAGGAAATCTTCTTTGGCTTCACCCTTTGTACCACCTTCTATGAATGTTCCATGGGCACCTGGAGTTCACTTTCCCTTAGTCTTCTCCCTCCTTCCTCATCCTCTAGGACCTCACAGCCGCTACATTTTCCCATTACAAATCTTTTGCCTTTAACACTCACATTCTTCATGGATGAAGTACCTAAAAATATAAGCAAACTTCTTATTTTCTAACATCTGTCATCTCTTGTAGTAGAATTCTGGTATGTCGTGCTTGAAGCCATCTTCCACACCAGGGATAAGCCCAGCAAGGAATAAAGGGACAAAGGAAGGAGGAGAATCAGGTCCTCCCACACTTAGAATATGTAAAATGAGACTTCAGAGTAAAATACTAGCTAACCGCTACCTCCCTCTGCCAGAACCCTCGTATTTCTCACTATCATCATTGTGATTTTGGTCAGCAGTGCCCTTGATCCTGAGCTGCCACCCCTCCAGCAAAAAAAAAAAAAAAAAACCAACAAAGACAATACAAAGTCTCTCTTCTAATCTGTAAGCATTTCTTCTGTGCCAGAGGATAATGTGCTTACTGGAGAGTTTTGAAGAAACTCAGTGCCAACATTTATTCACAATGTATGTTCTTCCAAGCCTAAAGTTACCAGACTTGAAAGCTGTGTGATTTTAAAGCAAATTGATCAAGACCACAAATGTTAATAAAATGCATGACTACAGTCTGTATATTAACTACGATCTTGGAGGAAATACTCTTGGGAATCCTATACCAGTGTTTTGCATTTGAGCTTAGAATTCTCATTTTTAAATGAAACTTTATTGTGATTATTAACCTGCAGAAATTTTAATTACCCTTTCAATGCTTGAAGGTTCGTAATGGAGAGGTGCCAGAAAAATCCCACTGCTAATTAAATCCAACTGAATATTTCCTTCACCTGAAGATATAGAAGTACTTCTTGTTTGTCAAATCCCTTTCAGCCAAATAACCACTTAACTAATCTCAAATTGAATATCTTGTTTAAGATTTTGAATTATCCTTTCTCTCCAAGGAGCTGCTGTTGAATATTATAAAAGCATCATCCAGGGAAATATCTCTTAGCCTCCTGACTGGAGGAGAGGGGAAAAAACATGTTTCCTTATATCACTGAGTAGACTGAAATCTGGGAGAATGAACAAGCTGACATTCTGAAGCAAAAGAAGGGAATGGCTTCTGTCACTGCAGGACAAATCCTAGTCCTGAGCTCACAAGAAAGACAAGAGGAATTGGATCTTTTCATCTTTGGATTAATGTGACTCTTCTTTCTGAGAATGCTAAATTGTGGCTTCAATAATCATGACTCTAAATCACCAAATAGTGACCTGGAGACCCTGTAGGCCATAGGATGGGCAGAGTGACCTGGAGGTCAGCATATCACGTGAAAGAAAAGAGAATCAGATCTGGCTCTGTCACTTGCCAGCTTTGTGACTTTCAATCATTCACTTAAATGCTTTGAACTCCAGTTCAAATGACATCTGAGACATGTCTGAAATAGTGCCTGCCTTTCTACCATTTAGGCCTATTTAATAGAAATAGTATCAATAAAAGCATATTATAAAATTAGCTCATGTTATTCCCCTGCTCGTACCATGGAATGGCTACTATGTCATCCAGTTTAAAACCCCATGTGCTTTCAGTGATCTGCATCTGACTTCGCATTGCTGCTTTGGCCTCAGCTCCTGCTCCTCTCTCCTCTGCCCTTGCTGCCCCAGCCACGCTGGTCTCCCCTGTTCCTTAGAGAAATACTCTCCTAACCGTAGCCCTCTGTACTCACCGGTTTCTCTTCTAGGAATGTTCTTCCCCTAGTTTTCTACAGGACTTGTCCTTTCACTTAAATCTCAGTGGAGTCTTTTGAAGTTTTGACACTTCCCTACTGCTAGCCCTTGCTGTGTCTCTGGTAAACATCTGTGATGATTAATTTTATGTGTTAATTTGGAGGGTGTTTTGGGAGGAGATTAACATTGAAATTACTGAATTCTGAGTAAACAGATTACCCTCCATAATATGGGTGGGCCTTTTCCAATAAGCTGAAGGCCTGAGTAGAATAAAAAGATTGACAAAAAGACAACCTACTGAATGGGAGACAATATTTGCAAATGATATGACCAATAAGGGATTAATATCCAACATATATAAAGAGCTCATGCAACTCAACATCAAAAAACACAGAACCCAATTAAAAAATGGGCAGAAGAACTGAATAGATATTTTTCCAAAGAGGACATGCAGATAGCCAATAGGCACATGAAAAGATACTCAACATCGCTAATCATCAAGGAAATACAAATCAAAACCACAATGAGATATCACCTCCCACCTGTCAGAATGGCTATAATCAAAAAGAACACAAATAACAAATGTTGGTGAGGATGTGGAGAAAAGGGAACCCTCCTACACTGTTGGTGGGAACGTAAATTGATGCTGCCACTGTGGAAAACAGTATGGAGATTTCTCAAAAAACTAAAAGTAGAACTACTATATAACCCACCAAGTCCACTCCTGGGTAAATATCTGAAAAAAAACTAAAAACACTAATTCAAAAAGATACACATACCCCAATGTTCATAGCAGCATTATTTACAATTGCCAAGATATGGAAACCACCTAAGTGTCCATCAAGAGATGAATGGGTAAAGAGTGGTATATATATATATATATATATATAAAATGGAAAACTACTCATCCATCTCATCCATAAAAAAGAATAACATTTTGCCATTTGCCGCAACATGGATGGACTTGGAGGGCATTATGCTAAGTGAAAAAAGTCAGAGAAAGAAAAATACCATATGATATCACTTATATGTGGAATCTAAAAAATACAACAAACTAGTGAATAAAACAGAAAAGAAGCAGACTCACAGATATAGACAGCAGACTGGTAGTTACTGGTTTGGGGTGGGGGACAATATGGGGGGAGGGGAATGGGAGGTACAAACTATTGGGTATAAGATAGGCTCAAGGATGTATTATACAACACAGGGAATTTAGCCAATATTTTGTAATAACTATAAATGTAAAGTAACCTTTAATAATTGTATAAACACACACATACACACACACACACACACACACACACACACACACACACAAAGGGGAAAATAAGATTGAGCAAGAGAGACTTCTCCAGCAGATTGCCTTTGGAGAGAAATTGCATCACCAGCTTTCCTGGGTCTCCAAGCTGCCTTTGTTCAGACTGGAATTGAACCATCAGCTCTCCTTAGATCTCCAGCCAGCTGGCCCACACTTCAGATTTTACACTTCCAAGTTCAAGTCAAGGTGTTTTTAATCCAATGTAAAAACCTCTAAATCCCTGGCCACTATAGCAGCAACAGTAGAGTTTGCATTTTTGGTTCTGCAGACCTAGTTCTCTCAGACTGATGGCTAAACTATAGCCTCATTTTTGGAGCCCCTACTATAGTCCAAATTCTTTTTTTTCCCCCCAGTATCCCACTCAACAGAGCTCTGAAACAAGGTTGGATTTGATGTATTCATTGATGAGAAGATCTAGCAATGAAGCCAAAAGAATGAAAACATTGTTATAAGATCAGGAAGAGACCTCCATTTTTGCTTACTATTTCAGCTGCCTTTATTACATGCATCTATTGTCATTTAAAAAAAAATTTGTGAAAAACATATAATGTTTACATCTTAACTATTTTTAAGTGTACAGTATAGCAGTATAACAGTTCTCAAAAACTTTTTCATCTTGCAAAACTGAAACTCTATAAACGTTGAACAACAACTCCCCTTTTCCCCCTTCCCCCAGGCTCTGGAAACCACCATTCTACTTTCTTGTGTCTTTTCTTATAAGGAAACTAATCCCTAATCATATGAGAAATAATTGAGGGACCAGGAATGCTTAATTTAGAATATGCCTAGGGGACTTGAGAGATGTTCTTATGCATCAAACATTTGCCATGCATGTCTTCTGAATAGACTGCCTCAAATCTGATTTGCAAGCAGGTGGGATATGAATGATTTAAAAAAATAAATAAATTCTGGATTATTCCTGTGGCTGGCATAAGAATCAGATATTGGAAAGTACAGGAAGAAAGAATTTAGGCCAACATAAGAAAGCTTTTTGTAACAGAACTGTCTTATCATGGGATAAGATTCCTTTGGGAGGACAGAGTTCCACACTGCTACAGAATTTCAAATATAAGCTGTTAATAAAACAAAAGAATTTCATAAAAGGTCATCAGGCACCATACAAGGATTAACTTAAATGTCCCCTTTAGTCTCTTCTAAGGATGAAATTTCTGTGTGGCTTTGGGAAAGATAAAGACTATAGGTTATTAGCTATCTGACATGACATAAATACAAAATTCAGTGTTTTATATGAGATCTAGAAAGTTGAAAATTCAAACTGTCTCGTGAACATACTCAACCATAGTATACTTTACCAAAATTTAAAATACAGGGAATTCTCAGGCAGTCCTGTGGTTAGAACACAGTGCTTTCACAACAGGGCCCAGGTTCAACCCCTGGTCAGGAAACTAAGATCCTGCAAAGCCGTGTGGCATGGCCCAAAAAAAAGGGTAGGGGAACCTAAGGGGCTTTGTTCCATTCCTGGCCATAACACAGTATAAAGAACCACCATAAACAACGATAAAACTAGGTAAAAATATTAACAGACTGTATTCCTACATTGAACACTAGGAAATCCTGTAATGTGATATATGAGAGAAGGGAAATAAATGAAATGAGTGCTACAATTTCCTTGGCTAAATGCATAGGGACAGTTTTTGAACCATGGGTGCAGGGAAGGACAAATGAACAGGGCCTAGTGATCTTGCTGAATGGAGGAGATAGAGACCAAAATTCAAGGAGACAGAGGCATCTGGAAGTGCATTTAGAACTCTGGAAAAGACAGCAATGTAGAGAAATAAAAATCTAGACATTTGCATAAGTATCCTCTGGAGTTATTGCTGAGTAATAAGCAACCCTTATATAGGGTGAAACTACAAGGATGAACAAATAAGAATCACAGAGCAATAAGGTGAACTAGACTCAAATCTCACAGTGGGTAAAGAGATGTTCAAGCTTCAACCAGCCAGAATGGATAGTTCATTGTGATGACCCAGAGTAATGAGTATATTCCCCCAAATTTCATACTGTAGAAGTAAGGCTGAACAATCCTAGAAAGAAGGCTATTCTAGCTCTATACTCACCTAAAAAAATGTTTAAATCACACCATGAAGGGATCATATGAATCCACAAATAATCTAACTGCCTGACAGAACAAAGCTCTTTAATGGAAGACAACCCAATCTAGCCACTCTTCAATGTAACATTCACAAAATCAAATTATAATTAGACATGCCAAAGACAGATAAATGCATTCCATAACTAGGAGAAAGATCAGTCACTAAAAACAGATCCATCAGCAAAGAACTAAATAAATGGAGAAATATTCCATGTTCATGGATAAGAAGACTCAATATTATCAAGATGTCAGTTCTTCTCAACTTGATCTATAGATTCAAAGCAATCCCAATAAAAATCTCATCAAGTTATTTAGTGGATACTGACAAAATTATTCTAAAGTTTGTATGTAGAGGCAAAAGACCCAAAGTAGCCAACATAATATTGAAGGAGAAGGAAAAAGTTGGAGCACTGACACTACCTGACTTCAAGACTTACTGTAAAGCTATAATAATCAAGACAGCGTGATATTGGTAAAAGAATTGGCAAATAGATCAATGGAACAGAACAGAGAGCTAAAAAGAACATTGCCTCAGTGACCTATGGAATAATACCAATGTACAAGATACATATAGTTTGTGTCATAGAAAAAAAAGGCAAGGGGCAGAAAACTATTTGAAGAAATAATGGCCAAATTTTTCCAAATGTGATGAAAACTATAAATCCACGGATTATAGAAAACCACACCAAGGGACATCATAATTAAATGGATTAAAAAAAACAGTGACAAAGGAAAAATAATGTAAAAGGACCAGGAGATTAAAAGATATGAAATACTGAGGAACAAAGGTTAGAATTACCACAGAGAAAAAGGACACATCAAATGCAAAACAAGAATAAGAATTATTGAAGATGTCTTATCATAAATTATGCAAGTCAGAAGATAATGGAGCATAATTGTAAAGTAGTTGTGAGGAAAATCTGATAACCTAGAATTCTATATCCAGCAAAAAAAATTCTTCAAAAATTAAGGTGAGATGAAAAATTTTCAGACAACAAATGCTGAAAGAATTTTATGCCAGCAGATTAATACTATGGGGAATATTTAAAAAGGTCTTCAAGTTAACACAGAGGGACACTTAGATTTACATAAATAAATGAAGATCATCACGAATGATAAATTTTCCCACATTTTAAGTGTCTTTAAAAGAAACTTAACTGTTTAAAACAATATCAATTTATTATGGGGTTTATTAATACATAGAGAATAATATACAACAAAAATAGCATGAATGACAAATGAAAGGAGGAAAATGAAAGAACACTGTTGTCAGGCTTATACATTTTTACATTGAGGAGGCATATTGCAAACTCTAAGCAACGACTAAACCAATAGATGAGATCAAATAGAATAAATTAATCCAATAAAATTCAAGTTAAAAGGGGGAAAAAAGCAAACACAGATATGGTAAATAGGAAAAAACAAAACTGTAGCTTTAAACCTATTCACATTTGAAGATCATGAATTTAAATGATGTAGATACCCCAGTTAAAAGTCAGGTTTTTCCAGACTGGAAGAAAGACAATACCAACTGTATACTGTCTACAACAAAACCATTTAAAAAGAAATACACAGATAAGTTTTCATAGGGAGAGGAACTTGGTGTGACTGATATTTTTTTGATCCTGATTGTGATGTTAGTTTCACAAGTATATACCTTGTGAAAGTATAAATGGGTGCAAGTACAAAATGGGTGCATTTCATTGCATGTAATTTATGTTACGTTATGTATATTACATTATAATATATATGATATATTTTATTAAATTTTAAATAGTAAAGTTGATTTTTAAAAATCAAAACAAAACAAAATCCAGATTAAAAAAAAAAGCTATATTCAAAGATATTCTGCATCCATGCAGCCAAAGCTTATACAAGTCTTTGCAGTAAAATTTGGGTCATATGGCTTAGTGGTCTCTCATACTTTCAAGAATAAGATGTTTCTGTTTCCTCTCTGATCCTAGAGAAAGAGTACTGACTTTTCCCAGGATTAAAGCTAAATTGAACTGAACCATCAATTCCTCCTCTGCTCTGCTTATGGCATAGAGTTCCCATCTACGTAGGGCTAGTTATGACACGGGCCGATGGAGCCTGATCAAGCTACTTACCTGCTTGTCCAGGACTTTGGTCTCCCTCCAAGGTCAGTACAATTAGCAGGGTAAATGGCTAGAGTTCAGGAGCTCCTAGAGACCTAGAGAGCCAGAGTACCCAAAGCATGATACCCAAGTATAAGGTCAGGCCTCTTGATCCTTTCCACTGAAGCTTTAACTCTGAACAAGATCTGTACCAGTAAGCCAAGCCTGTTCCGCCATGAAAAATCAAAGTGAAAGTTACGCAGTTAATGAAATGAAGTCAATATCGTGTGGTTTAGAAAGTCCATCACATCCCAGTTTTGGTCCAAGACTTGTTTGCAACACTGTTGGTAACTTTAAGTCTCTCTCTCCCAAAGGGAAAAGGACTTCCACTGAGCTAAATTCTCTTAATATTCTAAAACCATTCATTGATAACATTGCTCTGTGTTGGTATATTGCCTTTCCGATTGTAAAGCGTTTTCTTTCCAATTAACTAATGTACACTAGTTATGTTGCCGAAATCTGGCCTCTGTACATCAGCGCCGGATTAAATCTGGGAGATAGAGTTTGGGGTGAAGTAGAAAGAAATAGCTTTATTGCTTTGCCAGGCAAACGGGGCCACAGAAGGCTAATGTCCTCAAGACTGTGTGTCCGGCCCTGGAGGGGATAGTGAGGTGTCTTATAGTGTTTAAGGAGCAGGGCGTGATCAGCTCATGGACATTCTTCTGACTGGTCGGTGGTGAGGTAATCAGGAGTCAGCATCATCAACCTTCTGGTTCCAACCAGTCTGGGGTCTACGTGCTGGTGAGCAGCATACAGTTACCTTCTTCCACCTGGTGGGGATTTCAGTATCTGCAAAACAGCTCAAAGGATATGGCTCAGAATATAATCTATAGTCCTTGAGGAAGAATTAAAGGTCCTTGACTTTGTTTAATGGCTAAATTATTATTATTTCATCTTGTTTGACTCTCTTCCTTTCTTTCTGCTTTTTCTCACTTCTCTGGTTAAATTTATTCTTTGACTAAAGTTTTTCTACACACAAAAGACAAGTGGAAGACATGGGTGGGAGCCTATTCTGGGAAGGGTCCTGCTCGGTTACAGTTGTCTCATGTATTAATGTATTTCCCAGCTGGATTTTAAGTTCCCGGAGGCCCCTTGCAAGTCTGAATTCTGCAGCATATCCCCCAGCAGAGCTCCATTCGATCTTAGAAGCATAATAGGCAAAAACTTTCTCATCAAGAACTTAGCATTTTCATACTAGTTCTCTGACCTTTAATATCACTGATGGTGAATCCTCTAGAGCAATTTTCCAAGGTGTAGTATACAATGTATTTACCAATGATAAATGCACAGTATCAGATGTTACATAAATCACTTTTTAAAACCTTCATAGTTCTGTATTTATTGTAGTAGGCATTATAATATATATAAGCAGAACATAAATCCTATATTTTCACAGGTGATATTTGTAAAGACAAGTCTTTAGCTGGATACAGAGTTGAAAATAGAGGTGTAAGTAAAATTTTTAATTAATATATGGGGAATACAGATATAGCAAAAGTCATCAAGGTGATATGGAAATGCTTGGATTTCGTGGGTGGGAGAAACTACTTTCAGACGCACACTGGGATGATTTATGACCCTGACTTAAGCACTCTGAGTTTTCGTGTTACATTACTTAGCCACCCTCTGCACCTCCATCCCCCCCTCCCCCTTACAAACACAAACAGCCCCCAGCGCACTGGCCACGACCACAGACACGCACACACATACATTTCTAATGGTAGATCTTCCAGCTAGCCAGTGTTTTAATGACTGAAACGACTTACACCTGAACCTAACGGGCTCCACTCCTGGAGCCCAGATCTCGCAGCTGATCCCCTGACCTCTTCCAGGTACCAAACTCTGTGGCTTATCAAGAGGAGGCCCCAGGAAATGGGTTTCAGGGTGTCTGGGGTGATTTATGAGCTTACAAACTAGGTCATGAGTAGGAAATAAGTGCCATTTATCAGCTCTTTAGAGTCAGTGGCAGAGCTGGAGGCAGAGTGGGCCCCGAGGCCTAATAAGGAAATAGCTCTCACCTACCTGGGAGGGACGGGAACGCAGCTCACCTGTAGCCAGAAGCGGGGGGCTTCATCTTATCTCGCACCAAATTCTACCCTTGCCAAGTAATGTTTCAGTTCCAGTTGGAAATCTTAACAGAAAAAGAACATGTCAAAATTAATTTTGAGAGTTGATGTTCTGAATAAAAAATTGTGCCAAATTAGCATTTCAGATTTAGTTTGATGCGTAGCACACAGCCCAGGAACTTGGACCATTTGCAGGTTGTCGGGAAATAGTTCCAAATGGCAAACAGTTTCCTCCACCACCCTCTCCTCCTCTCCTCCCCCCTCCCCTCTACCATCTCCTCTGGGAGGTATGGGTCCTGGTCTGTGTGTGGATTGGAGGGGGTGGGGATGATGATAGATACCAAAAGGGCCCGGGGTGACTGTAGGAAATTGTTAGATTGTTTGTAATTTGCATGCCATATGAAGGATTTTGGGGTCCCAGATTTTAAACAATAGGAACTGCTTAAACTTGGATCCCTATATTTGAATTCACATTCCTTGGGACAGAAACGATTTAAAAAAAATCAGCCTGTTTTCATAACCTCCTGTATCCAAGAACATGTAAGAACAACATGGCACAGTGTTTCTCTCAGTTAAAATTATTTTTTAACTCTTTTTTTTTTTTTAGAAATTCACATTCTTTTTAATTAATTAATTAATTAATTAATTTATGACTGTGTTGGGTCTTCGTTTCTGTGCGAGGGCTTTCTCTAGTTGCGGCAAGCGGGGGCTACTCTTCATCGCGGTGCGCGGGCCTCTCACTATCGCGGCCTCTCCTGTTGCGGAGCACAGGCTCCAGACGCGCAGGCTCAGTAATTGTGGCTCACGGGCCTAGTTGCTCCGCGGCATGTGGGATCTTCCCAGACCAGGGCTCGAACCCATGTCCCCTGCATTGGCAGGCAGATTCTCAACCACTGCGCCACCAGGGAAGCCCGAACTCTTTAAACTTAAAAAAAAAACAAAAACAAGAAATAAGTTAACTTTTGTTTTTCGTTTATGTTGAGCACTATTCTGAAATCGGCTGATTTGTGTCACTTCTTTTCCTCCGTCCCCCACATTCTGACTCCAAATCAAATGTTTGTTTGATAGTGTCAAATCTGGACTGAATTGTATAAACTTGATCCATCAACATGAGGCTTTTATTTTTCTACAGTGGGTGTCAAAATACTTCTATTTTCTTCATGCAGAACTGGTTTATTTTGCTATGCATTGTTATATGTATTGTTCATTTTCTATTCACATAAGTGCACATTTTGAAAGAATCTGAGGGGGCATTGGTCTACCCTCTTTTGTCTGAGGTTCACAGAGAAGTCGCTTCCCCAAGTTCACATAGACAGTGACTATTACGAATTCTGGTTCTTCCTGCTTTCCCTCTCAGGCCGGGATATTTTCCATGACACTCCTCTGTCTCCTATAGCAGGGGTGGGGTCTGCATTCCAGAGAAGACTCTGGTTTGTTCCCTCTAGAAAGAATTTCTTGAATGTTTGGTGAGTGCACTTGGTTTCAAAGCTACTCTTGAAATTTTAATGTGTTTTCTTGTCAATCAACCAAATTTCCAGACTCCTGTTCTGCTTCTGTGCCCTGAGCCTAACTGCCTTCAGCACTGCCAGTGTGAGATTGTCCTGTCTTAATGGGCCACAGTGGAGTGAGAGCTGAATCCTGACTGCCCAGTGCATGCAGCAGGATATAAAAAGGGAAGGAGCTGTCCACAGGCTGGGAGATAATGCAAATATCAGACTCTCGTGGAGGCAGAAGTTCTAACAAGTGAAATGTTCAGAGGAAGCTTAGCCAGAGGCCACACCCCAGGAGCCAAGTAAGTCACCTATTTATTCATTTATTTATACAACACATATTATTGACCACCTTTTTATGAATGCACTCTACTAGATGCTATGGAGAATGTAAAAATAAGTAACCCATATGTTCGTATCCTATAAATTGAATTAGAAAGCCTCACCTAAAAAATTCCAGACGAGGGGCTGTCACAAATAGAAAAAGTTAATGCTAAGAAGCAAATGAGAGGCCCAGGTAAAAAATGTTGTCTAATTTCCACATAGTGAAAGAGTTTATTAGGACTTTGGTTATGACACGTTGCAACACTAATTGACATTTCTTGTTCACTTTATTGTGTGTCAAGCACATGTATATGCTTATCTAAATCCTTCCTGTGGACTCTATATTTCCCCTTTTAAGGATGAGGGTACTAAGCCTTGGTAAATTTTAACTAACGAGCCCAGACTCACACAGCTGTGAATTATTGGAGCCAGGCGTCAACTCCAGGGATTTTAATTAACAGCCAAAGTCTGATAAAGGAAGGCTTCATGGAAGGCATAACAGTGAACCAAAGATTGTTTGAGATTTGAGTCGATGAGGATGAGAGAGAAGCGCAAATCACTGAAGGGAGTAAGAAGGGGCAGAAAACTCCATGGTTTAGGAAGCTTGGGATTTATGCCCAGATCACAGCTATTGGGATCATATAATTGGCATGCTGATAGTAGACTGCAGCAGGGCCCAACAGGGTGGTTGTTTGGAGTACTGTGAACTGGACTGGATCTGCCCTGGGTTCTGGGTAATATCACTGATCAGACCCTCTCCACCTGAGGAAAATCAGCATGAAAAGACAAAAAGAAACAAAGGAAAAAAATGAGATCTTTCCTCCAAAAGGATACTCTTCATCAAAAAGCAACACAAAGCAAGTCAGTGTTGCAGTTTTTTAAGAGTAATTCTTGTGCTGTACAGTGGAAGACAGAGATGAAGTGAGTTACATAGCTGAAAAGAGAGAAGATATCATCTTACAAGTGAACAGTGCTCTCTTCTTTTTCTAAGTGGTGTTGGAGATATTTTATTTTAAAATTTGATCTAGTAATCTAGCCCCCTCTACAAAGATGAGGAATCTGGGTCAAGAGAGTCCAAAATTTTGCCAAGGTCATGAGGATGTTAGTGCCAAAAACAAGCTGGACTAGGGGTTTTCTGGATTCTGCCTGATCGAACTAGACGGTGTGTGCTCTTGCTATTAATTTTCTTCCCTTTACATTATTGCGTATCTTATCTTAAAGAAAAAGAAGTTTTCTTCAAAATTACCACTTCCATTCTTTACAACCAAAATGTATATTTGTTAAGTATTTCTGTCTTCTTACATTAGGAGTTTCTTGAGCATTGGGACCATGTCTTAACCATCTTAATATTTTTCACAGCCTCCAGCACACACCAGGGTCCTGTGCAAGGATGTGTCCTGCTTTAGGAGTTGAATGAATAACTCAATGTTATGTGTGCCACTGAAGCAGAGAGGTAGCGGGATATAGTCAATCATATCTAGGGTTGAAAGGTACACAGACCTAACTCTGTTATTTACCATTTATAGAATTTAGGGCAAACTGCTTCACTTTTCTAATTTTTAGAATTTTTTAAAAATTTGTAAAATGGAGGTACTAAAAGAACTTAATCTCACAAGATTCTCTGAGAATTGAAATGGATTAATGCATGTGAAATACTTAGCAGCATTTGTGGCATTGGTAGGTTTTTAATTAATTGATATTATTATCTAACCCTTCTCATGTTTAAGAAAATAAGAGTCAAAAAGTCTTGTATTGCCCTAGTTGGTTACTAACAAGATTGAATATTTAATGTTTCCATTGAGTCAAAAACCTACTTCCCTTGAAAACAGCCATTTGAATTCAGCAAAATAGCTAAAAAGTGAGTGTTAACTTATACAAAAATGCACTGTGTTCATTAAATACACAACCTTGAGTTTTCTGTAGTGTGTATGAGGTCATTTAATGATTGATTCTCCCATTATTAATGCAGGAGAGATGATTCTTGTAACTTTGTGTCCTTTTCCCCCGATAGCTCAGCTTCAAGGGGATGGGAGGTCGAGATGGTAATACTTAAATGATGACACCTACCAACTTCTCTCTTTGTAGCTCTGAGTGTCTGTTTTGTGTTCAGATCAGCGAGAAGAAGGCCTCGCTGCCCTTCAGAATGACATATACATTGTTAATAATTACTTTCCTAAAAAGCCTGAGTGTACAAGAGGGTGGCAGGTTTTTGGAAAAGTGTATCTGCAATTTGAAGCATGAATAATTAATTTTGTCTTGGGATTAAGTTCAGTCTGTGTTTATGATCTGTTGAAAAAAAACTCTAATGGGTTCTAAATAAATTCAGTATCAATTTAAACTATTAGAGGAAGTTAAATCAAAATAATTAGGATATTAAAATACTTTATTTTCCTTATTCCTTATATTATATTCCTTATATTCCTTAAATAAGGCATTTCCTTATTTAGGCTCTAGATCTTTTCCAAGGAACAATAGTAGCATGAATATATTTGGATATTTGTTTCCCTTAGAATGTGACTGTTTGCTCACGTAAGGTTGATTGAGAACTTGCCCGAGACAGAAAGCCAGATGGATGTGTTGACGTATTTAAGGGAGTAGGTGCTATATACATGTTAAATTATTTTGCACATATAGATTAAAAAAACGCGCATAATGACGGTTTACTGTTGAAATAGCTTAACTGGTTTATTCCTTGTTTACAGTAACTGCTTAATCCCACACTGTAGTAAGGAAAGCATTATATTTGTGACATTTCCAGTTACTATAGAATGAGTTGGTAAAATCTGAGTAAGATTAAGGTGAACTCCAACAGAATGAGAGCTTGGTCATTTGTTTGTTTCGCTTATGGCTATCAATTCTCACTGTAATTTAAATGGAGATCAGGAATTCTTCCACTATGTTGCTTGATAGGATTTACCCCCCATATACGCCTGCTTGGAGCATAGTAAGCATGGAAATTAGAACAAATACAAAGAATTTGGGGATATATTTGGCCCCGTTTCTGAAGCAACAGCTCATTTGTTTATAAATAGCTTTGATGAATCGATTTAGTGACTGCCATGGTGGAATGCCCATCAACATTCAAGAGCTCATGAACTCTCTGGATTTAATTATTTTGGGGCTTGGAGGAATTGGTCCATAAGTGATTTCTCTGCACTGTTTCATTGGTCTTTTGTTTGTTTGTTTCTTTTCTCCTAAGCGTTATCTAGCTCATCTACATTTGGTATTGTATTTAAAAATATTATTAATTAGTCCAGCATAAATATGATTTGATATTCAAGCACTGGATGTTCGAAAGCTCCCAGACTGTAGCAGTTTATACCTCGCTTTCCTATTTTTTCCAGAGAGAGAAAGAGAGAAGACAGACTTTCTAGGCATTGTAAGTAATTTATTTCAAAACTAAAGCACTGAATTGAGTACTTTGCTTCTTGGAGAATCAGAAAAGATATGCAAAAATGGATCCTCTAACTCCAACAGATCAGAAGGTGTGATTCCTAGTACTATTACAAATGATCCAGCAAAACAGTAGTTGTTTGAGCTCCAAGCAGATCAATGAAACTATAAACAAAATGTAACGAGCAACTGCAAATTATTGATAGTAAAATTATGAAAATGTTTTTGTATCCTAATGAGAATGAATAATGAATACTTAATTCTCTCTCTCTCATATATATATATATATAAATAAATAAATAAATAAATAAATAAATAAATAAATATATATATATATATATATATATATATAAATATATATATACATATGGGTTTTCCCTTGCTTGAAATACCCTTCCCAGTTTGTAATGTTAATGAAAATGCATTGTTTCTCTGCCTTATTAGAAAGAGGTTGTTAATGCTTTCAAAACAGAAATTTTTTTATATTCTAAAATAGGACTGAGCATCAGCAATTGGAAAATTATATCTTTAAAGTCTTTTATCTCACTTCAGAGGATTCAGTTGGAAAAGGTTCTAGCATTTCTTTTCCTGAGTTAATTTTCATAGCATTTCTAATAGAGAAACAATGTCTGCATTTGTCCCAGGACTATGCTTACACATCTATGTCACTTTTTTCCTTTGGGGTCTGCCCATGCTTAATTCCTCAAATGCACAATAAAGCTAAAATCATCCTCTTTCAGTCTCCCTTGGTAGGTGGATAAATATGTGTGAGAGAAGTCAGAAAGGTTGACAAGGGGAAGGTAGATCACTGTGGTGGAAAAGCACTGAGTTTGGGGCCAGATCTTCCTGTGTTTTCTTGCTGACACCATGACTGACCTTGGGCAGGTGGCTGTATTTCACTGAGCTTCCATTCCCTCACTTGCAAAATAAGTCATTTAATACTACCGAGCTTGCAAGTTTCTCATAAGTAGTAGAGATCATTTATATCAAGTGTCTATGACAGTGCATGGTAGATAATGTGTAGTCAATAAACATCAGCCAGTGGTAGCAGAGACAGTCAAGGTCATAGTTGTTGCAATAGTAGCATTCACATCAGGCTGTGTGATTTTGCTATAGGTGATCATCAGCCATGTATTCACAAATTATTATTATTTTTAAAATGTCAGAGTCTTTTAAAACCAGTGCCTGCATGTGCCAGCTAGATAGCTTGGATGAGTGTCTCAGACGAGGTGTGATGTGAGGGATGGCATGTGGTCAGGGAGGCAGCAAGCTGCTGTGGCCCCTGGAACACCGGAGAAGACGTGCTCTGTCTAGATGGGGCAGGCAGTGCTTGCTTCCAATGGATGTTTCCCCTTTAGCAAACAAAGCTTTCAGTGTTAACCAAACTTTCCATTTGTTTCTAAGAAAATCCAGAAATCTGGATAATGCAAAATATCTTCCTTTTAACGTTGGCAACAAACTGAAAAGTGTTGTGTATAACAACATGTCAGGCTGAACACAACATGACTGCAGGACAGATTAACCTGTGGATACTCTTTGAAATCTCTCATCTAGATAAGAGACAATAATACAGTTAATATTTATATAGCATGTACCATATCCTCAGTGGACACACTTTCAAGTACTTTACGTCTATCAGCATATTTCAGCCTTCCAGTGACGCTGTAAAATAGGTGTTCATGATCAGTTTTATTTGTATCGAGTCCACTCTACACATGAGGGAACCAAGGAAAGGAGGAGTTGAG
This sequence comes from Balaenoptera borealis, assembly GCF_965194805.1. Lineage (NCBI taxonomy): Eukaryota > Metazoa > Chordata > Mammalia > Artiodactyla > Balaenopteridae > Balaenoptera > Balaenoptera borealis. Next base: position 96,099,465 of record NC_138874.1, on the reverse strand, counting down.
GAACTTGTCCAAGATCTCTCAGTTATTACAACAGAATTCAGGTCTGAAGCAACATAATCTGACTGCAAAGTTCTTTGCATTTGACCCTGGTGTTTACAGAAATTTGTAAAGTAAGAAATTTGTCTTATTTATAAGAACGATTTTTAATGAGGTCTTAAAGGATAAAATTCTATAGTATTCTATTTAAATTTCATTTTAGGCATACATCATTCAATAACATTTATTGAATATGTTCAAAATGCAGAGCCCTGAATAAGGAGCCGTGGTAAAGATATATAAATTGTGGACCTTGTCTTCAAGGTACTTTTATAAAGTTTTTTAAAAATTATTTATTTATTTTTGGCTGTGTTGGGTCCTCGTTTCTCCACGAGGGCTTTCTCTGGTTGCGGCAAGCGGGGCCACTCTTCATCACGGTGCGCGGGCCTCTCACTATCGCGGCCTCTCTTGTTGCGGAGCACAGACTCCAGACGCGCAGGCTCAGTAGTTGTGGCTCACGGGCCCAGTTGCTCCGCGGCATGTGGGATCCTCCCAGACCAGGGCTCGAACCCGTGTCCCCTGCATTGGCAGGCAGATTCTCAACCACTGCGCCACCAGGGAAGGCCCAAGGTACTTTTATAGTTAGTATGAGAGGAAATGTGTGACTAGCCAAGTATCATAATATATAGAGGGGCTCCAGGGGATGTTTCTAAAGAATTTTGGTATTAGGGGATTCGATTAGCAGTTAATGAATGGCTTGACAGACATGGTGACTTTTTACCTGCATCCTGAAATACAGGTTATATGTCAGTGGACAGATATGAAAATACTAGGGATCAGTGTAAGCAAAGGTTTTGTGGCAGCAGAGATTACATTTTCGCAAATATAAGGAATAGGCCAATTGGTCTGTAAATAGGATTTGTAGAGGAATAAAGGAAGGTAAAGGTGTAAAGATACCTGAGGGCTAATATGTGTCTGCTGATGTGTTGTTTTCTCCCTGTTGTAACTACGAATTCATGCCCTAATCACACACACACATACACACACATACACACACACACACACACACACACACACACAAAACAAAACAGAACAAAGCAATAACAACAACAAACATGAAGTTTCCAGAAGGGCCAAAATATCTCAAATAATTCAGCAGGGTCAGTTTTTAACATGATTCACCACTAATGCCTCATAGCAGAATTATGACAAAGACATCAAAGACAAGAGCCATAAAAAAATCTCCTTTCCTTGCTTCATTTATAAATATAAATCATAGGAGATGGAGCTATTTCCGAATGAGACCATTGAAGGAAAGATATATTTTAGCAAAAGGGAAGGAGATTATAAATGGCATGAGTGTGAGCTGAGAATTCCTGGACCACTACTGAGACTGAATTATAATTCTCGCACCATTACAAAAGGGACACAAGCTCAGCGCCATCTATTGCGAGCACAGCACTGCTGTTAGGTGGCCATAGTAACTTCAAAACTTCTTATCAGTAAGTGTTAACTTCTCAAATGAAGTGTTCATGCCTAATGATTACCACTAAGTAGATAGAGGTAGTTCTTTTCCTTTTCTTATGTTTAAAAAATTATTATTTTTAAAATATAAAGGCAATTTCAAGTCTGATGTGTAGCTATTATGACCCAATAAACAATACTTAACAGAAATAAGCCAAGACTGTGAGACAAGGTTCTCTTTCATTTTGGCTCATAAATCTCCTTGCTAACTCATCTCTTAAAGTAAGCATGTTTTATGTGTACGGAGTGTTCAGTACAATGCATGGCAGAGAAAATGGCTCTGTGCATTTGGCTATGATAAGAATGTTACTTGTTATTATTTCTGTCAGCAGCAGCAGCAGACCTCCTCCCAGGCTGCATTGGAAAACCCATACTCGAAATTTATCTTGGTCATTAACCTCTCCCAAGATGGTTCTGGATTCATGAAGTCTGACAAGGCAGCATTTAGACAATACCCTGTGGAAGGCCATCGAATTTCAGCACCGATCACTGTGAATCCATTGATTTGCTGCCAAAGCCTTTAATTTGCTGTGTTAAATCACAACTGTAAAAATTGTCACCCCAAATTTTCCCTGTCAAATATAAAGCATTACAACACAAATTACATTTTTAAAACACACATTTCTTATTCTTTCTTATTTCTTTTCTTACTTTGTTATTTTCCCTGGGGGGTGGGAAAAGTGGTTCAAGAGGGACCTGTCTTTAAAATTATTTTAATCCTTATTCTATCTAATCCTGTCCTGGACTCATTTAATCTGCTTGATTTTTAAGTCATGATTATATCCTCCAGATACCAATTCATGACATCCTTCCAAAGAATTGTTCATTAGTATCTAATTTTTACCTTCTAATGCTGGCTTTCTAACTAATGAAATCTGCAGTAATTATAAATATCCATCTTGTAAAACCTCAGAATTATTGGCATTTATATATAAAGTCAAGCAATGAGAGAATGATATTAACATTGAAGTTAGCTCTTTCCTTTTCATTTCAATGAAGTGAAGTTAGTACATATATAGTTATGCATATTTAAATAAAAGAATCTCGTTTACCTCCTTTCAATATTTTTACGCTGTCATTAGACTCTTTTGAATGGCACCCAGGGGAGACCACATCTAATTTAAACTTCATGGCAGGAAAGATATCAGGAAATTTCAGATTCAATATTTAGCTTGATGATCTGAAAAGACTGGGGAAAGTTTCTGTGATATTGGGCTCTGATCTACCCAGGGTGCCCTGGAGTGATAGCTTTCCCTCATTTTTTATGAATTATCAGATGCAATTTTATCAAATAGACAAGTCTTTTTGAAAAGTTGGAACACTTCCCTAGCTCATGAGTTTAAGCTTTGCATAAGCAGAATAAGCTTTAAATTCCCTTGGCACTAACCATGTAAGAACAACAGTACGCATCCTGATGTGACAGCAGTAAATCTGCAGAGAGCTCAATGCCGATCTGTGTCCATGCTGTAGGGTTCAAAGTAAAGATCAGGTGATAGATGTGGAAGGTCCACAAAATATGAGTTCCATTGCAGCTCACTGTCTTTTGGAGAGGAAAATGGATATATTAGGGTGTAGTGGAAAGAGGACAGAGTTTGCCCAAGGGTACAGGGTTAGAAAGTGGCAAAGCCATGATTCAAATCCAGATTTGTTGGATGCCAAATTTATATAATGTATCTGAGACTCCATTTCATTATCTGCAAAATGAGAATAATAAAGTCTACTTCAATAGTACTGACCCAAAGGTTAGATAAACGTTATCCCCCCTTTATTGAATGCTTTCGAAATACCAGTTTACTGTTTTCATTTAATACCAATTGTGCCCTGGGGACTAGAATGGAGAATTAGCTACTGTTCTTCAATGATTGAATAGAGTCCATTGCCCCCTAGAACAAAGCATGAAATGAAGCCCATTGCTCACAAGCAGATAGGCTTCAGTTTCTTTCCCTTAGGCTGGTGCTTCAGACTAATGCAAATATATACTTCATATATATTCCTTGGAGATAATTGAATGGGAAATAAAAACTTCTGGGCTCTGCACTGAACTTCTGCTTTAGGAGAGCAATTGAACTGACATCAACATCAAAGGATACTTTTGATAAAAATACTTTTTATTCTTCTAGCATAAAATGAGAGAAGACTTATCTAGATTACTTCCTCATTTCCACACCAGACTTAATTTCAAATACCTTGGCTAAATCTGATAGTTTTCTATCCAATATTTCATGAGGGGTTATACTGACTAACCTCCTTGACTCTCACCTCAAGAAGTCCTTAGTCTTTGCAGGTTGAGCAAATCCTTCATATTGTTTGGCTTATTTATTCCTGTATTAGCTTTAATGGAAAAAAATGAATTATTTTCTTAGGGCTTTCTATACAAGTTGTCATAGTAATAGTAAGTCAAAATCTATTGTTTTAGGGCCACCAACTCATATGATTTTTGAGGTTCGTTGTTACCTATTCATCATTTCTTTATGCAGAGTTCACAGTGAACTCTCTGTGTATATATGTGTGTGTATATATATATATATATATATATATATATATATACACACACACATATATACACACAAAATTATGCATGTATAGTATATATATAGTCATTAACTTAACATATATTTAGTATTAATTCGTGTACATTCAGAAATCTGCAGAGCAAAAATAATAAAGAAATAATTTGTTCTTTTTCTTGTTCTCCAGTCTCTTAGAGATGATTCAGGAAGACATGATTAGCAAGAAAAACTAAGTTACTAGAGACTAAAAAAAATTACAGATGTAAAAAGTACAATGTAGTATTAAAAACAATAGTTTTTGCTTAATAAATAATTACTATGTGCCACGCACTGTGCATTTATTACCACATAGAAAAATCACATATGATTTTCACCAAATTCAACAAGATAGATATAATGAGTCTCTTTCTAAAGGGAAGAAATAGAGATTATGAATGATCACATGGTTTGTTAAGGCCACTTGCAAAGTTTATGGTAGAGGTAAGGCTGGAACCAAATGAAGCCCCAGGTCTATCCACAGGTCTAGATCATCTTCTACACACAGAGAAAGTCAAATCAAAAGCCAAGGAGAAATCAGTATGGAATGAGATTAGAAAGAAGAAATGTGTTCTCTCCTTATATCAATCTATGAACCTGTTCTAGGGTGCAAGCTCCTATAATGCTATATCTCTTTGAAAAACAAGTTTTTAATGACTTTTTATACTTATAGTAAAATGATGCATTTTTCATAAATATTAAGGTCCTTGGAGATCTACGGATTAGGAACATGAATTCATTTACTGGGTAAAGTGAGAATACATGTGCAGTTAGGGGACACATAAAGCTGAGAGGCCATTGAACTCATAAGATTTAACCCGTTGTTTTACAATCAACTGAAATTCAGCACTGTGTTCAGTTCTGTGGACATGTTTTAAGAAGGAAGTTGAAAAATTAGAATGTATTTAAACAAACAAACACATGATGCTTAACATTCTGGAGAAATATTATAGTGTTTCTATTTAGTTTATTCTATTCATTCCCCCATTTCTTCCACACACGTTTATTCTATGACTCTGTGTTAGAGGTATGTGGATATATTGCAAAACAAAACAGCAGGGAGCTTACTGTCTGCTCAGTACTGAAAAAGCCCTAAGCATTGAGTTAAAAGACTTGGGTTCTCTGCATAGTTAATTATTTGTTTACTTGTTGATCTTTCCATTAGAATATAATAATTTTAGAAGTTGGACCTTCATTTTACTAATATTTGCATCCCTGGCAGCTGGTAACTTTGTATCTCAGCCCAGAGTAAGTTATCAGTGAATGAACAAGAAATCAATGAGAGATCAATAGTTTGAAAAGACTTCACAGAGGACCTGAGTCTAAGTATTGAAGGCTGAATGGTATTTGGAAAGACAGAAGGGAGCAAAGAGTATCTGTAACATGGAGAACTGGATGACATAAATCACAGAGATAGGAATGATTGTTGAATGGTTATGGATCAGTAAGGCATGAGCACCAAAGCAAGGAAAGGATAAAGTCATGGGAAAGAGAATGATAGGCAATGAGGCTCATAGGCCACAGATCATGGGAATCCTTGAAAGTCAGGATAAGAATCTGAAATTCACAGGTATTGCAGTAGGGAATGAAGAGCTTTGGGCAGCAGAGAGAGATGGTGGAGACAACGACCAATCATGAGAGTTGGACAGAGAGTCACAGAATGGACAGGAAAACCGACTGGACAGATCCCATGAGACTGGTGTCAGCAACAGAGCAGTGACACAGTGACTTCCAGTAATCTGATTCCACTATCCACGGTCCATCCTACAAAGACTAGTGAGTGTGATGAAAGTAGATATTTGCAACTCTATTGCATTCTCAAAATTGGAGGATCCATTCATTCATTTACTCAATTTCTTGAATAAATGTGAAATTTATGAAATTGAATAAATTTATTCAAGAAATTGAAATTTCACATTTCTTGAACCTCTGTCATGTGTCAGAGGATATGCAATTTGTGGGGATTCAAAAGTTCAGAAACTGACTAGGGATATGGAGCACTCTGCCTCAAAATGTTCAACTCAAATCTCTAATTAATTTTATCTATAAAACATTTGAACAAAGGACACTTCCTTTTATAATGTCTTATAATTGATTATGCCTTTTAACCATGGCACCAAACTCAGCTGTGTTATACTGTCATGGCACAATTTTGGGGGTTCTGTCTGATGGCATTGTAGACATGAATGTTTACTAAAGCCATAAAAAATGGAGCCAGTATCATCCTAGACATTCAATTTTCTGAGAAAAATGACAAAACTTCTGTTGTAATTGCATATTAAAAACTGCAGATATAGGGCTGAGCAGAGAAGTTTAAAATATACATCATTTTGCTACTGCTGTTGGTTTCACTCTGCTAATGACATGAAATTATATCCCAAAGGTCAGTATTAATCACTCGGTTGATTTCTTTTGGAGGAGGCAGACTGCTATAGTATACATTAAAGAAATTCAAGGAAAAAGAAAGTAAGCCTAGAGTCATGAGCACACAAGCAAGAGAAGAACAAATACATCTGAGGTATTTTGTTGGCCTTTTGACTCCGTGCTTCTAGGGATGCTGTTGCCTAGGTTTGCAAATGTAAACATAACAGGAAAAGCTGACTATTTAAGGAATAAATCATAAGATGTAGGGTATCTATAGCATGCTGACGTGGACATATAAAATTAACAAGACTATCCCAGTTAGGAGTAAACAAGGGATGACCATAACTGTGATAGAATTTTGCAGTGGTTATTGTTGTTTGTTGTGTTCACCTACAACAACTCCACTTTCCGCTAACTCTTCCTGATTTTGATGAGGTCACAAGTAAATTATATTTGCCTTAACTTGTGCCTTTTCTATTTTTTTCCTATACAGTTTATATATTACTTATAAAATCAGGAAAAAATGTTATAAAAATGTCATTCAATTCAAATAGTTGTCAAAGTCTCAGGGGGCATCCTACATGCTCCTGAATTCATGCATATGTTTTTGTTTGTTTGCTCTGTTTTTGTTTCTACTCTGTTTCAGCTGAGGCCACCAAACACTTGTTGATATGCTATGTCCTCTCCTTTTTTTGGTCCATGTTTTTGCTCACACTGATTTCCATAGTCCACATTCTCCAATACATAAGACCAAGAGAGATGATATTTTACCTCACTACTTGTGGTTTATTCTGTTACCCAGGTTACAAGGTAGAACTACCTCATTTCCTCAATGCTTTCACAAAGTTCAGTAACACAGTTCTTTTATTTTTTTACTGATTTTAAGAATTCTAACCAATCTACTCAGCTGTCAGATATAAATTCATGAAGACTGGACTATAAACTGTAAGTGATCAATATTTTTCTCTACTCAAGATCTCTCTTCCTCTTTAGTATTATTCTATTTTTCTTGGACCAACCTAGTTCTCCTCAACTCTCTTTTCTCTTGAGATAAGTTATTTCTCAAAAGTCTTCTGGAGGACCTGCCTCACCCATCTTCAGACATGATCAGATAAGTCTGAAACCTTGAAAAAATGTAATTTAGCTTCCAACTTGGAAGCACCCACAGTTAGAGGTGCACTATTATTAGTTCATGTATTTTACATTCAAAATGTTTTTTCACTGTGTACAAGTATCCGCATATAGAATAAATTTCAATTGCAATATTGTCACAGAGGCCCTGAACAATATTTTTTTTATATATTATGCATTTAATGAGTAATTTGAAACAGAATGAAGATCAAATTTGGATCAGTGTTTTCTATTTTAATATTTTAATAATGTAAATATTTAATGATGAGTGTTTTTATGACTTGAGTCTAGTTATCTTGGTATATACCTCCATTGAGGAAACTAGAGTCAATATCTTATTACCTAAACAGGGAATAGAGAGAACACAGAGTGATATAACCAGAGACCTTTCATTGCTGAAAGACTTGAGTCTGGACTGTGAGAGAAGTTTGTATCTATAATATCCTAATACAGTGTTGAATCTCAAAATAGGTGTATCAGCCATTCCATAGTAGGTCAAACCCCAAACTCTCTAATTGATAGAATTATTTGCTTTGGCATCACATAGCTGCAATGTTCATATTAAAATAGTCCACGTATTCTTGAATATTTGCAACTTCAAAATTGTGAAACTTTGTATCCCTTTAAAATTATTTTAATCTGAAAATTGAGAGTGAGGTTAAAGGCACAACTTGTTAGATGCCATAGCTAGCACTCAATGACCCACAGCATAGGCCTGATTTATTATGCAAATACAGAGCCAGAATAATATATTCTGTTTAATCATGCAAGATTTTTCTTTTTGTTTGATGGAGTGTCCAGGCACATAAATGAATATTCTATGAATCCAAAATCTACTTCAAAAAGGGAGGTATTTATATGGGGTTGTAAGAATAAGGTGCCAGAACTGTGATTTACAGAATATGCTTGGCCGATGGTAGAAAACAGTTTGTCTTTAAACAACTGAATTTTATAATGAGAAAATTACCAGAAGCTTTTAGCTACTCAGGTTATTTAAGTGAAAGATGAATTCATCCGTTATGAGCTATATAAAACCCATTGATTACTTGACTTGATTACTTAAACCTCATGGCCTGAGAATCTTGTCTGACTGATATATATCCTGCCTTCACCCAGAATTTGTTATTGAAGAATGATTTTATGATACTGCAGCATTTCAGGTAAGCACTGTTCTCTCAACAAACATGAGGAGATAATTCACGCAGGCAAATGATAGTATATTTAGAGGCCAGCAGCGTTTCTTGACAGCTATTAACTATTCCCACACCAGTGCCAAAACTCACATCTCAAGTCTAAAACCTGAACTCAGGGGGAGAACCATGACAAAATTTGCTTCTTGCATTTTTCTCGGGGTCCAAATACCTTTCAGCAAAACTATTTTTTTTAACATAAGGACTAATACACATATCAGAGAAGAGCAATTGGGAAAATGACGAATATGTGAATCATTGCTAGGACTTTGTTGATGTGGGTTGCTTGCAGAGATGAAAACAAATATTGTAAAATTAATTTATTCTTTTCTGTTAACCTTTAAGGTAAGTAGTATCATCTGTATGTTATAGATGAGAAATCTTCCGAGATGTTAAGTAACTTTTCCAGTGACATTCAACTGAGAAATAGCAAGGTTAGGATTTCAACTGGATTCTTTTTACTTTTACCTGCTCTTAGAGAAGGAGCATCAGTGATTTCAGACTTGATTTTTAAAAACTATAGGAAACTCTTTGACATAAATCACAGCGAGATCCTTTTTGACCCACCTCCTAGAGAAATGGAAATAAAAACAAAAATGAACAAATGGGACCTAATGAAACCTAAAAGCTTTTGCACAGCAAAGAAACCAAAAGCAAGACGAAAAGACAACCCTCAGAATGGGAGAAAATATTTGCAAACAAAGCAGCTGACAAATAATTAATCTCCAAAATATACGAGCAGCTCATACAGCTCAATATCAAGAAAACAAACAACCCAATCCAAAAATGGGCAGAAGACCTAAATAGACATTTCTCCAAAGAAGATATACAGATTGCCAACAAACATATGAAAGGATGCTCAACATCACTAATCATTAGAGAAATGCAAATCGAAACTACAATGAGGTATCACCTCACACCGGTCAGAATGGCCATCATCAAAAAATCTACAAACAGTAAATGCTGGAGAGGGTGTGGAGAAAAGGGAAACCTCTTGCCCTGTTGGTGGGAATGTAAATTGATACAGCCACTATGGAGAACAGTATGGAGGTTACTTAAAAAACTAAAACTAGAACTACCATATGACCCAGCAATCCCACTACTGGGCAAACACCCTGAGAAAACCATAATTCAAAAAGAGTCATGTACCACAATGTTCATTGCAGCACTATTTACAATAGCCAGGACACGGAAACAACCTAAGTGTCCATCGACAGATGAATGGATAAAGAAGATGTGGCACATACATACAATGGAATATTACTCAGCCATAAAAAGAAATGAAACTGAGTTATTTGTAGTGAGGTGGATGGACCTAGAGTCTGTCATAAAGAGTGAAGTAAGTCAGGAAGAGAAAAACAAATACTGTATGCTAACACATATATATGGAATCTTTAAAAAAAAAAGGTTCTGATGAACCTAGGGGCAGGACAGGAATAAAGACACAGATGTAGATAATGGACTTGAGGACATGGGAAAGGGGAAAGGTAAACTGGGATGAAGTGAGAGAGTAGCATTGACATGTATACGCTACCAAATGTAAAATAGCTAGTGGGAAGCAACTGCACAGCACAGGGAGATCAGCTTTGTGCTTTGTGACCACCTAGAGGGGTGGGATAGGGAGGGAGGGATGGAGACATAAGAGGGAGGGGATATGGGGATATAAGTATACGTATAGCTGATTCACTTTGTTATACAGCAGAAACTAACACAACATTGTAAAGCAATTATACTCCAATAAAAATGTTAAAAAAGAAAAACTATAGGAAGAGTATCATAATAAAAGTTATAGACAGGAAAAAAACACACAGAATATAACAATTGTAGTAACATATTGTTAAAATGCCAACATAATGTAAACCTATATAGCATGATGATTGTCTTCCAGTTCATTTCAAAAATCAGATCAGTGATTATGACTCAGTTAGTAAAGATTGCAATATTCATTGCAATTATCTAAAATACAAACTGAGCAGACTTCTAGATTCCCTGCTCTCTCTCCAAACCATAAGAGATTGATGAATCCTTTTAAGAAGAAAATTGGGGGGCTTTTTTTTTTTATTGAAAAAAGATCATAAATGTATACAATTTGCACTCAAACTGGCAGGTTTTTTTTTAAAAATTAATTTATTTAATTTACTTATTTTTGGCTGCGTTGGGTCTTCGTTGCTGCGCGCAGGCTTTCTCTAGTTGCGGCGAGCGGGGGCTACTCCTCGCTGCAGTGTGCAGGCCTCTCACTGCAGTGGCTTCTCCTATTGCGGAGCACGGGCTCTAGGCACGTGGGCTTCAGTAGCTGTGGTTCACGTGGGCTCTAGAGCGCAGGCTCAGTAGTAGTGGCGCACGGGCTTAGTTGCTCCGCGGCATGTGGGATCTTCCCAGACCAGGGCTCGAACCCGTGTCCCCTGCGTTGACAGGCGGATTCTCAACCACTGTGCCACCAGGGAAGCCCAAACTGGCAGGTTTTAAAGTTGTGTGATTTGTAACTTCTGAAGAAGGCCAAGGCCAAGATTAACTCGTGATGTTCTTAAAATTATGATGACCATCTGCCTTCCAGTATGTTAATATAGAACCAATCTCTGAAAAGCACTTCTCATTACTGAAATAATAATAATGCAGAATGTTGTGCAAAGTGTGTTTATATGATTGCTGCATTTTAAAGAGACTTTGATGCTTCAGGCCCATCCTTAAAAAAGAATATTCAATAGTATTTTGAACCAATTCTGGCTATTTACTGCATCCATTCTTGTCATATCCTTTATTCTTTATTTTTTGTAATTTTTCCATAAGACAGTTAAATGCAGATACAATTTTTGCTTTTAAAAGTTTATTTCTACTACTCTATTCCTACTTGAAGTTATATATTTTTCTGTTTTTATCATTAGTTGCCATGAAGACAAATGAGCTACTTTGTTCTATAGGATGGGTAGTTTTCTGGTTCTGTGGTTTGGGAAAGAAGAGGATCAGATTTCACAAAATCCTCTTCATCTTCTTGTTTAAAATAAGGCCAAGAAGAATAGGAATGAGAAATAGATCCTCTGATGATTATTGCCCACATGGCTTTTGCTCTTGCATTTCTTTTCTGTAGCTGTACTGTTACGAGCATGTCCTTCTTCCCATAGTACCCCATGTGCCATTCTGGGGCAGCACCAGATATTGGGAGAAAAAAGCACACAAATGGGGCTTGTACAGGATCCAGTGGTTGGTCAAGCTAATGTACCACTGAACTTTAGCCATTAGACTGTGATGTCTCTGCAAATAGAGACCATTGATGTTTTGCTTTTGTATCTCTAGTGCCTAGCACATGGTAGGATGTACAACAAAATGCATTTATGTTGGAATGAGACTGGCAGTACCACCTCTTCCACTCTCTACATCTAGGTGTGCTCATACGACCAGTGTGTGCCTCCTCATGCTTCATTAAGGGACTGGAAACTTCTTAGGAGTGATAACCATACTGCTTGGTGGAGCTTGTTGGAGACAGAACACCAAAGTTTGGGATAGTTCTGTGTATTGTCAAAGAGACACATTTGGTGGAGGTATGGTGGAAGGATGGACAGCGGAAGAAATAAATCGCAGTAGATTCTTTAACAGACCTATGAGCACAATAGGAAGGCATCGCCAGAAACTTTCAAAAGAGGTTTGAAATAAATACTTATTTCAGTGACTTCACAGGGTTATTATGAAGGGCCCATGCTGAGAATCATATAAAGAATAGTAATTAAGACAAAAACAGTATTGTTGGGGGTTTGAAGCTGCTAGTTAATCCCATGCATTTCCCCTCCAAATTCCAAATCAATGGAGCCAGCTTCACTTCTGACTGTTTTGATTAAAGAACTTGGCAGGCATGTAACTTAGACTAGGTTTCCTAACACATGCAAGGCCTACATTCCAAGATTCAAGTGATACATTCAACCTTTAACATATCAGTTTTGCCTACAAGAGAAATAAGGACCCATGGCTGTAGAACTTGAGTGGTTTGGTCAATAAAATAAATTATTCCCCCCAGTGGGGAGCAGCAACTAAGAGAAGAAAGAAGGGGTAGATTCTTTCTCCCCGTTACCTCTGAGCAACAAAATTTCCTCATACGCAGGTTGGCAGGAATTGGGGGAAGGACATGATTTCTTTAACATGACTTTCTCCATTGTCTTTGTGGTCTCCCCTCTCTTTTCAATGACACAGGATTCAACTCTGTTAGCTTTTAGCATGTTTTCTCTCTGGCTACCATAACCCATTCTAATGACACCGGACAATAAACGCTAGACCTTGGTTGTTCCATACTCTGGACGTTCCTTCTAGTAGTCTGTCTCCTTAGGAACTCCCCAAACCCTGTAGGAAGGGCTGGGTGAAAGTAAGTTTGATGAGCTGGGTGAGTATGAAAACTCTAGAAGTCCTCTTCACAGATCTATCTCTCTTTGGATCTCTTTTCATAATTCACATATACCATCACATTGCTACACAATTAGAAGAATACAAGCTACAGAATTTAATCTTAGTAGTGTTTAGGTAGTCTCTCTCTCTCTCTTTTTTATACACACACAGCCAAATGATTGTGAGTGCACGATTTATACACCTTTTTCCATAACTGTGGACTAGACGTTGTGTGTGCGTGGAAGGGGGCTATTCAAGAATCATTCTTTACTATGAGATACGTGTGACAACAGCAGCTACAATTATAAGCCGATTAGGTAGATAATTGACAACACAAGTGCACTAAAGTTGTGTTCCATTTGCTTCAATTGTGTTTAATGGAAGTGGCATTCTGTATTTCTCACAAAGTGAGGCTTCTAATCAAGGCACAAATGATCTTCTAATTAACCATCTTTGTCTGACCCTCTGGAATAAAATGTAGTTTTGTTTAGGGAAATCAAGTAAGCGTTAGAATCATCCTAGCCTTTACCATGAAGCTTCTTTCTCCTCTTTCCAATGGCTTTGTCATCAGAGCCAGAAAATTAGTGCTTATACACTGTGAGCTTCATGCAATCACTGAGTAAATCATGCCAGTATCTTTACCAACCAGGCATATTATAAAATTCTAAATTGTGACTTGGTCATATTTTCTACTTTTGTATCCAGTGGCTTTGACGGTCATCACAATCAGTTTGTAAAAGCATTCCCTAGCCAGGGATCCTTAAGCCTGACTGCATATTAGAATCACCTGAGAGGCTTTTAAAACCCACAAATGCCCAAGTTTCTATTCCAGAACAACATGATAAGAATCTCTAGATGAAGGACCCCGTGGTAGGTGATTCTAATATGCACCAGAGTTGGGAATCACTGACAGAGACCAAAGGTCAGCAATATTTTTCTGTAGAGGGCCAGGTGGGAAATGTCATAGACTGTGTCACAACTGCTAGACTCTGTTAGAAGTATGCAACTCTGCCATGAAAGCAGCCATAGACAATATGTAAACAAATAGGTAGTGCTCTATCCCAGTAAAATTCTATTTATAACTATGACATTGTGATTTGTAATAAGAAATATATATTTGGTCTTGGTTTTGTTTCTGACTGAGAGCTCCTAAAACCCTTGGAATTGTCTAAGTGTGGAGAGTGCAAAGGTGTCTTTTGTTATGTTAATGAATTGGATCACATCCAAGGATCAGGCTGGTTTCCAGGAGAACCAACCAAGGGATTAGAAGGTAGGAACTTTCAGTCCCACCCTCCTGATTTCTGGGGAGGGGAGAAGGGCTGGAGGTTGAATCAATCTCCAATGGCCAATGATTTAATCAATCATGCCTAAGTAATGAACTCTCCATAAAAACCACAAGGACGGGCCTGGGAGAATTTCTGGGTTGGTGAAAACATGGAGATTTGGGGGAAGTGCCACACTTAGAGAGTGTGTGGGAGTTCTGTCCCCTTTTCCCACACCTCACTCTATGCACCTCTTTCAATCTGGCTGTTCCTGAGTCATATCCTTTCATAATAAACTGGTAATCTAGTAAATAAAATGTTTCTCTGAGTTCTGTGAACTGCTGTAGCAAAATAATCGAATCCAGGGAGGATATCCTTGGAACCTCCAATCTGTAGCCGGTTGGTTAGAAGCACAGGTAACAACCTGGGATTTTGACTTCTGTCTTGCGGAAGTGGGGGACAGTCTTCCGGGACTGAGCCCTTAACCTGTAGAAACTGATGCTACCTCCAGGTAGATAGTGTCAGAATTAAGTTGTAGGACCCCCCAGTGGGTGTTGCTGAAAATTGCTTGGATCAGGTACCTCCCCTCAACATACATGCACATTATAATTGGGTCCCAGAACCCTTACAGTAACCAAAAGCAGCAAGCCAAATTTGGCCTGACCTTAAAGATACAGATTAGCAATCTATTAATCCTGATTTTAGCCTCAGGATCCAGTAATTAATTTAATAAATGGCCACCCAGAACTGTGTGTTGACTGACAGTGAAATAAAGTGAGCATTAGCTTTAGAGTAAAAAAATCTGGGTTCCCAACCTTGCTTGCACCACCACTACTTGCTATATAAAAATATGGGAATGTCATTTAGCCTATTGAGCTGCAACTTCTTCACTTAGAAAATAGGAATAACAATACTTAACTCAAGGCACTATGACGCTGCTGGATTTCTCATGAAAATTCAATAGTTTTCCTAGCTAATAATACGTCACATTTATTGAGTATTTACCATATAGCAGGCACTGTTCTAATCATTTTATATTCATCAACTTATTCCCCTCTGAAAAAGAAAGATGAAAATGGGACAGACGTGTCTTCAGTGAATTTTCACAATGGAGAAAAAAATATATTCATAAGTTGCTACATTTCAAGAGGGAATGTTGTAAAGTGGTACATGTTAAAAGATTTGCACAGCAGTATGTTAGGTATTGAGGATGGAGAGATCACATATAGCTGGGTTAATTAAACTCTTCAGAAAAACAACTGGTAACAAATCCTGGTAGCTGAAGGCTGGTTGTAATTTCATTTTGCAGATCTGGGAGAAGCAGAAGGAAGAGTGTGGGCAAAAAAAAAAAGGTGTGGAAGTGGGAAGGCATGGGATGTGTTTAGGGATGGAGGCCTATGGCTGGAATTGCACTAATGGAGTAGAAGATTCTAAGGTAGGAAAGTTAGATTAGATTCAGAACATGCAGGGCTATCATTTCCAGGTTAGGTAGTGGAACTTAATATAAATCAATAGAGAGATTTAAGGTTTTCAGAGGTGAGAGCTATACTTTGGGCTTTGATTTAGAGAGATTAATCTCACAGTGGAGGGAGGGAACTGTGTTATTGTTCCTTTATTACGCTCATTACATAGAGCTGTAATGATTAAATGAGTTAATATAAGTAAAGCTCTTGGAGCGTTATCTGGCAGAGAGTAAGTACTGTAATTGGTAGGAATTATTATTGTCCCATAAATAATATGGAATGATTATCCAGCCTTTCTCTTATTTATTTATTTATTTGTTTGTTTATTTTCGATGTGTCTAGTTTAACATAGCTCTAGAAGGGAATTATAGATGTACATGCATCTTAAACATTCTTTACTGATTTTAAGAAAACGATGTCAAAACTTGGACAGAAGGCAAAGAAGGTCGTGAGAAGCCTGTCGATGTCATACAGGTGCACTAACCAGCCTTTCCCCAGATTATTTATTTTAGACCTAATATCTTTGCAAATGGAGCCACAGGAGGCTTTGAGCAAGGGCAGTACTCATGTACCCAGAAGTGCAGCAGTGGAGCGTTCAATGGATTGGAAAAAGAGAGAGGAAATCAGAGCTCACTTAAGCTTTCTAGCTATGAAATTCTGAGAATCTTAATTATCGTGGTGGGAGCAGAAGTGTAAAGGAGAACACAGATTCAGCAGTTTTGGTGAGTCTAATTCACTGTTAAGAAGCAGAGGTTGATTGAATGGGAAGGAATAAAGGAGAAGTCTAGATTAATGTTTTCTAAATGGAGGGGGGGGGTCCATGAAGAACACTAGGGAGGTCTCAGGGAGGAGGTGATTTGTGGTGAAGTTGTGCTTGACCCGTGGTGGATTCAATCTGACCATGCTCTGTTGGAGGTATTCAGAGCAGAGCTGTCTTGCAGGCAGTTGGAAATGTGGGAATTAATCAAAACCAAATAGGAACTCTGTAATTCCATAAATACGACAACTCTGACAATGACGGGCAGAGAATACCTACTACCTCTTCCTTTACTGTTGGCTCAAGATTTGGTCAGGAAAAGGCAGATGATAACGGATACACTTGATTGTGCATAAGGCCTAATTCATTCCAGCAAAGCACAGGCTTCGCTCCCTTCTCAAAATATCTGTAAGAGTCAACCCTCTGCATTTTCCTTTCCTGTTTCATTGAAAAATGTGTTTTTGTTGTCGTTGTTTGGAAAGCTGCATTTTTTTGGTTAAGCTTTGTCGTACAGCCACAAGTAGCCTAGCGATTGTAATGGTTATTGACAAGAGATTATGGTTATATTAATTGTAAAACGGTGCTCCTTATCATGACCTTTATTTTTAGGGTGACTAAATTCTCCATTGTCTGTGGCTGCAATGCCACAACGCTTCCCTTCCAAAAAAGAGACCTATGCCAAAACAAAGCAAACACACACACAAAAAGCAGTTGAACTCATGAATTCCTGTGCAACCAGTTTTATACAACTAGTTAGTAATCAGTTGGAATAAATCCAATTGGTATTGTTACTTAGCGTTTTTGACCTCTAATTTATTTTGTAGCCCTGTTTACAGTGAGCACATTCCTGAATTATGATAATGAAGCTGGTGCTGGTATAATCATTTTTTTTATACAGTTATACTCAATTGGGCTTCTTTCTCTAGCCCTTTTGAAAAATCATCCTTCAAGTGAATAATGTCAGAATCTTTGTCCCCACAACCTACTACAACCAGTTTATACCAGTGTGCCTTTAATAGTGGCTGTTGATCTAGTTACTCTTAAAATAACCAATTGTTTAATTGAACTAACCAGGTGGTGTTGGTAGCTTAAGGCACTTTTATGCTTCCCAAGCAGGATTTATTATCAGGTTAAAAAACCTTTCTATTTGATAGTAACAAATACCTTCTATTATCTTCACTCATTTTTTTTTTTTAACCAGTATTATTAGTACTTGGTAGGTTTCTGGTTCAGTAACAATTTTCAGTTCTTCCATCACTTAAAACATGCAGATCCTTTCTTAGTTATATATTTATCCTGTCCCCTTAAAAAAAAAAAAAAGTAACTTCCACCTTCTATGATGAAACTGATAGCCTCCTGAAGAGGGAGATTAAGTAAAACCCATCTCTATTTTGTTGCAACTAGCAATTCCATGACCAGGCACCTTCTCACCAGTAATTATTATGTGGCAGCTTTCATTTCAGAAGGTACCAATAAATGGTATCACACCAATCCATCTCTAACACCGCTGGCGTGTCAATGAAAATAAGGGAAATTACAGGCGCAAAAAAAATCCTGTGCCTGAAACAAAACAAATGAAGCACACAGGGTCCCTAAGAGTGTTTTTATCAGCATAAACAATATCAGCTTAGCGATGATGACTCACAGAATTAGAAATAAAAAGGGTCTTGTTCTTTGTAGGTGTGCTATAAAAGCAGAATATACTGCCACATGCCAGGTATTGCTGATGACAGTCTGTTAAAAATATAGGTTCTCTCTTAGAAAATGTCTTTCTTTGTTCACTTGAGGCTAATGTTATCGAGAATAACACAAACATCAATTCCTTATAACAAAGCATTTCCTACTCTTAATTGACTGCAACCCAACTCAAAGGGGCTTAAGCAAAAGGGAATTTCTTGCACACCTTCCCTTCTCAAAATCATGTCACTGAAAAGCCCAGTACTGGGGTTTTCTTTACTCATAGCTACATTCAAGACCTCAAGGAATCATTGAGGTTAGTCTATTTCTCTCCACATATTAGTTCTGTCCTCCTCTTATCCTGTTTTCTTGGGCAGGCTCCCACTCTGCCACGGTACATGCAGCCAGCTCCAGGATTTTATCTTATCAGCTGAGCATTGCCAGTAATTCCCACACCTGCATTTCATTGACAGATGTCAGGCCCATAACTGAATCAGTTACTCCAACTGAATGACATGGAGTGTGTCTAATTGACCAGACACAGGTCATTGTCAAAACTTGGGGTGAAGGTACAAGAAGGATGGTTTTCTATTAGAAAATCAGGGTGCAGTTATTGGTCTGTGGATGAATGAATGCCAAACCCACACAAACAAGTAATATCAAAAATCTACCAGCTTTTGAAATGTTTTAACCAGTGGCTTTCCTTGACTTCCTTTGTGAAAAGCCCCTTTCATTCCTTGGGCAGAGCAAGTCCCTCACCTCCCAGCATTTTCATAGCACTCAAAGGTGTTTTGACCATAGCCTTTCTTACACTGTCACATAATTTATTTATATAAATTTATTTATTTTATTTTTGGCTGTGTTGGGTCTTCATTGCTGCACGCGGGCTTTCTCTAGTTGTGGCGAGCGGGGGCCACTCTTCGTTGCGGTGTGCAGGCTTCTCACTGCGGTGGCTTCTTTTGTTGCGGAGCACGGGTTCTAGGCGTGCGGGCTTCAGTAGTTGTGGCAGGCAGGCTCAGTAGTTGTGGCTTGTGGACTCTAGAGCGCAGGCTCAGTAGTTGTGGTGCAAGGGCTTAGTTGCTCCGCGGCATGTGGGATCGTCACGGACTAGGGCTCGAACCCATGTCCCCTGCATTGGCAGGCAGATTCTTAACCACTGCACCACCAGGGAGCCCCATTGTCACATAACTATCACTGGCATTACTATTTCCTTATGCATCTTTCTCTCCCATAGAAACGTAAGATTTTTGAAGGCAGAGAGAAAGTAGCTTTTAGCTACCTTGTATAAACTTCACCAGTGCCTCCACAGTAGAGGCTCAATAAACATTCACAAATGCTTTCATAGTTGGTTCTTATGTATTCAAACCATTGCCCTTTCTTATTTTTCAGCAAGTCCAAGTTTTCTTTCTCTGAGAAGACTGTTCCAGTGGTTTTTAATTTTACTCTT
Organism: Balaenoptera borealis; assembly: GCF_965194805.1. Classification (NCBI taxonomy): domain Eukaryota; kingdom Metazoa; phylum Chordata; class Mammalia; order Artiodactyla; family Balaenopteridae; genus Balaenoptera; species Balaenoptera borealis. The sequence continues at coordinate 96,079,760 of NC_138874.1, read as the reverse complement.
TATTTTCTAAAGATATTTTCTAAAAGTTTATTAATTCAGTCAATAAGGGAAACAATTTCATCTCCTCCATGAAGTCTTTCTTAAGCACCCTGGTCTTTATAGATGCCTGTCTACTAAATGTGTTAATTAATAACATCCTTTATGCCACTTTAATGCCATTTTATGAGTTTCTATATCATGTCTAGTTGACTGTATTGAAATGCCATATCTTACCTAATATTCTTCTGTACTCTTCAGAGCCATTATATGAATGCTTAGTTAATATGTGGCACATTGAAAAGTGTGAAACACAAGGAATCAAAGGGAAAAATATATTGTGAAGTTTGAGATGGCTGAAAAGACCTCAACTAAATAGATATGTAGTGATATAAGCTAAAATACCAATAGTCAAGTCTGTCTGAAGATGAATATAGGTGAGATTTCTTCATTTCCTATTTTTCTAGCACAGATACGTTTTCTTTATGTGAATAGGAAAAAAGCAGGTTTTAAAAAATTCCAGAGGGGGCACTTGCCCACAGATGGTGATCAGATTCATCAGCAATAAAAATATTTATGGTGTCTATATGATTATTTCTCTTATAACAACAATTGGTTTCAGAACTCTGGCAGAAATGGAGGAGATTTTATTTGGTATCCTTAAACTCCACCAATGGAGCTGGTTAAAAGGATCTATCTTATTCTGTAGTCTCACAGAGGTAGAGCCTGAAACAAAGATTAGTGAGCAATTAGTTTAGCAGGTAAATGAGGGAAGTGAGAAGGAAAAGGGAAGGAAGTGAATAAAGGACATGTAATTAATCGTTTCCAAGATTGAGTTTTCTCCTTCTGGGGAACTCTGGAAACTGAAGACCATAGCCTCAGAGTTATCCCAACCTAGAGGTAGGGAAATTGGACTATTTATACACCAACTTCCATCATTCATTATTTGGGAACTGTTCTTTTATTTTTAATTGAAATATAGTTGATTTACAACGTTGTGTTAGTTTCAGGTATACAGCAAATATATATATTCTTTTATAGATTCTTTTCCTATATAGGTTATTACAAAATATTGAGTATAATTCCCTGTGCTATACAGTAGGTACTTGTTATTTATGTATTTTATATATAGTAGTGTGTATATGTTACTCCCAAATTCCTAATTTATCCCTCCCCGGCAACCTTTCTCCTTTGGTAACCATAAGTTTGTTTTCTACGTCTGTGAGTCTGTTTTACAAATAAGTTCATTTATATCCTTTTTTTTTTTTTTTTTAGATTCCACATATAAGTGATATTACATGATATTTGTCTTTCTCTGACTTACTTCACCTAGTATGATAATCTCTAGGTCCATCCATGTTGCTGCAAATGGCACTATTTCATTCTTTTTAGTAGCTGAGTAATATTCCATTTATATATATATGTGTGTATATATATATATATATATATATATATATATATATACCACATCTTCTTTATCCATTCATCTGTCGATGAACATTTATACATGCACCCCAATGTTCATCGCAACCTAAATGGGAGCTGTTCTTGATGGGCATTAATTCCCTGACACTTCAGGCCTGCAGTGCACATGGGCAGAGAGGCTCTGGAGCCACAGAGAGAGAAGCACGGCAAACAGATTCATGTGCTGGCAGTTGAAATTCTAGCTCATGTGCTCTGGAATAGAAAATGGTAAATCGATATGTGTGGGGCCCAACAGTGTCCGCTCTACAGCTGGACATGAAGGCTTTGTAAGGGTAAACTGTATAGTGGATCTTGAACCCCTCAAGGAAAACAGGATCTCAATAGTTCTGATATTGAGATCCCTAGAAAGCTATCTGTTTATGTGACTCATAGATACATTTAACTTGATTATAGTACCAAGTCTCTGTTCAAAAAACCAATATGCAAAGTTTGGAGACCTGTGTGAAGTCAAGTTGATATCCCTATGGAGCTCACATTGAATGCTTTACAGGTTATAATATTAGCTACTTTTCCTATACATGTCTGTATTCAAAACTCAGCATTCTATGAGGCAACCTCATGTGTTATCATCTCTACAAGCCATTGTGGTACAGCCGAGATCAGAGAGATTTTGAAGTCAATCATAACTAGATTCAAATTCTAGCTATGCTAATGATTTGCTACTATTTCTGGGCAAGTTATTTAGTGTCGTTGACCTTCAGAGTCCCAACCTATATAATGCAGATAACATTAAACACCCAACAGATCTGACAATTACATGCATATACATATAGTACCAGCAGAGAGCCTGACAGATAGTAGACATTCAGCAAAAGGAGGAAATGGAGTATTATAAAAGTAGACTTTTAAAGATCATATAAGTAGTAAGTGTTGGAGCTAAAATTAAATCCCGATCCCTGACACAAAACACAGATGTAATTCCATATCAGTCACCACTAGAGATCTGTGCCTCTGCTTTTTCTCTCGTAGGTGCCATTCCAATGGTAACTCTAATTATTGTCCCTGACGCATAAAACCAAAACCTCCCATTGAGATCTAGTATCATCCAATTTATGTCTCAGAAGTTTAAATTGCTAATTAAGTGATTTCAACACAAATTTTATATTTGAATCTTAGTTTTATTTGAAGTGCTATTCTGCTACAAGTATTTTGCAATAGAAGTGAGATATATTAAACCCCATCAATAACAGTTGCATTTTATTAAAATGATGTAGCCAAGAATTTGGCTCTGAAACTAGACTGATTGGGTTTGAATCCCATTCTACCATTTACTAGCTGCATGTGTGCCTCAATGTCCTCATTTATTATATAAAATATACAGATTCCTTTCACCATAGAGTTCCTATAAAGATCAAATGAGTGAATACATATAAAGTGCTTAGAATGATGCCTGTTTCCATAGTAAAAGCTCAGTAAATGTTATTATTTGGAGAAAATCTTCCTAAAAATATTGTGTGATGATACCATAAAATTAATCCATAAAGAAATGTGGGGTTAGGAACCTTGACTGAGGATTTAAGTCCTTGGAAAAGTAACTGAGAAGAAACAAGAGAATCGGACTAGAAATGAGTCTTTAACAGTCAAGAGAAAACTGTGACAAAGGACAAAATCAAAACTACAACCAGAAAAATTCAGAACTGTTCCCTCTTGGTGTAAATATTTCTATAAGCCTCAAGTCAAGAACAGGCTGGTTGGCATGATTATTTAGTGGCAAGTAAATTTTTTAAAAAATGGGAACAAAAGCAGATAATTAATTGAATGGGTCCTTAAGAGACAATACTAGATGTGACAAAGAGCAAAAATGGTAACCCTTGGTTATAGATCTGATAATACATTTACTGCCTTCTCCCAAGACGGTATGTGTTATGACTGAAAGATAGTCCTGGGAAGGTATGAGTCACATCACCAAGAAATGTACGTCCAGTGGGCCTCAAATGATTGACATAGAGCCTGGGTCAGGAGATGGTGAGGAATAGTCCCCCACCCTGTTTGGAATCACTATCTCCTTCTGGTCTTCTTATTCAATCTGTTCAGTTCTGCAACAACAGTGATTATGCACCTGGGGATTTCCTTTGTTTCTCTCTTTCAAGCTGAATTCCTTTACTGTATCCAGGCCACCCTAGAACTTAACTCCAGTTTCAGATGAAATTCTTTCCCAAGGGTCTCCACTGACACATGCCAGTCAAAGGCGATAGCTGGGAATCTCTGTCACAGAATGTTCAAAGACAGAACAAGTTGGCAGGCTGCCACACCTATAGGACTCAGAGGACCTCTGAGGGCAGTTGTCTAATTCCAGAAGCCAGCCTAACAGCATCTATCTCAGAACCCATCATAGTGCTATGTGAACTGAATTGATTATAATGTGTATGGGTACAAGGGAAACATAGAGGATGCTTTGAGAGTTCATCAGAGACAAGATCTGAGTTAGTCTGGGAAGGGACATTTAAACTGACCTGCATGAGTAGGAGTGAAGTAAGAACATTCCAGAGGTGGAATTCTAAAGGAGGAAGGGTTTTTTGGCATTTGAGGAGTGAATAGAAATTTGGTTCAGCTTTACGGGGTTAGTCTGTAGGTAGGTCTAGTCATCAGCTGGCCAGAGATTAGAGGTAAATATACCTCTAGGTTAGAGGAATATTCTATATTCTGCTGGCCCAGTGGCTTGTCTAAATTTATGCTGCCCCCTAAAGCAGTGCTTCCAAAAACATCTTCTGGGTGAGATGCATCTTGCATACCTCAATAAGCAGGTTAGAGGGCATCAGGGAGGTCATAATAGAAGCAAGAAGATGACGCTAAGACCTCTAAATCCAAGCTTGGTCATCTAGCTCTTTTGGGGGCTGACTTATTTTTTTAATGGTGGTGCATTAGTTTTGATTCTTATGTCAGTTCATGATGAAAATGTACCCTATTGAGTACAACAGTCATTGTTTTATTATTCTCTTGCGCTCTAATATCACTTCCTAAGTAATACCATCTTCTTTTGTCTACTGTTTCATTTCATGCCAGTTTCTAATGGGAATCAGAAGAGTCAGTTATAAAATAACCCAAATGAATTTTATATGTGCTTTCTCTGTGATTGTGGATGAAAATGCAATGAAGTAGAAAAGACTGAATGAGGATGAGAAGAAAGAAGCTACTAATGTCAGGATCTGGCTTCATGGGTGCATCTGTAGTGGAGATGGTAGCTCTGTGGGAGGGACCCACATCCATAACCACCTACAAAAGCATTTGTGTGTAGAACATAACTGTAGTTCTGGAGTTTGGGGCATTTTATATCTTTGTATCTATAGTGTGGTTTAAATGATAGGTATTTGAACCTTGATAAGTCATCAGTTATTATTTAACCACCATCACATGGTAAACTCAAGAACAGCCACACTCCCACAGAGTAACGAACACCATGTGGAAAAGGAAAAACCATGTTTAGAAAGCAAAAACTCTATTCCACTGATTTGCTTCTCTGTAAGGGTAAGGGTAAGGGCTCTGACCGGTCTATGGGGCCATCATATTCATGCACAAACTTTAAGGGCAGAGGATTTAAGCCCTGTACATGCTCTTTTGTGGTTTTAATGAAGTGATCAAGAATAAAAAGTATTTTGGATGAAGTCCAAGCAGATTCAGTAAAATGAAAACAGGGAAGTACTTGTGATACAGTGATACTAACATGATTACTTCTGAATGGGTATAATCAACAGAAATACAGTCAAAGCTGTGGTAATTAGGGAAAGGAACAAAGTGTATTTTCTCTCTTATGTGTCAATCATTTTCCGTCATGTTTGTCCTGGAGCTGAGGCACCAAGGAGGCCAGCACCATTCAGAGTCAGCTATGTTTGGGAAAATCATTCTGTCAGGATCAGTATAGCCAGAAGATGCATAACCGGTGCCTTCGAGTGCAGAAGGATTCAGGACCCAATTTACACACTGTTTTTGTTCCAAAATGTGGTTGTAACTTGGTTATTGCTAATTCTTAATACATTTTCTTCAGAATGATAGTTCGTTCCTCAGGCCAGGACCCAGAACTGATTAAACTTACAATGCAACTGAGTTGATATAATACTGGTTTGGTGGTTGAATCTTTGAATCAAAGAATCAAGGCAGTGAAAGAAGAGAAAGAGTAAGAGGAGAGGTCAAGGTGAAAGTGAAGAAGAAGGAAGATGCAAAGCAAATAAAGAGAAAGCAACTAAAGGCAGAGAGTACAGTTTCTCCCCACTTCCAGAGCAGATAACCGACTCCAAGCAAACTGAACAAGAAGAGTTGTCCCAGAAGCATCCAGTGTCTCTATAGGTCTCTCACCTTCTACTGTTCTCCCCAGGCTTGATATGTCCCTAAACCTTCCACTGTGACTCCCACCCTTGCCTCCCTTCGATCCCAACATACTTTCTGCTCCAGGAGTTTATACCCCTCCCACATTCTATCTCCTTGGTACTTCTGGTCTAACCTATTTATTAAAGAAAAATAAACTGATGCTAAATGCAGAACTATTGAAAAAATGAGAACTCTTCCAAGGCATTTATGGTTTTAAAAAAAATTTTATTGAAGTATAGTTAATTTACAATGCTGTGTTTAATTTCTGCTGTACAGCAAAGTGACTCAGTTATACAAATATATATATATATTCTTTTCCATTGTGGTTTATCACAGAATATTGACTACAGTTCCCTGTGCTATACAGTAGGACCTTGATGTTTTTCCACCCTATATATGATAGTTTGCATCTGCTAATCCCAAACTCCCAATTCTTCCCTCCCCAATCCCTCCCTCCCCCTTGGCAACCACAAGTCTGATCTCTATATTTCTGAGCCTGTTTCTGTTTTGTAGATAAGTTCATCTGTGACAAATTTTAGATTCCACATATGAGTGATATATGGTATTTGTCTTTCTCTTTCTGACTTCACTTAGTATGATAATCTCTAGGTCTATCCATGTTGCTGCAAATGGCATTATTTCATTCTTTTTAATGGCTGAGTAGTATTCCATTGTATATATATATGCCACATCTTCATTATCCATTCATCTGTTGATGGACATTTAGGTTGTTTCCATGCCGTGGCTATTGTAAATAGTGCTGCTACAAAGGCACTTCTGTTTTTCAAAAACTAATCCAAAGTATATTTAATTAATGGAATTTCAGATGGTTTCAGAATAAGTGAGGAGGGAAGATATTTTAAGACTTGGAGACCTAGAAAATATACAGACAAACATTTCTCAGGAGACCTTGTCCTTGTCTTTCTTTACTTCACCCAAAGAATCTCTCAAAATTTTAAGACTTTTCAAGAGAACCTCTATTTTACTTCTAAAATTTTCTTTATTTTCTCCTACTGGAGTGTTACTTCCATTGAAGTTGAGACTTTTAAGTCAACTTTGTGTTCCTTTACCCTTCCCTCCATTTTCTGGTCTCTCCCTCACAATAAGTATTCAACAGCCAATAATCTTCAAATGTGCAATGCATTTTCCCTACTTCCCTTCTAAGGGTCAACACATTAAAAAATGTTTTTTCTACTGTCTTTCAAAGAAAAGAAACCACGGCTTTTCTTTTCCTCCTCCTAAAAATAGAAAGTCATGGTTACATTTATCTATGATACAACATGGAATCCTCCAATGAAAGTATATACAAACATAGGGATCTGCTTTTATACCCTGGGCCATTTTCCCTAGATGTGGAGTTGAGACAACTTGAAATCCATCCCCAAATTGAAACCAAATTTATCTCCTCTTCATAATAATAGGAACTTTATGAACAGGTCTCTTAAATAATGAAAGACATCAAATTTTCAGAGCTCACTGTCATTCTGATGACATTTTATATCAGAGAGACTGGGATGAGAGGGGAGACTTCCAGTCATAGGAAAGATCTGTGTCCTGAAGTGACATTGGAGGGATTCAGTAAAGAAGAAGATAAAAAGACTCTGACATTGAAACATGGAGGGGTTTTGATTTTTTCAGCATGTGGTCCAATACGCAACAAATTCAGCAAGATGAGGAATAGCATAATGTAATGAGACCAGAATTAAGGAAACAGAAAACTGAAAAGAGAGTAGTGAAAAGATCCTTTACCTAGGCAAGACAGATCAGGGTAGAATGTGAAAGAGAAGAGAGAGAATTCCTGTCAATCAGACATCACATTCTCTTAGAATTGGTCCCCATCCTTACTACAGAATGCCTCTGAGGCAGGAGTTTCATAAGAGCCAAGGTATCTCATAGATTTTTCTGAGTGTCAGGATATTTTTTTTTCTTATATAACTCAAACAACTTAGGAAAAATGTGACTTTTTAAAAAGACAAATTAAATTCCATTTGCAAATGGATCAGTAACAATGCCAAGTTGTCAGAATTTTAAAACCTGTGAGGAAAGATGCTTCACAATTATCAGAATTTGGGTGACATCACTGAGTTCTAATTGCTTCTTCACAGTTGAAGACGGGGCTTGTTAAAATTGATTTAGTTGGATTTAACACATGGTCCAAGAGCAGGTAAATGGAAATGATGTGCTCTGTAAAGAAGGTACTATTAAGAGAAGCAGATTGTTGTTCATGATGGGACTCCCTAAAACAGACATAAAGAGGTTAAAATAGGCATAAAGAGGTGATGAACAATTATAAGCCAGTAACAACCGAGTCATGTCCTAGGGGAAAAATGGGAATTTATAATGTACTTTCAAGATCTTAATGAGGAATTCATAGGTATTTCAAACCAAGTGTGATTATTTTCCTTTCCTTTAAAAACATATTGACTTTATGTGGTTCTTTGAATATTCTTTCCAAATTTTCTTTGCTGATTAATTTCCATAATAAAGATATCCAAAGTGATGGTCAAAGTGAAGGGGATGAGATTTTTATATTCTTGTCTTTTTCAATGAAGGTATTGAACTGTGTTATACTTTATTTCAAGGAAGGAAATGTGTTCAATGGTCTTAATTTTGTTCCTAGAGTGATTATGGATCTTTCTGCAGTGGGTCCATCAGGTTTTCTTAGGGGTTATCTTAGCACACAGTCATATTTGGAATGACACCTAGAAGTTTCCAATAACCTCTGTGCAAGGCTTAGCAGCAGAAACTAGGAAATGAAGTCAAGAGAGAAGCTCTTTTTATTATCAATGTAGCTCACACTTCATGTACGTCCTTATTTTGGAGGATGAGGCATTTGGGAAAATTAATTACATCCTGTGTATGCAGTTCTTGCACCAGAATGAATGTGCAAGGCAGACTTCTGGCAGCTCTCTCTGAGATGCACAGAAGAGATGGTCACAATGTCCCCAAAGATTTCACAGGCTGGATAAAACATGTAGAGTAGTAATACGAGTCTCTGTTTGCCTTTGCAGGTTTACATATTTATAGATTGTGAGTAGTACACCCTTTTCTCATATGAGCCCAGGGTGGAATCATCATTCTCTCCAGCTTTCATCACATGGTTAGGGTAAACATTCTTGTCTTCCTCCCTCCCTCCCTTCTTTTCTGCCTTCCATCGTCCTTCCTTCCTCTCTCCTTTCTCTTTTTTTCCTTCTTTCCTTCCTTCCTGCCTGCCTGCCTGCATCAGGCATCAGCTGACATAAGAAATTAAAGGCACTCTAGATCAAATAGTCTGGGAATTGAAGTAGTACATGGTTTTGAATTCTTTTGTTGCAGGCAATAGAAACTAACAATGTTCAACTTTACTGAAGCCCTGGGATTCTGGAAAATGCTGAAATTTAAGAAACCCTCTAACTCTTTTATGTCCTGGGAAACAGCTTACTACAAAGAACTATCCTTCCCCATATGACTTAAATAGACTCATGGATGCCCTTCTAGTTTACTTATGACAAGACCAGATACAAACCCTCCAAATTCCCATTCTGTTTGCCTCCTAAATGATACACTCAAATGCTTGTCCCCAGTGATCAATTGGAACTACATGCTCTTTAATCAAATTTGGTTAAATTTCTTTCCTTCCCCCAGGCCCCTGAACTTTGACTCATCCTCAGCCTGAGCCTACAAACAACTTCTCCTTAACAGCTCTCAGGGAACAGGCTGGTCTCAGAGTAAAACATTCTCTGATCTACAATCCATCAAACCACCCTTTCACCCCACTTTTCTACACCAGTTTTTTTTCTAAACTTGTTTACTCCTCTCCCTACAAAAGAACTCTGTCCAACCTTTGAGAACACTTGCATATCTTAAGGCCTGAGCACTCTCCTTATTGTAATAGTACCTCTCTATCCCTTGCAATAATCGTTTTGAATAAAGCCCCCCCGTAGTAAGTCTGGATTTTTTTTTAAACTTGACAAAAACAATGTAGATAAAGTCAAAAGAAGACTCAAAGCAGCTCAAGGACATAAAGTAGTTAACTGAATAAATGGATCTTAGAATGGAAAAAGTCTCAGTAGAGATAATAAATCTTGGAAGAGAGCTGGTTTAGATATCCATAGTTGGGACTGATCACCTCTGTACATTTCTTGCCCTTGTATTCCTCTCAAGAGACAAATTCCAGGGACAGGGAGTCAGTCTTGCCTGACTTGGGTCCCCAAAGGGCACACAGGGCTCTCTGATTGAAAGTCCCACCAATACCATATACAGTGGAGGAAAAGGTGATTCCTCATATAAAAGCTGTGATCTTGTTCCAAAAAAGGATGAAAACTTTGGCTAGGTAAAGACAACAGAAGTTCACTACAGGTATGAGCCTTACCTGGGAAGCTTGGCACATTTAGATTTTCGACAAAAACACAAATATGGTGTATGAAGGAATTACAGCTTTGGGTATCCATATACGTGTGACTCTATGCCAAAATCTCATGGCTAATCTGAAAAGTAGCCACTTGGTGCCACTTTGATATCTACATTTCCATTCTTTGTCAAGCAAATAAAATTATAACAATTATATAATGCTCTCTGTATACTTATCTCTCAGAAGCCTAGCCTATGCTGCAGTAGTAGCAGGGGAAGTTATAACTATGCAGTTGACTTTGTGTAACCAATGTGTAATCCATGTGTCTGCATAAAAGAGATACAATGTCCTGAAAGATTTCCTGACAATCTTCAGCTTTATAAGCAAAAGCACAGAACTATTTCTCTCTGGCCTTATATTTTCACTCATTTATTTTAGCAATGTACAGGCATGGGCTAAATTATGAGAGCCTTTCCCCCACCAAAAAGCAGGTTATATTGCAAATGTATTTCAAACGAAGCTAGAGTTTGCTCTGTAGGATGAAGCCTAGTTCTTTTAGTCAAAAAGCAAGACACTTCAAGAAATTTCCTCTGTATGTATGAGAGTTAGGGAGAAGTGAGAAAGAGCACGCGCGAGAAAGTTTTTCATTTTAAAAAGACTAACAATGATTTTTTACCAGGGGCAGATTGTCACAAAGACTTACTTAGAAATTACATACATATTTGTAATGTAGGGCAGTTGCTGGAGCTGTTACTGAGCTGAGCCTGCTAGTTAATTTCATGCCAGGACTCAAATGAAAGTGGCGAGGTAAGTGTCCTTCATTTCTAAGGTGCCTTATGGCCGGAGAGGTCAGGGTTCAGTTTGACTGATTCACAGACCATATGAATCAGCTCAGATTCAGCTGATAGAAGGCCACTGGGTCATCAATCAGCTGGATTCACTGTTCAGATATAATACTCATCAAACTGATAGAGTCGTGAGGAAAACAAAACAAAACAACAAAACAAACTACTACCTCCACCAAATCTCTGTGGGAAGATCTAAAAGAGAAAGAACAATTAGGGTTAGAAAAAGGTCACAGGTACTTATAAGGCTTCTAGAAAGTGGAAAGGACTACTCTAACATTCATAACAGAGACTCAATAAACTCTTGCAAATTGATTAAAGCAGATATGACATATCTGCAAAAGCAATATTACTTTGAAACTAGACTTCTTGGTTTAAATACTGGCTCTACCATTTGCTAATTGTATTACCTCAAATTACTGAAATTCTCTGAGATTTGTACCTGGAAAATGGGGACCGCAGTAGCTACCTCATAGTTTGTTTCTGAGGAAATTAAATATATTAATATGTCATAGAATGCTTAAGAATATCTGTCACATAGTAAATTTCAACTAAGTACTAGATATTTTTATTACTGTTATTCCATAAGGACCTACAGATAACAATAATCGTTTGCTTTGGGAAAATCAGTTTCTCTGAACCTGAGTTGCCTCTCCTATAAAATGTAGCATTTTAACCATTGGTCTCTATGTGATTATTTCTAGTTTGCAGGATCACTTCAAACTATGACATCATGTAACCCTCACAACAACACTAGGAGGAAGCAGATGAGATTATTTTCCATTTTATGGATGAGATAATAAAGGCCCAGTGAGATTAATTGTCTTGCCCCAGTATCACCATGACTTAAACACAATGTTTGTGGCACAAAGTCCTGTATAGTTTCTACCATGATTTCTAGAATCTCCCTAAACATAAAGATGATTATAGAGTTTGTCTTGTTGAAGCTTTGAAGTTAGTGAGCAGAAACTCATTCATTAAATCTCTCTCTCTCTCTCTCTGATTCCATGGTAGTCATAGGATTATATAACATTATTGTACTATAGTCTACTTAAGTCATTTTGGGCAGGAGACCTTGATTTACTGCTGAGAGCATTGCACCCATCTGATTCTGTTCCTCTGGCTTATGGAGTGCCACTTATTTTCATATACATGCCAAAGTGATGATTTGGCAATACGTTTGGGGTCACCTGATCTGATGATGAAGCCAGAGCATGACTCAGTCTACCTGCTATGGGATGAAACCAGCAGGAGGTCTTTAAGAAACTTGTTCAGATTAATTTCTGTGTCATGGTTCTTCTTAATAGCATGAACTACAATGCCAAAGCTGTTTGCAATGTTTATTAACCTGTCAGAGGCATAGCTATGAGTAATAATGAAGTCAAGGAGATGATATTACCTTGCAGCTGAAAGAGTGTGTTGGAGGGCGTTTTCTGCCCTCAGTTTCACCCTGTAGAGCGTAACCAAGTGCAGTGGTAGCACACTTCCCACCCCCAGGCTTCCTTGCTGCCTTGTATCCACTCAACAACTCAATACCAGTGTCCAACAACCAAAGAAATAGTAGCGTTAGATTATCACCGATGACTTGTTACAAGAAAGGAAGGATTCCTTTAATTCCCCAACAGCACAGGTATGCTTTCTATCAGCAGGAATTTCCAGAACAGTGTGAGTTACTCTGACAGAACAAGCTCAGATTGACAGGAAATGTCACCCATCAGCTTCTCAAGGCACTACGGAAGGTTTTGTGTATCATTATTCACCTTTAAATAAAATACAGCTAAAGCTGACACTCAGGCTTGTAATGAGATGAGCACTATTGATGTTTTCTGTATAGTAAGACAGGAAACACATTCAGAAAATTCCCAGAGAAGAAGTGCCATGTTTTTAATGGAAAATAGCAGTCATTGGGTACTTATTGGGTATCCACTTTATTCAGCCCTCAGCTAGACACTATGTGGGAGTCTTGGAACAAGTAAATGAAGCAGAGTTATCTTTTAGGAATTCATGACTTCTCTGGGGGAAGTAAAATGTATATGCTGGAGATAACTTTTAAAAATCACAAATGAACTGAAAGCTAAATGGAAGCATAGGTAAGTGTGTGTATGTGGATGATAAAGGGAATACGTGTTTTGAATAATCAGGAAGTGGACAACTATCCCAGGGGAAGGAAGTATGGTGAAGAAGAGAGATGAAGTCCATTCTCTCCTGACCACCTAATACACAGAAGGCTATGTGCTAACCATTTTGCTTATACTGGATGGGGAAAGGACAAGGATATCATCAGGAGGAATACCTAGGTCAGTTGAATGAAAGCTTCCAATTGTTCACTCTCCTATAATAGACTTATACACCTATATTGGTATAATGGTATGCGGTGGGTGGATGTACCTTCCCTTCACTTTGGTCTTGGCCGTGTGACTTGGCAAATGAGTTGTTAATAGATGCAATGGGAGCAGAAGCTTGACATGTGATCTCTGGAGTTCTGCGTCTTTTGATCTGCTATGTAAAGCAGGTCGCTTAAGTATTTCCCCTTCTCCCCAGACCAGAGAAGGAACATGCACGGAGCCAGATCCAAGCCCAGCACTAGAGTGCCTCTGAGTACAGCTGAATCCCACTATCCTGAAGCACAACTCCCTAGCAGAGCTCCGATTAGATGCGCTAATTTGTTTTTAACCTGCAGATAAGAGCAGGAGAATAAATGCTTCTTGTTATAAGCCACTAAGATATTGGAGTCTTTCGCCGCACAGCAAATGCGGACTGATAAAGAAATTAAGGTTGCCCTCATATAAATTTTAACCTAGAGGGGCAATTACGGTTTGTGTTTAAGTATACTCTTCAGTAACTAGAATAAATGTCTTGAAAGAAGTATAAAGTATTCTGGGGGACAGGGCTCACAGAGGAGGTGAGAGGCCTCAGGTTTACAAAGACTTTCTGAAAGTGACAGCAATATCCTTAAAGGAAAGGTAGGCTTTGAGCAGATCACGGAGAGGTAAGGGAAGGATCGAGAAGGGATCTGTTTCAGCACCTGTAGTTGTTTTTTCATTGTAACTCAAGTGCCTGACATTAAGCTTTTGATTGCTGCGGGCATCCTCTTCAAAGACAGGTATTTCAAATCAACACATTGCCCGACACAGGGCTATATAAGGGGGCAAGCTGCCCCACCCCGGAAGTTCCCTTTTTTTTTTTTTTTTTTTTTTTTTTTTTTTAGAGTTCTCTGGTTGACTTAGTAGCTGAATGTTTGTTTGCTAGTTTTTTCCTTCTCGCTTTTAAGTTTTAAATTCCGAAGAAAGAGTGATCCTATGAAACCCTAGACACCCTACCCTGGACCCCGATAAAGGCAGAACCCCAGGCCTGCGCACTAACTTTCTCTCTCCGGACCTTGCTGTGTGGTCTCAGGCGTGCCGTGTACCCTCCAGGGCTTGTGAGTAATACATTTTTTTGTTTGTTTCTTCAAAGTTCCCTGATGGTTTTGTGGCTGAGGTGTGTCTTGACATTATAATAAGAACCACAAGGGCTGGTCAAGCTAGGACATTGGCTCCAAGAAGGGAAATATTTGCGGGGGCTCACTTGCCTTGGGCCCAGGTGAGTGGCCCCAGGCATCGCTAACCAGTGGCATCACTATGGAAAGACTAAGACCGGGAACAAAACAGTATCCCAGTTTAGAAAGTGGAAAATGCGGGGAAAAGAAGGCGGTGTGTAAATGGGGTGGTGTCTTTAATTTCTGTTGCTGTTACTGAACCAGGTTCCTTTGTTTAAATGAACTGAATGCTAAGTCAAAGCATAGGCAAGTGTGTGCTGAGACTCAGAGGATGGCAGCAGAGAAAAAGTTTATTCACAACGCAGCCAAGCGAGGGAATGGGAGAACAAATCTCAAATCTGCCTCCACAAAGTCAGGGTTTAGGGATATTATTGGGATGAAGAGGCAGGGTGGTCTGGGGCATGGGGAAAAGTCATTGGAGTTAAGAAAATTGAGATAATTGGCATTCTGCTCAGGTGCAGCTAAGCTACATGCTTCTTCAAGGGTTGCATGTTCAAAAAATGACGGAGTTAGCATGTTCTGAGGGTGAAGTTTTTGGCCCTGTGATGTCAAAAGGTCACCGACTTGACACTCTCATTCACAGTTGGAGGGTCAGTGGTCCCAACCAGTCTTAACTGGCTGGAGCTCAAACTGGACAGCAACTGATTCCAACTTCCTGAAAAACAACTCAGGCAAACATCTTAAGACTCCTAAGTCAGAGATACTTTCTATAGGGGTGGTGAAAGGGTCTTGTAACTTATTGTTTTAGGCCATGTGATGCTTGGAGGATATTCAGGTTTTGTAAAAACAATTAAAATGAGCTTGATCAATGAAGGCAGGTTATAGTTTATTATTTATTAAGCAAGTTATAGTTGAATGGATCTAACTGATGATTACCCTTGGTTTCATCGCTGCCATAACAAATCAGCGCAAATTTAATGGCCTAAAATAATGTCCGTTTGTCATCTCAGTTGTGTAGGGCAGAAGTCTGGGTGCGGCATCACTTAGCTAGGTACTCTGCTGGGAGTCTCACAAGCCAATAGCAAGATGTTGGAACAGCTGTGCTCCTTTCAGGTTCACTCAGGCTGTTGGCCAGATTCCACTCCTTGGAGTTGTAGGACTGAGGTCGCCATTTCCTTGCTGGCTGTCAGCCCAAGACTGATCTGCTTTTAGTGGCTGCTTGCGTTCCTCTCATGTTTTCCATGTGGCCTCCCTCTACAGCAGTGGTTGGGTCTATGGGTGGAGTCTGTCTCCTGCTTTCTAGTTTTTCCTTCTTCTTCTTCCATTATATCCTTCTGACTCTTTTGCTTTCCCATTCTGCTTTTAAGGGCTGGTGTGATTGCGTTGTACCCAGCCAGATAATCAAGAATAATCTCCCTAAAGTTGAGTAGTAATTTTAATTCCATCTTCAATGTCTTTGCACAACAGTACCTAGAGTTGTGTTTGATTTAATAACTCGAGGACAGGAATCGAGGGTGGGAGGTAGGGGAACTTCTTTAGAATTCTACCCACCATCGGTGATACATAAGAAATTTAATCCTATTTGAATAAAATGAAGGAAACAGGTAAGTGAGTGTAGAGGGATAAGCCGGGACACATAGATTAGGGCTTGAGATTGGAAAGCTTTATATGCCAGGACAAAGGCAATAGGGAGCAGTGAAAGTTTCTTGTGCAGAGCAGTCATGAAATCAGGATTATATATGAGGATAAGTGATTACAGAACATCAGCAGTGCATTTTGTTTGGAAGAAGTTGCAGAAAAGAGTAATTCCAGTTTACAGCTTATTGCAATTGTGCATGGTCATTTTAACAAGATTTCATTTTGGTTTTAGTAGTAAATATAGCAAGAGGGACAGATAGGAAAGCCCATCAGGGTCAAATCTAAAACTTTGGCCCTTGAGTAATTAGAGTGGAAATTAAGGGAGGAGGGAAGGGTCAGGGATAACTGATTTCAGGCATCAGTGATTAGAAAGCAGGTGATGCTATTAACCTAAATAGGGAATAAAATGCATGAGAAGAAGGTTAAGGTTCATTTGGACAGTTTCTGAGAGGAGTTTCCCAACAAGTAGTTGGAAGTCTGGTAGTCTGGGCTAGAGATACTGATTTGGCAGCTACCTGCAAAGAGTTGAATGCCAAAGTTTGGGGGCACTTATAAGACTAACAAGAGAGATTTGTGAGGCGATAGGGAGGGAGCAAAATGAGAGCTTGAGAACAAAACATTGAAGAATGTCTATATCTTGTGAATAGGAATAAGAACAGAGTCCAGTGAAGAACACTGAGAAAGCATCGTGGAAGTCATAGAGGAGATGTAAGGAAATTCTGCTGCCACCAAATGTGAACGTGAGAGAATTTCAGGAAGGAAGTGATGGACAATGATGTAAACTGAAGAAAGATTAGTTAGTTCATATCTCTGGCCAGCATTAGGAGTTTACCAGAAACCAGTTTCTTCTACCAGATGGAGAAAAATCTCATCTGCATTATGATCTCAAGATTCTGAAAAACATACGTAGCTTTGTTTTTAATTGTGCCCTTCATTTGCAGAAAACTACTAAATGTTTCCGTCTAAGAGTTGCTGATAAGGGAATGTCTCTTGGTTTCAAAAATATCTAGATAATTCAGGCAACGGTGAGGAAACAGAAATTAAAGATTGCTTTTCCTTGGATTTTTAGGGGACAGAGGTTTTCCTAAAAAGCATTGTCTTAGCTGTCTGAGAGAACTAGTAATCCCTTCCAGAAAAGAACATTTTCAAAATGGAGTGGCATGTTTTTGACATGTCACAGGTTAATGTTTGTCAAATATTTCTGATGTAAAGAGAAGAAAAAAAGTCATTCTTAATTGATTGCTACTGGCCAATGAGAAAACACACAAGTCCCCTTCCCAACTGTACAAAGCTCTGAAGTACCACCTACCCACCCTCAAACATGTTCCTGAACAAAATGCTTCTGAACAAAAGTAAAAATTGAAGAGCTTTGGTACTGAATGTAATGGGGAAAAATATCCAGATTCTTATTTGTGCCTAATGTGAACATATATTTTTATCATAGAATTGTTTATATGAATATCTGGTGTTATTTTTGTTTTTCACTGGGGTTTGCAATCAAACATGAATTCTGTGCTATTTAGTGAAAGCACAGTACCCAACTTTATTCTTCCAGACTGCAGCAGACATACAGACATGGCCAGTTGCCTATCTAGTAGATTCTAACAAAACCGTGCTTTTGTTTGTGTTATCCACTCTCTAAAGCATGGCCATATGTCTCAGTAAGCCAGTTCCAGGAATCTCATTCTTCTCTCCCTGTGAGTGGTTTGGGAATAGGTGTGTGATACAATTCTGGCCAAAGACACTTTTGGGAAAGCTTGCACTACTTGTAATAAGAGGCAAAAGGAAGAAATTGTCTCTCTTCTTCTGTTGGAAATTTTTATATCTGAAAATTAGCTTTAGAATTGTGGAAGCCATTTGGTGACCGTCAGGGCAAAACCAGCAAGCAGAAAATGGCTAAGGGAAAAGAGGAATGGTACATGTGTCCTTGATGTTCTTGAGCTGATGAATGAACCATTTTAGAGTTGCTCGACCTTGGAATTTCTTAGGACTTATTTTCCTTAATTGTTAAGGACATTCTGAGTTGGATTTTGTCTTATCAAAAATGTATTAACTGGGCTTCCCTGGTGGCGCAGTGGTTAAGAATCTGCCTGCCAATGCAGGGGACACGGGTTCGAGCCCTGGTCTGGGAAGATCCCACATGCCGCGGAGCAACTAGGCCCGTGAGCCACAATTACTGAGCCTGCGCTCCCAACAAGAGAGGCGGCGATAGTGAGAGGCCCGCGCACCGCGATGAAGAGTGGCCCCCACTTGCCGCAACTAGAGAAAGCCCTCGCACAGAAACGAAGACCCAACACAGCCATAAATAAATGAATGAATGAATGAATAAATTTTTTAAAAAATGTATTAACTGATGATCTGCCTTCCCAGTCTCTCCAAGAAGACCATAGAATCTGCTTAAGGAGTCAGTAGGATGGAAGAGGCAGAAAATCTGAAAGCCTAGGCCATGGGACCATTTCAGCACAGGTCCAGGGAATAACATTCTGCATTTGTAGAGAACTAATAGCAGAGGAAAAAAGTCCTGTCACTTCTTAGTGACATACTTCTCAGGTCCAATTTGAAAATGAGGAAGTATAGAGAAAAACTCTTTGATAACTAAAGCACAGTAGGACCATAATTGGTATAATTTAAATCACATGTCAGGGATTGAATCAAGCAGGATCTTGATCACTGTCATTGTTTCAAAGAGAAAGGCTCTGGGTATGGAGTTCCCAGCAAAGGGGCCAGAGTAGAATGAGTATGCAAAAATCAAAACAGCGAATAATAAAACTTTTAGATTTGTGCAATTTCAACCAATTCATTGAATTGTAGTTTGACCAGAAACAAGAGATCTTAGCATGAGCTTCTCACATGCTTAATTGGAGTAAGATGTAGTTTAGCACACACTTAGAGAACTAATTAATCTTTCTGAAGATAGCTTTCACCTGAACGAGTAGTGTAAATTAGAAATTGTCATAAAAAGTTGTGCCATTTATTGATGCAAGCTGAACCAGATGATTTGATATAAATACTGGTTAAAATATAACTGCAAAGCAACTATACTTCTGATAAACTTCTAAGGCTTCACTGAGGAGTCAAGAGATTATGTATTCTTGGACATAAAGTCAGTAGAGAATGCATATGAAAAGCACTTGCTTCCACCAGATTTATGTTGAAACATCACAAAAAGAAACCGTATATTACAGATCAAGGGGAAAGAAAGGACAATCAAATTACAGTATAACATTGATCTCAAGGTGTAAGTTAAGAGAACTAATAACCAATCCTTTTATCAACCTAACACATGTTTGGGGAAATATTTACATTTCTTCAACTTATTTATTCTTTTTAAATTTGGCAGTCCTTATATTGAGTTTTAGAACTCAGATGATAGTCTCTTTCCCTTTAGAAGTTTACCTAATTCTTTGTTGAAGGCAAGGAGTAAAGGGGTCGAATTTGTGATGTGATGTATGTGTGTGTGTGTGTGCAGACACACCTACACGTGCATGTGTTTGGTTGTGCTGCTGCACGTCAGGGAAAAGTGAAGCTCTTTTGGTTTAGGGTAAAGTAGGTCTTCAGCTTTGGCCAATACATTTTATTCACATCTAGGTGTTGTGGCTACCATAATGGACAATGTAGGTTTAGAGAGAATATTAATTAAGATGCTTTTGATGGGATCACAGAAGACACAATTCAAAATGGACAAGAAATGCAGAGATAGGATGGTCCTAGGGCAAGTTCCAAGACATCGTTAAAGATTCAGGTTCTTCCCATAATTTTATTCTGCATTCCTTGGGAAGTTGGCTTTGTACTTGAGGCCACTCCACAAAAACCAGAATCCCACTGATAAAGGTTTGAAAACCTCTGAACCAAATGTTTTCCTATTTCTTTAAGCTTTAAAATTCTGATTTGCTCTACCCAAATATATTGTGGGGAAAGGTTCATATGCCTTTAAATCTGGAATCTCCCTCAGAACACCTAAACCAAGATGCAATGCTAAAGTTTTTGATTCTGAGAAATTCTGGTATGTAGGAATAAATGTTTGCTACAAATAGTAGGCTAAACATGAATTTAATAGCACTTTAACGTTGGTGAGCAAGGAATTCACGAAAGGATTACAATGGAAAAAAGTTAAGTTCATTCAAATAATTATAAAATTGTCACATGAATTTAAGATATCTTAAGATGATAATTTGAAAAATGTTGCAGTATCAGTAAGCTTGGGATTTCATTTACCCGCTATCAGAATGGCCAGAAAAACCTTTCAACTCTATAGTTAAAGTGCCCATACTAGATTTTCAAAGGAGACAGTTATAGTTTTATAAATGCAGCCATTGGCAAAGATCTGAAAAATAGAGTGTGAGCGCTCTTCTGGCTCACAGGATGATTATGACACGTATTCACTATTTTTTTGTATTGTATTTATTGTATTAAAAAATTCACTAGCTACTCTTTGTATTTGGGATGGCATCTGGGTGAATTTTAATTCAGGATAACAAATTTAAAAGCCTAGAAAAATGTCATCCACATGTATCACGCTGGTATATTTTGACAAACTGTCACTGATTTTAAACAACCAACAGCCTCCATTTTCACCACTTATGAATAGGGTGTGTTCAGTGTCTCATGGATTGAGTCAATCTAGAAATGCCTCAAGACCAGCTGCTCCAACAGGATTTTGGCTCATTGGGTTTCTGTCAAAACTCAGAACTACAAATACTGCTCTGAAGATAGGAGGCGAGGGAAAACTTCAAGAATGAAAATGATTTTAAAGCTCAAAATAGCTCGCATTGACTTTGGCACTGGAGGGTGGGTGTGTGTGTGATTTTTTTATTCCTAAGTCAGTTCATTCAGGGTCCTTTAAATTTAGAGTCCGCAACTTCTTTCAAAACTCTTATTATAAAGACTATTTTTTCATTATTATTATTATTATTTTTTTTTTTTTACTGTGAAGGAGATGGAGAGAGGGGGCACCCATCAGAGGTAGGTAGAGGCAGTATACACAGTAGTTAAGTATTTGGACTTTAAAGCCAGGCTACCCAGGAATGAATTCCAGTAGTGCTGTTACTGGTAGTATGAACCCCTCTCCGTCTTGGAGCAAAAGGAGACTGCTGATAATGCCACTTCCTAGAGTAGTTATGAGGGCTAAGAGTTAATACATACAAAGAATAGTCCCTGTAACATAATAAATACTCAGTATCATTAAACAGCTCTTTTAATTTAGTTTATTACTAAGAAGTCCCTTTGCTTGCTATATTTGGCTAACTCATATTTTTCTCTTTGATTTCTTTGTATAGATAACATTCACTTTAGAACTACTTAAATCATCAAGACATAAGTTTTAGCAATC